>NC_069075.1:95982187-97433883 GCF_025698485.1 Gossypium arboreum
AGCCTTTTTGCCACCCTTACTTGCACCAACCTACACAACATCATCCAAAACCAATCCAAGCATAACACACATAGCCAAAACCATCACAACCATGAGAAATTTGCATCGAATGCATTTAATAATAATTAATATTAGCCAACATTAATGGCTTATACAAAATGAATATCACATCCATCATATGAGCCAACTCTTATGGCTAAACTAACAAGACGCTAAACAAAAGATTCAAGTCCCTATACATGCCAAAATCAAAATATTAAACTAGCTATACCAAAGCTTCAGGTGATAGTGTGATAGATGCCTCCAACATCCCTAGATCCCCAACACTAGCTTGGCGACACTATAAAAAAATGGAAAGGGGAGGGAGTACGCGTAAAGCTTAGTAAATTACATATAAATAAGTAACAACATCAACCATGCATGTTATAAATCAACACAACATTCTTGAGTGAACATGGGTAAATATCACTACATGCTTATATATATCACAAGCATAAACCAAAGATTTCAATATTGTACCAAGATCATTTTCATATCTAGAACTTACTCATGTCATTCTTACCATTAAGGCAACATAACTAGAGTATTGTACCAAGATCATTCTTACCATATAGAATACTAAAGGATATCTGACAAGCTTTACAAAAGAGGGTGAATTGCCGATGCCATGTTCCAAACATGGTCTTACACTAGCTCACATGTCGAGGCCGATGCCATGTCCCAGACATGGTCTTACACTAGCTCTCGTCTCAGTGCCGATGCCATGTTCCAAACATGGTCTTACACTGGCTCTCATAAGGTGGCCGATGCCATGTCCCAAACATGGTCTTACACTAGTGTACATATCAATGCTGATGCCATGTCCCAGACATGGTCTTACACTGGCATTCATATCACCCAAATGTCATAACATAGATATCCAATCTATTCCTAGGTTCAACTGGGACTCTACTACATTGAATTTCATTATGCATTATTCATAAGCAATTTGAACCATATTACGCAAAATTAATGATTCAACACATAATAATGATAAAGTTGCTTTACTTACGTACAATTTACCTAGGTATACAAAAAGTGGACGACTATTTGTATTTAGTCTACTTGCTTGGCCATCCCCTGGTCTAGGTCTGGATTTCGTATTTCTTGATCTAAAATGATAAAAATTCACTAATTTAATCATCATTTTAATCAATGCATAACATAATTCTTATTTTGGCAAAATAACCATTTTGCCCTAGACTTTTACAAAATTATTGTTTTACCCCTAGGCTTGTAAATCGATTTTTATCGAATTTTCTTACTACCCAAGCCTAGCTGAATTTTTTTATACTAGAAGCAGCCCACAATTCCCATTATTTCACACAATCATCACAGAATTTATAACTTATACAAAATGGTCTTTAGTTAGGGTTTTCATGAAAACTACTTCACAAAAGTTGTTTGTTTAACAATCGTGATTCATTTTCTTTCATAATAATTCAAAAACAACATGAACACTCTCATGAAAAAACCTTAGACTTTCAATCATTTTGCAAAATAGTCCCCTCATTCCCAAAAGCACAAAAAATTATCAAGAAAGGCCATAAAAATCACTTACTTGTATGGGTAGAGAGTGGCTGAAATTTTGAAGCTCCAAAACCCCTATTTTGCTGGTATTTTCAGTGGAGAGGAGAAAGATGAAAGGTGTTGTCTTTTTCTTTTTTATTTTATTATAAATCTAATTAATTTAGTCACCCAATTTCACCTAACTTTGACCTTACAATTTCTTTGTCCCTATGATCAGCTCTTAACAAATTTGTGGTCTATTTACTCAATAAAGACATCTAATTTAATGTTCCATAGCTATTTGACACCTTTAGCTAGTAGAACAAAACTTTCACACTTTATGCAATTTAGTCCTTTTTCGCAATTAAGCATGCAATCGCTAAAATTATTTCACCAAAATTTTCATGCACTCATATAATCATGCTAAAACACATAAAATAATATTAAAAATAATTTATCCGACCTCATGTTAGTGGCTTCTAAACCACTGTTCTGACTAGGCCCAAAATCAGGCTGTTACAATTCTCCCCCTTAGGATTTTTGTCCCAAAACCATTAAAAAGGTTTGGGTATTGGTCTCTCATAATTTTCTCGGGCTCCCATGTGGCCTCTTCAACCCCATGTCGATGCCACGGTACTTTCACGAGTGCTATAGTTTTATTTCTCAATTGCTTAACCTCTCGTGCTAAGATCTTAATCGGCTCTTCGCCATAAGTCATGTCTAATTGAATCTCAACCTCTGTTGGCGAAAGAACGTGTGAAGGGTCAGAACGGTAACGATGTAACATCGACACATGGAAAGTATCATGGATCTTTTCTAACTCGGAAGGCAAGGCTAGTCAATAAGCTACCGGCCCAATTCTCTCTGTCACCTCATAGGGTCTAATAAAATGTGGACTTAATTTTCCTTTCTTACCAAATCTGAGGACTTTCTTCCACGGGGATACTTTTACAAACACCTTATCACCAACTTGAAACTCAATTTCCTTTTGTTTAAAATCCGCGTAGGATTTCTATCTATCCGAAGCAACCTTCAAACAATCATGAATTACATTAACTGTAACACCCCAAACCCGGCCTGGACATTATGGCTGAATCTAGCGATGTCACATTGAAGTGTTTTTCGTAAAGTGTAAAATCGTTTGAAAAGCCCACTTTTTATTTAGCCTCTTTATGTGAACTACAAAATGATTTTAAAATTTGCGTCACTATCAAAAAGTATTCACTTTAAAACTTATTAATTAGAAAATTTTGTTTGTCGCGGAAGCTTTTGAAACGGTTTTACGCATTAGTGGTATTTTGGTAATAATGCATATCTTTTGAAAACCCACATCCTACTACTAGCAGATATAAATAAAAAATAAATAAACCCCAAAAATTAAAAATTATAGAGGCCTTATTACATAATGAAACCCAAAATAAAATCTTAATTATAATATTAAAAGAAACTTCGTCGAGTGGCCACCTTTGAGTCCTCCGTCGCCTCGATCCGTCTAAACTTGGGGACTTCTTGCATAGTTAACAGATGGGAGAGTTTACGAAAACTCAGTATGTGAAATCCAATAAAAGCATACAATCAGAGTAAACACAATTTGGGCCTAAGCCCTCGATTTGATTAGGGACTTAGCCTGGCGATGAGATAAGAATGCTGGGCCTAAGCCCATTTCAGCATTAGTGGCAGTCTGGGCCTTAGCCCATTTCAGTAAAGTATGCAAACATAGAATCCTACCTAATCCATCTGCTACGCACCATCTTTGTACTAGCCCTACGCACCATGTGGGGATAAAATCGACCCACCCAACCTTACACACCAAGTCGTACCGGTTACGACACTAAAATAGTATTTACAGTAAAACTGCTAGTAATAGGCTTATATCCTTTCAGTACACTTCCTCTAAAATCATATATCCCACCGCATGCAATGCAAGATCATATAAATGTACATACAGTAAAAATGACATGCTTAAACAATCATACAGCACCTAGGGGTAAAACAGTCATCATAGAAAAAATAAGGGTCCAGGTACACTTACCGACCCAACAATAGGTCTACAGTCGTCTTGGGTGACCTGTTCAACCTTAACAGTCAATTGATGATAATGGGCCTACGGCCCATATTGCGGGCTCATGTGGGCCCACACGCTCGTATGGCCCACATAGCCCAAATTGGCCTTACCCGTGTGGTTTACATAGCCTAGCCCAATAGTAACCACACTTTTACGTGATTGATTTCGTGTGGGGCCCACAAGCCCATTGGGCTTACATGGCCCAATTTGGCCCAAAATGGCCCAGTATCGTTTCGGCCCACGAAGACACTCATGGCCATCTCGTTGACCATACAGGCATGTTTTGTCACACGGCTGACCACACGGGCGCCCACACGCCGATGTGGTGTCAGCAACCCACTTTTTTGGCTTTCCAGCCTTTCAGCTTTTCGACTTTTCAGCCTTTGTAGTTTCACATCCAGTGATAGTGTTAGAAACACCTATTAGGGGGTTGTAACCGAAACGTTTTGAGATCAACACACCTATGATTAACAACAATCCCTCATTAGCCTAAAACCATCGTTAATCTATACTACAATATCAAAAAAGATTCGTTCGATCCACTGTCACTTACCAAACCAACAATCGCAGATCCTTACTAACTTAACAGCTACGTACCACTCCAAAACTTTGACCTTCATAAGAAACATTCGATCAATTCATAAGTATTTAAAGTCCAAAAGTGAATAGACCGTTTGTAATGAGAAGAATAATTGGCCTGAACTTGCACAATAGAATCCACACTCCTAGCAAGATTAGGCAGATCATAAGATGTTTAGATGAAAAGCATACATTCGGCCCTAAAGAGAAAGAGAAGGGGAAAGCCGAAACTTGTCAGTAGAGCTAACAGAGATTCGGGTAGAAAAGTAATAATGAAGTGATTGTAGTTAGCCTTACCAACAACTCAAATGAGTTTCGGCAATAGTCAATCAAGGAGATTTGGCCAAAGCAAGAAGAGTAGAAAGATTTGAGAGAGGGAAGAAAAAACGTATTCTATCAAAGAGGTGATCAATTTAGTCAGGGAGAAGAAGGAGAGATTCAATCAAGACTAAGGGTAAAAACCGAAAGGGTCAAAAAGGGTAAAGAAATGAGGTTATTTGGCTACAAAAGGTATCAAGGGAAAATAGTTGTCTAAGAGTAGGAGGAGAAGAACAACAATCGAGATAGTACCAAAATGAAACTACCCAAAAGCACAAGCCAGAAACAACTGTTACCGAAAGACTTCCTAGCACAAATCAGCCTTAGAAAACAAAAAAGTGAGCAAAACCATAATTTGACGAAATCCTGAAATGAAATGACCAATTTCCAATACATAGCCGAATTTTACCCCAAAAGAAGTCCCCAAATTCGTTTAGCCTTCCACAACCTAAACGCCTCCCCCAACATCCCTACACAACTGAAACACTAAGTGCAAGAGTTCAAACCTGGCAAGAATCTTCTCCAAATTTGAACTTGCTTGATTTTCTCCTTAATTTCCTCCCATCCATCTCTTCAAATTCAGCTAGAAATAACCCCATTTAAATCTGTTCAAACTCTTGGTGTTTCGGTCAAACACAACGTCCTTTCAAGGCCACCAGCAAAAATAATATCCATTTGCACAAGCAGGGATTCAAACCTCAGACCACTAGGACACTGCACACACCACATCCGCTAGACCAGCAAGCCCTTTCTGTCATGTTTTTACCAAAATAAACTTACAACCCTACTAGCCAAAGATAGGGGTTTTATCTTTTAAAAGAAAGACATTGTGGAAGCCAATGCTTGAACCCATGACTTCCCATGCACTTCTAGAGCACACAACCACTAAGCCAAACATGCGTTTGTGTCACTTTCTTTCACAACTAAATATTTATGTGAAGTCTGCTAACTGCACCTACACTCAAGACCTAATACTTCTAGGCCCAAACTTTAGACATTACAATTCACCCCTTCTTAAGGAAATTTCATCCCCGAAATTTCCAACTATCAGATCAGTCACATAATACAGACTACACTACTATGCTCTAGCTGCGCACTCTAATTCCAAAACACTAGCACATTTAACCCGAGGTTTTAAGCACAACACATGTCATATAGAAATGCATAGACCTAACATCAATCAGTGTAAAGTAAGGTACATTATTGATAAAGAACGTACCCGCATCAACATTTGGGGCGTCTCTATCCTCTCAGTAATGTGCAGCATAAACCAGTGCCGGCTGCCTTGCCTCAGTATAACCAGCACCTCTGCCCTCCACTCTATGACCACGGCCCAAACCATTTCCACCTTTAGCTTGACCACAACCTCTTGGTGGCTGCTGAACAGTATTTGTACCAGTAGTTTGCATCTAATCGGGCCTCCGTAGACAATCTCTGATACGGTGCTCCAAAGATCTGCACCTAAAACATGCCTTAATTCTTCGCCAACACTCGCCTTGATGACGGCTCCCACAATCAGCACAGGGCTGCGGTCCAATAATAGCAACAGGGGCCTCAACTCTGATCAGCCTATCAACTCTGGGATTTTTCTTATGCCTCATTAATGAACTCGAAGGCTCTGAATCCCTCTTGTTCCTACCCCTTTCCTTTTCGCGGTTCTGGTTCTTAGCGCGCTTCACATCCTCAACGATCCTCGCCTTTTCCAACAAAAAAGGAAAATCTCGCTCTCTCTGTGGAGCTATTAAAACCCGTAGACTATCTTTGAGGCTATTTTCGAAACAAACGCAGCGCTCATATTCAGTTGCCACCATCCCCCGCGCATAGCGGCTAAGTCGCAAAAATTCAGCTTTATATTCAGCCACTGTCTTATCTCCCTGAGTTAAATTTAGAAATTCCTTCTACAGGCATCCACATAGCTGGCACCCACATATTTAGCCTGGAAAGTATTCTTGAAAAACTCCCAGGTCAAACGATTAGCTTGAGTGCCCTCTTTGACTGTAAACCACCACTGGTATGCCTCAATTGCACCCTTTAGTTTCTGTTCGAGGGTGCAGTCGAGGTCATCCATGATCCTCTCTGTGGCCTTGATCCAATATTCAGCCACACTAGGGGCCATTCTAGCAATACCCTTGAATATCTCAGCCCCATTAGACCTGAGTCGTTTCGTCACAAACCCACGACCCATAGTGCCAGTACTAGGCCCAACGACCATTTCCAGAATCCTCAACATCCCTTGGGACAGTGCGTCGTCCCTAGCCACTCGATTTCGAGACCCGATCCCAGTCATAGGTGAAGTTGGTGCCTCTTTAGCTTCCTCATTAGGCTGGTGCCTAACTGACGAAGACTCAGCCCGAGCACTCCCCCGGCTTTGTCGCGGCCTCTTCCATGAGTACCTCTGGCCCTCATTATTGAATGCACTTAGTCTGTATTAACAGTTTTATGCCAGTCACTTTATTGTTCTAGTATTTATTACAGATATCTTATGAACAATATTATCTTAGAGTTTGTTTTCTCAGTTCGCAGTCTTGCTACGGTCCGTAGTTTACTCTAACTAGAGAATTTTGGTATAGTTTTTCCTACCCTAGGTAGTCTCAGTAATAATATTTCAGTATAAACAGTCAGAAGACTTACAGGATCGACGCAGAGACTCGGTGTACCACTCTTTCAATAAAATATTTCCAAATTATATCAATCATTTTAAACCATTTGAAACAATTCTGTTAAAACTTCCACATTTTTGTAAAAGCCCAAAATTCACAGCCGAGTTTTAGAACTTGACTCTGATACCACTAAATGTAACACCCCAAACTCGACCTGGACATTATGCCTGAATCTAGCGATGTCATATTAAAGTGTTTTTCATAAAGCGTTAAATATTTTTAAGTGTTAACTAGAAAATGATTTTAAAATTTGCGCCACTATAAAAAAGTATTCACTTTCAAAATTATTAATTCAAAATTTTCATTTATCGCGGAAGCTTTTGAAACGGTTTTGCGTATTCATGGTATTTTGGTAAATCATGCATATCTTTTGAAAACCTGTATACTACTACTAGCAGATATAAATCAAAAATAAATAAACCCCAAAAATTAAAAATTATAGAGGCCTTATTACATAGTAAAACCAAAAATAAAATCTTAATTATAATATTAAAAGAAACTTTGTTGAGTGGCCACCTCTAAGTCCTCCGTCGCCTCGATCCGTCTAAGCCTGGGGACTTCTTGCATAGTTAACAGATGGGTGAGTTTACGAAAACTCAGTGTGTGAAATACCATAAAAGCATACAATCAGAGTAAACACAATTTGGGCCTAAGCTATCGGTTTGATTAGGGCCTTATCCCTCTTTCGAAGAGCAAGAATCGCGGGCCTAAGCCCATTTCAAGATCGATGGCGGCCGGGCCTTAGCCCATTTCAGTAAAGAATGCAAACACAGAATCCTACCCAATCCATCTACAACGCACCATCTTCGTACCAGCCCTACACACCATGTAGGGATGAAATTGACCCACCCAACCCTACACACCAAGTAGTACCGATTATGGCACTAAAATAGTATTTGCAGCAGAGCTGCAAATAATATTCTTATAGCCTTTCAGTACACTTCCTCCAAAATCATATATCCCACCCCATGCAATGCAACATGATATATAGGTACATACAGTAAAAATGGCATGCTCAAACAGTCATACATCACGTAGGGGTAAAACAGTCATCTTACCAAAAATAAGGGTCCAGGTACATTTACCGGCCCAACAGTAGGTCCACAGTCACCTTGGACGACCCGTGCAACCTTAATAATCAATCGATGATAATGGCCCACGGCCCATATTGTGGGCCTATGCGGGACCACACGCTTGTATGGCCCACATAGCCCAAATTGGCCTTAGTCGTGTGGTTTACACAGCCTAGCCCAGTAGTAACTACACTTTTATGTGATTGATTTCGTGTGGGGACCACAAGCTTATTGGGCCTACATGGCCCAGTTCGGCCCAAAATGGCCAAGTATCGTTTCGGCCCATGAAGACGCTCATGGGCATCTCGTCGACCACACGGCCATGTTTTGTCACAGGGCTTGCCACATGGGCGCCCACATGCTCGTTTAGTGTCGTCAACCCACTTTTTTTACTTTTCAACCTTTCAGCTTTTTAGCTTTTCAGCCTTTCAAGTTTCACAAACAATGGCAGTGTTACACACACCTGTTATAGGGTTGTAACCGAAACACTTTTGGGATCAACGCACCAATGATTAACAGTATTCCCTCATTAGCCTAAAACCATCGTTAATCCATACCACAATATCAAAAATGATTCGTTTGATGCACTACTACTTACCAAACCAACTATCGCAGATCCTTACTAACTTAACACCTACATACCACTCCAAAACTTTGACTTTCATAAGAAACATTCGATCGATTCATAAATATTTAAAGTCTAAAAGTGAATAAACTGCTTGTAATGAGAAGAATAATCAGCCTGAACTTCAACAATAGAATCCACACTCCTAGCAAGATTAGGCAAATCATAAGATGTTTAGACAAAAAGCATACATTCGGCCCCAAAGAGAAAGAGAAGGGGAAAGCCAAAACTTGGCAGCAGAACTAACAAAGATTCGACTAGAAGAGTAATAATGAAGCGATTGTAGTTACCCTTACCAATAACTCAAAGGAGATTCGGCCAAAGCAAGAAGAATAGAAAGATTTGAGAGAGGGAGGAAAAAATCTATTCTATCAAAGAGGTGATCAATTGAGTTAGGGAGAAGAAGAAGAGATTCAATCAAGACTAAGGCAAAAAACTGAAAGGGTCAGAGAGAGAAAAGAAAAGAGGTTATTCGGCTACAAAAGGTATCAAGGGAAAACAATTGTCAAATAGTAGAAGAAGAAGAACAAAAACCGAGATAGTCCAAAAATTAAAGTACCCAAAAGCACTAGCCAGAATCAACCGATACCAAAAGACTTCCTAGCACAAATTTGCTTCAGAAAACAAAAAATGAGCAAAACCATAATTTGACGAAATCTCTAAATGAAATGACCAATTACAAATACATAGCCGAATTTTACCCCAAAAGAACTCCCCAATTTTGTTAAGCCTTCCACACACTAAACACCTCCCCCAACATCCCTACACAACCGAAACACTAAGTGCCAGAGTTCAAACCTGACAAGACTATTCTCTAAATTCAAATTTTCTTGATTTTCTCCTTAATTTCCTCTCATCCATCTCGTCAAATTCGGCTAACAACAACCCCATTCAAATCTATTCAAACAATTGGTCTTTCGGTCAAACACAACTTCCTCCCAAGGCCACCAGCACAAATAACCTCCATTTGCACATGTAGAGATTCAAACCTCAGACCACTAGCACACTCCACACGCCACTATCCACTAGACCAGCAGGCCTATTCTGTCATGTTTTTACCAAAATAAACTGATAACCCTACTAGCCAAAGATAGGGGTTTTATTCTTAAAAAGAAAAATATTATGGAAGCCAAGGCTTGAACCCATGACTTCCCATACACTTCCACAGCACACAACCACTAAGCCAAACATGTATTTGTGTCACTTTCTTGCACAACTAAATACTTATGTGCAGTTTCCTAACTGTACCCAAACTGAAGACCTAATACTTTTAGGCCCGAACTTTGGGGCGTAACAATTCACCCCTCATTAAAGAAATTTTATCCCTGAAATTCCCAACTCTCAGGTTAGTCGCATAACACAGACTATACTACTACACTCTCGCTGTGCACTCTAACTCGAAAAGACTACCACATTTAACCTGAGGTTTCAAGCACAGTAAATGTCATATAGGAATGCGTAGACTATACATCAATCAGTACAAAGTAAGGTACATTATGGATAAAGAATGTACCCGCATCAACATTTGGGGTGTCTCCATCCTCTTGGCGACGTACAGCATAAGCCAGTCCTGGCTACCTTGCCTCAGTATAACCAGCACCTTTGCCTTCTGCTCCACGACCACGACCACGACCCAAACCATTTCCACCCTTTGCTTGACCACGACCTCTCGCTAGCTGCTGAACAGTATCCGTACCAGTAGTTTGCATCTGATCAGGCCTCTGTGGACAATCTATGATACAGTGCTCCAAAGATCTGCCCCAATCCTTCGCCAGCACTCGCCTTGATGATGCCTCCCACAATCAGTACAAGGCTACGGTCCAGTAACAACAATAGGGGCCTTAACTCTGATCGGCCCATCAACTCTGGGCTTTTTCTTAGGCCTCATTAATGAACTCAAGGGCTCTGAATCCCTCTTGTTCTTACCCCTTCCCTTTTTTCAGTTCTAGCACTCAGCGCGCTTCACATCCTCAGTGATCTTCGTCTTTTCTACCAAAGTAGCAAAATCTTGCTCTCTCTGTAGAGCTATTAAAACTCGTAGACTATCTTTGAGGCTGTCTTCAAAATGAACGTAGCGCTCATATTCAGTGTCCACCATCCCCCGCGCATAGTGGCTAAGTCACAAAAATTCAGCTTCGTATTCAGCCACTGTCTTATCTCCCTGAGTTAAATTCAGAAATTCCTCTTACGGGCATCCACATAGCTGGCACCCACATATTTAGCCTAAAAAGTATTCTTGAAAAACTCTCAGGTCAAACGATCGGCTTGAGTTCCCTCTTTGACAGTAAGCCACCACTGGTATGCCTCGTCTCTCAGCAGTGATACTGCACCCTTTAGCTTCTGTTCGAGGGTACAGTCGAGGTCATCCATGATCCTCTCTTTGGTCTCGATCAAATATTCGGCCACACTAGAGGCCACTCTAGCAATACCCCTGAATATCTCAGCCCTATTAGACCTGATTCATTTCGTAACTGGCCCACAGCCGACAGTGCCAGTACTAGGCCTAGCGACCCTTTCCAGAATCCTCAACATCACTTGGGATCGTGCATCGTCCCCAGACACTCGATTTTGAGACCCAATCCCAATCATAGGTAAAGTTATGCCTCTCTAGCTTCCTCATTAGGCTGGTGTCCAGCTGACGAAGACTCAGCATGAGCACTCCCACGACCTCTGCAGCGGCCTCTTCCACGAGTACCTCTAGTGCTCATTATCGAATGTGCTTAGTCTGTATTAACAATTTTATGCCAGTAACTTTATTATTCTTTTATTTATTACAAATATCTTATGAACAATATTATCTCAGAGTTTGTTTTCGCAGTTCGCAGTCTTGCTACGGTTCGTAGTTTACTCTAACTAGAGAGTTTCGGTATAGTTTTTCCTACCCTAAGTAGTCTCAGTAATAACATTTCAGTATAAACAGTCAGAAGACTTACAGGATCGACACAGAGACTCGGTATACCACTCCTTCAAAAAAATATTTCCAAATTAGATTAATCATTTTAAACCATTTGAAACAATTCTTTTAAAACTTCCACATTTTTGTAAAAACCCAAAATCCACAGTCGAGTTCTGCAACTTGGCTCTGATACCGCTAAATGTAACACCTCAAACCCAGCTTGGACATTATGGGCGAATCTGGCGATGTCACATTGAAGTGTTTTTCGTAAAGCGTGAAATTATTTGAAAAGCCCACTATTTATTTAGCCTTTTAGTGTGAACTAGAAAATGATTTTAAAATTTGCGTCACTATAAAAAAGTATTCACTTTAAAACTTATTAATTCAAAAATCTCGTTTATCGTGGAACCTTTTGAAACGATTTTACGTAGTCATAGTAGTTTGGTAAATCATGCATCTCTTTTGAAAACCCACATCCTACTACTACCAGATATAAATCAACAATAAATAAACCCCCAAAATTAAAAAAAGGCCTTATTACATAATGAAACCAAAAATAAAATCTTAATTACAATATTAAAAAAAACTTCGTAGAGTGGCCACCTCTGAGTCCTCCGTCGCCTCGATCCGTCTAAGACTTGGGATTTCCTGCATAGTTAACAAATGGGTGAGTTTACAAAAACTCAGTGTGTGAAATCCTATAAAAGCATACAATCAGAGTAAACAAAATTTGGGCCTAAGCCCTCAGTTTTAGTTAGGGGCCTTAACCCCTCTTTCAGTAGCAGTAATAGTCTGGGCCTAAGCCCATTTTCGTATCAATGGCAGTTTGGGCCTTAGCCCTTTTCAATATAGTATGCAAACATAGAATCCTACCCAATCCATCTGCTACACACAATCTCCGTACCAGCCCTACACACCATGTAGGGATAAAATCGACCCATCAAACCCTACACACCAAGTTGTACCAATTACGACACTAAAATAGTATTTACAACAGAGCTGCCAGTAATAGGCTTATAGCCTTTCAGTATACTTCCTCCAAAATCATATATCCCACCCCATGCAATGCAACATGAGATAAATGTACATACAGTAAAAAAGGCATGCTTAAACAATCATACATCACATAGGGGTAAAATAGTCATCTTGCCAAAAATAAGGGTCCAGGTACATTTACTGGCCCAACAGTAGGTCCACAGTTGTATTGGGTGACCCGTGCAACCTTAACAGTCAATCGATAATAATGGGCCCATTGCCCATATTGTTATGGCCTACATAGCCCAAATTGGTATTAAACGTGTGGTTTACATAGCCTAGCCCAATTGTAACTAAACTTTTACATGATTGATTCCATGTGAGGCCCACAGGCCCATTGGGCCTACATGGCCAAGTTCGGCCCAAAATGGCCCAGTATCTTTTCGGCCCATGAAGACGCTCATGGCCATCTCGTTGACCACATGGCCATATTTTGTCACACGACCTGCCACATGGGCCCCCACACGCCCGTGTGGTGTCGTCAACCAGCTTTTCCAGCTTTTCAGCCTTTCAGCTTTTGGGTTTTTTAGCCTTTGCAGTTTCACATCGAATGGCAGTGTTACACACACCTGTTATGGGGTTGTAGCCGAAACGCTTCCAAGATCAACGCACCTATGATTAACAAAAATCCCTCATTAGCCTAAAACCATTGTTAATCCATACCACAATATCGAAAAGGATTCGTTTGATCCACTGTCACTTACCAAACCAACAATCGCAGATCCTTACTGACTTAACACCCACATAGCACTCCAAAACTTTTACCTTCAAAAGAAACATTCGATCAATTCATAAGTATTTAAAGTCCAATAAAAACACATCTCACTTAAAGAACTTACCCCAAAAGTGAATAGACCGCTTGTAAGGAGAAGAATAATCGGCCTGAACTTCCACAATAGAATCCACACTCCTAGCAAGATTAGGCATATCATAAGATGTTTAGATGAAAAGCATACATTCGACCCCAAAGAGAAAGAGAAGGAGAAGGGGAAAGCTGAAACTTGGCAATAGAGCTAACAGAGATTCGGCTAGAAAAGTAATAATGAAGCGATTGTAGTTACCCTTACCAATAACTCAAATGAGTTTCGGCAATAGTCAATCAAAGAGATTCAACAAAAGCAAGAAGTACAGAAAGATTTGAGAGAGGGAACAAAAAATGTATTCTATCAAAGAGGTGATCAATTGAGTCAGGGAGAAGAATGAGAGATTCAATTAAGACTAAGGCTAAAAATCGAAAGGGTCAGAGAGAGAACAGAAAGGAAGTTATTCGGCTACAAAGGGTATCAAGGGAAAATAGTTGTCAAAGAGTAGAAGGAGAAGAGCAACAACCGAGATAGTCCCAAAATGAAAGTACCCGAATGCACTAGCCAGAAACAACTGATATTGAAAAACCTCCTAGCACAAATCAGCTTCAGAAAACAAAAAATGAACATAATAATAATTTGGCGAAATACTTAAGTGAAATGACCAATTACCAATACATAGCTGAATTTTACCCCAAAAGAACTCCACAATTTCATTTAGCGTTCCACACACTAAACTCCTCCCCCAACATCCCTACATAACCAAAACAGTAAGTTCCAGAGTTCAAACCTAACGAGACTCTTCTCCAAGTTCAAACTTGCTTGATTTTCTCCTTAATTTCCTCCTATCCATCTCTTCAAATTTGGCTAACAACAATCCCATTCAAATCTGTTCAAACTCTTGGTGTTTCGGTCAAACACAACTTCCTCCCAAGGCACCAGAAAAAATAATCTCCATTTGCACAAGCAGGGATTCAAACCTCAGTCCACTAGCACACTCCACACGCCACTATTCTCTAGACCAACAGGCCCATTTTGTCATGTTTTTACCAAAATAAACTTATAACCCTACTGGCCAAAGATAGGGGTTTATCCTTAAAAAGTAAAATTTTGTGGAAGCTAAGGCTTGAACCCATGACTTCCTATACACTTCCAGAGCACACAACCACTAAGCCAAACATGCGTTTGTGTCACTTTGTTGCACAACTAAATATTTATGTGTAGTCTCCTAACTGCACCCACACTCAAGACCTAATACTTCTAGGCCTAAACTTCAGGGTGTTACATTAACTTTCTCTTCGGTCTCTTTGACTAAATGGACCCTGTGAATTTGATTTTCTCTAAGTTCAGTCGAAAACAAGGGAATTCAGCACTTACGCCCATATAAACCTCATAAGGCGCCATTTTCATACTCGACTGATATCTATTGTTGTAGGCAAACTCTACCAACGGTAAATATTTTTCCCATCTGCCTTGGAATTCTATGACGCATCGCCGCAACATGTCTTCAAGATTCTGAATTACTTTCTCTGACTGACTGTCAATTTGCGGATGGAAAGCCGTGCTAAAATTCAACTTTGTCCCCAAAGCTTCTTGCAACTTTTTTCCAAAACCGCAAGTCAACCTTGGATCCTTATCCGAAATAATCAACAAGGGCACTCCGTGAAGTCTCACAATCTCAGAAATATATAACTCAACTAGCTTATCAAGTGAGTAGTCGGTATGTACCGAGATAAAATGAGCCAATTTCGTTAATCGGTTAACTACGACCCAAACGACATCTTTCTTTCTGGGTGACGACAATCCCATCACAAAATCCATGGTAATTCAATCTCATTTCCATTCGAGAACCATCACAAGCTGAAGTAAACCTGAAGGTACTTGGTGCTTGGCTTTCACTTGCTGACAAATTAAACATTTCAACACAAACTCTGAGATGTCTCTTTTCATGCCCGACAACCAATACAATCTCTTCAAGTTATTATACATCTTAGTACAACCTGGATGGATTGACATATAACTACTATGTGCCTCATGAAGAATTTTCCCAATAAGCTCATCATCTCTAAGTATACAGACCCTATCTCAGAACATCAAACAACCGTCGGTACCAATCCAAAAATTTGATTTGTCAACTGTCTCACACTGAGTCATCTTGGCTTGCAAATCTTTACCACTCTTCTAAGCTTCACAAATATCTTGAAGAAACATAGGTCTAGCTCTCAACTCTACTAGAATTGAACCATCCTCGATTATGGACAACTGAGTATTCATAGCTCTCAAGGCAAAAAATGACTTCCTACTTAATGCATAAGCGACCACGTTCGCCTTTCTCGGGTGATAGTCAATTAGTAACTTGTAATCTTTAATCAACTCCAGCCACCTTCGTTACCGTAAATTCAAATCCTTTTGAGTCATCAAGTATTTTAGGCTTTTATGGTCAGTGAATACTTGGCACTTCTCGCCATACAAGTGTCTCCGAATCTTCAGTGCAAACACTATGGCTACTAACTCTAAGTCGTAAGTCGGGTAGTTATTCTCATGTGGCTTTAGTTGTCTTGATTTATACGCTATCACCTTACCTTCTTGCATGAGCACGCATCCTAATCCATTCAAGGATGTATCACTATACACTACGAATTCTTTTTCTAGTTCCGGTTGTACTAAAATTGGAGCTTCAGTCAACAATGCATTTAGTTTCTCAAAACTCTGTTGGCATTTTTCCATCCAGTTGAACTTGATATCATTCTGCAGCAACCTAGTCATCGGAGTCTCAATCATGGAGAATCCTTTAATGAATCGTCTCTAGTAACCCGCTATGCTTAGAAAGCTTCTAATTTCTGATACATTCCTCAGCGATTTCCACTCAACAATAGCCAAGATTTTACTCGGGTTAACTCTAATCCTATCACTTGACACGATGTGTCCCAAGAATCCAACCTCTCAGAGCCAAAACTCACTTTTACTAAACTTGGAATATAGCTGATTACTCGTAATGTCTTCAAAACGGTTCTTAGATGCTCTATGTGCTCACTCTCATCACGAGAATAAATTAATATATCATTGATAAAAACAACTATGAACTTATCCAAGTATAGGCGGAAAATGTGATTCATCAAGTCCATAAACACAGCAGGAGCATTTATTAAGCCAAAGGGCATGACAAGGAACTTATAGTGCTCGTATCTCGTCTAAAATATGGTTTTCAACACATCTTGCTCCTTAACTCTTAGCTGGTAATAGTCGGATCTCAAGTCTATCTTAGAAAACATTGTGGCTCCCTTTAGTTGATCAAACAAATCATCGATCCTTGGCAAGGGATACTTATTTTTCACCGTCACCTTGTTGAGCTATCTATAGTCTGTACATAACCTAATTGACCTATCTTTCTTTTTCACAACAAATACCGTGGCACCCCGTAGGGAATAGCTCGGTCTCACAAAACCCTTGTCTGTTAATTCTTGTAACTGTACTTTTAACTCTTTTAACTCCATCAGAGCCATCCTATATGGAGCAATCGAGACAGGTGTCGTATTAGGGACTAACTCAATACCAAACTCAACTTCTCTAGTTGGAGGTAATCCGGGCAATTCTTCCAGAAACACATCTGGGTACTCAAATACTACTGGTACTGACTCAATCTTTACTTACGACTCTTGGGTACTCAACACAAATGCAAGATAGGACTCATACCCTTTTCTCATGTAAATCTTAGTAGTCATAAAAGAAATCAATACTGGTAAGCTGTCTGATTCACCTGATTCAACCCGAATAATATCCCCATTTTCACATCTCAATTCAATAAATTTACTACCACAATTTACTAACACGTTATGAACAGTCAACCAATGCATGCCAAGAATTAGATCAAATTCATCAAAAGGTAGTAGCATGAGGTTAGCCAAAAAACAGTGGCCCCTAACCATTAAAGGACAGTTTCTACACACTTTGTCAACTATTACATGTTTGCCTAACGGGTTGGAAACTTTTACCAGAAATTTAGTAGACTCCACTAGTATATTCGTACTAGGTACCAATTTCATGCAAATATAAGAGTGGGTAGACCCTGGGTCTATCAAAGCAATCATAGATATATCATAGATAGAAAAGGTACCCGTAATCACATCAGGAGACATAGCATCTTCGCAAGCGCAAATGGAATATGTCCTTGCAGACGCTCTGCCGTTAGACTTCACAGTAGAATCTCTAGGCGTACCTCCATTGCCAGCCCCACTCCCAGGGTTCTTCTATGGTCTATCCCTCGAGGGAGCATTACTCGCTCTCACATCTTCCTTTTTGTCTTTCTCCTCCATCTCAGGACAGTTTTGAATAAAGTGGTCTAATGAACCACACTTGAAGCAGCCTCTATCATTACCTCGGCACTCATCAAAGTGTCATCTACCACACTGCGAACACTTTTGTTTATTTGGTCGAGCACTACCAATGCTCAAAATGAAAGTGGTCTGAGCTTTAGACGCCGCATACTGCTTATTCTTATTTCTGCTCGAGAATCCTGTCGACGCATTTGTTCAAGTATGAAACTCTCTCGATTTCTTGGATGAGGTCTGAAATGATCTTACCATTTATCTTTTCTTTGATTCACGTGACTCAATGTCATCTCTCCTCTTCTCTTTGGCCAATTCTTCAGTAGATATGTACCCTCTAGCATATTTTCTAAGTCTCACAAACTCACGCTCATTCTCCGTTACTGTCATTCGGCCTTGCTTGAAATCTAGAAATTTTTTCCTCTTCTGGTCTATAAACCTCTGACTAATATACTTCTTTTAGAATTATTCCTAAAAAAATTCCTATGTAATCCTTTCCTTTGGTACAACTGACACAAGGGTGTTCCACCATTGGTAGGCTTAGTCTCGCAAGAGGGACACAATGTACTTCATGCACTCCTCAGGGGTGCAAGACAATTCATCGAATACCCTAATGGTATTTTCCAACCAGAACTCTGCTCTCTCTGGGTCATCATCAATTTTAGCCTAAAATTCCTCAGCCCCGTGCTTACGAATTCTATCTACCAGAGGTTTTTCTCTCCTAGCCATTTCTACTCCTTGGGGAGCCATATGGGCAGGCTGAGGAATCAGAGGAGGTGGGGAGGTGGAATGCTCAGATTTGCACGAATGAACTCCAAGTACCAAGCATCCATCATATGGAGGTAGGCTTCTCTAGCCCCTACGCCCTGACTCAATGTCACGGGCCCACTTTTGACTAGCACGGTCCCTTCAGCGAGAGTCGGCGCACATTACTCTCCACATCATCCACCATGGCTCTGTTAGGATCTATTTACTATATAAAAACACAACTTAAATTTGTCAGGAGTCGTCACACTATCACAATATATTTATAGCATGTATAGCTAGATTCGTGCTCATGCTAGGTTAGTCCGAGAATTGACTAAACCATAACTCTGATACCATTAAACATAACACCCCTTACCTGAGTTCGACGTCGAAACAGGATACGAGGTGTTACCGGACTTAATCACATATAAACATTCATTTCCTTAATACGGAATCTCGCTCAAAATTAAAACATTTCACAATACTTTAATGTCCTTACTATACGCTTACGAGGCCCCGAACACACTTTGGAATTGATTCGGGACTAATCTATACACTCTAGAAAACTTTGAAAAATTTCAAGCTAACAGGGGCACACACCCATATGGAAGGGCGACACGCCCGTGTGTCCTCTTAACATGGCGATGTTAAAGGCCCGTGTGACTTATACGGCCTGAACATATTGGGACACACCCGTGTCCCTAGCCAGTTTGAATTTATTTTTCAAATCGAACCTACAGGGGTTTTCACACGACTTGGCACACGCCCGTGTCCATGACCCATGTCCCCCACATGGGCATGACACACCCATGTCTCAGCCCGTGTGCTAAAAACTTGACATTCTGTTTCTAACATCAACAACCCTTTAAGGGCACACGGCCAAGGCACACTCTCGTGTTTTAGGCTGTGTCATCTACACAGCTGAGGCACACGATCGTGTCTCTGCCCATATGTTTACTACCATGCATACTGACTTGAAAAAAATTAAGATGCAAGGGACACACAGCCAGACTACACGCTCGTGGGGCAGACCGTGTGTCACACACGGTCTAGACACATGCCCGTGTAGACAAAAATAAGGCTATTTACCAAGCCTTTTTGCTACCCTTACTTGCACCAACCTACACAACATTAACCAAAACCAATCCAAGCATAAAACACATAACCAAAACCACCACAACCATGAGAAATTTGCATCAAATGCATTTAATAATAATAATATTAGCCAACATTAATGACTTATACAAAATGAATATCACATCCATCATATGAGCCAACTTTTATGGCTAAACTAAAAAGAAGCTAAACAAAAGATTCCAGTCCCTATACATGCCAAAATCAAAATATTAAACTAGCTATACCAAAGCTTCAAGTGATAGTGTGATCGATGCCTCCGACATCCCTAGATCCTTGACACTAGCTTGGCGGCACTATAAGAAAATAGAAAGGAGAGGGAGTAAGCATGAAGCTTAGTAAGTTGCATATAAATAAGTAACAACATCAAGCATGCATGTTATAAATCAACACAATATTCTTGAGTGAACATAAGTAAATGTCACTACATACTTATAAATATCACAAGCATAAACCAAAGATTTCAATATCATCCCAAGATCATTTTCATAGCTAGAACTTACCCATGTCATTCTTACTATCAAGGTAACATAACTAGACTCATATCTCATGAGTTCTGAATAAGAACCTGTACCACTCACAACATGATTATATCATTCCATATAATTTTCATAAGCTTCTAAAAAAAACCTGTGAAACCATTTGGAATACTAAAGGATATTTGACAAGCTTTACACAAGAGGATGAATTATCGATCCCATGTCCCAGACATGGTCTTACACTGGCTCTCATAAGGTGGCCGATGCAATGTCCCAGACATGGTCTTACACTAGAGTACATTTTCATGCTGATGCCCTGTCCCAAACATGGTCTTACATTGGCTCTCATGTTGTGGCTGATGCCATGTCCCAGACATGGTCTTACACTAGCACAAACATCAACGTCGATGCCATGTCCCAGACATAGTCTTACACTGGCTCTCATGTTGTGGTTGATGCCATATTCTTACTGTAACACCCCTAATTTTGGGCCTAGAAGTTTTATGCCTTGAGTGGGTACTGTTAGGAGACTGCACATAAATATTTAGTTGTGTAAAAGTGTGACACAAGCGTGTATCTACTTCAGTGGTTAAGTGTTCTAAGTGTTCTGAGAGTGCCTGAGAAGTCTTGGGTTCAAGCTTGAGCAAATGCAAAAAAAGTTTTTATTTTTTAAGGAATAGGCATTGTCTCTAGGCTGTAGGCTTTTAAATAAATATGGATAAAACATGACAAAAAGGAGCCTGTTGGCCTAGAGAATAAGTGGCATGTTGCTAGTGTCTGAGGTTTGAGGTTCGAATCCCTGCTTGTGCGAATGAAGATTATTTTTGCTGATGGCCATGGGAGGAAGTTGTGTTTGACCAAAACACCAAGGGTTTGAATAAGTTTGAACAAATTTGTTATTAGCCGAATCTAAGGAGAGGTTTATGGGGGATTTCGATTGTTTGAATTGGTGGAGAGGAGGAAATCGAGCAAGTTTGAATTTGAAGGAGAGTTGTGCCATTTTTGAATTTTTGCTTCCTAAGAATTTGGCTAGGCAACTATTTCTCTCCATTTTCAGTTTTGTGATCACTTTTGGTTCTTTTCTACACTACTTGATTGCCGAATTCTACTGGGGATGTTTCGGGTACTTCTCATTTTTCCCATTTCGGTTTTGTCTTTCATTTTAAATACCCTACTGACCGATTTCGCCCTTCTCCCTCTACTTCTTTAGCAACCATTTTCCCTTGTTGCTATTAAACCGAATTTTGTCTTTGGTTTTACTGCTTTTCCACCTTTCATTTTTCTCTCTTTATGGGACTAATATTTGCTTAGAGACCATTCTGTGTTTCTCATTTTATTGTTTTGACTTTATTTTTCCATACAGCCTTACTCTGCTTCAATTTTCTTTCTTCCTCTACTCCTCTGACTGACATTCTATTCTTTTTCTCTTTGGTTGAATATCCTATTCTCCTTTTCTCTCAATTCTTTTAGTTTAACATATCCTATTCTTTTTATCTTATTATGATAACCGAATACTCTTTTATCCCACTCTCTATTTTTACTTTCAGTTTGGCAATTGTTCTCTGACAATCGGTAAGTGCTCTTGAATATCCCTTTTTGTTTCTCTTTATCATTATGATCTTTCTTTTAGTATCTCCTCTTCTCTGCCGGTTGCTAGTAGGTGTACGGTTGTACCACTTTGTCCCTATCACTCCGTGTACCTTCGGCTTTGGTGTGGGTGTGGATCGATTATTCTTCCCTCCTAATCTGGGCGTGGCGGTTTTGGTAAGTGATTGTTTATCTAGTTCAAACTGTTCATTTATTTGATTGTTGTTAAGGGTTAGTTGGAATGCAGGAAACCCCTAAGGCCTATTGTTTAGGGCTCTTGCAAATGGATTTAGTGAGCAAGCCATAATCAACTGATCTAATCCAGTAAGAGGTAAATTTTTGGACAAGTAGTTTGGTGGAGGTTTTGATAAGTTGAGTGGGATGCGATTAACCGAAACTTGTGATTGAATGTAGGTTGGAGTGCTCGTGGTCTAGTATCGCATTTTCGCAATCAGGTGTGTAACCACACTACTATAAACGTAGATCGGCAAAAGCCAGAAAAGTATGATTATTGACACCACACGAGCATTCGCTCGCTCGTGTCCTAATTCGAACGCGTGAAATGTAGGAGTTTGACCGTAGAGGCTACCATGAGTGTTTTTATGGGCTTTGGCCATTTTGGGCCATGTTGGGCTGAAATGGGCCATATGGGCCCCACAGGCTCGTGGGCCACACGGTTAAATCACACGAATGTGTGGAGATTTTTTAGCCAGACTGTGTAGTTCTCACAGCCAAGGCCATTTTTAAGCTTATTGGGCCACACGGGCGTGTGGGCCCACATGGGCTGTATTATGGGCTTTGGGCCCATTTTCACTGTTTGACCGTTAAGGTTGCACGGGTCGCCCGAGACGACTGTGGACCTACTGTTGGGTCGGTAAGTATACCTATACCCCAATTTGATGAAATGACCATTATACCCTTATGAGGTAAATGACTGATCTACCCCTATGTGATGTATGACTATTTGAGCATGCCATTTTTACTGTATATACATTTATATTATGTTGCATTGCATGGGTAGGATATATGATATTGGAGGAAGTGTACTGAAAGGCTATAAACCTATTACTGGCAACTCTACTGCAAATATTGTTTTAGTGTCGCAATCGGTGCTACTTGGTGTATAGGGATAGGTGGGTCTATTTTATCCCCACATGGTGTGTAAGGTTGGTACGGAGATGGTGTGTAGAGGCTAGATTGGGTAGGATGTTCTAATTGCATACTGCACTGATTCTGTAATGTGCTTAGGCCCCACTGATACTTTTACCAAAGTGGGCTCAGGCCCACACTGTTTCTGATTCTGAAATGGGCTAAGGCCCTAACTAAAACTGAAAGGGCTTAGGTCCAAATTGTTTTTACTCTGAATGTTTGCTTATATGGGATTACACACTGAGTTTTCGTAAACTCACCCATCTATTTTAATTATACAGGTAATCCCCAGTCTTAGGTGGATCGGTGCTGCGAGGGACTCAAAGGTGGCCACACAATTGCTCTTGCTTCTTTATTGGATTTTTAATTTATAAATAGTTTTAATTAGGTATTTTTATGTAATAAGGCCTCTATAATTTTTAATTTTGGTGTTTTATTTATTTTGATTTATATCTGCTAGTAGTAGAATGCAGGTTTTCAAAAGATATGCATGATTTACCAAAATACCACAAATACACAAAATCGTTTCAAAAGCTTCTGCAATAAACGAGATTTTGAAATTAATAACGTTTTCAAGTAAATAATTTTGTTAGTGACGCAAGTTTTAAAATTATTTTCTAGATCACCCAAAGAGGTAAATAAATATTAGGCTTTTCAAACAATAGTGCGCTTTACGAAAAACACTTCAATGTAACATTGCCAGGTTCGACCATAATGTTCAGGCTGGGTTTGGGGTGTTTCACTTACACTAGCACACTTATCAATGCCGATGACATGTCCCAGACATGGTCTTACACTAGCACTCATATCACCCAAATGTCATAACATAGATATCCAATCTATTCCTAGGTTCAATCGGGACTCTACTACATTGAATTTCATCATGCATTATTCGTAAGCAATTTCAACCATATTACAAAAAATTAATCATTCAACACATAATAATGATAAAGTTACTTTACTTATGTACAACTTACCTCGGAATACAAAAAGTGGATGACAATTTGGATTTAGTATACTTGCTTGGCCTTCCCTTGGTCTAAGTCCGGATTTCGTATCTCTTGATCTAAAATGACAAAAATTCACTAAATTAATCATCATTTTAATCAATGCATAACATAATTCTTGTTTTGGTAAAATGACCATTTTTCCCTTAGACTTTCACAAAATTACTATTTTACCCCTAGGCTCGTAAATTGATTTTTATCTAATTTTCTCACTACCTAAGCCTAGTCGAATTATTTTTATACTAGAAGCAGCCTACAATTCCCATTATTTCACACATTTACCACACAATTCCCATTATTTCACACATTTACCACAAAATTCCCATTATTTCACACATTCACCACATTTACCAAAATGGTCCTTAGTTAAGGTTTTCATGAAAACTATTTCACAAAAGTTGTTTGTTTAACAACCATGATTCATTTTCTTCCATAAAAATTCAGAAAAAAACATGAACACTCTCATGGAAAAACCCTAGAATTCAACCATTTTTGCAAAATAGTCCCCTCATTAGCTAGATTATGCTACAAGGGTCCCAAAAGCACAAAAATTATCAAGAAAAGCCATTAAAATCATTTACTTGTATGGGTAGAGAGTGGCTAAAATTTTGAAGCTCCAAAACCCCTATTTTTTTTGGTATTTTCGATGGAGAGGAGAAAGATGAAAGGTGATATCGTTTTCTTTTTTATTTTATTATAAATCTAGTCAATTTAGTCACCCAATTTCACCTAAATTTGACCTTACAATTTCTTTGTCCCTATGATCAGCTATTAACAAATTTGTGGTCTATTTACTCAATAAAGACCACTAATTTAATGTTCCATAGCTATTTGACACCTTTAGCTAGTAGAACAAAACTTTCGCACTTTATGCGATTTAGTCCTTTTTCGCAATTAAGCATGCAGTCGCTAAAATAATTTCACCAAAACTTTCATGCACCCACATAATCATGCTACAACACGTAAAATAATATTAAAAATAATTTATCTGACCTTGGGTTAGTGGTTCCGCAACCACTATTTTAACTTGGCCCAGAATCGGGTTATTATAAAGTTTCTGATCGATAAATCTCTGATTGATGTATTTCTTTCGAAATTCAGCTTGAAAAAAATCCCAGGTGACTCGTTCTCTCGGAACTACGGATATCAACCTCTTCCACCAATGATACGCCGTATAACTCATAAGCGAAACAACACACTTAAGGTATTCATCTTGAGTCAATGACAATTCATCAAACATTGGTATTGTATTCTCTAAGCAGAACTCGGCTCTCTCGCCATCATCATTAGTAGTAGCACGGAACTCTTCGGACCCATATTTTCTAATTTTGTCAACCGGAGACTTATTCAACTGAATCGGATTAAATTGTGGCATGATAGGGACTTGCGGAGGATTGACTGAGGGTGAAGGTTGTGGCACAGTCGGATTAGTTCGGATATATTGGGTGAGCCAATCGTTCATCATTTGATAAAAAGCTTGCTTAGCCTCTCTGTCATGACTACTAGTAGTTGGTCTAGAATTAGATGGCACTGTCCCTTGAGCGGGAGCAGGCGCATTACTCCGACATCGTCAGCTACGGCTCGTTCGGGATCCATTTGCTATATAAAAACACATTTTCATTGTCAGGATTTTTCACACTATCGCAGTTCATATATATGGCATGTATAGCTAGACAGACATACGCTATGTTAGTCCTAGAATCGACTAAACCGTAACTCTGATACCAACCAAATGTAACACCCCTAACCCGTATCCATCACCGAAATAGGGTTACAAGGCATTACCGGACATATCGAAACATTCACATATACTTAAGCATAACATAATCAAAACATATAATAATCATTCATAATTGTCCCTTATATAGGTCTACGAGACCTTAAACATGCTTTAGAAAAGGGTGGGGACTAAACCGAGCTCAGACAAAATTTTTTAAAAGTTAAACATTTTTCAAAGTTATAAAGGTGAAACGCCCGTGTGAACAGGCTGTGTGCCTCACACGACATTAGACACGCCCGTGTGTCTAGGTCATGGCAAAACAGGCATACATACTGACTTGTCCACACGGCCACAAGACATACCCGGGTGCCAGGCCATGTGAAAATTAGGGAGGCTACTGACTTGGGTCACACGGCCAGTCACACACTCATGTGTCTAGTCCGTGCTCGAAATTGATTTGGCCACACGGCCTAGAACACGCTCGTGTGTGAGACCGTGTGGTCTGTCTAGGCTCATTTTGAAATGGCCATTGAGCAACATGGTTGAGACAAACGCCCGTGTGGACAAAAATAGGCCATTTACAAGGCCTACATGCCACCCATTTATGGGTCCTCCCTACAAGCATCAAACCACAACATTTCATACCAAATTTTCAACCAAATCCAACCACAATATACACATCATATATACCATATCATTATCAACCACTTTCATGCTTAATATCTAAACCCAATTATATCATAATCATCTATCAAACACATTCAATCATACATATTCTTACCACAAAGTTTCACATCCATTCTCATATCAAAATCATGCCATTTATAAAACTAAATCACATTACCAACTTACCAGATTGACCATTTCTCACTAGGTCATATATATACACCAAATATGCCATTTTTGCGTCACATATCATAATCTAAAATTAAACCATAAGTTCAACTATAATCAAGGCATATCACATGGCTAAATATACACTGTACAAAACATATCCACAAACTTCTAGCCCATACATGCCATACTTCTATATATACATTTTCAAAAAGTACCAAAATAGAGTTCGATAGTGTGGTGATGATCCTCGATGATCCCCGAACTTCTAGTAGCTTCGATATCTATAAAACAATTAAAAACACATACAAAGTAACCTTTCAAAAGATTAGTAAGCCATATACAAATAGACTTAACACATAACATCAATCTAGATCAATTCATTCATATAATTCAAGGAAAAGTACATTCACATAGCCATATATCTCTTATGGTTCATTTGATCATGATTCACATATATATATCATATCTCATCATCATAGCAACTCATACTTATATCATGTGTTCACCAAGGTACATGTACTTACCTTTCATTCTCAAACATGGTATACAATTTAGAGGTACTTGGTTCAGATACATATTCACATAGTCATCCATTTTCTCAGAATTCCCATTGAACTGTTCAGAATCAATAAGGATACTTAGATAGCTCGGAAAGCTCATACAACGCCAACATCCCAGCTGTGGTCTTACATGTAATCAAATACCGATGCCATTGTCCCAGACAGGGTCTTACACAAAATTAAATACGATGTCGATGTCCCAGACATGGTCTTACACGTAAATCATAAGTCGATGCCAATGTCCCAGACGTGGTCTTACACGATAACACATATCAGATCCTATGTCATGACAAATGTATCCTAACTATTGGTATGGTTCGTACGGGACATTTCGGACGTCGATACTTTGTCGATACTTTCTCAGATATCTCATGCTCAACTCATATAATCATTTATCATTGCTCAATAGCATATAAACATTAATAATTCAATTTAAAACACATTTATTTGTATATCGACTTACCTTGTACGGATCCGAACGAACGGAGTCGACTACTTGACGACTTTCGACTTCCCCTGATATAATTTTGTTTTCTTTTGTTCTTGACCTAAACACATTCAAACTTAACTCTTTTTTCACCAAATCATTCAATTCAATCCAAAAACACATATTTAGAGCATTTTACAAATTAGCCCTCATAGTTTCATATTTTGACACTTTAGTCCCTAATTCACAAAATCACAAAATATACAAAATTTCCTTTTACACATACTTGGCCGAATATTCATAGTTTTCATATAAGTCCACATATTTCATTTATTTCACATTTTAGTCCCTCAATTTCTCATTTTCACAATTTAGCCCAAATTACTCAAATTCATAAAAAATTCAAAGATAAAAAATGTTAACCAAACATCAAGCTTCCATATACTATCATCAAACTTCATAAAAGTCATAGTTTCATTAATGGCATAACTCAAAATCATCAACAAAATTAGAAATTGAGACATGGGCTCAGTAAAACACAAAGAAACGATCACAAAAACATAGAAATTGTCAAAAACGAAACAAAAACACATACCTTAATTCAAACTCAAAGTGTCGAAACCCTAAGGACTCTTTTCTTTTCTTTTGTTCTTCAATTTTCAGTAAATACAACATAAAATGGCCTAATTTGATGTTTTGTTTTAATTATAATAGGTTATTTACATATTTACTTATTTAGCCTTTATGTAAACATATAATAAACACATATTATATGGTCATTAATGTCCATTAACCATGTTTGGTCCATTTACAACATAAGGACCTCTCAAGTAAAAAGACATAGCAATTAAGCAGTTTAACAAATAGAAGGCCACTTTTACATTTTACGCGATTAAGTCCTTTTCGCAAATTAAACACATAAATGATAAAATTTTCATACGAAATTTTCACAGATATCAATTCACATATAATAAGCACAGAAAATAATATTAATTTTTTTTCACAGAAAATAATATTAAAAATTTTTTTACTTAGATTTTTGGTCCCAAAATCACTATTCTGACTAGGGTCTAAACCGAGCTGTTACAACTCTCCCCCCTTAGGAATTTTTGTCCCCAAAAATCTTACCATTGAACAGATTCAGATATTGTTGTCTCATAATATCTTCAGGCTCCCACGTAGCCTCTGTAACACCCCACACCCGAGCCCTACGCTGGGATGGGATATGAGCCGTTACCACAGTTAATCACATGCTTACAATCATATCAATGTCATTAAGACTCAATCAAATTTAAAACTTTTTCAAACTTTGTTTAAACTCCTTAATATGGGCCTACGAGGCTACAAACATCCATTGGAAACCATTTGGGACCAACCCGGGTCCTTTAACCAACTTTACAAAAATAACTCTTGAAATAGGGCACACGCCCATATGAAAGGGCAACACGCCCGTGTGATCATTATAACACAGCCGTGCTAATGGCCCGTGCGACACACACAGCCTAAGCATCTAGGGACACGCCCGTGTCCCATGCTTGGGTGAATTAAATTCTAAATTCGAATTTACAAGGGCTTTCACATGGCCTAACACACGTCGGTATCTATGTCCTGTGTCTCTCATACGGCTATGACACGCCTGTGTCCTAACCCGTGTCCAAAAACCTTGACATTCTGTTTCTAAAGTAAGCATCCAATTTAGGGCACACGGCTAAGGCACACGCCTATGGCTAGAGGCCTTGTCCTCCATACGGCTAAGACACACAGCCGTGTCTCTGCCCGTATGTTTACTACCATGCACACTGACTTGCAAATTTTACGTGCAGGGGACACACGGCCAAATAACACCCCCATGGGCTGACCGTGTATCACACATAGTCTAGACACACGCCCGTGTGTCTACCCGTATGGATAAAATAAGACTATTTACCAAGCCTTTTTGCCACCCTTACTTTCACGAACCTACACAACATCTAACGTGACAAATCCACACAACAATACAAGGTCTAATCATCCACACAAGGCATTATCTCATTCATGCAATTTACTCATCCATGAAAATATCATCATTTGCATATATCAATAATGAACATTAGCCATTATCCAAGGCTTTATTCAAAATGAAGGGGTTCATCTCAAGCCAAGACATTTGGCCAAATTAACATTGACACAAAACTCAAAAGTCTAAGCCCTATACATGCCATATTCAAAATAATAAAACCAACTATACCAACTGCTTTGGTTGATAGTGTTATCGATGCCTCCGACATCCGATGATCCTCGAGCTAATTAGGCGGCACTATAAGAAAATGGAAAGGAGAGGGAGTAAGCATAAAGCTTAGTAAGTTGCATGCAAATAAATATAACAACAACTTTACCATTCATCATCATGCTCATCACTATCCAATACAATTCACAAAGCATATATTGAGCTCACATCTCATACATTTCAAATAGGTACCTGTACCACTCACAACATGGTTATACTTTTCTCGTTTAACTCAAATTGTAACTCTCACCATTCAATCATTTGGAATATTATTAGATATTCACTAAGCCTCAAAGATAGGGTACAATGTCGATGCCATGTCCCAGACATGGTCTTACACTGACTATTGAAATCGAGGCTGATGCCATGTCCCAGACATGGTCTTACACCAGCTCTCACATATCTGTGCCGATGCCATGCCCCAGACTTGGTCTTACACTGACTCCTCTCGTAGCCGATGCATGTCCCAAACATGTCTTACACTGGTTTACATCTCGAGGCCGATGTATGTCCCAGACATGTCTTACACTAGCTCTCGTCTCAATGCCGATGCCATGTCCCAGACATGGTCTTACACTGGCTATCATAATGTGGCTGATGCATGTCCCAGGCATGTCTTACACTAGCAGACAAATAACCCGAATGTCATGGCATAAATATCCGATTTATTTCTTAAGGTTCAAATGGAAGTTCTACTATCTCAATATTCATCATATATAATCATTTCCACAAACAAGAAATTTATGCTATATCAATTCAAACATATATAATAACAATGTAATTGTATTATTTACATACAACTTAAATCAGATTACAAAATGTAGACGACTAGTTCGGCTTAGTCCACTTGTTTTGCTTTTCCCCGGTCTAGGCCCGAATTTTGTAATTCTTGATGTAAAATGATAAAAATTCATTCATTTCATTCGCATATTAATCTAGACACTCAAAAATTCATAATTGAGCAAAATGACCATTTTACCCTTAGACTTTCACAAAATGACCATTTTACCCTTGGGTCCAAAAATCGATTTTTATCACATTTTCTCACTAACCAAGCCTAGTCGAATACTGTTTTATACTAGAAGCAGCCCAAAATTCTCATTATTTCACACATTTTCACCTATTTTACAACTTATGCAAAATGGTCCTTAGTTAGGATTTCCATGAAAACTACTTCACAAAAGTTGTTTATTTCATAACCATGATTCTTTTCTTCCATAAAATTTTAGAAAACAACATGAACACTCTTATGGTAAAACCATATACTTTCAATCATTTTCAAAATAGTCCCCTTATTTGAAAGCTCATGCTACAAGGGTTCTAAAAGTACAAAAATCATCAAGAAAAACCATCAAGATCACTTACTTGTAGAAAGACTAAGTGGCTGGAATTTCAAGCTTCAAAAACCCTCTCATGGTTACTATTTTCGATGGAAAAATGGAGAAGAAAGATGACCCTTTTGATTTTATTTTAATTTTCAATTTGCTAATGTCATCAATTACCAGCCCTAGTCATCTTTTTACTTTTTGACTCCTTATGTCTCTATGGCCGGCTAGCTTGTCTTTTAAAAGTCTAATTTCCCTTTATAGACCCCCAATTTAGGTTCTTTAGCTATTTGACACCCTCAGCTATCAAAATAGGACTTTTGCACTTTATGTGATTTAATCCTTTTTCACAATTAAACATGAAATCGGCTAAATTAATTCACCAAAATTTTCATACTCTCATATAATTATGCCACAACACATAAAATAATATGAAAAATAATTTCTCCATTCTTGAATTAGTGGTCTCGAAGCCACTGTTCTGGGTGCGCCCAAAATCGGGCTGTTACAATTCTTCCCTCTTAGGGATTTTCATTCCCGAAAATCTTACTGATGAATAGATTCGGGTATTCGTCTCTCATGGTCTCCTCGGGTTCCCATGTAGCTTCTTTGACTCCACTTCTATTCCATAATACCTTAACAAGTACAATACTCTTATTCCTCAATTGTTTTATTTTTTGAGCCAAAATCTTAACCGGCTTTTCGTCATAAGTCATGTCCGGGCTAATCTCAACCTCTGTCGATGAGATCACATGCGAGGGGTCCGAATGATAGCGACGTAACATAGACACATGGAATACATTGTGTTTCTTTTCTAACTCTGATGGCAACGTTAATTGGTATGCTACTGGTCCAATTCTCTCAATCACCTCATAAGGACCAATAAACTGTGGACTTAATTTGCCTTTCCTTCTGAATCGAAGAACCTTCTTCCACGGGGATACTTTCAAAAACACTTTATCCCCGACATGAAACTCGATCTCTTTTCATTTCAAATCTGTGTAGGATTTTTGTCTATCCGAAGCAGCCTTCAAACAGTCGCAAATCACCTTAACTTTCTCTTCGGTCTCTTTAAATAAGTCAACCTCGTGTATCTGATTCTCTCTCAGTTCGGTCCAATACAAGGGTGTTGACACTTACACACATACAAAGCCTCATAAGGTGCCATTTTTAGACTTGACTGATAACTGTTGTTGTAGGAAAATTCAACTAGCAGTAAATACTTTTCTCAACTACCTTGAAACTCAAGAACACAACACTATAACATATCTTCTAAGGTCTGAATCACCCTTTCTGACTGACCATCGATTTGGGGGTGAAAAGCCACGCTAAAATTCAGTTTCGTCCCCAATGCCTCTTGTAACTTCTTCCAAAATCGCAAGATGAACCTCGAATATCTATTCAAAGTAATCGACAAGGGCACTCCATGAAGTCTCACGATCTCAGAAATATATAGATCAGCCAATTTTTCAAGGGAATAGTAAGTATGCACTGGTATAAAAGTGTTGACTTAGTAAGTCTATCAACAACTACCCAAACTGAATCCTTTTTCCTTGGTGTCAAAGGCAACCCTGACACAAAATCCATGGTTACTTGGTGCCACTTCTACTTGGGAACCATCACAGGCTGAAGTAAACCTGAGGATACTTGGTGTTCGGCCTTAACTTTTTGACAAACTAGACACTTAGAAAAAAACTCAGAACTGTCTCTTTTCATCCCCGACTACCAGTACATTTTCTCTAAGTCGTTATACATTTTGACAATACCCGGATGGATAGACAAGCGACTACTATATACCTCTTGTAAAATCCTCTGAATAAGCTCATTATCCTTGGGTACGCAAACTCTGTCTTGGTACATTAAGCATCCGTTGGTACTAAACCAAAAATCTGATTCAACACCCGACTCACACTAAGTTCTCTTGGCTTGCAATTCACCGTCGTTATTTGAGCTTCACAAATTTCTTGGAGAAACATCAGTCTAGTCTTTAATTCTGCTAGAACCGAACCATCTTCTGACAAGCCCAATTGGGCATTCATTGCTCTCAAAGAAAATAAGGATTTTCTACTCAATGCATCAGCGACCATGTTCACCTTTCCCGGATGGTAGTCGATAATCAACTCATAATCCTTTATCAACTCTAACCACCACCGTTGCTGTAAATTCAACTCCCTTTGAGTCATCAAATACTTTAGACTTTTATGGTCAGTAAATACTCAGCATCTCTCGCCATACTAATGGTGCCTCCAAATTTTCAACGCAAACACAATGACGGCCAACTCTAAATCGTGCGTCGAGTAGTTTCTCTCGTGTTACTTAAGCTGTCTCGAGGCATAGGCTATTAGCTTGCCTTCTTGCATAAGCATGCACCCCAATCCATTCAAGAAGGTGTCGCTATACACCATGAATTCTTCGCCTGATTCTGGTTGTACTAAAACTGGATCTTCGGTCAACAAAGCCTTTAATTTCTCAAAACTCTATTGGCATTTGTCTGACCATTCGAACTTGACATCCTTTTGTAAGAACCTTGTCATTGGAGTGGCTATCATAGAGAATCCATTCACAAATCCTCTGTAGTATCCAGCCAAACCCAAAAAGCTTCAAACTTCTGTCACATTCCTTGATGGTTTCCACTCAACGATAGCAGAGATCTTACTCGGGTCAACTCTGGTCCTGTCAACCGACACAATGTGTCCCAAGAATCCGACCTCTCGCAGCCAAAATTCGCTCTTAGTGAGCTTGGTATATAATTGCTTATCTCTTAAGGTTTGTACAACCGTTCTCAAATGCTATGCATGTTCACTCTCATCACATGAGTAAATCAGTATGTCATCGATAAAGACGACTATGAACTTATCTAAGTACAGTAAAAAAATACGATTCATTAAGTCCATAAAAATCGTCGGGGCATTTGTTAAGCCAAAGGGCATGACGAGGAACTCATAGTGGCCATACCTCGTCCGAAAAGCAATTTTTGGTACATCTTGCTCCTTAACCCTTAACTGGTAGTAGCCTAACCTTAAGTTTATCTTAGAAAACACAGTGGCTCCTTTCAAATGATCGAACATATCATTGATTCTTGGCAAGGGATACTTGTTCTTCATAGTCATCTTGTTGAGCTATCTGTAATCTATACATAACCTCATCGACCTATCTTTCTTCTTCACAAAAAGTACCGGAGCACCCCACGAGGAAAAACTCGGTCTCGCAAAACCCTTGTCGGTTAACTCTTGTAGTTGAACTTTCAACTCCTTCAACTTCATAGGGGCCATCCTATAAGGAGCAATCAAGATGGGTGTCGTACCGGGGACTAACTCGATTCCAAACTCAACTTCCTTAACTGGATGAAATCTAGGTAATTCCTCCGGAAACACGTCCGTAAACTCACATACCACTAGTACCACTTCAATCTTAGATTCAGACATTTGAGTATTCAGCACAAAAGTGAGATAAGCTTCACACTCTTTTCTCAAATATATCTTTGTAGTAATAGACGATATCACTATAGGTGAGTCATCTGATTCATCTGGTTCAACCTGAAGAACGTTCCCGTCTTCACATTTCCACTCAATAGATTTCCTTCCACAGTCCACTACAACATTATGAGAAGTTAACCAATCCATTCCAAAGATTTCATCGAATTCATCAAACGGAAACAACATGAGGTTAGCCGAAAACATATGACCCTTAATTGTCAAGGGACAATTTCTACATACTTGGTCAACTAACACATGCTTGCCTAACGGGTTAGACGCTTTTACTACAAATTCAGTAGGTTCAACTAAAATATTCATACTGGGTACCAATTTCATGCAGACATAAGAATGGGTAGACCTCGGATCAATTAAAGCAACAACAAAAATATCATGAAGAGAAAAAGTACCCGTAATCACATATGGTGAAGATGCCTCTTTGCAAGTGCGAATGGCATAAGTCCTTATAGGCGCTCGGACCTCAGACCTCATAGCTGTATTTCTAGGAGTACCTCTACTGCTAGCCGTACTACCCGGGTTCTTCTGTGGTCTACCCCTTGAAGCAGCACTATTCGCCCTCATATCTTGCTTTTTCTCTTTGTCATCTAATTCTGGGCAGTTCCAGATGAAGTGGTCTAGTGATCCATATTTGAAGCAACCCCTCTCATTCCCTTGACACTCGCTGAAATGACGCCTACCATATTGTGAACACTCTAGCCTATTTGGCCGAGCACTACCAACACTTGCGATAGAAGTGGGTTGAGTTTTAGACGTCGTGTGCTGCTTGTTCTTGCTCTTGCTCGAGAACCCCACTGACGCATTTGATCAGGTAGGAAACTCTCTTGTTCTCTTAGATGAGGTCTGCTGTGATTTCTCCATCTGTCTTTCCTTGAGTCTCAGGACTCGATGTCAGCTTTTCTCTTCTCTTTGGCCAATTCCTTGGCCTTACATGCTCTCTCCACGAGCACCACAAATTCCCTCAATTCTAAGATGCCAACTAATAGACGAATATCTTTGTCCAAACCATCTTCAAACCTCTTACACATGATAGCTTCTATAGATACGCACTACCATGCACATTTACTGAGTCTCACAAACTCACGCTCGTACTCCGTTACTGTCCTACGACCTTGGTTTAGCTCTAAAAATTCTTTCCTTTTCTTGTCTATAAACCTCTGGCTAATATACTTCTTCTAGAACTCTTCCAGGAAGAATTCCCTAGTTATCCTCTCTCTCAGTGCAACGGACACGAGAGTATTCCACCATTAGTAGGTCGAGTCTCGTAGGAGTGACACTGCACACTTCACACACTTCTCAAGCGTGCATGATAGCTCATCAAATACCTAATGGTATTTTCTAGCCAAAACTCTGCTCTTTCCAGGTCATTATCAATATTCATCCAGAATTTCTCGGCCCCTTGTTTATGAATTTTATCTACTGGAGGTTTCTCTCTCCTAGGCATCTCTGCTCCTTGAGGAGCTATATGAACAGGTTAAGGAATTGAGGGAGGTAGGGGAGGTGGAGTATTCTGATTCGCACGAATGAACTCCAAATTCCACGCGTCCATCATGTAGAGGTAAGCTTCTCTAGCTCCTCCGCCCTGACTCATTGTCACGGGCACACTATCTATTGGCACGGTCCCTTCAGCGAGAGCTGGCACATTACTCTCCACATCATCTGCCATAGCTACTTTAGGATCTGTAACACCCCGTACCCGAGACCGTTGCCGGAGTCGAACACGAGGTGCTAACCGACTTAATTCCTTTACTCTCACAGTCCATTTAAAATTTTCAGACGGTGGCCGATCAAGGCGTCACTGTCACTTTAAAAATCATAACTTGAGTTCCACAACTTGAAAATCAGTTTCGAAATTTTTCCCTGAAATTAGACTCATATATCCATCTACATATTTTTTCTAGAATTTTTGGTTGGGCCAATTAGTACAGTTTATTAGTTAAAGCCTCCCCGGTTACAGGGTCCGACTATACTGACCTTCATGCATTACGATTTGGATATCTCCCTGTACAGTGCTTAAATACTGATGCCGTTTGTTTCTATAGAAACTAGACTCAAAAAGGAATCTATACATATATGGTATAACTTCTAAATGTCTCTGGTTAAATTATAATGAATTTCCAAAGTCAGATCAGGGGATCCAGAAACCGTTCTGGCCCTGTCTCACGAAAACTTTAACATCTCATAATATACTGTTCATATGAACTTTTCGTTACTTTCCTATGAAAATAGATTCATCAAGGTTCGATTACATAATTTATTCGCTATTTAATTCCATTCCTACCATTTTTAGAGATTTTTCACATCCACATCACTGCTGCTGCCAAGATCTATTTTAAGGTAAACTTTACCTATTTCATGCTCCTCCATGGATCAACTAGAGTTTGTCATACATATACCAAAAGTGATCATGAATAACCATTCCCATGACTAACCGTTACCAACATTTCCATACCTCTCGACGATTCGACATACAAAACGATTATAATGCTATGATCAAAGTATACTTAAGCCATTTTCGCATGGCTATCCAAATTTACACAAAACCGAAAGGTACATGACCTACAACAAAAGGGTAGTCCTATACATTAACCAAAATATCCTCTCACTACTAGTCTATTCTATACATGCCATAAGATATTCCAAAACGTAGCAGTACCAAACGGTGGATGGTGATAATGTGACTAGTTGTCGACGATCCCCGAGCCCTGTAGCTTCCAAATGAGATCTATAAAACAGAGGAAACAAAGTACACTGAGTAAGCATTACAATGCTTAGTAAGTTTCAAGCAAGGTCAACAGATAACAATCAAATTATAACATAGTTGTTCATATTTTTATTTCACTCTTCCTTCGGGCATACCATCCCTTTTCCGAATATGCACGCCTCATCATATGTAATAGGCGATAAATTCTCACTTGATGGTGACCTCTTATGATCATAGGTACATTACATATTTTTACCTGACTTTCCACATTGACCAAATGCACAATAATCATAGAATAGTCTTATTGCTTTACTCACATGTGCATCACATAACGACCTTGTGATTTAGTCTAAATCAAACTTAAATATAATCTCAAATACATACCTGACCAACTTAACGCATTCAACGTATTTATTACTAATTGTCACTGTGAAGTCGCATAATCTTACGCTTTACTTGAATCTTCAACAAAACCTTTAGTTCGGGGCTTACCCGGACAAAATCTCCACACGTAGTCATCGGGTCATTAGAGCTCGGATATAGTACAAGCACGAAGCCTACGGTCATTAATCAGTGATAATATTCTCGCATAAGGCCTGCGGGGTTTTAACCCGGATATAATTGACACAAATGCCCTTCGGGACTTATCACATTTATACACTTTCACATCCATCACGTTGGCCACTCGGCCCTATCACATATATACACTTTCACATTCATCACATTGGCCATTCGGCCTTATCACATATATACACCTTCACATTCATCACATCGGCCATTAGGCCTTATCACATATATACACTTTCACATTCATCACATCGGCCATTAGGCCTTATCACATATATATACACTTTCACATTCATCACATTGGCCATTAGGCCTTATCACATATATATACACTTTCACATTCATCACATCGGCCATTAGGCCTTATCACATATATACACTTTCACATTCATCACATCAGCCATTAGGCCTTATCACATATATACACTTTCACATTCATCACATCGGCCATTAGGCCTTATCTCATATTTATACACATTCACATTCATCGCGTAAAATCTTAAATCAAAATATAAATTTTCATGTATTCACATCACAATTATTCAAATATACTTCACATACCACATATACTATCATGTACAGACTTGGTCTTGGCCGAATCTACATCAATCATTTTCCAATGAATAATTCAATTTCACGCCATACTATCATTTCATATTCGAATACTCATAAACTTACAATTTCACAAATTTTAATATCAAAGATCCATCTAACACTCATATATCATTTTACAATATCACGAATTAGAATTCAAGTATGGGTTTAATCAATAGCTTATGAGCAACTAAAACAAGTTTTATCCATGTTTACAACAAAATCACATATTCACTACAAGCTGTTTTCCTGAGCAATGGTCACTAACTTATTTATAACCGGAGCTACAAGGCTCCAAATCACTTGCCGTTAATTTTCCCTGAATATAGACTCGTATATCTTGCACCCATAAATTTTTCAGAATTTTAGGCTTGGCCAATCAATACCAGATTTTTCTTAAAGTTTCCCCTGTTTCACTGTTTGACTAACCTGACCAGTCTTCACTACGAATCAAAATTCTCATTGTACAGAATTCAAAGTATGTTCTATTTGATTTCATTTGAAACTAGACTCATTAAGGAGTCTAAGCATATAAATTTTATCTTGTAACCATTTTTGTACAAATTATAGTGATTTTCTAAAATCACATTACTGCTGCTGTCCAAGCAAATTATTACAATTTGCTCTTAAATTTCCAAGTCCAAACACATATGAACTTACCATTTGAGTTTAAGACATATCATGGCCACATCATATCTTATTAAATCAACTCATTATGTCCTATTATGGTTGAATTTACTCAACGTTTAATCGCTTAAAACTTACCTCGGAAGTGGTCGACGATTAGATGTCCACGGCTATTCGTTTACTTCCTCTTTTCTCTTATCCGACTTTGATCCTCTTTGCTCTTAAGCTAATTCAAACAAATTTAACTTATTAAAGTCTCATTATGCTAGCTTATGGCCGAATATGACAAGGAGTTCGATAGGTCATATGGCCACCTTTAGCTCAAACACAAAATGGTCATACGCATTTTTAATCACATTGAGCAATTTAATACAATTAATCTAACATTTCCTCATGTGCACCTTTATGACCGAATACATGCAACACCAAGCTATCTATTCATTCATGTGTGCATCTTATTTAAGCATGTATATCCACAATCAATTCATCATATAAATATCTATGATTTCACTCAAATAATCTCATTACAACACATGGTGCTCCAACCATTATTTAAATTCAAAGCTCGGCTAGTACACATATATACACTAGCAATCCATTACTAACATTTGCACTTCATCTTAATAGCTAGCTTAGCAAACCTTAATTTAACACATAATTCATACATATCACATTCCAAGCATTCACTCAATTCTATCACTTAAAACACACACATTACTCAATAACTTCATAGTTCAAATTCGGCAACTACACCACTAATATTCAAAATCATATTCGGCCTTAGTACTCCCTAGTTAGCCGATTTTTCTTCATTTAGCAACTAAAATATAATAAACCACAACATTTAAATGCATCTCATTCTTCTCCCATTTGACCGAATGAACATTTATCAAATGAAAATTCAACTAAACAACAACATCTTTCTTTCTAAAATGTATATACACTCACACGGCAACTTTCAATTTATACTTTTCAACCATGAACTCTACTCATTCAAACATCATTTAAGCCACTTAACAATTAATTAACATCTTTCAAAAAAACTTATCAAAATGACACCAATTTAGCACTTGCCGAATGGACATTTGTCTATTGATGCATGAAATTAAACCATGGGTTAAATAAGCTATGCACTTATCAATCTAATCTCATAGTCAATTAAAAAGAAAATCACAATGCATACCTTAAACTAGGATAGCCATGGCCGACTACCTTGGTTTTTCCTCTTCAATATTCCCTTTCCCACATTCGGCAATCAAGAAGAAGGATGAGCATGCATTTTTTTGTTTCCTTTTTGTTATCTTTCTTCAACCCACGGCAATGGAGGGGGGGGAGAACATGGATGAGACAACTTTGTTTTCATCACCCCTCCCTTTTCATTTCTTTATTACTAACCTTTTTTTCTTTTATTGTTTCCTACATACCCCATTATCACAAAGTGTTTATAATATGGTTAATCCCATAGCATGGCCGCCACTAGTTCATCTTTTGGGTATTTTGACATGCAAGGACAACATTTTCTAAGATGCATCAACAGCCACTTTAACATTTGCCTAGCACATTTCTAAATTTTCTCACACAAATCCTATTTAGCAAAATTCACTTACAATTAACAAAATTCAAACATGAAATTTTCACACATGCCTATATACATATAATAAGCATCAAATATAATGGTTAATTATTTTTATGACTCAGTTTTGTGGTCCCGAAACCACTTTCCGACTGGGGTCACTTTAGGGGTGTCACAGGATCCATTTACTATATAAATAAAAACACAATTCATCTCGTCAGGAGTGGTCACACTATAATTATACAATTATGGCATGTATAGCTAGACTCGTACTCACATTAGGTTAGTTCTAGAACAAGCTAAACTATAGCTCTGATACCACTAAATGTAACACCCCACACCCGAGCCTTACATCGGGACAGGATAGCGTTACCACACATAATCACATGCTTACAGTCATATCAATGTCATTAAGACTCGATCAAATTTAAAACATTTTTGAACTTTGTTTAAACTCCTTAATATGGACCTACTAGGCACCAAACATCCATTGGAAACCATTTGGGACCAACCCGGGTCCTTTAACTAACTTTAGAAAAATAACTCTTAAAACAGGGCACACGCCCGTATGAAAAGGCAACACGCCCATGCTGATGGCCCGTGTGACACACACGGCCTAAGCATCTAGGGACACGCTCATGTCTCATGCCTATGGGAATTAAATTCTAAATTCGAACCTACAGGAGTTTTCACAGGGCCTGACACACGCCAGTTTCTATGGCCCGTGTCCCTTACACGGCTATGGCACGACCATGTCCTAGCCTGTGTCTAAAAGCCTTGACATTCTGTTTCTAACGTAAGCATCCAATTTAGGGCACACGACCAAGGCACACACCCGTGGGCAGAAGCCATGACCTCTACACGGCTGAGACACACGGTCGTGTCTCTGCTCGTGTGTTTACTACCATGCATACTTACTTGCAAATTTAACGTGCAGGGGCCACACGATCAAGCAACACCCTCATAAGCTGACCGTGTGTCATACACGGCCTAGACACACGCCCGTGTGTCTACCCGTATGGACAAAATAAGGCTACTTACCAAGCCTTTTTGCCACCCTTGCTTGCACTAACCTACACAGCATCTAACATGACAAATCCACACAACAATTCAAGGTCTAATCATCCACACAAGGCATTATCTTATTCATGCAATTTACTCATCCATGAAAATATCATCATTTTCATATATCAATAACGGACATTAGCCATTATCCAAGGCTTTATACAAAATGAAGGGATTTATCCCAAGCAAACATATTTGGCTAAATTAACATTGACACAAAACAAAAAAGTCTAAGCCCTATACCTGACATATTCAAAATAATAAAACCAACTATACCAAGTGCTTTGGTTGATAGTGTGATCGGTGCCTCTGAAGTCCGATAATCCTCTAGCTAATTAGGTGGCACTATAAGAAAATGGAAAGGAGAGTGAGTAAGCATAAATCTTAGTAAGTTGCATGCAAATAAATATAACAACAACTTTACCATTCATCATCATGCTCATAATACAAAAGTAGGCATAAACACAACTTACTCATCACTATACAATACAATTCACGTAGCATATAATGAGCTCAATCTCATACATTTCAAATAGGTACCTGTATCACTCACAACATGGTTATACATTTATCGTTTAACTTAAACTGTAACTCTCATTGTCGAACCATTTGGAATACTATCAGATATTCACTAAGCCTCAAACATAGGGTATAATGCCAATGCCATGTCCCAGACATGGTCTTACACTGACTATCGGAATCGAGGCCGACACCATGTCCCATACATGGTCTAACACTAGCTCTCACATATTCGTGCCGATGCTATGTCCCAAACATGGTCTTACACTAACAACTCTTGTAGTTGATGCATGTCCCAGACATGTCCTACACTAGCTCTCGTCTCAATACCAATGCCATGTCCTAGACATGGTCTTACACTGGCTCTCATAATGTGGCCGATGCATGTCCCAGACATGTCTTACACTAACACACAAATAAACCAAATGTCATGGCATGAATATCCGATTTATTTCTTGAGGTTCAAACGGTAGTTCTACTATCTCAATATTCATCATATCTAATCATTTCCACAAACAAGAAATTTATGCTATATCAATTCAAACATATATAATAACAATGTAATTGTATTATTTATATACAACTTACATCAAATTACAAAATGTAGACAACTAGTTCGGCTTAGTCCACTTGTTTTGCTTTTCCCCGGTCTAGGCCTGAATTTTGTAATTCTTGATCTAAAATGATACAAATTCATTCATTTCATTAGCATATTAATCTAGACACTTGAAAATTCATAATTGAGCAAAATGACTATTTTGCCCCTAGACTTTCACAAAATGACCATTTTACCTCTGGGTCTGAAAATTGATTTTTATCACATTTTCTCACTAACCAAGTCTAGTTGAATACTCTTTTATACTAGAAGCAGCCCACAATTCTCATTATTTCACACATTTATCACCTATTTTACAACTTATGCAAAATGGTCCTTAATTAGGGTTTCCATGAAAATTACTTCACAAAAGTTGTTTATTTCACAACCATGATTATTTTCTTCCATAAAATTTCAAAAAACAACATGAACACTCTCATGGTAAAACCCTATTCTTTCAACTATTTTTCAAAATAGTCCCCTTATTTGAAAGTTCATGCTACAAGGGTTCTAAAAATACAAAAATAATCAAGAAAAACCATCAAGATCACTTACTTGTAGAGAGACTAAGTGGCTGAAATTTCAAGCTTCAAAAACCCCTCTAATGGATGCTATTTTTAGTGGAAAAATGAAGAAAGATGACCCGTTTGATTTTATTTTAATATTCAATTTGCTTATGTCATCAATTACCAAACCTAGTCATCTTTTGACTTTTTGACTCCTCATGTCTCTATGGCTGGCTAGTTTGTATTTTTAGGGTCTAATTGCCTTTTAAAGTCCCCCAATTTAGGTTCTCTAGCTATTTGACACCCTTAGCTATCAAAATAGGACTTTTGCACTTTATGCGATTTAGTCCTTTTTCATAATTAAGCATGAAATCGCTAAAATTAATTCACCAAAATTTTCACACTCTCATATAATAATGCCACAACACATAAAATAATATTAAAAATAATTTCTCCATACTTGGATTAGTGGTCCCGAAACTACTATTTCAAATGGGCCCAAACCTATTCACTGGTAAGATTTTCAGGGACGAAAATCCCTAAGGGGGGAGAGTTGTAACAGCCCGATTTGGACCCTAGTCAGAGTAGTGGTTTCGGTACCACAAATTTGACTTGTAAAAATTATTTTAATATTATTTTCTGTGTTTATAGTATGTGGTTAAGCATGTGTGAAAGTTTCGTATGAAAATTTAATCGTTTGTGTGCTTAATTTGATAAAAGGACCTAATCGCATAAAATGTACAAGTGGCCTTCTATTTGATAAATTGTCTATTTGTTAGGTCTTTATAATTGAGAGATCCTTATGTTGTTATTTTACCATTTAACATATGAGTGGACACTAATGGCCTTAATATAATGGTTTATTAATGTTTTATTACAAGGGTAAAATGGTAAAATGAATATTAATGTTAATTAAAATTAAACAAAACATGAAATAAGGCCATTTTGTGTTCAACCTTGCCGAAAATCAAAGAAAAAGAAAAGAAAAAGATATAGTTAGGGTTCGGCTAGTTCAAGCATCAATTAAGGTATGATTTTTGTTTGGTTTTTGATAATTTCTACTTTTTTGTGATTGTTGCTTAGTGTTCTATCAAGCCCATGTCACAATTTTTGAAATTGTTGATGATTTTGAGTTGAGCCATTTATGAAACTATGAGTTTTATGAAGTTTGGTGATAGTATATGGAAGCTTGATGTTAAGTTAACATGTTTTGTCTTTGAATTTTTGATCAATTTGAGTAAATTGGGTTAAATTGTGAAAATGGAAAATTGAAGGATTAAAATGTAAAATAGATGGAATATATGGGATTATATGAACTCTATGAACATTCGGCCTAACATGTGTAAAAGGAGATTTTGTATATTTTGTGATTTTATGAATTAGGGACTAAATTGTCAAAATGTGAAAATATGAGGGCTAATTTGTAAAATTCCCTAAATATGTGTATATGGATTGAATTGAATGATTTGTTGAATAAAAGGGTTAATTTTGAATATATATAGATCAAGAAAAGAGGAATTCAAATTTAGATTGGGGGAAATCGAAGGTTATAGAGTAAATGATCCGAATTGTCAATTTCGAGTATGAGGTAAGTTCGTACGTGATAAATGATGTTATAGTTATGTTTTAATGCTTTGATAATGCATAAATTGCATAGATATTTGATTACGGCTTGAGCATGATGATAATTGACTATGTTTGGCACTAAGTGTGCGGTTCGAAATAGCTTCGGCTACAAATGGCACTAAGTGTGCGAGATTGTTACAGCTACGGCAAATCACTGATGCACTAAGTGTGTGAATTCTTAAAGCATGGAAAGCCTTCCGAATGAATTAATGTATTTGAACGAGACATGAGAATGAAATGAATAAATAAGGGAAAGTTCAGGTATGTTCGATACTTATGTGGTAGATGATACTATGTGTATGAAGCTTGATGAATTCCTATGAACATATTAAATGAGATAGAATAGAATTGATGAATGAATTGCAAATTACAAAGTGTTTATTAGTTGATGTTTCGTATATTATAAACTATTGATTATTTATGGCACGAACTTACTAAGCTTTAAAGCTTACCATGTGAAATGTTCTCTGTTTTACAATGTTATAAAGCTAGCTCAGATCTGGGGATCGTCAGCGACATAAATTGTGACACCCCTTACCCATGTTCTAAGCTGAAACAAAGTACGAAATATTACATATCACGAAAACATGAATTCACACATTTACCTGATCTTACATAATTAATTCCTCTAGCTTGAACAAAAATAAATAACATTAACAGATATACATAAATACAAGTAAATTATCAAATTTTGAAAAGTAATTTTTTAAACCAAATTAATTATAACATATAACAAAATGATTCAACCCTCTATACATGCCATAATTCCAAAATAGTGTTTACAAAATACCAAAAAGTATTGATAGTGTGGATGGGTCTCCGACGATATCCAAATCTCGAGCTGGCTTAGTAATTCTATAAGACAAGAAAAAGAAAAGAAGGTAAGCATATAGCTTAGTAAGTAAGTACGAAATTGATATACAATTTATCAAAGTAAAATAATCATACTAGTATATAATCACATATTCAAGACAGGCTATTTTTTGGAGTCCATGTTCAAAAAAAAAATCATATCTCGAGCTACAAAACTCGAAATCCAATTTCGTAAATTTTCCCTGAAACTAGACTCATATTTATACTTACTAATTTCTTTCTAGAATTTCTTCTCGGGCCAATTAGTACAGTTTATTAGTTAAAGTCTCCCCTGTTTTAGGGTACGACTACTCTAACCCCTATGGACTACGAACGAAATTTCTCCGTGTACATAATTCCAAAGACCATGCCATTTGTTTCCCTTAAAAATAGACTCAATAATTAATCTATGAATGTAAGGTATGACTCTTAATAATTTTTTTTACAATTTATGGTTAATTTCTAAAGTCAAAACAGGGGATTTCGAATTCATTCAGACCCTGTTTCACAAGAATTCAAATATCACACAATATAGAATTATTCTACTCCTATGTTTCTTTTATGTGAAAATAGACTCATTAATCTTTATTTTCATATATCATTTGCATTTTTATTCAACTTCCACGATTTTTGGTAAGTTAATAAAATCATGTAACAGCTGCTATCCAACACTGTTTATTTCTAACTTTCACTCTTGCATAATTCCACCTAGTCCTTTTTGTTGTACCAGAATTCACTCAATTATCAAGCACATAGCTCCTAGCTTTTCATAAACATAAATTTGCACATATCCACCTTATAATAGCTTTCACATATTACCACTTTATCGATTTTCTCCATTGAACTCAACGGAAAAATAACAAATATACCAATGTTTACACATATTTCCCTTTTCCACACTTATATTCGAAGCTATCTGATATGCATAGTAGCCTGCACTTAGTACTACACATGCGACCAACAATCCGGTACACGTAGTAGCCTGCACTTAGTACTACACACGTGATCGAAGTCATTGAGTACGCATAGTAGCCTGCACTTAGTACTACACATGCGACTTAACGGTATGGTACACGTAGTAGCTCGCACTTAGTACTACACGTGTATTCACAATGGGTCATTCAGTATTGTTCACATTCAAGGTTCAACCGAAAAATCTTTCCTTTTTCACTATTAACACTTATTCATAATCTAAATAAATTTGCAAATTCCATCATTTAATCATTCTATGGACAGTCACCAATTCATATGATAACAACATAAAATAACATAAAAAAATCGATAAATTATTCATGTACGAACTTACCTCGGTGCAAACTTTAGAAATGTTATAATTTAGTCCGAAAGCTTTTCTTTTCCCCGATCACGATCGATTCCACGTCTTTCTTGATCTATAACAACACATTTAGCTCATTTAACACTCATAATATTTATTTCAATCCAAAAATCACATTATGGAAAATTTACGTTTTTGCCCCCTAAATTTTACAAAATTACTATTTTGCCCCTAGGCTCAGAAATTTAATTTCAGCTCTTAATCTTATGTTTAATGACATGCTAAACATTTTTCTCTTCTATGGAAACATCAAATTCTCACTCTAACATGTACTTATGAACATTAGGTATTTTTACCAATTAAGCCCTTTTACCCGTTTTCACTCAAAACCGAGTAGCACAAGTTGTCTAACATAATTTAAAATCTCATATTCTATCAGAAAACACCAAAATACACAAATTTCACCTATGGGTATTGTGACAGCCCAAAATTGACCCTAGTCGGGATGTGGTTTCGGGACCACAAAACCGAGGCATAAAAATAATTTAAAATTTATTTTGATGCCTATGATATGTGTTAATTTGTGTGTGGCATTTTTTATGATTCGATTTAGTGTTATAAAGGTGAATTTCACTAGAAAGGACCTAGTAGTAAACTTTGAAAGTATGATGGGGAAATGTGTGATGACTAGTTAATCATGCATGCAAAAATAAGGGATTTGCATGTCAAATTTCCCCAAAAGGAAGCTTAGTGGCCGGCCATGACAAGGGTTATGGGCAAAGAAAACATGTTGAAACATGTTTTGTTAATGGATGATGAGGGAAATGATTTAATAATTAAGTTGTGGGAAGAGAAGAGAAAAAAATGTGTGTGAGTGTGGCATTTCCCCCATTGCAGTGTATGTGAAAGAAAAACAAGAAAAAAATTGTTCATCCTTGTTCTTTCCTTCTTGGCCGAAAATACTAAGGGAGAAGATAGGAGTTTTGCTTCATGCTTGGTTTGGAAGAGAACTAGAAGGAGATTTGGTCATACTTGCATCAAGATTAAGGTATGTTTGAGGTTGTGTCATGAGATTCATGCTTGTTTTGGTTGCTAACTTGATGTGCATGTTAGCCATGGTTCAAATCCTTGCTATGCCATGAAAATGGTGTTTGGCCAAGGTTGATATTGTGTTAAAGCCATTGCATGCTAAATGTGAAGCTTGTTGATGATGCATGTAATGAAGGATTGACTACTCTTGAAATTTCTTTTAGTATTCTTGAGTAGGACATTGAATTCTTTGTTTAACCATGACCAAAAACAAAATTAAAAGGAGCATGGTGTGAGGTATTCGCCATGGTATACTCATGAGCATGGTTTATGCTTCTTGCATGATAGTTAAAAAATTGTGTTTTGGATGGTTGTGAACACCTTGAGAATTGACCTTGCACCTATATGTGTGTATATGTTTGCACATGATGTTTTGGTTATGAAGTAAGTGATAAATATGTTTGTTTAAAGAAGAAAATGTTGAAGAATGGTTGTGAAATTGCAAGTACATTCGGCCTAGTACTCATATGATGTGAAAATCTTGGAATTTATTGTTGATTGGTGCAAGTATGACTAAGTATAATCGGCCATATGAGTGCTTGATGCTATATTATAAGTATTGAGCTACAATATGTAAAGCATTAGCTAGTAAAATGTGTGCCATTCATGTGTGGTGTTAAACATGTAATTGGCCTCAACATCAACATGCATAATCGGCCATGAATGAGTGCCTAAGAGGTTGTGTTGTTCGGCCATGAGTAAGCATGTTGAAGGCTTTGTGTGTTAAGTCGATTCATGAATTCCGTACTTATGTGACTTTAATGTCTAGTGAATATATGTGGGCTAAGTGCCTTGAGTTCTTCTTTTCGATACTCAAATGATTGAATCAAATTATTTGTTAAATTAAGCTCAAGAGCAAAGGGGGACCAAATCCGATAAAGGGAAGGAAAAAGTAGTCGAATAGCCATCGGAATCGTTCGACAACATCCGAGGTAAGTTTTCGAGTATCGAAACTTAGATTTTGATTCGATTGAATGAAGTAATAAGCAATCGAAATTGTGCCCTTGTATATGGCCATTGAGCCGAAATGATATTTTGATTAAGTAAAATGTGCATAAAAGTTTGTTATGAAATTGAAACAAAGATGTGAATGAATGTGCGATTGTGATATCGGGCTAAGCTCAAGGCAATTGTGCGATTGTGATATCGGGCTAAGCCCAAGGCAATTGTGCGAGCTATGATATCGGGCTAAGCCCGAAGGCAATTGTGCGAGTTGTGATATCCGGGTTAAGTCCCAAGGCATTTGTGCGGGTTACCATAACCGGGCTATGTCCCAAGGTGTTTTGAACAGTAGCTATATCCGGATAAACTCCGAAGGTATGTGATTTGAAATTTATAAGCTGCTGGAAAATTTTCAGTTAATGCACTTGTGAAATTCCCAACAACAAGGTATGTTTTGTGTGTGCTTTGCACACTATGAGTAAGTGCGTATGAATATTCGCTCTAATGATAAATGAGCTTTCGGCATTAACTAGGCCGTTATTTGTGTATGAATATAAGAGTTGGGATTGTGAAGTAAGCATGTCTTTGAGAAATTGTGCATATGAATTATTGTTTAGCTACTTGAATGTTATGCTTTGGTTGTGTGTATATTATGGCTCGAAACTTACTAAGCATAAATTGCTTACTCTGTTTCTTTGTTTCTCTATTTATAGATTTTGCTCGTTAGCGATCGGATTTGGGATCATAGAAGTTGAAGTCAACCACACTATCAAAGCCCTTTTTGGTACTCCTTTAGTTGAGTTTTGGATATGGCATGTATAGGACTACCCTCGGTTGTTTTTAAGTACTTGTGATGTATATGTGTACGGCCATGCGAAAATGGTTCGTAATAGTGGAGTATGGAATTAGACCATTTGTGGTTTGTAATTATATTTGGTTTCATGATGTGATTATGGTTTGGAATGAGAGAGTTGGTCACATGATCAGCCATTGGAATGGCTAAATATGATCATATGTGGACCTAAGTATGACTAGACTATAGTTGGTTCATGGGAACTACAATATAGGTAAAGCCTACCTTAAAAACAGATGCTGCCAGTTGCAGTGACGTGGATGTGAAAAATCACCAAAATTTGTAGGAATGGTGTTAAATAGTGAATAAATTATGTGATATAACCTTGACGAGTCTATTTTCATATGAAAGTAACGAAACGATCATATGAACAGTATACCGAGAGATATTAAAGTTCTCGTGAGACAGGGCCAGAACGGTTTCTGGGTCCCCTGTCGCGACTTTGAAAATTTACCATAAATTATCAAGAATTAATTAGAAGTCATACCTTATATGTGCAGATTCCTTTTTGAGCCTAGTTTCATTAGAAACAAATGGCATCAGTATTGAAACCCTGTACAGAGAGATATTCAAGTTGTAACGCACGAAGGTCAGTGTAGTCGACCCCTGTAACATGGGTGACTTTAACTAATAAACTGTACCAATTGGCCCGACCAAAAATTCTAGAAATAAATCCATGGATGGATATATGAGTCTAAATTCAGGAAAATTTACGGAATCAGTTTCGAGTTGTGAAACTCGAGATATGCTTTTTAAGGCAACAGCGATGCAGTTTTCCAGCTTGCCTGGAATGTCAAATTGGTCGGTGCCATAAGTGGTTTTGGCTTGTTAACCCTCGTGTCCGATAACCGGAAACGGTCTCGGTTCGGGTGTTACAATTTTATTGGTATCAGAGCCACGGTTTAGTCGATCCTAGGACTACCGTGATATGTTTGGGGTCTAGCTATACATGCCATTAAGTGATAAATTGATAGTGTGGTGATTTCTGACAATTTGAGTTTGTGTTTGTTTATAGCAATGGATCCCGATCCCAACCGAGCAATAGCTGATGATGTGGAGAGTGTGGCGCCTGCTCCCGCGCAAGGGACAGTGCCGACGGACTCTCAACCTATTGCCAGCAATCCGAATGATGAGGCTAAGCAAGCCTTTTATAGTGTGATGAATGATTGGTTTAACCAATACATTCGAACTAACACGGCTGTTCCACAACATCCATTCCCGACTAATGCAACCCAAGACCTACAATACCTCCCAGAACCGACCAAATAAGGTCAAGTAAGCCCCCATCGACGGGATTCAAAACATGGGGCCACTGAATTTAAAGCTACGGATAATGACGATCTTGAGCAAGCTGAATTTTGGTTGGACAACACTATCCGGTGCTCGATGAGCTATCATGTACACCGATGAATGGTTAAAGTGTACTATCTCCTTGCTACGCGATTCCGCCTACTATTGGTGGAGTACTCGACTTCGTGGTGTCTAGAGAGCAAGTAACTTGGGAGTTCTTCCAAACTGAATTCAAAGAAGTATATCGATCGAGATTTATGGACCAAAACGGAAGGAATTCCTTGATCTTAAGCAAGGTTCCATGTCGGTTGCCGACTACGAACGAAAATTTGTGAGGCTTAGCCAGACTGTGCAGCGAATGCATTTCTTCGTGTGATGTGTAAACACTTCAAGATGGATGAATGATGATATAAAGTCTGTATGTTGGCATTTTGGAAATCCGAGAGTTTGTGGCTCTTGTCGAGCGAGCGTGCAAAGCCTAGGAGCTCAAGATGGAGAAAAGAAAAGTGAAGTGGGAGCAAGGGAGTTTCAGAAGAGGTCTTGGGAAGCCCTTCCCACATCATCAAAGAAATTTAGAGATGGCTTAGGCGGTCTAGAGACACTTGGGCTTTTCTAGACGAGACCATGAACGACCCCCTATGGGCACGCGAGTCACTTTGATCGCCAGTGTTGGCAATGATCGTCGAGACAGAACGGAGTGCCAATATTGTGGCAAATGGCATTCTGGGAGTTGTAGATTCCATGACCGCTCCTGTTACAAGTGCGGATCAATCGATCATTTCATTAAGGATTGCCCGAGTTTATCTGAACAAAACGTAAATCAAAGTGGGAACCCGGGTGCTACCACAACTCGAGGTAGGCCACCTAGAAATATGGGCAATGCTAGTGGCGGTCAGAAAGGATGTAGAGATGCTACCATCGATCCGAGGCTCGTGCTCTGCTAGGACTTATGCCATACGCGCGCGTGAGGATGCTTCCTCGCCGATGTTATTACCGGTACTTTTACTCTCCTTTACACTAATGTGATTGCTTTGATTGACCTGGTCCTACTCATTCTTATATATGCGAAACCTTAGCATCCAAGAAGACTTTGCCCATTGAGTCTCATCGAGTTTGTAATTCGGTGTCAAACCCTTGGGTCATTACGTGCTTGTCAACAAAGTGTGTAAGAAAAGTCCCTAGTATTCCGAGGTTCTTGTTTTCCGGCGGACTTGATGCTTTTGCCGTTCGATTTAATTCGACGTTATTCTTGGTTTGGATTGGTTGACCATGCACGATGCGGTTGTAAATTGCAAAAGCAAGACTATTGATCCGAGGTGCGCAAATAACGAGATAATTCGGGATGAGTCTACAGACTTAAAGGGTTGCCAATGTAATATCGGCAATGTTGGCCCGTAAATACGTAAGAAAGGGTGCGAAGCATACCTTGCGTATGTTCTAGATGACAAGGAGTTAGAAAAGAAACCGAATCGTGTGTCGTTGGTTTGTGAATGCCCGGATGTTTTCCACGAAGAATTGCGGGTTTACCACTGCTCGGAAATAAAGTTTGGCATCGAATTGGTACCTGGTACCACTCCAATTTCGATAGCTCCGTATCGTATGGCACCAACGGAATTAAAGGAGTTGAAAGCTCAGTTGCAAGAATTGGTGGATAAAGGTTTTGCTCGCCCGAGTTTTTCACCTTGGGGTGCACCAGTGTTGTTTGTGAAAAAGAAGGATGGAACCATGAGGCTGTGCATCGACTATCGTTAGCTTAATAAAGCGACGGCAAAGAACAAATATCCGTTACCGCGTATCGCCGATTTGTTCGATCAACTGAAGGGAGCCTCAGTGTTCTCGAAAATAGATTTGAGATCGGGCTATTATCGATTCTATAATTCGAGATTCGGACGTACCCAAGACAAACCTTGAGCGAGATATGGTCACTACGAGTTCCTAGTGATGCCGTTTGGGCTCACTAATGCCCTATGTATTTATGGATTTGATGAATCGGATCTTTGGACCATATTTGGATCAGTCAGTAGTCGTGTTCATTGATGACATCTTGGTCTATTCAAGAAATGAGACCGAACATGCTGAACACCGAGGTTAGTCTTTGCAAATTTTACGGGATAAGCAATTATATGCTAAGTTCAACAAGTGTGAGTTCGGTTAAGAGAGGTTAGCTTCTTGGGTCATGTGGTATCTCGCATCGTATTCGAGTCGACCGAACAAAATTTCAGCCATACTTAATTGGAAGCCTCAGAAATATTCGAGGTTTGAGCTTTTTGAGTCTTGTCGGTTATTACCGACGATTTGAAAAAGGGTTTTTCAACGATAGCCACGCCAATGACGAAGCTACTCCAAAAGGATGTTAAGTTCGAATGGATGGAGAAATGTCAGAAAAATTTCGATCAACTGAAAACTTATTTGACTGAAGCCCCAATTCTAGTGCAACCCGAATTTGGCAAAGAGTTTGTCATCTATAGTGACGCCTCCCTATTTGGGTTAGGTTGCGTATTGATGCAAGAAGGTCGAGTTGTGGCCTATGCGTCGAGACAATTAAAGCCACATGAGAAAAATTATCTGACCCATGATCTTGAATTGGCGGCCATCGTATTCGCCTTAAAGATATGGCGACATTACTTATTCGGTGAGAAGTGCCATGTGTATTTGGATCACAAAAGTCTCCAATATTTGATGACTCAAAGACGTTGGCTCGAGCTGTTAGAGGATTATGAGCTAGTCATTGACTACCACCCGGGAAAGGCGAATGTGGTTGCGGATGCCTTAAGTCGTAAATCATTATTCGCTTTACGAGCGATGAATGTGCACTTGTCCGTTCGATCCGACAATGTGTTAGTAGCTGAATTAAAAGCCAAACCATTATTGATACATCAAATTCGTGAAGCTCAGAAAGTCGACGATGAGTTGGCTGCAAAACGGGCTGAGTGTGTTCCGAACAAGGACTCGGAATTTCAAATCGATGATGACGATTGTTTGAGGTTCAGAAGTCGTCTGTGTGTTTCAAAGAAGTCGGAACTTATTTCGATAATTCTGAACGAAGCCCATTGTAGCCGAATGGCAATCCACCCGGGGAGTACGGAAATGTACAATGATTTGAAACGTCGGTTTTGGTGGCATGGTATGAAACGAGACATCTCCGACTTTGTTTCAAGATGTTTAATATGTCAACAAGTGAAAGCGGAACATCAAGTGCCTTCAGGATTACTTTAGTCGATCACGATACCCGAGTGGAAATGAGATTGAGTCACAATGGACTTTGTATCCGAACTGCCATTGTCAGCGAGTAAGAAGGATGCGATTTGGGTCGTTGTAGGTAGATTGACTAAGTCGGCTCACTTTGTCCCCGTACGTACGGATTTTTCGATGGACAAACTAGCCGAATTGTACGTTTCTCAGATTGTGAGATTACACGGGGTGCCTATTTCCATCGTGTCGGATAGAGATCCGAGATTTACCTCGCGATTTTGGAAAAAGTTGCAAGAAGCTTTGGGTACCAAGTTGCATTTCAGCACCGCCTTTCACCCCCAAACCGATGGTCAATTCGAGCAAATAATTCAAATACTTGAGGATATGTTGAGATGTTGCATCCTCGAGTTCAGTGGTTCATGGGAACGGTATTTGCCTTTGATTGAATTCGCTTACAACAATAGTTTTCAATCAAGTATTAAGATGGCACCTTACGAGGCCTTGTACGGGCGTAAATGTCGTACACCATTGTGTTGGACGGAGCTCGGTGAAAGCAAAATTTTTGGGGTGGATTTGATTCGAGATGCTGAACAGAAGGTGAAAGTAATCCGTGAAAGTCTGAAGATAGCCTCCGATCGTCAGAAGTCGTACGCAGATCTGAAGCGTAAAGACATCGAGCATCAGGTGGGAGATAAAGTGTTTCTCAAGGTTTCGCCTTGGAAAAAGATACTCAGATTCGGCCGTAAGGGCAAGTTGAGCCCGAGGTTCATTGGGCCATATGAGATATCCGAGCGAGTCGGTCCAGTTGCATATCGTTTGATTTTGCCCCCTGAACTTGAAAAGATTCACGATGTCTTTCATGTTTCGATGCTTCGACGCTATAGATCTGATCCGTCGCACGTAATTAGTCCATCAGAGGTTGAAATTCAATCCGATATGAGTTATGAAGAAAAACCGATTCGTATCCTAGCTCGTGAAGTGAAGGAGTTGCGAAACAAAAGGGTTCCGTTAGTAAAAGTGTTATGGCTCAAACACGGGATGGAAGAAGCTACTTGGGAACCCGAGAGCTCTATGAAAGAGCATTACCCAAACCTATTTACCGGTAAGATTTTCGGGGACGAAAATTTCTTAAGTGGGGGAGAGTTGTGATAGCCCAAAATTGACCCTAGTCGGGATGTGGTTTCGGGACCACAAAACCGAGGCATAAAAATAATTTAAAATTTATTTTGATGCCTATGATATGTGTTAATTTGTGTGTGGCATTTTTGATGATTCGATTTAGTGTTATAAAGGTGAATTTCACTAGAAAGGACCTAGTAGTAAACTTTGAAAGTATGATGGGGAAATGTGTGATGATTAGTTAATCATGCATGCAAAAATAAGGATTTGCATGTCAAATTTCCCAAAAGGAAGCTTAGTGGCGGCCATGACAAGGGTTATGGGCAAAGAAAACATGTTGAAACATGTTTTGTTAATGGATGATGAGGAAATGATTTAATAATTAAGTTGTGGGAAGAGAAGAGAAAAAATGTGTGTGAGTGTGGCATTCCCCCAATTGCCGTGTATGTGAAAGAAAAACAAGAAAAAAATTGTTCATCCTTGTTCTTTCCTTCTTGGCCGAAAATACTAAGGGAGAAGATAGGAGTTTTGCTTCATGCTTGGTTTGGAAGAGAACTAGAAGGAGATTTGGTCATACTTGCATCAAGATTAAGGTATGTTTGAGGTTGTGTCATGAGGTTCATGCTTGTTTTGGTTGCTAACTTGATGTGCATGTTAGCCATGGTTCAAATCCTTGCTATGCCATGAAAATGGTGTTTGGCCAAGGTTGATATTGTGTTAAAGCCATTGCATGCTACATGTGAAGCTTGTTGATGATGCATGTAATGAAGGATTGACTACTCTTGAAATTTCTTTTTAGTATTCTTGAGTAGGACACTGAATTCTTTGTTTAACCATGACCAAAAACAAAATTAAAAGGAGCATGGTGTGAGGTATTCGGCCATGGTATACTCATGAGCATGGTTTATGCTTCTTGCATGATAGTTAAAAAATTGTGTTTTGGATGGTTGTGAACACCTTGAGAATTCGGCCTTGCACCTATATGTGTGTATATGTTTGCACATGATGTTTTGGTTATGAAGTAAGTGATAAATATGTTTGTTTAAAGAAGAAAATGTTGAAGAATGGTTGTGAAATTGCAAGTACATTCGGCCTAGTACTCATATGATGTGAAAATCTTGGAATTTATTGTTGATTGGTGCAAGTATGACTAAGTATAATCGGCCATATGAGTGCTTGATGCTATATTATAAGTATTGAGCTACAATATGTAAAGCATTAGCTAGTAAAATGTGTGCCATTCATGTGTGGTGTTAAACATGTAATTGGCCTCAACATCAACATGCATAATCGGCCATGAATGAGTGCCTAAGAGGTTGTGTTGTTCGGCCATGAGTAAGCATGTTGAAGGCTTTGTGTGTTAAGTCGATTCATGAATTCCGTACTTATGTGACTTTAATGTCTAGTGAATATATGTGGGCTAAGTGCCTTGAGTTCTTCTTTTCGATACTCAAATGATTGAATCAAATTATTTGTTAAATTAAGCTCAAGAGCAAAGGGGGACCAAATCCGATAAAGGGAAGGAAAAAGTAGTCGAATAGCCATCGGAATCGTTCGACAACATCCGAGGTAAGTTTTCGAGTATCGAAACTTAGATTTTGATTCGATTGAATGAAGTAATAAGCAATCGAAATTGTGCCCTTGTATATGGCCATTGAGCCGAAATGATATTTTGATTAAGTAAAATGTGCATAAAAGTTTGTTATGAAATTGAAACAAAGATGTGAATGAATGTGCGATTGTGATATCCGGGCTAAGCCGAAGGCAATTGTGCGATTGTGATATCGGGCTAAGCCCAAGGCAATTGTGCGAGCTATGATATCGGGCTAAGCCCAAGGCAATTGTGCGAGTTGTGATATCCGGTTAAGTCCGAAGGCATTTGTGCGGGTTACCATAACCGGGCTATGTCCCGAAGGTGTTTTGAACAGTAGCTATATCCGGATAAACTCGAAGGTATGTGATTTGAAATTTATAAGCTGCTGGAAAATTTTCAGTTAATGCACTTGTGAAATTCCCAACAACAAGGTATGTTTTGTGTGCTTTGCACACTATGAGTAAGTGCGTATGAATATTCGCTCTAATGATAAATGAGCTATCGGCATTAACTAGGCCGTTATTTGTGTATGAATATAAGAGTTGGGATTGTGAAGTAAGCATGTCTTTGAGAAATTGTGCATATGAATTATTGCTTAGCTACTTGAATGTTATGCTTTGGTTGTGTGTATATTATGGCTCGAAACTTACTAAGCATAAATTGCTTACTCTGTTTCTTTGTTTCTCTGTTTATAGATTTTGCTCGTTAGCGATCGGATTCGGGATCATAGAAGTTGAAGTCAACCACACTATCAAAGCCCTTTTTGGTACTCCTTTAGTTGAGTTTTGGATATGGCATGTATAGGACTACCCTCGGTTGTTTTTAAGTACTTGTGATGTATATGTGTACGGCCATGCGAAAATGGTTCGTAATAGTGGAGTATGGAATTAGACCATTTGTGGTTTGTAATTATATTTGGTTTCATGATGTGATTATGGTTTGGAATGAGAGAGTTGGTCACATGATCAGCCATTGGAATGGCTAAATATGATCATATGTGGACCTAAGTATGACTAGACTATAGTTGGTTCATGGGAACTACAATATAGGTAAAGCCTACCTTAAAAACAGATGCTGCCAGCTGCAGTGACGTGGATGTGGAAAATCACCAAAATTTGTAGGAATGGTGTTAAATAGTGAATAAATTATGTGATAGAACCTTGACGAGTCTATTTTCATATGAAAGTAACGAAATGATCATATGAACAGTATACCGAGAGATATTAAAGTTCTCGTGAGACAGGGCCAGAACGGTTTCTGGGTCCCCTGTCGCGACTTTGAAAATTTACCATAAATTATCAGGAATGAATTATAAGTCATGCCTTATATGTGCAGATTCCTTTTTTAGTCTAGTTTCATTAGAAACAAACGGTATCAGTATTAAAACCCTGTACAGAGAGATATTCAAGTTGTAACGCGCGAAGGTCAGTGTAGTCGACCCCTGTAACATGGGTGACTTTAACTAATAAACTGTACCAATTGGCCCGACCAAAAATTCTAGAAATAAATCCATGGATGGATATATGATTCTAAATTCAGGGAAAATTTACAGAATCAGTTTTCGAGTTGTGAAACTCGAGATATTATTTTTAAGGCAACAGCGATGCAGTTTTCCAGCTTGCCTGGGAATGTTAAATTGGTCGGTGCCATAAGTGGTTTTGGCTTGTTAACCCCTCGTGTCTGACACCGGCAACGGTCTCGGGTTCGGGGTGTTACATGTATCTTTCGAAATATGAACCCTAGGGTGAATTATTGCTAACATAAAATAAATCGAGCTACTGGGATTTCAAAAACATAAAAATCATTAAAAACGGGGCTTGAAATCACTTACTATGAAGCTTGAAAGTTGAAGAAACCCTAGCAATGGAGGAGAGAAAAATTCGGCAGCAACTAATTGAGATGATGACCATTTTTGTGTTATTTTTCCCATTTTATTTCATTTAATATACAAATGACCAAAATGCCCTTACTATTAAACTTTCAAAAAAAATCCGTCCATGTCCAATTTTTGTCCATAAACTTAGAAATTGGTCAAATTTCTATTTAAGACCTCCTCATTAATATTCCAAAGCAATTTCATACTAAAAACTTCTAGAATGCAAGTTTTGCAAATTATTCAATTTAGTCCCTAATCTCAACTTAAGCACTTTATGCATAGAGTTTCGTCATGAAATTTTCACAAAATCATGCAATCATATCATGAACCTCAAAATAATTATAAAATAATTGTTTTTATCTCATATTTATGGTCACGAAACCACTATTTCGATTATGCCCTAATTCGGGCTGTAACAATTCTCCCCACTTTAGGGATTTTCGTCCCCGAAAATCTTACCGATAAAGAGGTTCAGGTACTGCTTCCTTATAGTTTCCTCAGGTTCCCACGTAGCTTCTTCTATTCCATGTCTGTGCCACAATACTTTCACTAAGGCTATACTTTTATCTCTCAACTGTTTAATTTCCCGAGCCAAAATCTTTATTGGTACCTCCTCATAGGTCATATCCGGTCGAATTTCAATTTCTATTAGAGGAATCACATGTGAAGGATCAGAACGGTAACATCGTGGCATTGACACATGAAACACATTATGAATCTTTTCCAACTCGGTTGGCAAGGCTAGCCGATAAGCCACTAGTCTAACTCTTTCAATAACCTTATAAGGCCTAATGAAACGCGGACTCAAATTGCTTTTTTAGCCAAACCTTAAAATTTTCTTCCATGGAGATACCTTTAGAAAAACTTTATCACCCACTTGGAACTCAATCTCTTTTCTCTTCAAACCGCATATGACATTTGTCGATCTGAAGCAACTTTCAGACAATCACGAATCACTTTCACTTTTTCTTCAGTTTCTCTAATCAAGTCAACTCCGTGAATCTATTTCTCAATGAGCTCGGTCCAATACAAAGGAGTCCGACACTTGCGACCATACAATGCTTCATACGGTGCCATCTGTATGCTCGATTGAAAACTGTTGTTGTAGGCAAATTCGACAAAGGGTAAATATTTCTCCCAACTGCCCTGAAATTCTAAAACACAACATTGGAGCATATCCTCGAGTACCTGAATTACTCTTTCGGATTGACTGTTAGTTTGTGGATGAAATACGGTATTGAAATTCAATTTCGTACCCAAAGCTTCTTGCAACTTTTCCAAAACCTCGAAGTAAATCTTGCATCTTTATCCGAAATAATAGACATAGGTACTCCGTGTAATTTCACAATTTCAGAAATATATAATTCAGCCAACTTATCAAGAGAATAATCCGTACGTACCGAAATAAAATGAGCTAATTTAGTTAGTCTGTCAACTATTAGCCAGATGACATTTTTCTTTTTCGGAGTCAAAGGCAACCCTGTCACAAAATCCATCATAATTCTGTCCCATTTCCACTCGAGAATCATCACTGGTTGAAGTAAACCTGAAGGTACCTGGTGTTCAGCTTTCACTTTCTGGCAAATCAAGCATTTTGCTACACTCAGAGATATCTCTCTTCATACCGTTCCACCAATATATTTTCTTCAGGTCGTTGTACATTTTCGTACTACTAGGATGAACTTGCAAACAACCATTGTGTGCCTCATGTAAAATCTTTTGAATTAACTCAGTATCTTTTGGTACACATACTCGATCACGGAACATTAAGTAATCCTCTGGTCTGATTCGAAAATCTGAGTTACAATCCAATTCACACTGAGCTCGCTTGGCTCGCAATTCACTGTCATTCTTCTGAGCTTCATAAATTTGCTGAAGAAATAGCGGCCTAACTCTTAACTCAGCCAAAATCAAACCATCATCAGAAATAGCCAAATCTGTACCCATAGCTCTCAAAGCAAACAAAGATTTTCTACTTAAGGCATCTGTGACTACATTTGCTTTCCCGGGATGATAATCAATTATTAATTCATAATCCTTTAATAATTCAAGCCATCTCCGTTGTCGTAAATTCAAATCTTTTTGATTCATCAGATATTTCAAACTTCTATGATCAGTAAAGATTCGGCATTTATCACCGTATAAATAATGAAGCCAAATCTTCAAAGCAAAGACAATGGCGGCCAACTCTAAATCAGGCGTCGGGTAATTCTTCTCGTGTGGTTTCAATTGTCTTAAGGCATAAGCTACTACTTTACCTTCTTGCATTAAAACACAACCAAGACCAATTGATGACGCGTCACTATAGATCACAAATTCTTTCCTTGACTCGGGTTGCACTAACACTGGTGCTTTGGTCAACCGCTCTTTCAACTTCTCAAAACTTTGTTGACACTCTTCAGTCCAATCAAACTTAACATTCTTTTGCAACAGCTTCGTCATAGGAGAGGCGATCATCGAAAATCCCTCGACAAAGCATCAATAATATCCAGCTAAGCCCAAAAAGCTTCTAACCTCAAATACATCCTTCGACGGTTTCCAATTAACAATTGCCGAAACTTTGCTCGGATCGACCCGAATATCATCACCCAAAACTACATGTCCCAAAAATCTGACTTCATAAAGCCAAAATTCACTTTTACTGAATTTAGTAAACAATTTCTTTTCTCTTAAAATCTGTAATACCATTCTTAAATGTTCAGCATGCTCGGACTCGTTTCAAGAATAAATCAGGATATCATCTATGAACACAACCACAAACCTATCCAAGTATGGCCGAAAGATTCGATTCATCAAATCCATAAAGATAGCCAGAGCATTGGTTAAACCGAAAGGCATCACAAGGAATTCGTAGTGTCCATACCTCGTCCTGAAAGCGATTTTTGGCACATCCGACTCTTTAACTCTCATCTGATAGTAACCAGATCTCAAATCAATCTTTAAAAACACTGTCGCTCCTTTTAATTGGTCAAACAAATCATCGATTCTCGGCAATGGATACCTGTTCTTTATGGTCACCTTGTTGAGCTGTCGATAGTCAATACAAAGTCTCATAGATCCATCCTTTTTCTTTAAAAACAACACGGGGGCACCCCAGGGAGAGAAACTCGGTCTCACAAACCCCTTATCTGTTAACTCTTGCAACTGAGCTTTTAATTCTTTCAATTCATTCGGAGCCATTCTGTATGGAGAGATCGAAATTGGTGCAGTTCCAGGTAATAAATCAATAGCAAAGTCTACCTCTCTGATCGGAGGCAACCCCAGTAATTCTTCTAGAAATACATCCGTTAACTCACAGACTACCGGTACTGATTCAAGCTTTGGCTCAGACATTTTAGTATTTAATACATAAGCAATATAAGCTTCACACCCTTTTCGCATATATCGTTGAGTAGACATGTACGAAATCACCATAGGCAATTTATTTGATTCATTTGTTTCCACCCGAAGAATTTCACCATTTTCACATTTCAACTCAAGAGTTTTCTATCTGCAATTTACTCTGGCATCATGTAATATCAACCAATCCATACCCAAAATGACATCAAACTCGTCAAATGGTAGCAACATTAGATTAGCCGAAAAACAGTGACCTTGAATCATCAAAGGGCAATTTTTGCAAACCTTATCTACTAACACATATTTGCCTAAAGGGTTTGACACTTTAATCACAAATTCAATAGATTCTACAGGCAAATTACTAGATACCAAATTCACACAAACATAAGAATGAGTAGATCCGGGATCAATCAATGCAATAACAATAGTATCATAAAGAGAAAATGTACCAGTGATCACATCAGGAGATGACGCCTCTTCTCGAGCACGTATGGCATAAGCTCTAGCAGGTACTTTAGCTTCCGGTCTCCCAGTTGATTCCTTTGTCACACATTGAATGCTAGCTTCACTTCTAATATTTCTCAGAGGTCTACATTTATTAGCAGCACTAGTCTGTCTAGCACTCTGAAATTTTTCTTCTTCAACCCTTTTTGGACAATCCTTAATATAATGTTCTCGGGAACCACAATTGAAACAAGCCCGGCTAATCATCCAACACTCCCCAAAATGTTGTTTATCACAGTGCTGACACTCGGGTCTATTAGATCTCACATTACCTACACTCGCCATTAAAGTAACTTGAGCTTTAGAACCCGAATATGATCTCCCACGATCCCGATACGAATGTCCAGTTGAAACAGTCAACTGAGGATTCATTTCTTTAGACTTCTTTGACTGAGATTGGAATGACTTACTCATTGGCCTCTTTCTTGTATCTCTAGCTTCATTCACAGCTTTTCTCTTCTCGTTGCTCAGTTCTTCAACTTTACAAGCTCGATCGACCAATACCACAAACTCTTTCAACTCTAAAATCCCAACTAGTAGCTTGATGTCTTCATTTAGCCCATCCTTAAACCTCTTACACATAATAGCTTCGGTGGATACACACTCCTGGGCATACTTGTTGAGTCTGACAAATTCACGTTCATATTCTGCCACAGACATTTTACCTTATTTCAACTCAAGGAACTCTTTCCGTTTTTTATCAATGAACCGCTTGCTTATATACTTCTTTCTAAACTCCTCTTGGAAGAAATCCCATGTAACCCTTTCTTTCAGAACCACAGATACCAGTGTCTTCCACCAATGATATGCCGAATCCCTTAATAAAGATATAGCATATTTCAAACATTCTTTGGGAGTGCAAGAAAGCTCATCGAATACCCTGATAGAATTTTCAAGCCAAAACTCTGCTTTCTCGGGATCATCATCTATATTAGCCCTAAATTCTTCAGCCCCTTTTTTTAAAATTTTATCAACTGGGGGTTTGCTCAATCTTACCATTTCGGCACCTTGAGGAACTACAAGAACTGGTTTAGGAATAGGAGGGGGTGGAGGAGGCTGAGCATTCAGATTTGCCCGAAAAAAATTTGTGTACCAATTACTCATCATATGGAGAAAGGCTTCCCGGGACCCATCTCCTTGATCATGTGTCTCATGCCTGCTCTCAACTGGTACAGTCCCTTGTGTGCGAGTCGGTGCATTACTTTCTACATCATCAGCTACAGCTCTGTCGGGATCCATTTACTATATAAAAACACGATTTAAATTGTCAAGAGTCATCACACTATCATAATATAATTATGGCATGTATAGATAGACTTCCACACACAGCACATAAATTCGAGAACTGCCTAAACTTGGGCTCTGATACCAATAAATGTAACACCCCTTACCCATGTTCTAAGTCGAAACAAAGTACGAAATATTATAGATCATGAAAACATGAATTCAAACATTTACCTGATCTTACATAATTAATTCCTCTAGCTTGAACAAAAATAGATAACATTAACAGATATACATAAATACAAGTAAATTATCAAATTTTGAAACGTAATATTTTATACCAAATTAATTATAACATATAACAAAATGATTCAGCCCTCTATACATGCCATAATTCCAAAATAGTGTTTACAAAATACCAAAAAGTATTGATAGTGTGGATGGGTCTCCGACGATCTCCAAATCTCGAGCTGGCTTAGTAATTCTATAAGACAAGAAAAAGAAAAGAAGGTAAGCATATAGCTTAGTAAGTAAGTATGAAATTGATATTCAATTTATCAAAGTAAAACAATCATACTAGTATATAATCATATCTTGAGCTACAAAACTCGAAATCCAATTCCGTAAATTTTCCCTGAAACTAGACTCATATATATACTTACTAATTTCTTTCTAGAATTTTTGGTCTAGCCAATTAGTACAGTTTATTAGTTCAAGTCTCCCCTGTTTCAGGGTACGACTACTCTGAACCCTATAGACTATGAACCAAATTTCTCCTTGTACATAATTCCAACGAACATGTCATTTTTTCCCTTAAAATAGACCCAATAAGGAATCTATGCATGTAAGGTATGACTCTTAATAATATTTATACAATTTATGGTGAATTTCTAAAGTCAGAACAGGGGATCTCGAATTCATTCAGACCCTGTTTCACAAGAATTCAAATATCACACAATATAGAATTCTTTTGCTTCCCATGTTTCTTTTATGTGAAAATAAACTCATTAAGCTTTATTTTCATATATCATTTGCATTTTTATTTAACTTCCATGTTTTTTGGTAAATTAATAAAATCATGTAACTGCTGCAGTCCAACACTGTTTATTTCTAACCTTCACTCTTGCATAATTCCACCTAGTCCTTTTTGTTATACCAGAATTCACTCAATTATCGAGCACATAGCTCCTAAATTTTCACATATCCACCTTATAATAGCTTTTACATATTACCACTTTGTCGATTTTCTCCATTGAACTCAACGGAAAAATAACAAATATACCATTGTTTACACATATTTCCCTTTTCCACACTTATATCCGAAGCTATCTGATACGCATAGTAGCCTGCACTTAGTACTACACACGTGACCTCACCATCTAATACACGTAGTAGCCTGCACTTAGTACTACACACGTGATCGAAGTCATTGAGTACGCATAGTAGCCTGCACTTAGTACTACACATGCGACTTAACAGTATGGTACACGTAGTAGCCTGCACAATGGGTCATTCGTATTGTTCCTGTTCTGAAGGTTCAACCGGAAAATCTTTCCTTTTTCACTGTTAACACTTATTCATAATCTAATTAAATTTGCAAATTCCATCATTTAATCATTCTATGGGCAGTCACCAATTCATATGATAACAACATAAAATAACATAAAAAAAATTGATAAATTATTCATGTACGAACTTACCTCGGTGCAAACTTTAGAAATGTTATAATTTAGTCCGAAAGCTTTTCTTTTCCCCGATCACGATCGATTCCACATCTTTCTTGATCTATAACAACACATTTAGCTCATTTAACACTCATACTATTTATTTCAATCCAAAAATCACATTATGGAAAATTTACGTTTTTGCCCCCTAACTTTTACAAAATTATGATTTTGCCCCTAGGCTCAGAAATTTAATTTTAGCCCTTAACCTTATTTTTTATGACATGCTAAACATTTTTCTCTTCTTTGGAAACATCAAATTCTCACTCTAACATGTACTTATGAACATTAGGTATTTTTACTAATTAAGCCCTTTTACTCGTTTTCACTCAAAATTGAGTAGCACAAGTTGTCTAACATAATTTAAAACCTCATATTCTATCATAAAACACCAAAATACACAAATTTCACCTATGGGTATTTTTCCAAATATGAACCCTAGGTTGAATTATTGCTAACATAAGATAAATCGAGCTACCGAGATTTCAAAAACATAAAAATCATTAAAAATAGGGCTTGAAATCACTTACTATGAAGCTTGAAAGTTGAAGAAACCCTAGCAATGGAGGAGAGAAAAATTCGGTAGCAACTAATTGAGATGATGACCATTTTTGTGTTATTTTTCCCATTTATTTCATTTAATATACAAATAACCAAAATGCCCTTACTACTAAACTTTCAAAAAAAATTTATCCATGTCCAATTTTTGTCCATAAACTTAGAAATTGGTCAAGTTTCTATTTAATACCTCCTCATTAATATTCCAAAGCAATTTCATACTAAAAACTTCTAGAATGCAAGTTTTGCAAATTATTCGATTTAGTCCCTAATCTCAACTTAACCACTTTATGCATAGAGTTTCATCATGAAATTTTCACACAATCATGCAATCATATCATGAACCTCAAAATAATTATAAAATAATTATTTCTATCTCGGATTTGTGGTCACAAAACCACTATTCCGATTAGGCCCTAATTCGAGCTGTCACATAAATCACACTATCAGACATCTATTTTGGTACCATTTTGAGAGTTGCATATATGGTATATGGCATGTATAAGCTAGTGTCATTTTGGTATGTTTTGTGTTGTGATTAGCCATGAGACTTGGCTTGTAGATATTGGTATGTATGGCCTCTTAAGTTGGCTTAAATGGTATGTTTGATAAGTAAGATATGTGATGTTTATAATGTTTATGTGATGGTTTATTATGGGATATTGAAATAATGAGTTTAAGCATTTAGAACTTTGGTAAATTGTGATGATGTTGGCATATTGAATTGGTTGAGGCTATATTAGATTTGCTTGCTTATAAATGATGCAAAAATGTTGTGGTTTTAGTGAGTTTGAGATAGGTGGGAAATGTGGCTTAAACCAAGCCTAATTTCACCCCACATGGTTGAGAACACGAGCGTGTGTCTCGATCGTGTGTCTGTTGTAATTTAGCTATTCAAGTCAGTTTCGAGCACGGCCTAGACACACAGACGTGTATGGTGGCCGTGTGAGGCACACAGCCTTGGTACATGGGCGTGTGTGGCCATTTCGAAAGGTACACGGCCTAGACATACGGGCGTGTGGTCGAATGTGTGACCAAGTCAATTTCGACAACGGCCAAGGCACACGGGCGTTTCTTGTGGCCATGTGGTGAAGTCAGTATGTATGCCCTGTTTTGCCACGGTCTTTGACACACGGGTGTGTCTAATGCCATGTAAAGCACGCGGCCTGTTCACACAGTTGTGTGACCTTTATAACTCTGAAAAATGTTTAAGTTTTGGAAAATTTTGTATGTGCTCGTTTTAGTCCCGACTCTTTTCTAATGTATGTTTAAGGACTCGATGACTTAAAATAGGGACTTACAGTTGATGCTTGATTATGATATGATGATATTAGACTTATTGAATATGAAATGTATTCGAAATATTCTAATTGTCCGGTAATGCCTCTTAACCCTAGTCTGATGTTGGTTATGGGTTAGGGGTGTTACATTTAATTTGTATCAGAGCTACAGTTTAGTTGATTCTAGGACTAACGTAGCTTTTGTGAGTGTAGCTATATGTGCCATATAGATTAACTAGATACTGTGATGATTCTTAACAGTTAAAATGTGTTTTTCATATAGTTAATGGATTTCGAACAAGCAATAGCTAATGATGTTGAGAGCAATGCACCCGCTCCCGCTCAAGGGGCAGCGCTGGCCGAATCTTGGCTGATATCTAATAGTCAGGGAGGGGAGGCTAAGCAAGCCTTCTTCCAAATGATGACTGAGTGGTTCACAGAATTCGTACGAACGAATCCAGCTACTCAACAGCCTCCAACCCCTACCTATTCCTCAACAAGTCCTGGTTGTGCCACCAATAACAAATTCGATTCGACTGAGTAAGCCACCTGTTCATAAGGTTCGTAAACACAGAGCTGAAGAGTTTCGGGCTACGTTTGATGATGATTCCAAGAGGGCTGAGTTCTGGCTTGAGAACACTATCTGAGTATTCGATGAGTTGTCATGTACTCCAGAAGAATTTATTAAATACACAATATCTTTGCATAGAGATAACGCATATCACTGATGGAAAATGTTAACATTGGTGGTTCCTAGGGAATGAGTTACTTGGGAATTGTTTTAGACTGAGTTTTAGAAGATGTACATAAGCCAAAGATTCCTCGATCAGAAAAATAAAGAGTTTCTAGAATTGAAACAAGGTCGGATGACTGTTACTGAATATGAAACAGAATTTGTACATTTAAGCAAATATGCTCGAGAATATGTATGTTTAAAAGATTTGTTGATGGATTAAATGAAGATATAAAGTTGTTAGTTGGGATTCTTGAACTGAAAGAATTTGTATTACTGGTTGAGAGGGCCTATAAAGCCGAAGATCTCAGCAAAGAAAAGAGAAAAGCCATTTCAGAGGCAAGAGATTCAAAGAAGAGATCAATGAATAAAACTTATCATTCCTCATCAAAGAAATCTAGAGACTATATTGATCGATTGAAAGCTTTAACGGGGTATCAAAATAGAGATAGCGAGAAGCAATATACAAATCCTGAAACCCAAGCCACCTTTGTATCTAGTGTTGGCAATGTAAAAGATGTTATGCCTGAGTGTCAACGATGTGGAAGACGGTATTTTGGAGATTGCTGAGGGAAAAGTAATAACAGAGCTTGTTACAGTTGTGGTTCACGATATCACTTTATAAAAGATTACCCAGAGTTAACTGAAAAAGATAATGCTCGGAACATGAGGCCGAGTAACACTGTAGCTAGAGGTAAACCACCGAGAAACATTGCAAATGTGAGTGGTGGTAGAGGTGTGGCGCGAGACACTGCAACAAGATCTGATGCTAGAGCACCTGCACGAGCCTACACTATTCGAGGACATGAAGAAGCTTCATCTCCAGATGTTATTACCTGTACTTTTACTCTCTATGATACTAAAGTTATTGCATTGATAGATCTAGGGTCTACTCATTTATATATATGCATGAATTTAGTATCCAGTAAGACTTTGCCTATAGAGTCTACTGAATTTGTAATTAGAGTATCGAACCCCTTAGGCAAGTGTGTTTTGGTTGATAAAGTGTGCAAGAATTGTCTATTAATGATTCGAGGTAATTGATTTTCAGCTGATTTAATGTTGTTATCATTTGAGGAGTTTGACATAATTCTGGGTATGGATTGGCTAACATTGCATGATGCTCTTATGAATTGCAAAAAGAAGATGATTGATTTGAGATGTCAGAGTAATGAGATTATTCGCATTGAATTAGATGATTTGAACGGATTGCTGGCAGTGATTTCAATGATGCTAAATCAGAAATATGTGAGAAAGGGTTGTGAAGCTTATTTAGCTTATGTGCTTGACACAAAAGTGATTCAAAAGAAGATTGAATCAGAGCCTGTGACACCCCTAATGTGACCCTAGTCGGAGAGTTGTTTCGGGACCACAAAACCGAGTCACAAGAATAATTAGGTGTTATATTCTGTGCTTATTGTATGTGGAATTTGTATGCGTAAATATTTCGTGTCTTGATTTTTATTAATTAGGTACTAATTTATAAGAAAGGACCCATGTGTTAGGACTTGAAAATGTGATAGGTGAATTTTTAAGTGGCCTAATAATGCATGAAGTGAAATAAATGGAGTTGCATGTCAATTATCCCATTTCCTAAGGTTAGTGGCCGGCCATGACAAATTATGGGCAAAGGGAACATGTTTCCAACATGTTTTGCTAATGGTTGATGTTAGAATGGTTATTATATTGGTGTTAGTAGGAAGAAAAGAAAAAAAAATGGGTATGTGTGGTTGCCCCCTCCCCATTGCCGTGTATTGAGCAAAGAAAAAAAAAGTTTGGTTCATCTTCCTCCTAGCTTAGCCGATCCTTCAAGAAGAAAAGGAAGAGTTAGCATTTGGTCACTTGAGCTTGAACTAAGGTATGGAATCCATGTTAGTCTTTGAAATCTTTGCATATATGAAGCTAGTTACTAAGTCCTTTACTTGCCCATGTCAAAAATTTTGAAGGTGGTAGTAATACAAGTGTTCGCCATGGAAGATGTTTAGGGGAAATGGTTGTTGCCTTTATGATTTAAGGAATAATTAGAAATGGGTGAAAGAAACAAGTCTTTGTTCTTGATTCTTCTTGGCCGATTCTAAGGGAGAAAAAGAGAGCAACCATTTGGTTTCTAAGCCATAAATAAGGTGAGAAATTCATATGAATCCTTGAAATTTTAGATGAAATTGAGCTAGTTACCAAGTATTTTTTTTAGGTGACCCATGTTAGAAATTGTGATTTTGGGGTGACTAGAACTTTCGGCCATAATGGTTATTGAGGATTAAGGTTATGTTTCATGCTAAACTTGATGAATATTGGTGTATGGGTGCTTGAACTAAACGAATGATCAAGTAGATGCATAAATACAAAGTAAGAAGAATCGGCTATTATGTGTAATACTATTGCGAATATGAAAATGTTATACTTGAATAATGTATATGGTTGGAGTTGATAATATGAAAGGAAGGCTTAGATGTGTTTGTTTAAAGAAGGAATTGTTGAAGAATGTATGTGAACTTGGCCAACGATTCGACTTAGTACATATATGATGTGAAAGTCTTGGAATTTATTTTTGATTTTTGTGTATTATGACCATGTATAATCGGCCACATGAGTAATTTGAGCACTTGATGTTATATTAAAATTCTTGAGCATAAATATATGGATGTATGTATATGTGGTCATATAATGGCGTTTTGGTTTAAAGGTTGAATGATAAATTATAATAAAGCGAGATGATATGAGATGCGAATGTGATTGACAAGTAAACATTATTGATAAAAATATTGAATACTTCTACTTGTATTCGTTAAGCTCAAGAGCAAAGGGGAGCTAAATCCGATAAAGGGAAGGAAAAAGTGGTCGAATAGCCGTTGAAGCCGTCCGACGACATCCGAGGTAAGTTTTCGAGTATCGAAACTTAGATTTTGATTCGATTGAATGAAGTAATAAGCAATCGAAATTCTGCCCTTGTATATGGCCATTGAGCCGAAATGATATTTTTGTTAAGTGAATTGTGCATAAAAGTTTTGTTGTGAAAATGAAACAAAGATGTGTATGAATGTTCGAGTGATATCCGGGCTAAGCCCGAAGGCAATTGTGCGAGTTGTGATATCCGGGTTAAGTCCCAAAGGCATTTGTGGGGGTTACCATAACCGGGCTATGTCCCGAAGGTGTTTTGAACGAGTAGCTATATCCGGATAAACTCCGAAGGTATGTGAATTGAAATTTATAAGCTGCTGGAAAACTTTCAGTTATTGCACTTGTGAAATTCCCAACAACAAGGTATGTTTTGTGTGTGCTTTGCACACTATGAGTAAATCTTGTCTGAATATTCGCTCTAATGATAAATGAGCTATCGGCATTAACTAGGCCGTTATTTGTGTATGAATATAAGAGTTGGGATTGTGAAGTAAGCATGTCTTTGAGAAATTATGCATATGAACTATTGTTTAGCTACTTGAATGCTATGCTTTGGTTGTGTGTATATTATGGCTCGAAACTTACTAAGCATAAATTGCTTACTCCGTTTCTTTGTTTCTCTGTTTATAGATTTTGCTCGTTAGCGATCGGATTCGGGATCATAGAAGTTGAAGTCAACCACACTATCAAAGCCCTTTTTGGTACTCCTTTAGTTGAGTTTTGGATATGGCATGTATAGGACTACCTTCGGTTATTTTTAAGTACTTGTGATGAGTATGTGTACGGCCATGCGAAAATGGTTCGTAAAAGTGGAGTATGGAATTTGACCATATGTGGTTTGTAATTATATTTGGTTTCATGATGTGATTATGGTTTGGAATGAGAGAGTTGGTCACATGATCAGCCATTGGAATGGCTAAATATGATCATATGTGGACCTAAGTATGACTAGACTATAGTTGGTCCATGGGAACTACAATATAGGTAAAGCCTACCTTAAAAACAGAGGCTGTCAGCTGCAGTGATGTGGATGTGAAAAATCACCAAAATTTGTAGGAATGGTATTAAATAGTGAATAAGTTATGTAAATGAACCTTGATGAGTCTACTTTCATATGGAAGAAACGAAACGGTCATAGGAGTTACATGTTAAGAGATATTAAAGCTATTGTGAGACAGGGCCAGAACGGTTTCTGGGTCCCCTGTCGCGACTTTAAAAATTTACTATAAATTATTCAGAAAGAATTAGAAGTCATTCCTTATATTTTCAGATTCCATTTTGAGTCTAGTTTCATTAGAAACAAACGCCACCAGTATTAAAGCCCTGTACAGGGAGATATTCAAGTTGTAACGCGCGAAGGTCAGAGCAGTCGATCCCTGTAACATGGGTGACTTTTACTAATAAACTGTACCAATTGGCCCGACCAAAAATTCTAAAAATAAATCCATGGATGGATATATGAGTCTAAATTCATGGAAAATTTATGGAATCAGTTTCTGAGTTTTGAAACTCGAGATATGATTTTTAAGACGACAGTGACGCAGATTTCCAGCCTGTCTGGAAATGTCAAATTGGTGGGTGCAATATGTGGACCCCTCGTGTCCGACACCGGCGATGGTCTCGGGTTCGGGGTGTTACAGAGCCAATTGTTTGTGAATATCTAGATGTGATTCTTGATGAGTTACCGGCTTTACCACTGATCCGAGAGGTTGAGTTTGGCATTGAGTTAATGCTTGGTACAACACCGATATCAATAGCTCCGTACATAATGGCTCCGACAGAGTTAAAATAATTAAAGTCTTAGTTGCAAGAGTTGACCAATAGAGGATTTGCATGACTGAGTTTCTCACCTTGGGGTGCTCATGTTCTGTTTGTGAAAAAAAAAGATGGCACGTTGAGAATGTGCATTGATTATCGTCAGTTGAACAAAGTGACTATCAAGAACAAATATCCACTGCCCCGAATTGACGATTTGTTTGATTAGTTGAAAGGAGTTATCGTATTTTCAAAGATAGATCTTAGATCAGGATATTATCAGTTGCGAGTAAAAGATTCAGATATTCCAAAAATTACTTTCCGGATGAGGTACGACCACTATGAATTTTTAGTTATGCCTTTCGGATTAACAAATGCACCTGCTGTTTTTATGGATTTGATGAACAAAATTTTCAGACCGTATTTAGATCGATTTGTTGTCGTATTCATTGATGACATTTTGATATATTCACATGATGAAACTGAACATGCAGAGCATTTGAGAATAATGCTACAAACTTTGTGAGATAAGCAATTGTATGCGAAGTTTAGCAAATGTGAATTCTTGTAGCACCCCAAACTCGGCCCAGACATCATGAGCGGATCTGGCAATATCACATTGAAGTGTTTTTTGAAATCTAAGAATCGTCGTTTAAAACCCCATCCTTAAACTAGCCTTTTTGTATAGATTGAAAAGCCGATTTAAAGTCTTATTGCTCATTCATAACGTGGGACTTGTACTTTTAAAGGTTGCTTTTAATAAAACGTTATTAATTTTGTAAACGGTTGTTATTTACGGAAGCTTTAAAAATGAGTTACGTATTTGTGGTGGTTTTGAAAACATTTCACTTTTTGAAAACTCGCGTTTTTCCTACTGCTAGCAGTTGTAAATCACAAATAAATTCAAGTAAAAATACCAAAATCAAAAATACACCCGAGAGGCCTTATTACATAATGTAAAACCCAAAATAAACCTTAATTATAATATTAAAGGTTAACTAAGTTGAGTGGCCACGATTGAGTCCTCCGTCGCATCGGTCCGTCTAAGTCTGGGGATTTCCTGCACAGTTAACAAATAGGTGAGTTTACAAAAACTCAGTGTGTGAAATCCCATAATAGCAATCAATCAGAGTAAACACAATTTGGGCCTAAGCCCTATCAGTTTCAGTTAGGGCCGTAGCCCATGTTTAATATGATAGCGATTTGGGCTGAGCCCATTTCATGAATAAGAGCAATCTGGGCTGAGCCCATTTCAAGAATAAGATGTCGGTGGGAACTAAGCCCTTACATGTCGATGGGGCCTAAGCCTATTACAATGTTAGTACAGTATGCAATCAGAAAATCCTACCCAATCCAACCTCCACACACCATCTTCGTACCAACCCTACACACCATGTGGGGATAAAATCGACCCACTCGTCTCTGCACTCTAAGTAGCACCGGTTGCGGCACTAGAACAAAATTTGTAGTAGAGCTGCCAGTAATAAGCTTATAGCCTTTCAGTACACTTCCTCCAAAATCATATATCCCACCCCATGCAATGCAACATAATATAAATGTATATACAGTATAAATGGCATGCTCAAACAGTCATACATCACATAGGGGTATATCAGTCATTTACAAAAATAACGGTCCAGGTACACTTACCAACCCAATAGTAGGTCCACAACCATCTTGGGCGACCCATGCAACCTTAACAGTCAATCGATGATAATGGGCCCACGGCCCATATTACGATCTCATATGGGCCCACATGCTCGTATGGCCCACAAAGCCCAGAAATGGCCTTAGCCATGTGATTTATACAGTCTGGCCCAATATTTACCTTACTTTTGTGCGATTTTACAATGTGGGGCCCACAGGCCAATTGGGCCTACATGGCCCAGTTTGGCCCAAAATGTCCCAATATCGTTTCGACCCATGAAAACGCCCATGGCCATCTCATTGACCACACGACCCTATTTTGTTACATGGCCTGCCACACGAGCGGTCGCACGCCCGTGTGGTGTCGACAACCCAGTTTTTGGCATTTCAGCTTTTGTTGTCTATATCTAATGGTAGTGTTACCCACTTGTTGTGATGTAGTAGTCGAACCACTTCTGAGATCGAGAACCTATGGTCAACAACAACTCCTCGTTAGACTAAATCCATCATTAATCCAAACCACAATATCGAAAAGGATTCGATCGATTCACTGACACTTACCAATCCAAAAATTGCAGAACCCCACTGACTTAACACCCACGTAGTACTCCAAAACTTTGACCTTCATAAGAAACATTCGATCGACTGATAAGTATTTAAAGTCCAATATGAAATACATTTCACTTAAAGAACTTACCCCAAAAGTGAATAGACCACTTGCAATGAGAATTAATCGGCCTAAGCTTCCTCAATAGAATCCACACTCCTAGCATGATAAGGCAGATCAATAGTTGTTAGATGAAAAACATATACTCAGCCCCTAAGAGAAAGAAAAGGGAAAGCTGAAACTTGATAGTAGAGCCAAAAGAAATCTGGCTAGGAAAAGAAATAATAAAGAGATTGTAACACACACTTACCAATAAATCAAATGAATTTCGGCAACAGTCAATCAAGGAGATTCGGCCAAAGCAAGAAGAACAAAAGATTTGAGAGGGAGAGAATATGGGTATTCGGCCTAGGAGAGAAAGGAAGAATGAAATCGGAAAAGGAGTACTCAACTTCAGAGAATAGGAGAAGAAGAAGAAGGTACTCAATCAGAACAATCGACCTTCACTAATGCCAGACAATCAGTTGGAAGAAAAGAAAAGATTAAGAGAAAAGATCACTAAGGTATTCTGCCAAAAAGAGAAATCAAGAGATTGAGAAAAGTTTACAAGAGTATTCGACTAAAGTAAATAAGACAAAAGAAATGATGCTGCCAACCTGAGATATTGAGAACAAAGTTGACCATCAGTTAACTAACACAAATTGACACCCAAAGCAGAACCAATTTCGGCACTTGTTTACTATAGCTGAATTTTTTGCCAAATGAACTCAGCACATTCGACCAGCCTTCAACACACTAAACACCTACCCAACATTCCTACACAACCGAAACACTAAGTGCCAGAGTTCAAACCCGGCATGACTTTCCTCGAAATTCAAGCTTGCTAGATTTTCTCCTTAATTTCCTCCAATCCATCTCCTCAAATTCGACTAACAACAACCCCATTCAAATCTATTCAAACTCATGGTGTTTCAGTCAAACACAACTTCCTCCTATGGCCACCAGTAAAAATAATCTCCATTTGCACAAGTAGGGATTCAAACCTTAAACCACTAGTACACTCTACACGGCACTATCCACTAGACCAACAGGCACATTCTGTCTTGTTTTTAACAACTTTTACTTATAACCCTACTGACCTAAGATAGGGGTTTAATCCTTAAAAGAAAAACTTTTGTGGAAGCGAAAGCTTGAAACCATGACTCCGTAAACACTTCCAGAGCACACAATCACTAAGCCAGACATACTTTCACGTCACAAACACACAAAAATAATTTTATTAGGGATTTGGGGCGTTACAATTCTACCCTCCTTAAAAAACATTTCGGCCTCGAAATTTACTTGGTCAGAATAGGTGAGGATATTGTTGTTGCATCGCCTCCTTAGGTTCCCACGTGGCCTCCTCAGAGCTGTGATTACACTACAAAACATTAACCAATGGAATAGACTTCCTTCTCAATACTTTCACATCTCGATCCAATATTTGGACTAGTTCCTCCTCAAAAGTTAGATCTGGTCTAACTTCAATCTCCTCAACCGGTACAACATGTGTAGGATCAAAGTGGTGGCGTCTCAGCATAGAGACGTGGAACACATCATGAATCCTCTCTAATTTTGGAGGTAGCTGTAACTGGTAGGCAACTGGTCCTACTCGCCTCAGTATGCGGTCAGGCCTAATAAACCTTGGGTCAACTTGCCCTTACGCCCAAATTTCAATACCTTCTTCCATGGCGAGACCTTGAGAAAGATAAAATCTCCCATAGAATACTCAATTTCCTTACATTTCAAATCCGCATACGACTTATGTCTATCTGATGCTGCCTTCAATCAATCCCGAATTAATCTGACCTTATCCTCCCAACTACCTCAGAAGTCAATCACACAACTCCTCAACATGCCCTCCAATATCTAAATCACCCTCTCCGACTTATCATCTGTCTGAGGATGGAATGCAATACTAAAGTCCAACCATGTACCCAGAGCTTTATGTAACTTCTTCCAAAATTGAGACGTGAAGCGAGGATCTCTATCAGATATTATGGAAACTAGTCCCCCATGCAGTCTTACTATCTCGGATACATACAACTTAGCCAGTTTCTGTAACGAATAGTTAGTGCGAACCGGTATGAAATGGGCAGATTTGGTCAACCAATCCACGATGGCCCATACCAAATCCTTCTTAGTAGGTGTTAAGGGTAGCCTACTCACAAAGTTCATAGTTACTCTTTCCCACTTCCACAGTGGAATCTTAACTGGCTGAAGTAACTCAGAAGGCAACTGATGTTCTGCTTTAACCTGCTGGCAAGTCAAACATTTCCTCACAAAGTCGGTAACCTCACGCTTAAGACCTGGCCACCAATATATCTCATGAAGATCTCTATACATCTTATTTCCACCTGGTTGCATAGCATAGGGGCTACTATGCGCCACTCGCAGTATCGACTATCTCAAATCAGTATCCTTAGGTACACAAATTCTGCCTCAAAAACAGAGTACCCCTTCACTGTTCAGCCCAAAATCCACAATATTACCATTTTCGACCTGACGAAACTGAAGGCCCAAAGACTCATCCTCCAACTGTTTATTCTTAATCTGCTCAATCCACAACGGTTTCACCTGAAGCTCTGCCAACAAATTACTATCGTCAAATAAACTAAGGCGAGCAAACATCGCCACCAGATCCATCATGGCTCTATGACTCAATGCGTCAGCCACCATATTGAATTTACCAAGATAATATTTGATCGTACAGTCATAATCCTTAAGTACCTCAATCCATCTACGCTGCCTAAGATTTAACTCCTTCTGAGTGAGGAGATACTTGAGGCTTTTGTGATCCGTGTAGATGATACACTTCTCACCATACAGGTAATGCCTCCAGATTTTTAGTACGAATACCACCCTAGCTAACTCCAAGTCATGCAACGGATAATTTGTCTCATGAGTCTTAAGCTATCGAGATGCATACGCTACCACCTTACTATCTTGTATCAACACACATTCCAAACTGATATGTGATGCATCGCTGTACACAGTGAACTCCTTCCCAAACTCTGGTTGTATTAAGACAGGGGCCTCAGTCAATACTTTCTTGAGCTTCTCAAAGCTCTCTTGCTGCACATCAGTCCATTTAAATGGCACACCCTTACGTAGCAACTTAGTTAAAGGTGCGGCAATTAGTGAAAACCCCTCTACAAAGCATCTATAAAACCCCTCCAGTCCTAGGAAATTGTGAATATTAGATACCGTCTTAAGCGGCTTCCAGTCCAACACTGCCTCAACCTTTTGAGGATCAACCCTAATCCCCTCAGCAAATACCACATAACCAAGAAACGTTACCTCACGTAACCAAAATTCACACTTGCTGAACTTGGCGTATAGTTGTTTCTCCCTCAAATTTTGCAGAACTACTCAGAGATGTTCATCATGTTCATCTTTAGTCCTCGAATACACCAGGATTTCATCGATAAATACTACAACAAATCAGATTAGATAAGGCTAGAACACTCGGTTCATCAAATCCATGAAAGCTGCTAGTGCATTCATCAATCCAAATGGCATTACTAGGAACTCGTAATGACCATAACGAGTCCTAAACATTGTCTTGAGCACATCAGCCTCCTTAACCCTCAATTGGTTATACCCTGATCGAAGATCTATTTTAGAGAATACTGACACTCCTCACAGTTGGTCAAATAGATCATCAATCCTTGGCAGAGGGTACTTGTTCTTAATGGTCATCTTATTTAGTTGTCTGTAATCGATGCACATTCGCATGGATCCATCCTTCTTTTTCACAAAAAGTACTGGTGCTCCTCACGGAGACACACTTGGTTGGATGAACCCACGGTCCAATAGCTCTTGAATTTGGGCCTTAAGCTCCACAAGCTTCTTCAATGCCATTCTATAAGGGGCGATAGACACCGAAGCTGTACCAGGAAGGAGCTGAATCCCAAACTCCGCTTCATGTTCTGGAGGTAACCCAGGTGGCTCTTCAGGAAAGACGTTCGAAAAATCCTTAATTGTTCTGATATCCTTTAGTGAAGAGTCCTTAACATCTGAAACACTGATGTAGGCCAGGAATGCCTCACAACCTTTTCGTACCAACTACTCGGCCCTTAACACTAAAATCACATTCGATAAATAGTTTTGATGTTCCCTAATGACAACTACCTTTTTGTCCTCCTCAGTTCTCAATATCATCCTTTTTGTGGCACAATCCAAACCCACTCAGTGTTTGACCAGCCAATCCATCCCCAGTATTAGGTCGAATTCTCCGAAAGGCAGTTCAATAAGATCAGCCAGAAAGACAACTTATTGTATCTCCAAGGGAACATTTCTAAACATCTTATTTACTCAGACAGATTGACCTAGCAAACTTAGTACAGTAATCTCGCTCGAAAAACTCTCAACCGTAACCCCCAGGTTTTCAGCAATCGAACAGGGAACATAGGAATGAGTAGATCCTATATCTATCAATGTAGTACAGGGTATATTATAAATAAAGAACGTACCCGTGATGATGTCTGGAGCATCTACCTCCTCTCGGCTACGAGCATCATACACTAGAGCTAGCTGCCTTACCTCAACCTGACTAGTTCCTCAGCCCAGTGCTCTCTGACCACGGCCCATACCATTTCCACCTCTAGCCTACCAACGGCCTCTCGGTCGCTGTTGACCAACCCTCTGAGGTGCATTACCAAAGCCAGTAGCTGGCACCTGATTGGTTCTCCCCGGACAATCTCTGATACTGTGCTCCATAAAACCGCACCTCAAACATGCCTCAGTCAGTTTCCAGCATTCACTCTGATGGCGTCTCCTACAGTCAGCATAAAACTACTATCCATTGTAGCAGTAGGGGCCCCAACTCTAATCGGTCCATCAGCTCTAGCCTTTTTCTTAAGCCTCTAAAATAAATTTGAGGGCTCAGTATCCCTTTTACGTTTGCCTTTCTCTCTGTTCTGGCGCTCAATACGCTTCACTTCCTTGGTGATTTTCGCCTTAGCAACTAATGCTGTAAAATCTTGCTCCCTCTGAGGAGCTATCAGAACCCTTAGACCGTCTCAAAGGCCATCCTTAAATCGAACACACCGCTCGTATTCAGTTGCCACCATCCCACGTGCATAGCAGCTCAGTCGTAAAAATTTGGCCTCATATTCAACCACTATCCTATCCTCCTGAGTTAAATTCAAAAATTCCCTCCGACGGGCATCCACATAGCTGCACCCATATACTTATCTTGAAAAGTAGTCTTGAAAAAACTCTCAGGTCAATCTATCAGCTTGAGTGCCTTCTTTGACCGTAAGCCACAACTAGTAGGCCTCATCTCTCAACAATGATGTTGCACCCTTTAGTTTCTATTCGGAGGTGTAGTCGAGGTCATCCATGATCCTCTCCATGGCCTCGATCCAATATTTAGCCACATTAGGGGTAACTCTAGCAATACCCCTGAATATCTCAACCCAACTAGACCTGATTCATTCTGTAACTGACCCACGGCCCATAGTACTAGTACTAGGCCCAGCAACCCTTTCCAGAATCCTCAACATCACTTGGGATAGTGCATCATCCCCAACCACTCGATTTTGAGACCCTGTCTCAGTCATAGTTGAAGTTGGTGCCTCTCTAGCTTCCTCATTAGGCTAGTGTCCAGCTGACGAAGACCCAGCCCAAGCACCTCCACGACCTCTGCTGCGGCCTCTTCCACGAGTACCTCTGGTGCTTATTATCGAATGTGCTTAGTCTGTATTAATAGTTTTATGTCAGTCAGTTTATTGTTCCAGTGTTTATTATAGTTATTTTATGAATAATATTATCTTAGAGTTTATTTTCGCAGTTCGCAGTCTTACTACGGTTTGAAGTTTACTCTAACTAGAGAGTTTCAGTATAGTTTTACTGCCTAAATTAGTCTTAGTGATAACAATTCAATATAATCCTTTCAGTAAAAACAGTTAAAAGACTTACAGGATCGGCGCAGAGACTCGATGTACCACTCCTTCAACAAAACATTTCCAAATTATATCAATCACTTTAAACTATTTGAAACGTTTCTGTTAAAATTTCATCCACAACCGAGTTTTGTAACATTGCTCAGACACCACTAAATGTAACACCCCAAACCCAGCCCAGACGTCATGACTGGATCTGGTGATGTCACATTGAAGTTTTTTTCAAAATCTAAGACTCGTAGTTCAAAACCACTTCCTTAAACTAGCCTCTTTGTATAGATTGAAAAGATGATTTAAAGAGGGACTCATACTCTTAAAGGTTTCTTTTAATAAAATGTTATTAATTTTGTAAAAGGGTTATTATTCACGAAAGCATTGAAAATGAGTTACGTATTTTTAGTGGTTTTGAAAAAGTTTGACTTTTTGAAAACTCGTATTTTTCCTACTACTAGCAATTGTAAATTACAAATAAATTCAAGTGAAAATACCAAAATCAAAAATAAACCCGAAAGGCCTTATCACACGCCCTTGTGATGACAACAGCCCACATTTCAGCTTTTCGGCTTTTGCCGTTCTACATCTAATGGTGGTGTTACACACCTGTTGTGATGTCGTAGCCGAACCACTTCTGAGATCAAGAACCTATGGTCAACCACAACCCCTCATTAGAGTAAATCCATCATCGATTCACTGACATTTACCAATCCAACAATTGCAAAACCCCACTGACTTAACACCCAAGTACTGCTCCAAAACTTTGACCTTCATAAGAAACATTCGATCGACTGATAAGTATTTAAAGTCCAATATGAAATACATTGCACTTAAAGAACTTACCCTAAAAGTGAATAGACCACTTGCAATGAGAAGAGTAATCGGCCTAAGCTTCCACAATAGAATCCACACTCCTAGCATGATATGGCAGATCAATAATTGTTAGATGAAAAACATACATTTGGCTCCAAAGAGAAAGAAAAGGGAAAGCCGAAACTTGATAGTAGAGCCAAAAGAAATCCGGCTAGGAAAAGAAATAATAAAGCGATTGTGACACACACTTACCAATAAATCAAATGAACTTCAACCACAGTCAATCAAGGAGATTTGGCCAAAGCAAGAAGAACAAGAAGATTTGAGAGAGGGAGAATATGGGTATTCGACCTAGCAGAGAAAGGAAGAACGAAATTAGAAAAGGAGTATTCAGCTTCAAAAAAGAGGAGAAGAAAACGAAGAAGGTACTCAATTAGAACAATCAACCTTCACTAATGTTAGACAATCAGTTTGAAGTAAAAAAAAGATGAAGAGAAAAGATCACTAAGGTATTCTACCAAAAAGAGAAATCAAGAGATTGAGAAAAGTTTACAGGAGTATTCGGCTAAAGAAAATAAGACAAAAAAAATGAAGCTGCCAACCCGAGATATTGAGAACGAAGTCGACCCTCAGTTAGCTAACACAAATCGGCACCCAAAGCAGAACCAATTTCGACACCCATTTACTATAGCTAAATTTTTGGCCAAATGAACTCAACAGATTCGATCAGCCTTCAACACACTAAACACCTCCCTAACATTCCTACACAATCGAAACACTAAGTGCCAGAGTTCAAACCTGGCATGACTTTCCTCCAAATTTGAACTTGCTCGATTTTCTCCTTAATTTCCTCTCATCTATCTCCTCAGATTCGGCTAACAACAACCCCATTAAAACCTTTTCAAACTCTTGGTGTTTTGGTCAAACACAACTTCTTCCCATGGCCATCAGTAAAAATAATCTCCATTTGCAAAAGCAGGGATTTGAACCTCAAACCACTAGCACACTCCACACGCCATTATCCACTAGACCAGCTGGCCCATTCTGTCATGTTTTTAACAACTTTCACTTATAACCCTACTGACCTAAGATAAGGGTTTAATCCTTAAAAGCAAAATTTTTGTGGAAGCCAAGGCTTGAACCCATGACTTCCCAGACACTCCCAGAGCACACAATCACTAAGCCAAACATACTTTCACGTCACAAACACAAATAAATAATTTTATCAAGGATTTGGGGATTTGAGGCGTTACAATTCTGGTTACGTGAAGTCAGTTTTTGGGACATGTTGTGTCGGCATCTGGTATTCGAGTTGATCCAAGTAGGATTTTGACTATTTTAGATTGGAAGCCTTTGAGAAATGTTTTTGAAGTTCGCAGTTTTCTGGGACTTGGTTATTATTGAAGGTTCGTAAAAGGATTTTTAATGATCGCGACTCTGTTGATGAAGCTGCTTCAGAAAGATGTAAAGTTTGAATGGTCTGAAAAGTGTCAAAAAAATTTTGATTAGTTGGAAGCCCTATTAATAGAGGCTCCAATGTTAATACAACCAGAACTGTGTAAAGAATTTGTGATCTACAGTGATGCTTCATTGAACGGTCTAGGTTGTGTTTTGATGCAGGAAGACAAAGTTATAGCCTATGCTTTGAGATAGTTAAAACCGCATGAAAAGAACTATCTGACGCACGATTTTGAGTTAGCCGCGATTGTATTTGGTTTGAAAATTTGGCACAACTATCTGTTTGGTGAGAAATGTCATGTATATTTTGATTATAAGAGTTTTAAATTCTTGATGACTCAGAACGATTTGAATCTGGGACAGAGAAGATGGCTAGAATTGCTAAAAGACTACGAGCTTGTTATTGATTATCATCCGAGAAAGGCCAATGTTGTTGCTAATGCTTTGAGTCAGAAATCACTATTTGCATTGTGTGCAATGAATGCTCGTTTGATTCTATCTAATGATGGTTCGGTATTAGATGAATTAAAGGTGACACCGTTGTTTTTACAATAGATTATTGATGCTCAGAAAGTTGATAATGATATAATAGTAAAACGAGCTCAGTATGATTTGGATTCTGATTCTAAATTCTGAGTTGATAATGATGATTGCTTGAGATTTCGAGATCAGATTTGTGTTCCTAGAAATTCAAAGTTGATTTAGATGATTTTGAATGAAGCTCACAGCAGTTGTTTATCTATACATCCAGGTAGTACAAAAATGTATAATGATTTGAAATAGCATTACTGGTGGTCTGGAATGAAAAAAGATATCTTTGACTTTGTTTCGAAATGTTTGATATGTCAGCAAGTTAAAGCTGAACATCAGGTGTCATCTGGTTTGTTACAACCGATTATGATTCCTAAGTGGAATGGTTTAAAATCATGATGGATTTTGTATCGGGTTTACCTCTGTCACTGAGTAAGAAAGATGCAATCTGGGTTGTGGTTGATAGATTGACTAAATTGGCTCATTTCATACTAGTTTCTACAGATTATTCACTTGATAAGCTTACTGAGTTGCACATTTCTCAGATTGTGAGATTGCATAAAGTGTCTATTTCTATTATTTCAGATAGAGATCCGAGGTTCACATCACGCTTTTGGAAGAAATTGCAAGATGCGTTAGGTACGAAACTACACAATAGCACTACTTTCCACCCACAGACGGATGGTCAATCCGAATAGATTATTCAAATACTCGAGGATATGTTGAGATGTTGTATTCTTGAGTTTGAAGGTACGTGGGAATGATACTTGCCATTGATTGAATTTGAGTATAATAATAGCTTTCAATCGAGTATCAAAATGGCTCCTTACAAGGCTTTGTATGGTCGTAAATGTCTAATACCTTTGTATTGGACTGAGCTGGGTGAGAAAAAGATATATGGGGTTGATTTAATAAAAGAGACTGAGCAGAAAGTGAAAGTGATTCGTGATAGTCTAAAAGCAGCGTCAGATTGTCAGATCGTCAGAAATCTTATGTAGATTTGAAACGAAAAGATATTGAGTTTGAGATTGGTGACAAAGTGTTTTTGAAAGTATCTCCGTGGAAGAAAATACTCCGATTTGGCAAAAAAGGCAGGTTGAGTCCAAGATTCATTGGACCGTATGAGATCATTGAACGAGTCGGACTAGTGGCTTATCGATTAGACTTGCCTCTGAGTTAGAAAAGATACATAATGTATTTCACGTATCGGTGCTACGAAGATACAGATCAGATACTTCGCATGTCATTTCCCCGACTGAGGTTGAAATTCAGCCTGATATGTCTTATGAAGAAGAACCGATACATATTTAGCTCGTGAGATCAAAGAGTTGATAAATAAAAGAATAGCATTACTGAAAGTATTTTGCCATCGACATAGAGTTGAACAGGCTGCATGGGAACCCGAGCATGCTATGAAAAAATAATATCCAAACCTATTCACTGGTAAGATTTTCGGGGACGAAAATCCCTAAAGGGGGAGAGTTGTAATAGCCCAGTTTTGACCCTAGTCAGAATAGTGGTTTGTGACCACAAATCTGAGTTAGAAAAATTATTTTAATATTATTTTTCGTGTTTATAGTATGTGGTTAAGCATGTGTGAAAGTTTTATATGAAAATTTAATCGTTTGTGTTCTTAATTTGATAAAATGACCTAATTGCATAAAATGTAAAACTGGCCTATTTGATAAAGTGTCTATTTGTTATGTCTTTATAATTGAGAGGTCCTTATGTTGTTATTTGACCAATGAACATATGAGTGAACATTAATGGCCTTAATATAATGGTTTGTTAATGTTTTATTACAAGGGTAAAATGGTATAATGAATATTAATGTTAATTAAAAGTAAACAAAACATGAAATAAGGCCATTTTGTGTTTATCCTTGTCGAAAATCAAAGAAAAAGAAAAGAAAAAGAGATAGTTAGGGTTCGGCTAGTTCAAGCATCAATTAAGGTATGATTTTTGTTTGGTTTTTAATAATTTCTACGTTTTTGTGATTGTTGCTTAGTGGTCTATCAAGCCTACGTCTCAATTTTTGAAATTGTTGATGATTTTGAGTTGAGCCATTGATGAAACTATGAGTTTTATGAAGTTTGATGATAGTATAAGGAAGCTTGATGTTAAGTTAACATGTTTTGTTTTTGAATTTTTAATCAATTTGAGTAAATTGGGTTAAATTATGAAAATGGAAAATTGAGGGACAAAAATGTAAAATTCGCTCGGTTTTTTAAAGGTAAAAATGGTTAAGTAAAAAGATCAAACTGGAAAAGATAAAGATAAAGTAGATGGAATATATGGGCTTATATGAACTCTATGAACATTCAGCCTAACATGTGTAAAAGGAGATTTTGTGTATTTTGTGATTTTATGAATTAGGGACTAAATTGTCAAAATGTGAAAATGTGAGGGCTAATTTGTAAAATGCCCTAAATATGTGTATATGGATTAAATTGAATGATTTGTTGAATAAAAGGGTTAATTTTAAATATATATAGATCAAGAAAAGAGAAATTCGGATTTAGATCAGGGGAAATCGAAGGTTATAGAGTAAAAGATCAGAATCATCAATTCCGAGTACGAGGTAAGTTCATACGTGACAAATGATGTTATTGTTATGTTTTAACGCTTTGATAATGCATAAATTGTATAGATATTTGATTATGGTTTGAGCATGATGATAATCGACTACGTTTGGCACTAAGTGTGCACTTCGAAATAGCTTCAGCTACAAATGGCACTAAGTGTGCGAGTTGGAATAGCTTCGACTATATGAGGCACTAAGTGTGAGATACCGAGATAGCTTTGGTTTATTGAAATGGCACCAAGTGTGTGAGATTGTTACGGCTATGACAAATTACTAATGCACTAAGTGTGCGAATTCTTAAAGCATGGAAAGACTTCCGAATGAATTAATGTATTTGAACGAGAGGTGAGAATGAAATGAATAAATACGGGAAAGTTTAGGTATGTTTGATACCTATGTGGTAGATGATACTATGTGTATGAAGCTTGATGAATTAGTATGAACATATTAAATGAGATAGAATAGAATTTATGGATGAATTGTGAGTTACTAAGTGTTTATTAGTTGATTTTTCGTATATTATAAACTATTGATTATTTATGGTACGAACTTACTAAGCTGTAAATCTTACTTTGTGAAATGTTCTCTGTTTTACAGTGTTATAAAGCTATCTCAGATCTAGGGATCGTCAGCGACATCAATCACACTATCGGACATCTATTTTGGTACCATTTTGAGAGTTGCATATATGGTATAATGGCATGTATAGGCTAGTGTCATTTTGGTATGTTTTGTGTTGTGATTAGCCATGAGACTTGGCTTGTAAATATTGGTATGTATGGCCTCTTAAGTTGGCTTAAATGGTATGTTTGATAAGTAAGATATGTGATGTTTATAATGTTTATGTGATGGTTTATTATGGGACATTGAAGTAACGAGTTTGAGCATTTAGAACTTTGGCAAATTGTGATGATGTTGGCATTTTGAATTGGTTGAGGCTATATAGTTTGATATGTGATTGAATTGGTTGATTTGGTTGCCTATAAACGATGCAAAAATGTTGTGCTTTTGGTGTGTTTGAGATAGGTGGGAAATGTGGCTTAAACCAAGCCTAATTTCACCCCAAATGACTGAGCATATGGGTGTGTGTCTCAACCATGTGTCTATTTTAATTTAGCAATTTAAGTCAGTCTCAAGCACGGCCTAGACAGACGGGCGTGTCTGGTGGCCATGTGAGGCACATAGCCTTGGTACATGGGCGTGTGTGGCAATTTCGAAGGGTACACGGGCTAGACACACAGGCATGTGATCGGCAGTGTGACCATGTTAGTTTCGACCATGGCCAAGGCACACGGGCATGTCTTGTGGCTGTGTGGTGAAGTCAGTATGTATGCCCTATTTTGCCACGGTCTTGACACACGGGCGAGTCTAATGCCTTGTGAGGCACACGGTTGGAACGACGGAAATGTGCAAGTGTACACAATTCAACAAGTAATAAAGTGACAAGTAAATGTCTAGTTATCGTACCTACAGGGACTGTGAAAAGGATTATTTATGAATATTTTGTTTAAAAAAGGGTGATCAAGAAAAATAAGATTTTTCACTAAGTAACTAAAGAAATGACTCTCAAATGCACGATTTCAAAATATGATTTAATCAAGATGACATAATTTTGTTGATTTAATTATATTCTTTTAACTTAGAATTATTAAACTCATGTCTATGTTGTTATGAATAAATTCATGACAACTCGGTAATTTGCTAACTTATGAACATATTCACCTACACAAATCCATTCATCTCTTAACATATCCCTATTAATTCAAACGATTAAACAGATTTTAATAAGCAAACATGTTATGGCACATATATACTAATTAAATTGAACTAATCTCTTGCATATCCCTATGTCAATTCAAACGATTAATAAAATCTAAAGAGCACATAAAAGACTACGTGAGGTAACAAGGTATTCTTACCTTGAAATAGTTTAATCACAATAATCTTGTATGCAAGGCAAGTGTATCACCAGATACATTGCTAATTTAACCTTCAGCTACATTAGAAGAATAAACATGCACTGATTAAGTATTGTATCCATTAATTACAATTTCAATCCGTTTAAATAATTAATTCATTAGCCACCTCATAATTGTAATGCAAGAATAACTTAGGCATGATTTTACTTAATCAAGCATTTTACCGAGGCCTATAACAGCATAAACACGATTTTAATAATTTAAGCAGATGAAATGTAATCAAACCAACATGAATTAAATTCAAGCTAATCTGATTAAATTAACCATTCCAACAACATAAATATTCTTAGATATGTTCATCATAACAACAACAAAAATTAAAGAGATAGGGAACAAGAATCAAATCTGGTGTTTTTTCGAGGCTTTGACAAAGTTGCTCCGTCTTTATTCTTTGTTGTCCTTGCCGATCAAGGCTACTATGAACACTTCAATGTTGCTCCAAAATGGCTGAAGAATAACCCTTTCCCAAGGGGAGAAATCGCACAAGAGCAAGGGACTTGAAATGGGGAAATGAGAGGAGAAAGTGAGAAAGGAGAGAAGAGATGTGAATGAATTGCGGTGTGCTTTGAATGATCAGCCAAGGGGGGTTTTTATAGTTGAATGTGGCAGCTAAAATTTTCTAAAAATAGCCGGCCATCTATGTGGCAAAGTTGGTGGCTTCAACTTTGTTAAATATGGCTTGGGGCAAATCTACAAAGCCACCAATTGTGTAGGGGTTGAATTGCAATTTGAACAAGTCTTCAAGGGTCTCTTTGCAAGTTTAAGTAATCAGCTAATGAGCTGAATTGGGTCAGCACTTGGATGGTTTTGGGCTGTCCTTTTCTTGGCCGGTTCGGTTCACTCGGTTTGGTTCAGTCGGACCATTTTTTTCATAATTAATTAATAATAATTTATTAACCCAAATTAAATTGGATATAAATTAAAATTAATTATATTATGAATAAATACATATAATTTTGGACCGTCTTAGGCTGGAAATTAATTTGCCTCGATACTTCAAATTGCTTCTCGGTTTTGTGCTTCTAGCAGTGTCTGCCGAGCCATTTTTCGCCCTTTGTGCAAATCTATCAAAAATAACAAAAATTCATCAAAAATAATTACGAAATTAACTAAAATTCAATATGTTTATATTTTAAGTGCATTTTAATTATTTTATAAAAATTAATTATTTTTCGACAAGAATTTAACCAAATTCACATGAATTTAAGTTAAAAGGGGTATGAAAAAGTGTGTAAATTTTTGTGTTTCCACACCCCCAAACTTAATTCATTGCTTGTCCCGAGTAATACACGAACTTTGAAAAGAATTTCTCAGAAACACTGTGACAGCCTTAAAACGACCCTAGTCGGAATGTGGTTTCAGGACCACAAAAACCGAGGCATAAAAATAATTTGATATTTATTTTGATGCCTATAATATGTGTTAACTCATGTGTGACATTTTTTATGCTTTAATTTAGAGTTATAAGTGTGAATTTCACTAGAAAGGACCTAGTAGAAAACTTTGAAAGTATGATGGGGGAATGTGTGATGACTAATTAAAGCATGCATGCAAAACAATGGCCTTGCATGTCAAATACCCTCTTTTTACAAGTGATGGCGGCCATGACAAAGAAATATGGGCAAAACATGTCATAGACATGTTTTGTTGGTGAATCATGGGTGAAAAAAATAAATTAATGAGCATGGGTAATAAAGAAATGGAAAAAGAAAAAAATGGTCTCATGCATGCCCCATTGCCGTGTATTGAGGAAGAGAAAAGAAAAAAATTTGTTCATCCATTTTTCATTCTCTCTTGACCGAAAATACTAGAGGGGAAGGGAGGAATTTTGCTTCATGCTTGGTTTGGAAGAGGATTAGGAAGAGGTTTGGCTATACTTGCATCAAGATTAAGGTATGTTTGAGGTTGTGCCATGAGATTCATGCATGTTTTTAGTTGATAGCTTGATGCTCTTGTTAGCCCATGGTTCAAACCTTTGTTATATCATGGGGATGGTATTTGGCCAAGGTGGATTTTGTGTTAATGCCATTGCATGTTAAATATGAAGCTTGCTAATGATATATGTGATGGTGGATTGATGGCTCTTGGACTTTCTTTTTAGTATTTTGAGTAAGACATTAAGTTCTTTGTTTAATCATGACCAAAATTATGGTGTTGTGATGTATTCGCCATGGTACATCCAAAAGTGTGATTTATGCTCATTGCATGGAAAGTAAGATTTGTGTTTTGAAATTATGTTCATGTTTAGTTACAATCAACTTGAGATTCGGCTCTAGCATATATATATGTATATATGTTTGTACATGATGTATTGGTATGACATATATACTATTTCAAGGTGCATATTTGCTTGTGATGATGTTTGGTTATGAAGTAAATGAGAGATGTGTATTGAGCTACGATATGTAATCGTTAGTTAGTAAAATGTATGCTGTTTTTGTGTGGTATTAAGTGTATAATTGGCCTCAACATGGACATGCATATTCGGCCACATGAGGGGAAATTGGTGTGCATGCATTCGGTTAGAGGCAAGCATATTGATGCCTATTCTTGGCTTAGAAAATTCGCTAAGAGGAATATTAACTAATGTGTTGAGTTCGATTCATGATTTCGCATACATGCGACTTTGATGCCTAATGAGTATATATATTGGCTAAGTACCTTGTATTCCTCTTTCGATGCTCAAATGATTAAATCGATTTATTTGTTAAATTAAGCTCAAGAGCAAAGGGAACTAGATTCGACAAAGGGAAGGAAAAAGTGGTCGAATAGCCATTGAAATCGCTCGACGACATCCTAGGTAAGTTCTTGAGTAATAGAGCTTAAATTCGAATTGATTAGATCATGTTTAAAGCAAATTAAAATCATGCTCTTTTGTGTGGCTATTGAGCCGAAATTGCAAGTGTGAAAAGTGCCTTGTGTTTGAGTTTTGCTAATGAAAATGAAATACGAATGTGTCATAATTTATTGATAATTGTGCTCGGTTATTGAATGATGTCCGGCTAAGTCCGAAGGCTTTGTGCTAAGTGACTATATCCGGACTAGGATCCAAGGCATTCGTGCGAGTTAATAAATCGGCTAAGCCCAAGGCATTTGTGCAAGTTACTAAACCCGGTTAAGTCCCAAGGCATTCGTATGAAGTCACTATAACCGGCTTCGTCCCCGGCGTTTGAGCGAGTCGTTATATCCGGTTAAATTCAAGGTACGTGATTCGAGAATGAGCGATCTTGCTGTAAAATTTTCAGTTAATACACTTGAAAAATTCCAGCAATGAGGTATGTTTGTATGTGCTTGAATTAGTTGATTCCTTGAATAATATTCGCTCAATCGAGTAATGAGTTTCGGTATTTGGCTAAGATGATCCCTTATGTATGAACATAGGGGTTGGAATGTGAAATGAGTAGGATATTGAGAATTTGTGCATATGAAATTATCCGTTAGCTTTATGAATGCTATGCTTTTGTTGTGTTGAATTTCTTGCTCAAACTTACTAAGCATAAATTGCTTATTCCGTTTTCTCTGTTTCTTTGTTTATAGATTTTGGCTCGTCACTATCGACTCGGGATTTTGGAAGTCAAGTCTCCCACACTATCAAAGCCCCCATTTTGGTACAATTTTGGTTGAACTTTGAAATGGAATGTATAGGACTACCCTTTTGTTGAAGGTCATGTACCTTTCGGTTTTGTGTAAACTTGGATAGCCATGCGAAAATGGCTTATATATCGTTTTAGCATAGTACCATAATCGTTTGTATGTTGATCATTATGAGGTATGGAATTGTTTTGAAACGATTAGCCATTGGAATGGTTAATCATGATCACACTTTGTGCTATGTATGCAAAAAGGGCCAATTGAATCATGGAAATCATGAAATAGGTAAAGCCTACCTTAAAGGCAGATGCTGACAGCAGCAGTGATGTGGATGTGAAAAATCACTAAAAATAGTAGGAATGGCATTAAATAGTGAATAAATTATTTAAATGAACTTTGATGAATCTACTTTCATATGGAAGAAACGAAACAGTCATATGAGTTATATGTTAAGAGATATTAAAGTTCTCGTGAAACAGAGCCAGAACGGTTTCTGGATCCCCTGTTCCGACTTTGGAAATTAATTTTAAATTAACCAGAGATAATTAGGAGTCATGCCATATATTTATAGATTCCTCTCTGAGTCTAGTTTCTATAGAAACAAACGGCATCAGTATTAAAGCCCTGTACAAGGAGATATTCAATTCGTAACGCACGAAGGTCAGTGTAGTCGAACCCTGGAATAGGGGAGACTTTAACTAATAAAATGTACTAATTGGCTTGATCAAAAATTCTAGAAAAAAATCTGTAGATGGAAATATGAGTCTAGTTTCAGGAAAAAATTACAAATCAAATTTTCGAGCTTTGAAACTCAAGATATGATTTTTAAGGCGACAGTGATGCAGTGACCAGCTAGTCTGGAAATTTCTAAATGGATTGTGAAAATAGTTAAGTCTGTGTGCACCTTGTGTCCGATTCCGGTAACGGACTCGGGTACGGGGTGTTACAAACACCTTTGAAAAATTCCTTCAGAGCAACATTTTTCCCAAAATTATGAATTTAATATACTTATGCTCAAAGATAAGAAATTTGATAGTTATGCTACTTAAGTATACATATTGTTCAAATTAATCTCAACAACTATTATGATAGCAAAAATTAGACTAAATGCTTCCTAATAAAGTCATGTTCAACCTCACCAATGTAATTTAACTCCATTTTTTAAGATTAAGCTACAATCACTAAGTTTAACTTATGTCTTCATATGTTGTACGTAGCAATTTCTCTCCACTAATGTAGGTAGCATTGGAACTTTGAATCAATAGGTCTTTAAAAAGGTTGTAACGTGGCTGGGCTTAAGGGTAGGTAAAAGATAGATAAATTTAGGCTTTTAAACCCTAGACTCAGCTTGCATCGGATCTTTGAAATAATTACCTTCAATACATCAACTTTTTTTGCTTTCACATGCTCTTTTGTACATCTTGTTTTAAGAACTCATGCTCTTTTTTTTTTTTAAATTAGAGCATTTTACTAAATGTACTACAATTTTAGAGCATTTGATATTTCTTTTAAACTCCCCTAAACTTATTTTTTTAAAGAATACTTTGAATAGTACTGAGTCTAATGTTTGGGACAATTTTAAGATAATTAAAAGAGAAGTGATGGCTAAATTTGCAATGGTTCGAATAGAAGAATTAGGCCATATAGTCTCAAAGTTGGGTTTCAAAGGATAAAAATTTCATCATGGTTGGCTTGAAAGGCTCAAACAGTCCAAACAAAAGTTGCCTAAATCATTTTCAATGTTCCATGCTTCCTAGGATTTTGCCTCAAGAAACTACTAAGTCAATTTTAAGACTTAAACTTTCATGCATGCCTAGCTTTCGTAAGGAACTAAAAATTTATGATATGATTTGCATGCTTTATTAAAATTACATTCATTTCATTATTAAGATAACATAATAATTTAGTGAAATAATAGAAGTTTATTTATACCAAAGTTTAGCATACTTAACAAAATTTTCCAATTATTGAACAAAATATATCCTAATCATAATTAAAAGAAAAATTTATTCTGAGTGACAATAATTCAATTTTTCAGTCCCCCTACTTAAGATGAACAATGTCCTCATTGTTTAAAGTGAATAGATACTATACCCCAGGTAGGATTTTAGAAAAGAGGAGGTGAGTCAATGTGACTGCTTAAGTACCAAGCTCTCTCTAAATCCAATCCTAGACATGCATATATCTATTGCCAAACTTTATACTTTGTGACTTGCTCAAATTTTATTTATGATTTTCCTCTCTTATTATGTGAAAATAAAAATTCCTAATTAAACCTAGTCCTAAAATGACCTAAGAACAGAAATAAAATAAGGTCAAGATCCCCTTTTATTTATTTGCAGACCCTTCTGAATTTGACTCATCTTTTGCTCCATCATTATTGTCTTTGCATGAATCGCTTCGCTCCTTCTTCGATAATGGACTCCATGGTTCAAATATAAAATCTGGAAATTCAGGCACAAAAATAAATGGGTCAGTTTAAATTTTCTTAAAAGTACTTCTCATCGAGTCATCCATTATTTTTAAGTATCTTCAGTAAGCTTGTTGCTGCCATTGCATATGCTTCATTATGTCCATCAACTTTGACAGCTCATCTCAAAGATCTGGGCTAGGCGATTGAGCTCTGAACATTGAGGTTTCGTCATCAAGTTCAACTTCTAGTTCCAGTGGTTCCACCTTATCAGGGACTTCAACTGATTGCATTAGTTAGATCTCTGTGGGATCTTATTCCTCTTTTTTAGGATCCTCACTTTCTTCAATTAACTGCTACAGAACAGAATCTCCAGCTATTCGGTAAAGGTCCCAATTTGTGATTGTGCCCTGGCTATAGCCTGTCTTCTTTACGTTTGCAAGAATTTTAGCTTTCAAGCACAGAATTATTATCGTAAAGGGAAAGTAGGCTGGGCCAGAACGTCTAACGACACAATTCCACATCTCTCTCAGGATGATTTTTCCCACATCAATGGTTTTTCCAGTTAAGATCGAGTATAATAAGACCATTCGCTCTAATGAAATTGTAGTCCCATGTGAGCTAGGCATAAGGCTGAAACAAATGAAATAGAACCATACCTTTGTAAGTGGTCTTATATATTCTCTTCAACAAGTGTGGATTCCTTGCTTTGACACAACCCATTTAGAACCTGGAATTGTAAGTTCCTCAAGAATTTCTTACAAAATTTCAAGCTTTATATTGCTCATCAAGGAAGAATAATCATCATTTTCGAAATCAGGCAATTCAAAGAACTCATTAATAGCATTTGAAGTTATCGGTACCTTGATTCCAAGAATTGGAACTTCTGTCAACTTGCTTGAGGTTAAATTTGCATAGAACTCGCGAACTAGTTCCTCATCCACACTAGGTTTCTTCTCACAAAAATAATTCCCAATTGAGGGTTTCAGCAACTTGATGAATATGTGCCATAAAGTCTTTGTAGTTGCTCTCTTTCAATGTAAAGCCTTTCTCTAGATGCATCTGTTGATTTTTGAAGATACTCTCGTATCTTGCTTTGGATTCTTCACAATGAAACTTGTTTTGTGTTTCATCAATTTGGATGCAGGCACAAGTTCTCTTGCAAGGCATGATTAACTTGAACATAAGATGGAAACAAATATTTTCTCAAAAATTTAATTAAATAAAGATTCAATAATTTGAAGAATTAAATAATTAAATAAAATTGGAATTTAGGAGAAAAAATGTCTTACCACCCTTTCTATAAAAATTAAGAACTTCTAAAAATAATTAATGAACAAAAGAGGTCAATTTAGGGTAGGTTGGAGGGTTTCGGCTAATGGGATTGGTACAAAGTTGGTGTGCCGCTAATGTGTGCGAGGCAACAGCAAGTAACAAGAGTTGGGAGCAAGCAGCAGCACGCGCAAGCTAGGATGGATGTGTGAGCAGCATACGGATCCTCGTCGAGTAGACCTGGCATGAACGTGCGCGAGAGCTGGGCCTGGTGTGGGCAACTGGTGCTGGAGCAAGATGAGGCACGCGATAGGGGCAAGTGTACACGAGGTGGGTGTGCGACGTGCGATGGAGCTGAGGCTACTGGGTGCTTGCTGGCCGAATGGCTGTTAGGCTAAGGGCTTGCGGCATTTTGGCGGTTTTTGGTGCTTTAGGATTTTAAGTGATGAAGGATGAAGAAGGTAGTATTTATAATGAAGGAAATAGGACTTAAAGTAGAATTCTTAGAGAAATTTAATAGCTAAAAACTTTAAGTTCTAATTCTAATCAAGTTAACAACAATTAATAATTAAATATATGCATATTAAATTATTAATGCTATTAAAATAAGATAAACTAATCTTAATTCTATGCTAAATTGATAAAAATTAATATATAAATTATAATAGATATAATTATATATTAAAGATTATCATCTTATTATTAAAAAAGCTATCAAATAAAATATGATTAAATTAAAACTAATCTCGACTCTATATAAAGTTGATAATAATTAATATATATTATAATGGATATAATTATATATTAATAATTATCATCTTTTTATTAAACTAAAAAAATTCTAGAAGCCTTTTGAAAATATTTACAAAAGAGGCATCTAATTTTTATTATTTACAAAAGAGCAACCAAATTTTAAAAATACTTCAATTAAGTCCCTAGACTTAATGAAAATTTGAAATTGAGTTGCAATTTAAAACTTGGATCAAGATTGACCCTCTTATTTGAAAAACCAAAAATTTTATTTTATTTAGAAAATAATTTCTCGGAAAATTATGTTGAAATCAATTCCAGGAAAGATTGGAGGGGTCACAAGCGATCCCACTTAAGTTCTAATCTCCTGGACAGAATTTATTTAAACATACTAATCCCGAAAATATACCCTAAATAATTTATTAAAAAGGAAAATAAGAATATCCAAACATCTGATAAAATGAACGAAATTTGATTCCGTTCAGTCTTATCTTCCTAGTAACGTTTCAGACGCTGAGCATTAACTTGAAAATTACCTCCCTTACCTTGGAGTTCAACAACTCCGTATGGATGAACGTGATGAATTGTAAATGGACCAGACCAACGTGATTTTAATTTACCTGGAAAGAACCTTAATCTGGAATTAAATAACAAGACTTGCTGAGCTGCTTCAAATTCTCGAACTCGAATGTGCTTGTCATGCCATTTCTTAAGTCTCTCCTTGAGTAATTTGGCATTTTCATACGAAAACATTTGGAATTCCTCTAGCTTATTGAATTGGAGCATCCGTTTCTCTTTAGCAAGCTTCGGATCCAAGTTAAGTTGTCGTAGGGCCCAGTAAGCTTTGTGCTCTAACTCCAGGGGTAGATGACAGGCTTTCCCAAAGACCAACCTATAGGGTGACATCCCTAAAGGTGTCTTGTATGTTGTTATGTAAGCCCATAAAGCATCATCCAGTCTTTTGGACCAATCTCGTCAGTTCGGGCAAACTACCTTCTCAAGTATGCCTTTGATCTCTTTGTTCACTAGTTCAGCTTGCCCATTCGTCTGCAGATGGTAAGCTGTAGCGACCTTGTGTTTCACTCCATGTTTATCTAATAACCATTTCAACCACTTGTTCACAAAATGGGACCCTTCATCGCTGATAATAGCTCTTGGGGTTCCAAACCTTGTGAACACATGTTTCTGCAAAAACTTAATTACAACCTTAGCATTATTTGCCAGATAAGCTTAAACCTTGACCCACTTAGACACATAGTCTACTACTACTAATATGTACTTGTGACCAAAAGACGAAAGAAAAGGATCAAGAAAGTCAATACCCCATACATCGAACAATTTTACCTCAATGATATTTTTTTGAGGCATCTCATTTTTGTTGGTGACATTTCCAACCCTTTGACATCGATCACAACTCTTTACATAAGCATATGCATCCTTGAATAGTGTTGGCCAAAAGAATCCAGCTTGCAATACTTTGGCCGCAGTATGAGTACCTCTGAATTTTCCCCCACTTAGAGCTGAGTGACAATGGTATAGAATCTTTTGTACTTCATCTTCTGCCACGCATCTCCTGATCATTTAATCTGCACACTTTTTAAACAAGTATGGTTCTTCCCAGAAATAGTACTTAACATCGTGAAGGAACTTTTTCCTTTGATTATATGTCTTATCAATCGGCATCAAACCACAAGCTAAATAGTTAGCAATATCGGCAAACCAAGGGGTATTATGGACATGATTTACCTTCAGTATGTGTTCATCCGGAAACTTCTCTCCAATTGGTATAAGAAGAGAGTTCCCTTCTTACGGCTCCAATCTAGACAAGTGATCTGCTACTTGATTTTCCACTCCCTTTTGATATTGAATTTCTAAATCAAACTCTTGAAGTAGAAGTACCCATCGGATCAACCTCGACTTAGCATCTTTCTTAGAAAGTAAGTACTTAATTGCCGAGTGGTCCGTATGGATAGTCACTTTGGTACCTATAAGATAAGATCGAAACTTGTCAAAAGCAAACACAATAGCAAGTAACTTTTTTCTGTTATAGTATAATTTAGTTGAGCTCGTATTAGAGTTCGACTTGCGTAGTAGATGGGATGAAAATCTTTGTTCCTTCGCTGGCCTGTGACAGCTCCTATCGCGAAGTCACTTGTGTCACACATCAATTCGAATGGCAAATCCCAGTCTGGTGTGACAATTGTGGGTACCGTAACTAACCGACTCTTCAAATCTTTGAAAGCCTTTAAGCATTCCTCATCAAACTTGAACGTTGTGTCCTTCTCCAATAACTAGCATAAAGGTTTAGCAATTTTGGAGAAGTCCTTGATAAATCTTCGATAGAAACTGGTGTGGCCCAAAAAGCTCCTAACACCCTTTACAAATGTTGGAGGTGTGAGTTTCTCAATAACATCTACCTTTTCTTTATCTACCTCAATTCCATGTCTTGTTATCTGATGCCCTAGAACAATACCTTCTCGTACCATGAAATGACACTTTTCCCAGTTGAGTACTAGGTTTGTTTCTTCGCATCGCCTTAGTACCTTTGCTAGATTGGCTAAGTAATCATCATAAGTATCTCCAAATACTGAAAAATCATCCATAAAAACTTCAAAATACTTCTCAACCATGTCAGTTAAAATAGACATCATACATCTTTGAAATGTAGAAAGTGCATTAAATAAACCAAATGGCATGCGTCTAAATACAAATGTATCGTACGGGTAGGTGAATGTTGTCTTGTGTTGATCTTCTAGTCCTACTGTAATCTAATTATTCCCTGAGTATCCATCGAGAAAACAATAATAGTCTCGCCCCATGAGTCTACCCAGCATCTGATCCAAAAACGGCAAAGAAAAGTGATCTTTCCTAGTCGCCTTATTCAGCTTCTGGTAGTTGATGCAAATTCTCCATCCCGTAACCGTTCTAGTCAGTATCAACTCATTATTCTTATTTTCAATAACCGTGATACCTCCTTTCATTGGCACGCACTGGACCAGACTTACCCATGAACTGTCTGAGATGGGGTAAATTATACCCACATCTAACCACTTGATGATTTCTTTCTTTACTACGTCCTTCATGATGGGGTTCAGTCTTCATTGTCCATCAATCGTCCCTTTTTTTCCATCTTCAAGGATAATCTTGTGCATGCAGACAGATGGACTAATACTGTGAATATCAGTTATGGTCCATCCGATAGCCTTTTTAAATTGTTTCAATGTAAGGATGAGTTTCTCTTCTTGCTCACTAGTTAATTCTGTTGAAACAATCACAGGCAGAGTAGAAGAGTTACCTAAATAAACATATTTTAGATGTGAAGGTAGTACCTTGAGTTCTAATTTAGGTGGCTCCTCGATTGACACTTTTAGTTGGGCAAAATCCCTTTTCTCTAATTCCAATGATTCAAAACAGGATTATGGATTAAATCCCTTTTGATTGGCTTCTAACAACGCTAAGTATTCATCCTCCTCTTCATCATTCGGAGGATCTGATATCAAAATTTGTTCCAATGGATCCTCAACATAGTTGAGCTCCTTCTCCACTATTAAATCCTCTAAATCAGACATTGCAGAATAATCATCAATTGTGTCAGGAAATCGCATAGACTTAAAAACATTAAATGTTACCTGATCATCCTGAACACGCATAGTAAGCTCGCCCTTCTGCACACAGTCTTCCAAAGATAATTGGCACCTCTTTGTCTGCTTCAAAGTATAAGATAAGAAAATCAACAGGGAAGATAAATTTATCTACACGTACCAATACATCCTCGATTTTTCCTTCTGGATGTGCTAAAGATCGATCTACTAATTGAAGTGTAACTGTAGTTGGTCTAACTTCACCTATCCCCAACTTCCTAAATATTAACATAGGCATCAAGTTAATACTGGCACCTAGGTCACATAATGCCTTACCACAATACATTACTCTAATGTTGCAGGGTATGGTAAAACATCCAAGATCCTTCAACTTTGGGGGTAGTTTTTCTTGAAGATATGCACTGCATTCCTTCGTCAGAGCTATCGTCTCAAATTCTCTGAGTCTTCATTTTTTAGACAAGATATCCTTCATGAATTTGACGTAGTTCAGCATTTGCTCAAGTGCTTCAACCAATAAGATGTTGATATGAAGTTGCTTGAGTACGTCTAGAAACTTTTTAAATTGAATCTCTTGCTTCTGCTTTTGAAGTGTTTGAGGGTAGGGTGGTGGTGGTTTCTTTACTGGAACTGGTTGATTCGTCTTCTGTGGCAATTCTACATTTAACGGAGTTGTTAGTTGATCAGAATTAGCTGGTTCTGAAATTACCTTGTCGAGTTTTGCAGATTCTGGTTCTTGTGAAACTAGAATTTCAACACTCGGTTGAACTTCCTCTGGATCTTGAACGTCAGCTTACTCCTTTTCAGCTTCGATGGTGTTGGGCTCTACTGTCTTTCCACTCCTCCATGTCAGTGCCTTGCAATGCTCCTTCCCCGGATTCCTTAAATTCTCTATATCACTAGGTAAAGCACCTGGTGGTCGGTTCCTGAGTTCAGTTGCAAGCTGGCCCATTTGGTTTTCCATGTTTCTCAATGTAGCTGCTTGGTTTTGGATTAAGGCATCATTCTTGGCCATGTAAGCCTTCAACAAATTTTCTAAGCCATTGGATGGTTCAGCTTGGGTTGGTTTCTGAACTTGTTGGGGAAAACTAGGTGTATGGGTCAATCTAGGTTGGGTATAAGTATTACAAGTTCCAACCCCTTGGTTACTCTAGGAAAAGTTCGGATGGTTTCGCCACGATAGGTTATAGAAATTGGATTGCAATCCTTGTCTTCCTTAATTCTGGTTCTGGTTACCTATGTAGTACATGGATTCTGGGTTTGATGGACATTCTTCAAATAAATGTCCTTCCCCACAATAGACACAGGCTATATGTGACATCCCAAAATTGGCCCTAGTCGGGAAGTGGTTTCGGGACCGCTAAACCGAGTCACCGACATGCTCGAACGTAATATTTATTGTCTAGAATATGGGAAAATGCATGTGTGAATTTTGAATTCTTTGATTTAGTTAATTTGATTGTGAATTGAAAGAAAAAGGACTCATGTGAAAGGATTTAAATATGTAGCTAATTTTAAGAGGTTAATAAAGGAATGAAGCAAAATAAATGGAGTTGCATGTCAAATACTCCATTTATTTTGGATGAGTGGTTGACCATGTCTAGATTATGGGCAAGGGACATGTTTCCAACATGTTTAGTTAGTGCATTATGTAGAAAGAATTAAGAAATGAAAAAAAATGAGCATGGATGCCCCCATGGTGCCAGTAGCTAGAGAGAAAGAAAGAAAAAAAAAGTTGTCATTCATCCTTTCTTTGAGCAAAGACTAAGAAAGAAAAAACAAAAAATTGTTCATCTTTTCCCTCCTTCCTTTGGCCGAAATTCCTAAGAGGAAGAAGAGATTTTACTTCTTTTCTTTGTTTAGAAGAGATCTAGAAGGAGATTTGGCTAAACTTGCATCAAGATTAAGGTATGTATGAGGTTGTGTCATGAGATTCATGCTTGTTTTGGTTGCTAACTTGATGTGCATGTTAGCCATGGTTCAAATCCTTGTTATGCCATGAAAAATGGTATTTGGCCAAGGTTGATATTGTGTTAAAGCCATTACATGCTAAATGTGAAGCTTGCTAATGATGCATGCAATGATGGATTGACTACTCTTGAAATTTCTTTGTAGCAATCTTGAGTAAGACATTGAGTTCTTTGTTTAACCATGACCAAAGTTCAATGGGGTATGATTGTGATGTATTCGCCATGATGCATTCATGAGCATGATTTATGCTTGTTACTTGATTGGTAAAATTTGTGTTTTAGAGGGTTATGAACACCTTGAGATTCGCCATGCACCTATATGTGTATATATGTTTGCACATGATATTTTGATTATGAAGAAAGTGATAAATATGTTTGTTTAAAGAAGAAATTTGTTGAAGAATGTTGGAAATTTGCATGTACATTCGGCCTAGTACATGTATAGTGTGAAAACCTTGAAATTATTTTTGATTTTGTGTATTTATGACCATGTGTAATCGGCCACATGAGTAATTTGAGCACTTGATGTTATGTTAAAATTCTTGAGCTTAAATATATGGATGTATGTATATGTGGCCATATAATGGCGTTTTGGTTCAAAGGTTGAATGATAAATTATAATAAAGTGAGATGATATGAGATGCGAATGTGATTTACTAGTAAACATTATTGATAGAAATATTGAATACTTCTACTTGTATTCATTAAGCTCAAGAGCAAAAGGGAGCTAAATCCGATAAAGGGAAGGAAAAGTGATCGAATAGCCGTTGAAGCCGTTCGACAACATCCGAGGTAAGTCCTCAAGAAATGACCCTACTCGAATTATGTGAAATGAAATATGGATGTGTAATGATTATTGATTTATGTGTGTATGAGTATTTGAATGATACCGGGCTAAGTCCCAAGGCGATTATGCTAGTGATATGTTTGTGTTTGAGCCTTAGTAACGAAAATGAAACATGGATGTGTAATGATTATTGATGTATGTGTGTGCATGAGCAATTGAATGATATCCGGGCTAAGTCCCAAGACATTTATGCTAGTAATTATATCCGGTTAAGACCAAGGCAATTGTGCTAGTGACTACATCCGGCTAAGACCAAGGCATTCGTGCAAGTTGTTAAATCCGGGCTCATACCAAGGCATTTGTGCAAGTCGTTCTATCCGGGCTAAGACCCGAAGGCATTCGTGCATGTGGTTATATCCAGTTGTATTCTGAAGAAGCTTGGGCTGGAGGTGAGCGTTGGTTGCTGTAATAAATTTAATTAGTACGCTCGAAAAGCCCAAAGGATAAGGTATGTTTATATGTGCATTGGAAAAGTCGATATGTTTGAGTAACATTCGTTCGATCGTCTAATGAGTTTTCAGCTATTGAATTGGTTGATATCTTGTGAAAGTATATAATGATGAAGTGTGAAGTAAGTATGATTATGTGAATGTGTATTAATGAAATGATTCATTTGGCTATGTGAATGTAATGCTTTAGTTAAAGCTGATTTTATTGCTTGAGACTTACTAAGCATAAAAATGCTTACTCCGCTGCTTTGGCTCTCTTTTATAGATTTTGCTCGTTAGCAATCGGATTCGGATCATTAAAGTCGAAGTCATCTACACTATCAAAGCCTCCATTTTGGTATAATTTTGGTTGAACTTTGAAATGGCATGTATAGGACTACCCTAATGTTGAAGGTCATGTACATTTTGGTTTTGTGTAAACTTGGATAGCCATGCGAAAATGGCTTATATACGTTTTTGGTATGATACTATAATCGTTGTATGTTGATCATTATGGGGTATGGAATTTTTTTGAGAAGATTAGCCATTGGAATGGTTAATCATGATCACACTTTGTGCTATGTATGCAAAGAGGGGCAATTGAATCGTGGAAATCATGAAATAGGTAAAGGTTACCTTGAAAACAGATGCTGGCAGCAGCAGTGGTGTGGTTTTGAAAAATCACCAAAAATTGTAGGAATGGTATTAAATAGTGAATAAGTTATGTGAATGAACCTTGATGAGTCTACTTTCATATGGAAGAAACGAAACTGTCATAGGAGTTACTTGTTAAGAGATATTAAAGTTATCGTGAGACAGGGCCCGAACGGTTTCTGGGTCCCCTATCTCGACTTTAAAAATTCACTATAAATTATCCAGAAAGAATTAGGAGTCATGCCTTATATGTGCAGATTCCATTTTGAGTCTAGTTTCATTAGAAACAAACGGAACCAGTATTAAATCCCTGTACAGAGAGATATTCAAGTTGTAACGTGTGAAGGTCAGAGCAGTCGATCCCTGTAACATGGGTGACTTTAACTAATAAAATGTACCAATTTGCCCGACCAAAAATTCTAGAAATAAATACATGGAAGGATATATGAGTCTAAATTCAGGGAAAATTTACAGAATTAGTTTTCGAGTTTTGAAACTCGAGATATGATTTTTAAGGCGACAGTGACGCAGTTTTCCAGCCTGTCTGGAAATGCCAAATTGGTCGGTGCTTTAAGAGGACTTAGCTCGTTAACCCCTCGCGTCCGACACCGGCGATGGTCTCGGGTTCGGGGTGTTACAATTTTATTGGTATCAGAGCCACGGTTTAGTCGATTCTAGGACTATCGTGATATGTTTGGGGTCTAGCTATACATGCCATATAGTGATAAATTGATAGTGTGGTGATTTCTGACAATCTGAATTTGTGTTTGTTTATAGCAATGGATCCCGATCCCAACCGAGCAATAGCTGATGATGTGGAGAGTGTGGCGCTGCTCCGCGCAAGAAGGGACAGTGCGGCGGACTCTCAACCTATGGCCAACAATCCGAATGATGAGGCTAGGCAAGCCTTTTATAGCGTGATGAATGATTGGTTCAACCAATACATTCGAACTAACACTACTGTTCCACAACCTCCATTTCGACTAATGCAACCCCAAGACCTACAATACCTCCCGAATCGACCAAATAAGGTCAAGTAAGCCCCAATCGACAAATTTGTAAACATGGGGCCATGAATTCAAGGCTACGGATAGCGACGATGCCGAGCAAGCTGAATTTTGGTTGGACAACATTATCCGGTGCTCGATGAGCTATCTTGTACACCGATGAGTGCTTAAAGTGTACCATCTCCTTGCTACGCGATTCCGCCTACTATTGGTGGAGTATTCGACTTGTGGTGCACGGAGAGCAAGTGACTTGGGAATTCTTTCAAACCGAGTTCAAAAAAGTATATCATCGAGATTCATCGACCAAAAGCGAAGGAATTTCTTGATCTTAAGCAAGGCTCTATGTCGCCATCGACTACGAACGAAAATTTGTGAGGCTTAGCCAGACGCTGCGAGAATGCATTTCGTCCAAGCTATTATGTGTAAACGCTTCGAGGATGGGCTGAATGATGATATAAGGATGTTCGTTGGCATTCTCGAAATACGAGAGTTCGTAGTACTTGTTGAGCGAGCTTGTAAAGTCAAGAGCTTAGAAAGGAGAAACAAAAAGTTGATGTGGGAACCGGAGAATTCAAAAGGTCCTCGGAAAGTCTCTTCAACAGCATCAAGAGATTTCGAGATGATGTGAGCTGGTCTAGAGGCGCTTCGGCTTTTCTAGACGAGATCGCGGTCGACCCTGTGACCACACGAATCACTTCGATCGTCGATGGTGGAAATGATCGCCGAGAGAGCGAGTGTCGCATTGTGGCAAATGGCATTCGGGAGTCTGAGGTTCCGTGATCACTCTGTTATAAGTGTGGATCGGTGACCACTTTATCAAGGACTGCCCGAGGTTGCTTGGACAAAATGTAAGTCAAAGTAGAAACCCGAGTGCTACCACTACTCGAGGTAGGCCATCTAGAAATGCGGTCAATGCTAGTGGCGGTCAGAGAGGGCCGAGAGATGCTACAACAAGACCCGAGGCTCGTGCTCCTGCTAGGACTTATGCCATACGCGCACGCGAGGATGCTGCCTCACCAGATGTCATTACGGTACATTCACTCTTTTCGATACAAATGTGATTGCTTTGATTGACCCCGGTTCTACTCATTCTTATATATGCGAAACCTTAGCATCCAGTAAGACTTTGCCTATTGAGTCTCATCGAGTTTGTAATTCGGTGTCAAACCCTTGGGTCATTACGTATTTGTCAACAAAGTGTGTAAGAAAAGTCCCCTAGTGTTCCGAGGTTCTTGTTTTCCGGCGGACTTGATGCTTTTGCCGCTCAACGAATTCGACGTTATTCTTGGTTTGGATTGGTTGACCATGCACGATGCGGTTGTAAATTGCAAAAGCAAGACTATCGATCGAGGTGCGCGAATAACGAGATAATTCGGGTTGAGTCTATGGACTTAAAGGGGTTGCCACCGTAATATCGCAATATTGGCCCGTAAATATGTAAGAAAAGGGTGCGGCGTACCTTGCATATGTGCTCGATGACAAGGAGTCGAAAAGAAACCCGAATCTGTGCGCTGGTTTGTGAATACCGGATGTTTTCCACGAAGAATTACCGGGTTTACCACTGCTCGGAAATAGAATTTGGCATCGAATTGGTACCGGTACCACTCAATTTTGATACCTCCGTATCGTATGGCACCAACGGAATTAAAGGAGTTGAAAGCTCGATTGCAAGAATTGGTGCATAGAGGTTTTGCTCGCTTTGAGTTTCTCGCCTTGGGGTGCACCGGTGTTGTTTGTGAAAAGAAGGATGGAACCATGAGGTCGTGCATCGACTATCGTCGACTTAATAAAGCGACGATAAAGAACAAATATCCGTTATCACAGACGACGATTTGTTCGATCAATCAAGGAGCTTCAGTGTTCTCGAAAATAGATTTGAGATCGGGCTATTATCAATTACGAATTCGAGATTGGACGTACCCAAGACCGCCTTGAGCGAGATATGGTCACTACGAGTTCCTAGTGATGCCGTTTGGGCTTACTAATGCCCTGCGGTATTTATGGATTTAATGAATCGGATCTTCGCACCATATTTGGATCGGTTCGTCGTCGTGTTCATTGATGACATCTTGGTCTATTCAAGAAATGAGACCGAACATCTTTGAACACCGAGGTTAGTGCTGCAAATTTTACTGAATAAGCAATTATATGCTAAGTTCAGCAAGTGTGAGTTCGGTTAGAGAGGTTAGCTTCTTGGGGCATGTGATATCTCAGACGGTATTCGAGTCTAATTCAACAAAATTTCAGCCATACTTAACTGGAAGCCTCAGAAATATTACCGAGGTTCGAGCTTTTTGGGGCTGGCCGGTTATTACCGACGATTTGTAAAGGTTTCTCAACGATAGCCACGCCAATGACGGCTACTCCAAAAGGATGTTAAGTTCGAATGGACGGAGAAATGTCGAAAAGTTTCGATCAATGAAAACTTATTTGATGAAGCCCCAATTCTAGTGCAACCCGAATCGGGCAAAGAGTTTGTCATTTATAGTGACGCATCCTTACTTGGGTTGGGTTGTGTATTGATGCAAGAAGGGCGAGTTGTGGCCTATGCGTCGAGACAATTAAAGCCACATGAGAAAAATTATCCGACCCATGATCTCGAATTGGTCGCCATCGATTCGCCTTTAAAGATATGGCGACATTACTTATTTGGTGAGAAGTGCCATGTGTATTTGGATCACAAAAGTCTCAAATATTTGATGACCCAAAGAGACTTAAATCTGCGACAAAGACGTTGGCTCGAGTTGTTAAAAGATTATGAGCTCGTCGTTGGTTATCACCCGGGAAAGGCTAATGTGATTGCGGATGCCTTAAGTCGTAAATCATTATTCGCTTCTGAGCGATGAATGTGCACTTGTCTGCTCGATCCGACAATGTGTTAGTAGTGAATTGAAAGCCAAACCATTATTGATACATCAAATTCGTGAAGCTCGGAAAGTCGACGACGAGTTGGTCGCAAAACGGCCGAGTGTGTTCGAACAAGGACTCGGAGTTTCAAATCGATGATGACGATTGTTTGAGGTTCAAAAGTCGTCTGTGTGTTCCAAAGAATTCGGAACTTATTTCGATAATTCTGAACGAAGCCCATTGTAGCCGAATGGCAATCCACCCGGGGAGGACGAAGATGTACAACGATTTGAAACGTCGGTTTTGGTGGCATGGTATGAAACGAGACATCTCCGACTTTGTTTCGAGATGTTTAATATGTCAACAAGTGAAAGCGGAACATCAAGTGCCTTGAGATTACTTCACCGATCACGATACCGAGTGGAAATGGGATCGAGTCACCATGGACTTTGTATCCGGACCGCCATTGTCGCCGAGTAAGAAGGATGCGGTTTGGGTCGTGGTAGATAGATTGACTAAGTCGGCTCACTTTGTCCCCGACGCACGGATTTTTCAATGGACAAACTAGCCAATTGTACGCTTCTCAGATTGTGAGATTGCACGGGGTGCCCATTTCCATCGTGTCGGATAGAGATCCGAGATTTACCTCGCGATTTTGGAAAAAGTTGCAAGAAGCTTTGGGTACCAAGTTGCATTTCAGACCGCCTTTCACCCCCAAACCGATGGTCAATCCGAGCGGATAATTCGGATACTTGAGGATATGTTGAGATGTTGCATCCTCGAGTTCAAGTGGTTCATGGGAACGGTATTTGCCGTTGATTGAATTCGCTTACAACAACAACTTTCAATCAAGTATTAAGATGGCACCCTACGAGGCTTTGTACGGTCGTAAATGCCGTACACCATTGTTTTGGACCGAGCTCGGTAAAAGCAAAATTTTCGGGTGGATTTGATTAGAGATGCTGAATGAAAGTGAAAGTAATCCGTGAAAGTCTCAAGATAGCCTCCGATCGTCGAAGTCGACGCGGATCAAGCGTAAAGACATCGAGCATCGTGGGAGATAAAGTGTTTCTCAAGGTTTCACCTTGGAAAAAGATACTTAGATTCTACCGTAAGGGCAAGTTGAGCCCGAGGTTCATTGGGCCATATGAGATATCCAAGCGAGTCGGTCCGGTGGCATATCGTCGATTTTGCCCCGAACTCGAAAAGATTCACGATGTCTTTCATGTTTCGATGCTTTGACGCTATAGATCCGATCCATCGCACGTGATTAGTCCATCGAGGTTGAAATTCAAGCCAATATGAGTTATGAGGAAGAACCGATTCGTATCCCGCACGTAAAGTGAAAGTGTTGCGAAACAAGCGGTTCCGCTAGTGAAAGTGTTATGGCTCAAACACGGATAGAAGAAGCTACTTGGGAAACCGAGAACTCTATGAAAGAGCGATACCCAACCCTATTTACGGTAAGATTTTCGGGACGAAAATTTCTTAAGTGGGGAGAGTTGTGACATCCCAAAATTGGCCCTAGTCGAGAAGTGGTTTCGGACCGCTAAACCGAAGTCACCGACATGCTCGAACGTAATATTTATTGTCTAGAATATGGGAAAATGCATGTGTGAATTTTGAATTCTTTGATTTAGTTAATTTGATTGTGAATTGAAAGAAAAAGGACTCATGTGAAAGGATTTAAATATGTAGCTAATTTTAAGAGGTTAATAAAGGAATGAAGCAAAATAAATGGAGTTGCATGTCAAATACTCCATTTATTTTGGATGGGTGGCTGACCATGTCTAGATTATGGGCAAGGGGACATGTTTCCAACATGTTTAGTTAGTGCATTATGTAGAAAGAATTAAGAAATGAAAAAAAAAATGAGCATGGATGCCCCCCCCATGGTGCCGTAGCTAGAGAGAAAGAAAGAAAAAAAGTTGTCATTCATCCTTTCTTTGAGCAAAGACTAAGAAAGAAAAACAAAAAATTGTTCATCTTTTCCCTCCTTCCTTTGGCCGAAATTCCTAAGAGGAAGAAGAGATTTTACTTCCTTTTCTTTGTTTAGAAGAGATCTAGAAGGAGATTTGGCTAAACTTGCATCAAGATTAAGGTATGTATGAGGTTGTGTCATGAGATTCATGCTTGTTTTGGTTGCTAACTTGATGTGCATGTTAGCCATGGTTCAAATCCTTGTTATGCCATGAAAAATGGTATTTGGCCAAGGTTGATATTGTGTTAAAGCCATTGCATGCTAAATGTGAAGCTTGCTAATGATGCATGCAATGATGGATTGACTACTCTTGAAATTTCTTTGTAGCAATCTTGAGTAAGACATTGAGTTCTTTGTTTAACCATGACCAAAGTTCAATGGGGTATGATTGTGATGTATTCGCCATGATGCATTCATGAGCATGATTTATGCTTGTTACTTGATTGGTAAAAATTTGTGTTTTAGAGGGTTATGAACACCTTGAGATTCGGCCATGCACCTATATGTGTATATATGTTTGCACATGATATTTTGATTATGAAGAAAGTGATAAATATGTTTGTTTAAAGAAGAAATTTGTTGAAGAATGTTGTGAAATTTGCATGTACATTCGCCTAGTACATGTATAGTGTGAAAAACCTTGAAATTATTTTTGATTTTGTGTATTTATGACCATGTGTAATCGGCCACATGAGTAATTTGAGCACTTGATGTTATGTTAAAATTCTTGAGCTTAAATATATGGATGTATGTATATGTGGCCATATAATGGCGTTTTGGTTCAAAGGTTGAATGATAAATTATAATAAAGTGAGATGATATGAGATGCCGAATGTGATTTACTAGTAAACATTATTGATAGAAATATTGAATACTTCTACTTGTATTCATTAAGCTCAAGAGCAAAAGGGAGCTAAATCCGATAAAGGGAAGGAAAAAGTGATCGAATAGCCGTTGAAGCCGCTCGACAACATCCAAGGTAAGTCCTCAAGAAATGACCCTACTCAATTATGTGAAATGAAATATGGATGTGTAATGATTATTGATTTATGTGTATATGAGTATTTGAATGATACGGGCTAAGTCCCAAGGCGATTATGCTAGTGATATGTTTGTGTTTGAGCCTTAGTAACGAAAATGAAACATGGATGTGTAATGATTATTGATGTATGTGTGTGCATGAGCAATTGAATGATATTCGGCTAAGTCCCAAGACATTTATGCTAGTAATTATATCCGGTTAAGACCAAGGCAATTGTGCTAGTGACTACATCCGGCTAAGACCAAGGCATTCGTGCAAGTTGTTAAATCGGGCTAATACCCAAGGTATTTGTGCAAGTCGTTCTATCCGGCTAAGACCAAGGCATTCGTGCATGTGGTTATATCCGGTTGTATTCAAGAAGCTTGGGCTGGAGGTGAGCGTTGGTTGCTGTAATAAATTTAATTAGTACGCTCGAAAAGCCCAAAGGATAAGGTATGTTTATATGTGCATTGGAAAAGTCGATATGTTTGAGTAACATTCGTTCGATCGACTAACGAGTTTTCAGCTATTGAATTGGTTGATATCTTGTGAAAGTATATAATGATGAAGTGTGAAGTAAGTATGATTATGTGAATGTGTATTAATGAAATGATTCATTTGGCTATGTGAATGTAATGCTTTAGTTAAAGCTGATTTTATTGCTTGAGACTTACTAAGCATAAAAATGCTTACTCCGTTGCTTTGGCTCTCTGTTTTATAGATTTTGCTCGTTAGTGATCGGATTCGGGATCATTAAAGTCTAAGTCATCTACACTATCAAAGCCTCCATTTTGGTATAATTTTGGTTGAACTTTGAAATGGCATGTATAGGACTACCCTAATGTTGAAGGTCATGTACCTTTCAGTTTTGTGTAAACTTGGATAGCCATGCGAAAATGGCTTATATACGTTTTTGGTATGATACTATAATCGTTGTATGTTGATCATTATGGGGTATGGAATTGTTTTGAGAAGATTAGCCATTGGAATGGTTAATCATGATCACACTTTGTGCTATGTATGCAAAGAGGGCAATTGAATCGTGGAAATCATGAAATAGGTAAAGGTTACCTTGAAAACAGATGCTGGCAGCAGCAGTGGTGTGGTTTTGAAAAATCACAAAAAATTGTAGGAATGGTATTAAATAGTGAATAAGTTATGTGAATGAACCTTGATGAGTCTACTTTCATATGGAAGAAACGAAACGGTCATAGGAGTTACTTGTTAAGAGATATTAAAGTTATCGTGAGACAGGGCCCGAACGGTTTCTGGGTCCCCTGTCGCGACTTTAAAAATTCACTATAAATTATCCAGAAATAATTAGGAGTCATGCCTTATATTTGAAGATTCCATTTTGAGTCTAGTTTCATTATAAACAAACGGCACCAGTATTAAAGCCCCGTACAGAGAGATATTCAAGTTGTAACGCGTGAAGGTCAGAGAAGTCGATCCCTGTAACATGGGTGACTTTAACTAATAAACTGTACCAATTGGCCCGACCAAAAATTCTAGAAATAAATCCATGGAAGGATATATGAGTCTAAATTCATGGAAAATTTACGGAATTAGTTTCCGAGTTTTGAAACTCGAGATATGATTTTTAAGGCGACAGTGATGCAGTTTTCCAGCCTGTCTGGAAATGCCAAATTGGTCGGTGCTTTAAGAGGACTTGGCTCGTTAACCCCTCGCGTCCGACACCGGCGATGGTCTCGGGTTCGGGGTGTTACACTATATTTTCAAATTGGTTAGATGGTTGTGCTGCAAAACTGTTAGAGCCATTAGTAGTAAGATTTTTTAACATTGAGGATATTGATGATGCCTGAGATGTGAGTGAAGTAAGAGCGTCTACTTCATGTATTCCAGCAACTCGTCTTCCTGACGCTGCTCGATTGGTTGGCCATTGATAATTGTTACCAAAAATCCTCTCAATGATTTCATAAGCCTCATTATAAGACTTAGAAAGGAGAGCGTTGTTAGTAGAAACGTCCGCTACCATCCCTGTGTGAGCATTTAAACCATTATAAAATGTCTCAAGTTGGATGCAATGTGGGATTCCATGATGAGGGCACTTTAGTAATAACTCTTTATATATTTCCCATGCCTCATACAAGGACTCATCATCCATTTGTTGGAAAGCAGTGATCTTGTTCCTCAACTTAGAATTCTTGCTAGGCGGAAAATACTTCATAAGGAATCTTTATGCTAACTCTTGCCATGCGGAAATTGAGTTTGGTGGCAATGAGTTCAACCAGGCTTGAGCTCTGTCCCTTAGTGAATATGGGAACAGCTTCAATCGTAATGCATCTTCGAGTACTCCGGCTAATTTCAAAGAATCGTTCACCTCCATAAATAGTCTTAAGTGTAGGTGAGGATCTTTGGTAGGCATTCCACTGAATTGGCCCATTGTCTGAAGCATCTGGAACATGACTGGCTTTAGCTCAAACTGTTGTGCCTCAATTTTGATTCTCCTAATACTCGGATTAAGATCATTAAATACTGTCACGGCATACTGTCGTAAAGCTCTATCCCTATCATCAGCAATAAGGATAGGATTTTGAGCAGGGCTTGCTCCATTTCCTTGGATCAGATTTTTGAAGTTCATATCTTCGGTCCTTCTCTGATTTGCTTGTCTTTTTCGCTGTCGAAAGGTTCATTCAATCTTAGGGTCTACAGGGAGTAGGTCAATAATTCGGTCAATACTCATAAACACCTGAAATAATCACAGAAAAATTAATTAAATTAAAAATTAAACAGGAAAAATAAACCAAAATGTAAAACTAAAAAATTCACAAATAATGACTTTTTAAAACAGTCCCCAGCAATGGTGCCAAAAACTTGGAACGATGGAAATATGTAAGTGTACACAATCGCAACAAGTAATAAAGTAACAAGTAAATGTCGAGTTATCGTACCCACAGGAACTATGAAAAGGATTATTTATGAATGCAATTTAAAACACTTTTTTTGTTTTAAAAAGGGTAATTAAGAAAAATAAGATTTTTAACTAAGTAACTAAAGAAATAAATCTCAAATGCACGATTTCAAAATATGATTTAATCAAGATGACATAATTGTGTTGATTTAATTACATTTTTTTAACTTAGAATTATTAAACTCATGTCTATGTTGTTACGAATAAATTCATGGCAACTCAGTAATTTGCTAACTTATGAACATATTCACCTACAAAAATCCATTCATCTCTTAACATATCCCTATGTTAATTCAAACGATTAAACAGATTTTAATAAGCAAACTTTTATGGCACATACATACTCATTAAATTTAACTAATCTCTTGCATATCCCTATGTCAATTCAAAGGCTTTAATAAAATCTAAAGAACACATAAAAGACTACGTGAGGTAACAATGTATTATTACCTTGAAACAGTTTAATCACAACAATCTTGCAAGTTATGCAAGGCAAGTGTATCACTAGATACATTGCTAATTTAACCTTCAGCTACCTTAGAAGAATAAACATGCACTGATTAAGTATTGTGTCCATTAATTACAATTTCAATCCGTTTAAATAATTAATTTATTAGCTACCTCACAATTGTAATGCAAGAATAACTTAGGCATAATTTTACTTAATCAAGCATTTTACCGAGGCCTATAACAACATAAACACGATTTTAATAATTTAAGCAGATGAAATGCAATCAAACCAACACGAATTAAATTCAAGTTAATCTAATTAAATTAACCATTCCAACAACATAAATATTCATAGATATGTTCATCATAACAACAACAAAAATTAAAGAGATAGGGAATGAGAATCGAATCCGGTGTTTTTCCGAGGCTTTGATAAAGTTGCTCCGTCTTTGTTCTTCTTTATCCTCCAATCAAGGCTGTTATGAACACTTCAATGTTTCTCCAAAATGGCTGGAGAATAACCCTTTCCCAAGGGGAGAAATCGGCACAAGAGCAAGGGACTTGAAATGGGGAAATGAGAGGAGAAAGTGAGAAAGGAGAGAAGAGATGTGAATGAATTGTGGTGTGCATTGAATGATCAGCCAAGGGAGGTTTTTATAGCTGAATGTGGCAGCTAAAATTTGCTAAAAATAGCACCAAAGAGCCACGCCTTGGCCAGCCATCAATGTGGCAAAGTTGATGGCTTCAACTTTGCTAAATATGGCTTAGGGCAAATCTACAAAGCCAGCAAATGTGGAGGGGTTGAATTGCAATTTGATCAAGTCTTCAAGGGTCTCTTTACTAGCTTAAATAATCAGCTAATGAGATGAATTGGGTCAATACTTGGACTGTTTTGGGCTATCTTTTTCTTGGTCAGTTCAGTTCACTCAATTTGGTTCAGTCGAACCATTTTTTCATAATTAATTAATAATAATTTATTAACCCAAACTAAACTGGATATAAATTAAAATTAATTATATTATGAATAATGATAAACCGTAATTTATACATATATTTACCCCATGTTTAACGCATTTTATGGATGATTTTCCATTAGAATTGGTGAATTCGATGCTCCTAATGCTTTAATTTCATATTTTATACTTAGGAGAGCATAAGAGAGCTAAAGGAACGAGAAACGGGCCAAAAACAGAGAAAATGGGCCAAAGTATGAACTTAACACACCTGGACTTCCTCACACAGACAGACCACACAGCCGTGTCAATTGGGCAGGCTCGAACATGGCCTGAAGTAATCGAACACGGGCTTGTTACACGAGCGTGTCTCTGCCGAGCCCAAGTTGAGTTCAATTCAGAAAAGGCCAATTTTAAGGGTTTTTAGGCATTCCAAAGCCTATAAATACACCCTAGAGGAGGAGGAAAAAGGAGACGGAGAATAGGGAGTAAGGAATTACTCCAAGGAAGCCGATTGATCCATCTCAAAAGCCGGATTCATCATCAAGACTGAAGATCTCTCCTCAATTTCCCTTCAGGAGTTTTGGGTTTTCTTTATGTTTTGTATTCTTTATTCTTCTGAGATGTTTTCTTATTTAGTTATGAACTAAAACCCCTAAAGATGTTTTCTTATTTAGTTATGAACTAAAACCCCTAAATACCTAAGGGGAATGAAACCTAAGACGAATCTTGTTATTATTTTCTGAATTGTATGATAAATATTTAACTTGTTCTTAATTATGTGTTCTTAATTCTTGTTTTGATATCTCAGGATACAACTTCAAGACATGCTCTTATTCAGACGAGGAATAGACCCTGTCTAAGAATACTTTGGTCATAATTAAGCGGAGTTGATTGCGCGCCTAGACATAGGGTGACAAGATTTTTCCAGATTAGGGTGAAACCTAATAAGGGGATCCATAGATCGAGTTAATGCAACCCTAGAGTGTTAATTAGAGAAAAGTCTCGGTTATTCAATCTAGGGATTAGACGTTATTAGTCTTGAATAGGAATAATAACATAACTTAGGGATCTCTACGGAACAAGTTGAATAAATAAATCATCCGATTCGGAGCCAGAATAACAAGTAAAGTCTAGGTGAATTTTTCCTTAGGTATTGTCTTCATTCAATCGATTTTCCCAAAAGCAATTCCCCAATTCTATTCTCTGTGAGTTCTTAGTATAGATAATTAGTTAATTAAAACAAAACCCCATTATTCTTAGGCTAGATAATAAAAAGACAGTCATTACTAGTACCTTTAGTTCCTTTGGGTTCGACAATCCTGTCTTGCTATGTAACGCCCCGTACCCGAGACCGTCGCCGGAGTCGAACACGAGGTGTTAATAGACTTAATTCATTACTTAAACAGCTCAAACAATTTATTTTTAAAATTTTCAGTCAAGCTAGCAATCTGCGTCACAGTCGCTTAAAAATTCATATCTCGAGTTCCAAAACTCGAAATCCAATTCCGTAAATTTTCCCTAAAACTAGACTCATATATCTATTTACTAATTTTTTTATAGAACTTTTGGCAGAGCAAATTAGTACAGTTTATTAGTTAAAGTCTCCCCTATTTCAGGGTTCGACTGCTCTGACCTCTGTGTATTACGAATCAGATATCTCCTTGTACAGAGTTTCAATGACCATGCCGTTTGTTTCTAATAAAACTAGACTCAATAAGGAATCTGTAAGTATAAATCATGACTTCTAATTATCTTTGAAAAATTTATGGTGAATTTCCAAAGTCAGAACAGGGGATCCAGAAATTACTCTGGACCTGTTTCACAAAAATTTAAACATCTCATAAAATATAACTCATATACCTGTTTTGTTCCATCCATATGAAAATAAACTCATAATTCTTCAATTCCATATTTTATTCGTCATCTAATTGTATCTCTACTATTTTTAATTATTTTTGAAACTCACATCACTGTTGCTGTCTGAATCTATTTTATGGTAAATTTTACCTATTTCATGGTTTCCATGGATTAGCTAGCAATTTAACATACATAACACCAAATATGATCATGATTAGCCATTCCAATGGCTAATCATTACCAAGCATTTCCATACCACTCAATAACCATATCATAAGACCATATACACAAAATGATTATAATGCTATACATACCATACTCAAAATATACAAGCCATTATGCCAAGATGGTATACGGATAGTGTGAGTGTGCCTCCGACCGTTCCCGATTTCCGAGCTGGCTTGTCAACACTACAAGGAATGAAAAGGAGGGAGTAAGCATAAATGCTTAGTAAGCTCACATGCAAATAGCAAGTAACACAACTATATACGCAAACATAAAACATCATTTGCATAATCATCACCGAGACATTCATATCACATTTTCATTTATCATCTTACCATATTGTTGTTTTATCGAGTTTTCAACCCGAGGGTTAAGTACATACCTGTTCAAAGTATTCATTTCACAACACTTACCAATACGTCCCTTTCATCTCAAGTATTCCTCCATTTGAGTAGAATTTTACCCGTTGAACACATCGGAATATAATTCGGATACATGGAAAGTTTGCACATAAGTCCCACATATGTAGCCAAGCTACCATGTAACCCGCCCATAAGTAAACTCAGACTCAACTCAACGAGTTCGGGAGTTGGCATCCATAAGTCAACTCGGACTCAACTCAACGAGCTCGGATGCCTAGTTACATCTCTCGAACTCGGACTCAACTCAACGAGTTCGGACATTCGCATCCATAAGTGAACTCGGACTCAACTCAACGAGTTCGGATGCCCAAATATCCTAGTGATATGTCACTTGTATCCTAATCCATTCCTAAGGTTCAACGGGACCTTTTTCCCAATCATGTGTCTCAACCATCTTCTACGGAATGCCGTTACCGATACTAGGTAGTATTTCACATTTTCCAAGTATATCACATAATTTGACATATTAACAAACAATTATCACAATATAATATTTCATAATAATTATCATATCATTTAAATAACATTAAAACATTTAAAATAATAACTATGTTACCAACATTTACATATGAACTTACCTCGTATGCAAAAATGGCTACTTTTACCATTTCGTCCACAACTTCATATTTTCCCCATTTTAGCCCGAATTTTAGTTTTCCTTGCTCTATCATTTAAAATATAGTCTAATTAGGACTCACATTATTCAAATTGACCCAAAATCATATTTTGGCAAAATTACAGTTTTTCCCCTAAACTTTTGCATATTTACACTTTTACCCCAAAGCTCGTAAATTAAAATTCAGCCTATTTTCTTATTTTTTATGACATGCTGATCATTTTTCCCTTCTATGGTAACATCAAATTCTCACTCTAACATGTACTTATGACTATTAGGTATTTTTACCGATTAAGCCCTTTCGCTAGTTTTCGCTTAAAACCGAGTAGCACAAGTTGTCTAACATAATTTAAAACCTCATATTCTATCATAAAACACCAAAATACACAAATTTCACCTATGGGTATTTTTCCAAATATGAACCCTAGGTTGAATTATTGCTAGCATAAGCTTAATCGAGCTACCGGGACTCCAAAAACGTAAAAATCATTAAAAACGAGGCTAGAACGGACTTACAATTGAGCTTGGAAGCTTGAAAAACTCTAGCCATGGTTTCTCCTTGCTATATTTGGCCATGGGGTTGAAGATGAGCAAAATTGGCTTTTAATTTTGTATTTTAATTCATTTTACCCTTAAATGAACAAAATGCCCTTACTACTAAACTTTCCAAAAATTCCATCCATGTCCAATTTTTGTCCATAGACTTAGAAATTGGTAAAATTTCTATTTAAGACCTCCTAATTAATATTTCAAAACAATTTCATACTAGAAACTTCTAGAATGCAAGTTTTACAAATTATTCGATTTAGTCCCTAATTTCAATTTAAGCACTTTATGCATAAAATTTCTTCACGAAATTTTCACACAATCATGCAATCATATCATAGACCTCAAAATAATCATAAAATAATTATTTCTATCTCGGATTTTGTGGTCACAAAACCGCTATTCGACTAAGCCCAAAATCGGATATTACAACTCTCCCCTTTAGGATTTTCGTCCCAAAATCTTACTAGAAAAGTGGTCTTCACTTTTAATCTCATATTCGTGTCAAGAACTTTCACTTAGGTCGTACCTCCAATACATCTCTTTAATTTCTCATATGATCTAAAAGCTTACGCCTCAACTCTCAACTGTTCTTAAATTTTCAACCCTTCTCGCTTCCCATGATATCATGACATAAAACCCAGATCTCAACTTGATTTAATGGAGACCGAATTCCAAGAAATCCAACAATCAAAGAGACACGAAATTCCATGAATCGATGAGTAGGAATTCATTCAATACATATATGATTTATAGATCTCGCCAAACATTTAACAATAGGATACATCACATTTTCCTCTTTCCGCCATGGAAATATTTCTGATATGGCCTCAAGAATAATCCTTCTCATTTCCATCCCAATATCAACACTGACAAGGATAATTTTGATAGATCCCAATGTTCGGCTTTAACCCCTTTAACAACTCCAATTTTATGTAACATCGAAAGCTCTAAACTATCACATTACCTCACTGTCTTGAAACACATCACAATTCATACAACGATACATTACTGAAAGTCAGGAAGTCTTTACTCAATGTAGACTAGTCTCGTTCAGACACTTTGGTTACCAATATTCTCATCTATCCAAACTTTTTCAACATGTAATAAACTTTTCAGCTTTCACAAGACGAAAATCTTATCATTCGTAGTGATTTTAACTAATATCCAACTCTTTCTAATAAATATACACTTCTCGTTCAGACTATTTACTCTTTTATCAAGACAAAATGAAATTATATTATCGACTTGAGAAAATAATCCCGACATAATTGTCACATGAAATCTTTTAAATAAATAATTCACCATACCGATGAAACTCGCTTTTATCACCTATGCCTTTATCGATGTCAAATCCTTACACGTAAATTAGAAAAAAATCCCAATACTAAGATCACCACATTACCAAGATCAAATTAGAAGTATAGTTATATTTGACATGATTATCACGATCCAAGAACGATTTTGAACATGAGTCATAATTGACAAATTATAGAACAAAGATAACAAGAAAACCGAATAAAGAAATCCAAGATACGATACTATGCCGAGAATCGAAAACCAAACTCATAGAGAAAATACGAATACCCCGATAATTCTTCAAAGAAAGAAAGTCCAAAAGAAAACATCATTTAATCCCATCGAATCAAATATAACAAGAACAATATATCTTCCCATACATATATATCGATGAAGCATCAAGTAGAAGAAACAAAATCATAATATCATATGTATTCTCTCATCAATTCTTATCGATTTAAATGAAATAGAATACCCGATGGAATAGAGCAATATAAATTATAAACCATCAGACTACCAATGCTTTCATCCAACACCGAATTAGAAGACATTCCCATATAACAAGAATTTCTTCAAGATCAATAGCCATAGAAATATTTCGAGAACGGGTAAACACATAGAACATCTCAAAAAGATCGCTAAATCATCAACCATAACTGTCACACTCGTAAAGTTCACATTTCAAATATCATTTCCCCAACTAGTTCTGCTGTCACAAATTTCATATTAAACCATTCACTAAAGAAGGTCAGTTCTGAATAAATTTTGATTTACATTTTCTCGACCTTGCACCTAAGTAATTCGATTTACCAAAGAGAATTCCTTCTCTAATTGGGATAGTGCATAACTCCAATAATCTTTACGTCAATCCGATACTTTACTGGCTCTGACTTTACTTATCAGCTCATTTTCAATCTCTAATCATACTTATAATTATTCTATCACTAAACTCTTTGGGTTCTCAACCGGAAACTTATTCAATACAAATCTCATGAAATTCCATTATAAGTACCACTTCGGTAAGGGGGAGGGGTTGTAGGACCTCTGACTCGACTTTCTTATACATACACATATGACACAACTTCCATCATCATAGCAACATCATCAAAATCATGTCATTCATTCAGGCAATGCAACATTCATGTTGGCTTACACAAATTTTCCTATTGTCCATTTAGAAAATAAACTTATGCATACATTCTATGTTTTCTAGATAGCTTTACTTATCCATTCATTTAATTAAATTAATTCATGCTCATGACATCATATAAGGCCAAACAAACATAGATATTTGCATCACAATCACAACATTCATTTCGTGCATCATCATGTACATATCATTACAATCATATAATTCACCCAACAATTTAACATAGATAAGTTCATTTCATTATAATCCTTTATCTTATAAAATTATATATCATTAGCATTCATCAACATTCGACGTCCAAATCAAGACAAGGACATTTTCATTCGTATCATAATATTATGACTTTTATTCATACCTCTACTACTTTCTATTTATTCCATTCATCTTATCAAGTAAGCCATATACACTACATCATATAAGCATTAAGCAAATATGGATATTTATCACATATGTATCATAAACTTTTATTCATACTTTTCTGAACCGAGACTTATCATAATCATAATTTTACTCAAATACCTTCACATAACATTGAACATGGTTGGTGCAGTTCGGTTGGAGAGTACCCTGTCTAAATAAGACGGTACTCATACGCGTCGGAAGACATCACACTATCACAGATCAGTGGAATGTATAGCTAAACTTTTACACATGCTAGGCTAGTCCAAGAACCGACTAAACCTGCTCTGATACCACCAAATGTAACGCCTCGTACCCGAGACTGTCGTCGGAGTCGAACACGAGGTGTTAATAGACTTAATTCATTACTTAAACAGCTCAAACAATTTATTTTTAAAATTTTTAGTCAAGCTAGCAATCTGCGTCACAATCGCTTAAAAATTCATATCTCGAGTTCCAAAACTCGAAATCTAATTCCGTAAATTTTCCATGAAACTAGACTTATATATTTATTTACAAATTTTTTTATAGAACTTTTGGTCAAGCAAATTAGTACAGTTTATTAGTTAAAGTCTCCCCTGTTTCAGGGTTCGACTGCTCTGACCTCTGTGTATTACGAATCAGATATCTCCTTGTACAGAGTTTCAATGACTATGCCATTTGTTTCTAATAAAACTAGACTCAATAAGGAATCTGTAAGTATAAATCATGACTTCTAATTATCTTTGAAAAAGTTATGGTGAATTTCCAAAGTCAGAACAGGGGATCCAGAAATTGCTCTGGACCTGTTTCACAAAAATTTAAACATCTCATAAAATATAACTCATATACTTGTTTTGTTCCATCCATATGAAAATAGACTCATAATTATTCAATTCCATATTTTATTCATCATCTAATTGTATCCCTACTATTTTTAATGATTTTTCAAACTCACATCACTGTTGCTGTCTGAATCTATTTTATGGTAAATTTTACCTATTTCATGGTTTCCATGGATTAGCTAGCAATTTAGCATACATAACACCAAATATGATCATGATTAGCCATTCCAATGGCTAATCATTACCAAGCATTTCCATACCACTCAATAACCATATCATAAGACCATATACACAAAATGATTATAATGCTATACATGCCATACTCAAAATATACAAGCCATTATGCCAAGATGGTATATGGATAGTGTAAGTGTGCCTCCGACCGTTCCCAATTTCTGAGCTGGCTTGTCAACACTACAAGGAATGAAAAGGAGGGAGTAAGCATAAATGCTTAGTAAGCTCACATGAAAATAGCAAGTAACACAACTATATACGCAAACATAAAACATCATTTGCATAATCATCACCGAGACATTCATATCACATTTTCATTTATCATCTTACCATATTGTTGTTATATCGAGTTTTCAACCCGAGGGTTAAGTACATACCTGTTCAAATTATTCATTTCACAACACTTACCAATACGTCCCTTTCATCTCAAGTATTCCTCCATTTGAGTAGAATTTTACCCGTTGAACACATCGGAATATAATTCGGATACATGGAAAGTTTGCACATAAGTGCCACATATGTAGCCAAGCTACCATGTAACCCGCCCGTAAGTGAACTCGGACTCAACTCAACGAGCTCGAATGCCTAGTTACATCTCTCGAACTCGGACTCAACTCAACGAGTTCGGACATTCGCATCCATAAGTGAACTCGGACTCAACTCAACGAGTTCGGATGCCCAAATATCCTAGTGATATGTCACTTGTATCCTAATCCATTCCTACGCTTCAACGGACCTTTTCCCAATCATGTGTCTCAACCATCTTCTACGGAATGCCGCTATCGATACTCGGTAGTATTTCACATTTTCCAAGTATATCACATAATTTGACATATTAACAAACAATTATCACAAGATAATATTTCATAATAATTATCATATCATTTAAATAACATTAAAACATTTAAAATAATAACTATGTTACCAACATTTACATATGAACTTACCTCGTATGCAAAAATGGCTACTTTTACCATTTCGTCCACAACTTGGTATTTTCTCCATTTTAGCCCGAATTTTAGTTTTCCTTGCTCTATCATTTAAAATATAGTCTAATTAGGACTCACATTATTCAAATTGACCCAAAATCATATTCTGGCAAAATTACAGTTTTGCCCCTAAACTTTTGCATATTTACACTTTTACCCCAAAGCTCGTAAATTAAAATTCAGCCTATTTTCTTATATTTTATGACATTCTGATCATTTTTCCCTTCTATGGTAACATCAAATTCTCACTCTAACATGTACTTATGACTATTAGGTATTTTTACCGATTAAGCCCTTTCGCTAGTTTTCGCTTAAAACCGAGTAGCACAAGTTGTCTAACATAATTTAAAACCTCATATTCTATCATAAAACACCAAAATACACAAATTTCACCTATGGGTATTTTTCCAAATATGAACCCTAGGTTGAATTATTGCTAGCATAAGCTTAATCGAGCTACCGGGACTCCAAAAACGTAAAAATCATTAAAAACGAGGCTAGAACGGACTTACAATCGAGCTTGGAAGCTTGAAAAACCCTATCCATGGTTTCTCCTTGCTATATTCGGCCATGGGGTTGAATATGAGCAAAATTGGCTTTTAATTTTGTATTTTAATTCATTTTACCCCTAAATGACCAAAATGCCCTTACTACTAAACTTTCCAAAAATTCCATCCATGTCCAATTTTTGTCCATAGACTTAGAAATTGATAAAATTTCTATTTAAGACCCCCTAATTAATATTTCAAAACAATTTCATACTAGAAACTTCTAGAATGCAAGTTTTACAAATTATTCGATTTAGTCCCTAATTTCAATTTAAGCACTTTATGTATAAAATTTCTTCACGAAATTTTCACACAATCATGCAATCATATCATAGACCTCAAAATAATCATAAAATAATTATTTCTATCTCGAATTTTGTGGTCACGAAACCGCTATTCCAACTAGGCCCAAAATCAAGATATTACATGCTAAAACTATACTATTGTTCGATAGGTACACTTGCCTGAATCGCGATAATAGTTAGTTTCAAGATTGATTAATTATGAATATTTAAAACCTATCACGAAATAATGCGATCAAATAAATACATATAATTTTGGACCATCTTAATCTGGAAATTAATATGGCTCGATATTTCAAATTGCTTCTCGGTTTTGTGCTTCTAGCAGTGTCTGCCGAGCCATTTTTCGCCCTTTGAGCAAATCTGTCGAAAATAACCAAAATTCATCATAAATAATTATGAAATTAATTGAAATTCAATATGTTCATATTTTAAGTGCACTTTAATTATTTTATAAAAATTAATTATTTTTCGACAAGAATTTAACCGAATTCGCATGAATTTAAGTTTAAAAAGGTATGAAAAAGTATGTAAATTTTTGTGTTTCCAACGGCCTGTTCACACGGGCATGTGACCTTTATAACTTAGAAATAATGTTTAAGTTTTGGAAAAATTTGTATGTACTCGGTTTAGTCCCGACTCTTTTCTAATGTATGTTTAAGGACTTGATGACCTAAAATAGGGACTTAAAGTTGATGTTTGATTATGATACGATAATGTTAGACTTGTTAAATGTGAAATGTATTCGAAATATTCGGATTGTCCAATAATGCCTCTTAACCCTAGTCCGATGTTGGATCAAGTTAGGGGTGTTACAAAGTCAGATCGTACCGGAATAAAATGATCTGCTTTCGTCAATCGGTCAACCACAATCTAGATTGCATCTTTCTTTCGCGAAGATAGGGGCAAACCTGAAACAAGATCCATCATCACTCTATCTCATTTCCATTCAGGAATCATAATTGGCTGTAACAAACCAGATGGCACTTGATGTTCAGCTTTAACTTGCTAACAGATCAAACATTTCGAAACAAAGTCAGAGATATCTCTTTTCATTCCAGACCACCAGTAATGTTGTTTCAAATCATTATACATTTTTGTACTACCCGGATGTACAGATAAATGATTGTTGTGAGCTTCATTCAAAATCATCTGAATTAACTCTGAATTTTTCGGAACACAAATCCGATCTCAAAATTTCAAACAATAATCATTATCAACTCAAAATTCTGAATCAGAATCCAGATCACTGGCTTGTTTTGCTATAATCTCATTATCAACCTTCTGAGAATCAATAATCTATTGTAAAAACAACGGTCTCGCTTTCAATTTAGCTAAAACCGAACCATCATCAGATATACACAACTGAGCATTCATAGCACGTAATGCAAATAATGATTTTTGGCTCAAAGCATAGGTAACAACATTTTCTTTTCCCAGATGATAATCAATAACAAGCTCGTAGTCTTTTAACAATTCTAGCCACCTTCTCTATTGCAGGTTCAAATCTTTCTGAGTCATCAAATATTTCAAACTTTTGTGATCGGAATAAACATGACATTTCTCACCGAACAGATAGTGGCGTCAAATCTTCAAAGCAAGCACAATAGCCACCAATTCCAGATCGTGCATCAAATAGTTCTTTTCATACGATTTTAACTGTCTTGAGGCATAAGCTATAACTTTGCCTTCTTGCATCAAAATGAAACCCAGACCATTCAACAAAGCATCACTGTAGATCAAAAATTCTTTACCCGATTCTGGTTGTACTAACACTCGAGCTTCAGTCAATAGGGTTTTCAACTGATCGAAGCTTTTCTGACACTTTTCAGACCAATCAAATTTCACGTCTTTCTAAAGCAATTTCATCAACGGAGTCATTATCATTGAAAAGCCTTTTACAAATCGTCTATAATAACCGGAAAGTCCTAGAAAACTACAGACTTTAGAAACATTTCTCGGAGGCTTCCAATCCAGAATAGTTGAAATCTTGCTCGAATCAACTCTGAAACTTGATGCTGACACAATATGTCCCAGAAACCCAACTTCGCGTAACCAAAACTCGCATTTACTGAACTTCGCATACAATTGCTTATCACGCAAAGTCTGTAACACTATTCTCAGATGCTCGGCATGTTTAGTTTCATCATGTGAATAAATCAAAATGTCATCAATGAATAAAATGACAAATCAATCTAAATACAGTCTAAAATTCTATTAATCAAGTCCATAAAAATAACAGGTGCATTTGTTAATCCGAAAGGCATAACAAAGAATTCATAGTGGTCGTACCTCGTTTGGAAAGTTGTTTTTGGAATGTCTAAATCTTTTACTCACAACAGATAGTAACCTGATCTCAAATCTATCTTTGAAAACACAGTAGCTCCTTTCAACTGATCAAACAAATCGTCAATTCTGGGTAGAGGATATTTGTTCTTGATAGTCATTTTGTTCAACTAACGATAATCAATGCACATTCTCATCGTACCATCTTTCTTTTCCACAAACAGAACAGGAGCACCCCAAGGTGAGAAACTCGACCTTACGAATCCTTTATCTGTCAACTCTTGCAACTGAGACTTTAATTCTTTTAACTCGGTCGGAGCTATTCTATATGGGGCTATCGAAATCGGAATAGTTCTCAGTACTAACTCTATACCAAATTCAACTTCTTGGATCAGAGGTAATCCAGGAAGTTCTTCAGGAAATACATTAGGGAATTCACAGACAACAGGCACTGATTCCACTTTCTTTTATGTTACATTCGAATCAATCACATAAGCAAAGTAAGCTTCACAACCTTTTCTCACAATACTCAGAGATTTCATTGATGAAATCACAGCCCGTAACCCATTCAAATCACTAGATTCAATTCAGACTATTTCATCATTCTTGCATCTCAAATCAATAATCTTTCATTTGCAGTTTACAATAGCATCATGCAAAGTTAACCAATCCATACACAGAATTATATCAAACTCATCAAAGGGTAATAACATCAGATCAGCCGGAAAACAAATGTCTCGAAACATTAATGGACAATTCTTGCAAACTTTATCAACCAAAACACATCTGTCTAGGGGGTTCGATACTCTAATCAAGAATTCAGTAGACTCTACAGGCAAAGTCTTACTGGATACTAAATTCATGCATATATAAGAATGTGTTGATCTAGGATCTATCAATGCAATCACAGAAGTATCATAAAGTGTGAAAGTACCAGTTATAACATCAGGAGATGAAGCTTTCTCACAAGCTTGAATGACATAGGCTCTGGCAGGTGCACGAGCCTTAGATCTAACAGTCATATCTTTAGTTCCCCTCTGACTGCCTACCTCAAGCTGAGGTGTTACTCTGTCTCAGATTTTGCACAATCTCTTGCTCAACAGACTCAGAACAATCACGGATAAAATGATTTAAAGATCTACATTGAAACAAGCCCAATCATACAATCAACAATTACTGGGATGTCTTTTACCACAGTGTTTACCCTCAGGTCGATCGGATCGAACATTTCCAACACTTGCAACAAAAGTAGCTGGAGCTCTAAAGCTTGAATGCGATCTAGCACGATCTCTACTCGAATGCCCCACATTAGCCTTTGAACGACTATAATCATCTCGAAATTTCTTTGACGCGGACTGAAATGATTTACTTACAGATCTCTTTCTCACATCTCTAGCTTCTAAATCAGCTTTTCTTTTCTCTTTCCCAAGTTCTTCAGCTTTACATGCTCGTTCAACAAGCACAACGAACTCTTTTATTTCCAAAATCCTGACTAACAATTTAATATCTTTATTCAAGCCATCCTCAAATCTTTTGCACTTGATTGCTTCAGTCGAGACACATTCTCGTGTATATTGGCTCAATCTCACAAATTATCGCTCGTATTTCGTAACAGACATACTGCCTTGTTTAAGCTCAAGAAACTCTTTACGTTTCTGATCGATAAATCTCTAACTGATGTATTTCTTTTAGAATTTAGCTTGAAAGAAATCCCACGTGACTCATTCTCTTGGAACTGTGAATATTAATGTCTTCCACCAATGATACATCGTATATCTCATAAGCGAAACAGCACAATTAAGGCATTCATCCTAAGTCAATAACAATTCATCGAACACTCGTATTGTATTCTCTAACCAAAACTCGGCTCTCTCAGCATCATCATTAGTAGTAGCATGGAACTCTTCGGCCCCATATTTTCTAATTTTATCAACCGGAGGCTTAACAACTGAATCGAATTAACTTGTGGCATGACAGGGACTTGTGGAGGATTGACCGGGGGTAAAGGTTGTGGCACAGCCGGATTATTGGGTGAACCAATCATTCATCATTCGATAAAATACTTGATTAGCCTCTCCATCATGACTACTAGTAGTCGGTCTAGAATCAGATGGCACCGTCCCTTGAGCGGGAGTAGGCACATTACTCTCGACATCATCAGCTACAGCTTGTTCGGGATCCATTTGCTATATAAAAACCCATTTTCATTGTCAAGATTCATCATACTATCGCAGTTCATATATAAGGCATATATAGCTAGACTCACATACGCTATGTTAGTCCTAGAATCGACTAAATCGTAGCTCTGATACCATCCAAATGTAACACCCTTAACCCGTATCTGTCACTGAAATAGGGTTATGAGGCATTACCAAACATATCAGAACATTCACGTATACTTAAGCATAACATAATCAAAACATATAATAGTCATTCACAATTGTCCCTTATATAGGTCTATGAGAACTTAAACATGCTTTAGAAAAGGGTCGGGACTAAACCGAGCTCATGCAAAATTTTTCAAAACTTAAACATTTTTCAAAATTATAAAGGTCACACACCCATCGTGTGGCTCACACGGCATTAGACACGCCTGTGTGTCTAGGCCATGGCAAAACAAGGTATACATACTGACTTGTCCACATGGCCACAAGACAAGCCCATGTGCCAGGCTGTGTGAAAATTAGGGAGGCTACTGACTTGGGTCACACGGCTAGTCACACGCTCGTGTGTCTAGCCCGTGCTCGAAACTGACTTGGCCTAGCACACGGCCTAGCACACGGCCATGTGTGAAACTGTGTGGTCTGCCCAGGCTCATTTCGAAATGGCCATTGAGCAACACGGTTGAGACACACGCCTGTGTCCCTATCCGTGTGGAGAAAAATAGGCCATTTACAAGGCCAACATGCCACCCATTTATGGGTCCTCCCTACAAGCATCAAACCACAACATTTCATACCAAATTTTCAACCAAATTCAACCATAATATACACATCATATATACCATATCATTATCAACAACTTTCATGCTTAATATCTAAACCAAATTATATCATAATCACCTACCAAACACATTCAATCATACATATTCTTACCATAAAGTTTCACATCCATTCTTATATCAAAATCATGCCATTTATAAAACTAAATCACATTACTAACTTACCAAATTGAGCATTTCTCACTAGGTCATATATATACATCAAATATGCCATTTTTTGCATCACATATCATAATCCAAAATTAAACCATAAGTTCAACTATAATCAAGCCATATCACATAGCTAAATATACACTTCAAAAAACATATCCACAAACTTCTAGCCTATACATGTCATACTTCAATATATACATTTTTAAAAAGTACCAAAATAGAGTTCGATAGTGTGGTGATGATCCTCGATAATCCCCGAACTTCTAGTAGTTTTGATATCTATAAAACAATTGAAAACACACACAAAGTAAGCTTTCAAAAGCTTAGTAAGCCCTATACAAATAAACTTAACACATAACATCAATCTAGATCAATTCATTCATATAATTCAAGACAAAATACATTCACATAGCCATATATCTCTTATGGTTCATTTGATCATGATTCATATATATATATATATATAATATCTCATCCTCATAGCAACTCATACTTATATCATGTGTTCACCAAGGTACATGTACTTACCTTTCATTCTCAAACATGGTATACAATTCAAATGTACCTGGTTCAGATACACATTCACATAGTCATCCATTTTCTCGGAATGCCTGTTGAACCATTTGAAATCAATAAGGATACTCGGATAGCTTGAAACGCTCATACAATGCCAATGTCCCAGACATGGTCTTACATGTAATCAAATATCGATGCCACTGTCCCAGATAGGGTCTTCCACAACATCAAATATGATGCAGATGTCCCAGACATGGTCTTACACGTAAATCATAAGTCGTTGTCAATGTCCCAGATGTGGTCTTACACGATAACACATATCTGATCCTATGTCATGACATATGTATCTTAACTATTCCTATGGTTCATACGGGGCTTTTCGAACGTTGATACTTTGTCGATACTTTCTCGAATATCTCATGCTCAACTCATATAATCATTTAACATTGTTCAATAGAATATAAACATTAATAATTCAATTCAAAACACATTTATTTGTATATCAACTTACCTCGTTCAGATCCGAACAAACGGAGTCGACTACTCGACGACTTTTAACTTCCCCCGATCTAATTTTGTTTTCATTTGTTCTTGATCTAAACACATTCAAATTTAACTCTTTTTTTCAAAAAAAATCATTCAATACAATCCAAAAACACATAATTAGAGCATTTTACAAATTAGTCCTTATATTTTCACATTTTGACACTTTAGTCCCTAATTCACAAAATCACAAAATACACAAAATTTCCTTTTACACATACTTGGCCTAATATTCATAGTGTTCATATAAGTCCTCATATTTTGTTTATTTCACATTTTAGTCCCTTAGTTTTTCATTTTCACAATTTAGCCCAAATTACTCAAATTTATCGAAAATTCAAAGACAAACATGTTAACCCAACATCAAGCTTCCATATACTATCATCAAACTTCATAAAAGTCATAGTTTCATTAATGGCATAACTCAAAATAATCACAAAAATCAAAAATTGAGACATGGGCTTAGTAAAACACAAAGCAACGATCACAACAACATAGAAATTATCGAAAACAGAAAAAAAAAACGCATACCTTAATTCAAACTCAAAGTGCCAAAACCCTAAGACTATTTTCTTTTCTTTTGTTCTTCAATTTTCAGCAAATACAACATAAAATGGCCTAATTTGATGTTTTGTTTTAATTATAATAGGTTATTTACATATTTACTTATTTAGCCTTTCAATTAAAAAGTCATAGCAATTAAGCACTTTAACAAATAGAAGGTCACTTTTACATTTTACGCGATTAAGTCCTTTTCGTAAATTAAACACACAAATGATAAAATTTTCATACGAAATTTTCATAGATATCAATTCACATACAATAAGCACAAAAATAATATTAAAATATTTTTTTGACTCAGATTTGTGGTCCCGAAACCACTATTCTGACTAGGGTCTAAACCAGGCTGTTACAACATAAGCCAAGTAAGCTTCACAACCCTTTCTCACATATTTCTAAGCTAATATCAATGAAATCACTGCTTGCAAACCACTCAGATCATCTGACTCAATCTGTATAATTTCATTATTCTAACATCTCAAATCAATCATCTTTCGTTCGCAATTCACAACAGCATCATGCATCGTTAACCAATCCATACCCAGAATTATATCAAACTCGTCAAATGGTAACAACATAAAATCAGCTTGAAAGCAATTATCCCAAATCATCAACGGACAGTTCTTGCACACTTTATCAACCAACACACACTTGCCTAAGGGGTTCGATACTCTAATTACAAATTCAGCAGACTGTATAGGCAAAGTCTTACTGGATACTAAATTCACACATATATATGAATGAGTTGATCCTGGATCTATCAATGCAATAACTTTAGTATCATAGAGAGTAAAAGTACCGGTAATGACGTCTAGAGATGACGGTTCTTCGTGAGCACGAATAGCATAATCTCGTGTAGGTGCTCTCACCTCTGACCTTACAGCAGAGTCTTTAGTCACTTTCTAGTTCCCACTCATATTTCTCGTGTTTCTAGGTGGTCTACTTCTAGCTGAAGTGCTACTCGGTCTCACATTTTGTACTGTATCTTATTCAACCAACTCTGGACAATCACGGATAAAATGATCCAAGGATCCACATTTAAAATAGGCCCTATCATTCAATCTATAATCACCAGGATGCCTTTTACCATAATGTTTACATTCAAATAGGTTAGGTCTCACGCTTCCAACACTAGCAATCAAAGTAGCTGGAGCTTTGAAGCTCGATTGTTGTTTCACTCGATCTCTATTTGAATGCCCCAAAAATGCATTGGAATGGTTAAACAAGTCTCGAAATTTCTTCGATGCAGACTGGTAAGACTTACTAATTGATCTCTTTCTTGAATCTCTTGCTTCAAAATCAGTTTTTCTCTTCTTCTTTTTTGTTGAAATCCTCAGATTTACAAGCTCTATCAACTAACACAACAAATTCTTTAATTTCCAGAATCCCAACTAACAGCTTGATGTCTTCATTCAATCCATCAACGAATCATTTACACGTGATCTCTTCGGTAGAAACATATTCTCGAGCATATTTTCTCAAACGTACAAATTCTCTTTCATATTATGTGACAGTCATTCGACCCTGTTTCAACTCTAGAAACTCTTTATGCTTCTGATCAAGGAATCGCTGACTTATATATTTCTTTCAGAATTCTGATTAAAAGAACTCCCAGGTGACTCGTTCTCTAGGAACCATAGATATCAATGTTTTCCACCAATGATACACATTGTCCTTTAACTTAGATACCACACATTTGATAGATTCATCAGGAGTACAGGATAATTCATCAAACACTCTGATTGTATTCTCGAGCCAGAACTCAGCGCTCTCAGCTTCATCATCAACTGTAGCCTAAAACTCTTCGGCCCCGTGTTTACATATCTTATCCACTGGCAGCTTACTCAATCGAATGAGATTTAACACTTGAGTCACAATGAGAACTTGTTGAGGAACAGGCGGGGATGGAGGTTGTTGAGCAGCAGGATTCATTCGAACAAACTCCATGAACCACTCATTCATCATTTGAAAGAAGGCTTGCTTAGCCTCTCCCCCCTGGCTACTAGAAATAGGCCTAGAATCAGACGGCGCTGACCCTTGAGCAGGAGCGAGCGCATTAGTTTCCACATCGTCAGCTATGGCTTGATCAGGATCCATTTGCTATAAAAAACACATTTTAACTATCAGGAATCATCACACTATCGCAGTTTATATATATGGCATGTATAGCTAGACTCTCACACACTACATTAGTCCGAGAATTGACTAAACCGTAGCTCTAATACTAGTTAAATGTAACACCCCTAACCCGTATCCGTCACCAGAATAGGGTTACAAGGCATTATCGATCAATACACATCATTCACAAACATTTATGCATTTCAATAACAAAATACATTCACCTCAATCATATTGTCCCTTCTAAGGTCCTACTAGACCTTAAAACATGATTAGAAGTGGTTCGGGACTAAACCGATAACATTTACAAACTTTGAGAAACTTATAAAATTTTCAAACTTTTCAGGGTCACACGCCCAAGTGAACAGGCCGTGTGCCTCACATGGCTACTAGACACGTCCGTGTCACAAGCTGTGTGAAAATAGGGCATACATACTGACTCACACGACACGGCCGAGGACACTTCCGTGTTCCAGACCATGTGAAATTTAAGGGGGTTACTGACTTGGGTCACACAGCTGGCCACATGCCCATATGCCAGCCCGTGTGTCACATATGGCCAGTAGACACGCCCGTGTGTCTAGGCCGTGTCAAAACTATAAGTTATACTGACTTTAAATTGAAATGTACCTTAGGGGACACAGGGCCATATAACATGGCCGTGTGTCTTACACGGCTGAGACACACGCCCGTGTCTCTACCCGTGTGGACAAAAATAGGCCATTTGCAAAGCCAATTTGCCATCCTTTTCACAATCACACATAGCAACCAAAATAACTCCATTTCAATACATCTTTAGGCAACCAAAAGCATGCCAGTTCATACTGATATCATGTTATCTATTCACAACCATTTCAACCACTCAATTCCATATTCGAAACATACCAAATCCATATGCCTAAAACCATCACAATTTGCATAAATTTCAAATGCAGATCAATTTAACATCTATTTTATGCCACAAAATCAATTCACAATATATCATCTTTCAAGTATTAACTTACCAAATGGCAAATAACTAATTGAGGAACCATATAACCATACCAAAACATGAGGTAACTTATACATCATATATTACTCATCAAGCACATGATTCAAGCCAACTTAAATGGCTAAAAACACATCAACATTTACATCATTAACAAGCTAAATTACATAGCTAATATCATAGTTCAAAACATACCAAAATGACACTAGCGTATACATGCCATATACCATATATACAAAGCTTTAAAAGTACCAACAAGTAGTCGATAGTGTGATGATGGTTCCCAATGATCCCTGATGTCTGAGCTAGCTCCGATAATCTATAAAACATGGAAAGAACACACAAAGTAAGCTTTAAAAGCTTAGTAAGCCATATACAAATAAATCTATCATACGAATCACAATATTTCTATCAATAGGCCAGGTACAAGTAACACATATAAATACACAAACCTTTCTCTTTGAACACATACTCAATATTGTAATCAAATTCATCATTTACTTCACTTCTCAATACTCTTATGAATCTCATATATACCTGAGTCATTTAACTCATTAACACATTCTTTCTCAACTTGTCTTTGCCCGTTGAACCACTCAGAATTGCTAAGGATACTCGAAAATCACATAAGCTCATACAATGCCATATCCCAGACCACTGTCCTAGACAGGGTCTTACACGAAATCGATTAACGATGCCAATGTCCCAGACATGGTTTTACACATAATCTCAATACAATGCCAATGTTCCAGACATGGTCTTACATGTAATCACATCTCGATAATCTAATGTCATGACATTCATATCCTATGCTATTCCTAAGGTTTGTACGGGACTTTCGGATGTCTTAACTTCGTCGATTCATGTTTGTATTTACTTATTCGATATTCATAGCATTTCAGTGATGATAAATTATATATAATTCAATTCAAAGACATTATTTGCATATGAACACTAACCTCATAGTCAAAATAAACGAATCAGATCGATTACTTGATAACTTTCGATTTCCCTCGATCTAAATTCAATTTCTTTCTTTCAGGATCTATATAAATTTAAAATTAACTCTTTTATTCCTCAATTCATTCAATTTCATCCAAAACACACAATTTGGGACATTTTACACATTAACCCCTATAATTTCACATTTTCTCAATTTAGTCCCTATTTCATAAAAACACAATTTACAATAATTTCAACTAAACCCAAGCTAGCCGGATATCTATAGGCTCCATAATAGCCCATATTTATCAATATTTCACACATTTATCCACACATTTTACACTTTTCACAAATTAGTCCCTTTTATGAAATTTCACTGAAAATCACTTTATAAAACATAAAAATTTATCAACAAATACTCATTTTCCATCATCAAACATTCAAGAACTCAAGCATTCATCAATGGAAACTTTCAAATCATTAACACTTTCACAAATTGAGACATGGGCTAGCTATAACACGATGTAACGATCACAAAACATATAAATTATAAAAAAACGAGCTTGAATCATACCTTAATCAAGCCAATTACTAGCCAAAACCCTAAACACATTCAAGCTTCTTCTTTTCCTTCAAATTCGGTTAAAATGCATTAAATATGGACAAAATTCAATTTGTTTTTATTAATATTAGCTTATTTACAAAAATGACACATTTACCTTTAATGAATAAACATTAAAATTCCACTAACTATGGATATATTTGTCCATCCATTATTCAAATGGATTAATAGCATCATAAGGGCTTCACACTTAATAAACCATAGCAATTTGGCACTTTTAACTTATAGCATGCTACTTATGCGATTTAGTCCTTTTTCTCAAATTGAGCTATTAAATGATAAAATTAGCTCACGAAATTTTCACACATATAGATTCACATACTGTAAACACCAAAATTAATATTAAAATAATTTTACGACCTTGAATTTGTGGTTCCAAAACCACTGTTCTAATTTAGCTAAAATCAGGCTATTAAAAGTACTAATGATAACATCTGGAAATGACACTTCTTCGTGAGCACGAATAGTGTAGGCTCTAGCAGGTGCTCTAGCCTCGAATCTCACAGTGGAGTCCTTTGTTGCCCTTCGACTACCACTTACATTTCCAGCATTTCTTGTTGGTTTTCCTCTCATCGACATATTACTTGGTCTTACATTCTGAGGTCTATCTTTCTCAATCATCTCAGGACAGTCTTTAATAAAATGATCCGGCAAGCCACATTTGAAACAAGCTTTAGTACTCTTATTCCAGCATTCACCAAAATGTCTTCTCCCACACTATTAACACTCAGGTTTGTTATTTCTCACATGCCAACACTCGAAATAGAAGTAGCTTGAGCTTTAGAATTCACATGTTGATTTCCACGATCTCTATTCTGGTACCCCACAGATGCATTCGATCGATTATATGAATCTTAGAATCTCTTTGATGAAGAATGATAAGGTTTATTCATTAGCCTCTTTCTCGAATCTCTAGCCTCTGAACCAGCTTTCTTCTTTTCTTAGCTAAAGTCTTCAGCTTTACAAGCCCAATCAACTAACACAACGAATTCTTTTAAATCTAATATCCAGACCAGAAGTTTAATATATTTGTTCAACCCATTAACAAACTACTTACACATAATTTCTTCGATAGAAACATACTCCCGAGCGTACTTTCTCAACCGTAAAAATTCTCTTTCATATACTATCACAGTCATTCAGCCTTGTTTTAATTATAGAAACTCTTTGTGCTTTTGATCGAGAAGTCTTTGACTGATGTATTTCTTTCGAAATTTGGATTGAAAGAACTCCTAAGTAACTCATTATTTCAAAACCACAGATATCAACGTGTTCCACCATTGATACACTGTGTCTCTCAGTATATTTAATACATTCATCAAGAGTACAAGACAATTCATCAAATAATCAAATCGTATTTATCGAGCCAGAACTCAGCTCTCTCAGCATAATTATCAGCATTAGCTCTGAACTCTTCAGCCCGTGTTTGCGAATCTTGTCAACTAGAGGCTTATTCAACCGTATTGGATATCTAATTTGAGGAATAATAAAGATTTGTTGAGGAATAGGTGGGGGTGGAGGTTGCTGAGCAACAGGGTTTGTATGAATGTATTGAGTGAACCATTCATTCATCATTTGAAAGAAGGCATCTTTAGCCTCTCCTCCCTGACTGCCCGTCACGGGTCTAGAATCAGATGGCGCTGTCCCTTGCATAGGAGCAGGTGCATTACTCTCAACCTCATTGGCTATAGCTTGATTGGGATCTATTACTATACGAAAACACAATTTAAGTTGTCAGGAATCATCACACTATCGTAGTGTATAAATGGCATGTACAGCTAGACTCTCATACACACTACGTTAGTTCTAGAATTGACTAAACATAGCTCTGATACCAAAAAAATTGTAACACCTTAACCCGTATCTGTCGCCAGAGTAGGGTTACGAGGTATTACCGATCAATTCACAACATAAAGCATACATTTATCAAACATAAAGCATTCATTCTCATAAATCATTCAACAAAATCACATTGTCCCTTATAAGGGCCTACGGGGCCTTAAACATGCTTTAGAAGTGGTTTGGGACTAAACCGATAACATATAAAAATTTTGGAAACTTAGAAAAATTTCAACCATACAGGGGTCACACACCCGTGTGAATAGGCCGTGTGCCTCACACGGCTCTAGATACACTCGTGTCTCAAGTTGCGTGGAAAGAGGGCATACATACTAACTTAAGTCACACGACCGACCACACACTTATGTGTCTAGGCCGTGCCAAATCTGTAGGTTATACTGACTTGTGCAACACGACCAAGTCACACGCCTGTATGCTAGGCCATGTGCCAATTAGGGGGCATACTGACTTGTACCACATGGCCAGTCACACGTCCGTGTGTGAGACCGTGTGGAGAATACTGACTTCAATTCAATTCCAACACCAGCAGACACATGGCCTTGTAACATGGCCATGTGTCACACACGACTGAGACACACGCCCGTGTCTCTGCCCGTGTGGACAAAAATAGGCCATTCGCAAGGCCAATTTGTCACCCCAACTTCAAAGTACCTACACAAGGAAAAATGGCACCATTTCATTATACAATTAGGCAGCCAAAATCATTAACCAAATGCACAATTCATACCATTATAATTTCATCTATTCCAATTCTCAAATCACTACCATTTACTTAGCCAAATACATGCCAAAACAATATCAAACAATATGGCTCATTTACCATAATTTACACATAGATAACATATCCTATAAATAACCTACACAACATCTAAAATCATATCATATCAAGGCATTTCCCAAGCATTTATACTCCACAAATCAATTAACCATTTGAGCAACTATAAAACCATCACCACATTTATACCAAAACATACCAAAATAAGCCATCACTCATGGCTAAATATACAAACCAAAACATATACATTTACAAGCTATTTCTAATAACCAAACACACATCAATATCAACATTATTTACAAGCCAAATCTCATGGTTATAATCATAACCAAAATACCACATCTAGCCTATACATGCTATATACCAAAATTATATAATTCAAAAGTACCAACTTAGATATTTGATAGTGCGATGATGTTCCTGATGACTCCCGAATTCGAGCTAGCCTTGATTCACTATAAAACATAGAAAAATAACACGAAGTAAGCTTTTAAGCTTAGTAAGCTTGTATGAGATAAACTTAATGCAATCACATAAACATAAATCAATATGTAACATTCATTAACTATCAAACCTTTCAAGTACTCATTCACAAAGTTATATACTCTCATCATCATTTCTTCGATTCAAATCTAAAATGGTTTATTCACATACCTGTACGATCTCGTACCAATCTCATATACGTTCTCATCTTTCATTTACCCGTTGAACGATTCGGAATAGAAATCAGATACTCAAGGGTCTTACACGATAAGTACCTATACCATGGCCCGAAGCCAAATTAAGGTATCTTATCCAAAATACTGATATCATGGCCCCAAGCCAAATCAGCCGATATTCATGACCCAAAGCCAAATTAGTATATCTCGCACCTGAAGTGCTAAATCATGGCCTAAAGCCAACTCAAGGTATCCCTGATGACATGTCACTAGCATCCTAAACTATTTCAAAGGTTCAACAGGGATTCCAACTACTGAATCTTCATCGAATCATTTCTGAACTTGTCCGTAATCACGTAATCACAATTCATGCTATATCAAACCACATAATATACATTTGAAATAAAATTATAACATACGAACTTATCTCAGATGTTAAAATAGCGAATTGAGTCGATTAGTCAATAACTTTATCTTTTCCCCGATCCAAGTTCGTATTTCTCCTTTCTTGATCTAAATATATTTAAAATTAACTTATTTAATCAACCATTCATTCAATTTAGTCCAAAACATACAATTAAGCCTATTTACATTTTACCCCTAAACTTTCACACTTTTAACAATTTAGTCTTTATTTCACAAAACACAAAATTCACATAATTTCAATAAACCCAAGCTTGGCTGAATTATTTATAGGTCCCTAGCATCCCAAAACTTTCATTTGTTTCACATTTCAACTACACAATTTGTACATTTCACAATTTAATCCCTATTATGCATTTTCATCAAAAATCACTTTATGAAACATGAAAATCTATCATCAAGCTTTCATATTTCAACAGTAAAATTAGCTCACAAAAGTTTCATACATATCAAATAACATGCTGTAAATATCGAAAATAATATTAAAATAATTTTTCGACATCAAATTTTGGTTTCAAAACCACTGTTCTGATTTAGCTAAGACCGAGCTATTACATCCCGATATTATCACTGGTACTTTTTCTCTCTGTAATACTAATTTAGTTACATTGATTGATCCTAGATCGACCCATTCTTATGTTTGTGTAAAATTGGTAGCTAGCAAGAGCTTGCCTATTGAGTTTACTGAGTTTGTGATTAGAGTGTCAAACCTTTTAGGCAAACATGTACTAGTTGATAGAGTTTGCAAGAATTGTTCCTTGATGATTCGAGGTCACTGTCTTCCAGCTGATTTAATGTTGTTGTCATTTGATGAATTTGATGTTATTTTGGGTATAGATTGGTTGACACTGCATGAGCCATAGTGAACTGTAAAAGAAAGACTATTGAACTAAAATGTGAAAATGGTGAAACTCTTCGAATTGATTTGGATGAGTCGGGTGAGTTACCTATTGTGATTTCTTCAATATCTACCCAAAATTATGTGAGGAAAGGTTGTGAAGCTTATCTTGCTTATGTGTTGAATACAAAGATGTTTGAATTGAAAATTAAGTCAGTGTTGATAGTTTGTGAATATCCGAATGTGTTTCCAGAAGAGGTTCCTGGGTTGCCTTTGATTAGAGAAATTGAGTTTGATATTGATTTAGTACCAGAGACCTCACTGATATCTACAGCTCTATATAGAATTTCTCTGACTAAATTGAAAGAATTAAGAACTCAGTTGCAAGAGTTGATGGATAAGGGTTTTGCGAGACTGAGTTTTTCCCTCTAGGGTGCTCCAGTGTTATTTGTAAAGAAGAAAGATAGATCCATGAGGCTTTGTATCGATTATCGATAGCTCAACCTATAAAGAACAAGTATCCTTTGCAAAGGATTTTGATCAGTTGAGAAGAGCAATGGTATTCTTGAAAATTGATTTGAGATCTAGCTACTATCAGTTGAGAGTTAAAGAGACGGATGTGCTGAAAATCGCTTTCAGGACAAGGTATGGGCATTATGAATTTCTTGTTATGCCTTTCAGACTAACTAATGCACCTGCTATTTTTATGGACTTGATGAATGGAATTTTTCGACAGTATTTAGATAAGTTTGTAGTTGTGTTCATCGATGATATTCTGATTTATTCTCAAGATAAGTCCGAGCATGCCGAGCACTTGAGAATTGTATTGCAGACCTTGAGAGATAAGCAGTTGTTTGATAAATTCAGTAAAAGTGAGTTTTGGCTTTGAGAAGTCAAATTTTTACGACATATTATTTCAGGTGATGGTAACCAGGTTGATCCAAGTAAGATTTTAGCGATTGTTGATTGGAAACTGCCGAGGAATGTATATAAAATTAGAACCTTTTTGGGCTTAGCTAGATATTACCAACGTTTTGTCAAAGAATTTTTGATGATTGCTACTCTTATGACCAAGCTATTGCAAAAAGATGTTAAATTTGAATGGTCTGAAAAATGTAAGCATTATTGACTGAGGCACTGATTTAGTGCAACCTGAGCCGGGAAAAGAGTTTGTGATTTATAGTGACGCATCACTAAATGGATTAGGATGTGTGTTGATGCAAGAAGGCAAAATGATAGCTTATGCCTCGAGACAGTTGAAATCGTACGAGAAGAATTATCCGATGCATGATTTGGAATTAGCCGTTATTGTGTTCGCTTTAAAAATTTAGAGACATCATTTGTACGGTGAGAAATGTCATATCTTTATTGATCATAAAAGTTTAAAATACTTGATGACTCAGAAAGATTTAAACTTGCGGCAATAGAGATGGCTCGAGTTACTGAAAAATTATGAGCTTGTAATTGATTACCACTCGAGTAAGGCAAATGTAGTTGCAAATGCATTGAGTAGAAAGACTTTGTTTGCTTTGAGAGCGATGAATACACTGTTGACTTTGTCTGATAATGGTTCGATCCTAGATGAGTTGGGAGCTAGACCGTTATTTCTCCAACAAATTTGTAAAGCTCAGAAATGTGACAGTGATTTGCAAGCCAAAAGAGTTCTTTGTGAATCGGGTAGTAATTCAAATTTTCATATCGGATTCAATGATTGTTTGATGTTCCAAGGAAAAATTTGTGTACCTAAGAATGATGAACTTATTTAATAAATTCTTCATGAACACATAATGGTTGTTGATCTGTGCATCCAGGTAGTACAAAAATGTATAATGATTTGAAGAAATTGTATTGGTGGCCAGGTATGAAACGAGATATTTCAGAGTTTGTTTTGAGATGTTTGATTTGTCAACAAGTAAAAGCCGAACACCAAGTACCTTCGGGTTTACTTCAGCCAGTGATGGTACCTGAGTGGACGTGGGATAGGATTACTATGGACTTTGTAACTGGGTTGCCCTTGACTTCGAAAAAAAAAGATACCGTCTGGGTTGTTGTTGATAGATTAACGAAATCAGCTCATTTTATTCTAGTACGTACTAACTACTCACTTGATAGGTTAGTCGAATTATATATTTCTGAGATTGTGAGATTACACGAAGTGCCTATTTCTATTATTTTAGATAAAGATCTGAGGTTCACTTCGAGATTTTGGAAGAAATTACAAGAGGCATTGGGTACAAAGTTGAACTTTAGTACCGTATTTCATCCACAAACCGACGATCCGTTTGAAAGAATGGTTAAGGTACTCGAAGATATGCTCCGCTGTTGTGTTTTAGAGTTCGAAGGTAGTTGGGAGAAATATCTACCATTGGTCGAATTAGCTTATAACAATAGTTTTCAGTTGAGTATAAAGATGGCACCATATGAGGCATTGTATCGCCGCAAGTGCCAAACTCCATTATACTAGACCAAGCTCAATGAGAGATGGATTCATGGGGTTGATTTGGTTAGAGAAACCAAAGAAAAAGTAAAGGTAATCCGTAATTGCTTGAAAGCCACTTCAGATCAGCAAAAGTTGTACGCAGATTTGAAAAGAAAAGAGATAGAGTTTCAAATTGGTGATAGAGTATTTCTAAAAGTATCTCCATGGAAGGAGATTCTGAGATTTGGCCGTAAAGGCAAGTTAAGTCCACGTTTCATTAGGCCATATGAGGTTATAGAAAGAATAGGGCTAGTGGCATATCGGTTAGCTTTACCGACAAAGTTGGAAATGATTCATAATGTGTTTCATGTGTCGATGTTGCAACGATGCCATTCCGATCCCTCACATGTGATTTCTCCAATAGAGGTTGAGATTCTACCGGATATGACGTATGGTGAAGAACCAATCCAGATTTTAGCTCGGAATGTTAAACAGTTGAGAAATAAAACTATAACCCTAGTGAAAGTTTTATGGCAATGACATGGGGTCGAAGAGGCTACGTGGGAACCAGAGAAAGGTATGAAAAAACAGTACCCAAACCTATTTTTTGGTGAGCTTTTCGGGGACGAAAATCCCTAAAGGGGGACAGTTGTAACAACCCGATGGTGAGCCTAGTAGGAATAGTGGTTTCGGGATCACGAATCTGACATAGAAAAACTTGTTTTTATTAAATTTTTATGGTCTAAAATTTTATGGAATGATTTCCAGAAAATTTAGTTCGAAAATTTTGACGTTTGAGCACTCAATTTAGAAAAAATGACTAAATTGTAAAAAGTACAAAAGTTGAGTTCTACATGCTAGAGGTGTCTAATTGTTATGAAATTTTAAATTAAAGGTCCTTATATGTAATTAGACCATTTGTTAAGTTAGTGGACAAAAATAGACATGAGGTAAGAGAAATTTCACATTTTATAAAAAGGGTATTTTAGTAATTTGTTAATTAAAGACAAAATAAGTAAAATAAAAGGAAAATTTAGTCCATCTTCTTCTTGCTTGGCCGAAAATTGAAGAGGGAAGACATAGCTAGGGTTTTTCCACCTTTCAAACTCGATTGTAAGTATGTTCTTATCCCGTTTTTAATGCTTTTTACATTTTTAAAGTCATTATCACTCGATCTACCTATTTCTACCACTAATTTGAGAAATGATTAAGGTATAAGGTTTAAAACATGTTACAAATGTGTGTATTGTGATGTTTAATGATAGATTATGCAAGTTTCATGTTTGATAAACGACTTTTGCTAAGTGATTTTCGATAAAAATGCCTAAAAAGACCTATTTGTAAAAGTTATAAAATAAGTAGTAAAAGTGTGATTGAATGAAAAATGTGGGCTGGTATGAGTACAATAAATATTTGACTAGGCTTGGGTAATGAAGAAATTTTATAAAAATCATTTTATGAGCCTGGGGACTAAATTGTAAAAATGTCAAAGTTTAGGGGAAAAAATGTAATTTTTTCCATAGTGTAATTTTTGGGCTGAATTGAACAATGTGAATATTAAATAAGTTAAATTTTTTATTATAGATCAAGAGAAATGAGGTTCGGACCTAGATCGGGGGAAAAACAAAGTGTTTGACGATTAAGTCTCATTTCTACTATTTTTGTACCGAGGTAAGTTTATATGTGACAGCCCAAAATAGACCCTAGCCGGAATGTGGTTTCGGGACCACAAAACCGAGGCATAGCAATAATTTAAAATTTATTTTGATGCCTATAATATGTGAGTATTCATGTATGACATTTTTTGATGATTGATTTAGTGTTATAAAGGTGAATTTCACTAGAAAGGACTTGTGTGAGAAAATTTAGAATTTGAGATAGGCAAATGTGGAAGTGGCCTATTGATGCACACTAGGAAATGTTGTCCTTGCATGTCAAATTCCCAAATTTGACTATAGTGGCGGCCATGGTGATGAATATGGGCAAAAGAAAACATGTCTTAAACATGTTTTGCTAGTGGTGCATGTTTGAAATAATAAAATAAGAGTATGAAAAAAAAGAGAAAAAAATGTTCATCCTTCTCCATAGGCTTGGCCGAATGTACTAAGGAAAGAAAAGAAAATTTGTTCATCTTTTCTCATCTTCTTGGCCGAAATTACTAAGGAAAAGGGGAGGATTTTTGCTTCATGCTTGGGTTGGAAGAGACCTAGAAGGAGATTTGGCTAAGTTTACATCAAGATTAAGGTATGTATGAGGTTGTGTTAGGAGTTTCATGCATGACTTGGTTGCTAACTTGATGTGCATGTTAGCCATGGCTCAAATCTTTGTTATGCCATGGAAATGGTATTTGGGCAAAGTTGTTATGGTGATAAAGCCATTGCATGCTAAGTGTGAAGCTTGATGATGATGCATGCAATGATGGATTTTCTACTCATGAGTAAGATTTTGAGTTTTCTCTTTGTTTTATCATGATTGAAGTTGAAAAGGAACATGATTGTCATATTCGCCATGATGCATTCTTGAGCATGATTCATGCTTCTTGCATGTTAGTTAAAATTTGTGTTTTGGATGGCTATGGACACCTTGAAAATTCGCCATACTCTTATATGCATATATATGATTGCACATTATGTTTTGGTCATGAACTAAGTGATGAATATATTGGTTTAAAGAAGAAGATGTGGAAGAATGCTTGTGAAATTGCAAGCACAATTCGCCTAGCACACATGTAGGTGCTTGATGCTATATTATAAGTTTTAATACAATGTGCAAAGCATTAATTAGTAAATTGCATGCTGTTTTGTAAGGTATTAAGTGCAAAATTGACCTCAACATGTACATGAATATTCGCCTTGGGTAACCTATTGAAGGCCTTAGCATTTCCTTGATGCTCAAATAAATTGTATTGAATTGCTTGATGTAGTATAAAATGTGTATGACCATTGTGTATTCAAGTTAAAGAGTGGCCATATGACCATTTAAAATCCTTGTCATATTCGCCATAAGCAAGCACAATGAGGTTTTAATAAATTGAATTTGTTTGAATTAGCTCAAGAGCTAAGAGGGCCACAATTGGACAAAGGGAAGGAAAAGGTGATCGAATAGCCGAAAAAGCCGTTCGACAACATCCGAGGTAAGTCCTCAAGAAGTGACCTTACTTGAATTATGTGAGATGAAATATGGTTGTGTATGATTATTGATTATGTGTGTATGAGTATTTGAATTCTACCCGGGCTAAGTCCCGAAGGCGAATATGCTAATGATTATAATTGTGTTTGAGCCTTAGTAACGAAAATGAAATATGTATGTCCAATAATTATTGATGTATGTGTGCATGAGAAATTGAATGATATCCGGCTAAGCCCAAGACAATTATGCTGGAAATTTTATCCGGTTAAGACCAAGGCAATTGTGCTAGTGGCTATATCCGGGCTAAGGCCCAAGGCATTCGTATGAAGTTATTCTATCCGGCTAAGACCGAAGGCATTTGCGACGTGACTATATCCGGTTATATTCAAGAATCTTGGGCTGGAGGTGAGTGTTGGTTGCTGAAATGAATTCAAATAGTACACTCGGTAAGCCCAAAGGATAAGGTACGTTATATGTGCATTGGAAAGTCGACGTGCTTGAGCAACATTCGCTCAATCGACTAATGAATTTCAGTTATTGAATTGATTGATGCTTTGCGAACTTATGTAATGATGAAGTGTGAAGTAAGAATGTGTATTAATGAAATGATGCATTTGGCTATGTGAATGTATTGCTGTAATTAGAGTTAATTATATTCCTTGAGACTTACTAAGCATAAAAATGCTTACCCGTTGCTTTGGCTCTTAGTTTTCTAGATTTCGCTCAAGCAATCGGATTTGGGATCGTTGAAGTCGAAGTCATCCACACTATCAAGCCTCCACTTTGGTATAAATTTTTGATTGAACTTGAGATGGCATGTATAGGACTACCTCTTGTTTGTTAAATACGTTGTAATGTAAGTGTGTATGGCCATGCGAAAATGGCTCAAAAGGGAGCATGAACTTAGACTAATTGTGGGTTGTATGTATATATTTGGTGTCATGATGTGGCTATGGTTTGGAAATGGGAATGTTGGTCATATGATCAGCCATTGGCATGGTTAAAATGATCATATATGAACCTATGTATGGCAAGACTAGTTGAATCATGGAGACTACCAAATAGGTAAGTCCTACCTTAAAAACAGATGCTGCCAGCTGCAGTGGCGTGAATGTGAAAAATCACCAAAATTCATAGGAATGGAATTAAATAGTGTATAAGCTATGTAAATGAACCTTGATGAGTCTATTTTCATGTGGAAGAAACGAAATGGTCATAAGAGTTACAGGTTAAGAGTTATTAAAGCTATTGTGAGACAGGGCCAGAATGGTTTCTGGGTTCCCTGTCGCAACTTTAAAATTCACTATAAATTATCAAAAAGAATTAGGAGACATACCTTACATGTACGGATTTCATTTTGAGTCTAGTTTCATTAGAAACAAACGACACCAGCATTAAATCCCTATACAGAGAGATATTCAAGTTATACCGCGCGAAGGTCAGAACAGTCGATCCCTGTAACATGGGTAACTTTAACTAATAAACTGTACCAATTGGCCCGACCAAAATCCTAGAAATAAATCCATGGATGGATATATGAGTCTAAATTCAGGAAAATTTACGAAACCAGTTTCCAAGTTTTGAAACTCGAGATATGATTTTTAAGGCGACAGTGACGCAGTTTTCCAGCCTGACTGGAAATGTCAAATTGGTGGGCAAAAACATGTGAACTTGGCTTGTTAACCCCGGGTCCGACACCAGCGATGGTCTCGGGCTTGGGGTGTTACAATTTATTGGTATCGAGCCACGGTTTAGTCGATTCTAGGACTACCGTGATGTGTTTGGGGTCTAGCTATACATGCCATTAAATGATGAATCGATAGTGTGGTGATTTCGACAATTTGACTTTGTGTTTGTTTATAGCAATGGATCCCGATCCCAACCGAAAGCGATAGCTGATGACGTGAGAGCGTGGCGCTGCTCTGCGCAAGAAGGGACAGCGCCGGCGGACTCTCAACCTATGGCCAGCAATCCTAATGACGAGGCTAAGCAAGCCTTTTATAGTGTGATGAACGAATGGTTTAATCAATACATTCGAACCAACACTACTGTTCCACAACCTCCATTCCCGACAAATGCAACCCCGCACCTACAATACCTCCGGTGATGACCAAATAAGGTCAAGTAAGCCCCCATCGATAGGATTCGAAAACATGGGGCCACTGAATTTAAGGCTACGGATGATGATGATGCGAAGCGCGCTGAATTTTGGTTAGATAACACTATCCGGTGCTTGATGAGCTATCCTGCACACCGATGAGTGCTTAAAGTGTACCATCTCCTTGCTACGCGAGTCCGCCTACTATTGGTGGAGTACTCGACTTGTGGTGCCTAGAGAGCAAGTGACTTGGGAATTCTTTCAAACCGAGTTCAAAAAAGTATATCGATCGAGATTCATCGACCAAAAGCGGAGGGAATTTCTTGATCTTAAGCAAGGTTCTATGTCCGTTATCGACTACGAACGAAAGTTTGTGAGGCTTAGCCAGACGCTGCGAGAATGCATTTCGTCCAAGCTATTATGTGTAAACGCTTCGAGGATGGGCTGAATGATGATATAAGGATGTTTGTTGGCATTCTCGAGATACGAGAGTTCGTAGTACTTGTTGAGCGAGCTTGTAAAGTCAAGAGCTTAGAAAGGAGAAACAAAAAGCTGATGTGGGGATTGGAGAATTCGAAGAGGTCCTCGGAAAGTCTCTTCAACAAGCATCGAAGAGATTTCGAGATGATGCGAGCCGGTCTAGAGGCGTTTCGGGCTTTTCTTGACGAGGACGCGATCGACCCCCTGTGACCACACGAGTCACCTCGATCGCTGATGGCGGAATTGATCGCCGAGAGAGGGCGGAGTGTCCACATTGTGGCAAATGGCATTCGGGAGCTGTTGGTTTCGTGATCGCTCCTCGCTATAAGTGTGGATCGGTGACCACTTTATGAAGGATTGCCCGAGGATGCATGACAGAATGCAAGTCGGGCGCAAACCGGGTGCTACCATCGCCGAGGTAGGCCACCTAGAAATATGGGCAATGTCATGGCGGTCGAGAGGATCTAGAGATGCTACCATCAGATCCGAGGCTCGTGCTCTGCTAGGACTTATGCCATACGCCGCACGCCGAGGATGCCGCTCTCCGGATGTTATTACCGTACTTTCACTCTTTTCAATACAAATGTAATTGCTTTGATTGACCCCGGTTCTACTCATTCATATATATGTGAAACCTTAGCATCCAAAGAAGACTTTGCCCATTGAGTCTCATCGAGTTTGTAATCGGTGTCAAACCCTTTGGGTCATTACGTGTTTGTTAACAAAGTGTGCAAGAAAAGTCCCCTAGTGTTCCGAGGTTCTTGTTTTCCGCGGACTTAATGCTTTTGCCATTCGATGAGTTCGATGTTATTCTTGGTTTGGATTGGTTGACCATGCACGATGCGGTTGTAAATTGCAAGAGCAAAACTATCGATTTGAGGTGCGCGAATAATGAAATAATTCGGGTTGAGTCCACGGACTTAAAAGGGTTGCCACCGTAATATCGCCGATGTTGGCCCGTAAATATGCAAGAAAAAGGGCGCGGCGTACCTTGCGACGCATCGATGACAAGGAATCGAGAAGAAACCCGAATCTGCGTCCGTGGTTTGTGAATACCGGATGTTTTCCCAAGAATTGCCGGTTTACCACTGTTCGAAATAGAATTTGGCATCGAATTGGTACCTGGTACCACTCCAATTTCGATAGCTCCGTATCGTATGGCACCAACGGAATTGAAGGAGTTGAAAGCTCGATTGCAAGAATTGGTGGATAGAGGTTTTGCTCGCCGAGTTTTTCGCCTTTGGGTGCGCCGGTGTTGTTCGTGAAGAAGAAGGATGGAACCATGCGATTGTAGATCGACTATCGTCGACTTAACAAAGCGACGATAAAGAACAAATATCCGTTGCCACGTATTGATGACTTGTTCGATCAATCGAAGGGAGCTTGGTGTTCTCGAAAATAGATTTGAGATCGGGCTACTATCAATTGCGAATCCGAGATTCGGCGTGCCCAAGACCGCCTTGAACAAGATATGGTCACTATGAGTTCTGGTGATGCCGTTTGGGCTCACTAATGCCCCGCGGTATTTATGGATTTAATGAATCGAATCTTTAGACCATATTTGGATCGATTCGTAGTCGTGTTCATTGATGACATCTTGGTCTATTCAAGAAATGAGACCGAACATTGAACACTGCGGTTAGTCTTGCAAATCTTACGGACAAGCAATTATATGCTAAGTTCAGCAAGTGTGAGTTCGGTTAGAGAGGTTAGCTTCTTGGGTCATGTGGTATCTCGCATCGGGTTTTCGAGTCGACCAATAAAATTTCAGCCATACTAAATTGGAAGCCTCAGAAATATTACCGAGGTTCAAGCTTTTGGGGCTTGCGGTTATTACCGACGATTTGTAAAGGCTTCTCAACGATAGCCACGCCGATGACGGCTTACTCCAAAAGGATGTTAAGTTCGAATGGACGGAGAAATGCCAAAAAGCTTCGATCAATGAAAACTTATTTGATGAAGCCCCAATTCTAGTGCAACCCGAGTCCGCAAGGAGTTTGTCATCTATAGCGACGCCTCTACTTGGGTTAGGTTGCGATTAATGCAAGAAGGTCGAGTTGTGGCCTATCGTCGAGGCAATTAAAGCCACATGAGAAAAATTATCCGACTCATGATCTCGAATTGGCCGCCATCGTATTCGCCTTTAAAGATTTGGCGACATTACTTATTTGGTGAAAGGTGCCATGTATACTCGGATCACAAAAGTCTCAAGTATTTGATGACCCAACGAGACTTAAATCTGCGACAAAGACGTTGGCTCGAGTGTTAAAGGATTATGAGCTGATCATTGACTATCACCGGGAAAGGCGAATGTGGTTGCGGATGCCTTGAGTCGTAAATCGTTATTCACTTTTACGAGCGATGAATGTGCACTTGTCTATCCGATCCGACAAGGTGTGTTAGTGGGTGAAATGAAAGCCAAACCATTATTGACACACCAAATTCGAGAAGCTCGTAAAGTCGATGACGAGTTGGTTGCAAAACGGGCTGCGTGTGTTCGAACAAGGACTCGAGTTTCAAATCGACGATGACGATTGTTTGAGGTTCAAAAGTCGTCTGTGTGTCCCAAAGAATTCGAACTCATTTCGATAATTCAATGAAGCCCATTGTAGCCGAATGGCAATCCACCCGGGAGTACGAAGATGTACAATGATTTGAAACGTCGATTTTGGTGGCATGGTATGAAGCGAGACATTTCCGACTTTGTTTGAGATGTTTAATATGTCAACAAGTGAAAGCGGAACATCAGTGCCTTCAGATTACTTCACCAATCACGATACCCGAGTGGAAATGGGATCGAGTCACAATGGACTTTGTATCCGGACCGCCATTGTCGCAAGTAAGAAGGATGCGCTTTGGGTCGTGGTAGATCGATTGACTAAGTCGGCCCACTTTGTCCCCGTACATACGGATTTTTCAATGGACAAATTAGCGGAATTATACGTTTCTCAGATTGTGAAATTACACGGGGTGCCTATTTCCATCGTGTCGGATAGAGATCCGAGATTTACCTCGCGATTTTGGAAAAAGTTGCAAGAAGCTTTGGGTACCAAGTTGCATTTCAGCACCGCCTTTCACCCCCAAACCGATGGTCAATCCGAGCGGATAATTCAGATACTCGAGGATATGTTAAGATGTTGCGTCCTCGAGTTTAGTGGTTCATGGGAACGGTATTTGCCGTTGATTGAATTCGCTTACAACAATAGCTTTCAATCGAGTATTAAGATGGCACCCTACGAGGCTTTGTACGGGCGTAAATGCCGTACACCATTGTTTTGGACCGAGCTTGGTGAAAGCAAGATTTTCGGTGGATTTGATTAGGGATGCTGAATGAAAGTGAAAGTAATCCGTGAAAGTTTGAAGATAGCCTTCGATCGTCGAAGTCGTGACGCGGATATGAAGCGTAAGGATATCGAGTATCGTGGGTGATAAAGTGTTTCTCAAGGTATCGCCTTGGAAAAGATACTCGATTCTACCGTAAGGGCAAGTTGAGCCCGAGGTTCATTGGGCCATATGAGATATCGAGCGAGTCGGTCCGATGGCATATCGTTTGATTTTGCCCCGAACTCAAAAGGTTCACGATGTCTTCCACGCTTCGATGCTTCGACGTTATAGATCCGACCCATCGCACGTGATTAGTCCATCAGAATTGAAATTCAAGCTAATATGAGTTATGAAGAAGAACCGATTCGTATCCTATCACGAGAAGTGAAAGAGTTGCGAAACAAGCGGGTTCCGCTAGTGAAAGTGTTATGGCTCAAGCACGGATAGAAGAAGCTACTTGGGAGACCGAGAACTCTATGAGAGAGCGATATCCGAACCTATTTACGGTAAGATTTTTGGGACGAAAATTCCTTAAGAGGGGGGTTGTGACAGCCCAAAATAGACCCTAGCGGAATGTGGTTTCGGGACCACAAAACCGAGGCATAGCAATAATTTAAAATTTATTTTGATGCCTATAATATGTGAGTATTCATGTATGACATTTTTGATGATTGATTTAGTGTTATAAAGGTGAATTTCACTAGAAAGGACTTGTGTGAGAAAATTTAGAATTTGAGATAGGCAAATGTGGAAGTGGCCTATTGATGCACACTAGGAAATGTTGTCCTTGCATGTCAAATTCCCCAAATTTGACTATAGTGGCGGCCATGGTGATGAATATGGGCAAAAGAAAACATGTCTTAAACATGTTTTGCTAGTGGTGCATGTTTGAAATAATAAAATAAGAGTATGAAAAAAAAGAGAAAAAAATGTTCATCCTTCTCCATAGGCTTGGCGAATGTACTAAGGAAAGAAAAGAAAAATTTGTTCATCTTTTCTCATCTTCTTGGCCGAAATTACTAAGGGAAAAGGGGGAGGATTTTTGCTTCATGCTTGGGTTGGAAGAGACCTAGAAGGAGATTTGGCTAAGTTTACATCAAGATTAAGGTATGTATGAGGTTGTGTTAGGAGTTTCATGCATGACTTGGTTGCTAACTTGATGTGCATGTTAGCCATGGCTCAAATCTTTGTTATGCCATGGAAATGGTATTTGGGCAAAGTTGTTATGGTGATAAAGCCATTGCATGCTAAGTGTGAAGCTTGATGATGATGCATGCAATGATGGATTTTCTACTCATGAGTAAGATTTTGAGTTTTCTCTTTGTTTTATCATGATTGAAGTTGAAAAGGAACATGATTGTCATATTCGCCATGATGCATTCTTGAGCATGATTCATGCTTCTTGCATGTTAGTTAAAATTTGTGTTTTGGATGGCTATGGACACCTTGAAAATTCGGCCATACTCTTATATGCATATATATGATTGCACATTATGTTTTGGTCATGAACTAAGTGATGAATATATTGGTTTAAAGAAGAAGATGTGGAAGAATGCTTGTGAAATTGCAAGCACAATTGCCTAGCACACATGTAGGTGCTTGATGCTATATTATAAGTTTTGGGCCACAATGTGCAAAGCATTAATTAGTAAATTGCATGCTGTTTTTGTAAGGTATTAAGTGCAAAATTGACCTCAACATGTACATGAATATTCGGCCTTGGGTAACCTATTGAAGGCCTTAGCATTTCCTTGATGCTCAAATAAATTGTATTGAATTGCTTGATGTAGTATAAAATGTGTATGACCATTGTGTATTCAAGTTAAAGAGTGGCCATATGACCATTTAAAATCCTTGTCATATTCGGCCATAAGCAAGCACAATGAGGTTTTAATAAATTGAATTTGTTTGAATTAGCTCAAGAGCTAAGAGGGCCACAATTGGACAAAGGAAGGAAAAGGTGATCGAATAGCCGAAAAAGCCGTTCGACAACATCCGAGGTAAGTCCTCAAGAAGTGACCTTACTTGAATTATGTGAGATGAAATATGGTTGTGTATGATTATTGATTATGTGTGTATGAGTATTTGAATTCTACCGGGCTAAGTCCCGGCGAATATGCTAATGATTATAATTGTGTTTGAGCCTTAGTAATGTGAAAATGAAATATGTATGTCCAATAATTATTGATGTATGTGTGCATGAGAAATTGAATGATATCCGGCTAAGCCCAAGACAATTATGCTGAAATTTTATCCGGTTAAGACCAAGGCAATTGTGCTAGTGGCTATATCCGGGCTAAGGCCCGAAGGCATTCGTGCGAGTTATTCTATCCGGGCTAAGACCCGAAGGCATTTGCGCACGTGACTATATCCGGTTATATTCCGAAGAATCTTGGGCTGGAGGTGAGTGTTGGTTGCTGAAATGAATTCAAATAGTACACTCGGTAAGCCCAAAGGATAAGGTACGTTATATGTGCATTGGAAAGTCGACGTGCTTGAGCAACATTCGCTCAATCGACTAATGAATTTCAGTTATTGAATTGATTGATGCTTTGCGAACTTATGTAATGATGAAGTGTGAAGTAAGAATGTGTATTAATGAAATGATGCATTTGGCTATGTGAATGTATTGCTGTAATTAGAGTTAATTATATTCCTTGAGACTTACTAAGCATAAAAATGCTTACCCCGTTGCTTTGGCTCTTAGTTTTCTAGATTTCGTCAAGCAATCGGATTTGGGATCGTTGAAGTCGAAGTCATCCACACTATCAAGCCTCCACTTTGGTATAAATTTTTGATTGAACTTGAGATGGCATGTATAGGACTACCTCTTGTTTGTTAAATACGTTGTAATGTAAGTGTGTATGGCCATGCGAAAATGGCTCGAAAAGGGGAGCATGAACTTAGACTAATTGTGGGTTGTATGTATATATTTGGTGTCATGATGTGGCTATGGTTTGGAAATGGGAATGTTGGTCATATGATCAGCCATTGGCATGGTTAAAATGATCATATATGAACCTATGTATGGCAAGACTAGTTGAATCATGGAGACTACCAAATAGGTAAGTCCTACCTTAAAAACAGATGCTGCCAGCTGCAGTGGCGTGAATGTGAAAAATCACCAAAATTCATAGGAATGGAATTAAATAGTGTATAAGCTATGTAAATGAACCTTGATGAGTCTATTTTCATGTGGAAGAAACGAAATGGTCATAAGAGTTACAGGTTAAGAGTTATTAAAGCTATTGTGAGACAGGGCCAGAATGGTTTCTGGGTTCCCTGTCGCAACTTTAAAAATTCACTATAAATTATCCAAAAAGAATTAGGAGACATACCTTACATGTACGGATTTAATTTTGAGTCTAGTTTCATTAGAAACAAACGACACCAGCATTAAATCCCTATACAGAGAGATATTCAAGTTATACCGCGCGAAGGTCAGAACAGTCGATCCCTGTAACATGGGTAACTTTAACTAATAAACTGTACCAATTGGCCCGACCAAAAATCCTAGAAATAAATCCATGGATGGATATATGAGTCTAAATTCAGGAAAAATTTACGAAACCAGTTTCCGAGTTTTGAAACTCGAGATATGATTTTTAAGGCGACAGTGACGCAGTTTTCCAGCCTGACTGGAAATGTCAAATTGGTGGGCAAAAACATGTGAACTTGGCTTGTTAACCCCTCGGGTCCGACACCAGCGATGGTCTCGGGCTTGGGGTGTTACATTATATGTAAATAATGCATTATTTTAATTATGTTTTTAATGCTTTATTATTGTATGAATTGTGATTGACCCTTGGACGTATTCGACATGTGACAGCCCTAATGTGACCCTAGTCGGGAAGTGGTTTCGGGGCCACAAAACCGAGTCATAAAAATAATTAGCTGTCATATTTGATGCTTATTATATGTATATATGCATGTGTGAAAATTTTATATTTGAATTTTGTTTAATTGTAGGTGAATTTTAGTAAATAGGACTTATGTGAGAAAATTTAGAAATGTGCTAGGCAAATGTAAAGTGGCCTATTAATGCATGTTATAGAAATGGTGGGTTTGCATGTCAAATTGCCCAATATTTGAGCTAGTGGTCGGCCATGCTATGGGGCATAGCATATTTTAAGCATGGTGTGCTAATGTGGTATGTAGGAAACAATAAAATAAAAAGCTAGTAATAAAGAAATGGAAAAGGAAAATGATGAAAACAAAGAAAAAAATGTCCATCCTTTTTCATTCTTCTTGACCGAAATTCAAAAGGAAAGAAAGGAGGAAATGTTGAAGAGATTCGCCATGCTTGTAGCTAGGTTAAGGTAAGTTTGATGTTGTTCCATGAGATTCATGCATATTTTTTATGTTAGTTTGAGTTCTACCTAGCCCATGGTTTAAATCTTGCTATGTGATGAAGATGATACTCGGCCATGGGTGTTGTTTTCTTGGTTGGTGTTTGTTTCATGCTAAATCTAGATGAACAATGGGGGTTGTCATTTAGGTTAAGATCAAAGAAATTAATCTTATTAAAACTTTGAACTAATAATGCCCATATGTGTGATAGCCGAACATAGACTTTGTTTAAAGTCTTGGTCAAAGGCAGTTAAGTGTTTTGGAAATGATTAAGCTAGGTGTTTGATCTTTTGGTTCAGCATAGTACATAAAATGTTGCTAGATGGAGAAAAAATTGACCAGACAAGAGGTGTGCTAAGGCCGAATATAATTTTGTATATTAATGAGTAATGCATGTGTTGAATTGATGGAATGGAGAGGATGTTTTAATAGTGCATATATGTGTATTAGCCAAGTTTTGAACTTGAAACAAAATGGTATTTGGTCAATACAAGTGACCATACTTGTAGAATGTATTAAGTATGCAATCGGCCTCAACATAGACATGCATGTTCGGCCACACAAATGAATGCATAGATTGATGTTGTACATTCGGCTATAGGTAAGCATAATGATGATCCTATCTTGACTTAGACAATCGGCTCAAGGAGAATTTGTTAAGTGCTTAGTTAATTGATATTAGGTTAATGATGTGTGTATTTGGTCATAAAGGTGCACATGAGGAAATGTTTGATTAATTGTACTAAATTGCTCAATGTGATTAAAAATACCTAGGACCATTTTGTATTTGAGCTAAAGGTGGCCATATGACCTATCAAACTCCTTGTCATATTCGGCCATAAGCAAGCATAATGAGACTTTAATAAGTTAAATTTGTTTGGATTAGCTCAAGAGCTTAGAGGACCACAGTTTGATAAGGGAAAGGAAAAAATGATCGAATAGCCGCCGAAATTGTTCGACCACCTCCGAGGTAAGTTTTCGAGCAATGAGACTTAGTTTATGATTTGATTAAGTCATGATGTATGAGCATAACAAATATACGGTGATATGATGATTCTACTTGAATTATATGATGAGTTAATTAGTCTATACGTATGACGGGTAGCAGTATGTGCATAGAGATCGTGTCATAAAGCAAACTAAACCATGCTGTTTGTATGTGGCTAGTGAGCCGAAAATGGGAGTGCTTAATACGTGACTTGTGTTTGAACTCTAATTATGAAAATGAGATATAAATGTGTCATGATTTATTGATATGTGCATGAATATTCGGATGATAACCGGGCTAAGTCCCGAAGGCATTTGCGCTAGTGACTAGTTCTGGGCTAAGTCCCGAAGGCATTTTTGCGAGTTATTACATTCGGGCTAAGTCCCGAAGGCATTTGTGCGAGTTATTACATCCGGCTAAGTCCCAAGGCATTTGTGCGAGCTACTATATCCGGGCTAAGTCCCAAGGCATTGGTGCGAGTTATTATATCCGGCTATGTCCCGAAGGCATTGAACGAGTAGCTATATCCGGTTAAATCGAAGGTACTTGGCTTGGGAATGAGCGACCTTGCTGTAATAGTTTCAATTAATATGCTCGTAAAATCCCAAAGCAATGAGGTATGTCTCAGATATGCATTGATTTAGTTGATCCCTTATAATTAGTATTCGTCGATCGATAAATGAGCTACCGACCTTTGGCTAAGTTGATCTTTTGTGTATGAATATAAGGGTTGGTAATGTGAAGTAAGTATGATATTGAGAATTTGTGCATATGAAATTATCTGTTGAGCCATATGAATGCTACACTTTAGTTGTGTCAAATTTTATGGCTCAAACTTACTAAGCATTAAATGCTTACTCCGTTCTTTGAATCTCTTTTATAGATTTTGGTTCGTCACCATCGGACTCGGGATTATTGAAGTCGAAGTCGCCCACACTATCAAAGCCCCTTTGGTACACTTTTGGTTGAACTTTGAAATGGCATGTATAGGACTACCCTTTTTGATGTTGGTCATGTACCTTTCGGTATTGTACAAATTTGGATAGCCATGCGAAAATGGCTTATATACATATTTTGAGCATAATATTATAATCATCTTGTATGTATATGGTTATTGAGAGGTGTGGATGTGCTTGGCAATGATTGGCCATTGGAATGGTTAATCACAATCATGTTTTGTGCTATATATGCTAAAGGGTTAGTTAAATCATGGAAACTATGTAATAGGTAAAGTCTACCCTAAAGGCGATCTTGACAGCGATAGTGGTGTGAATTTGAAAAATCACTAAAAATAGTAGGAATGGAGTTAAATAGTGAATAAATTATGTAATCTAACCTTGATGAATCTACTTTCATATGGAAGAAACGAAACGGTCATATGAGTCGGATTTTAAGAGATATTTAAGTTTTCGTGAAACAGGGCCAGAACGGTTTCTGGATTCCCTGTTCTGACTTCGGAAATTCATTACAAATTAACCAGATATAATTAGAAGTCATGCCATATATGTATAGATTCCATTTCGAGTCTAGTTTCTATATAAACAAACGGAATCAGTATTGAATCCCTGTACAGCGAGATATCCAAGTCGTAATGCATGAAGGTCAGAATAGTCGAACCCTGTAACAGGGGAGACTTTAACTAATAAAATGTACTAATTGGTTTGACCAAAAATTTTAGAAAAATATTTGTAGATGGAAATATGAGTCTAGTTTCAGGAAAAATTTACAGAACTGGTTTTCAATTTTTGTAACTCGAGATATGATTTTTAAGGTGGCAGTGACGCAGTTAGCCAGCTCGTCTAGAAATTTAAAATGGACTGTGCAAATAAGTGATTTAAGTCTGCAAACCCCTCGTGTCCGACTCCGGCAACGGTCTCGGGTATAGGGTGTTACACGACAAAGGTTCAAAAAGTGTCAAATCTCGGTTGAACCTTAGGAATAGATAGGATACAAATGTCATGACATTACGGTTACTAAGATTACGTGTAAGACCATATTTGGGATATGGCATCAATATGAGGCTTCGTGTAAGACCATAGCTGGGCTATTGGCATCGATACGAGATTACATGTAAGAGCATATCTGGGATATATCATTGGTATGGTACTGTGTGAACGAGATTCCCGAGTATCCTTTAGTATTCCAAGTGGTTCAGCGAGAAATTCAACAGGTAATTTAACGAGTATGTCAAAGATGAATTGTGTGTAAATTTAATTTGAGATGATGCAGGTATGTACGTAAAACTCATACGTAATGTACATAAAACTCATACTTAATGAGCTCGTTATGCAATGAACCCTTGGTAAGGTTACGATTGAGTAAGTTATGATAATAAGATCTTAAAAATATTTATGCCAATTATCATCAAGTTAATTGTATGTTAAATGTTCAGACATGATGCTTATTATTTGCATAAGAACCTACTAAGCTATATAGCTTACTCCCCTTTCTTTTCCCTTGCCTTATAGTGTCACCAAGCTAGCTCGGGGATCGAAGACTGTCGGAGATCCACTGACACTATCAACTTATGATTTTGGGTACCAATGAATTCAACATTTTGAGTTATGGCATGTATCGGGACTTGGTCATTTTGTATGTGTCATAATTGAATTGGCCTAATGTGTTGGCCTATATTGGTTGGTAATTCATCTTTTAAATGTCCATTTGAAATTGGCTAATATTGGTATAAGTATATATGTTTATGATGATGCTTTTCATGAATGTGGGAATTTGCACAATTTGAATTGATAAATGTTAGTATGTGATTGAGGTGTTGATGTCTTGGTTGTGGCTGATTTGGTTGTATGTATATGCTTGGGTTGGTGTTTTATGTTGTTGTGTAGGTGTGTGTAACAAAAGGTGACAAAATGGCTTAGTAAATAGCCTCATTTTTGTCCACACGAATAGACACACGAGCGTGTGTCAAGGTCGTGTGTGACATACGGCTTGCCCATAGGCGTGTGTTCCGACCGTGTGTCCCCTTCACCTTAATTGTTACAAAACAGAATGCTCAGAATTGAGCACATGGGTAGAGACACGGGTGTGTGCCTCAGCCGTGTAGATAACACGGCCTCAAGCACGGGCCTGTGTCTTAGGCGTGTGAAGTCTGCACCTATTTTATGAAAAATCAAAATTATTAAATCGACCACTCGACTTAGCACACGGGCCTGTGACTTGGCCGTGTGTCTTCAATTTGTTCTTAGGTGACAAACAGAGAGTTACGCGTGTTAGGGACACAAGCGTGTCCCAAGCCACAAGGGCGTGTGACCCTATTTAGTGAAAAAAATTTTAAGTGTTGTTAAATTTTCTAAAGTTCTTGGTTTAGTCCCAAACCGCTTCCAATGCATGTGTTGGGCCTTATAGGTTCATTTTAGGGACGACATGAATGAATGTGAAATGTTTTAATTTTGGATGGAAATTTTACGTCTCTATTTTGTATGATTGCTCGTGTATAAGTCTGGTAATGCCTCGTACCCTATTCTGGCATCGAATACGAGTATGGTGTGTTACAGTACCATTGGAGATATAAAAGGTTGTGTTTCTGGCTAATCTGATGGACCTACCATTCAAGGAATTCAATCTAATTTTGGGAATGGACTAGCTCGTAGAGCAACGGGTCAATTTGGATTGTTCTGCTAAGAGGGTAGTTCTGATATCTGAGAATGATGTGGAACTGATTATGATCAGTGAGTGTCGGGATTACATATCTAATGTAATCTCTTCTCTTGTGGCTGAAAATTTGGTTCATAATGGGTGTGAGGCATTTCTAGCTTACGTGTGTAATTCTACTTCTATGGATTCATCTGTTAGGAATATTCAGACAATTAAGGAGTTTTCGGATGTTTTTCCCAATGAGTTATCGAGTTTTCCTCCTAATCGGGAGGTCGAGTTTGATATCGAGCTTCTACCGGCTACAGCTTTAGTGTCCCTTACTACTTATCGTATGGCACCAAATGAGCTTATAGAATTAAAGGCTTAGTTTCAAGAACTCCTCGATCGAGGGTTTATTCATCCTTGTGTGTCTCTATGAGGGGCTCCAATTCTGTTTTTAAAGAAAAAGGATGGTACTATGAGGATATATATAGATTACTATCAGCTGAATACATTGACGATAAAGAATAAGTACCCACTTCCAAGGATCGACAATTTATTCAACCAGTTTCGTAGGGCTTCTATGTTTTTTAAGATAGATCTTTGTTTTGGGTATCATCAGCTTAAGGTTAAAGAGGTCAAAGTTCACAAGATTACTTTTAAGACTCATTATGGGCACTACGAGTTCCTAGTTATGCCCTTTGCTTTGACGAATACTCTAGTTGTATTCATGGACCTTATGATCCAGTGTTTCCACCGTATTTGGATCAGTTTATCGTTGCCTTCATTGATGATATTTTAGTATACTCTAAGACTAAGGGTGACTATGATGAGCATCTTATAGTAGTTCTTCAGATACTCTGTGAGAAACAACTCTACACTAAGTTGAGTAAGTGTGAGTTTTGGCTTAGATAAGTCAGTTTTCTAGGTCATGTGGTTTTTGCTGAACGGATCTGAGTTGATCCTAAGAAAATTGAAGTTGTTCTTGTGTGGAAACAACCTAGGAATGTTTCTGAAATCCATAGTTTTCTTGGGCTAGCGGGTTACTATTGAAGATTTTTCGAGGGGTTCTCACTTATCGCAACTCCTCTAACTAAGTTGTTATGAAAAAATGCTTCATTTGTCTAGATTGATGAGTAGCAATCGAGCTTTGAGAAGATCAAATTTGTTTTGACTCAGGCTCCTATTTTGATATAGCCTGAATTCAGTAAGGAATTTGTGGTTTATAGTGATGCGTCACAAGTTGGTTTGGCTTGCATTCTCATGCAAGACGGTAAGGTAGTTGCTTATGCGTCTCAACAGCTTAAGACACACAAAGGCAGCTATCCCACGCACGATTTGGAGTTGGATGTGGTTGTCTTCGCCTTATTAATTTGGAGGCATTATCTGTATGGTGAAAGGTTTACCATTTACATCAATCACAAGAACCTCAAGTATCTTCTTACTCAGAATAAGTTAAAACTTAGGCAATATAGATGGATCGAGTTGCTTAAGGATTACGGCTGTACTATTGAATACTATCTCGATAAGGCCAATGTGGTGGCTGATGCTCTTAGTCGTAGAGCAATGTTTGATTTGATAGCAATGTTTACTCACCTAAGTCTATTTGATTATGGGAATCTGTTAGCCAAGTTGTAAGTTAAGCCAATTTGGATTGATTAGATTCGTGTGAAACTGTTAGGGAATGATTCTTTGGCTCTACGATTCCGTTAGGTGGAGGATGGTAGTACATCTGATTTTGGGTTGAACAATGATAGGGTTCTATGCTTCTGAGGACAGGTTTGTCTCTCTAATGACTTTCATTTGAGGCAATTTATTCTGCAGGAAGTGCAAAGTAGCTCCTATACTATGCATCTTGGCAGAAACAAGATGTATCATGATTTGTGTGAGTTATATTAGTGGTCGGGGTTGAAATGGGAGGTAACAGATTTTGTTTCTGGGTGTTTGACGTGCTAATAGGTTAAATCTGAGCATCAGTTGCCTTCGGGTTTGCTTTAACCCATTAAGATTCCCCCATGAAAATGGGAACGGGTAACTATGGACTTCATTAGTGGGTTACCCTTAACACCCACTAAGAAGGATTCTATTTGGGTCATCGTGGATTGGTTGACCAAGTCTGCCCACTTCATTCCTGTTAAGACATATTACTCCATTCAGAAGTTGGCTAAGTTATATGTTTTTGAGATAATGAGACTTCATTGGGATCCAGTTTTGATTATTTATGATAAAGATCCTCATTCCACTTCTCGATTTTAGAGGAAACTTCATAAGGCTCTAGGTTCGAGATTAAACTTCAGTACTGCGTTCTATCCTTAGAAAGATGGTTAATCTGATAGGGTGATTCAGATATTGGAGGTTATGCTTCGGAGTTGTCTGATTGATTTTCGAGGTAGTTGGGAGGAGTTTCTGTTATTAGCCGAGTTCGCCTATAATAACAGTTACCAGTCCAGTTTTCAGATGGCACTTTACGAGGCTCTATATCGTCATAAGTGTTGTACTCCATTGTGTTGGACTGAGTTGGGTGAGCGATAGGTTTTAGGTCCTGAGTTGGTTTCCGAGACTGAGGATAAAGTTACACTAATTCGAGATTGTTTTAAGGCAACTTCTAGTAGATAGAAGTTTTATTCATATTTGAAAAGGATGGATATTGAGTATTCTGTGGGTGATTATGTGTTTCTTAAGGTATCTTCGTGGAAGAAGGTCATTCGATTTGGACGTAAGGGCAAGTTGAGCCCTAGATTCATTAGGCTGTACTAAATTTTGAAACACGTAGGACCGATTGCTTATCAGTTAGAGCTACCTTCAGAGTTGAACCATATTCGTGATGTGTTCCACGTCTCTATGTTGAGGCAGTATCAGTCGGACCCATCTCATATTGTTTTTGTTGAGGAGATTAAGGTAAGACCGTATTTGAATTTTGAAAAGGAGCTAGTTTAGGTTTTAAATCGAGATGTTAAGGTCTTGAGGAGGAAGTCTATTCTGTTAGTGAAGGTTCTTTAGTGGAATCATGGCACAGAGGGAGCCACATGGGAACCTGAGGACTCGATTCAACAACAGTATCTACATCTATTAGAATCAGGTAAATTTTGAGGCTGAAATTTTTTTAGGGTGTAGAGTTGTAACTCCCCAAAATATGAATTCTTGTTTTGTTAAGATATGTCATAATTAAGTGTTTGTCCCAGTGGTTAAAAGTTTGAGTATGTGTTTGAGGTCTAGTCTTCGAGTTTTAGAGTGAGCAAAGTGAGAAGGTTTTGCTTTTTTTTTTTTTGTTCAAGTTGGCCTATTAGTGGTTGGGTTTGAATTAAATTAGGTTTTTGAGTAATCTGATAAGAACTGAGTAGTTGGGCTGGTTTTTGTTTTATTTTATTTTTAGTACTTTATTTATTTTCTTTTTAAAAAATCTGAACAAATCCCCTAACTCCCTTTTCAGTTTTGCACGTCCCATTTGTTTCCAATTTTTTTTTTCATTTGGTTTTCTACCCAAATTATCTCACATTTTGTACCCAAATTATCTTGCTTTTGTTCCTTTTCTAAAACCATTATTCATGCCGTCATATACTTTCCATGTTTTAGTGTTTCATTTCTTTAATTTTTGTTCTTTTTTCTTCCTTTCCAATCTTTATTCTTTTATTTTGATTCTTGATTATTTCTTGGTTTAATTTTCCATTACTTTCATTTTCTATCATTTGTTTACATCTTGGGTGGTGGTTGTGGCATTTGTTCATCTGGTAAGTTGTGAAATTTTGAAAGGTTGGGGTTCTTTTTCGTGTGGGTTGAGTTCTGGCAGTGGAATCGGGGTTTTAGTTGTGTTTAATTATTTTGTTTGTGTGTTGTTAGGTGAGGATCGAGAGCAATTGGTTGTTCCTCAGACGTTATGAATTTCGTGTAGTGCTGCTCGTATCGGTAAGTGCACGGGGGTGTGTTTAAAGGATGTTGTGAATTCGTTGTGTTTGATTCTCGATTAAATGGTGTTTTATTACTGAAATTAGTCATTTTAGGTTGAGAAATTTTGTTGTTAATTTGTATGGCTTCGTCAATTTAGGTGCTAGAATATTCAATTTTGGGCGTGCATCGGGTTCTTGATCAGATGTGTATCGAAAAACACGAAACATAGCAATCGGTGAAAGCCGAAAAAATTCATTGTTGATGCCACACAACCATGTGCCAGGTGTGTGGTAGGCCGTGTGTGACAAATGGTCTAGGTTGTTTGGGTTGTGTGGACCACACGAGCATGTGTGAGGCTGTGTAGGCCACATGGGCTAGCCATTTGGGGCGTGTGGGCTCAAAACTATGAAATTTCCCTAAGGCTGTACACGTCGTTCCATCGACTGTGGACCTTCCGTAGGGTTGGCATGTGACTAAATGTAGTATAAAACATGAAATCTAGTCATCTATTAGTATAAATTCTTATGTCTGTAAGTATATTTGAGTTGCCATGTGATTAGTAATCTCAAAACATGTTATATATGAAATTTGTATTTGATATGTCATGTGCGTAAAATTGTAGCATGTATGATTTCTATTTTGACTATATCTGCTTTTGGGATGGGTTATATTACGTGGAGGAAGTGTTTCTATAAAAGGCAATAATTCACCTATCTATCTAGTAGCGCAGCTGCAAGTATTCTGTAAAGTGTCTTATCGACAATAAGCGGTGTGTAGGGTTGAATGGGTGTTTCATACCCCATATGGTGTGTTGGGATGGTCGGAGTTGGTGTGTAGCGGATGGGGGTAGGATTATATGTCTGTATCTGTATTACTCTGATATGATTCTGTTTCTGTTAAATCTGTCTGTTATGCATTAACTATTTAAAGTTATTCGGTATACACTGAGTTTTAAAAACTCACTTTCTGTTTGACTGATATTTTCAGGTAATCCTCAGACTTAGGCGGGTCGGTACGACGGGAGCTTGGTTATATAAGTTTAGCTTTTATTTTAATTATTTTAATTTGGGGTTTAAGTGTTTTGTAAATTTTGGACTTTTTGGACTGTTTGGGATTTTTGACATTATTTACCGTTTCTGAATTATACTGTTTAAATGATTTATCAACTATGATTGTTTTCTGCAAAAAACAAGAGGTTTCAAATATCAAATTGTGTTTTCAAAAATATAACTTTTTTTAAGAGATCCACTAGAAAATCATAAGTTTTTTTTTTTGAAACATAACAACGGTTTCAATAAAATTGTTAAAGAAGATACGGTTTTCAAAGATCTGGGATTTTAAGAGTTATTGTCGGTTTTCAAAATATACGAAAATTAAATTGTCAAACATTCTATGTAGTAACTCCAGATTCGGCCATAACGTCTAGGTTGGGTTTGGGGTGTTACATAAATAATGAATAATAATATATATCATGTAAAAATGATATATAAATAAATTTTAACTATAAACCCTCTCTATAACACTTATTTATAGGGTAAGTATGAACTATAAAAATATTTTCTAGTCAATGTGAGATTTATAGTATAAGTGCTTGAAATGGAGACAGCCATGTGTCAAAAAATTATAATGTGAAAATGATGTTTATTTCCTTATTTAGCTAGAACCTAGTAATATATAATATATATGATAAATAGTATAATATAGAAATAATAAATAAAAATATATATTATTATATATAAATAACTTTAAACTCTAAGCTTTCTCTCATGAATTTCTTCAAATGAAGAAACTCTAGAAAAACTATTTAATAGTGAAAAATTTGACACTGTTATGAAATAATGAAAAGAAAGAACAAACTAAAGAGAAAATATCAATACAAAGAAGTAATACAATAGAAGATAAACAAGAGAACTTTTTATTTCATTTATTGTGCATCTCTACAAGCCTTGTACATGCCTCTATTTATAGACCTTCTAACATAATACAATCCCTTAAGTTACAAAGAATAATTAGAGGTTTAATTACTATATAAAACCCTCATAATTCTATTGGGGGGCTGCTACAAAGGAGGTTACAACTTTGAGAGTTATCGACATCCATAATAAAGTAATATTTATAACACTCCCTCTTGGATGTCCATTAGCGAAAACTGTACCTCATTAAAAACTTTTATTAGGAAAAACCCTATAGGATAAAAACCTAATGAAGGAAAAAGAGTACACAATCTCCTATTACAAGTTGCCTCGTTAAAAACCTTTATTAGGAAAACCCAATGGGACAAAACCTTGGTTAAACAAAAAGAGTACAACGTGTTTTTTACTCCCCTTAATGGCGACATCATTTTATATCTTTGAGTCGACGCATTCCAATCTTGTTTCGTAGTCTTTCAAATGTTGAAGTTGGTAATGCCTTAATAAAAAGATCTACTAAATTATCACTAGAACGAATTTGTTGAACTTCTATATCACATTTCTTCTCAAGATCATGAGTGAAGAATAATTTTGGTGAAATATGTTTCATTCTATCACCTTTGATATAACCACCCTTTAATTGAGTTATACATGCTGCATTATCTTCGTATAAGACAGTTGGCATATTTTCCTGTAAAGGCAAATTACATATCTTCTGGATATGCTGGGTTAATAACCTTATTCAAACACACTCTTGGCTTGCCTTATGCATTGCAATTATTTCAGCACGATTTGAAGAGGCAGCAGCTAATGTTTTCTTTGTCGAACGCCATGATAAGGTAGTACCTCCATATGTAAATAAATATCCTATTTGAGATCGGTCTTTATGTGGATCCGATAAATATCCAGCATCAGCATAACCAACTAATAGGGATTTTGAATCATTTGAATAAAATAACCCCATATCAATGGTCCCTCTAAGATATCTAAATACATGTTTAATTTCATTCCAATGTCTACGTGTTGGAGAAGAACTAAATCTTGCTAACAAGTTTACAGCAAAAGATATATCAGGTCTTGTGTTGTTTGTAAGATACATCAATGCTCCTATGGCACTTAGATATGGTACTTCAGGACTAAGAAACTCTTCATCATTCTCACAAGGAAAAAATTTATCTTTATTCACATCTAACGATCGTACAACCATCAGGGTACTCAATGGATTTACTTTATCCATATAAAATTTATTTAAGATCTTTTTCGTATAAGTTGACTAATCGACATGAATTCCATCTTCTAAATGCTAGATCTACAGGCCAAGACAAAACTTTGTTTTTCCAAGATTTTTCATGTCAAATTCTTTCTTTAAATAATTTACGACATTTTGAAGCTCTTCAGGAGTTCAATAATATTTAGATCATCAACATAAATAGCAATTATCAAAAAATTTCATTCAGACCTTTTTATTAAAACACATGGACAGGTTGGATCATTTTTATAACCTTCTTTTAAAAATATTCACTAAGACGATTGTACCACATACGTCCAGATTGTTTTAATCCATATAAACTTTTCTTTAATCCGATTGAGCAATTTTCCCGGGAAACTCTATATCCTTCAGGGATTTTAAATCCTTCTAGGATTTTCATATAAATTTCATTATCAAGTCTACCATACAAATAGGCTGTAACAACATCCATTAGACGCATGTCAAGTTTTTCACATACTGCCAGACTAATAAGGCATCTAAACGTGATTGCATCCACTACAGGAGAATATGTCTCTTCATAATCAATGCCAGGCCTTTGCGAAAATCCTTGTGCTACAAGTCATGATTTATATGTTATGACTTCATTTTTCTCATTTCGTTTTCACACAAATATCCATTTATATCTTACCGGCTTTACATATTTAGGTGTTTGGACTATAGGTCCAAAAACCTCAAGTTTAGAAAGTGAATTTAATTCTGCTTGAAGTGCGTCTTTCCATTTTGGCCAATCTATTCAATTTCTACACTCTTCAATAGATTTAGGCTCAGGATCCTCATTTTCTTTTGTTATTTCAATAGCAATATTATAAGCAAAATTATTTTTGACAACTATTGTAACACCCCTAACCCGTATCCGTCGTCGGAGTAGGTTACGAGGCATTACTGGACAAATCACAAACATACATCATACATTACTCACATCTAAATTCATTTTCACATAAGCATCAATCAAATATAATCACATTGTCCCTTATAAGGCACTACAAGACCTTAAAACATGCTTAGAAGAGGTTTAGGACTAAATCGATAACATTTGAAAACTTTAAGAAACTTATAAAATTTTCAAGCATAAAGGGATCACATGCCCGTGTGAATAGGCCGTGTGCCTCACATGGCCACCAGACACACCTGTGTCACAGGCTGTGTGAAAACAGGGTATACATACTGACTTGCATCACGCGCTGAAGCCACGCCCGTGTGCCATAACTGTGTAAAATCTGGAGGGTATACTCACGCCCATGTGCAAGCCCGTGTGCCACACACGGCCAATAGACACGCCTGTGTGTCTAATTAGTGTAACTCAGTGACTTTTTTTAACTAGGATACAGGGGTCACATGGTCAATTCACACACCCATGTGCTCAATCGTGTGGCACGAAAATAGGCTTGTTTTAAGCCATTATTCCCACCTATCAATTATGTACCTAAAAGCATTCATTTGGCATCATTTTCACATACAATAAGCAACCAAAAATGACCATTTCATGTACATTTCATGCCATTAAAATTTCATCCATTTCACTACTCAAATCCACAACCAAAATCATGTTAAATTAGTATGCCATAACTTCAACTTCTATATGCATTTTCTCATTATCTTATTAACTATTTCATGTCATAAAACATACCAACTCATCATCTTAAAACTATGCCACAACATTCCAGTTTTCAAGAAATAATACACCAATTGATAATTTGCTAATTGAGCAACCATATAACCATCACAACAACCATAACAAACATGCCAAAACACAAGGCAATATATACATCACATATAACTTACCAAATTCATAAATCTAGCCAACTCAAATGGCCAAATACACACCAACATTTACATCATATACAAGCCAAATCTCATGGCTATATCATAACTCAAAACATATCATCATATCACTAGCCTATGCATGCCATATACCATATTTACAAGCAACCAAAATACCAACAAGTAGTCGATAGTGTGATGACGGTTCCTATCGATCCCGATGTCTAAGCTAGCTTTGGTAATCTATAAAACAGGGAAAGAACACACAAAGTAAGCTTTAAAAGCTTAGTAAGCCATATACAAATAAAATTACCACATGATTTAACATCATTTCCATCAAATAGGCAAACTAAGAACAAGCACATATAAGTTCACAAACCTTTCCCAATGTGTACCTATTCAATATCACATATGAATTCGTCAAATACTTCCCTCTTCAATACTCGTATGAATCCCGTACATACCTGAGTCACTTAACTCGTTCACACATTCTTTCTCGACTTGACTTTGCCCATTGAACCTTTCGGAATTGTTAAGGATACTCAGAAATCACATATAGCTCGTACAATGCCATATCTCAAATATGGTCTTACATGTTATCAAATATCGATGCCAAAGTCCCAGACATGGTCTTACATGAAATCATATAACGATGCCAATGTCTCAGACATGGTCTTACACGTAATCACAATACAATACCAATGCCGTAGACATGGTCTTACATGTAATCACATCTTGGTAATCCTAATGTCATGACATTCATATCCTATACTATTCCTAAGGCCCGTACAGGACTTTCAGATATCATAACTTCGTGGATTCTTGCTCGTATTTGCTCGTTCAACATTCATAGCAATTCAATGAAAAATAATTAGTTATAAATCAATTTAAAGACATTTATTTGCATATGAACTTACCTCGTATTCGGGATAAACGGACTGGATAGACTATTCGACAACTTTTGATTTCCCCCGATCTAAATCTGATTTCTTTCTTTCTTGATCTATATGAATTCAAATTTAGCTTATTTAATCACCTATTCATTCAATTTCATCCAAAAATACCTATTTGGACATTTTTATACTTTAGCCCCTAAAGTTCCATATTTTTACAATTTAGTCCTTACTTAACAAATACACAAAATTCACTCAATTCAATTTAACCCATGCTTGGCCGAATTACCATAGTGCCCTTAGCAGTCCATATTTCACATTTATTTCACATTTCAGCCCTTCAATTTACAATTTTCACAATTTAATCCTATATAGGCTTTTTCATCAAAAATCACTTTACAAAACATAAAAATCTATCAACAAATATACATTTTTCATCATCAAACATTCAAAAGCTCAAGCATTCATCAATGGCATTTCACAAAATCATCAACACTTTCAAAAATTAAAGCATGGGCTAGTTGGAACACTAAGCAACGATCACAAAAACATAGAAATCATCAAAAATCGAGCTCAAAACATACCTTAATCAAGAAAAACAAGGGCCGAACCCAAAATGCTTCCAAAGCGTTATTTTATTTTTGTTATTCGGTTAAGATGGAGAGAAATAAGATGATTTTGGCTTTTTTTGTTTTATTTAATCTAACTTAATACATAGTTTACCATTTTACCCTTGGTTATTAAACCATTTAATCATGAATTATAAGGCCAATAATGTCCATTCCCACTATCAATGGTCTATTTAGAACATAAGGACCTTTGGTTTAATAAACCATGGCAAATAGACACCTTAAACAAGTAGAATGCAACTTTTGTATTTTACGCGATTTAGTCTTTTTTTTTCAAATTGAGCTATTAAACGATAAAATTATTTCACGAAACATTCACATGTAATCATTCACATGCTATAAACACCAAAAATAATATTAAAATAATTTTCTAACATCGAATTTATGGTCCCAAAACCACTATTCCGATTTAGCTAAAACCGGGCTGTTATAATTATATTTTTCGGTTCCATCTTTTTCCTCAAGTAACATAACTTATTAAGATTTCTTCATTATCATCATTTTTAGGTACTTTAACATCTTCTGGAGTTTTTTGATTAGTTATATCTTTGGCCACTTCTTGGGCACTTGCCTCCACAATATTATCATTTTGAATAATTGCTCATTTTCTTTTACGAGGATTTTTATCTTTGGAACCGATTGGCCTTCCACGCTTCAGGCGTGGATTACTTTCTTTTGCACGAACAATTTTCCTTATTGGGATATCAATTCATATTGGAGCATTTTCAACTGGTATGTGAGGTTTTGTAATTCTCTTTAGGTCAGTAAATGAATCTGGCAATTGATTGGCAATGTTTTACAAATGTATGATCCTTTGAACTTCTTGCTCACATTGACTTGTGCGATGATCTAATTGAGATAATGATGATCCATTCCATGTAATTTATTTTACCAGTTGTATTTTCTCTCCCCCTAATGTTAGGAATGTTGTTTCATCAAAATAACAATCAATGAATCATATAGTAAATAAATCTCTAGTTAATGATTCAACATATTTAATTATAGAAGAAGATTCATAACCAACATATATTCCCAACCTCCTTTGAAGACCCATATTTTTGCGTTGTGGTGGAGCAATTGGAACATATACTGCACATTCAAAAATTCTAAAATGGGAAATATTTGGCTACTAACCAAAATCCAATTGTAATGGGGAGTACTTATTATAACTTGTTGGCCTTAAATGCACAAGAGCTGCTGCATGCAAAATAGTAAAAGTATGTGGTTCTACAAACTTCTGATTTGTAGTAACATGTGACTCAATTGCACTAATTTGTGTATAATATACACCTGATGAAAAAGCAGGTAGCCTTTCCAAAATATATTTCTTTCCACATTCAACATTTGTAATATATAGATATTCAATATTTTTCTCATTCATAGTCTCAATATGATATTCATTAAGACGAATATCTTTAAAACTCAATAAATTTCTTTGAGAGTTAGTGGAATATAAAGCATCATCAATGACAAATTTTGTACCTTTAGGTAATAATATAATAGCTCTTCTAGAGCCTTCAATAAGTATTGAACTACCCAATATTTGTATTAACATGGGCATTACTCATTGTCAAATGAGAAAAATATTTTTTATTTTTGAGTATCGTATGTGTTGTAGCACTATCTACAAGACACACGTCTCCATTGATTTTGGGTCCATCGAATTTTTTTTGAATATTTATATTCTTCATAAAAACAAACAAAATATAATATGAGAAACATTGCAAATATTTATTAAATATATAAATTATTCTTTATGCAAGAAAATAAAATATAATTAAAATAATATAAAAATGTCAAAATAACATCAATTTTTCTAATGATTCTCAAAGAAATCTACCACATGTAGGCAAGTTATATTATTAAGGTCATTAAATTTATCACCCTCGTAGGCATGGTCAGTTTTAGTATTATAGTGAATATCTTCGTCTTTTATCTCAATTTGATCATTTTGGGATATAAAATTTGTCTCCATATCCTTTCCCTTCTTTTTAATGGATGCTTGATAAAATTTCACTAAATGCTCAAACATACGACAGGTACGTGGCCAATGCCCTTTCATACCACATCGGTAGCATATATTCTCGGCAGTCTTTGAAGGATTATTTTGCCCACTTATTTCTTGTCTTTCATTGTTATTCTTTTTCTGGTGGTTAGAATTATCATTGTTATGACCACCATGATAACAATTACTAATACATCCTTGATCACGTCCCCCACTACGTCCACGACCACAGCCGTGACCTCTATATTTTCTATTTTCATAATTATTGTGTACTGCTACATTCACTTCAGGGAATGGTGTAGAACCAGTGGGATGAATTCCATGATTTTTCATCAACAGTTCATTATTTTGTTCAACCTCCAAAAGGCATGAAATCAATTCAGAATACCTTTTAAAACCTTTTTCACAGTATTATTGTTGCAGGAGCACATTAGTAGCATGAAAGGTTGAAAATATTTTCTCTAACAAGTCCTCATCAGTTATGTTTTCTCCACATAATTTTAGTTGAGAACTAATTTTGAAAACTTCTGAATTGTATTCACTTATAGTCTTAAAAGCTTACAACCATAAGTGCATCCAATCATAACGAGCTTTAGGAAGTATCACCGTTTTCTGATGGTCAAATCGTTCTTTCAAATTTTTCCACAACTCAAGAGGGTCTTTCACAGTAAGATATTCCACTTTTAATCTTTCATGTAGATGATGACGGATGAAAATTATTGCTTTTGTCTTGTCTTGATTAGTTGATTCTTTATCTACTAATATAGTATTTCCTAGATCTTTAGCATTTAGGTGAATTTTAGCATCTAATACCCATGACAAATAATTCTTACCTGAGATGTCTAAGGCTGCAAATTCAAGTTTGGCAAGATTTGACATTATAATCACTTGAATCAAAATAAAAAATATTAGTAAAATAATAAGTATTCTCAATTAGTAAAATAATTCAATTATATATACCAAATTTGCTAAATAATAATATGTATGTCAAATATTGGCATAGAGAGGAATAGTCATAATAATAACTTAACACAAATTATATTAATTGAAATTTCTTTTAAAAAAATATGTATATATAATTATCATTATTAGATTTTAGTTGTAAAAATAAATGTGCAAATGTTATCCAAAGCAAATATTTCATTTAGAAAGTAAAATAAAAGAATTATGAAAATACGTATACCGTATATAGTTTAACGGGAGTTATACGGGAAAATTATATAAAGTCCAAATTGTAACACCCCTAGCCCGAGTCCGATCGCCGGCTTAGGCTATGAGGTATTACCGAGCCAAACAATTAAATTTTTTTTTGTCCATATAATCAATCAACAAAGACAGAAATTAAGTTGAGTACATACTGATCTTTAAGTTATATAAATTCCATTTTCATATGGCTAAAATATTTACAATACAAAACATAACCGTCACCGCCCTAACCTATACATGCCATACCCAGGGCCAAAATATAACTGTACCAAAAAGATCGATAGTATGATGAACTGCTGATGATCCCCGAGTCAGTGGCCAAAATTGACAATCTATAAAACAAATAAATAAAATAAAACAGAGTAAGCTTTCGAGGCTTAGTAAGTTTTAAGTGTTTCAAACAATTAAAAACGTATCATTTAAAATCTAACATTAAGTATCACAAGAACCCAAATTTAATTTGTAAATTACTTGGCCAAAAACTCACAAGTACATTAATTATAACCTATTGGTCGAATATATATATATATATATATATATATATATATACATGAATACACAAGAAAATTCTCAGTACATATTTCACTATACTATATGGTTCATAAAATTTCTTTAAGACACATGCTTTTACAATGACATACATTGACCAAATAAGTCATTCTCTCATTCATAAATACGGTCTTCATTCACATACATATACACACACTCACATATATATATATACCATTCTTTGATACTAATAATTCGTTTTGAAGTCAATTCACTTATGAGTACGTAATACGTACTTTAGCAGGTATAACATATATAATACTTACTCGCACGGATATTCAATGTCGTAATCATACTTAACTTACTGACACCGGTCCTATCAAGTCTTAGGACTCGAAACACATATCTAGCACAGCCTGCAAGTTTTTAACCCGGATGTCATTCTAGCATGAAGCCTGCGGATCTTTAAGCCCGGATACAATTCCAAAGACGAAGCTCTGGGTCTTTAAGCCGGATACAATTCCAAAGACGAAGCTCATGAGTCTTTAAGCCCGGATACAATTCCACATCAAATAACATGTTTTTTTTATCGTATTCTAACACATTTTATAGAACATTTCACATTATTAGTAGCCATTGGCTACATTCAGACATGAGCTTCTTATGAACACCATTATTTCATTTCAGCTTAAAATCATGCATGAATTTCACACGTACCTTTCATCAATCAAGCTTAACCCTAATTTACTATTCAATTTAATTCAAATAGAACCAAAAAGATCAAAATTCATGTAGTATATATATGTCAAGGCATTATAAATTTTATACTAAAGACGATTACTCAAAACTTACCTTGTATCTTTCTGAACAAATTTCAGGTTGGCTATTCCGCGACTTTAGCTTTTCCCTTATCCGAGGTTGCCCCTCTATGCTCTTGAGCTTTAATTCAATAAATTTTAAACTAATCATTAATCAATTATTCAAGTATTACTTTCAGAATATAATACATATATATTCGACTTTCACACATACAGTTATAGTAAGCTTATAAGAAATCAATAAGCAATTCATTAGCAAAATTTTTCTCTTATCAATGTTTACTATATAATCACAATTTCACTATAAGCTGAATTCCTGAGCAACAGTCATTAAATTACTTATAACTGGAGCTACGAAACTCCAAATCAGTTGCTGTAAATTTTCCTTGAAAATAGACTCATTTATCTTTTATCCATAAAATTTTCATAATTTTTAGTCTAGCCAATCAATACCAGAGTTTTCCTAAAGTTTCCCTTGTTTCACTGTTTGACAAATCTGACCATTCTTCACTACGAAATAAATTTCTCATTGTACAGAAATCAAAATATGTTTTCGTTTATTTCATTTGAAACTAGACTCACTAAGGAGTCTAAGCATATAAAATTTATTCTATGACCATTTTTATACATTTTATAATGATTTTATAAATACAGAATAGGGGATCTGGAAGTCATTTTGACTCTATCCCACATTACTTCAAATATTTCATGATCGGTAATTCTTTTACTTTACGGTTTCTATTATAGAAAACTAGACTCATCAAGCTTTAATTACATAATTTATTCAGCTTCTAATTCAACTCCTACAATTTATGGTGATTTTCGAAAATCACCTTACTGCTGCTGCCCCAAGTAGATTATTACCAATTCACTCTTTCACACATTCTTTGCATACATATTATTTAAGCATGTATCTCACCAATCAATTTCATCATATATATATCTATAAATTTACTTATACATAATATCAATACCACATTGTGCTCAAATCATTTTTCAAGTTCAATTTCACCAAGCTTCAACCTAACTTAACCTATAATAGTTCATAACACATTTAAAGCACATACCTTACTAAATTTTATCATAGTCCACAATCAGCCATAGTACATTCGGCCATAGCATAGACACAAATACGTTTAACTTGATTTCTTCATGAAAATTAAGGCTATAACCGAATAGTCTTTAACCATTTAAACTACAAAACACAATTTATAACTTCAATTTTACAAGCTTATATCATAAGAGTTTCTCCATTAAAATTTTCAATGTATATTCGGCTATAACACAAACACTTAATCTTTACAATTACAAATTCAAAAACTTAACATACTTTTATAATCTCAACCAAATAGAGTACTTTTATTGATTCACAACAAAACATCAACATAACATTTCTAAATGAAAAATCCTCTCATGACCGATTGCTCCTATAGCTACCAAAATGAAAATTTGCACATGGGTTATGGAGGAATTAAGAAACTATCCTAAAACACACAAGAAATTTCTATCAAAACACTTCAAACATACCTTAATCAAGGCTAGGAAGGGGTAGCCGAATGTTTGTTTTCCCCCCTTCTCTTCTTGAAATTTTCGGCCAAAGAAATCAAAGGATGAACCAACTTTGGTTTCTCCTCCCCACTAAGCCATTATTCTTTTATTTTTATTCTTTAATTCATTTAGTTTAAATTAATGTTAATATAATATACATATAATATATATATATCAACTACATGGCCGGCCACTAAAGAAAAATGGATAATTTGACATGCAAGTCTATTATTTTTTTTAACATGCATTAGTAGACCATATTTAAAATTACCTGTCACATTTCACAATTGTCTCACATAAGTCCTATTTAATAAATTTTACATACAATTGACAAAATTAAAGCAAGAAACTTTCACACATGCAGGTTCACATACAATAACCACAAGATATAACGGTTAATTATTTTTGTGACTCAGTTTTGTGGTCCCGAAACCACTTTCCGACTAGGGTCAAAAATAGGGTTGTGACAACTCTCCCCCACTTAAGGAATTTTTGTCCCCGAAAATCTTACCAGTGAATAGATTTGGGTATCGTTCTTTCATAGAGTTCTCAGTTTCCCAAGTAGCTTCTTCAATCCCGTGTTTGAGCCATAACACTTTTACTAACGGAACCTTTTTGTTTCGCAACTCTTTCACCTCTCGAGCTAGGATACGAATCGGTTCTTCTTCATAACTCAAATCAGATTGAATTTCAACCTCTGATAGATTAATTATGTGCGATGGATCGGATCTATAACGTCGAAGCATCGAGACATGAAAAACGTTGTGAATATTTTCAAGTTCAAGGGGTAGAATCAATCTATATGTGACTGGCCCAATTCGTTCGGATATCTCATACGGACCGATGAATCTCGGACTCAATTTGCCTTTACGGCCAAATCTGAGCACCTTTTTCCAAGGTGAAACTTTAAGAAACACTTTGTCTCCGACCTGATATTCAATGTCTTTTCGCTTTAAATCCGCATACGACTTCTGACAATCTGAAGCTGCTTTCAGACTTTCACGGATTACTTTTACTTTCAGCTCAGCATCTTTAATCAATTCAACCCCGAAGATTTTACTTTCACTAAGCTCGGTCCAAAACAACGGTGTACGGCATTTACGACCATACAAAGCCTCGTAAGGTGCCATCTTAATGCTTGATTGAAAACTATTGTTATAAGCGAATTCAATCAAAGGTAAATACCATTCCCATGAACCACTAAACTCAAGGATGCAACATCTCAACATATCCTCGAGTATCTGAATTATCCGTTCGGATTGACCATCGGTCTGGGGATGAAAAGTGGTGCTAAAATGCAACCTGGTGCCCAATGCTTCTTGCAATTTCAACCAAAATCGCGATGTGAATCTCGGATCTCTATCCGACACAATAGAAATAGGTACTCCATGTAACCTTACAATCTGAGAAACATACGTTTCAGCTAACTTGTCAAGGGAATAATCCGTACGTACAGGAATAAAATGAGCCGATTTTGTCAGTCTATCAACAACAACCCAGATCGCATCTTTCTTGCTTGACGACAATGGCAACCCAGCCTAAGCAAGGATGCATCACTGTAAATGACAAACTCTTTACCGGATTCAGGCTGCACAAGCACTGGAGCTTCAGTCAAATAAGTTTTCAACTGATCGAAACTTTTCTGACATTTTTTTGACCATTCAAACCTAGCATCTTTCTGAAGTAGTCTCGTTATTGGTGTGGCTATCATCGAGAAACCCTTTACAAACCGTCTGTAGTAACCAGTAAGCCCCAAAAAGCTTCAAGCTTCAATAACATTTCTCGGGGGTTTCCAATCAAGTATGGCTGAAATTTTGCTCGGATCAACTCAAATTCCCAATGCAGATACTACATGTCCTAAAAAGCTAACTTCTCTCAACCAGAACTCACATTTACTGAACTTAGCATACAATTGCTTATCCCGTAAAATCTGTAACACTAATCTCAGGTGCTCAGCGTGTTCAGTTTCATCATGTGAATAAATCAAGATGTCATCTATAAACACAATTACAAACCGGTCCAAATACTGCCTGAAAATTCGGTTCATCAAATCCATAAATACCGCAGGGGTATTAGTGAGCCCAAACGGCATCACTAAAAACTCGTAGTGACCGTATCTCGTCCTGAAAGCAGTTTTAGGTATATCCGAGTCTCGAACTCAAGAATCGATAATAACCCGATCTCAAATCTATCTTTGAAAACACTGAGGCTCCCTTCAATTGATCAAACAAATCATCAATACGCGGTAACGGATATTTATTCTTTATTGTCACTTTATTCAACTGACGATAGTCAATGCACAACCTCATGGTTCCGTCCTTCTTTTTCACAAACAATACTGGTGTACCCCATGGTGAAAAACTCGGTCGAGCGAAACCTCTATCTGTCAACTCTTGCAACTGAGCTATCAATTCTTTTAATTCAGTTGGTGCCATACGGTACGACGCTATCGAAATTGGTGTAGTCCCAGGTACAAGTTCAATACCAAACTCTACCTCCCGAACAGGTGGTAACCCTGGCAATTCCTCGGGAAAAACATCTGGATACTCACAAACCACTGATACTAATTCAAGCTTCTTTTCTGATTCTTTACTATCAATTACGTACGCAAGATACGCCTCACACCCCTTTCTTACATATTTTTGAGCCGACATCGAGGATATTATCATTGTTGACAATCCGTTCAAATCAGTAGACTCAACTCGGATTACCTCATTATTTGTACATTTTAAATCAACGGTCTTACTTTTGCAATTCACTACTGCATCATGTACGGTCAACCAATCCATACCGAGGATAACATCAAATTCATCAAACGGTAAAAGCATCAAATCAGCCAGAAAACAGGAACCTCAGATTTTTAAGGGGCATTTCTTACACACCTTATCGACAAGCACATATTAACCCAAGGGATTTGACACTCTAATAACGAACTCAGTAGACTCAACAGGTAAAGTCTTACTGGATGCTAAAGTCTCACATACATAAGAATGGGTAGAACTAGGGTCAATCAAAGCAATCACATCAGTATCAAAGAGAGTGAAAATACCAGTAATAACATTAGGCGAAGAAGCATCCTCGCGTGCACGTATAGCATAAGCTCTAGCAGGAGCACGAGCCTCGGATCTGGTTGTAGCATCTTTAGACCCTCTTTGACCGCCTCTAGCATTCCCCGTATTCCTAAGTGGTCTACCTCGTGCGGTAGTACTCGGTTTCCCACTCTGATTCATATTCTGTTTAGACAATCTCGGGCAGTCCTTAATAAAGTGGTTGGCTGATCCGCATTTATAACAGGAGCGGTCATGAAATCTACAACTCCCCAAATTCCATTTACCACAATACTTGCACTCTGTCCTATCCGGACGATCATTTCCAACACTGGCAACTGAAGTGGCTCGTGTACTCACAGGAGGTCGATCGTGGTCTCGCCTGGAAAAATTCGAAGTATTCTTTGATCGGCCTAAATCATCTCGAAATTTCTTCGATGATTGTTGAAAAGACTTTCCTGAAGATCTTTTACGAAATTCTCCAACTTCGACATCAGCTTTCCTTTTTTCTTTACTAAGTTCTTCGGCTTTGCAAGCTCGCTCGACAAGTACTACGAACTCTCGTATTTCTAGAATGCCTACAAACATCTTTATATCTTCATTCAACCCATCTTCAAAATGTTTACACATAATAGCTTCAGACGATATACATTCCCGAGCATATCTACTGAGTCTGACAAACTTCCGTTCATAATCAGTAACTGACAGGGAACCCTGTTTAAGCTCAAGAAATTCTTTTTGTTTCTGATCAATGAACCTCTGACTGGTGTATTTTTTTCGGAATTCAGTTTGGAAGAACTCCTACGTCACCCGTTCTCTGGGTACAACAGAAACCAAGGTGTTCTACCAATAGTAAGCAGAATCACGTAGCAAGGATATAGCACATTTCAGGCATTCCTCGGGTGTGTAAGATAGTTCATCAAGTACTCGAATAGTGTTGTCCAACCAAAATTCAACTTGCTGGGCATCATCACTATCTGTAGCTTTAAATTCAGTAGCCCCGTGCTTTCTGATTCTGTCAATCGGAGGCTTATTTAACCTCGTCTGATCACTTACCGGAGGTATTGTAGGTGCAGGGGGCGTATTATTCAGAAGTGGGGGTTGTGGAACAGCCATATTAGTTCGAATGTATTGGTTAAACCAATCATTCAATACACTATAGAAAGCCTGTCTAGCCTCATCATTCTGATTGCTTGCAACATGTTGAGAGTCCATCGACGCTGTCCCATGCGCGGGAGTAGGCGCTACACTCTCAACATCATCAGCTACCGCTATCCATTACTATATGAAAACACATTTTTAACTGTCAGAATTCATCATACTATCACATTAATACTATATGGCATGTATAGCTAGACTCAAACACTCTACGTTAGTCCTAGAATCAACTAAACCGTAGCTCTGATTGTGACAGCCCAAAATTGACCCTAGTCGGGAAGTGGTTTCGGGACTGCTAAACCGAGTCACTGAAATGTTTGAACGTAATATTTATTGTCTAGAATATGTAATTATGAATGTGTGAAAATTTCAAGCTTCGATTTAGTCGATTGCATGTGAATTCAGTTAGTAGGACTTGTGTGACACTTTTGAAATGTGATAGGCTAATCTATAAGGACCTAATAGTGCATGTAATCAAAAGGGAGGACTTGCATGTCAAATTTCCCCCCAAAGTGCTAGTGGCCGGCCATGACAAAGAGTGATGGGCAAAAACATGTCATAAAACATGTTGTGACAATGGTGTATATAAGAAAAAAATAAAATAATGAGCATGGGAATTGAATAATGAAAGGGAAGAAAAAAAAAAAGAGAATGGTGTGAGTGTTCTCCCCCCCCTTTGCCGTGAGTTGAAGAAAAGAAAAAAAAATTTGTTCATCCTTTTTCATTCTTTTGGCCGAAAATTCTAAGGGAGAAGAAAGGAGTTCTTGCTCATGTTTGGTTTGGAATAGGATTAGGAAGAGGTTTGGCCATCCTTGTATCTAGATTAAGGTATGTTTGACGTTGTGCCATGAGATTCATGCATGTTTTTAGTTGCTAGCTTTAGTTCTAATTAACCATAGTTCAAATCTTTGCTAAGTCATGGGGATGATATTTGGCCAAGGTGGATTTTGTGTTAATGTCATTGCATGCTAAACGTGAAGCTTGTTAATGATACTTGTGATGGTGGATTGATGACTCTTAAATCTTCTTTTTTAGCATTTTTGAGTGAGGCATTAAGTTCCTTGTTCAACCGTGACTAAAATTGAAATGGTATGGGGTTGTAAGGCATTCGGTCATGGTAGGAAGTAAAAGAAAACTATGGTCGTTGTTCATGTTATTTGGATGAGAAATGGTAGTAAGGTGAAGTACAAATGTTAGTGTTTGATTTACTAGTGTATATGTGTGTATTAGCCTAGTTTTGAACTTGAAACAAAATGGTGTTTAGTCGATACAAGTGACCATACTTGTAGAATGTATCAAGTGTTGAAATCGACCTCAACATGGACATGTATGTTCGGCCACATGAATGAGTACATATGTTGATGTGTATGTTCGGCCTTAGGTAGCCTATTATGGCTTTAGCTTGACTTAGAAAATTCGGCTAAGGGGGAAATATTAGCTAGTATGTTGAATTCGATTCGTGATTTCGTACACATGTGACTCTAATGTCTAATGGATATATGGGCTAAGTACATTGAGCTTCTCTTTGATGTTTGAATGAATTGTATTGAATTGCTTGATGTGATTAAAAATGTGCATGACCATTGTGTATTTGAGCTAAAGGGTGGCCATATGACCATTTAAACTCCTTGTCATATTCGGCCATAAGCTAGCATAATGAGATTTTGATAAGTTAAATTTGTGTGAATTAGCTCAAGAGCTTAGAGGACCACAGTTGGATAAGGGAAAGGAAAAAGTGACCGAATAACCATCGAAATCGTTCGACAACATCCGAGGTAAGTTCTTGAGTAATAGAGCTTAAATTATGATTTGATTAGATCATGTTTTAAGTAAATCGAAATCATGCTCTTTGTGTGTGGATATTGAGCTGAAATTTGCAAGAGTGATAAGTGTATTGTGTTTGAGTTTTGCTAATGAAAATGAAATCTGAATGTGTCATGATTTAGTGTTAAATGTGCATGTTTATTGAATGATGTCCTGGCTAAGTCCGAAGGCTTTGTGCTAAGTGACCATATCCGGACTAAGATCCGAAGGCATTTGTGCGAGTTCCCAAATCAGGTTAAGTCCGAAGGCATTTGTGCGAGCTATTATAACCGAGCTATGTCCCGAAGGCTTTTGAGCGAAGTCGCTATATCCGGATAAAATCCGAAGGTACGTGATTCGGAATGAGCAATCTTGCTGTAAAATTTCAGTTAATACGCTTGCAAAAATTCCAGCAATGAGGTATGTTTCAGTATGTGCTTTGAATTAGTTAAGCCCTTACAAATAAATATTCGCTCGATTGATAAACGAGCTACCGCCTTTGGCTAAGTTGATCTTTTGTGTATGAACATAAGGGTTGGTAATGTGAAGTAAGTATGATATTGAGAATGTGTGCATACGAAATTATCCGCTTAGCTATATGAATGCTATGCTTTTGTTGTGCTGAAATCCCTTGCTCAAAACTTACTAAGCATAAATTGCTTACTCCGTTTCTTTGTTCTCTGTTTTATAGATTTTGGCTCGTCAGCTATCGGACTCGGGATTTTGAAGTCGAAGTTGCCCACACTATCAAAGCCCCCTTTTTGGTACAATTTTGGTTGAACTTTGAAATGGCATGTATAGGACTACTCTTTCGTTTGTTGGTCATAGACCCTTTGATTTTGTATAAATTTGGATAGCCATGCGAAAATGGCTTATATACACTTTGGCATGGTATCATAATCATTTTGTATGTTGTTCATTAAGAGATGTGGAAATGTTTGGAATCGATTAGCCCTTGGAATGGTTAACCGTGATCATCTTTTATGCCATGTATGCTAAAAGGGCTAGTTGAATCAAGGAAATTATGAAGTAGGTAAAATCTACCTTAAAGACAGAGGTTGACAGCTGCAGTGATGTGGATGTGAAAAATCACTAAAAATAGTAGGAATGGAATTAAATAGTGAATAAATTGTGTAAATGAACCTTGATGAATCTATTTTCATAGGAAAGTAATGAAACGATCATATGAACAGTATGTTAAGAGATATTGAAGTTTTCGCAAGACAGGGCCAGAACAGTTTCTAGATTCCCTGTCCCGACATTGGAAATTCATTGTAAATTAACCAGATATAATTAGGAGTCATGCCATATATTTATAGATTCCTCTTTGATTCTAGTTTCTATAGAAACAAACGGAATCAGTATTGAAGCCCTGTACAGGGAGATATCCAAGTTGTAATGCGTGAAGGTCAGTGTAGTCTATCCCTGTAACATGGGAGACTTTAACTAATAAACTGTACTAATTGGCCTGACTAAAAATTCTAGAAAAAAATTGTAGATGCATATATGAGTATAGTTTCAGGGAAAAATCACGAAACTGATTTTCGAGTTATGGAACTCAAGATATGATTTTTAAGGTGACAGTGACACAGTTAGCCAGCTGGCTGGAAATTTTTTAATGAACTGTGAAAATAATTAAGTTAAGTCTGTGTGCACCTTGTGTTCGACTCCGGTAACGGACTCGGGTATGGGGTGTTACAATTTTATTGGTATCAGAGCCACGGTTTAGTCGATTCTAGGACTACCGTAATGCGTTTGGGTCTAGCTATACATGCCATTTTATGTGATTATTTGATAGTGTGGTGATTTCTGACAATTGCAAATGTGTTTATTTATAGTAATGGATCCCGATCCTGACCGAGCGGTAGCTGATGATCTTGAGAGTGTAGCGCCTGCTCCCGCATAAGGGACAGTGCCGGCGGACTCTCAACCTAATGCTAGTAATCCAAATGATGAAGCTAGATAAGCTTTCTATAGCGTGATGAATGATTGGTTCAACCAATACATTCGAACTAATACGGCTGTTCCACAACCTCCATTCCCAACAAACACAACCCCCACACCTACAATGCCTCTAGTGGCCCGACCAAACAAGGTCAAATAAGCCCCAGTTGATGAATCCGAAAACATGGGGCTCTGAATTTAAAGCTACGGATAGCGACGATGCCGAGCAAGCTGAATTTTGGTTGGACAACACTATCCGGCACTCGATGAGCTATCTTGTACACCGATGAATGCCTAAAGTGTACTATCTCCTTGCTACGCGATTACGCCTACTATTGGTGGAGTACTCGACTTACATTGCCCCGAGAGCAAGTATCTTGGGAGTTTTCCAAATTGAGTTTGGAAAAAGTATATCGATCGAGATTTGTTGATCAAAAGCGGAAGGAATTTCTTGAGCTTAAGCAAGGTTCTATGTCGCCATCGATTACGAGTGAAAATTTGTTAGACTTAGTAGATACGCCGGAATGTATTTCGTCCGAGGCCATCATGTGTAAACGCCGAGGATAGGCTGAATGAAGATATAAAAATGTTCGTTGGCATTCTTGAAATACGAGAGTTCGTAGTACTTGTCGAGCGAGCTTGTAAAGCCGAAGAGCTTAGAAAAGAAAAACAAAAAGTTGATGTGGGAACTGGAGAGTTTCGTAAAAGATCCTCGGGAAAGTCTCTTCAACAGGCATCGAAGAAATTTCGTGATGATGTGGGCCGGTCTAGAGGCACTTTGGGCCTTTTTAGACGAGATCGCGATCGACCCCCTGTGGGTACACGAGGCACTTCGGTCGCCAGTGTTGGGAATGAACGTCGAGACAGAACGGAGTGTCAGCATTGTGGCAAATGGCATTCTGGAAGTTGTAGATTCCATGACCGCTCCTGTTACAAGTGCGGATCAGTTGACCACTTCATTAAAGATTGCCCGAGGTTGCCTGAACAGAATGTAAATCAGAGTGGGAAACCGGGCGCTACCACTGCTCGAGGTAGACCATCTAGAAATATGGGCAATGCTAGTGGTGGTCAGAGAGGATCTAGAGATGCTACGACCAGATCCGAGGCTCGCGCTCCTGCTAGGGCTTACACAACACGCGGCGCGCGTGGATGCTTCCTCGCCGGATGTTATTACGGTACTTTCACTCTCTTTGATACTAATGTGATTGCTTTGATTGACCCCGGTTCTACTCATTCTTATATATGCGAAACCTTAGCATCCAAGAAGACTTTACCTATTGAGTCTCTTGAATTCGTAATTCGGTGTCAAATCCTTGGGTCGTTACATGCTTGTCGACAAAGTGTGTAAGAAATGTCCCTAGTAATTCGAGGTTCTGTTTTTCAATGGACTTGATGCTTCGCCGTTTGATGAATTTGATGTTATTCTTGGTTTGGATTGGTTGACCGTGCATGATGCGGTTGTGAATTGCAAAAGCAAGACTATTGATTTGAGGTGCGCAAATAACGAGATGATCCGAGTTGAGTCTCTCGACTTAAAGGGGTTGCGGTGTAATATCATCAATGTTGGCCCGAAATATGTAAGAAAGGGTGCGAAGCATACCTTGCGTATGTATTTGATGATAAGGAGTTAGAGATAAAACCGAATCTGGCGGTAGTTTGTGAATACCGGATGTTTTCCGAAGAATTACGGGTTTGCCACTGTTCGGAGATATAGTTTGGTATTGAGCTTGTACCTGGGACCACGCCGATTTTGATAGCTCCGTATCGTATGGCACCAACCGAGTTAAAAGAGTTGAAAGCTCAGTTGCAAGAATTGACGGATAGAGGTTTCGCTCGACCAAGTTTCTCACCTTGGGGTGCACCAGATTGTTTGTGAAAAGAAGGACGGAACCATGAGGTTGTGCATTAACTATCGTCAGCTGAATAAAGTGACGATAAAGAATAAATATCCGTTACCACGTATTGATGATTTGTTTGATCAACTAAAGGGAGCCTCAGTGTTTTCAAAGATAGATTTGAGATCGGGTTATTATCGATTCTTGGATTCGAGATTCGAATGTACCCAAAACTACTTTCAGAACGAGGTACGGTCACTACGAGTTCTTAGTAATGCCGTTCGGGCTCACTAATGCCCCTGCGGTATTTATGGATTTGATGAATCGGATCTTGAGACAGTATTTGGACCGGTTCGTAGTTGTGTTCATTGATGACATCATGGTCTATTCAAGAGATGAGACCGAACATCTTGAACACCGAGATTAGTGTTGCAAATTTTACGGATAAGCGGTTATATGCTAAGTTCACAAGTGTGAGTTCGGTTAAGAGAGGTTGGCTTCTTGGGTCATGTGGTATCTGATCGGGTATTCAAGTCCACCGAGCAAAATTTCAGCCATACTTAACTGGAAGCCTCCAGAAATATTCTTGAGGTTCGAGCTTTTTGGGACTTGGGTTACTACCGACGGTTTGTAAAAGGATTCTCGATGATAGCCACACCCATGACAAAGCTACTTCAAAAGATGTTAAGTTCGAATGGACGGAAAAATGTCGAAAAGTTTTGATCAACTGAAAACTTATTTGTGGAAGCTCAATTTTAGTGCAACCCGAATCGGGCAAAGAGTTTGTCATCTATAGTGACGCCTCCCTACTTGGGTTAGGTTGCGTATTGATGCGATAAGGTCGAGTTGTGGCCTATGCGTCGAGACAATTAAAGCCACATGAGAAGAATTATCCGACCCATGATCTCGAATTAGTCGCCATCGTATTCGCCTTGAAAATATGGCGACATTACTTATTTGGTGAGAAGTGCCATGTATTTTCGAATCAAAAAGTCTCAAATATTTGATGACTCAAAGAGACTTGAATCTCGACAAAGGCGTTGGCTTGAGTTGTTGAAAGATTATGAGCTGGTCATTGATTATCACCCGGAAAGGCTAATGTGGTTGCGGACGCCTTAAGCCAAAAATCACTATTTTCTTTGACGATGAATGTACACTTGTGCTGTTTCTACCCGACAATGTGTTAATAGCCAATTAAAGGCCAAACCATTATTGATTCATCAAATTCGTGAAGCTCGAAAGTCGATGATGAATTGGTTGCAAAACGAAATGAGTGTGTTCGAACAAGGAATCGGAGTTTCAAATTGATGATGATGATTGTTTGAGGTTCGAAGTCGTTTGTGTGTTCCAAGGAATTGAACTCATTTCGATGATTCGAGCGAAGCCCATTGTAGCCGAATGTCAATTCACCCGGGAGTACGAAGATGTACAACGATTTGAAACGTCGATTTTGGTGGCATGGTATGAAACGAGACATCTCCGACTTTGTTTGAGATGTTTAATATGTCAACAAGTGAAAGCGGAACATCAAGTGCCTTGTGGATTACTTCACCGATCAAGATACCCGAGTGGAAATGGGATCGAGTCACAATGGACTTTGTGTCCGGACCGCCATTGTCCGCAAGTAAGAAGGATGCGATTTGGGTTGTTGTTGATAAACCGACTAAGTCGGCTCACTTTATCCCCGCGTCACGGATTTTTCATTGGATAAACTAGCTGAATTGTACGTTTCTCAGTTGTGAGATTACACGAGTACCGATTTACATTGTGTCGGATAGAGATCCGAGATTCACCTCGCGATTTTGGAAGAAATTACAAGAAGCTTTGGGTACCAAGCTGCATTTTAGCACCGCTTTTCATCCACAAACCGATGGTCAATCTGAGCGGGTAATTCAGATACTTGAGGATATGTTGAGATGTTGCGTCCTTGAGTTTAATGGTTCATGGGAACAATATTTACCTTTGATTGAATTCGCTTACAATAATAGTTTTCAGTCACGTATTAAGATGGCACCTTACGAGGCTTTGTACGGTCGAAAATGCCGTACGCCATTGTTTTGGACCGAACTCGGTGAAAGTAAAATTTTCGGAGTGGACTTGATTAAAGATGCTGAACAGAAAGTAAAAGTAATCCGTGAAAGTCTAAAGACGTACCGCAGATCGTCGTAAATCGTGCAGCGGATTTGAAACGAAAAGACATTGAGTATCGGTGGGAGATAAAGTGTTTCTTAAAGTTTCGCCTTGGAAAAAGATACTCAGATTTGGCCGTAAAGGCAAATTGAGTCCGAGGTTCATCGGGCTATATGAAGTATCCAAACGAGTCGGTCCAGTTGTATATCGATTGATTTTGCCTCCTGAACTTGAGAAGATTCACGACGTCTTTCATGTTTCGATGCTTGACGCTATAGATCGATCCATCGCACATAATTAGTCCATCGAGGTCGAAATTCAAGCCGATATGAGTTATGAAGAAGAACCGATTCGTATCCTAGCTCGTGAAGTGAAGGAGTTGCAAAACAAAAGGGTTCCGTTAGTAAAAGTGTTATGGCTCAAACACGGATGGAAGAAGCTACTTGGGAACCCGAGAACTCTATGAAAGAGCGTTACCCAAACCTATTTACGGTAAGATTTTCGGGACGAAAATTTCTTAAGTGGAGGAGAGTTGTGACAGCCCAAAATTGACCCTAGTCGGAAGTGGTTTGGGACCGCTAAACCGAGTCACCGAAATGTTTGAACGTAATATTTATTGTCTAGAATATGTAATTATGAATGTGTGAGAATTTCAAGCTTGATTTAGTCGATTGCATGTGAATTCAGTTAGTAGGACTTGTGTGACACTTTTGAAATGTGATAGGCTAATCTATAAGGACCTAATAGTGCATGTAATCAAAAGGAGGACTTGCATGTCAAATTTCCCCCGAGTGCTAGTGGTAGGCCATGACAAAGAGTGATGGGCAAAAACATGTCATAAAACATGTTGTGACAATGGTGTATGTAAGAAAAAAATAAAATAATGAGCATGGGAATTGAATAATGAAAGGGAAGAAAAAAAAAAGAGAATGGTGTGAGTGTTCTCCCCCCCTTTGCCGTGAGTTGAAGAAAAGAGAAAAAAAAAAATTGTTCATCCTTTTTCATTCTTTTGGCCGAAAATTCTAAGGGAGAAGAAAGGAGTTCTTGCTCATGTTTGGTTTGGAAGAGGATTAGGAAGAGGTTTGGCCATCCTTGTATCTAGATTAAGGTATGTTTGATGTTGTGCCATGAGATTCATGCATGTTTTTAGTTGCTAGCTTTAGTTCTAATTAACCATGGTTCAAATCTTTGCTAAGTCATGGGGATGATATTCGGCCAAGGTGGATTTTGTGTTAATGTCATTGCATGCTAAACGTGAAGCTTGTTAATGATACTTGTGATGGTGGATTGATGACTCTTAAATCTTCTTTTTTAGCATTTTTGAGTGAGGCATTAAGCTCCTTGTTAAACCGTGACCAAAATTGAAATGGTATGGGGTTGTAAGGCATTCGGCCATGGTAGGAAGTAAAAGAAAACTATGGTCGTTGTTCATGTTATTTGGATGAGAAATGGTAGTAAGGTGAAGTACAAATGTTAGTGTTTGATTTACTAGTGTATATGTGTGTATTAGCCTAGTTTTGAACTTGAAACAAAATGGTGTTTAGTCGATACAAGTGACCATACTTGTAGAATGTATCAAGTGTTGAAATCGGCCTCAACATAGACATGTATGTTCGGCCACATGAATGAGTACATATGTTGATGTGTATGTTCGGCCTTAGGTAGCCTATTGATGGCTTTAGCTTGACTTAGAAAATTCGGCTAAGGGGGAAATATTAGCTAGTATGTTGAATTCGATTCGTGATTTCGTACACAAGTGACTCTAATGTCTAATGGATATATGGGCTAAGTACCTTGAGCTTCTCTTTGATGTTTGAATGAATTGTATTGAATTGCTTGATGTGATTAAAAATGTGCATGACCATTGTGTATTTGAGCTAAAGGGTGGCCATATGACCATTTAAACTCCTTGTCATATTCGGCCATAAGCTAGCATAATGAGATTTTGATAAGTTAAATTTGTGTGAATTAGCTCAAGAGCTTAGAGGACCACAGTTGGATAAGGGAAAGGAAGAAGTGACCGAATAGCCATCGAAATCATTCGACAACATCCGAGGTAAGTTCTTGAGTAATAGAGCTTAAATTATGATTTGATTAGATCAAGTTTTAAGTAAATCGAAATCATGCTCTTTGTGTGTGGATATTGAGCCGAAATTTGCAAGAGTGATAAGTGTATTGTGTTTGAGTTTTGCTAATGAAAATGAAATACGAATGTGTCATGATTTAGTGTTAAATGTGCATGTTTATTCGAATGATGTCCGGGCTAAGTCCCGAAGGCTTTGTGCTAAGTGACCATATCCGGACTAAGATCCGAAGGCATTTGTGCGAGTTCCCAAATCCGGGTTAAGTCCCGAAGGCATTTGTGCGAGCTATTATAACCGGGCTATGTCCCGAAGGCTTTTGAGCGAGTCGTTATATCCGGATAAAATCCGAAGGTACGTGATTCGGGAATGAGCAATCTTGCTGTAAAAATTTCAGTTAATACGCTTGCAAAAATTCCAGAATGAGGTATGTTTCAGTATGTGCTTTGAATTAGTTAAGCCCTTACAAATAAATATTCGCCAGTTGATAAACGAGCTACCGCCTTTGGCTAAGTTGATCTTTTGTGTATGAACATAAGGGTTGGTAATGTGAAGTAAGTATGATATTGAGAATGTGTGCATATGAAATTATCCGTTTAGCTATATGAATGCTATCCTTTTGTTGCGCTGAAATCCCTTGCTCAAAACTTACTAAGCATAAATTGCTTACTCCGTTTCTTTGTTCTCTGTTTTATAGATTTTGGCTCGTCAGCTATCGGACTCGGGATTTTGAAGTCAAAGTCCCCCACACTATCAAAGCCCCCTTTTTGGTACAATTTTGGTTGAACTTTGAAATGGCATGTATAGGACTACTCTTTCGTTTGTTGGTCATAGACCCTTTGATTTTGTATAAATTTGGATAGCCATGCGAAAATGGCTTATATACACTTTGGCATGGTATCATAATCATTTTGTATGTTGTTCATTAAGAGATGTGGAAATGTTTGGAATCGATTAGCCCTTGGAATGGTTAACCGTGATCATCTTTTGTGCCATGTATGCTAAAAGGGCTAGTTGAATCAAGGAAATTATGAAGTAGGTAAAATCTACCTTAAAGACAGAGGTTGACAGCTGCAGTGATGTGGATGTGAAAAATCACTAAAAATAGTAGGAATGGAATTAAATAGTGAATAAATTGTGTAAATGAACCTTGATGAATCTATTTTCATAGGAAAGTAATGAAACGATCATATGAATAGTATGTTAAGAGATATTGAAGTTTTCGCGAGACAGGGCCAGAGCGGTTTCTGGATTCCCTGTTACGACATTGGAAATTCATTGTAAATTAACCAGAGATAATTAGGAGTCATGCCATATATGTATAGATTCCTCTTTGAGTCTAGTTTGTATAGAAACAAACGGCATCAGTATTGAAGCCCTGTACAGGGAGATATCCAAGTTGTAATGCGCGAAGGTCAGTGTAGTCGATCCCTGTAACATGGGAGACTTTAACTAATAAACTGTACTAATTGGCCCAACCAAAAATTCTAGAAAAAAATTTTAGATGCATATATGAGTCTAGTTTCAGGGAAAAATCACGAAACTGATTTTTGAGTTGTGGAACTCAAGATATGATTTTTAAGGTGATAGTGACACAGTTAGCCAGCTGGCTGGAAATTTTTTAATGGACTGTGAAAATAATTAAGTTAAGTCTGTGTGCACCTTGTGTTCGAATCCGGTAACGGACTCGGGTACGGGGTGTTACACTGATACCAATAGAATGTAACACCCCTAGCCCGAGTCCGATCGCCAGTTTAGGCTATGAGGTATTACCAAGCCAAACAATTAAATTTTTTTTTGTCCATATAATCAATCAACAAAGACAGAAATTAAGCTGAGTACATACTGATCTTTAAGTTATATAAATGCCATTTTCATATGGCTAAAATATTTACAATACAAAACATAACCGTCACTGGCCTAACCTATACATGCCATACCCAGGGCCAAAATATAACTGTACCAAAAAGATCGATAGTATGATGAACTGCTGATGATCCCCGAGTCGGTGGCCAAAATTGACAATCTATAAAACAAAGAAATAAAATAAAACAGAGTAAACTTTCGAGGCTTAGTAAGTTTTAAGTGTTTCAAAAAATTAAAAACGTATCATTTAAAATCTAACATTAAGTATCACAAGAACCCAAATTTAATTTGTAAATTACTTGGCCAAAAACTCACAAGTATATTAATTATAACCTATTGGCCGAATATATATATACATGAATACACAAGAAAATTCTCAGTACATATTTCACTATACTATATGGTTCATAAAATTTCTTTAAGACACATGCTTTTACAATGACATACATTGACCAAATAAGTCATTCTCTTATTCATAAATACGGTATTCATTCACATACATATACACACACTCACATATATATATACCATTCTTTGATACTAATAATTCATTTTGAAGTCAATTCACTTATGAGTACGTGTCATGCACCTTAAAGGTGTATAACATATATAATACTTACTCGCACGGATATTCAATGTTGTAATCATACTTAACTTACTGACACCGGTCCTATCAAGTCTTAGGACTCGAAACACATATCTGGCACAGCCTGTAGGTTTTTAACCCGGATGTCATTCCAGCATGAAGCCTGCGGATCTTTAAGCCCGGATATAATTCCAGCATGAAGCCTACTGGTCTTTAAGCCCGGATACAATTCCACATCAAATAACATGTTTTTTTTTTATCGTATTCTAACACATTTTATAGAACATTTCACATTATTAGTAGCCATTGGCTACATTTGGACATGAGCTTCTTATGAACACCATTATTTCATTTCAGCTTAAAATCATGCATGAATTTCACACGTACCTTTCATCAACCAAGCTTAACCCTAATTTACCATTCAACTTAATTCAAATAGAACCAAAAAGATCAAAATTCATGTAGTATATATATGTCAAGGCATTATAAATTTTATACTAAAGGCGATTACTCAAAACTTACCTTGTATCTTTCTAAACAAATTTCGAGTTGGCTATTCCGCGACTTTAGCTTTTCCCTTATCCGAGGTTGCCCCTCTATGCTCTTGAGCTTTAATTCAATAAATTTTAAACTAATCATTAATCAATTATTCAAGTATTACTTTCAGAATATAATACATATATATTCGACTTTCACATATACAGATTATAGTAAGCTTATAAGAAATCAATAAGCAATTCATTAGCAAAATTTTTCTTTTATCAATGTTTACTATATACTCACAATTTCACTATAAGCTGAATTCCTGAGCAACAGTCATTAAATTACTTATAACTGGAGCTACGAAACTCCAAATCAATTGCCGTAAATTTTCCTTGAAAATAGACTCATTTATCTTTTATCCATAAAATTTTCATAATTTTTAGTCTAGCCAATCAATACCAGAGTTTTCCTAAAGTTTCCCTTGTTTCACTGTTTGACAAATCTGACCATTCTTCACTACGAAATAAATTTCTCATTGTACAGAAATCAAAATATGTTGTCGTTTATTTCATTTGAAACTAGACTCACTAAGGAGTCTAAGCATATAAAATTTATTCTATGACCATTTTTATACATTTTATAATGATTTTATAAAAATAGAACAGGGGATCTAGAAGTCATTTTGACTCTGTCCCACATTACTTCAAATATTTCATGATCGGTAATTCTTTTACTTTTACGGTTTCTATTATAGAAAACTAGACTCATCAAGCTTTAATTATATAATTTATTCAGCTTCTAATCAACTCCTACAATTTATGGTGATTTTCGAAAATCACCTTACTGCTGCTGTCCCAAGTAGATTATTACCAATTCACTCTTTCACACATTCTTTGCATACATATTATTTAAGCATGTATCTCACCAATCAATTTCATCATATATATATCTATAAATTTACTTATACATAATATCAATACCACATTGTGCTCAAATCATTTTTCAAGTTCAATTTCACCAAGCTTCAACCTAACTTAACCTATAATAGTTCATAACACATTTAAAGCACATACCTTACTAAATTTTATCATAGTCCACAATCAGCCATAGTACATTCGGCCATAGCATAGACACAAATACGTTTAACTTGATTTCTTCATGAAAATTAAGGCTATAACCGAATAGTCTTTAACCATTTAAACTACAAAACACAATTTATAACTTCAATTTTACAAGCTTATATCATAAGAGTTTCTCCATTAAAATTTTCAATGTATATTCGGCTATAACACAAACACTTAATCTTTACAATTACAAATTCAAAAACTTAACATACTTTTATAATCTCAACCAAATAGAGTACTTTTATTGATTCACAACAAAACATCAACATAACATTTCTAAATGAAAAATCCTCTCATGACCGATTGCTCCTATAGCTACCAAAATGAAAATTTGCACATGGGTTATGGAGGAATTAAGAAACTATCCTAAAACACACAAGAAATTTCTATCAAAACACTTCAAACATACCTTAATCAAGGCTAGGAAGGGTAGCCGAATGTTTGTTTTCCCCATTCTCTTCTTGAAATTTTCGCCAAAGAAATCAAAGGATGAACCAACTTTGGTTTCTCCTCCCCACTAAGCCATTATTCTTTTATTTTTATTCTTTAATTCATTTAGTTTAAATTAATGTTAATATAATATACATATAATATATATAAATCAACTACATGGCGGCCACTAAAGAAAAATGGATAATTTGACATGCAAGTCTATTATTTTTTTAACATGCATTAGTAGACCATATTTAAAATTACCTGTCACATTTCACAATTGTCTCACATAAGTCCTATTTAATAAATTTTACATACAATTGACAAAATTAAAGCAAGAAACTTTCACACATGCAGGTTCACATACAATAAGCATAAGATTTAACGGTTAATTATTTTTGTGACTCGGTTTTGTGGTCCCGAAACCACTTTCCGACTAGGGTCAAAAATAGGGCTGTCACACAAATGACGTGAACTTCACTATGAACTCATAGAAGCTCGTGTTGATAATGTGTTATGAAATAATGAAAGGAAAGAACAAACTAAAGAGAAAATATCAATACAAAGAAGTAATACAATAGAAGATAAACAAGAGGACTTTTTATTTCATGTACAAGCCTTGTACATGCCTCTATTTATAGACCTTCTAACATAATACAATCCCTTAAGTTACAAAGAATAAATAGAGGTCTAATTACTATATAAAACCCTCATAATTCCATTGGGGGTTGCTACAATGGAGGTTACAACTTTGAGAGTAATGGACATCTATAATAAAATAATATTTATAACAGACACTTATTTATAGTGTAAGTGTGGGCTATGAAAGTGCTCTCTAATTAATGTGGGATTTATAGTATAAGTGCTTGAAATGGAGAGTAAATAAATTGTAATGTGAGCATGATGTTTATTTCCTTATTTAGTTAAAATCTTGTAATATATAATATATATGATATATATTATAATATATATAAAATAATAATGTTATATATATAATTTTAACTATAAGTCTTCTCTCATGAATTTATTCAAATGAATAAACTCTAAAAAAATATAAATAATGAAAAATGGCACTTATTTATAATGTAAGTATTTCTCTTGCATATATTATATATTATTATATATAAATACTATATATTACTATATATAAATACTATATGTTACTATATATAAATAATAAATAACAATATATTATGTAAAAATAATACATAAATAAATTTTAACTATAAAACCTCCCTTATAAATTGCTTCAACTAAAGAAATTTTAAATAATTTAGGTAAATAGTGATAAAATTAACATTTATTTGTTATGTAAGTGTGAGATACAAAAGTATTTTCTAGTCAATGGAATATTTATAATATAAGTGTTTGAAATGGAGACCGGCACATGACAAAAATTGTAAGGTGAACATAATATTTATTTTGTTATTTAGCTAGTATAATATATATATATATATATATATATAATATGATTTAGCTAGAACCTTGTAATTTATAATATACTAGTATATATTCAACCCACACTTGGTCGGGTTAATTGTTTTGGACTAAATTATAAAGTAAAAATTGATGGTTAAAATATGCTCCAAATCTTTATAATTTTCGTATATTTGGAATTTAATGAACATACTTTTATCGAGAATTTTTACCATATTAACGTTTCTAAAAATTCACTCAACATTTTAACCAAAATAAAATATTTAAACTAATGACATTATAAAAGTTGAAGTACCAAATTATCTAAAAATAAAAGTATAAAATGAAATTTTAAAATTGAGAAAAATATAAGGACCAAAACTAAAATTTGACAATTATTATATAATCTTAAGAAAAAAAAGTTGTCCATTTGAACCGGTGTTAGATAAGGAATGTCTTACAAAATTCCTGTCCCTTTTAAAGAGCGGATTTGATAGCAGTCTTAACTTGATTTAGGAGTAAATGCATTATTCAACATCTTTAAAAATATAAATTAAAAATTTTAAGTAAATCAAGTATGAATTCACAAGTAGACATGTGAATTAACTCGTTTAAATACATCATTTAAAATTAAATTTAAAATAATAAAATATATACTCTCCTTATAAAAATATATTATTTAAAAATCAAAACTAAAAGATAATAAAATAATTTTCTGTTATTAATTATTTTTCTATGCTATTTGAAAATAAATGATAAATTGATTTGTAAGTCGGCATATACAAACACCTTAAATACATATTTTAAAAATAAAATGAATTAACAAAATATTTTTATTAGATTAAATACTGGGTTAGTATTTGGTACACTAGTAATATATTTTTTTATTCCATAAACTACTTTAAAGAATTATTATGTGTCTTTTTTAATATATTTTTAATATTTTATTATTTTCCTATAACACACTTGTCAACCCATTAATACAACTTGTGGAGTCTAAAACTCTACTGACAATGTACTAAATATTTTTCTCAAATATAAATGTTAAATCAATGCTTTATTCTAGTTAAAATGGTGAGGTTGAATTTAGAAAAAAATGCATTCTAACTTATAATGTTAAGATAAGGTTTTTTTATGTATTTTGGAAATGTGTTTTAAGAAAAATTTTATTAGCATTTTAATTGAAATAGTTGAAGAAAATAAATAGTGTTATTGTAAAAGTTGAGAATTAAATTATATCAAATTAAAATATAATTATTAAATTTTAAATGCGATCGTAATTGAAGGACCAAAACTGAAAATTTACCACCCTCTTTTTAGTGGAAAAAAGAAAAAGAAAACCCAATAAACGTGTCATGAAGTTAAGCCTTATGTACATTACATTTCTATCTTAACTATGTTACTTTTCTATCTGTACTATTATTTATGAGCGAAAGTTAAAAGGCCTATTTTGCGGTGTTTAAAAAAATATTTTTGGCTTTAAAAATATTTTTAGAAGAAAAATTATGTTAAATAAGTTGTTTTTTTATGAACTTTTTAGCTTTTTTTAGATTTGCAGAAGTGTTTTTTAAAAGTACTTCTGAAAAGAAGAAGCTAAAATTTTTAGCTTTTCCTATCCCAAAAATACTTTTAGTGCTTAAATACTTTTTCACTCTTCCAATAACATAGTACTTTCTCTTTTTTTTCTTGGTGCTTAATTACAAATGTGTTAAAATCATTAATTAAAATTAAAAATATTTTTAAAATAATAATTACAAATATTTAAAGGTTATATTTAAATATTTAAAATATAGTTTATATATTCTAATTAAATTTTATAAATAATTAATATTTATTGCTTAAAATATTTAAAATTATATTTCATATATTAAAATACTAACAAGTTATAATAAATTTTTATATTTTTCTAAAATATAATAATATTAAATAATTTAAATATTATTTAAATGCATATTTGTTACTTGATAATAACATGTCTAAAATGGACATTTTATTCCACAAAAGCACTTTTTGACAACAATGCTAAACACTCAAATTTTAAATCAAACTTTTCAAATTTTAAATATTATTTAAGTGCTTTTGAGAAGTGCTTTTGTAAAGTTTGATTTAAAATTTCAGTTTTACCATTGCGATCAAAAGTACTTTTAAGGAATAAAATGTCTATTTTAGACATGTTATTATCAAGTAACAAATATACATTTAAATAATAGTTAAATTAGTTAATATTATTATATTTTAGTAAAATATAAAAATTATTATAACTTGTTGTTAATATTTTAATATATGAAATACAAATTTTAAATATTTTTAAACAACAAATATTAATTATTTATAAATTTTAATTAGAATATATAAACTATATTTTAAATATTTAAATATAACCATTAAATATTTTAATTAGTATTTAAAAAATATTTTAATTAATGATTTTAACATATTTGTAATTAAGGGCCAAGAAAAAAGGAAAGTACTATGCTATTGGAGGGGTGAAAAAGTAATTAAGCATTAAAAGTATTTTTGGGAGAGGAAAAGCTAAAAATTTTAACTTCTTCTTTTCAAAAGGTGCTGTTGAAAAGCACTTCTTAAAAGCTAAAAATTTCAACCAAAAGCAGCTTGTTTAGCACAGCTTTTCTTCCAAAAGTGCTTTTGGAGTCAGAAGTGCTTTTTTTTTTTGGTAAACAAAACGATTACATAGGATGATTCATGGAGGAGTTATCAGCAAAATTATCTTCTTGCAAAATATCTTTAATCCTGGTAGGAGGCGACTCGAAAATACGCAAGGAGTAACCAATTGACAGTGATATTTTAGCCAAAGCATCAGCAACCCAATTGGTTTCTCTGTGAACATAAGTCAAGAACCAATTTTCTTCCGAGACCAGAATTTGTTGTCTCCTCTTAATAAGTGCATTTTTTGAACCACCAGCCTTGCTTTCACTGATCGAGATCACATTTTCGAGATTATCCGATCGAATGATGACCTAATTATAGCCTTGTTTCTGAACGATAAGCAAACCATCCAGCAAACCCTAAAGTTCAGCAGTCGCGGTAGAGCATTTCCCCAAGAAACGAGTAAAACCTAGGATCCACTCCCCTATATTGTTGCGCAACACACCACCTGTAACACCCCTCACCCGTATCCAACACCGGGACAGGGCTCGAGGCATTACTGAAACTTTTTCATTCATAAACATACAAAACCGGGTCACCAAATTTTGTCCAAAATTTAAAACTTCTAGAACATAAGCATATCATTCCTTATACAAGCCATCGAGGCCTATAACGTACATTAAGGCGGTTCGGAACAAAACCAAAATCATTTGGTAAACTTTGGGCAACTTAATAAATTTCTAGCTTTGGAGTGTCACACGCTTGTGTAGGTGGGCCGTGTGGGCTTACACGCTCATGTGGCCTAGGGCATGTCCATGCCTTTAACCCGTGGGCAACACTGACTTTTGGGCACGGCCAAGACACACGCCCGTGGGCTCACCTCTTGTCCAAAACTGAAGCATTCTGTTAAAATAACACGGCCCAGACACACACTCGTGTGTCCTACCTGTGTGCTAATTTGACTTAAAGTTTTAGGTGCAGGGGACACACGGCCATACCACACGCCCATGGGGATAGGCCGTATGTCACACACGGCCTAGACACACGCCCTTGTGTCTAACCATGTAGACCTTAATAAGCTATTTTCCAAGCCTTTAGTCACCCCTTTCTACTACTTGTGCCTAATGGTTACCAAGTTTGAGAGAAAGCATGATTATACACTTGTAAATAATCTTAATGAAAATAGTTGTATGGAAACCTCATATCATTGGGTTCATACATAAGTGGTTATTTCCTATTTAGTGTCATGGGTTCCCATATTACATTAATCCATCCGAAATTGGCTCATTCATGTGATTCATTGCCAATTGATAGCAACTCGTCATTTGTAATTAAAACCATGCATAAAATCGTAGGTCATGGCCTACTTAAATTAAGCCAATTTTCATGGCCATATACAAAGAGATAAACATATTTTTACATGCCTTTGCTGGGCAAATCAAATGACACATATAACAAAATACTCAAAAATACTATACATGCCATTGAACAAAATAAACAGAGTCTTTATACCAAAGCTTGTTTAGTTAATAGTGTGTTGTTTCTCCAACAGTCTTCCAATCCTTATGAGTCCTCGAGCTCTGTAAAATAGGGAAAAGAGAGGAGTAAACATTTTCATGCTTAGTAAGCTCGAATAACTGAAGAGTAAACTTACTGAGTAATTAGCATACATCCGTACTTAAATCATAAAATCATCCAATATGAAATGATTTCCTATCACATGCACTCAATCAATGAATTAGTCACATAATCATGTATCATGTAATTTAACTAGATGAGCTCATCATTCAAAATTTCATTCATACATGTACCCTACGTTAATCTCATTGAGTTTCTAGGAAATCTCGGTAGAATACTCATTATCCATCAATTCATGCAAATGATCTTTCCATATATGCACTCCCGCGAACCTCACATCATATGGCGGGATTACCAGTCCAGGCTAAATCCCCCATATTATTTGAACTCATAAGGTGATGTCGGGATTGCCAGTCCAAGCTAAATCCCTTATAATGACAAACACTCTTAATGAGCTCGGATCTGAGTTACCAATCCAGGCTAAATTCAGATCCTAATCGGATTACCCGTCTGGGCTAAATCCACAATGCACTCATATTCTTCGGGAGGCTTGATCATTCAAGGAACACCTGTCCAGGTTAGATTCCTTTCCATACTCAAGATCATGGATTACCCGTCCGGGCTAAATCCTTACTGCAACACATGCAGGATCTCCTTTCACATGTAAAACATGGTTTATCCATCGAATTCCCTTTTAACCTCAACCGAGACGATTATCAACAAGTCATTATCAAAGATGCATTTCATGCATTTTCATGCCATTAATAATGAAATTATCATGCATTCATAAATCATACAATCATGCATATTAGGGGTTTACTTTAAGTTATTCGAACTTAACTGGTAACAGTTTCAGAGTTATGTTTCCGTTATTCTGAAACCTTGCGTTTACCTCGATCGGCCTCCGAAATTTGTTTCTCGGGGCCTATAACAACAAATTTAGCTCATTAATACCCCACATTATACATTTCAAGTTTAATATCTACCCTTGGTCCAAATGACCATTTTGCCCCTAACCTTTGACATTTTTTACGATTTAGTCCCTTGGCTCGTATAATGAAACACATGCAATTTCTATCTTACCCAAGCTTAATCGAAATTTTTTCTCTCTTATGGAAACCAACATTTTTCATTATTTTCCTCATTTCTACCACACATTTACATCTTTTGCAAAATAGTCCCTATAAGGGTTTCTCATGAAAACCAACTTGGAAAAGATGTTTAACACACATTTATCTTTCATATTCCTCCATAATCCATCAAAATACCAATAACTCATGCATGGGTAAATTTTTGAACATGAAACCTAGCATGAAATATGGGTAGAAATGGAGAGAGCAAATTACCGAGATTTCAAAAATACAAAGAACATGAAAAACGGGGCTTGGGAGCACTTACTATTGAGCTTGAAAATTGAAGAAACCCTGGCTATGGTGTCCTCCAAATTTCAGCAGCTATGGGAAGAAGATGAGCATATTTTTTCTTCATTTTTCCCTTTTTATTTCATTAAAATGACAAATGACCAAAATGCCCTTATGCCCTTTCTTTAAAATTTCATCCATGCAAGCCCATTTTTGTCCAAAAATTTAGAATTTGGGAAAATTGATCTCCAAGGCCTTCTAATTCATAATCTATAGCAATTTCATACAAATTGTTTCTAGAATCCAAGTTTCCAATTTATTCAATTTAGTCCCTAATTTCCAATTGGACACCTTATACTTAGAATTTGTTCATAAAACTTTAACACATGCATATACTCACATTCTAGGTCTCATAATAATCATAAAATAAATATTTTTGATGTCGAATTTGTGGTCCCAAAACCACTATTCCGACTAGGCCCTATTTCGGGATGTTACATTTCTCCCCCCTTAGGGACTTTCATCCTCAAAAGTCTTACCAAAAGATAGATTTGGATATTGGCTTCTCATGGTTTCTTCTGGCTTCCGTGTGGCTTCTTCTACACCATGTCGATGCCATAAAACTTTTACAAGAGCCACATCTTTATTTCTCAACTGTTTAACTTCACGAGCCAATATATTAACCAGTTCTGTAACACCCCCACGCCCGAAACCGTCACTGGAGTCAAGCTTGAGGTGTTACTAAACTTATCTTACCTTTTAAAAACCTCTAAACCACTTATTTTAATTTTTGGAATAAACTATTTTTCTGCATCATGGTTGCTTAAAAATTCATTTCTAGAGTTTCAAAACTTGAAATTAAGATCCGTAAATTTTTCCTGAAACTAGACTCATATATATATCTACTAATTTTTTTCTAGAATTTTTTACTTAGCCAATTAGTACAGTTTATTAGTTAAAGTTACCCCTGTTTCAGAATTCGACTGCACTGGCCTCTACTTACTACGAACCACTTTTCTCTCTGTAAAAAAATCATATGACTATACTGTTTGTTTCTATTAAAACTAGATTCAATAAGGATTCTAACCATATAAAGTATACCACCTAATTAGTTTTGTAAAATTTATGGTGAATTTCTAAAGTTGGAACAGGGGATCCAGAAATTGCTCTGGCCCTATTTCACCAAAACTCAGATACCCTATAAAACACAAAACCTTTACCTGTTTTGCTTATTCCATATGAAAATAGACACAACGAGCTTTAATTTCATATATTATTCACCATCAACCCATGTCTCTACAATTTCTTGTGATTTTTCAAAATCCCATTATTTCGATACTTGAATCATTTTTAAGTTACTTTCACATTTTCTTAGTTTTCATGTAATAGTTACTACTTAATCATACATACTATTAAACATGTATATCATCAGCCACTCTATTAGCTAATCACTAGCAAGTATTTACACATCATTCATTGATCATATCATATCAAAAGAAACAAGTTCCTATACATGCCATACACAAAACGAAACGTCTAACTATACCAATGTGATTTCTTCGATAATGTGATCGGGTCTCCGACGTTTCCTTCGATCCCCGAGTGGCTTGATAAAAACTATAGGAAAAAGAAAATAAAAAGAGTAAGCACTAGGCTTAGTAAGCTTACAAGCAAATAAATTACAACACTCAACATAATGAATAATTATACATAATGTCACCTAGCCTCATAAACTTTCTTTACTTCTCATTTTCTACCTTCTTCTTTACTCACTTACCTTCTTTCTTACCTAACCTTTCACTGTTCATAAATATAATCTACCTTCCCTTTTGCTGATAATTCACTATAATTTAACGTGTACAATGACCCGTTGAACCACTCGGAATACTAAGGATACTAAGGTCGTTCCTGTCTATCAATATCCTGCCAATGCCATGTCTTCGACATGGACTTACATGAATTATTCCTGTCTCCAATGCCATATATATATATATATAATAAGGGCTTACATGGCTCATTCCTGTCTCCAAAGCCTTATAACTGATATGGACTTACATGACTCATTTCTGTCCTGTCCTGTCCTGTCCTGTCAACCCCAATATCCTAACATTCCTAAGGTTCAAACGGGGCTTCCTAATGCTTTTTCTCTGTCACTTCGCCTTTAATTCGACTTTAAATATTCAAAGAAAATAAGTATATAAATGCTAGAAATTGACAATAATAATGTAAAATAAAAGAATATTGCATTTATTTACTGTAAACTTACCTCGATACAAAATGTGACTAAACTTTACAATTTAGTCCTTTACTTTTTCTTTTCCCCGATCTACTCCCGAATTACTCCCGAATTTCACTCTTCTTGATCTATAATAGAAAATTTAACTTATTTAATATTCACATTTATCAAAACAGTCCTTGACCCAAACTTTGGCAAAATTACATTTTTGCCCCTAAACTTTCACATATTTGCACTTTTTCCCCAAGGCTCGTAATTTAAACTTCATCCTATTTTATTATGTTTTATGACATGCTGATCATTTTTCCCTTCTATGACAACATCAAATTCACACTCTAACATGTACTTATGACTATTAGGTATTTTTACCGATTAAGCCCTTTTACTCATTTTCACTTAAAACCGAGTAGCACAAGTTGTCTAACATAATTTAAAACCTCATGTTCCATCATAAAACATCAAAATAAACACTTTTCACCTATGGGTATTTTTCCAAATATGAACCCTAACTTAAATTATTGCTAGCATAAACTTTATCGAGCTACCGGGACTCCGAAAACGTAAAGAACATTAAAAACGGGGCTTGGAATCACTTACTATGGAGCTTGAAAGCTTGAAACAAACCCTAGCTATGGAGAACCCTTGAAATTTCGTGCTAATGAAGAAGATGATGAATTTTGTGTTATTTTTCCCTTTTTATTTCATTTAATATCCAAATGACCAAAATGCCCTTCCTTATTAAACTTTCAAAAATTCCATCCATGTCCTATTTTGTCCATGAACTTAGAAATTGGTCAAATTGTTACTTAAACCCTCCTAATTAATATTCCAAAGCAATTTCATACTAAAAACTTCTAGAATGAAAGTTTTGCAAATTATTCGATTTAGTCCCTAATCTCAACTTAAGCACTTTATGCATAGAATTTCAACACGAAATTTTTACACAATCATGCAATCATATCATGAACCTCAAAATAATAATAAAATAAATTTTTCTACCTCAGATTTGTGGTTTCACAACCACTGTTCCGTTTAGGCCCTATTTTGGGATGTTACAAGTTCTTCTCCACAAGTCATGTCCGGTCGAATTTTGATCTCAGTCGGAGAAATTACATGAGAGGGGTCTGATCGGTATCTCTTTAACATGGACACATGGAACACATCATGAATCTTTTCTAGTTCGGGTGGCAATGCCAAACGATAGGCTAATAGTCCAACTATTTCGGTGATCTCGTACGGTCCGATAAATCGTGGACTCAATTTACCTTTTAGACCAAATCTCAATACCTTTTTCCATGGAGATACTTTCAAGAATACTGTTTCTCCAGCTTGAAACTCAATTTCTTTTCTTTTCAGATCAGCATAAGACTTTTGTCTATCTGATGCCGCTTTTAAATAATCTCGTATCACTTTAACTTTTTCTTCAGTTTCTTTAATCAGATCAACTCCATGAATCTGATTTTCCTTGAGTTTTGTCCAGTACAATGGAGTTCAACATTTCCTACCATACAAGGCCTCATAAGGCGCCATCTTCAAACTTGTTTGGTAACTATTGTTGTAGGCAAATTCTACTAATGGTAGATATTTTTCCCAACTACCTTGAAATTCAAGAATGCAACACCGCAACATGTCCTCGAGAATCTGAATCATCTGCTCAGACTGACCATCGGTCTGAGAGTGAAAAGCTGTGCTAAAGCTCAACTTTGTACCCAAGGTTTCTTGTAACCTCTTCTAGAATCTCGAAGTGAACCTTGGGTCTTTATCCAAAATAATCGACAGTGGTACTCCGTGCAATCTTACTATCTCAGAAATATACAAATCGGCCAATCTATCAAGGGAATAATTTGTTCTTACCGAGATAAAATGAGTCGACTTTGTCAGTTTGTCCTGACATCTTTCTTTTTCGGAGTCCAAGGTAATCCTGTCACGAAATCCATGGTAACTTTGTCCCACTTCCATTTGAAGACCATTACAGGCTATAACAAACCTGAAGGCACTTGATGTTCAGCTTTAACTTGCTAACATACCGGACATCTCAATACAAATTCAAAAACGTCTCTTTTCATGCCATTCCACCAGTACATTTTCTTTAAATCGTTGTACATCTTGGTACTTCTCGGGTGAACTGACAAACAACTGTTATGTGCTTCTTGCAAAATCTTCCGAATAAGTTCATTTTCTTTGGGTACACAAACCCTATCTTTGAACATCAAACATCCATCAGGACTAATTCGGAAATCGGTCTCAATACCAGACTCACATTGAGCCCTTTTTGCTTGCAAGTCATCATCATTAAACTGAGCATCATACATTTCCTGCAGAAATGTCGGCCTAGCCTCCAGCTTGGCCAGAACTGAACCATCATCAAGCAATGTCAAACGAGTATCCATGGCTCTCAAGGCATACAGGGATTTTCTACTCAATGTATCGGCAACCACATTCGCCTTTCCCGAGTGATAGTCGATAATCAAATCATAATCTTTAATTAATTCTAACCATCTCCGCTGTCTCAAATTTAATTCTTTCTGAGTCATCAAGTATTTCAAACTCCTGTGGTCCGTGAATATACGGCAAGTCTCACCATACAAATAATGTCTCCAAATTTTTAAGGCAAAAACAATAGCAGCAAGCTCTAGGTCGTGGGTTGGATAATTCTTCTCATGAGGCTTCAATTTTCGTGAAGCATAGGCTATCACCTTGCCATCTTGCATAAGCACACAACCCAATCCATTTAAGGATGCATCACTGTAGACCACAAATTCTTTTTCTGGTTCAGGTAGCACTAAAACAGGAGTTTCAATCAGTAATGTCTTTAACTTTTCAAAACTTTGCTGACACTTCTCCGTCCATTCAAACTTAACATCTTTCTGTAGCAGCTTTGTCATCGGAGTCACTATCATGGAAAATCCTTTTACAAACCTTCAATAATAACCGGCTAAGCCCAAAAAGCTTCTAACCTCGGTTACATTCTTAGGCGATTTCCATTCAACAATTGCCAAAATTTTACTTGGATCAACTCGGATGCCTTCACCCGAAACTATATGACCTAAAAATCCAACTTCCTAGAGCCAAAATTCACTCTTGCTAAACTTAGCATACAGTTGCTTTTCCCGCAAGGTCTGCAACACAGTTTTCAGATGCTTCACATGCTCTGTCTCATCTCTAGAGTAGATCAAAATGTCGTCAATAAACACAATGACAAACTTAGCCAAATATGGCCGAAAGATCCTATTCATTAGATCCATAAACACGACCGGTCTATTTGTCAGCCCAAACGGCATGACAAGAAATTCATAATGGCTATACCTCATTTTGAAAGCTGTCTTGGGTACATCCGAGTCTTTAACTCGCAACTGATAATAGCCAGACCTCAAGTCTATCTTGGAGAATACGGTGGCTCCTCTCAATTGGTCAAACAAATCATCGATCCTTGGCAAAGGATACTTATTCTTAATAGTCACCTTATTCAGTTGTCGATAATCAATACATAACCTTATAACCAATCTTTCTTCTTCACGAACAACACGGGGGCACCCCAAGGTGAAAAAATTGGCCTTGCAAATCCCTTATCAGTTAGCTCTTGCAATTGTGCCTTCAACTCTTTCAACTCAGTTGCTGCCATTCTGTACGGAGCAATAAAAATGGAAGTCGTATCTGGCATCAACTCAATACCAAACTCTATCTCCTTTTCAGGAGGTAGTCCGAGTAATTCTTCCGGAAACACATCTGGATACTCACTTACTATCGGCACAGACTCAATCTTTAATGCAATTTCCTTAGTGTTCATCACAAATGTAAGGTAGGCTTCGTATCCTTTCCTCATATATCTCTGGGCAACCATTGCTGTGATTACAACCGGCTACGAACCCAATTCTCTTAATTCGACCTGTAGAACCTTGCCATCCAGGCATCTTAACTTAATATATTTACTACTACAATTCACAGTTACACTATGAAGGGCTAACCAATCCATACCAAGTATTACATCAAATTCATCAAATGGTAACAACATAAGGTTAGCCGAGAAACAACAACCTTGAATCGTCAAAGGACAATTCTTACAAACTTTATCAACTAGGGCTGATCTGCCAAGTGGATTCGACACTCTAATAATATCTTCTGTATTTTCAACAGGTATGTTCATACTAGACGCCAATCCCATGCAGATATATGAATGCGTCACCCCAGGTCAATTAAAGCAACAACACTTATATTAAAAAGAAAGAAGGTACCCGTAATAATATCAGGAGCAGCGGTTTCCTCTCGAGCACGTATCGCATACGTTCTTGCCGGGGCTCGAACCTCTAGTTTTGCAGTGTCTTTAGTTATGACTCGACTGCCACTAGCACTCCCAGGGTATCTCGGAGGTCTACTTCGAAGAATAGGAGCACTCGATTTTGGGGTTACATCCACTCCTTTTTCAACTCGTTCTGGGCAGTCACTAAGGAAGTGATCAAGAGAACCACATCTGAAACATGCACCGCTCTTCATTCGGCACTCACTGAAGTGAAATTTGTTGCAGCTCTTACACTTCGATTTTTGATCATTTGCACTCCCCACACTAGTCTCTATCGGGGAGGAAGACTTTTGACCTCTTCGTTTAGAGCTTCTCGATCTACCCGAATATCCCACTGACGAAGTGGAGCATTCATGAAGGCTCTTGGCTTTCTTCGTGGAAAACGAGAGTGTTTTACCGCTAAACCTCTTGCTCGTAACTCGAGCCTCTCTCTTAGCTTGTTTTCTTTCATTATTAAATTTCTCGGCCTTCTTGGCTCGATCGGCCAATGCGGTGAACTCCCGTATTTTCAAGATCCCAATCAACAACTTGATATCCTCATTCAGACCTTTCTCGAAGCGTTTACACATTTCCAATTCTGTTTGGACCCACTCGGTTGCGTACTAACTTAGTCGTACGAACTCTCTCTCATATTCTGCTATAGTCTTGTTACCTTGTTTGAGTTCCAGGAACTCCTTTCGCTTCGAGTCCAAAAACCATTGGCTAATATATTTCTTCCTAAACTCTGCTTGGAAGAAATCCCAAGTAATATTTTCTTTCGGCACTACCGAGGATACGGTTTTCCACCAATTGTATGCAGTGTCCTTCAAAAGGGACACAGAACACTTCAAACATTCCTCGGGTGTGCATGACAAATCATGTAACACCCGTATAGTATTTTCGAGCCAGAACTCGGCTTTTTCAGCGTCATCATCAATTTAGCTCTGAATTCTTCAGCCCTATACTTTCTCACCGGTGCCATACCTCGTGGCACATCCTCATCAGGTTGGTTAGGGGGCGGGGGTGGTCTTTGTATATTGGGGCGATTTCTTAGACAATCCCCAAACCATTCATCCATCATATCAAAGAAGGCAACTTGGGCCTCTTCTCGGCCTTCTGACATCAGCCTTCTACTACTACTAGATACAGCTCATTGTACGGAAGCTAGAGCATGGCTCTCGGCTCCCTCGAACTCATCTTGTGCTTGATTGGAAGACATTTACTATATTCAAAATAATTTAAACAATTAGGAGACGTCATACTATCAACATTTGAGTAATAGCATGTATAGCGAACCTTTAACGTCCTCTACGGTAGTCCTAGAACCGACTAAACCGTAGCTATGATACCAATAAATGTAACACCCCTCACCCGTATCCAATACCGGGACAGGGCTCGAGGCATTACCGAAACATTATCATTTATAAACATACAAAACTGGGTCACCAAATTTCATCCAAAATTTAAAACTTCTAGAACATAAGCATATCATTCCTTATACAGGCCATCGAGGCCTACAACCTACATTCAGGTGGTTCGGTACAAAACCAAAATCATTTGATAAACTTTGGGCGACGTAAAAAATTTCTAGCTTTAGAGTGTCACACGCCCGTTTAGGTGAGCCGTGTGGGCTCACACGCTCGTGTGGCCTAGGGCAAGTCCATGCCTTTAACCCGTGGGCAACACTAACTTTTGGGCATGGCCAAGACACACGTCCGTGTGTCCTACCCGTGTGCTAATTTGACTTAAAGTTTTAGGTGCAGGGGACACATGGCCATACCACACGCCCATGGGGTATAGGGGACACACGGCCTAGACACACGCCCGTGTGTCTAACCATGTGGACCTTAATAAGCTATTTTCCAAGCCTTTAGTCACCCCTTTCTACTACTTATGCCTAATGGTTACCAAGTTTGAGAGAAAGCATGATTATACACTTGTAAATAATCTTAATGAAAATAGTTGTATGGAAACCTCATATCATTGGTTTCATACATAAGTGGTTATTTACTATTTAGTGTCATGGGTTCCCATATTACATTAATCCATCCGAAATTGGCTCATTCATATGATTTATTACCAATTGATAGCAACCCATCATTTGTAATTAAAACCATGCATAAAATCGTAGGTCATGGCCTACTTAAATTAAGCCAATTTTCATGGCCATATACAAAGAGATAAACATATTTTTACATGTGTTTGTTGGGAAAATCAAATGACACATATAACAACATACTCAAAAATACTATACATGCCATTGAACAAAATAAATAGAGTCTTTATACCAAAGCTTGTTTAGTTAATAGTGTGTTGTGTCTCCAACCGTCTTCCAATCCTTATGAGTCCTCGAGCTCTATAAAACAGGGAAAAAAAGGGGTAAGCATTTTCATGCTTAGTAAGCTCGAATAACCGAAGAGTAAACTTACCTAGTAATTAGCATACATCCGTACTTAAATCATGAAATCATCCGATATGAAATGATTTCCTATCACATGCACTCAATCAATGAGTTAGTCACATAATCATGTATCATGTAATTTAACTAGATGAGCTCATCATTCAACATTTCATTCATACATTTATCCTACGTTAATCTCGTTGAGTTTCTAGGAAATCTTGATGGAATACCCATTATCCGTTAATTCATTCAAATGATCTTTCCATATATGCACTCTCGCGAACCTCATATCATATGGCGGGATTACCAGTCCAGGCTAAATCCCCCATATTATATGAACTCATAAGGTGATGTCGAGATTGCCAGTCCAGGCTAAATCCCTTATAATGAAAAATACTCTTAGTGAGCTCGGATCTGAGTTACCAGTCCAGGCTAAATTCAGATCCTAATCGGAAAAATATTTTTAATGTCGAATTTGTGGTCCTGAAACCACTATTTTGACTAGGCCCTATTTCGGGTTGTTACACCACCTGCAGCAGAAAGATCGGACACGGAGTGAACAACACCATTAGTTTTAAGAACTATATATGTACCTGCGTTCTGATGAATTGGAAGCTGCTTTTGTTGCGAATCTACCCCTTCATTGAAGGTGTAAAGAAAATGGTTTGCCCAACTGTAAGAAGCAATGATAATATCCTTCGGACTCAAGCCATTTCCTTAAAAAATAATCAAATTCTAATTCTTCCAAATACGCTAAAGAATGATCCCAAAGAGGCAAGGCCAAGAACAATCACTCTGCCTATTGGAAGAATGAAGTTGCAAATTCGAAGTAAGCCAATCAGTCATAGAAGCAGAGAAAAAATTACTAAGCTGGGTAATAGGAAGGATCTGATGCCAAATTTCCTTCGCAAAAGAACAGTCTCTAAGAATATGCATAGCATCCTCCATGGAATGACCATAAAGTTGACACGACGCATCCTGATCAATACCCCTTCTAACTCTTTCCGAATTGGTTAAAAGTCTTTGTTTAAGAATTAACCAGAGAAAATGTTTCACACGATGCGGACCTGGAATTTTCCAAATCTTTCTTCATTTCATCTCTTGCGGATGCCAAGATTCCTCTTTCAAAGCATAGTAAGCACTCTTCACAGAAAAAACTCCAGACGTCGTTCTTGACCAAGAGAGACTATCCGAACCAGCCTGAATCATGGGAGGAAGAATGCTAATGATGTGCTCCACCACATCTTCAGGTAACCACAATCTAAAAAGGGCAAGATTCCATTCCCCATTAGGCAAAACCATCTCACTAACAATGGTATTAGGATAAAAAAAGCCATGCCCCGAAACATAGTTTTTGAGGGGTCTTTTATTAGGAACCTAGCAATCCTCCCAATACCAAATAGTCTTACCATTACCAATGGACCAAATCACAAAGCTACGTAACAAGGGCCAAACTCTGGCAATAACTCTCCACATATAAGAACAACTACTCATCATTATAGAGTCAGGCATACTATCCTTTATTCTATACTTACCTCTGAGAACCTGAACCCAAATAGTTTTAGTCTTAGAAATAAGATTGTATCCAAGTTTCATCATAAAAGCACTGTTCTGATCACTCAATCAACGAAAACCAAGACCCCCATTAATTTTAGGCTGACAGAGGTCTTCCCATTTAACTAAAGCTATCTTACTTTTGCCTTCCACAGTGCCCCAAATGAATTGTCTTGTTAGACCTTCAATGGCGGCAAAGACTCCCTTAGGCACAAGAGAAGATTGTATGAAATATCTTGGAATAGATAATAGGATGGATTGTGCTAAGGTGACCCTTCCAGTAAAAGAGAGACTTTTGGCATCCCAACTCGAGAGTCTACTACGAACTCCATCGACCAAAAAATCCAAAATACTCTTGGTAACTCTTCTATGAAAAAGTGGAACCCCGAGATAATGACCTAAGTCATTGACTTTTTGAAAACCAAGTATGTCATTGATCTCATTTCTTGAAGATATATTAACCCCCGTAGAAAAGAAGACATTTGTTTTCCTAGCATTAACTTTGTGACCAGAAATCTTGCAAAAATTACTAAGAAACTTTGTAAGGAGACCACTGTGCACCACGTCGGCTCTGCTAAAGATCACCAAATCATCAGCAAAAAACAAATGCAAAAGACTCAGTTTAGAACACGAAAGCCGAATAGGACTCCACTCTCTTACTAAAATGCTTCCGTGAAATCTATGACCCAGCCACTCCATCCATAAAACAAAAAAATATGAAAACAAGGGACACCCTTGGCGAATACCCCTTATCGGCTTAAACTTCTGAGTTGGCACACCATTCCATAGAACCTGCATAGAAGAAAGCATGATAGCATTCATAATAACTTTAACCGAATGAGAAGGAATACCTACTGCGATGAGCGAAGCCTCCACAAAGTCCCATCTAACCCTATCATATGCCTTTTCCAGATCAATTTTAATAGCCATCCACTGGAGACTCTTCTTAACTCTCATAGAGTGCAAGACTTCTTGAGCGATTATGACATTGTTAATAATGCTTCGTCCAGCAATGAAACCTGCTTGCTCTTGGCTAATGATCTTCGAAAAGATGATCTTAAATCTATTAGCAATAATCTTCATGACTAACTTGTACAGCACAGAACAAAGACTGATCGGTCTGAGCTGAGAGAAATTATCTGGATTCTGCACCTTTGGAATTAACACAATAAGAGTGTTATTAAACTCAAGATCAATGATGCCACCATTGAAGACATTTTTAACCCAACCACATATGTCCTCTCCAATAGTATCCCATTAAATCTAAAAAAAAACCAGCTTGAAACCTATCACTACCAGGGGTTTTAAAAAGTGCCATGTAAAAAATAGCAACCTTTATTTCTTCATTCGTAACATTTTGCTCAAGAAAATCCACATCTTCTGAGTTTAAGCCAGGAAAAGCACTTCGAGGCAAATTTCCTACCGAGCTAGGGTCTTCCCCATAGAGTTTCTGAAAGAAATTGACCGCTTCCGACTTGAGGGTATCTTGATCAAAAACCCAATTCCCATAAGCACCGCGTAAAGCCGTGATTTTATTGAACTTCCTCCTCTGTAAAGTACGTATATGGAAATAACTAGTGTTTCGGTCCCCCAGTTTCAGCCACTCACATCTCAATTTTTGTTTCCAAAGTATCTCTTCATGATAAAGAATGTTTTCAAGCTCCCCCCGGATCACAAATTCTTGATGCCGAAGAGAATTAAACCATGAAAGATCCACGATACGTTGCACATTGGAGAGCTTGTGCATCAAGAGACGCTTCCTCTGGCTAATATGACCATAAACACAATTATTCTAATTCTTGAGCTTGTCTGTGAAACCAGCAATTGCATTAGACATGTTCCTATCAAAACTTCAAATTTCCTTGATGAAATCATAGAAATTATGATGCTGCAACTAGCCAGCCAAAAATCGGAAAGGACGATTAGGAACATTCCTAACTTCAGAGTAAAGATTAAGGAGGAGCGGACGATGATCAGACTTAATCCAGAAGTGCTTTTTTCAAGCACTGCAGAACGGGCCCTAAGTCTTATGGACACTACTTTTCTATATACTGTGTATAAATGTTTTATTGAGTTAGTTTCATCTTTAGCTAAATTATTAATTCGGTTAGAAAATTATGAAAATATTTTTTCATAATTAAAATAAATTAAACTACTTGAGGTAACCCATTAAAATATGCATATGATGGGATTTGAACCAACATCGTTAGATTAGTAAAATTTTAAATTTATCACTCAATTAAAACTTTATTTCAATATATTTTATACATTTTTATTTTAATATGCACAAGTTATTATCTTCATTAGTTGTATATTTATACTTACTATTAATAAAACACTGACTGAGTTAGCGTTACAGGTTAATCGGATACCAACTCAGTTAGGAATTACAGAAATATCCTTCCGTAATTAAAGTGAGTCATATATTTTTGAGGGTACTTTAGTCTTTTCATTTCAACAAAAATAATATATATACATATATTAGGATTTGAACCCACATTAATAAGATTAGTAAAACCTTAAATTTATCATTCAACCAAAGCTTTATTTTAATATTTTATATAATTTTAATATTTACAATTTATTATCTTTACCAGTTGTATATATCATAAATAATGTTGTTAATTGGGTTGTTGTCACAAGTCAACTTGATATTAACTCCCAGTTGATGACAAAATCATGATAAATAATTGAAGTGCATTTAGTTTTTTTTTTTTGTCGCATGCATGTATTATTGTTTATATGATGTATTTATGTGTTTAAATTTCATTATACTCATAATTTAATCTAATTTTTATTTTAATATCATCCATATTTTATATTTTTATTATGATTAATTTATTTCAAGTCATACATTTTAATTATTTATTTATTTTTATTTTTAAACTGTGTTGTAAATTTTTTCACATGCATGCACGGAATTTTTAATATAGTTTATAGATATGATAACACAAAAATTTTACATTTATAATAATAATAAATATTTATTATAAAACATATTATAATCCATAAATAAACATTTAAACATTTAAATATAAAATTTATTAATTTTAAATTAAGGTCGTAGTCTAGATAATTTTAAAAATAAACATAATAATTTTTAATTTATATACGCAAAATAAACAATCTAGTTATAAAATATTCAAATTATTTATTTGATATTAAAAAGTTATCAATTTAATCTATTAAATTAATAAACTAACTGTATCAAGAAAAATCGATTAAAATAATGTATAACGGGTTTTATCAGTTTAACTGTCAATCTATTTTCGATTTCATATATTTAACTTTCAATTCAATTTCAAACAAAATACTCGTGCTAATGAAATAAAATCTATAACTGTATATCAAAGTAGTGTCCAAATCATGTTTTTTTTTACACCTGTCAGAAAAACAAACAAAGCTTTTCTTTTCTTTTTTTTTGAGATTTTAGAATACTGGTATAATTTCAGTTTTAATCTTTAAAATATGTTAAAATTTTAAATATATATCTATTTATGTACCTTATTCATGTTAACACGTGGCACACATATCATGTTTTTTCATTTAATAACAATGGTTAATCTTCAGTTTTGGTCCTTTTAATATGCTTAAAATTAAGATTTAAACATTATACTTTAATTTTAACATAATTTAGTCTTTATATTTTTATAATGTTGTTGATTAATCCAAATAGTTAATATATTTAAATTTTCAATTAAAATGTTACGTGATTATATATATTTTGAAAGCAGATTTTTAAATCCAAAAGTTGAGGATTAAATTCTTGAAAATAAAAGTAAGAAGACTAAATTTCAAATGTATAAAATATAGAGACTTAGAGTTATGATTGTTTGAACTAGATTGGATTGATCGGGATATCGATTCAAAGAAAGGCGTAAGATCAATTGAGCTATGAATTGGTATGAATAGATTAAACCAGACTAAAAATAGATTGAGTCAGAATTTTTTTATATTTTTAATGATTTATTTAATCGAATCAAACAAACCAGTGGTATAACCAATTCAACCACCGATCCATTTCTAAAAATTTTGCTTAAGATATATTTTAATCTTTAAATTTTAACTCTATAATTTGACACAAATAAATAATCAACTCAACGCGAAGCGTGAATAAACAATACTAGTATCAATAAAACGGTTGGTTTCAAAAATAAAAAAAATGGTTTATTTGTAAATGACTTAACGTACGGCGACTAGACCTGTCCATAGGTCGGGTCGTGTTCGAGCTAGGCCTTGACAAAATTTTAAGCCCTTTTGATAGGCTCGGGCCTGACCCAACTTGAAAATGAGCTTAAACTTTTACTCATGCCCAGTCAAATAAAAATGCTAAAACTAGGTTGAGCGTATTAATTTTAAAAAATATAATATATCAAAACCACTAAAAATATTAAAATAAATATTTTTCAACAAATTAAAAATAAATTAAAAATTATACTTAAATAACACTAACATAAGTGCACTATAATAAGTAAATGTCTTTAAAATAATAATAAAATTAACAATAAAATAAAATTATATATTCAAATAATAACAATAAAATAATAACAATATAATTATAAAATAATAGTAGAATAATGAGAAATAAAAAAACAACTAAAAACAATAACAAAATAATAGCAAATTCTGTTGGCAAAAATAAGCCAGGTCGAGTCCGTGACAAGAAAAACTTATCTAAGGCTCAACTCACGTTTGAAACGAATATATATTTTTATTCTTTATACTATATTTTAATTTAATTTAGTAAATGCTTCATTTTTTTTAGCATACAGTCCCCAAGCAAATATTCTGCTGCTTCTATATTCTTCCTGTGGCAATAATTTCTTTTAAAATAAATTATTGCAAAAAAGACTAACAGGAAAACAACAGAGTTGCAAAGACAACCAAGTCACTGGCTACCGAGAGTTCAAACAAAGACAAGCTGCCATTAGAGAGGTTTCTTAACTCTGAATCTGAAACAGTTTTCTACGTTTTTTTTTTATTAAAGTACTGCTTTCTACTTATTATGTAAGTTGATGTTTTCGTTCTTTTATTACTATGTAAATTATATTTAATAATGTAAATAGAAGAATATTTTTTATCAGCTGAAGCTCTATAGCTGTGTGTTTTTAATTTTATTTTTTTATAGCAGCTTGGAAACTTGGATCAGGTACTTTAGAACTTATTTCTCTTGATTTTTTCATCTGGGTAATATTATTTACCATTATTATGTGGAGTTTGGGCACTGGGTAGTTTAAAATTCAACTTTGGGGACCTTTGCATCTGGGCATTTTGGAACCAGACTTTTCTTTCACAGCTGCATTGCTTTCCATTAGTGGTTTCTTTTTCAAAGATATTTTAGCTTCTTTTAAATTTTTGTTTTGCAAGACGTATAAAATACTTACCTTGGTGAGCAAATTTACATGCACATTAGATTTATACCGCTGTGGAGTGTGGATCTAATAACTCATGCTAATTGTAAGATTTCGCTTGACATAATGTTTGTCAAAATCATGTTCACTGAAGATTAATGTACTTGGTGAATGTTATGTAGTGTTTTATTTATTTTTCTGTAAGTAGTCAAAAAAGGTCCACTAAAGTTTATCCTGTCCTATAATACATGGAGGTCGATTTCTTGACAATGTGCTTTGAAAAGGTCACATGTGAAAGTGATAGTTTATCCTTCTGTTGCTGAACATGTAATACTATTTTGCAGCTTTGAGCGACAGCACTACAAACCCAATTTCTTTTTCCCTGAATATTTGTAGATTTCTTGTGTTTTTTTATGATTTCTTTATTTGTTTCATTTTCCCTTAAATTCTCATCATTGGCTGAATTTGACTATCATATGCTATACCCGATTGTTACTTTTGTTTGCAGAACATTTAGTGTCTAAGCTCTGGGGGAGTGTAAACAGCACAAGACTGCTCGTCTAGGTTGGAGTTTTTTATTTTTTATTTTTATGCTCAGATGAATCCTGATAGATGTTTTGGAGGCTCGCTTCTGGTTCTAATTGGCCTGTTTACCAATGTGCTAGGTAATCTATAAATTATTGAGGGTTTCACTTTTAAGCTAAATTCTATTCGAAGCTCTGTGTATTATTTTGTCTGCTGTTTAGATGAGGCTTTAGAAATTTAGAGTTTTTACCTCTTGGGTTTGCTCTTCCTATGAGTCTCAATGCATCAGCTGTAAAAAATATAATCATTATAAAGGATAGTCCTTGTTAATGAGCAACTTTTTATTTTTATTTTTATAATAACCACTGTTGGTACATTTTATGGATCTAATTCCACCAGTGATTATCAATGTAAAATTGAAACCATTTTAGTCATAATTCAGTCTGTGGTTTCTTTTCCCAGTATTTAGAAGGTGCCTATCAGACATGCCTCTAAAGATCAAGAGACCATTGAAATCAAAGTGCTTATGTTCTGTTTGTTTTCATTTCCTTTTGTTTTCTGTTTGTCCACCACATGGACTCTTTTGGACTTTTTATCAGTTTATGCCTAAGAATGTTTTCTTGAATCGTGGAGAATGATTGAGACAACTATTGAGACTTTATAGCTAGGACAGATAGTTCATTGAGTGTTGTTAATATTTGCGGGAAGGAAGTAAATCAACTGATGGTTCCACTATTTACTGCATTGGAGATCACACTTGAAGCAAATGGAAACCAAAAAAAGAAAAGAAGCACAATGGAATTGTCATACCGTCATGAATTTACCTTTAGTAATCCAATTGGGCAATTTGTTTTTCATTATAGTTACACGGGTCTTCTTAGTGTTATGTAATTTATATACAAACCGTGTAATCATGTTTGTGGTCGGTTTTTACTGAAATAGATCATTGATTTTATAGGTGCATTCATTGGGATAAACATTGGTACTGATGTTTCCAGCATGCCGTCAGCTTCTGAAGTTGTTTCTATTATCAAAACCCATCGAATCACTCACGTACGACTTTATGATGCTGACTCTCACATGCTCAAAGCACTTGCAGACAGTGGGATTGAAGTTACAGTGGGCGTGACAAATGAGGAAGTTCTTGGAATTGGAGAATCCGCATCAGCTGCAGCAGCCTGGGTCAGCAAAAATGTAGCATCCTATGTGCCTTCAACCAACATTACAGCCATTGCTGTTGGCAGTGAGGTTCTTACATCAATTCCTCATGCTGCCCCAATTTTAGTTACTGCTATGAATAACCTCCATAAAGCTCTTGTGGCTTCTAATCTAAATTTTCAAGTTAAAGTTTCGAGCCCCCAATCCTTGGACATCATCCCCGAGCCTTTCCCCCCTTCTACTGCTGCCTTTAATTCCTCACCGAACTCTACAGTATACCAGCTTCTTCAGTTTTTGAATAACACTAACTCCTATTTTATGTTAAATGCATATCCCTATTATGGTTACACTAATGGAAATGACATTTTTCCAATTGATTATGCACTTTTCAAACCACTCCCCTCAGTCAAACAAATTGTTGACCCAAACACTCTCTTCCACTATAACAGCATGTTTGATGCGATGGTTGATGCAACCTATTATTCTATGGATGCTCTCAATTTTTCTGGGATCCCTATTGTTGTCACTGAAACAGGATGGCCTTGGCAAGGTGGACCCAATGAACCTGATGCCACTGTTGAAAATGCTGGGACCTTCATTAATTATTTGATCCGGCGAGTTTCCAATGATTCAGGCCCTCCCAGTCGGCCGAATATTCCCATGAACACATACATTTACGAATTGTTTAATGAAGACAAGAGACGTGGGCCTGTCTCTGAGAAGAATTGGGGGGTGCTTTATACGAATGGCACTGCTGTTTTTCCTTTGAGTTTGAGTGGTTCTAGTCAGATTATGGGAAATGCTACGACAGTTTTCTGTGTTGCAAAAGATGATGCCAGTGAAGATAAGTTGCAAGATGGGCTTAACTGGGCATGTGGGCAAGGCCAGGCCAATTGCAGTGTTATACAATCAGGGCAGCCATGTTATCTCCCAAATAACATCAAGAACCATGCATCTTATGCTTACAATGACTATTATCAAAGAATGCATACCGTTGGTGCAACATGTGATTTTGATGGGACAGCCACAATTACCACTAATGATCCAAGTAAGTATGACAAGTTTTCTCATCGTTATCAATCTTAATTTTATCTATAATTTTGATCTTTTAAAATACTTGAGAAAAATTTTACTTTCAGTTTTTGCTAGCTGGGTTATAATGACCTAATATCAATACCTAGGTTTGCTTTAAAATTTAAAAGGAAGTAGGTATTTATTTTTTATAGTTCTCCATTCGAACTAAGCTTTGATGGGGGAATCATTGTAGGGAAAGAAACCTAACATTTTAGAGCGACAAAGCTGAATATTTCATAGTCCTAATATTACAATCAAAGAGAAAAAAAAAGAAGGAAAAACATTAAGTTGAGTAATTGGTGATTGTATGCTCTATGTATCTAGTTATTAAATGTGGATATTCTTGTTAGTATTTCAAATTGTGACAGTAACAAGTATGCTGAATACTATTTCTGGGTTTTGTCTTATTTTTGCTAGTGGCTCTTCACTTGTGTTTAAAGTTTCACTCAGGCTCCTAAAAGATTATCGTGAAAACTTAATAATAATAATAATAAACCAGGTTGGTCAATGATACAGCATTAGTACTATCATCATAGTACTATGTTGTATCTATTAGGTTAACTTCAATGGTTCTTCTGGAGTAGGAAACCTAATCAACAACAAAGTCCTCAAGATTTTCATTCTTTCTTTCCAGAATGAAGTAACCATTGCAAAGGCTTCATATTTACTATGGAATGTTTTATATCTGTTGCACATGATTTACATGTGTTTAGTGTATCTTTGAGTGTTGTTTTCCCCAACATGTTTACTATGTCTGAAGATAGGATGGAATTCTTGGCTTTTTCATAATCCTATCTTTTGCCGCATCAACCATATTGCATGCTATTGCTGTCTTGCTATTTAATTGTCATATATTCTGCCTTCTTAATGTCATGATATCCAGCTTTGTCTTTCTTAGTTGGCTGATTACTTTATTGGTGTATAACTTGTGCAGGTTATAGGTCCTGTATATTTACGGGAAGGTGAGGTTCATTATCTTTTAGAGTTAAATGTTCCATATTAACAAATACTTATATAGGATCATGACTTTCTTCTTTTATTGTAGCAGTTCTAATTCGAGTGCCAGGGAAGGGCTTTTGCCTCCTGGAGCATTTGGTCCCGTAAGTCCATTGGGTGAGAGTATGAAGCTTTTAGTGTCGAAGGTTCGATATGTAATCTCAGCCGCTTGTCTTTTGATAATCTTGCTATGACATTGGAAACCTTGTTCGTGCCGAAGATCATTATGTAATGAAATCCGCGAGCAAAGCTCCATGATAGCTGATGGTTACTTTTGCCTTTGATGGAGCAGGGTGGTATTCAGTTGTTAATCTTGCTTCCTCTTTATCTGCTCTAGGGTTCATTCCGTTATTTGATCTTGAAGGATAGCAAGCAGGCACCCATTTCTAGTCATGATTTTTGGGATATTATAACTAAACTTGGATTTTTTCTTTTAAAAAAATTAATTTTAAGTGACAATTAACAATGGAAAAATACGATTCTAGCTCGCTGCTTTTCATTTGCTTGTTTGTACAATCAGCACTTAAAACCATTAATTTAAAAACTTGAGAGTGGACCGGTGGAATTAGAACTAGTGGCCCGGTTTGGACCAGTACTATATATGAAACAAGGTTTTCTTTAAACTGGTAAAATTTGGTTCCAATAAGAAAAATGCTTTATTTTCAATTTATTTATTTAATTTAGTATGTGATGAGATTTACTTATTTATTTGTATTTTTTACTCTCGAACTATATAAAAGTTATTTTAATCCATTTTTTTCTTCTTAATTTAATTTTGTCAAATTATTAAAATTTAACTTCAGTTAAATTTATTGATTCACCATGTCAACATTTATCTAAATAAAATATAGGACATAAAACTTAATCCTAATTTAACTCCTAGTAAATATTTTTATAAATAATATTTAAATAAAACAATGAAAATATATATTAAAATAAAATAATTTAAAGTTTTAAAATTTGTATGTCAAATTATTACTTCCATGCCCAAATTTTATTTGACTTCATATTTTCATTTGTTCTCCACATTTTGGACTCACATTGCACTTTTATAAAAATTAAGCAATAAACACCAAAATTAAAAGCATCGTGTCCAAAAATTTATCAAAATAAAGCATATAAATATGTTAATTTGACATAATATCACAACATAATTATTTAAATTTTTTAAAATTTTAAAATTATTATAAAAATTCAAAAATTTATATAAATTGTTAAAATTAATTAAAATTTTCAAAAATTAAAATTAAATAAAAATAAAATTATTCTTTACCATTAACGGTTTGTTTGAATAGCACAGACTAAATGATTCTTGGGGTAGGAATTGTACTCTCTTTAATTATATCGTAATTCCTTATATTATATTTAGCAATACAAATTGTAAATATATAGTTACATAATTTATATTCTTAAAATATTAATTACTATAAAAATATTAGTATGATAAAATATCTTCTAAATAAAAAACAAAAATTAAAGTCAAATCATTATATGTATTTTGTTAGTTTAAGAAAAGTAGTTGATAATACAATTACTAATAAAAATAACAAGAAAAATAAACACATATGTAATTTTATTTAATTGTTCTAGTTTCATATTTGTTGGGTTATTCTCTCTTTAATATTTAACATATGCTCATTATCATCGCTCATTAGTCATTGGCTGAATTCATCATCATCATCTAAATTTGAATCTGCACCATTATAGTTATCAAGATCTCCTTGTTCCATGAGGTTTTTGAAGTATGAACCATTTCAATTCCACCAATGTTTGAAGTTATGAAAAGACTAACATGATGGTACAATCTAACATTTTTTTATGCTATACTAAGGTGGTGTTGTTAATATGAGAAATATTTTTTTAGAACAACAAATGTTTTCTCAATCACATTTCAAAGCCTTGAATGTCTCAAACAGGGGCGAAGTCAGAAAATTTTTTTAGGGGACTCGAAATTAAATTGTAATTTTTACAATAGTAAAAATGCAATTTCTCCATTCTAATAACCTGTCTTTATAATTTTTAAAAGATTAAATCAAATTTCAATCATTTTTAGGGGAGCAAAGTTCAATTTTACCTTTACTAATTTAAAATTTTAAAAATTTTAAAGGGCCTAAATAAAAAATTTTCCATTTTAGGGGGGCCAAAGCCCCTGCCAATCCCCTAGCTACGCCTTTGGTCTCAAATTAAAGAGTTCGTGAGCTATCTATATTGCTTGTGTCGGGCACTATTCTTTCTAATGGTACCATATCCTATGATATGGTGCTAAAATAACTTTTACATTTTCATAATTAGCATCAACCTTATAATATTTGGATTCACATACCAATTAATCTATAGCTTTAAATATATATATATATATATATATATATATATATATATATATATATATATAAAACTCATATAAGCTCAATTTGAAAAAAAATTGTGCTAGGTTATATCACCTTTCATAATACATAAATTAAGTAAAAATAATATAAAATTTATAATATATAATCTTTATAAATAAAATTTTATAAATTTTGAATAATATAGATTTTGTCAAAACTTTAGAATTTTTATAGATAAATTATGATTAAGAAATTATAACATTTTTATTAATAAATATATTATTTTATAAATATAACATGAACACATAAATAATATAATAAATATTTAGTCTTAACCATCCCAAGCACTCGCACATGTTCATGCTTATAATATAATTTTTATAACTTGTATAAAAATAAATTTTAAAATTGAATTTGAGTATAATTATCTGCGTAATTACTACAAATCTTATTCTCCCTACAAATTAAAAATAAAAATTAATAATTAGATGCTCCAATTTGATAGGATATATCAATTTTAATTATTACTCAAATATATCATCATTTTGTCAATTATATTTAAATTTAATTACTAAGTCCGTTTTTAAACCCTAAATTTAGAACGGATTGTTTAGCTTTTTTAGATTTTCAATTGGAAACCTAATTTTTGCTTTTCTTCCCAAAACTGTGTTCGTTTTCTCTAGATAAATTCTTTAACTCACATTGTTGTCACCAATCTTTATCTCTCTTTCAATCACCACCGTTCTAATTATCCTTGTTATATGTTAATAACCTGATACCCAAATACTAGAAAAGAACCGAGCCTCTGACCCATGACCCGACCACTAGAAGACAACAAGGTGAACCAGATTGCAAGGCAAGGCTATAGACCTAGCTCGTAGGAACCAGCTCATAGGGCAAGATCACAGGTACAACTCGTAGAATCAGCTCGCGAGATAAGGTTACAGACCCAGCTCATGAAGACCTAGGGAAGGTTGCAATCTCATTTTGCAAGTACCCAACGAATTTGTAGGAAGTGCCACGTGCTTTATAGGCCACCTAGACACGTGTCTAGTAGGTACGGAGTTCGACCAAAACACCAGTCCCAGGATCAGAAAGGATCACGTGCTTCGTGGACGCATGCCTAGCAAACTTAGAGTTTGCAGAGAATGCCAGTACTAGGGACAGAGAATGTTAGTATTGGAGGCAACAGAGTTAAGACAAAATAGTGGAGCCCTATCATGAGCAGTAATAGTACCAGTAACAACATGTATAAATACCTGGATACTCATATCAATAAGACACAAGCAAAATATTAGTCAACAATTTGTGCGGTGAGCGTGGACCTTACTTGTAATCATCAAATTTTTCCTAGTTTGATTGAGTTTTCTTCAACATTCGAAGCAAATGGCTCACCCAAACAAAACTTTCCCCTCCAAACCCTCGTCAGGAGAAGTCGTAGTGTCGAGTTCCGGTGCCCAACATGATGAGATAGACTTGTTTTCTGTATGGTTTGTCGATAGGTTGAAAAACCTTGACAATACGGTTTGTCGGGGGCATTCCCCTTTCTTAGACCTGAACCTTTCCATAGGTCATAGAATGCCACTTTCCTTCAACCAAAAGGCACCCCGTAGCAGTTTTTGGCCCTCTAAGAGCAAATGAAGTTCATAAGAGATCAAATGGCCGTTCAACAAGCTTTATAGCAAGAGCTGTTAAGACAAAATGAGGAGATGTGAAGAAAGATGCACGCGGACAACTTTGGTTCATAGGATAACGTCAATACACAAAACGAAGCCTCGAGCACACAAGTGAAAGAATCGCAAAACAAAATGGACGAGCTGTGCCAAGATTTATGGGCATTACATCCTGAGTCACAACACATAGACTGGTTGTTTTGCTCTTACAACCCGTTGGCCCCTAAAATCATGACAATAGGTTTACCACGCGATTTCAAGGTCTCAAAAGACATGTTTGAAGGGAAGAAGGGACCCACAAGATCACTTGATACAATACAACTGTAACTCCCTAAACCCGGCCTAGATGTCTAGACCAAGTCTAGAGGGTTACACCAAGGACACTAAAGACACTACATTTATAACGTAGTCAAATGGAACCATTCATAACTTAAAAAACCATACAACAATTAACTAAGCATAAAATCTTTCAAAACATCACAATACCACAGAATACCGAAATCCTTACTAATAGTAATTTAAAGAAAGATAAAAGCTTAACCGACCTCCCGCGGCGCCATCTCGTTCAAGTTTGAGTACCACCTAAAATTTAATCAATAACAAAATGAGTTTCAAACTTAGTGCATAAAAAAATTTTGTTCAACTAAAGTTCACTTATAAAATAGTTCTGAATTCAAAGATTATTCTGTAATTTCAGTTTAGATCCAGAGCAGATTAGTTACATATATATATATATATATATGCAATTTCAGTTTCATATACGATACAAACCAGATTCAAATGCAATATTCCTACCCCCATTCGCTACACACCGTCTTCAGCCATCCCAACACACCGTTAAGGGCATTTAGTGCCCAACCAACACTGCACACCTTTAGAGTGTCCGTTTGACACTTTTACAGAGACGCAGCTTAGCTGTTGGACCGGAATGTGATAAAGCACTAGAATTAGATTTATACGCATTGTATCTTAGCCACTAATTCAGAACAGATTACTTCCTTCTTCACAATATCCCAACCCATGCAAATGCAGAGCACAAATACCCATAGCATGTATTCAGTCGTTCTAAATTATTTCACAAATAGATAAGACAGTTCAACATCAAAATAAGTATCATAGTATACATACAACTATGCTATTCGCATATCAGTTGTAACACCCCTTACCCGTATCCAAGGCAGAAACAAAGTACGAGGCATTACCAGACTTAACAATACACATAGACGAAAACTGGGACATAAAATTTCATTTAATTCAAAACTTTTCGAACACATGCATAACAAACAAAGCTAACTATATCATCACATCAAAACGTAGGACATGGCACAATTAATTAAACTTATAAACCATAATGGATAAGGACCACATCTCATGATCATATACGATAACTCAATGCGATCGACACGTAAGGTCAAAATCATAATAAAATACATATCACAAACCAACTTCCTATACATGCCACTCACTTGATATTTCTAATATTTGAATTAATTCTCCCAAAAATGATTTTGATAGTGTGATTTTGCCTCCGACGATCTCCAACCCCGAGCGGACCTGCCAATACTAAAAAAATGGAGAGGATGGGTAAGCTTTACGCTTAGTAAGTTCATATGAAAATAATAAGCAATTACTACCATGCTTTTCAAGATAAAACACTATAATTGTACAATTACATAGGTTCAGGACAGGCTATTTTCTGGACAGTGTAAAAAAAAATCATATCTCGAGGTACAAAACTTGAAATCCAATTCCGTAAATTTTTCCTGAAACTAGACTCATATTTCTACTCACTAATTTTTTTCTAGAATTTTTGGTCGGGCCATTTAGTACAGTTTATTAGTTAAAGTCTCCCCTGTTTCAGGGTATGACTACTTTGACCCCTGTGCACTACGAACCCAATTTCTCCCTGTACAGAATTCCAACGACCATGATGTTTGTTTCCCTTAAAAATAGACTCAATAAGGAATCCATCCATGTAAGGTATGACTCTTAATAATATTTTTACAATTTATGGTGAATTTCTAAAATCAGAACAGGGAATCTCGAATTTATTCAGACCCTGTTTCACAATAATTCAAATATCACACAATATAGAATTCTTTTGCTTCCCTTGTTTCTTTCATGTGAAAATAGACTCATCAAGCTTTATTTTCATATATCATTTGCATTTTTATTCAACTTCCACAATTTTTAGTGAATTTTCAAAGTCAAGCAACTGCTGCTGTCCAACACTGTTTTACCACTAAAATTCATTCTTACATAATTCCACTTAATCCATTTTGTCTTATCGAAATTCACCCAATTATCGAGCACATTGCTCATAATTTTTCATAAAAATATACCTACACTTATTCATCATATAATCATGTTCAATTTTATTTTTACTTAATCGATTTTCCCCTTGAACTCTTCGGAATAATAACTGATACTCAATTGCCTGCACATATTTTCACACTTGTAGCCAAAGCTATCTGGTACGCATAGTAGCCTGCACATAGTACTACACATGCGACCAATTATCCGGTACACGTAGTAGCCTGCACTTAGTACTACACATGTGACCTAACCATCTGATACACGTAGCAGCCTGCACTTAGTACTACACACGTGATCACAGTTTTCGGGTACGCATAGTAGCCTGCACTTAGTACTACACATGCAACCTCACAATAGATCATTCGTATCATTTTTATTTCGAAGGTTCAATCGGGAAATTCCTCACTTTTCAAAATTTTACTAAATTGTCCGTAATCAATTTAAATTCATAATTTACATCAAATAACCATTTGATAGGCGACCACATTTCATATGATATCAAAATATAATAACATAAAAGAATCGATAGATTATTTATGTGCAATTTACTCAAGTGTCAATCTCACTATCCATAGTACCAATTGTCCATTCATAGTATAATAAGACACAACTCAAATATCAAATCAGCTTTTAAGAATTTACATAACATATATCACATATTTCATATATCACTTGTCATGTATCTTCATTTTCTTGCATTTCATGTAACATTCTTTCATGTCATATTTCCACATCATAAACACCATTCCATCAACTTTTCCAATATATTAAATCATAAAATATATGCAATAATAGTAAGAAATATAATTCAAACATAACATTGCATTATTATTATCATACGAACTTACCTCGATCTAGAAACAACAATTTACCATTTTAGTCCATAACCTTGTATTTTCCCGATTTAAGCCCGAATTTTGATTTCCTTCATCTATAATATCACATTTAGCCTAATAATTAGTCACACTATTCATACGGGTCCAAAAATCATATTTTTAAAAATTTTCATTTTGACCCCTAAACTTTTGCATATTTGCACTTTTGCCCTAAGGTTCGGAAATTAAAATTCATCCTATTTTCTTATGTTTTATGACATGCTGATCATTTTTCCCTTCCATGGCAACATCAAATTCTCACTCTAACATGTACTTATGACTATTAGGTATTTTTACCGATTAAGCCTTTTTACTCATTTTCACTTAAAACCGAGTAGCACAAGTTGTCTAACATAATTTAAAACCTCATATTCTATCATAAAACACCAAAATACACAAATTTCACGTATGGGTATTTTTCCAAATATGAACCCTAGGTTGAATTATTGCAAGCATAAGCTAAATCAAGTTACCGGGACTCAAAAAACGTAAAAATCATTAAAAACAAGGCTAGAACGGACTTAAAATCGAGTTTGGAAGCTTGGAAACCCTAGCCATGGAGTCTCCCTTGGTATACACGTCCATGGTGAAGAAGATGAGCAAAATTGGCTTTTAATTTTGTATTTTAATTCATTTTACTCGTAAATGACCAAAATGCCCTTACTACTAAACTTTCCAAAAATTCTATTCATGTCCAATATTTGTCCATAAACTTAGAATTTGGTCAAATTTCTATTTAAGACCTCCTAATTAATATTTAAAAGCAATTTCATACTAGAAACTTCTAGAATGCAAGTTTTGCAACTTATTCAATTTAGTCCCTAACTTCAAATTAAACACTTTATGCATAGAATTTCTTCACGAAATTTTCACACAATCATGCAATCATATCATAGACCTCAAAATAATCATAAAATAATTATTTCTATCTTGGATTTGTGGTCACAAAACCACTATTCCGATTAGGCCCTAATTCGGGATATTACATCAGTCTTAGCGTATCAAACAGTTCTCATATAATCAAATTCAATCATTCATACATTGGGGAAGCCAATATCAGTGTTAAGCAACATTTACTATCTCAAAAACAGGTTTTGGGCCCAATAACATTCCACGTGGTCTGGTCACATGCCCATGTCCTTTGCCCATGTGGTTCTAAAGCATAAACAGTGAGTTACATGGCTTGGACACACGCCTGTGTCCCTGCCCGGATGACTCACACGGCCTGGGCATACGTCTGTGTCCCTGACTGTGTGGTTTTGTACCACAAATAGTGAGTTACACGGTCTAGACACACATCTGTGTCCGTTGCTAGTGTGAACCCTGTACTAATATGGCCACACACGGCCTAGACACACGCCCGTGTGTTTTTCCCATGTGGCTCCAAATTAATAAACAGTGAGTTACACGGCTAATCACATGGCCTGGACACATGCCTGTAACATCTCGAAATAGGGCTTAGTGAAACAATGGTTTCAAAACCACAAATTTGAGGTAAAAAATTATTTTAATATTATTTTCTGTTTTATAGCATGATTATATGAGTGCATGAAAATCTTGGTGAATTAATTTTAGCATTTGTGAGCTTAATTGCGAAAAAGGACTAAATCGCATAAAGGGAAAAAGTTTTGTTTTACTACCCAAATATGTTAAATAGGTAGAGAATGAAAATTGGAGGTCTTTAAAGTGCAAATAGGCCATTTGGGGAGTGATGGCCGGCCATAGGGACAATAAAATTTGAAAAGTCTAACATTTGGTTGCATTAGGTGACTTGTTTTGGTAAAAAAATAAAATAAAGAAAAAGTTGTCATCTTTTTCATTTCTTCTTCTTCCACTGAAAATGGCAGCAAACATGGGGCTTTTGAGAGATTAAATTTTTAGCCACTTAGTTCCCTTGCAAGTAAGTGATTTTGATGGTCTTTTTTATGATTTTTGTATTTTTGGAACCCTTGTAGCTTAATCTAGCTAATGGGGGGATTATTTTGCAAAATGGTTGAAAGTCTAGGGTTTTTCCATGTGAATATTTATGTTGTTTGCTGAATTTTTATGGAAGAAAATAAGTCATGGTTGTGTAATAAACAACTTTTGTAAAAAGATTTTGATGATCATTTTATGAACCACTAAACTAGACTACAATCATGACTAAGGCAAGCGTAATATAGTTATGGTGAGTCCAGAATATCGTATCCACAAGGATTAAAAGTACTAGTATTAAATTTCTTTCTATTATTTAGCCTAAAATATAAGTAGTTTGTTTTAATTTAAAAATTAACTACTGAACACTACAGAAAGTGAATTGGGAAAAATACTTGAAGAAAACTTATATAGAAGACAATACCCAGGAAAGAATCCACCTAGACTTCACTTATTACTTTGACTCTGAATCAAACAATTTATTCACTTGTCTTGATCTATAGGAAACCTTAAATTATGTTAATATCTCTTTCGAGACTAAGAACAACTGACTCTAGGTTGATTAATTGAAATCTCTTTCTAATTAAAACCCCTTTTGTCGCATTACACAATTTATGGATTCCCCTATTAGATTTGACTCTAATCTGATAGATTTATGTCGTCTTATTTCTAGGATTGCATGCAACTCCGCTTAATTATGCTAGATATTCTCTTAAACAGGGACTTTTGCTCCAATGAATAAGCACATCAAACTTGGATTAATATCCTGAAAATATTAAAGCAATGATTAAGAAGACATAATTAAGAACAAGAACAAGTATTTATCGTGTAATTCAGATAATTAAATAATAAGATCCATCGTAGGTTTCATCCTCCCTAGGTATTTAAGGAGTTTAGTTCATACTAATGGGGGAAAACACCTCAAAAATAGAAAAACCACAAAACATAAAGAAAACCCAAAAACTTTGGAAGAAATTGAAGGGAGATCTTCAGTCTTGGAGGAGATCCTACTTCCGAGATGACTTCGACTGCGTCTCTTCGAGTATTTTCTGCTATCTGCTTTGTGTCTCCTCTTAGGTCTTCTTTTAGTATGTATTTATAGACTTTTGAATGCTCAGAAACCCCAAAAATTGGATTTTTCTGCGTGTTTGGGAAACAGGGAGCGATATCGACACCGGCTGGCACATGGGCATGTGGCTTGCCCGTGTGGATCCTGAAAATTTTGATTTTGGCCCCTTTTGCTCCTTTTGCTCCCAAATGCTCTCGTAAGTATATAAAAATGAATTTAAGGGATTAGGAGCATCAAATTCACTAATTTACATCATTTATCATCCATAAACGCATTAAGAATGAGATTAAAATATGTTATATTTATGGTTTATCAGATTTTCAAGAAAAACACCTAAATGGACCTTTTTGTAAAGGTTGATAAAAAGGTGATAAATGTGTGAAATGAATGAAATTTTGGGCTACTATAAGCCTAAAATAAATTCGGCTAGGCTTAATTAATAAAGAAATTTGATAAAAATCGATTTAAGAGCCTAGGGGTAAAATCGTAATTTTTGTAAAAGTCTAGGGGCAAAATGGTCATTTTGTAAAAGTATAAATTATGGAATGTCTTGGTTAATATGGTGATTAAAGTAGTGAATTTTATCATTTTAGATCAAGGAAACGAGATTCAGGCTTAAATAAAAAAGTACGAGGTTATGGACTAAAATGGCGTAATTAGCTGGAATTGCATTCGAGGTAAGTCCATGTGATTAAATAAGCATGATATCCATGTTATCCTCAATATACTTGAAATCTATCTTGCTAAGATTGTATCAAATTTTATGTTGATGATATTGTATATGAGAAAGTGATGCCAAATGTTAATAACATTTATGTGATGATTGGATGCATTGGAAATTTGATGGAATATGATATTCCATTGAAACGAGTAAGTTGTGCATAAATATTATAGATTTATTGTTATTATGCACTAAATGGTTAATTTTGCATGAAATGTTTGAATGTGGTTATGAAAAATGTATGATGAGACCTAACGTGATAAACTCCTAGCTGAACTTTGAGAATAGATTGGATATTCATGCCATGACATTTGGGTGACATGTGTGCTAGTGTAAGACATGTCTGGGACATGCATCGACCATATTATGAGAGCCAATACAAGACCATGTCTGGGGCATGGCATCGACATTGAGACGAGAGCTAGTGTAAGACCATGTTTAGGACATGGCATCGGGCTTGAGATATGAAAGCTACTGTAAGACCATGTCTGGGACATGTCATCGGCTTGATATGTGTCAGTGTAAGACCATGTCTGGGACATGGCATCAGCACTGACAGATGAGAGCTAGTGTAAGACCATGTCTAGGACATGGCATCAGCCTCGATATATGAGTATATATATCTTTTTTTATGTATTTATTTATCTAATTAAATTTATTTTAATTGAAATAAATAATTTATAATTAATTGTAAATTTAAAATTAATTAATTTATAACATAAAATATTGTTTGTTTTTATTTTAATTATTTATAATGAACAAAAGAAAAAAAGAATAAATTGTAAAAAAGCTAACTTGCTATACAACTATATGATGGCATAAATCTGAATGGAGAAGAGACCTTCCTTTATAAGAACCCAAAAGAACAATGAAGAACGGATTTTCTCTCGTCTTCAACCGTAAACAATATTCTTAACACTCTGCTTTCTTTGTTTTCACAATTTTTTCCATCTCACTCCCTTACTTTTTCGATTATCTTGTCTAGGACATGGCATCAGCCTCGATATATGAGAGTCAGTGTAAGACCATGTCTGGGACATGGCATCGACTTTGATGTGTGAGCCAGTGTAAGACCATGTCCGGGACATGGCGTTAGCATCTTACCCTATGTTTGAGGCCTATTGAATATCCTATAGTATTGCAAGTGGTTCAATGAGTAGTTCAAAACTTGTGATGAAAGCGAGAAGGTGAGTATATGAGCATGTTGAAAAGGTACATGTACGTACTCGAAGCTCAAATACTGTTACGATCATGAAAAGATGCATCCTTGGGTAAGGATACAAATAAGTAAGCTATGCCTATGAGAATGAGATATTGATGAACTTATGATTATGGTTCTATGCTTATGATGTACCAATATGTACTTTTACCATGATGTTTAAAATGGTTTGTAAAGGTGTTATAAGCTTAGTTACCATTATTTTACACTAAACAGTTTTGGTACAACTGCAGCAGTCCAACTTGGAAAATACAAAAAAATAGTGGAAAGAGGGTTAAAGATTTAATGAAATATGGAATTAAAGCTAATCGATTCTAGTTTCTTATAAATGAAACGGTGTAAGCAAAGGGATTTCATATTATGAGATATTTGAATTTGTGTGAAATAGAGGCAAAACGATTTTGAAATCCCCTGTTCTGATTTGAGAAAATCATTGAAAATTGTACAAAAATAGTTATGGGTTATAATTTATATTCTTAGAATTATTAATGAGTCTATTTTCAAGAGAAATAGATGAGTATATTATATGTGTCTTGTATTATGAGATAATTAATTTTTAGTGAAGAGGGGTCAAGTGAAGAGGGGTCAAAACTGTCAGATAGAAAAAAGGGGTAACTTTAAGGAATACACTATACTAATTGGATAAATCAAAAATCCTAAAAATTTTATGGTAAGAATATACGTGAGTCTAGTTTCTGGAAAAATTAGCAGATCATAATTTGGAGTTTCGTAGCTCTATATATGAATTATTTAGTAAATGTGACTCAAGGAAATAGCTTGATCTGAACATAAGTAAAAGTGCAAGTATGGTTGTATTACCTTGAGGAGCAAGTTGATAATTGCTTATTATTTTTCATACGGCCTTACTAAGCTATAAAGCTTACTCCCTTCCTTTCCTTTTCTTTAGTGTTGTCAGGTGAGCTCGGAATTGGAGATTGTTGGAGGCAATATCACACTATTAAGTCATCATCTTTGGAATATTGATATTTGTTAAGCTTGTTCAAGTGAGTGGAATGTATAGGGACCAGGTTTTTATGATATGTGTTGTTATGATTAGCCTAATCTATTGGTCTATATTGAGTTATTGGTATATGGCCAAGAGGTGTGTTTCATATTGATTATGGTTTGTGAACCTATCTATTTATGCTATGTTCTAATACTTGTGATTAGATGATGTGTTTATGCTTGTTGGCCATATATGGTTGGTGTTATGAAATATGTGCATGATGAATGTTTTATGACCAATCTAAATGGTCATGGCCATGAATTAAATATGTAATATGGAAATAAAGATGTGAAGGATTAACGGTAAATTAAAGGTTTGGAAAATAGCTTAAGTGTTGGCCACACGGGTTGAGACACAGCCGTGTGTCTCAACCGTGTGGGGGACATGGCCTTAGCACACGGGCGTGTGTGGTTCAATTTATTCACTGATGTCATAGTCAGAGAGTTACACGACATGAGGACACGAGCGTGTCGAAGACACACGGATGTCTCCTTGTGTCCACACAGGCATGTGACCTTGTGTCATGGAAATTTTTTTTTCTAAGTTTTCCCAAAACTTCCTAAGGTTCTCGGTTTAGTCCCTAACTACTTTCAATGCAAGTTTAGGGCTTTGTAGGCCCATGTTTGGGACATTATGCATGTGTATGGAAATTTTTGATACGATTGAAATTTTGTAGCTCGATTTTTACATGTTAGTGAACGATTAAGTCCGGTAATGCCTCGTACCCTATTCCAGCGTCGGATAAGGGTAAGGCTGTTACAATGCCTGTGTGCCTAGTCGTGTGGCGTCAATAGCTACATTTTTCGGCAATAGAAAGTTGAAAAATTTTAGGTTTTCGGCACGCATATGGAGAAAATTTCAAAGCAAAAACAATGAGGAAAGTCTCCAAACCCTAAAATGACTACCCAATAACTTAATCAACCAACATTATCGACAATAACACACATTTTACATAGAATACTTTATGTCGAAGGTTTCGACATGAAACCTTCAATGAAATCAAACTTACCGAAAATTCAAAAACGGTCACTCGGTTTGTCAAATTGAGGTTTGTTACTCCTGACACTCTCTCCTAAGAGGAAACCAAGTGACTAATTATCAGAGATTACACAATACACTTAAGATGCCTAATTCAAAACATAACCTCAAAATTCAACGAATTGACATTGAAACTTACTTACTAACCTTCGATCATTGCAACTAACAATGTATGACTTCATCTAGACTTGTACTTACTTATGACCATGATGAAAATGAAAAAGAAAATTAAAGAGTCGAAAAGAAAAGAAAAGAAAATGGATACAGGGAAAAAGAAAAATTAAAGAATGATGACAAAAAGAAAAAAGAACTAATGGATGATGACGAAAATTTTAATTCCTAATAAATTCCAGTTAGATACTAGAACTTTAGCAAAAAGAATGTTCCCTATCGCATACCCTGGAATTCGAACTCAGAACTAGACAGAATACAGACAGATACTTAACTAGTGAACCAGCAGACTCATTCTTGTCATAGGTTTGCACTGAATTAAACTTAACTACATAACACATGGACATAGATTGTTTCTAAAAATATTATAAAACTGTTAATAACGCGACTTAGACTCCAAACCCTAATCACAAAAGTAGAGCACACAACCACAGGTACAACGACTTAATTACTACAAATTCTCACAATTAAATTCTCAAAATTTTAGGGTGTTACAACTCTCTCCCCCTAAAAGAAATTTTGACCTCAAAATTTACCTAACTCAAACAGATACAGATACTGCCATCAGATCGATTATTCAGGCTCACTCCTATGTAGCTTCCTCAGCACCGTGGTTCCAGCACAGAACTTTTACTAGAGGAACAATTTTCTTCCTCAATACCTTAACATCACGTTCCAAGATCTGGACAGGTTTCTCTCCGAATGTTAAATCCGGTCGTAATTCAATCTCGTCGATAGGAACAATATGCAATGGATCCTATCCATACCATCTCAGCATCGAGAGATGAAACACATCATGAATTCGTTCCAGCTCTGGTGGTAATCCTAACTGGTACGCAACTGGTCCAGCATGCTTCAAGATATGGTAAGGCCCAAAAAACCTCGAGCTCAGCTTGCCCTTGCGTCCAAATAGGAGGACTTTTTTCCACGGTGATACCCTTAGGAAAACCTTATCACCTATAGAAAACTCGATGTCTTTTCTTTTTAAATCAGCATAAGACTTCTGCCGATCAAATGCGACTTTCAAACGATCCTGAATTACTTTCATAGTGTTTTCAATTTCAGAAACTAACTTAGGACCCAAAACCCAATGTTCATTTAATTTAGTCTAACATAATGGAGTACGACACTTATGACCATACAAGGCCTCATATGGTGCCATCTGAATACTACACTGAATGCTGTTATTGTATGCAAACTCTGCCAACGGTAAGTAATCCTTCCAACTACCCCTAAATTCTATCAACAACACCGAAGCATATCCTCTAGGATCTGAATAACTCATTTTGACTGTCCGTTGGTCTAAGGGTGGTAGACTGCTAAAATTAAGTTGGGTACCTAAATCCTAATAGAGTTTCTTCCAGAATCGATACGTAAATCGTGGATCTCTATTAGAGATGACTGAGACTAGGATTCCCTGTAGCCTCACAATTTTGGCGATGTACAATTTAGCTAATTTCTATAAGGAGTAATTTGTACGGATGGGTATGAAGTGGGTAGATTAGGTCAATCGATCAACGATGACCCAAATCGAATCTTTCTTAGTGGGGGTTAGATACCCACTAACAAAATCCATCGTTACCTGCTTCCACTTCCACTGAGGAATTTTAACTGCTTGAAGCAGACCGGAAGGTAACTGATGTTCAATTTTAACCTTTTGGCACGTTAGACAGTGGGACACAAAAGTGACTACCTCCCGTTTCAATTCAGGCCATCAATAGAGTTCCCGAAGGTCCCGATACATTTTGTTCCCACCAGGATGCATAGTATAGGGACTGCTATGCGCCTTCTGTAGAATCGACTGTATCAACTCTTTATCATTAGGTGGGAAAATATGACCTTTAAAACGCAACACATCATTACTAGTCAAGTTGAAATCGAAAGTCTCGTTCGAACGAACATGTTGCAATCGCTGAACTAAAGATTTGTTGCTCAACTATTTAGTCTGAATCTGCTCAATCCAAGTCAGTATAACTCGTAATTCCGCTAACAACCCTCCATCCTCAATCAAAATCAGACGAGCTAGCATTGCTCTTAGATTGGTCACTGCTCTACAGCTCAAGGCATCCACTACTGCATTAGCCTCACCCGGATGGTACTCTATCGTGCAATCATAATCTTTAAGTAATTCAACCCACTTATGTTGCTGAAGATTTAACTCTTTTTGAGTTAACAAATATTTGAGACTCTTATGATCGGTGTAAATGATACAGTTTTCACCATACATATAGTGTCTCCAAATCTTCAAAGCAAACACTACCACAATCAGCTCAAGATCGTGAGTAGGATAGTTGCCCTCGTGTGTCTTAAGCTATTGTGATGTGTAAGAAACCACTTTATCATCTTGCATCAGAACACATCCTAACTCGACATGTGACGCATCACTGTATACCACAAACTCCTGACCCGATTCCGGTTGAACTAAGATAGGAGCTTGTGTCAGAACGGACTTGAGCTTATTGAAACTAGACTGTTGTGCCGCAGACCACCGAATGGAGCATTCTTACTCAACAATTTCATTAGATGTGATGCAATCAGTAAAAATCCTTCGACGAACCTTTGATAGTAACCTGCTAAACCTAGGAAGCTACGAAGCTCAGATACATTTTTTGGTTGTTTCCACTCAACAATAGCTTCTATTTTCCTAGGATCGACTCAGATCCCTTCCACCATTACCACATGACCTAGAAAAGCGACTTCCTTTAACCAAAACTTGAACTTACTAAAATTGGCATACAACTGTTTTTCTCGAAGTATCTGAAGTACAATGCGAAGATGATTATTATGCTTAGTTTTAGTTTTAGAGTAGATCAGTATATCATCGATAAAAACCACTACAGATTGGTCCAAGTACGGTTGAAACATCCAATTCATTAAATATATAAACATCGTCGGGGTATTCGTTAAACCGAAAGGCATCACCAGGAACTCATAATGTTTGTAACGATTCCTGAAGGCAATTTTGTACACATCAGTCCCTTTCACCTTGAGCTAATGGTAACCAGAGCGTAGGTCGATTTTAGAGAAGACGGATGCTCTTCGAATCTGGTCAAACAAGTCATCAATCCTCGATAACTGGTACTTGTTCTTGATGGTCAACTTGTTCAATTGTCTATAGTCTATGCACATTCTCATCAACCCATCTTTCTTCTTAACAAATAGTACTGGTGTCCTTAAGGAGACATGCTCAGTCGAATAAAACCTTTGTTGAGAAGTTCCTAGAATTGCACTTTTAGCTCAGTCAGCTCCTTCGGTGCTAGGAGACAGGGTGCAACAAACATCAGGGCCCTACTTGGTAATAGATCAATCCTAAATTCCACCTCGATCTAGAGGTACCGCAGGTAATTCCTCAGGAAAGACATTTGGGTATTCCCTCACAGTGCAGATATCTCCCATAGAAAGCTTTGCGAGAACAGAATTAGATACGTACGCAAGGTATGCCTCTCACCCCTTTCGAACTAACTTATCTGCTACAAGAGCGAAGATTACATTAGAGAGGTAATCTATATGCTCACCAACCATAACCACCTCGTCATTCTCATTCATTCTCAAAGTAACTCTCTTGGTTGCACATCTAAACTGACCCGATACTCAACGAGCCAATCTATTCCTAGAATCAAATCAAATTCATTAAAGGGTAACTCCATCAAATCTGCTGGAAATACTATACCCTGGATCTTTAAAGGTACCTGTCTATATACTCTATCAACCCGCATTGACTACCCTAAAGAACTAATCACAGAAAACTCTTTAGCAGTATTTTCAATAGTTAAACCCAGATTTGCAAACACAACACTAGCTATATATGAGTAAGTAAAGCCAATATCAATTAGAGTATAGTACAATATAGAATGAATAAAGAAAATACCTGCAATGATATCAGCATCATCGCTATCCTCGTGGCACCTCATCCAGATACTAGAGTCAGCTGACGAGCCTAAGTTTGATCCACACCTCTACCCAGTACTCTCTCTCCTCTCCCAGATCCATTACCACCCCTACCAGTACTACGACCTTTGAATGGTTGCTGAACCACTATCGGAGGCCGAATAGAATCTAAAGTTGGAGTCTGTATCATAGAAGGCACTTGATCTTGTCGATGGGGGCAATCCCTAACCCGGTGCTCCATCGACCCACAACAGAAGAATGCCCCTAATTTCCTCCAGCATTCGCCTGGTTAGAGTTTCCCACAATCATTGCACAACTGAGTCTCATTCACTACAGCTGGTGCCTCGGTCCTTAGGGGCCTATCAAATCTCGCCCGTTTCTTAGGGCACTGACCAGAACCAGAGGGACCCGAATCCCTCTTAATCTTACTCTGATCCTTCTCACGATCTCGCCGCTCACGCTCAGTGCGCTTCACTTCTTCCACTATCTTTTCTTTGTCAACTAGGATTGCAAAAACTCACTCCCTCTGAGGAGCTATCAGAACCCGCAGATCATACCTCAATCCCTCCTCAAACCTCACGCACTTGTCGTAGTCAAAAGCTACCAAAGTTCGTGCATACCTACTCAGTCGTAGAAACTCGACTTCATATACAGCCACAGATCGGTCGCCCTGTCGGCGAGCCTTAACATAACCTGCCCCCACATACTTACCTTGGAAGGCGTTCTTGAAATAGTCCCATTTCACCTATTCGGGCTGAGCACCTTGCTCAACTATTAGCCACCACTGATAAGCTTTGTTCCGGAGTAGGGACACAACACCCCTCAATTTCGGAGTGGGAGTACAGTTAAAATCTATCATAATATGCTCAGTAGCCTCGAGCCAATATTCAGTAACAGTAGGAGCGACTCCTATAACACCCCTGAACAATTCAGCCCTATTCGACCTGAGTCATTTAGTAATTGATCCTTGGCCTTTCGATCCCGAATGGGTCCCTGCGACCTTCTCCAGTGCTCGAATCATGGTCTAGGACAGTGCATCATCCCCAGCCGTTGGAGTCTAGGACTTGATCTTAGCAGTGGGAGTACCAATTGTTTCATTGGTCTCTAAGCTAGGCATACTACCCATAGAGGATGACTCTGCTTGAGTTCCTCCTCAGCGTCCTCGATGCCCTCGAACACCGTGTCCACGACTATTGTGTAAACTCATTATGGTAATTTAGCTACAATGTCAGAGTGTATAGATCAGTTCAGACATCAAAGGGGATGATTTCACAAATTTACATAAAAAAAATTAACCAGACAACAGTTCAAGTAATACAATCATTAAATAAAATAATAATACTTACAGGTTCAACCTCGGAGAATCGATCATTTGTTAAAATCTCAATTCCTAGATTAATTCAAATACTAACTTGTCACCTAACTACATTTATCACACATAATGATCCCAAACACAGTCTTAGTGTTGACAAACCCCAAAACAGGCCTAGATATCCAGACCAAGTCCAGAGTGTTACACCAAGGACACTAAAGGACCACATTTATAACGCAGTCAAAAGGAACTATTCATAACTTAAAAATCCATACAACAATTAACTAAGCATGAAATATTCCAAAACATCACAGTTCCACAGAATACCGAAATCCCTACTAATAGTAATTTAAATAAAGATAAAAGCTTGATCGAGCTCTCACGGCATCGTCCCATTCAAGTTTGAGAATCACCTGAAATCCAATCAATAACAAAATGAGCTGCGAACTCAGTGCGTAAAATAAGTTTGTTCAACTAAAGTTCACTTATAAAATAGTTCCGAATTGAAACATTAGGTTCGCTACAGAAGTAATTTCAGTTCAGATTCAAAGCAGATTAGTTACATATATATATGCAATTTCAATTTCATATATGAGACAAACCAAATTCAGATGCAATATTCCTACCCCCATTCGCTACACAATGTCTTCGGCCATCCCAACACATCGTTAAGGACATTCAATGCCCAACCAACCCTGCACACCTTAGAATGTCCGTTTGACACTTTTATAGAGATGCAGCTTAGCTGCTGGATCAAAATGTGACAAAGCGCCAGAATTAGATTTATACGTATTGTGGCTTAGCCACTAATTTAGAACAAATTACTTCCTTCTTCAAAATATCCCAGCCCATGAAAATGCAGAGCACAAATACCCATAGCATGTATTCAGTCATTCTAAATTATTTTAGAAATAGATAAGATAGTTCAACATCAGAAAAAGTATCATAGTATACATACCACTATGTTATTCACACATCAGTCTCAGAGTATCAGATAGTTATCATATAATCAAATTCAATTATTCATACATTGGGGAAGCCAGTATCAGTGTTCAGCAACATTCATGGCCTCAAAAACAGGTTTTGGGACCCAATAGCATGCCACACGACATGGTCACATGCCCATGTCCTCTGTCTGTGTGGTTTTAAAGCACAAATAGTGAGTTACACGACCTGGGCAAACCCCCATGTCCCTGGCCATGTGGTTTTGTACCACAAACAGTGAGTTACACGGCCTAGACACATGCTCATGTCCATTGCTTGTATGAACCCTGTACTAATATGGCCACACACGGCTTAGAAACACGCCCGTGTGCCTTGCCCGTGGCCCCAAATCGATAAATAATGAGTTACACGACCTGGAAAAACGCCCGTGTGTCTAGCCATGTGGCGTCGATAACCACATTTTTCGACAATAGAACTTGCAAAATTTTAGGTTTTCAGTACAAACATGGAGAGATTTCAAAGCAACAACAATAAGGAAAGTCTCCGAAGCATAAAACAACTACCCAATAACTTAATCAACCAACATTATCGACAATAACACATATTTTACATAGAATACTTTATGTCAAAGGTTTCGACATGAAACCTTCAACAAAATCAAACTTACGGGAAATTCAACAACGGTCACTCAATTTGTCAAGTTGAGGTTTGTTACTCTCGACACTCTCGCCTAAGAGGAAACGAAGCGAATAATTATCAGAGATTACATGATACACCCAAGATGCCTAATTCAGAACATAACATCGGAATTCAACGAATTGGCATTGAAACTTACTTACTTACCTTCGATCAATGAAACTAACAGCGTATGACTTCGTCTAGACTCGTACTTACTTACAACCATGATGAAAATGAAAAAGAAAATTAAAGAATCGAAAAGAAAAGAAAAGAAAAGAAAAGGGATATAGGGAAAAAGAAAAAATAAAAGAATGATGACAAAAAAACAAGAACAAGTGAAAGATGACAAAAATATGACAAAAATTTTAATTCCTAATAACTTCCAGTCAGATACTAACACTTTAGCAAAAAGAATTTTCCCTATCGCATACCCTGGAATTCAAACTCGGAACCAGACATAATAGAGGCAGATGCTTAACTAGTGAACCAACAGGCTCATTCTTGTCACAGGTTTACACTGAATTAAACTTAACTACATAACACATGGACAAGGGTTGTTTTTAAAAATATTATAAAACTATTAACTATGTGACTCAAACTCCAAACCATAATCACAAAAGTAGAGCATACAACCATATTTATAGAGACTTAATTACTACAAATTCTCACAATTAAATTCTCAAAATTTTAGGGTGTTACAACAATGATTATATGAATGTGTTAGGGGCGTCGGACGTAGCAAAGTGTAAAGCCTTCTTGATAATATTAAAAGGAAGTGCTAAAGATTCGTGCCTACCTTTCCCACAAGGTTCGATCCACAACTTCTCACAATTGGGCCAGACGTTCTCATGTAGGTTCAGAGCCTATCGAGCAATCATGAACACACTTATGGGATTGATGTCAATGAAACAGCGGGAAGGCGAATCCCTTCAAAACTACGTGAAAAGATTCCATGCAGAAACCCTCAACTCGAAGAACTTGGAGGACCAATGGCCAATAGATTGAAAGAGCGTCGCAAGCTACCTTTCAAAGAGAATATAGACAGCCCAGAAATAGAGAAGGACCTCACAATAGGTAAGCCCCCCAACTAGTCTCTGCAAGTCAGAACCGACAAACCTCAAAGAAATCAAACTAAGAGTGATGTATTCAGGAACCCTCAATGACCTCAACAAGAGCATGCCAGGAGATATGCCCCTAGGAAAGGTTTGACGCGTACACCCGTCTAAGCACCACACGTACTTACATCCTCTGTGACAGCCCTATAGTGACCCTAGTTGGAAAGCGGTTTCGGGACCGCTAAACCGAGTCACCAAATTATTTGAATGTGATATTTATGGTCTAAAATATGTGAATATGAATGTGCGAAAATTTTAAGCTTCGATTTAGTTAATTGCATGTGAATGTAGTACATAGGACTTGTGTGACACTTTTGAAATGTGATAGGCTAATCTACAAGGATCTAATAGTGCATGTAATCAAAAGGGAGGACTTGCATGTCAATTTTCCCCCCCAATATGTAGTGGCCGGCCATGAGCATGGGTGGACAAAATGTTATGGCTAAAAAACATGTCATAGACATGTTGGGTTAATGCATTATGTAAGGAATAATAAAATAAAGAGCATGGGCAATAAAGTATTAGTGTTAGTAGGATGAGAAAAAAAAAAGAATGTGTGTGATTGTTTCCCCCCCCATTGCCGTGAGTTGAAGGAAAGAAAACAAAAAAAAAAAAGTGTTCATCCTAGAACATCTTTGGCCGAAAATTTTAAGGAGAAAGGAAGAAGAAAGGTTGAAGAGGTTCGGCCATGCATGTAACTAGGCTAAGCTCAAGAGCTTAGAGGACCACAGTTGGATAAGGGAAAGGAAAAAGTTATTAAATAGCCGCCGAAATCGTTCGACCACATCCGAGGTAAGTTTTCGAGTAATGGAACTTAGATTATGATTTGATTAGATCATGTTTTAAGCAAATCAAAATCATGCCCTTTTTATGTGGCTATTGAGCCGAAATTGCAAGTGTGATAAGTGTCTTGTGTTTGAGCTTTGGTAATGAAAATGAAATACGGATGTGTCATGATTTATTAATAAATGTGCATGGTTATTCGAATGATGTCCGGGCTAAGTCCCGAAGGCTTTGTGCTAAGTGACTATATTCAAACTAAGATCCGAAGGCATTTGTGCGAGTTACTAATTCTGGGCTAAGCCCGAAGGCATTGGTGCGGGTTACTAAATCCGGGTTAAGTCTCAAAGGCATTTGTGCGAGTTACTATAACCGGGTTATGTCCCGAAGGCATTTGAACGAGTAGCTATATCCGGTTAAATTCCGAAGGTACGTGATTCGGGAATGAGCGATCTTGTTGAAAAAAAAAATTTCAGTTAATACTCTTGTAAAATCCCAACAATGAGGTATGTTTCAGTATGTGCATTGGAATAGTTGATTCCTTGAATAATATTCGCTCGATCGAGTAATGAGCTTAGGTATTTGCCTAAGATGATCCCTTATGTATGAATATAGGGGTTGGAATGTGAAGTAGGAATGATTTGAGAATATGTATATATGGAATTATCCGTTTAGTTATATGAATGCTTACTCCATTTATTTAATTCTCTGTTTTATAGATTTTGGTTCTTCAGCTATCGGACTCGGGATTTTTGAAGTCGAAGTCGCCCATACTATCAAAACTCCTTTTGGTATACTTTTGGTTGAACTTTGAAATGGCATGTATAGGACTACCCTTTTGTTGTTGGTCATGTACCCTTCGGTTTTGTGTAAATTTGGATAGCCATGCGAAAATGGCTTAAATATACTTTGATCATAGCATTATAATCGTTTTGTATGTTGTCCGTCGAGAGGTATGGAAATGTTGGTAACGGTTAGCCATGGGAATGGTTATTCATGATCACTTTTGGAATATGTATGACAAACTCTAGTTGATCCATGGAGGATGATGAAATAGGTAAAGTTTACCTTAAAAATAGATGCTGGCAGCAGTAGTGATGTGGATGTGAAAAATCACTAAAAATAGTAGGAAGGGAATTAAATAGTGAATAAATTATGTAATCGAACCTTGATGAATCTATTTTCATAGGAAAGTAACAAAACGTTCATATGAACAGTATATTATGAGATGTTAAAGTTTTAGTGAGACAGGGCGAACGGTTTCGGATCCCCGATCTGACTTTGGAAATTCATTATAAATTAACCAGAGACATTTATAAGTCATGCCATATATGTTTAGATTCCTTTTTGAGTCTAGTTTCTATAGAAACAAATGGCATTAGTATTGAAGCCCTGTACAGGGAGATATCCAAATCGTAATGCATGAAGGTGAGTGTAGTCGCACCCTATAACAGGGGGGACTTTAACTAATAAACTGTACCAATTGGCCTAACCAAAAATTCTAGAAAAAATATGTAGATGGATATATGAGTCTAGTTTCAGGGAAAAATTACGAAACTGATTTTCGAGTTTTGGAACTCAAGATATGATTTTTAAGGTGACAGTGACGCAGTTAGCTAACTGCCTGGAAAATTTTAAAATGGACTGTGAAAGTAAATGAATTAAGTCGGTTAGCACCTCGTGTTCGACTCCGGAAACGGTCTCGGGTACGGGGTGTTACAATTAAATTGGTATCAGAGCTACGGTTTAGTCGATTCTAGGACTACCGTAATGCGTTGGGTTTAGCTATACATGCCATTTTATGTGATTATTTGATAGTGTGGTGATTTCGACATTTGCAAATGTGTTTATTTATAGTAATGGATCCCGATCCCGACCGAAGCAGTAGTGATGATCTTGAGAGTGTAGCGCTGCTCCCAAGACAAGGGACACACGCCCAGCGGACTCTCAACCTAATGCTAGTAATCCGAATGATGCAGCTAGACAAGCTTTTATAGCATGATGAATGATTGGTTCAACCAATACATTCGAACTAACACTACTGTTCCACAACCTCCATTCCCGACAAATACCACCCAAGACCTACAATACCTCCGTGAATCGACCAAATAAGGTCAAATAAGCCCTCGTTGATGTAATCCAAAACACGGGCTATCAATTTAAAGCTACGGACAATGATGATGCCGAGCAAGCGGAATTTTGGTTGGACAACACTATCCGGGTACTCGATGAGCTATCTTGCACGCCCGATGAGTGCCTAAAGTGTACCATCTTCTTGCTACGTGATTCTACCTACTATTGGTGGAACACGTTGACTTCTGTCTTGCCCAGAGAGCAAGTAACTTGGGAGTTCTTCCAAACCGAGTTTCGAAAGAAGTATATCAATCAGAGATTCATTGACCAAAAATGGAAGGAATTTCTTGAACTCAAACAAGGTTCCATGTCGGTTACCGACTATGAACGAAAATTTGTAAGGCTTAGCCGGTACGCGCGAGAATGCATTTCTTCAGAAGCCGTGATGTGTAAACGTTTCGAGGATGGGTTGAATGATGACATTAAGCTATATGTTGGCATTTTGGAAATCCGAGAATTTGTGGCACTTGTCGAGCGAGCTTGCAAAGCCGAAGAGCTCAGTATGGAGAAAAGAAAAGCTAAGGTGGGAGCAAAGGAGTTTCGTAAGAAGTCTTCAGGGAAGCCCTTCCCACAGTTATCGAAGAAATTTAGAGATGGCTTAGGCCGGTCTAGAGACACTTCGGGCTTTTCTAGACGAGATTGCGATCGGCCCCCTGTGAGCACACGAGTCACTTCGATCGCCAGTGTTGGAAATGATCGTCGAGACAGAACGGAGTGCCAGTATTGTGGTAAATGGCATTCTGGAAGTTGTAGATTCCATGACCACTCCTGTTACAAGTGCGGGTCAGTTGACCACTTTATCAAAGATTGCCCGAGATTGTTTGAACAGAATGTAAATCAGAGTGGGGAACCGAGTGCTACCACTGCTCGAGGTAGACCATCTAGAAACACGGGAAATGCTAGTGGTGGTCAGAGAGGATCTAGAGATGCTACGACCAGATCTGAGGCTCGTGCTCCTGCTAGGGCTTATGCTATACGCGCACGCGAGGATGCTTCCTCGCCAGATGTTATTACCGGTACTTTTACTCTCTTTGATACTAATGTGATTGCTTTGATTGACCCTGGTTCTACTCATTCTTATATATACGAAACCTTAGCATCCAGTAAGACTTTACCTATTGAGTCTACTGAGTTCGTAATTCGGGTGTCAAATCCTTGGGTCGTTACGTGCTTGTCGATAAAGTGTGTAAGAAATGCCCCCTAGTAATTTGAGGTTCCTGTTTTCCGGCGGACTTGATGCTTTTGCCGTTTGATGAATTTGATGTTATTCTTGGTTTGGATTGGTTGACCGTACATGATGCGGTTGTGAATTGCAAAAACAAGACTATTGATTTGAGGTGCGCAAATAACGAGATAATCCGAGTTGAGTCTACGGACTTAAAGGGGTTGCCAGCTGTAATATCAGCAATGTTGGCCCAGAAATATGTAAGAAAGGGGTGCGAAGCATACCTTGCGTATGTACTTGATGACAAAGAGTTAGAAAAGAAACCCGAATCTGTACCGGTGGTTTGTGAATACCCGGATGTTTTTCCTGAAGAATTACCGGGTTTACCACCTGTTCGGGAGGTAGAGTTTGGTATTGAACTTGTACCTAGGGCTACGCCGATTTCGATAGCTCCGTATCGTATGGCGCCAACCGAGTTAAAAGAGTTGAAAGCTCAGTTGCAAGAATTGACGGATAGAGGTTTCGCTCGACCAAGTTTCTCACCTTGGGTGCACCAAGATTGTTGGTGAAAAGAAGGACGGAACCATGAGGTTGTGCATTGACTATCGTCACCGAATAAAGTGACGATAAAGAATAAATATCCGCTATCAGCGTATTGATGATTTGTTTGATCAACTAAAGGGAGCCTCGGTGTTTTCAAAGATAGATTTGAGATCGGGTTATTACTAGTTGCGAATTTGAGATTCGGATATACCCAAAACCGCTTTAGCGAGATACGGTCACTACTGAATTCTCATCGATGCCGTTTGGGCTCACTAATGCCCCTACGGTATTTATGGATTTGATGAATTGGATCTTTAGACCGTATTTGGATCGGTTTGTAGTTGTGTTTATCGATGATATTTTGGTCTATTCGAGAAATGAAACCGATCATCTTGAACACCGGGATTAGTGTTGCAAATTTTACGGATAAGCGCTTATATGCTAAGTTCAAGAAGTGTGAGTTCGTTAAGAGAGGTTAGCTTCTTGGGTCATGTGGTATCCAGATCGGTATTCGAGTTGACTCGAGCAAAATTTCAGCCATACTTAATCGGAGCCTCCGAGAAATATTCCCGAGGTTTGGAGCTTTTTGGGACTTGCTTACATTACCGACGGTTTGTAAAAGGTTTCTCGATGATAGCCACACCCATGACGAAGCTACTTCAAAAGATGTTAAGTTCGAATGGACGGAAAAATGTCGAAAAGTTTTGATCAATGAAAACTTATTTGATCGAAGCTCAATTTTAGTGCAACCGAATCGTGCAAAGAGTTTGTCATCTATAGTGACTCCTCCCTACTTGGGTTAGGTTGCGATTGATGCAAGAAGGTCGAGTTGTAGACAATGCGTCGAGACAATTAAAGCCACATGAGAAAAATTATCCGACCCATGATCTCAATTAGTCGCCATCGATTCGCCTTGAAAATATGGCGACATTACTTATTTGGTGAGAAGTGCCATGTATTTTCGGATCACAAAAGTCTCAAATATTTGATGACTCAAAGAGACTTGAATCTGCGACAAAGGCGTTGGCTTGAGTTGTTGAAAGATTATGAGCTTGTCATTGATTATCACCCGAAAGGCTAATGTGGTTGCGACGCCTTAGCCGAAATCACCGTTTTTTTACGAGCGATGAATGGACACTTGTCTGTTCTACCCAACAATGTGTTAGTAGCTGAATTAAAGGCCAAGCCATTATTGATTCATCAAATTCGTGAAGCTCAGAAAGTCGACGATGAATTGGTTGCAAAACGGGCTGAATGTGTTCCGAATATGGAATCCGAATTTCAAATTGATGATGACGATTGTTTGAGGTTTAGAAGTCGGTTGTGTGTTCCAAGAAATTCAGAACTCATTTCAATGATTCTGAATGAAGCTCATTGTAGCCGAATGTCAATTCACCCGGGGAGTACGAAAATGTACAACGATCTGAGACGTCAGTTTTGGTGGCATGGTATGAAACGAGACATTTCCGATTTTGTTTCGAAGTGCTTAGTATGTCAGCAAGTGAAGGCGAAACATCAAGTGCCTACGGGTTTGCTTCATCCGATCATGATACCTGAATGGAAATGGGAACGAGTCACGATGGATTTTGCATCTGGGTTGCCAATGTCGGCAAGTAAGAAAGATGCGATTTGGGTCGTTGTTGATAGACTGACTAAGTCGGCTCACTTTATCCCCGTACGTACGGATTTTTCATTGGATAAACTAGCTGAATTGTATGTTTCTCAGATTGTGAGATTACACGGGGTACCGATTTCTATTGTGTCGGATAGAGATCCGAGATTCACCTCGCGATTTTGGAAGAAATTGCAAGAAGCTTTGGGTACCAAGCTACATTTTAGCACCGCTTTTCATCCACAAACCGATGGTCAATCCAAGCGGATAATTCAGATACTTGAGGATATGTTGAGATGTTGCATCCTCGAGTTCAGTGGTTCGTGGGAGCGGTATTTACCTTTGATTGAATTCGCTTACAACAATAGTTTTCAATCAAGTATTAAGATGGCACCTTACGAGGCCTTGTACGGGCGTAAATGCCGTACACCATTGTTTTGGACCGAGCTCATGAAAGTAAAATTTTTTGAGTGGATTTGATTAAAGATCTTGAATGTAAAGTAAGAATAATTTGTGAAAGTCTGAAGGCAACATCGATCGTCGAAGTCGTATGCGGATTTAAAACGAAGAGATATTGAGTATCAGGTGGGAGACAAAGTGTTTCTTAAGGTCTCACCTTGGAAAAAGATACTCAGATTTGGCCGTAAGGGCAAGTTGAGTCCGAGATTCATTGGGCCGTACGAAATCTCCGAACGAGTTGGTCCAGTTGCATATAGGTTGCTTTTACCCCCTGAACTCGAAAGGATCCACAACGTTTTTCATGTTTCGATTCTTCGACGTTACAGATCCGATCCTTCGCACGTAATAAACCCCTCCAAGGTCGAAATTCAAGCCGATATGAGTTATGAAGAAGAACCGATTCGTATCCTAGCTCGTGAAGTGAAAGAGTTGCGAAACAAAAGGGTTCCGTTAGTGAAAGTGTTATGGCTCAAACACGGGATCGAAGAAGCTACTTGGGAACTCGAGAACTCTATGAGAGAGCGATACCCAAACCTATTTACCGGTAAGATTTTCGGGGATGAAAATTTCTTAAGTGGGGGAGAGTTGTGACAGCCCTATAGTGACCCTAGTCGGAAAGCGGTTTCGGGACCGCTAAACCGAGTCACCAAATTATTTGAATGTGATATTTATGGTCTAAAATATGTGAATATGAATGTGCGAAAATTTTAAGCTTCGATTTAGTTAATTGCATGTGAATGTAGTACATAGGACTTGTGTGACACTTTTGAAATGTGATAGGCTAATCTACAAGGATCTAATAGTGCATGTAATCAAAAGGGAGGACTTGCATGTCAATTTTCCCCCCTAATATGTAGTGGCCGGCCATGAGCATGGGTGGACAAAATGTTATGGCTAAAAAACATGTCATAGACATGTTGGGTTAATGCATTATGTAAGGAATAATAAAATAAAGAGCATGGGCAATAAAGTATTAGTGTTAGTAGGATGAGAAAAAAAAAAAGAATGTGTGTGATTGTTTCCCCCCCCATTGCCGTGAGTTGAAGGAAAGAAAACAAAAAAAAAAAGTGTTCATCCTTGAACATCTTTGGCCGAAAATTTTAAGGAGAAAGGAAGAAGAAAGGTTGAAGAGGTTTGGCCATGCATGTAACTAGGCTAAGCTCAAGAGCTTAGAGGACCACAGTTGGATAAGGGAAAGGAAAAAGTTATTGAATAGCCGCCGAAATCGTTAGACCACATCCGAGGTAAGGTTTCGAGTAATGGAACTTAGATTATGATTTGATTAGATCATGTTTTAAGCAAATCAAAATCATGCTCTTTGTATGTGGCTATTGAGCCGAAATTGCAAGTGTGATAAGTGTCTTGTGTTTGAGCTTTGGTAATGAAAATGAAATACAGATGTGTCATGATTTATTGATAAATGTGCATGGTTATTGAATGATGTCCGGCTAAGTCCCAAGGCTTTGTGCTAAGTGACTATATCCGGACTAAGATCCGAAGGCATTTGTGCGAGTTACTAATTCCGGGCTAAGCCCGAAGGCATTGGTGCGGGTTACTAAATCTGGGTTAACTCCCGAAGGCATTTGTGCGAGTTACTATAATCGGGCTATGTCCCGAAGGCATTTGAACGAGTAGCTATACCCGGTTAAATTCCGAAGGTACGTGATTCGGGAATGAGCGATCTTGCTGAAAAAAAAAAATTTTAGTTAATACTCTTGTAAAATCCCAACAATGAGGTATGTTTCGTATGTGCATTGGAATAGTTGATTCCCTTAAAATAATATTCGCTCAGTCGAGTAATGAGCTTCCGGTATTTGGCTAAGATGATCCCTTATGTATGAATATAGGGGTTGGAATGTGAAGTAGGAATGATTTGAGAATATGTATATATGGAATTATCCGTTTAGTTATATGAATGCTTACTCCGTTTATTTAATTCTCTATTTTATAAATTTTGGTTCTTCAGCTATCGGACTCGGGATTTTTGAAGTCGAAGTCGCCCATACTATCAAAACTCCTTTTGGTATACTTTTGGTTGAACTTTGAAATGGCATGTATAGGACTACCCTTTTGTTGTTGGTCATGTACCCTTCGGTTTTGTGTAAATTTGGATAGCCATGCGAAAATGGCTTAAATATACTTTGATCATAGCATTATAATCGTTTTGTATGTTGTCCGTCGAGAGGTATGGAAATGTTGGTAACGGTTTGCCATGGGAATGGTTATTCATGATCACTTTTGGAATATGTATGACAAACTCTAGTTGATCCATGGAGGATCATGAAATAGGTAAAGTTTACCTTAAAAATAGATGCTGGCAGCAGCAGTGATGTGGATGTGAAAAATCACTAAAAATAGTAGGAATGGAATTAAATAGTGAATAAATTATGTAATCGAACCTTGATGAATCTATTTTCATAGGAAAGTAACGAAACGTTCATATGAACAGTATATTATGAGATGTTAAAGTTTTCGTGAGACAGGGCCAGAACGGTTTCTGGATCCCCTGATCTGACTTTGGAAATTCATTATAAATTAACCAGAGACATTTATAAGTCATGCCATATATGTTTAGATTCCTTTTTGAGTCTAGTTTCTATAGAAACAAATGGCATCAGTATTGAAGCCCTGTACAGGGAGATATCCAAATCGTAATGCATGAAGGTGAGTGTAGTCGCACCCTATAACAGGGGAGACTTTAACTAATAAACTGTACCAATTGGACCAACCAAAAATTCTAGAAAAAAATATGTAGATGGACATATGAGTCTAGTTTCAGGGAAAAATTACGAAACTGATTTTTGAGTTTTGGAACTCAAGATTTGATTTTTAATGTGACAGTGACGCAGTTAGCCAACTGCCTGGAAATTTTTAAAATGGACTGTGAAAGTAAATGAATTAAGTCGGTTAGCACCTCGTGTTCGACTCCGGCAACGGTCTCGGGTACGGGGTGTTACATCCTCAGCTAGGTAAAGAGCCTTGGCATCTTGCCTAAATTATCCCCGATGAAGAACATTGGTAGGAGGGCGAACTCCAGGGACTAATATGCTTTCCACAATGATATGGGGTACAAAATTGAAGATTGCTTCACATTGAAGGATGCCATCGAAGAAGCGGTCTAAAATGGAAAACTCGTGGAATTCATCAATTAGAGTGGTTCACAGCAGGGCCAAAGCTTGAGAGGCAACCCTAGGGCAAACAGAAGGCGTGAGGAACTATCCACATGATCATTGGTACCGACAATGACTTGGTAGGCTTGAACACAAAGAGATGGGTACACATGAGAATTGTGATGTTAGTCAGTGCTCCAAAGAGGTCGTGACAACAAGAAAAGTGGAATGTTGAATTTGGTAGCGATAATGAAGATTTAGTCTACGACGAAGAGGGAAAAGACCCGATGGTAGCCTGAGTAATAGTCTCCAAATTTGAAGTAAAAAGAATACTGGTCAACAATAGAAGCGTAGTGGAGGTTCTACCCTGGGAAGCATACAGAAAAATGGGGTTGAAAGAACGATCGTTATCCAAAGCCAACCCACTATATAGTTTTGGGAACCATCCAGTTGAGATGAAAGGCTCAATCACCCTACCAGTCACTTTAGGGGATGGAAAGCATACAACCACAGAGTATGTCCAATTTTATATAGTGGACCACCTGATGGCATACAATGCCATTTTTGAGAGACCAATAATAATAATGGCGAAGATGGTAGTGGTGACATTTTGCATGAAAATTAAGTTCCTAACAAAGACTGGGGTTAGTTTCTTGTGATCTGATCAGTGCACAGTGAGGCAACGCCACATATTGTCTATCAAGCAAATAAGGGAACCTATAATTGAGGGGCAAAGTTCGCAGGAGGTTGAATTAGCAAGCCAAGTTTTGGACTTGGACAGTTTAGATGTGAAAGACGAGAAACGAAATAAAAAGCCTGAAGCTGCGGAGCACACCAAAACTTTGCAACTCGTCTGCGAAAATGAAGAGAGAATGGTCAAGATCTTGTCAACATTAAAGGAGGATGAAAAAACATGTTGATCAAGTGCCTGAGGAAAAACTCGAATGTCTTTGTCTGGTTCGTGACAGACATGCTGAGTGTGGATTCACAGATAATCATGTACAAGTTAAATGTTCTCGCAAAGTCGATAAAGCAGAAAAGTAGGAAGTTCGCACCGCAAGTGGTTAAGACAGTAAGTCAGGAGGTCGCCAAGTTACTGTGGCAGGGTTTATTAGGGAGGTGGAATACCGAAACTGGGTCTCAAATATGGTGATGGTAAAGAAGGCGAGTGGTAAGTGAAGAATGTGCACCCACTTCACAAACCTCAATAAGGCGTGCCCCGAGGACATATTTTCCTTACCCTTGATCGGTCGACTAGTTGACGCCTCCATAGGCCACCGATTCATGAGTTTCATGGATACTTTTTTGGGCTACAATCAGATCTTGTTGGACCAGGATGGCCAAGAAAAAATAACTTTCATCACTGAAAAAGGTTTTTTTTCCTATTGAGTCATGGCATTCGGCCTCAAGAACGCAGGGGCAACCTACCAGAGGCTGGTGAACAGGATATTCAAAAATAAGATAGGTTGTGGCTTAGAGGTTTCTGTGGACGACATGCTTGTGACAAGTGAGTACATGGGATAACACATAAGAAGCCTGTCAAAGACGTTCGTAGTGCTAAGAACTCACGAAATAAAGCTAAATCTAAAGAAGCATGCCTTTGGTGTGGGAGCTGGTAGGTTCCTAGGCTTTATGATCTTAGAAATGGGGATAGAGGTAAACCTAGAAAAGATTCAGCCCATCATGGAAATGTCACCCCCGTAAACCATAAAAGAAATCCAACGCCTCCCAAGTAGGGTTGTGGTGCTTAAAAGATTCATATCTAGAATGGCAGACAAATGCCTCTCTTTCTTCAAGGCTATAAGAATTTAACACCCCTTACCCGAGTCCGACGCTGGGACAAGGAACAAGGTACTACCGGACTTGTACTCAGACATTCATGCAAAACCGGACTATAAAATTTTTCTTCAAATCAATTTCATTCATACATACTTAATTCATCCTTTACATGTGCCTCGATAACTTTCGAAAAACTTTGGGCAACTTAACAATTTTCTTGTTTTGGAGAGTCACACACCCGCGGGGGTAGGCTGTGCGGTCACAAACGCCTGTGTGGCTTGGGACACGCCCGTGTCCTCAACCTCTGTAACTCTCTCACTATGACATCATCATCAAAATAAGGTCACACGGCCGTATCACACGCCCATGTGTCCAGATCGTGTGGTACATTAAAAATAAATGAATTTTTCATAAAATGATGCAGACTTCACACTGCCAGAGCACACGCCCATATGGGTAGGCCGTATCTCTCATACGGCCAAGACACACGCCCGTATCTTAGCCTGTGTGTTTACTAAATATCATCCTAAAGCACATGCAATTAGTCACACTATTTAGACGCATTCCACACCAATTTCATGCATAACCAAATTTGTTATTCAAATTCCATAATACATATTCATGACCATGATCATCTTAAGCCATTAAGTCATTTCTTATCTTCTAGCATCTAATCCATACTTCATCATGCATTCACCAAGAAATAACAAATCACATCATCAGGGCATTAGCACATGCATGCATGGGTAATTAGATTACAACCCAAATATCAAATATTAGCCATATCACATGGCCATTACAAAATGAATCATCAATATTAAAGGCCTTTCCAACTTGGCCAAATTTGCATGACACATATCACAAAATAACCAAGTCCTTTATACATGCCATACTCAAGTTATCAAATTCACTATACCCAATATTCTTTTGATAGTGTGATCGAATACTCTGACAGTTTTTGATCCCCGAGCTAGCTTGGCGGAACTACAAAGGATGGAAAGGAAAGGGGGTAAGCATTAGAGCTTAGTAAGTCCACATGCAAATAATATACAATGATAGCAAGCAATTATCATGCAAAGGCATAATAACATAACCATAAAGATTATTCATCATTCAAGTATTTTGACTTATTTATCAAGTGTTCATATATATATACTTTCTCATCACAATTCATCCTTTATCAAGGCATTGCTCATGAGTTTATCGTACATACCTATACTTACCTATATTATATCATATGATCATACCTTCTTTAACATGCCCTCGTTGTGACTTTCATCACCTCATCCATTGCATTACTCGTTGAATGCTTGGAAAACTATTGGGTACCCAGAAAACTTGCACATAAGTGCCACATATACATATGCAGCCAAAGCTACCTCATAACATGTAATGCTTGCAACGGAGCTACTCACGGGCTTGCTTACATAAGCTATTGGTCAAGGTGAAACTACATGGGCTTTTCACACAAGCTGTCAGGTATCCGACACACTCAGGACTACCTAGCCACAGGTAGAACACACACAAGACTAGCGCCCGGAACCCAATTACATGTATCATATCCATCATGAACTCAGGCCAACTCAATAAGTTCAGATGCCACATATATATCATGAACCCAGACCAACTCAATGAGTCCGGATTCTAAATTCCTAGTGACACATCACTTGTACCCTAAACTATTCCTAAGGTTCAAACGAGATTCTTTCTCATGTGTACATAACGTCTCTATTACACTTGCTCGTGATGTCATAGATAACGATTATAATATCATTCGTACTTACAACACCATCATTAGGCATAACATGCATAATAATAAAATATTTTTCACATAATATCAACACATCAAAACATGCTATATTGTCACATTATTTACACATGTACTTACCTCGGTAGAAAATGATGATAAACGAGCCTATTCGTCGAAAACTTTATTCTTCCCTCGGTCAAGACCCGAATCACGTTTTTCTTGATCTATAATGCCAAATTTAACTTATTTAATAATCAAATTGTTCAAATCAATTCATAATTCATACTTTAGCAAGATTACTCTTTTACCCTTAACTTTTCACTTATTTACAATTTAGTCCCTAGGCTCGTAAAATGAAATGCATGCATTTTCTTTGTTACCCAAGCCTAGCCAAATTTTCCTTGTACACATAATAGCCCATACTTTCATCAAAATCAGATTTTTATCTCTTACTTTACACCTTTTTTAATTTAGTCCTTTTTAGTCGTTTTCATGAAAAATCATCTTGTGAAAAATGTTTATCACACAATAAACTCTCATATTTCTCCATAAATCATCAAAATACATGCATGTTACACATGGTTAAATTTTCATACATAAACCCTACTTCAAAATAAGGGTGGAAATCGGTAAATTAAGCTACGAGGACTTCAAAAATGTAAAGAACATTGAAAATGGGCTAGGGAACACTTAGTATTGAGCTTGAAAAGAAGAACAAAACCCTAGCTATGGTTCCTTGGAATTTTTGGCATTGGGGAAGGAAGATGGACACAAATTTTGACTTATTTTCCCTTTATATTCTTTTATTTACCAAATGACCAAAATACCCTTAAGGCCTTTCTTCCAAATTTTTCCTATACATGTCCATTTTTGTCCAAACTTTTAGAAATTGTCAAATTGCTAATTATGACATTGTAATTTATAATCTGAAGCAATTTCATGCTAAAAGCTTCTAGAACAAGTGTTTTGCATCTTATTCAATTTGGTCCTTAAAGTTCAATTAGACATTTTATGCATAGAATTTCTAAATGAAACTTTCACACAAGCATGCATTCATATCATGGACCTCATAATAATCATAAAATTATTATTTATATCTCAAATTTGTGGTCTCAAAACCACTGTTCTGACTAGCCCTAATTCGGGATATTACAACTCTTCCATTTTTAAGGATTTTCGTCCCCAAAAATCTTACCGGTAAAATGATTTGGGTATTGTTTCCTCATAGCCTCCTCTGGCTCCCATGTAGCTTTTTCGACCCCATGTTTTTTCCATAAGACCTTCACAAGAGCAATACTTTTGCTTCTCAATTGTTTGACTTCTTGAGCCAAGATCTTAACTGATTCCTCACCATAAGTCATATCCGGTCGAATTTCAACCTCTATCAGAACAATCACATGTGAGGGATCAGATCTATATCGGTGCAACATGGACACGTGAAATACATCATGAATATTTTCTAACTCAGAGGGCAAAGCCAATTGATATGCTACCGGACCTATCCTTTCGGTAATCTCATACGGTCCTATAAAACGAGGACTCAACTTGCCCTCTTTTCCAAATCTCAAAACCTTTTTCCATGGAGATACTTTCAAGAATACTTTATCACCAACTTGATACTCGATTTCCTTTCTTTTCAAATCCGCATATGACTTTTGTCTATCCGATGCCGCTTTCAAACAATCACGAATTACCTTAACCTTTTCTTCGGTTTCTTTAATCAAATCAACTCCATTAATCTTATTCTCTTTAAGTTCAGTCTAGTACAAAAGTGTACGAAATTACATCCATACAATGCCTCATAAGTTTCCATTTTCAAGCTCGACTGATAACTGTTGTTGTTGGCAAATTCAACCAGCGATAAGTACTTTTCCCAACTACCTTGGAATTCAAGAACACAACATTTGAGCATATCTTCAAGTGTCTGAATTACTCTTTTAGATTGCCCATAGTCCGCGGGTGAAAAGCGGTACTAAAGTTTAGTTTCGTGCCCGAAGCATCTTGCAACTTTTTCCAAAATCGTGATGTAAACCTCGGATCTCTATCCAAAATAATTGACAAAGGTACTCTGTGAAGTCTTACAATTTTAGAAACATAAAATTAAGCCAACTTGTCAAGTGAATAATCAATGCATATCGGTATAAAATGAGCCGATTTAGTCAACTTGTCAACTACCACCCAAATGACATCTTTCTTTCTTAGTGTCAATGGTAAACCTGTCACAAAATCCATGGTAATTCAGTCCCATTTCCATTTAAGAACCAAAATAGGCTGAAGTAAACTTGAAGGTACCTGTTGTTCGACCTTTACTTGCTGACAAATCAAGCACCTCGATACAAACTCAGATATATCTCTTTTCATACAGTTCCACCAATACATTTTCTTCAAATCATTGTACATTTTCGTGCTACCCGAGTGAACTGACATACATCCGTTATGAGCCTCATATAAAATATTTTGGCTCAACTCAGTATTCTTCGAAACACAAATTCTACCTCGGAATCTCAGACAACCATCAGAGTCTTTCTAAAAATCTAGTTCATTGTTCGGCTCACACTGAGCTTTCTTTGCTTGTAACTCTTTATCAGTTTTCTGAGCATCACAATTCTGTTGTAGAAAAATCAATCTAGCCCTCAACTCTTCTAGAATTACACCATCATTAGACAAGGTCAGCCGCGTGTACATAGCTCTCAAGGAAATTAAAAACTTCCTGCTCAGGGCATCAGCAACCACATTTGCTTTACCAAGGTGATAATCGATCACAAGCTCATAGTCTTTTAACAATTAAAGCCATTTTCGTTACCTCAAATTCAAGTCCTTTTGGGTCATCAGATACTTAAGACATTTATGGTCTGTATAGACATGGCATTTCTCCCTAAACAGATAATGTCGCCAAATCTTCAAAAAAAATACAATGGTAGCCAATTCTAGATCATACGTCGGATGGTTCTTCTCATGGAGCTTCAATTTTCATGAAGCATAAGTGTAACAATGTAATATCCCGAATTAGGGACTAATCGGAATAGTGGTTTTGTGACCACAAATCCGAGATAGAAATAATTATTTTATAATTATTTTGATGTTTATGATATGATTGTATGATTGTGTGAAAATTTCGTGATGAAATCCTATGCCTAAAGTGCTTAAATTGAAATTAGGGACTAAATCGAATAATTTGCAAAACTTGCATTCTAGGAGTTTTTAGTATGAAATTGTTTTGGAATATTAATGAGGAGGTCTTAATTCTAAGTCTATGGACAAAAATTGGACATGGATGGAATTTTTGAAAAGTTTAGTAGTAAGGGTATTTTGGTCATTTAGTTATTAAAATGAATTAAAAACAAAATCAAAAGAAACTTTTTGTCCATCTTATTCATTAGGCCAAAATTTCAAGGGTTCTCCATAGTTAGGGTTTATTTCAAGCTTCCAAGCTCCATAGTAAGTGATTGCAAGCCCTGTTTTTAATGTTCTATACGTTTTTGGAATCCTGGTAGCTCGATTAAGCTTATTCTAGCAATAATTCAACCTAGGGTTCATATTTGGAAAAATACCCATAGGTGAAATTTGTGTATTTTGGTGTTTTATGATAGAATATGAGGTTTTAAATTATGTTAGACAACTTGTACTACTCGGTTTTAAGCGAAAACAAGTAAAAGGGCTTAATTGGTAAAAATACCTAATAGTCATAAGTACATGTTAGAGTGTGAATTTGATGTTGCCATAGAAGGGAAAAATGACAGCATGTGATAAAACATAAGAATAAGGGATGAAGTTTAATTCCCGAGCCTAGGGGCAAAAGTGTAATTATGCAAAGTTTAGGGGCAAAATGTAATTTTGCCAAAGTTCGATAAATCTGTTTTGATGAATGTATGTATTAAATAAGATTAATTGGGCATTATAGATCAAGAGAAATGAGATTCAAGTCGCGATCGAGGGAAAAACAAAGTTTACGAAGAATAGGCTCGATTGCTAATAATTTTATACTGAGGTAAGTTCATGTGTAAATGTAGTAACATAATTGTTGTTTTAAGTAAATTAATGATATTTATATGATATGATGATTATTATTATGAAATATTATGCTTTGTGGTTATTGTTGAGTGATATGCAAATTATGTTTATTACTTGTTAAATATGAATTGCTACCGAGTATCGGTTTCAAAATTCCGTGGAAGACGATAAAGATGTGTGATCGAGGAAAAAGCCCTTTTGAACCTTGGGAATAGATTAGAATACAAGTGACATGTCACTAGGATGGTTGAGTTTCGAACTCGTTGAGTTGAGTCCGAGTTCGTAAGATGTAACTAGGCATCCAAGCTCGTTGAGTTGAGTCCGAGTTCACTTATGGATGCGAATGCCCGAGCTCACTTATGGGCAGGTTACATGGTAGCTTGGCTACATAAGTTCCGCAGGCTATTGAGTTTGTCTAGCTGCGGGTATGACACTTACGTTCATGAAATCCGTGTATTCGAATTATATTCCGATGTGTTCAACGGGTGAATCTTAAGTGAATAATGAGAAGGCCTAAAACGAAGGTGACATGTTGTGGTAAATGAGAAAATTTGACAAGTATGTGCTTAAACCCTCGGGTTGAAAACTTGGTATGATGAAATCGTAGAAAGATATTAAATGTAAATGAAACATGAATGTCTTGGTGTTGTTTATGCAAATGATGTTTTATGTGAGATTGTGTGATTATGTTACTTGCTATTTGCATGTGAACTTACTAAGCATTTGTGCTTACTCCCTCCTTTTCTTTCATTGTAGTTTTGACAAGCCGGCTTGAGAATCGGGATAGGTCGAAGTCTCATTCACACTATCCGAAGGCTTAAATTAGTAAAATGGCTTGTGTATTTTGAATGTGGCATGTATGGCAAAACACTAACTTTGTGTAATTGATCTTATGATATGGCTATGGTTTGGTAAAAAAGGGTTTGTAAATGATTAGCCATTGGATTGGCCAATCTAAGTCATATTTGATGTTATGTATGTTTAAAATGCTATTTAGTCCATGAAAATCCTTAGTAAAGTGAAATTTGCCAGAAAACAGAATCTAACAGTAGCAGTGATGTAAATTTGAAAAATCACTAAAAATATTAGAAATGGAATTAAATAATGAGTAAGTTATGAAATTTAAGTTTAATTAGTCTATTTTCACATGGATTGAACAAAACAGGTATATAAATTATATTTTATGAGATATTTGAATTTTTGTGAAACAGGGTCAGAGTGATTTCTGGATCCCCTATTTTGACTTGAAAAATTCATCATAAATTGTACAACAATAATTAGAAGTCATGCTTTATATGTATAGATTCCTTATTTAGTCTATTTTTAAGAGAAACAACTTCATAGTGATTTAAATTCTTTACAGAGAGATATCTGATTCGTAATATACAGAGGTGAGAGTAGTCGAACCCTAAAACAGGGGAGACTTTAACTAATAAAATGTACTAATTGGCTTGACCAAAAATTCTAGAAAACAATTATTAAAGAGATATATGAGTCTAGTTTCAGGAAAAATTTACGGAATTAGATTTTGAGTTTTGGAACTCGAGACATGAATTTTTAAGCGACTGTGACGCAGATTGCTAGCTTGACTGGAAATTTTAAAAATAAATTGTTTGAGCTGTTTAAGTAATGAATTAAGTCTGTTAACACCTCGTGTTAGACTCCGGCGATGGTCTAGGGTACGGGGCATTACATAGTGTGGTATCAGAGCATGTTTAGTCGGTTCTCGAACTAATGTATTGTATGTACGGGTTTTGTTATACATGCCATATATATTGTGATAGTGTGTCGACTTCTGACCTTTTAAATGATTTTTTTATAGTAAATGGATCCCGATCCAGTTGCGGCTGATGATGTAGAGAGTAATGCACCAGCTCCGGCTGAAGGGGCTGTGCCAACTGAAAATCCACTTCCTACTGTTGGTCAAGGAGGAGGAGAAGGGGCTCGAGAAGCCTTTCTCCAGATGATTAGTGCCTGGTATACTGAGTTCGTTCATTCGAACCCGAATGCACAACCTCCCCCACCTCCCCCGATTCCTCAACCTGTACCCCCAATGCCTCAAGGTGTAGATCTGATGAAATTTCACAGAACTCCAGTTGACAGAATCCGTAAACAAGGGGCCGAAGAATTTAGGGCAAATATTGATGATGATGCCGAGAAAGTAGAGTTTTGGCTCGAGAATTCTATTCGAGTATTTGATGAATTGTCTTGTACACCTGAGGAATGCTTGAAATGTGCTATATCATTGTTGAGGGATTCAGCTTATCATTGGTGGAAGACATTGATTTTAGTAGTATCGAAAGAGAAAGTAACTTGGGAGTTCTTTCAAGAAGAATTTCGGAAGAAATATATCAGTGAAAGATTTATTGATCAGAAGCGTAAAGAGTTTCTTGAATTAAAGCAGGGGAATATGACAGTTATTAAATACGAAAGGGAGTTTGTCAGGTTGAGTAAGTATGCTAGAGAATATATTCCTACAGAAGCTAAAATGTGCAGACGATTTGAAGACGGACTCAATGAAGACATCAAAGTATTTGTTGGGATTCTTGAATTAAAAGAAATGGTAGTACTGGTTGATCGAGCTTGCAAGGCTGAAGAACTACTTAAAGAGAAGAAAAAGGTAGAGGTTGAGACTAGAAATTGGAAGAAAAGACCGACGAGCAGTTCATTCTCACAGCAATCCAGAAAATCTAGAAATACGAATCCTCGTTCACAGGTTTCGGCTGGACAATCATATGGAAATTCTAAGAAGCAAAATGTGGGTCCTAAATCTCAGACTACTTCTACGACTAGTGTGGGAAATACGAGATTTGTTAAACTTGAGTGCCAGCGGTGTGGCAGAAATCATTTTGGCCCATGTAGAGTGAATGAATGTTTTCGATGTGGTTCTCCAGATCATTTTATTAGAGACTACCCAGAGAGAGCTGAGAAAGAAAAATTTTAGAATGTAAAAGCTAGTGGTGCAGACTCGAGGGGAAGATATTCGAGAAAAGATGGAAATGAAGCAAGCAGCAAAAATGTAGCGAGATTTGACTAAATCAAGCAAAGGCTCCAGCTAGAACTTATGCTATAAAGACACGTGAAGATGCTTCATCACCCGATGTGATTACTGGTATATTTTCTCTTTATGATGTTAATGTTATTGCTTTGATTGATCCCGGTTCTACTTATTCATATGTATGCATGAAACTGGTGTCTAGTATGAATATACTTGTTGAGAATAGAGAATTTATGATTAGAGTGTCGAATCCGTTAGGCAAATGTGTGATAGTTGATAAAGTATGCAAGAAATGCCCTTTAATGATTCGAGGTCATTACTTTCCGGCCGACTTGATGTTGTTGCCGTTTGATGAATTTGATGTTATTTTGGGTATGGATTGGTTGACATTGCATGATGCTATAATAAATTGCAAAGAAAAGGTTATAGAATTAAAGTGTGAAAGTGGTGAAATTTCGGGTTGAACCGGACAAATCGAGGCATTATCTAGTATGATTTCTTGATGTCGGCTCGTAGATATTTGAGAAAGGGTTATGAAGCTTATTTGGCTTATGTAATTAATACAAAAGAAGTTGAAAAGAAAGTTGAATTAGTGCCGGTTGTGTGTGAATTTACGGACGTATTTCCAGAAGAATTGTCGGGTTTGCCTCCAGTCAGGGAAGTAGAATTTGATATTGATTTTGATACTGGGAACAGCTCCGATCTCGATTGCTCCATATAGAATGGCACCAGCAGAGTTGAAAGGATTAAAGTCACAGTTGCAAGAGTTGACTGATAAAGGCTTTGTGAGACCGAGTTTTTCACCTTGGGGTTCTCCCGTGTTATATGTGAAAAAGAAGGATGGTTCTATGAGATTGTGTGTTAACTATCGGCAGTTAAACAAGGTGACAATCAAAAACAAGTATTCGTTGCCAAGGATTGATAATTTGTTTGATCAGCTAAAAGGAGCGACATGGTTTTCAAAGATTGACTTGAGATCTGGGTATTACCAGCTATGAGTAAAAGAGTCGGATGTGCCTAAAACTGCTTTTAGAACAAGGTACGGTCATTATGAATTTTTAGTTATGCCATTCGGGTTGACAAATGCTCCTGCTGTGTTTATGGATTTAATGAATCGCATATTTCGACCATACTTGGACAAATTTGTTGTGGTGTTTATAGATGATATTTTAATTTATTCAAAAGATGAGGCAGAGCATGCTGAGCATTTGAGGATAGTTTTGCAAACTTTGAGAGATAAGCAGCTGTATGCTAAGTTTAGTAAAAGTGAATTTTGGCTCTGGGAAGTTAGATTTTTTGGTCATATTGTTTTAGGTGATGGTATACGGGTTGGTCCTAGTAAGATTTCAGCCATTGTTGATTGGAAACCACTGAAAAATGTAACCGAGGTTAGAAGTTTCTTGGGGCTAGCTGGGTATTATCGGTGGTTTATAAATGGATTTTCTATAATTGCTGCTCCTATGACTAGACTACTCCGAAAGAATGTTAAATTTGAATGGAAGGAAGAATGTCAACAGAGTTTTAAAGAATTGAAAAAGTTATTAACTGAAGCACCAGTGTTGGTACAACCCGTATCAGGTAAAGAATTTGTGGTGTATAGTGATGCTTCTCGAAATGGCTTAGGATGTGTACTTATGCAAGAAGGAAAAGTGGTGGCTTATGCTTTGAGGCAGTTAAAATCTCACGAAAGGAATTATCCGATTCATGATTTGGAATTGGCTGCTATAGTGTTTGCTTTGAAGATTTGGTGACATTATTTGTATGGTGAAAAGTGCCGAGTATTTACCGACCACAAAAGTCTTAAGTACTTGATGTCACAAAAAGACTTGAATTTGAGACAGCGAAGATGGTTGGAGTTATTGAAAGATTACGAACTTGTTATTGATTACCATCTGGGAAAAGCAAATGTGGTTGCCAATGCTTTAAGTAGAAAATTGCTATTTGCTTTGAGAACTATGAACACTCGGTTAATGTGACAGCCCAAAATTGACCCTAGTCAGGATGTGGTTTCGGGACCACAAAATCGAGGCATAAAAATAATTTAAAATTTATTTTGATGCCTATGATATGTGTTAATTTGTGTGTGGCATTTTTGATGATTCGATTTAGTGTTATAAAGGTGAATTTCACTAGAAAGGACCTAGTAGTAAACTTTGAAAGCATGATGGGGAAATGTGTGATGACTAGTTGATAATGCATGCAAAATTAAGGATTTGCATGTCAAATTCCCCAAAGATGGCATAGTGGCGGCCATGACAAGGAGTTATGGGCAAGGAAAAACATGTTATGACATGTTTTGATAATGCATGATGTGATGAAATGATAAAAAAATTTAGTGGTGGGAAGAGAAACAAAAAAAAATGTGTGTGAGTGTGGTATTCTCCCCATTGTTGCCGTGAGTGAAAGAAAAGCAAAGAAAAAATTTTGTTCATCCTTGTTCTCTCCTTTTTGGCCGAAAATACTAAGGAAGAAGATAGGATTTTTGCTCCATTTTGGTTTAGAAGAGATCTAGAAGGAGATTTGGCTATACTTGCATCAAGATTAAGGTATGTATGAAGTTGTGTCATGAGATTCATGCATGTTTTAGTTGCTAACTTGATGTTCATGTTAGCCATGGTTCAAATCCTTGTTATGCCATGGAAATGGTATTAGGCCAAGGTTGATATTGTGTTAAAGCCATTGCATGCTAAATGTGAAGCTTGATAATGATGCATGCAATGATGGATTGACTACTCTTGAAATTTCTTTGTAGCAATCTTGAGTAAGACATTGAGTTCTTTGTTTAACCATGACCGAAGTTGAAAGGGGTATGAATGTGATGTATTCGGCCATGATGCATTCATGAGCATGATTTATGCTTGTTACTTGATTGGTAAAAATTTGTTTTTAGATGGTTATGAACACCTTGAGGTTCGCCATGCACCTATATGTGTATGTATGTTTGCACATGATGATTTGGTTATGAAGTAAATGATAAATATGTTTGTTTAAAGAAGAAATTGTTGAAGAATGTTTGTGAAATTGCAAGTACATTCGCCTAGTACACATATGATGTGAAAATCTTGGAATTTATTGTTGATTTGGTGCAAGTATGGCTAAGTATAATCGGCCATATGAGTGCTTGATGCTATATTGTAAGTATTGAGCTACAATATGTAAAGCATTAGCTAGTAAAATGTGTGCCATTCATGTGTGGTGTTAAACATGTAATTGGCCTCAACATCAACATGCATAATCGGCCATGAATGAGTGCCTAAGAGGTTGTGTTGTTCGCCATGAGTAAGCATGTTGAAGGCTTTGTGTGTTAAGTCAATTCATGAATTCCGTACTTATGTGACTTTAATGTCTAGTGAATATATGTGGGCTAAGTGCCTTGAGTTCTTCTTTTCGATACTCAAATGATTGAATCAAATTATTTGTTAAATTAAGCTCAAGAGCAAAGGGGGACCAAATCCGATAAAGGGAAGGAAAAAGTAGTCGAATAGCCATCGGAATCGTTCGACAACATCCGAGGTAAGTTTTCGAGTATCGAAACTTAGATTTTGATTCGATTGAACAAAGTAATAAGCAATCGAAATTGTGCCCTTGTATGTGGCCATTGAGCCGAAATGATATTCTTGATTAAGTAAATTGTGCATAAAAGTTTGATTGAAATTGAAACAAAGATGTGTATGAATGTGCGATTGTGATATCGGGCTAAGCCCAAGGCAATTGTGTGAGTTGTGATATCGGGCTAAGCCCAAGGCAATGGTGCGAGCTATGATATCGGGCTAAGCCCAAGGCAATTGTGCGAGTTGTGATATCCGGGTTAAGTCCCGAAGGCATTTGTGCGGGTTACCATAACCGGGCTATGTCCCGAAGGTGTTTTGAACGAGTAGCTATATCCGGATAAACTCTGAAGGTATGTGATTTGAAATTTATAAGCTGCTGGAAAATTTTCAGTTATTGCATTTGTGAAATTCCCAACAAGGTATGTTTTGTGTGTGCTTTGCACACTATGAGTAAATCGCATTGAATATTCGCTCTAATGATAAATGAGCTATCGGCATTAACTAGGCCGTTATTTGTGTATGAATATAAGAGTTGGGATTGTGAAGTAAGCATGTCTTTGAGAAATTGTGCATATGAATTATTGTTTAGCTACTTGAATGCTATGCTTTGGTTGTGTGTATATTATGGCTCGAAACTTACTAAGCATAAATTGCTTACTCCGTTTCTTTGTTTCTCTATTTATAGATTTTGCTCGTTAGCGATCGGATTCGGGATTATAGAAGTTGAAGTCAACCACACTATCAAAGCCCTTTTTGGTACTCCTTTAGTTGAGTTTTGGATATGGCATGTATAGGACTACCCTCGGTTATTTTTAAGTACTTGTGATGTATATGTGTACGGCCATTCGAAAATGGTTCGTAAAAGTGGAGTATGGAATTTGACCATATGTGGATTGTAATTATATTTGGTTTCATGATGTGATTATGGTTTGGAATGAGAGAGTTGGTCACATGATCAGCCATTGGAATGGCTAAATATGATCATATGTGGACCTAAGTATGACTAGACTATAGTTGGTCCATGGGAACTACAATATAGGTAAAGCCTACCTTAAAAACAGAGGCTGCCAGCTGCAGTGACGTGGATGTGAAAAATCACCAAAATTTGTAGGAATGGTGTTAAATAGTGAATAAATTATGTGATCGAACCTTGACGAGTCTATTTTCATATGAAAGTAACGAAACTATCATATGATCAGTATACCGAGAGATATTAAAGTTATCGTGAGACAGGGCCGGAACGGTTTCTGGGTCCCCTGTCGCGACTTTGAAAATTTTCCATAAATTATCGAGAATGAATTAGAAGTCATTCCTTATATGTGCAGATTCCTTTTTGAGTCTAGTTTCAGTTGAAACAAACGGTATCAGTATTGAAACCCTGTACAGAGAGATATTCAAGTTGTAACGCGCGAAGGTCAGTGTAGTCGACCCCTGTAACATGGGCGACTTTAACTAATAAAATGTACCAATTTGCCCGACCAAAAATTCTAGAAATAAATCCATGGATGTATATATGAGTCTAAATTCAGGTAAAATTTACGGAATCAGTTTCTGAGTTGTGAAACTCGAGATATGCTTTTTAAGGCGACAGCGACGCAGTTTTCCAGCTTGCCTGGGAATGTCAAATTGGTCGGTGCCATAAGTGGTTTTGGCTTGTTAACCCCTCGTGTCCGACACCGGCAACGGTCTCGGGTTCGGGGTGTTACAGTTAAAGATATCAAATGATGGTTTGATTCTAGCAGAGTTAAGAGCAAGACCGATGTTTTTACAAGATATTTCTAAAGCTCAGAAAAATGATCAAGATTTGCAAGCCAAGAGAAAGCAGTGTGAAGCTGATACGGGATTTGATTTCAGAATCGGTTCTGATGGTTGCTTGATGTTTAAAAATCGAATTTGTGTACCGAAAAATGATGAGTTGATTCAAAATATTTTGCATGAAGCACATAACGGTTGTTTGGCGGTTTATCCAGGCAGTACGAAAATGTATAATGACTTGAAGAAAATGTACTGATGGAGTGGAATGAAAAGAGATATTTCCGAGTTTGTATCAAAGTGCTTAGTTTGTCAACAAGTGAAAGCTGAACACCAAGTACCTTCGGGATTACTCCAGCCTATCATGGTTCTTGAATGGAAATGGGATCGAATTACTATGGATTTTATATTAGGGTTGCCGTTAACTCCGGGGAAGAAAAATGCCATCTGGGTAATAGTTGACAGACTGACTAAATCGGCTCATTTAATTCCGGTACGTACAGATTATTCTCTTAACAAGTTGGCTGAATTGTATATCCGTGAGATTGTTAGACTTCATGGAATACCTTTGTCAATCATTTCGGATAGAGATTCGAGATTTACTTCACGATTTTGGCAAAAGTTGCAAGAGGCATTAGGTACAAAGTTAAATTTTAGCACTGCCTTTCATCCACAAACTGATGGACAATCAGAGAGAGTAATTCAGATTCTTGAAAACATGCTCAGATGTTTCGTATTGGAATTTCAAGGTAGTTGGGAAAGGTACTTACCGTTGGTAGAATTTGCTTATAATAATAGTTATCAGACGAGTTTGAAGATGGCACCTTATGAAGCATTGTATGGTCGTAAATGTCGGACGCCATTGTATTGGACTGAACTCAAGGAAAATCAGATTTATGGAGTTGATCTAATAAAAGAAACCGAAGAAAAGGTGAAAGTGATTCGAGATTGTTTGAAAGCTGCTTCAGATAGACAGAAATCTTATGCGGATTTGAAACGAAGGGAAATCGAGTTTCAAGTTGGTGATAAGGTATTTTTGAAAGTGTCTCCATGGAAGAAAGTCCTTAGATTTGGACGGAAGGGCAAGTTAAGTCCGCATTTTATTAGACCATATGAAATAATTGAAAAAGTTGGACCGGTAGCATATCGGCTAGCATTACCACCTGAATTAGAGAAGATTCATGATGTGTTCCACGTATCTATGTTACGTTGGTATCATTCGGATCCTTCACATATAATTTCACTGACAGAAATTGAACTATGACCGGATATGACTTACGAAGAAGAACCGATTAAGGTTTTAGCTCGATAAGTCAAACAATTAAGAAATAAAAGTGTCGCTCTCGTGAAAGTATTGTGCAAAAAGCACAGGGTAGAAGAGACTACATGGGAACCTGAAGAAACTATGAGAAACCAATACCCACACCTGTTTACCGGTAAGATTTTCGAGGACGAAAATTCTTAAAGGGAGGGAGAGTTGTAATATCCCAAATTAGGGCCTAATCGGAATAGTGGTTTTGTGACCACAAATCTGAGATAGAAATAATTATTTTATAATTATTTTGATGTTTATGATATGATTGCATGATTGTGTGAAAATTTTGTGATGAAATCCTATGCCTAAAGTGCTTAAATTGAAATTAGGGACTAAATCGAATAATTTGCAAAACTTTCATTCTAGGAGTTTTTAGTATGAAATTGTTTTGGAATATTAATAAGGAAGTCTTAATTCTAAGTCTATGGACAAAAATTGGACATGGATGGAATTTTTGGAAAGTTTAGTAGTAAGGGCATTTTGGTCATTTAGTTATTAAAATGAATTAAAAACAAAATTAAAAGCAAATTTTTGTCCATCTTCTTCATTAGGCCGAAATTTCAAGGGTTCTCCATAGTTAGGGTTTGTTTCAAGCTTCCAAGCTCCATAGTAAGTGATTCCAAGCCCCGTTTTTAATGTTCTTTACGTTTTTGGAATCCCGGTAGTTAAGCTTATGCTAGCAATAATTCAACTTAGGGTTCATATTTGGAAAAATACCCATAGGTGAAATTTGTGTATTTTGGTGTTTTATGATAGAATATGAAGTTTTAAATTATGTTAGACAACTTGTACTACTCGGTTTTAAGCGAAAACGAGTAAAAGGGCTTAATTGGTAAAAATACCTAATAGTCATAAGTACATGTTAGAGTGTGAATTTGATGTTGCCATAGAAGGGAAAAATAACAGCATGTGATAAAACATAAGAATAAGGGATGAAGTTTAATTCCCGAGCCTAGGGGCAAAAGTGTAATTATGCAAAAGTTTAGGGGCAAAAATGTAATTTTTGCCAAAGTTCGTATTAAATACTGTTTTGATGAATGTATGTTTTAAATAAGATTAATTTGGCATTATAGATCAAGAGAAACGAGATTCAAGTCGCGATCGAGGGAAAAACAAAGTTTACGAAGAATAGGCTCGATTGCTAATAATTTTATACCGAGGTAAGTTCATGTGTAAATGTAGTAACATAATTGTCGTTTTAAGTAACTTAATGATATTTATATGATATGATGATTATTATTATGAAATATTATGCTTTGTGGTTATTGTTGAGTAATATGCAAATTATGTTTATTACTTGTTAAATATGAATTGCTACCGAGTATCGGTTTCAATATTCCGTGGAAGACGGTAAAGATGTGTGATCGAGGAAAAAGCCCATTTGAACCTTGGGAATAGATTAGAATACAAGTGACATGTCACTAGGATGGTTGAGTTTCGAACTCGTTGAGTTGAGTCCGAGTTCATGAGATGTAACTAGGCATTCGAGCTCGTTGAGTTGAGTCCGAGTTCACTTATGGATGCGAATGCCTGAGCTCATTGAGTTGAGTCTGAGTTCACTTACGGGCGGGTTACATGGTAGCTTGGCTACATAAGTTCCGCAGGCTATTGAGTTTGTCTAGCTGCGGGTATGACACTTACGTTCATGAAATCCGTGTATTCGAATTATATTCCGATGTGTTCAACGGGTGAATCTTAAGTGAATAAGGAGAAGGCCTAAAACGAAGGTGACATGTTGGTAAGTGTGATAAATGAGAAAATTTGACAGGTATGTGCTTAAACCCTCGGGTTGAAAACTTGGTATGATGAAATCGTAGAAAGATATTAAATGTAAATGAAACATGAATGTCTTGGTGTTGTTTATGCAAATGATGTTTTATGTGAGATTGTGTGATTATGTTACTTGCTATTTGCATGTGAACTTACTAAGCATTTGTGCTTACTCCTTCCTTTTCTTTCATTGTAGTTTTGACAAGCCGGCTTGAGAATCGGGATAGGTCGAAGACTCGTTCACACTATCCGAAGGCTTAAATTGGTAAAATGGCTTGTGTATTTTGAATGTGGCATGTATGGCAAAACACTCACTTTGTGTAATTGATCTTATGATATGGCTATGGTTTGGTAAAAAAAGGGTTTTTAAATTATTAGCCATTGGAATGGCCAATCTAAGTCATATTTGATGTTATGTATGTTTAAAATGCTATTTAGTCCATGAAAATCCTTAGTAAAGTGAAATTTGCCATAAAATAGAATCTGACAGCAGCAGTGATGTAAATTTGAAAAATCACTAAAAATAATAGAAATGGAATTAAATGATGAGTAAGTTATGAAATTGAAGCTTAATTAGTCTATTTTCATATGCATTGAACAAAACAGTATATAAATTATATTTTATGAGATATTTGAATTTTTGTGAAATAGAACCAGAGTGATTTCTGGACCCCCTGTTCTAAATTTAAAAATTCATCATAAATTGTAAAACAATAATTAGAAGTCATGCTTTATATTTAGAGATTCCTTATTTAGTCTAGTTTTAAGAGAAACAAACTTCATAGTGATTTAAATTCTGTACAGAGAGATATCTGATTCGTAATATACAGAGGTCAGAGCAGTCGAACCCTAAAACAAGGGAGACTTTAACTAATAAACTGTACTAATTGGCTTGACCAAAAATTCTAGAAAAATATTATTAAAGAGATAGATGAGTCTAGTTTCAGGGAAAATTTACGGAATTAGATTTTGAGTTTTGGAACTCGAGACATGAATTTTTAAGCGACTGTGATGCAGATTGCTAGCTTGACTGGAAATTTTAAAAATAAATTGTTTGAGCTATTTAAGTAATGAATTAAATCTGTTAACACCTCGTGTTCGACTCCGGCGATGGTCTCGGGTATGGGTTGTTACAAACAACCCTTACCCGAGACCATTTTCGGAGTCGAGCACGAGGCGTTACCAGACTTATCTTACTTGTTCGGGGCATAAAAAATTTTATTTTTATTTTTTTTACTTTTAAAATTTAATTTGCTCACATTCATCCAATAGATCCCTAAAAAGGGGCCCTCGATTCCCTAAAGCCTGCAATTGGAATGGTTCGGGACCAAATCGGGAACATTAAAAATTTTTCGATTACTTACACAAATCAAAACAATTTATTTCACAATTCATAATAAACTGTCCATCTGCGTAACAGTAACTAAATTAATTATAAATCGAGTTACAAAACTCAAAATTTAAATCTGTGAATTTTTCCTGAAAGTAGACTCATATATATTCTTACCATAATTTTTCAGAATTTTTGATTTGGCCAATTAGTATAGTTTATTCATTAAAGGTTCCCTTGTTTTGCAGTTCAGCGGACCTCACCTCTCTTCACTAAAAATCGATTATCTCATTATAGAGAATTTGGATAATGTTTCTATTTCTTTCTAATGAAAATAGACTCACTAATCTAGGAATGTAAACTATGACTTATAATTTTTTTTATAATTTCTAGTGATTTTCCAAAGTTGGAACAGTAGATCACGAAGTCACTCTGAACCAGTCTTACAAAAATTTAAATATCTCAGAATATAGACTTCCTTTGCTTGATATGTTTCTTTCCTATGAAAATAGACTCAATAAGATTTAATTCTATATCTCATTCACAATTTAATTCCATTTCTACCATTTTTAGTAATTTTTCAAAACCACGCCACTGCTGTTGTTTCCTAACTGTTCCATGGCCAACTCTTACTCCATAATTTCTTTGCATCAAACCTCATTTAGGCATACATAATACCAAAACATGCCATAACTTAAAATATTTCTAGTCACAAAATACCGAGATAGCTCGTTGATAGTGTGAAGCGATCTTCAACGTCCTTACGATTTTTCGAGTTAAATTTGTGATACTATAAAAAAGGGAGAAAAGAAATGGAGTAAGCATAAAGCTTAGTAAGTTTGCATGTAAATAAATAACAACATTTTAAATGAATTATCAAGATAACCTGAACCTTTCGAACATGGACTTATCTTACCTTCCCTTTGGTACACTCTTTAAATTTTCCGTTGAAATACTTGGAATACTAAGGATATACGGGTACCTTTCCTTTTTAAACTTACCATTGCCATGTCTTGACATGGTCTTATGTGGTATCCTTGCCTTATGAACTCACCATTGCCATGCCTTGGCATGGTCTTACATGGGATCTTTGCCTTATAGTAGTTTATCAATGCCATGTCTTGACATGGTCTTACATGATTTCCTTGCCTTGTAAAACTTACCAATGTCATGCCTTGGTATGGTCTTACTTGATATCCTTAAACCCTAATGTCATGACATTTGTATCCTATACATTCCTAAGGTTCAACCGGGAGTTTTAAGTATCATTTCTCTGTCAATTCTTACTTGAATCGTGAAGGAATAAATTTCCAAAATAAATATATAGATGATGAAAAAAAAACATCATTAATTATAAATAATAAAACATTGCATTTATTTACCGCAAACTTACCTCGATACAAAATACGATCAAATTTTTTGATTTAGTCCTCTACCTTTTTCTTTCCTCGGTCTAACCCCGAATTTCGTTCTTCTTGATCTATAATAACAAATTTAACTTACTTAATATTCACATTTATCAAAACAGTCCTTAGCTCTAACTTTGGAAAAATTACAATTTTGCCCCTAAACTTTTGCATATTTACATTGTGACAGCCCAAAATTGACCCTAGTCGGGATGTGGTTTCGGGACCACAAAACCGAGGCATAAAAATAATTTAAAAATTTATTTTGATGCCTATGATATGTGTTAATTTGTGTATGACATTTTGATGTTTCGATTTAGAATTATAAATGTGAATTTCACTAGAAAGGACCTAGTAGTAAACTTTGAAAGTATGATGGGGAAATGTATGATGACTAGTTGATCATGCATGCAAAAATAAGGGATTTGCATGTCAAATTTCCCCAAAGATGGTATAGTGGACGGCCATGACAAGGGAATATGGGCAAGGAAAACATGTTATGACATGTTTTGTTAATGCATGATGTGATAAATGATAAAAAATTAAGCATGTAGGAAGAGAAACAAAAATCAAAATTTGCTCATCCTTCCCCCTTTTGCCATGAGTGAAAGAGAAGCAAAGAAAAAATTTGTTCATCCTTGTTCTTTCCTTTTTGGCCGAAAATACTAAGGAAGAAGGTAGGAGTTTTGCTTCATGCTTGATTTGGAAGAGAACTAGATGGAGGTTTGATCATATTTGTATCAAGATTAAGGTATGTTTGAGGTTGTGTCATGAGATTCATGCTTGTTTTGGTTGCTAACTTGATGTGCATGTTAGCCATGGTTCAAATCCTTGTTATGCCATGAAAATGGTGTTTGGCCAAGGTTGATATTGTGTTAAAGCCATTGCATGCTAAATGTGAAGCTTGTTGATGATGCATGCAATGATGGATTGACTACTCTTGAAATTTCTTTGTAGCAATCTTGAGTAAGACATTGAGTTCTTTGTTTAACCATGACCGAAGTTCAATGGGGTATGATTGTGATGTATTCGCCATGATGCATTCATGAGCATGATTTATGCTTGTTACTTGATTGGTAAAATTTGTGTTTTAGATGGTTATGAACACCTTGAGATTCGGCCATGCACCTATATGTATATATATGTTTGCACATGATGTGTTGGTATGACATATATACTATCTCAAAGTATGTATTTTCTTGTGATTATGTTTTGGTTATGAGGTAAATGATAGATGTGTATTGAGCCACAATATGTAAAGCATTAGCTAGTAAAATGTGTGCCATTCATGTGTGGTATTAAACATGTAATTGGCCTCAACATCAACATGCATAATCGGCCCATGAATGAGTACCTAAGAGGTTGTGTTGTTCAGCCATGAGTAAGCATGTTGAAGGCTTTGTGTGTTGAGTTTGATTCATGAATTCCGTACGCATGTGACTATAATGTCTAGTGAATATATGTGGGCTAAGTGCCATGAGTTCCTCTTTTCGATATTCAAAACGATTAAATCTATTTATTTGTTAACATTAAGCTCAAGAGCAAAGGGGAACCAAATCCGATAAAGGAAAAGAAAAGGTGATTGAATAGCCGTTGGAAGCGCTCGATAATCTCCAAGGTAAGTTTTCGAGTATCGAAACTTAGATTTTGATTCGATTGAACGAAGTAATAAGCAATCGAAATTGTGCCCTTGTATATGGCCATTGAGCCGAAATGATATTTTTGATTAAGTAAAATGTGCATAAAAGTTTGTTATGAAATTGAAACAAAGATGTGAATGAATGTGCGAATTGTGATATCCGGGCTAAGCCCGAAGGCAATTGTGCGAATTGTGATATCCGGGCTAAGCCCGAAGGCAATTGTGCAAGCTATGATATCCGGGCTAAGCCCAAAGGCAATTGTGCGAGTTGTGATATCCGGGTTAAGTCCCGAAGGCATTTGTGCGGGTTACCATAACCGGGCTATGTCCCGAAGGTGTTTTGAACGAGTAGCTATATCCGGATAAACTTCGAAGGTATGTGATTTGAAATTTATAAGCTGCTGGAAAATTTTCAGTTAATGCACTTGTGAAATTCCCGACAACAAGGTATGTTTTGTGTGTGCTTTGCACACTATGAGTAAGTGCGTATGAATATTCGCTCTAATGATAAATGAGCTATCGGCATTAACTAGGCCGATATTTGTGTATGAATATAAGAGTTGGGATTGTGAAGTAAGCATGTCTTTGAGAAATTGTGCATATGAATTATTGTTTAGCTACTTGAATGTTATGCTTTGGTTGTGTGTAAATTATGGCTCAAAACTTACTAAGCATAAATTGCTTACTCCGTTCCTTTGTTTCTCTGTTTTAGATTTTGCTCGTTAACGATCGGATTCGGGATCATTGAAGTGAAGTCATCCACACTATCAAACCCCCTTTTGGTACTCTTTTGGTTGACTTTGGATATGGCATGTATAGGACTACCCTCGGTTGTTTTAAGTACTTTGTGATGTATATGTGCGGCCATGCGAAAATGGTTCATAAAAGTGGAGTATGGAATTTGACCACATGTGGTTTGTAATTATATTTGGTTTCATGATGTGATTATGGTTTGGAATGAGAGAGTTGGTCACATGATCAGCCATTGGAATGGCTAAATATGATCATATGTTGGACCTAAGTATGACTAGACTATAGTTGGTCCATGGGAACTACAATATAGGTAAAGCCTACCTTAAAAACAGATGCTGCCAGCTGCAGTGACGTGGATGTGGAAAATCACAAAAATTTGTAGGAATGGTGTTAAATAGTAAATAAATTATACGATCTAACCCTGACGAGTCTATTTTCATATGAAAGTAACGAAACGATCATATGAACAGTATACCGAGAGATATTAAAGTTCTCGTGAGACAGGGCCAGAACGGTTTCTGGATCCCCTGTCGCGACTTTGAAAATTTACCATAAATTATCAAGAATGAATTAGAAGTCATATTTTATATGTAAAGATTCATTTTTGAGCCTAGTTTCATTAGAAACAAACGGCATCAGTATTGAAACCCTGTACAGAGAGATATTCAAGTTGAAACGCGTGAAGGTCAGTGTAGTCGACCCCTGTAACATGGGTGACTTTAACTAATAAACTGTACCAATTGGCCCGACCAAAAATTCTAGAAATAAATCCATGGATGGATATATGAGTCTAAATTCAGGTAAAATTTACGGAATCAGTTTCTGAGTTGTGAAACTCGAGATATGCTTTTTAAGGCGACAGCGATGCAGTTTTCCAGCTTGTCTGGGAATGTCAAATTGGTCGGTGCCATAAGTGGTTTTGGCTTGTTAACCCCTCGTGTCCGACACCGGCAACGGTCTCGGGTTCGGGGTGTTACATACATTTTTTTCCCAAGTCTCGAAAATGAAAATTTATCCTTAATTCTTATGTTTTATGACATGCTGATAATTTTTTTACCTACGGCAACATCAAATTCCCACTCTAACATGTACTTATGACCATTAGGTATTTTTACCGATTATGTCGTTTTACTCGTTTTCGCTTAAAACCTCTTAGCTCAAGTCATTTAACATAATTTCAAGCTTCATATTCTACCATAAAACATCAAAATAAACACATTTCACCTATGGGTATTTCTCCAAATATGAACCCTAGGTTAAATTATTGCTAGAATAAGCTAAATCAAGTTACCAGGACTTCAAAAACGTAAAGAACATTAAAAACGGGGCTTGAAATCACTTACTAAGAAGCTTGGAAGCTTGAAAAAACCCTAGCTATGAAGAACCCTTGAAATTTCAACCTAATGAAGAAGATGGGCACATTTTGCCATCTTTTTCCCTGTTTTAATCTTTTAATTACCAAATGAGTAAAATACCCTTTATTAAAACTTTAGTTATTTTTTATCTATGTATGTCCATTTTTGTCCATGAAAACCTAATGGTCTAATTACCATTAAGGACCTTTACTTCAATTATACTCTTCAATTTAATCCTTTAGCATCTAAAACTCATATTTATCAATTTTGCAATTAAGCCCTAGTAGGTAAATTAAGCATGCTATCTATAAAATTTTCTATCGATACTCTAACACATGCATCTAATCACTCAGTAAATTATAAAAATTAATTGGAATAAAATTTTCTATCTCAAATTCGTGGTTTCGCAACCACTGTTCCGTTTAGGCCCTATTTTGGGATGTTACATTTCTCCCATTTTTAGGGATTTTCGTCCTCGAAAATCTTACCTGTGAAAAGATTTGGATACTGTTTTCGTATAACCTCTTCAGGCTCCCATGTAGCCTCGTCTACCCCATGCCTATTCCATAATACTTTCACAAGTGCAATACTTTTGTTCCTTAGTTGCTTGACCTCTCGAGCTAAAATCTTTATCGGTTTTTCACCATAAGTCATATTTTGCTGAATCTCAACCTTTGTCTGTGAAATCACATGTGAAGGATCAGAATGGTAATGACGTAACATGGACACATGGAACACATCATGAATCTTCTCTAACTCTAGCGGTAAAGCTAACCGATATGCTAATGGTCCAACTCTTTCAGTCACCTCAAACGGTCCAATAAAACGTGGACTTAGTTTGCCTTTCTTGCCAAATCTAAAGACTTTCTTCCACGGGGATACTTTCAAGAAAACTTTGTCACCAACTTGATACTCAATCTCTTTTCTTTTGAAGTCTGCATAAGACTTCTGTTATCTAAAGCTGCTTTCAAGCAATCTCTGATAACTTTCACTTTCTCTTTAGTTTCTTTAACTAAATCAACCCCGTAAATCTGATTTTCTTTAAGCTCTGTCTAATACAAAGGTGTGCGACATTTACGTCCATACAAAGCTTCATAAGGTGCCGTTTTCAAACTCAACTGGTAACTATTATTATAAGCAAACTCTACCAATGACAAATATTTCTCCCAACTACCTTGAAATTCTAAGACACAACATCTGAGCATATCTTCAAGTATCTGAATAACTCTTTCTGACTGACCATTGGTCTGAGGATGGAAAGCTATACTAAAACTCAACTTTGTGCCCAAAGCTTCTTGTAACTTCTTCCAAAACCGTGAAGTGAATCTCGGGTCTCTATCTAAAATAATCGATAACGGTACTCTATGTAGTCTGGCTATTTCTGAAATATACAACTCGGCCAACTTGTCAAGTGAATAATCCATATGAATTGGAATAAAATGAGCCGACTTCATTAGCTTATCAATCACAACCCATACTGTATCTTTCTTTCTCGGTGTCAACGACAATCCTGTCACAAAATCCATGGCAACTAGGTCCCATTTCCACTCAGGAACTAACACAGGCTGCAATAAACCTGAAGGTACCTGATGTTTGGCTTTTACCTGCTGACAGATCAAGCATCTAGAAATAAACTCTGAGATATCTCTCTTCATTCCTACCCACCAATACATTTTCTTCAAATCATTATACATCTTTGTACTACCAGGATGAATAGACAAGGAACTACTATGTCCTTACTCTAAAATCTTTCAAATAAGCTCATCATTCTTTGGTACACATATCCGATTTCTGAATATTAAACAACCGTCAGAACTAATCTAAAAATCTAACTTTATACCCGACTTACACTGAGCTCTTTGACTTGCAACTCACTGACATTGGCTTAGCTCTTAATTCAGCTAAGATAGAACCATCATCCGATAAGGTTAAACTAGTGTTCAAAGCTCTTAATGCAAATAAAGATTTTCTACTCAAAGTATTAGCAACTACGTTTGCCTTACTTGGGTGATAATCGATCACTAGTTCATAATCTTTAATAAACTCTAGCCATTTTCTTTGCCTCAAGTTCAAATATTTCTGAGTCATCAAGTATTTCAAACTGTTATGATCAGTAAATATTTGACACTTCTCACCATACAAGTGATGTCTCCAGATTTTCAATGCAAATACAATGGCAGCTAGTTCTAAATCATGTACCGAATAATTTTTCTTATGTGGCTTTAGCTATTTAGAGGCATAAGCAATTACCTTTCATTCTTGCATAAGTACACAGCCTAGTCCATTCAAGGACGCATCACTGTAAATCACAAACTCTTTACCCAGTTTTGGTTCTACTAAGACAAGAGCTTCAGTCAACAATGCCTTTAACTTGTCAAAACTCTGCTGACACTTTTCAGTCTATTCAAACCTGACATCTTTCTGTAGCAATCTTGTCAATGGAGTAGCTATCATGTAAAATCCCTCTACAAATCGTCTATAATAACCAGTGAGACCAAGAAAACTTTTGACCTCTTATACATTCCTGGGAGGCTTCCAATCAACAATGGTTGAAATCTTGCTTGGATCAACTCTAATTCCTTCACCTAAGACTATATGTCTAAGAAAACCAACTTCCCGTAACCAGAACTCACTTTTGCTAAACTTGGCATAAAGCTGATTATCTCTCAAAGTCTGTAAAACTGTTCTCAAATGCTCTGAATGATCAGTCTTATCATGAGAATAAATCAAGATATCATCAATGAACACAACTACAAATTTATCCAAGTAAGGTTTGAAAATTTGATGCATTAAGTACATGAAAATGGCAAGAGCATTAGTCAAGCCAAATGACATCACAAAGAACTCATAATGGCCATACCTAGTCTAGAAAGCGGTCTTTTGAACATTTGACTCTTTAACTCACGACTGATAATATCTGGATCTCAAATCTATCTTGGAGAACACAGTAGCTCCTTTCAATTGATTAAAAAAATTTTCAATTCTAGGTAGTGGATACTTATTCTTAATAGTCATCTTGTTAATCTGCTGATAATCTATACACAATCTCATCGAACCATCTTTCTTTTTCACAAAGAGCACTGGTGCACCCCATAGTGAACAACTAGGTCTTGCAAAGCCTTTCTCTGTTAGTTCCTGCAACTAAACTTTCAATTCTATCAATTCCATTGGAGCCATTCTATAAGGAGCAATAGAAATAGGTGTTGTACCCGGAACCAATTCAATACCAAACTCAACTTCTCTGATAGGAGGCAAACCTGGTAGTTCTTCCAGAAACACATCAGGAAACTCACATACCACAGGCACAGATTCAATTTTCAACTCTGGATTTTTAGTATTCAACACAAAAGAAAGATAAGCTTCATATCCTTTTCTCAAACATTTCTGAGCAGACATAATAGAAATCATGGCAATTGAACTATTTGAATCATCTGAATTAACCCGAAGAATTTCACCATTTTCGTATTTCAACTCAATGAATTTCTTTCCACAATTCACTATTACATCATGTGCAGTCAACCAATCCATACCAAGAATCACATCAAACTCATCAAATGGCAATAGCATGAGAACGACCGAAAAACAGTAACCTCTAATCATCAGAGGGCAATTTTTACATACTTTGTCTACTAATACATACTGACCCAATGGATTCGATACTTTAATCAAAAATCCTGTAGACTCTATGGACATGTTCATACTAGGCATCAATTTCATGTAAACATAGGAATGGGTTGAACCTGGATCAATCAAAGCAATAACATTAACATCATGAAGAGAAAATGTACCCGTAATTACATCGAGGGAGGATGCCTCTTCATGAGCACGAATAGCATAGGTCCTTGCAGGTGCTCTAACATCTGGTCTCGCTGCTGAATCACTAGATGCACCTCTACTTGCTCCTATTCCCAAACTTCTCTGAGGTCTGCCTCTAATGGGGGCATTGCCTTATCTTACACTCGGTATTACTTCTTTTTTAACCATCTCAGGACACTCCCGAATAAAATGATCTGATGCACCACATCGGAAACAACTAGTCTCAGTTGCTCGACATTGACCTGGATGACGTTGACCACATTGAGGACACTAGGGTCTATCAGGTTGAATACTGCCAACACTCGCAATTGAAGTTGTCTGATCTTTCTGACCCATAAATCTTCTACCTCTGTTTCGGCTAGAATACCCTGTTGAAAAATTAGATCTCGTAGAGAACTCTCTAGGCCTCTTGGATGTAGACTGAAACGACTTGCTCATCTATCTTTTCTTTGTGTCTTGCATCTCAATTTCAGCTTTACCCTTTCCTTTCAGCTTTACCCTTTCCTTTCAGCAACTCCTCTGCCTTACAAGCTCTTTCAACTAAAATAACAAACTCTTTTATTTCTAAAACACCGACTGACAGTCGAACATCATCATTGAGCCCATCTTCAAATCTCTTGCACATAATAGTTTCAGTAAACACACACTCTCGAGCATAATTACTGAATCTCACAAATTCACGTTCATATTCAGTCACTGTCATCTTACCCTGCTTTCATTCAAGTAATTCTTTTGTTTTCTGGTCGATGAACTTCTGACTAATGTATTTCTTACGGAACTCCTCTTGAAAGAAATCCCAAGGAATCCTCTTTTTTGGTACTACTGACACAAGTGTCTTCTACCAATGGTAGGCTGAGTCTCATAAAAGTGATACAACACACTTCATGCACTCCTCAGGTGTGTAGGATAACTCATCAAAGACCCTGATAGTATTCTCAAGCCAAAATTCAGCTTTCTCTGCATTGTCATATTTAGTAGCCCGAAACTCTTCTGCCCATTGTTTTCTAATTTTATCAACTGGTGGATTCTTTCTTCTGACTATATCTGTGACTGGGAAAGCTACATGGGTAGTCTGAGGCTCATGAGGGGGTGGAGGTCTAACGTCTGGAGTCGTACGAATGAACTCAGCAAACCATTCATTCATAGCTTGGAAGAAGGCTTCTCGAGCCCCTCCTCTCTGACTAACTGTAACGGGCCCTTCACTATTATATGGTAGCACAGTCCCTTCTGTGGGAGCGACTGCGTTACTTTCTACATCATCTGCACCAACTCGTTCGGGATCCATAACTATAAAAGAAAAACATTTTAAAATTGTCAGGAGTCGTCACACTATCAAAATATAAGTATGACATGTATAGCTAGACTCTTACTCATACTGAATATTCTGAGAACCGACTAAAATCTTACTCTGATACAAATAAATGTAACAACCCTTACTCAAAATAGTCGCCGGAGTCGAGCACGAGGCGTTACCAGACTTATCATACTTGTTCGGGGCATAAATTTTTTTTATTTTTTTACTTTTAAAATTTAATTCACTCGCATTCATCCAATAAAAACCTAAAAAGGGCCCTTTAGGCCTTAAAACATGTAATTGGAGCGGTTCAGGACCAAACCGGGAATATTAAAAATTTTCCAATTACTTACACAAATCAAAACAATTTATTTCAGTATTCATAATAAAACTGTCCATCTGCATAATAGTCACTAAATTAATTATAACTCAAGTTACAAAACTTTAAATTTAAATCTGTAAATTTTCCCTGAAACTAGACTCATATATCTTCTTACCATAGTTTTTCTAAAATTTTTGGCTTGGCCAATTAGTACAGTTTATTCATTAAATGTTCCCCTATTTTACAGTTCAGCGGACCTGACCTCTCTTCACTAAAAATAGATTATCTCATTATACAGAATTTAGATAATGTTTCTATTTATTTCTAATGAAAATAGACTTACTAATAAATCTAGAAATGTAAACTATGACTTATAATTATGTTTTTATAATTTCTAGTGATTTTCCAAAGTTGGAATAGGGGATCACAAAGTCACTCTAAACTAGTCTTACAAAAATTTAAATATCTTAGAATATAGACTTCCTTTGCTTGCTATGTTTCTTTCTTATGAAAATAGACTAAATAAGATTTAATTATATATCTCATTCACCATTTAATTCCATTCCTAAAATTTTTAGTGATTTTTCAAATCCACGCCACTGCTGCTATTTCCTACTATTCCATGGCCAACTCTTACTCCATAATTTCTTTGCATCAAACCTCATTTAGGCATACATAATACCAAAACATGTTCTTATTTAACTATATCATAAGCTAATCTTACCAAGTATTCACATGCCATTCTTTAATCATATCATAAGGACATACACACACAATAGCCAAGTCCCTATACATGCCATAACTTAAAGTATTTCTAGTCACAAAATACCGAGATAGCTCGTTGATAGTGTGAAGCGATCTTCGCTGTCCTTACAATTTTTCGAGTTGGCTTTGAGATACTATAAAAAAGAGAGAAAAGAAAGGTAGTAAGCATAAATCTTAGTAAGTTTGCGTGTAAATAAATAACAACATTCTAAATGAATTATCAAGATAACCTGAACCTTTCGAACATGGACTTATCTTACCTTCCCTTTGGTACACTCTTTAAATTTTTCGTTGAACCACTTGGAATAATAAGGATACACGGGTACCTTTCCTTTTTATACTTACCATTGCCATGTCTTGATATGGTCTTACGTGGTATCCTTGCCTTATGAACTCACCATTGCCATGCCTTGGCATGGTCTTACATGGGATCTTTGCCTTATAGTAGTTTATCAATGCCATGTCTTGACATGGTCTTACATGATTTCCTTGCCTTGTAAAACTTACCAATGCCATGCCTTGGCATGGTCTTACTTGGTATCCTAAAACCCTAATGTCATGACATTTGTATCCTACACATTCTTGAGGTTCAACTGGGACTTTTAAGTATCATTTCTCCGTCAATTCTTACTTGAATCATCAAGAAATAAATTTACAAAATAAATTTATAGATGTTGAAAAATAACATCATTAATTATAAATAATAAAACATTGCTTTATTTACTGCAAACTTACCTCGATACAAAATACGATCAAATATTTTGATTTAGTCCTCAACCTTTTTCTTTCCTTGGTCTAACCCTGAATTTCGTTCTTCTTGATTTATAATAGAAAATTTAAATTATTTAATATTCACATTTATCAAAACAGTCCTTAACTCTAACTTTGACAAAATTATAATTTTGCCCCTAAACTTTTGCATATTTATACTTTTGCCCCAAGTCATGGAAATGAATCTTTATCCATAATTCTTATGTTTTATGACATGTTGATCATTTATTTACCTACGGCAACATCAAATTCCCACTCTAACATGTACTTATGACCATTAGGTATTTTTACCGATTATGTCATTTTACTTGTTTTCGCTTAAAATCGCTTAGCTCAAGTCGTTTAACATAATTTCAAGCTTCATATTCTACCATAAAACATCAAAATAAACACATTTCACCTATGGGTACTTTTCCAAATAGGAACCCTAGGTTAAATTATTGCTAGAATAAGCTAAATCAAGTTACCGGGACTTCAAAAATGTAAAGAACATTAAAAACAGGGCTTGGAATCACTTACTATGAAGCTTGGAAGCTTGAAAAAACCCTAGCTATGAAGAACCCTTGAAATTTCGGCCTATGAAGAAGATGGGCATATTTTGCTATCTTTTTCCCTTTTTTAATCTTTTAATTACCAAATGACTAAAATACCCTTCATTAAAACTTTAGTTATTTTTATCTATGTATGTCCATTTTTACCCATGAAAACCTAATGATCTAATTACCATTTAAGGACCTCTACATCAATTATACTATTCAGTTTAATCCTTTAGCATCAAAAACTCATATTTATCAACTTTCCCAATTAAGCCCTAGTAGGTAAATTAAGCATGCTATCTATAAAATTTTGCATCGATACTCTAACACATACATCTAATCACTCGGTAAATTATAAAAATTAATCGGAATAAAATTTTTTATCTCGGATTCCCAGTTTCGCAACCACTGTTCCATTTAGGCCCTATTTTGGGTTGTTACAATAAGCTACTACCTTGCCTTCTTGCATAAGTACGCAACCTAGTCCACTTAGGGATGCATCATTGTAAATTACAAATTCTTTCCCTGATTCCGATTGTGCTAACGCTGGTGCCTCGGTCAATAACATTTTAAATTTCTCAAAGTTCTAATGACATTTTTTCGACCATTCAAACTTGACATCCTTTTGAAGTAATCTCGTCATAGGAGTGGCTATCATAGAGAATCCTTTCAAAAAACGTCTATAGTAACTGGCTAAACCCAAAGAGCTCCTAACTTTAGTTACATTCTGTGGCGGCTTACATTCAACAATAGCAGAAATCTTACTAGAATCAACTCAGATACCATCACCTGAAACAATGTGGCCTAAGAATCTGACCTCTCGAAGCCAAAACTCACTTTTACTGAACTTAGCATACAATTGTTTATCTCTTAAAGTCTGCAAAACAGTTCTCAAGTGTTCAGCATGCTCTGCCTGTAACAGCCCGATTTCGGGCCTAGTGGGAACAGTGGTTTCGGAACCACTATTCCAAGGCCGGAGAAAATTATTTTGATGTTATTTTATATGTTATAATATAATTTTATAAGTGCATGTAAATTTTGGTAAGTTAATTTTAGTGATTTCTAGTCCAATTTCAAAAAAGGACTAAATCGCGTAAAAGGTAAAAAGTTGTGTTTTGATGCCTAAAGGTGTTTAATAGCTAGATAACTAAAAGTTGGGGCTTTTAAATGGAAATTAGACCCTTTTTATTAAGGTGGCTGGCCAAGGGAGACAAGATTGGTCAAAAAGCCATATTTTATGGGATTTAAAGTGACTTTTTGGGTAATAAAATAAAAAAAAAGAAAAAGTTGTCATTTTCTCTTTCATTCATCATCTTCTCTCCACCTAAAATGGCAGCAAAGAATGGGGGTTTTTGAGCTTTAAACTTTCAGCCACTTTAAGCCCTAACAAGTAAGTGATCTTTGGTTGTTTCTTGATGATTTTTACAGTTTTGGAATCCCTAAAGCCTAAGCTTTCAAATAAGGGGTCTAGTTTGCAAAATGATGAAGAGTCTAGGGTTTTTCCATGAGAGTAAATCTGTTGTTTTCTGTGTTTTTATGGAAGATTATGAGTCCTAGTTGTCTAATAAACAACTTTTGTGAAAGAAATTGCATAAAAACACATTAAAAAGGGCTAGTTTGCTAAGTTGTAAGATAAGGTGTTAGTGTGTGTAATAATGATTTTTGTGAGTTGTCATAGTTATGAAAATGGTTTATCTAGGCTTAAAGAGTAAAGAAGTTGAATAAAAATCTTGTTTTGAGCCTAGGGGAAATTTGGTAATTTTGGCAAAATAGAGGGGAAAAATTGTAAATTTTGCCAAAGTGTGTCAATGGACTAATTTGATTAGTATATTGTTTTAATTAGCTAAATGTGATGTTTTAGATGTTGAAAAATGCGATTTGGGCCTAGAACGGGAAAAAAATGATTTATGGATGATTATGTCTTTTTCACCTTTGTGGTATCGAGGTAAGTTCGTATGTAAACAATACCATGCTATACATGTATTTAAATGTTATCATTACATGAATTGTATAAATACTAAGTGTATGTGATTAATAGAAATAGACAAAGCCTTAATAGGCAAGGAAAAATCCCGTTTGAACCTTAGGAATAGAATAGGATACGAGTGACATGTCACTAGGAATTATGAGTCTAGATGACTAGCTCAAAAGTGAGCATTTTAATGTCATGAAATATGAGGTAGCTTTAGCTACAATTGAGGAACTTATGTGCAAAGTTTTTTCCGAGCATCCAATTAGTATTCCGAGTGTTCAACAAGTAATCCGAGGAAAGAGTTGATGATGGTCCCAACGAGGTAAGTCATTGGTGAGTATGCACTTGAGTTATGTTATGAGTTGTGCCGGTATGTACACTGAGCCTATGAGAATGCATTGGTATGTGAATGATCTATGATGCATAAATATGTGTTCTTACCATGATGGATGAAATGATGTTGTATTAATTTTGTGAACAATGATCATGAATGAGTAACTTAGCCTTGACAGATTTGAGTTACTGCAGTAGTGTAACTGTGAAAATACACTAAAAATAGTAGAAAATGAGTTAGAAGCTGAATAAAAATATGAGAATAAAGCTTATTGAGTCTAGTTTCTTATAAAAGAACCCGTGTAAGCAAAATAATTTCCTATAATGATATTTGAAGTTGCGTGAGACAGAGTCAGAATAACTTCGAGTTCCTCTGTTCTGATTTGAGAAAATCATTATAAATTGTAAAAAAATGTTTATGAGTTATGATTTATGTTCTTAGAATCCTTGATGAGTCTAGTTTCAATAGAAATAGATGAGAACATTATTTGAGCCCTGTGCTATGAGATAATTTAACTTTAGTATGTATATGAATGTCGATGTGAATCGGGGTAACTTTGAGAAATAAACTGTACTAATTGGCTAAACAAAAAATTCTGAATATTTTATGGTAGAAAGTTACATGAGTCTAGTTTCAAGGAAAATTAACGGAACTTAATTTTTATTTTCTTAACTCTAGATATAAATAATTTAGTGACTATTACTTAGGAAGACAGCTTGTTGTGAACTTGAGAATATGTTGTAAACATTGATAAAACATGTTAATGAGTTGCTTATTGTTTTCATATGAACTTACTAAGCTTAAAGCTTACCCCCCTTTCTTTCCCATGTTCCCTAGGGTTTCCAGGTTAGCTCGGGTTGGAGGCCGTCAGAGATATTATCACACTGTCGAGTTAACGCTATCGGCGTAAGTAAATCCTAGTGTTTTGAGTCCATGGCATGTATAGGGTTTTAATGTTGAGTATGTGATATTATGATTTAGCCAAAGGCATTGGCTTGTTATTAAGGTAGTATGTAGTCATGTAAATTGGCCTATGTCAGCTAATGACGTTATGGGCCTATATGATTATTCTTATGCATGTTGTTATTATCTCTTGTGATGTGACTTACAACCTGTATGCCTAGAGATTGAATTGGGATTTATTGATGAGTTAGTAACTGATGCAAGATTATGTGATTGGTAAATAGTTAATAATGCCTCATGAATGGTTTGTAGATATGTTTATGCATGCCTAATGATGGACATGAGGTTTGTGACGTAATGATACTTATGACAAGTATGTGGTACTGATGTGAGTAAATTCTATGATATTATTTGCATAAAAAATTGACATGAGCATAACATGTTTGTAGACGTTTAAGAGCTCATTTATGCCATGTTGTATATTATTAGATAAGTATGTGTACATATGTTGTGAGGGTAACAAATGGCTTGGAAAATAGCCTTGTAATTGTCTACACGGGTAGACACACGGGCGTGTGTCTAGACCGTGTGTGACACACGGTCTGCCCCCATGGGTGTGTGCCATGGCCATGTTTTAAAGTCAGTGTTGCACACGGGCGTGCGTGACTATACGGTCTATACCCATACGGGCATGTGGAGCCTTAAAGCATGAAATTTTTCAAGTTTTTCTTAAGTTCTTGGTTCAGTCCCGAACCGCCTCTAACGCATGTTTTGGGCTTTATGAGCCCGTTTGAGGGACAAAATGTATGTGAAATGAGAAGTTTTAAATTGATTAAAATTTTACGGCTCAGATTTTATGTGATTGATTGAGTTTAAGTGAGGTAACACCTCGAACCCTGTCCTGGCGTCAGATACGGGCAAGGGGCGTTACATTGCCTCATCTCTAGAATAAATCAGGATATCATTGATGAATACCACAACAAACTTGTCCAAATATGGCTGAAAGATTCGGTTCATTAAGTCTATAAACACCGCAGGAGCATTTGTTAATCCAAATGGCATAACTAGGAACTTGTAGTGGCCATACCTCATTCTAAAGGCAGTCTTAGGCACATCCAACTATCTAACTCGTAATTGATAGTAGCTGGATCTCAAATCTATCTTAGAGAACCATGTCTCTCCTTTTAACTGCGAACAGGTCATCAATCCTTAGGAGAGGATACTTATTTTTAATTGTCACCTTATTGAGTTGTCGGTAGTAGATGCATAATCTCATGGAACCATCATTCTTTTTCACCAATAACACAAGAGCACCCCATGACGAAAAACTTGTCCTCGTAAAACCTTTGTCAGTCAACTCTTGCAACTGTGACTTCAATTCTTTCAGCTTAGTCGGGGCCATCCTGTACGGAGCAATAGAAATAGGTGCCGTCTTTGGCATTAACTCAATACCAAATTCAACTTCTCTAATTGGAGGCAAACCTGACAATTCCTCCGAAAATACATCTGCATACTCACATACAACTGGCACTGATTCAATTTTCAATTTGAATTCCTTTGTACTCAATATGTATGCCAAATTAGCTTCATACGCTTTTCTCATACATTTCTGAGCAGACATCGAAGAAATTACAATTGGTGACTTATCTACATCATCTGATTCAACCCAAAGAATCTCACCATTTTCACATTTCAATTCAATAACTTTCTGTCTACAATTCACTATAGCATAATGTAGTGTCAACTAATCCATCCCCTGTATGACATCAAATTTATCAAACAGTAACAACATCAACTCGGCCGAAAAATAATGACCTCTAATCATTGAAGGGCATTCCTTACATACTTTATCAACTATCACATGCTTTTCTAACATATTTGACACCTTAATCATAAATTCAGTAGACTCAATAGGTATATTCATACTAGATACCAATTTCATACACACATACGAATGAGTAGAGCCAGGGTCTATCAAAGCAATAACATTAGTATTATAGAGAGAGAAAATACCAGTGATCATATCAGGAGAAGTTGCATCTTCACGTGCGCATATGGCATTGGCTCTGGCTGGAGTTCTAGCTTTGGACCTCACTATATGTCTTGTCACATTTTTGCTACCAGACCCATTCCCAGCATTCCTCGAGGGTCTTTCCCAAGAAGCTGTGCCACTTGGTCTTGGATTCTGAAATCTATCTTTTTCTACCTCGGGACAGTTTTAATATAGTGGCTTTGAGAACTACACCTGAAACAAGATCCATCACTCACCCTACAGGTGCCAAAATGACATCTACCACATTGCTGACACTTGGGTTTGAAAGGTTTAGTGTTACCCACGCTTGCCACAGATGTAGCTCGAGATTTAAAATCTAAATTCTACTTCCTACGGCTCCCATATGAATGTACAGCTGACACATGTGAACGAGAGTACATTTATCCAGGTTTCTTAGACTGAGATGGAAATGAGTTACTCATGTGTCTCTTTCTTGTGTCTCTAGCCTCAGACTCGGCTTTCCTATTTTCTTTAATCAGCTTTTCGGCTTTACAAGCCCGTTCGACGAGTATTACAAATTCCTTCAACTCAAGAATAGCTACTAATGTCTTGATATCCTCATTAATTCCATCTTCAAATCTCCTACACATTTTAGCCTCGGAGGATGCACACTCTCGAGCATACTTGCTGAGTCTGACGAATTCTCTCTCATATTCATTAACTGTCATATGACCTTGTTTCAAATCCAGAAATTCCTTACGCTTTTGGTCGATGAACCGTTCACTAATATATTTCTTTCAGAATTCCTCTTGAAAGAATTCCCAAGTAACTCTCTCTGGAGGTACCATGGATATCAATGTTCTCCACCAGTGATATGCCGCATCTCTCAACAAGGATATGGCACATTTTAAGCATTCCTTAGGTGTACAGGATAATTCATCAAATACCCGTATCGAATTCTCTAACCAGAACTCTGCTTTCTCAGGATCGTCATTGGCATTTGCCCTAAATTCCTCAACACCTTTCTTTTGAATTTTATCAACTGGTGTTCTAGAGAATCTCATAAAATCTATACGTTGAGGCATCATGGGTGCGAGTTGAGGATTTGGAGGAGGTGGGGGAGGTTGAGTGTTCAGGTTCGTTCGAACGAACTTCGTGTACCAAGCATTCATCATATGGAGAAAGGCTTCTTTGCCTCCTCCTTTACTAACAGTCTCAAGTCTACTATCGGATGGCACTGCTCCTTCAGCAGGAGCAGGTGCGTTACTTTCTACATCATCCGCCACTACTCTGTTGGGATCCATTTGCTATATGAAAACACATTTTAAAATTGTCAAGAGTCGTCACACTATGATAATATATGTATGGCATGTATAGCTAGAATCAAACACATGCTACGTAGTCTAGGAATTGACTAAATCGTAGCTCTGATACCACTAAATGCAACACCCCTTACCCGTGTTCGACGGCTGGATAGGGAACAAGGTATTACCGGACTTGTACTCAAACATTCATGCAAAATCAGACTATAAAATTTTTCTTCAAATCAATTTCGTTCATACATACACAATTCGTCCCTTACATGGGCCTACGAGGCCCAAAACATATATCGAGGGTGGTTTGGGACTAAACTAAGAACTTTCAAAAAACTTTGGGCAACTTAACAATTTTCTTGGTTTGGAGAGTCACACGCTCGTGTGGCTTAGGACACGCCCGTGTCCTTAACCCGTGTAACTTTCTGACTATGATGTCATCATCAAAATAAGGTCACACGATCGTATCACACGCCCATGTGTCCAGGCCGTGTGGTACACTAAAAATAAATGAATTTTTTATAAGATTGTGCAGACTTCACATGGCCAGAGCACACGCATATATGGGTAGGCCGTGTCTCTCACACGGCCAAGACACACGCCCGTGTCTTAGCCCGTGTGTTTACTACTGGGCATAGTGACTTGTAAAACTAGGGTGCAGGGGACACATGACTATGCAACACGCCCATGGGGGCAGACCATGTGTCACACACGGCCTAGACACATGCCAGTGTGTCTACCCGTATGGACAATTTAGAGGCTATTTTCTAAGCCAATTGCCACCCTCACTCATCCACATACTCAAACATGTTTCATGGCATGCAACATGGCATATTTAAACACTCAATATCCAATACGATGGCATTTTCATGCCTTCAAAATGTCATCCTAAAGCACATGCAATTAGTCACACCATTTAGAGGCATTCCACACTAATTTCATGCATAACCAAATTTGTTATCCAAATTCCATAGTACATATTCATGACCATGATCATCTTCAGCCATTAACTCATTTCTTATCTTCTAGCATCTAATCCATACTTCATCTTACATTCACCAAGCAATAACATATCACATCATCAAGGCATTAGCACATGCATGCATGGGTAATTAGATTACAACCCAAAAATCAAATATAAGCCATGTCAAACGGCTATTACAAAATTAATCATCAATATTAGAGGCCTTTACAACTTGGCCAAATTTGCATGACATATATCACAAAATAAATGACACATATCACAAAATAACCAAGTCCACTATACATTCCATACTCAAGTTATCAAATTCACTATACCCAATATTCTTTTGATAGTATGATCGAATACTCCGACAGCTTCCGATCCCCGAGCTAGCTTGGTAGAACTACAAAGGATGGAAAGGAAAGGGGGTAAGCATTAGAGCTTAGTAAGGCAACATGCAAATAATATACAATGATAGTAAGCAATTATCATGCAAAGACATAGTAACATAACCATAAAGATTATTCATGATTCAAGTATTTTGACTCATTTATCAAGTGTTCATATATATATATATATACTTTCTCATCACAATTCATCCTTTATCAAGGCATTGCTCATGAGTTTATCGTACATACCTGTACTTACCCGTAGTATATCATATGATCATACCTTCTTTAACATGTCCTGATTGGGACTTTCATCACCTCATCCATTGCATTACCCGTTGAAGAAATACTATTTGATACACAAAAAACTTGCACATAAGTTCCATATATACATACGTAGCCATAGCTGCCTCATAACATGTAACACTCGCAATGGAGCTACTCACGGGCTTGCTTAGATAAGCTATCGGTCAAGGTGAAACTACACTGGTTGCTCACACAAGCTGTCAGGTATCCGACGCACTTAGGACTACCTAGCCACCGGTAGAACACGCACAAAACCAACTCTTGGAACCTAATTACATGTATCACATCCATCATGAAGTTAGACCAACTCAATTAGTTCATATGCCACATATATATCACGAACCTAGACCAAATCAATGAGTTCGGATTTCTAAATTCTTAGTGACATGTCACTTGTATCCTAAACTATTCCTAAGGTTCAAACGAGATTCTTTCTCGTGTGTACATAACGTCTCCATTACACTTGCTCGTGATGTTGTGGATAACAACTATAATATCATTCGTACTTACAACACCATCATTAGGCATAACATACACAATAATAATAAAACACTTTCCACATAATATCAACACATCAAAACATACTATATTGTCACATTATTTACACATGTACTTACCTCGGTACAAAATGATGATAAACGAGCCTATTCGTTGAAAACTTTATTCTTCCCTCGGTCAAAACCCAAATCACGTTTTTCTTAATCTATAATGCCAAATTTAAATTTTTTTAATAATCACATTGTTCAAATCGATTCATAATTCATATTTTAGCAAAATTACTCTTTTACCCCTAACTTTTCACTTATTTATAATTTAGTCCCTAGGCTCGTAAAATGAAATGAATGCATTTTCTTTGTTACCCAAGCCTAGCCAAATTTTCCTTGTTCTCATAACAGCCTATATTTTCATCAAAATTAGATTTTTATCACTTATTTTACACCTTTTTCAATTTAGTCCTTTTTAGTGGTTTTCATGAAAAATCATATTGTGAAAGATGTTTATCACACAGTAAACTCTCATATTCCTCCATAAATCATCAAAATACATGCATGTCACACATGGATAAATTTTCATACATAAATCCGACTTCAAAATAAGGGTGGAAATAGGTAAATCAAGCTACGAGAACTTCAAAAATGTAAAGAACATTAAAAACGGGCTAGGGAGCACTTACTATTGAACTTGAAATGATGAACAAAACCCTAGCTATGGCTCCTTGAAATTTTCAGAAATGGGGAAGGAAGATGGACACAAATTTTGACTTATTTTCCCTTTTATTTTTTATTTACTAAATGACCAAAATGCCCTTGGGGCCTTTCTTCCAAATTTTTCCTATACATGTCAATTTTTGTCCAAACTTTTAAAAATTGGTCAAATTGCTAATTAAGACCTTCTAATTTATAATCTAAAGCAATTTCATGCTAAAAGCTTCTAGAACACAAGTTTTGCATCTTATTCAATTTGGTCCCTAAAGTTCAATTAGACATTTTATGCATAGAATTGCTTCATGAAACTTTTACACAAGCATGCATTCATACCATGGACCTCATAATAATCATAAAAACATTATTTTATCTCAGATTTGTGATCTCAAAACCTGTTCCGACTAGGCCCTAATTCAGGATATTACAAAGAACCTCCTTCTCATAGACTAAAGAATTCGAAACAACCTTTGAGAAATTGAAACAGTAGCTCCCCCTCTATTATTGAAATCACCTTAGACATGAGAGACACTCTACCTTTACTTGGCCACATAGGAAGAGACGGTCGCAACAATACTAGTTAAATCAGAAGGCGCCCGTCAATTCCCCATATAATATGTCAGCAAGGTATTCCAAAACAACAATCTAAGGTATACAAAAATTGAAAAATGTATCTATGCCTTGATTATTGCAGCTCATAAATTACGACCGTACTTCCAAGCCCATCCAGTCGTCATAGTTACTAATTAGCCTATGAAAGAGGTGCTATCCAAAACAGATACCTTGAGAAGAGTAACAAAGTGGAGTATTGAGCTCACTAAATTCGGGGTAGACTTTGCCCTACGGATAGCAATAAAAAGATAGGTACTAGCAGACTTCATAGAGGAGTGCTCGTTTGAGAAGATCAATAATGCAATAGGTAATATGAGTTATAACATGATATATCTGTAACACCCTAACCCATATCTGTCATCGAAATAGGGTTTCAGAGTATTATCAAAACTTTCAGAACATTTTACAAATAAATTATGTAATTTACTATTCATTAATCGAGATCATTCAAAACATCCTTTAATTGGACCCTTGAGGCCAATACGAGCATTATAATCTAGCTGGGACTTAATTGGAAAATTTTCCAAGGTGCAGGGTTCACACGCCCATGTGGTTTAAGGGACACGCTCGTGCTGCAGACCATATTTGACCCCGTGTAACTCGCTGACTTGTGCACACGGCCATGCCACATGCCCGTGTGCTAGGTCGTGTGGTTAATTAATTCTTTTCGAAAATTAGGTTCAGGTTTCACACGGCCAAAACACCTGTGATTTAGGCTGTGTAGCACACACAGCTGAGACACACTCCCGTGTCTCTTCCTGTGTGCTCAATTCTGAGCATTCTATTTCTCAAAATTCACGGCCTAACTGCATGCCCATGAACCCGACCGTGTGTCACACACGGTGTAGACACACCCTCGTGTGTTTGCCCGTGTGGACAAAATAAAGCCATTTCTAGTTTCATTTCTCACCCAAAATCACATACATGACCTGCACTTGAAACACACATCCAATACCAACCATTCCAAGCATTCAAATTAAACAAATTCTATCATTCAACATAGCATACCATTACATGCATACATGTTCATAACATTGCCTTAGTTAGTCCATATGTTAGACATAATTGATCATCTACTTAACATATATGTAGTTACCATAGTATGACATTAAAAATATATCCAAACAAACCATTACTAGCCATTCCAATGGCTAGATTACAAGCATTATTTGCATTTACATTCACATGCCAACATGGCCAACATATCCTATACATGCCATTACAACCATAATTGATTTACCATATTATACCGACATGGGCCGATGGATAGTGTGAGTGATCTCCGCCAAGCTTCCAATCCAACGAGCTTCTGATTTACTATAAAACAGGAAAATAAAACTAAGTAAGCATAAAATGCTCAGTAAGTTCATATAACATGGTACTTAACTTACCATTCATTCTATTTTGAGGTAACTATGTAAGGCATATTCAATCAATTTGCCTTCAAGCCTTACACATTTCCTCATTGCCCTTGTTAGTCATATAATCAATCATAACATCACAAACATACATGGGCTCAACAACAATCAAGTTTCCATGCACATATGCCTTCAACATGTTTTCATTTAACATTTATAAATCAGTGTCTTTATATTACAAGTATAATTTCATAATAGTTCATCTTGAGTTCAGATCATTTCATATCAGAACTTTACCCATATTACTCAGAATATCAAGGTCACGATTAGGACACTGACGGTGTACAAGTCTAGAATCAAGGATATACATACTCATCAAGTAAATTCTATGTACAATATCATCATTTCATATTTCCATATATCAATTATCACTTATCGTCATTTTCATGTATTTCAGGCCGATATGTGTAAAACTCATTTCTTAGTCATATCTTCTCATGTAAAGAACTTTTACCCGTTGAATTTATCTAAAATATCGAAGGATACGCATATTGTACATTTGAGGTGTACGAATTAGAATCAATCAATTTATGTCCAATAGTACCCATAGGGTACTACATCAGAGAGTACACTCTCGAGCCACACATGTATACAACAAGATTACCAGTCCGGGTTAAATCTTTTTTATGACATATGCTCTAAAGAGTTTGATCTGGATTACCCGTACGGGCTAAATCCAATCCATAACATATGCTCGAGAGGACTCATATCAGGATTACCCGTCCGGGCTAAATCCTGTCCGCAACAAATACAAGACCTCATTCATTTCGGGAAATCACATATCCATCGAATTTTCCATTTATTCAAACGAAATTTAGCATCTTTCAAGCATTATCTAGCATGTGGTCAATCTCATATATTTATGCATTTATGCAATTCAAATGTTCACATTCAACTCAAGCATAAAATTAACATTTTTATCATTTATCATTTGTTGGGCATTATAATTGATCGGGCACTTTCATTTATCGGGCTTTAACGAGTATGTGATCATTTAACATATTTATAGCATTTATAAAATTTACAAACACAACATTTAATTTAAGAATAAAAACATATACAATTTAGTTACACGAACTTACCTCGATAATGTTCGGGTACGTAAAATCTACTAATCTGACATTTTCCTCTTTCCTCGTTCTAGCTCCGAATTTGGTCTATCCAGATCTATACGAGTAAATTTAACATCAATTTAGCATATTTCACATTCAAGTGGACTTAATTTTCATCCTAGGCAAAATTACCATTTTGCCCCTAACTTTTCCATAAATTCCCATTTCGTCCCTAGGCTCAGAAAATAAAATTTATGCAATTTACTTCCTATTCCAAGCCTAATCAAAATCCCATTACAAAATTTACAGCACATGTATTCATAAAAATTCATCATATTTCTTCAATTTCATAACTTCACATTTTAGTCCCTAAATCATGCTTTCATAAAAAATCACTTTGTAAAACTTGTTTATCTATCAAAAACCTTTCATTTTCTACCATAAATTTCTAATTTTCAGCATATACATCCATGACCCATTTTCCATACTTTGATGACTTCTCAAATTGATCCCCCAAAGATAGATTAAGCTATTTCGGTTTCAAAAATATCAAAATTACTAAAAACGGGCCAAGGAAACTTATCCAATTTAGCCATGAAAGTTTCTTCTCTCTCTCCTAGGGTTTCCATGTATTATTTTGGGGAATGATAAAAATGATTTTTTATTTCTATTTAATTAATTTATCATCTTTCATAATTTTGATTTCTAATTTAGTCCTTAGCCTTTTTCTAATTTTCCATGGATGAATCATCCAAAAATATCTACTAACTTTTTATTAATGGTCTAATTACCATATAAGCGCCTCAAGTTTTGATTTCCATACCTACCTAATCCTTGTAGCTACTAGAATTCAACTTTTGCATTTTATGCGATTTAGTCCTTCTCGTAATTAAGCACATAATCGGTAAAATTTTCTTATCAAAATTTTCAGATGACATTTCTAATATATTACAGATCATATAATAAAATAAAAATAAATTTTATTTTCAGATCGAATTTGTGGTCCTGAGACCACTGTTCTGATTTAACCGAAATTGGGCTATTACAATATCAGATAGTAAAATACCTTTTGAAGATTATGTGATGTATGAACATTGATGAAAGTTAGCAATTTAATCAAATATATTTTACGATGAGGCATAACATGCTAGCAACTCTTGAATTTTATGGTGAAGTATCATGTGTCTCATATTTTGTACTAAAAATTGTTTTTCGTTTGTTGAACACCGTTGATAGTAAATATACCCCTAGAAAGTACACATACAACTGACAATCCAAAATTTTGGCTAGTTTATATTGACGGCTCTACATCCAAAATAGGATCAGGGGTAGGCACACTCGTGATTGACTTTGATGGCAATGAATGGCAATATGGATTATCATTCGGGTTTCAAACATTGAATAACGTTGTCGAATATGAAGCGTTGATATCAGGATTACAATTGGCATGCCAATTAGGAGCTAGGGATTTGATCATCCCACTGATTCCCAATTAGTGGTGAAGCAAATAAATGATGAATACGATGTAAAAGAAGTAGTGCTGAAAAAATACAATGTGATGGCAACTTATCTGCTCCTAGGATTCGACAAAGTTGAGGTTAAACAACTCCCACGAAATGACAACACATGCATTAATACTTTGTCAAAATTAGCATCCTCCATCATTATGGAACAAAGAGGAAAAATCCTGCTCGAGCACAGGGAAGCCCCGAGCTATGATACGCCCTAGATACTCTATATGACCTAAGAGGAGACATGGATGATGCCAATAATTTGCGCATTGCAAGGTGAATAAGAAAGCCAAGATAGGAAAGAGCTCACAAAGCTACAATGCAAGGTTGCGAGGTACACCCTTCTGGAGGGTGTGTTGTTGGAAACACAAAAATATACACACTTTTTCATGCCATTTTAAAATCAAATTCATGTAGTTTCGGTAAAATTCTTGTCGAAAAATATATAATTATTATAAATAATTAAATTATACTTAAATTATTAACATGTTTAATTTTAGTTAATTTTATAATAAAATTTGATCATTTTCGACAGATTCACACAAAGGGTAAAAATCGGCTTGGCAGACATTGCTAGAAGTGTAAAACCGATAATCGATTTTGACGTATTAAGGAAAATTAATTTTTTAGGAAAATTAATTTTTTAGTCGAAGATGGTCCAAATTATGAATATTAATTCATAATATTATTAATTTAATTTTAATCCAATTTAATTTGGGTTAAATAAATTATTATTAAATTACAAAAAAATGCCCAATTGAGCTGAATTGAGAAAATCGATCCAACTGAGCACTGGGCAACCCAAAACCATCCCACACGCTGACCCAATCAGCTTGTTTGGCTGATTATTTGGCTTGAAAAATATCCCTTAAAGACTCATTCAATTTGCATTCAAACCCTTATAGTATTTATGCCTTTCTAGATTTGCCCTACATTAAAATAGCAAGTTTGAAACCTTCAAACTTGCCACATGTGTGGCCGGCCATGGGGGAACTCTATGGTTGCTGATTTTTTATATTTTTATAAGTATTCTCAACCTATAAATATCCCATTGGCTGCTCACTTCAAACACATCTCAAAACCCATTCATTTCTTCACTTCTCTCTCACTTTTCTCTCTTCATTCCCTTCCATTGTTCTTTATTTTCTTCCTCTATTCCTTTCTTGATTTCATCTCTTCAAAAAGAGTCATTCAACCACCATTTGGAGTAGCATTCAAGTGTTCATGGAAGCCTCAGTTCAACAAGAAGAAGCGGAGAAGGAGGAGCGGAGCAAACTAGTAAAGCCTCGGAGAAACAAGAGATTTGATTCTTGTTCCCTATCCTTTTAATTTTGTTGTTGTTATGATGAACATGTCTATGACTATTTGTGATGTTGATATGTTTAATTTAATTAATATGATTTAAATTTAATTCGTGTTAGGTTGATTGCATTTTGTCCACTTAATTTATTAAAATTGTTTTTGCATTGTTATAGGCCTTGGTAAGATGTTTGACTCAGTAAAACCATGACTAAGTTATTCTTGCATTACAATTGTAAGGTAACTAATGAATTAATTATTTAAATGGATTGAAATTGTAATTAATTGACACGATACTTAATCATTGCATGTTTAATCATCTAAGGTAGCTGAAGGTTAAATTAGCAACGGTATCTAACAATACATTAGCCTTGCATAACTTGCAAGATTATCATGATTAAACTGTTTTAAGGTAGAAATACATTATTACCTCATGTAATCTTTTATGTGCTTATGAGATTGAATTAATATTTTGAATTGACATAGAGATATGTACAAGAGATTATTTTAATTTCATAAGTATGTATGTGCAATAATACATTTGCTTATTAAAATTTGTTTGATCGGTTGAATTGACATAGAGATATAGTCAAGAGATAAATGGATTTTTGTAGGTGAGTATGTTCATAAGTTAGCAAATTATCGAGTTACTGTGAATCTATTCATAACAATATGAACATGAGTTTAATAATTCTAAGTTAAGAAATGTAATTAATCTAACACAATTATGTCATCTTGATTAAAATCATCTTTTGAAATCGTGCATTGAAACTTTTATTTTACTTTTATGTATTTTACTTAGTTAAAATCTTAGTTTTAATCACCTCCTCAAATCAAAATATTATTCATCACGAAAGTGTTTTTAATTGCATTCATAAATAATTCTTTTCACAGTCCCTGTGGATAAAATAACTAAACATTTACTTGTCACTTTTTTACTTGCTGCGATTGTGTACACTTGCACATTTCCATTGTTCCTACTTTATAGAAAAGGGTTTTCACACCCACTGTTGTGGTGCTTGACAACAACTAAAGCCGAATACATTATGAGAGAGATCCATGAAGAAATTTGCGGTGACTACTTAGGAGGTAGACTGCTCGCATAAAAGATCTTTAGACATGGATACTACTAGCCTACCGTACAGGAAGACGCCTATCAATTAGTTTACAAATAAGATTCTTGCCAAAGGAATGCCAAAATATAGCGGCAACCACTAGAGCCCCTTCAGATCATGTTAGGTGATGCGTGATATTCGTAAGAGGTTTTAAAGATTTATAAATGAAACGTTCTTGAGACTATCATTAGTGTACCTATAGTTCAGCAAGACAGGATTTTCGAACCCAAAGGAACTACGAGTACTAGAATTTACTTCCTTTTTATTATCTAGCCTAAAATTTAAGAGGTTTGGTTGTCTAAACTAATTACTAACTAAGAATGCACAGAAAGAAAAACTAGGGAAAATACTTTTAGGAAAATTCGATTGATTGAGACAATACCTAAGGACAAATCCACCTAGACTTCACTTGTTATTTGACTCTGAATCAGACAATTTATTCATTTGACTTGATCCGTAAAAATCCCTAAGTTATATTATTATATCTCTCAAGACTAATAACGTCTAACCCTAGGTTGAATAATTGAAATCTCTTTCTAATTAACACCCTAGAATTGCATTAACTCGATCTATGGATTCCCTTATTAGGTTTCACCTTAGTCTGACAAAATCTTGTCACCCTATCTCTAAGCACACAATCAACTCTGCTTAATTATGACAAATTTACTCTTAGACAGGGTCTATTCCTCCTTTGAATAAGAGCTTAACTTGAATCAATATCCTGGAATATCAAAATAAGAATTAAGAACACATAATTAAGAACAAGTCAAATATTTGTCATACAATTCAGATAATAATAACAAGATCTGTCTTAGATTTCATTCCCTTTAGGTATTTAGGGGTTTAGTTCATACTTATGAAAGAAAACATCTCAAAAGCATAAATATAACAAAACATAAGAAAACCCAAAAACTCCTGAAGGAACTTGAAGGGAGATCTCTAGTCTTGATGATGGATCTGGCTCTTGAGATGGATTAATCAGCTTTCCTTGAGTAATTCCTTGCTTCCTACTCTGCATCCCATTTCCTAAGTGCCTCCTCAAGTGTTTAAATAGGCTTTGGAATGCCTAAGAGCCCTCAAAATTGGCCTTTTCTGAATTGGACTAAACTTGGGTTCGGCAGGGACATGCCCGTGTGACACGCCCGTGTGCGATTATTGAAGGCCATGGTCAAGGTTGTTAAATAGGCACGGGCATATGATCCACCCTTGTAAGTCGTGCTTCAATCCTACGAAATTGACACGGCCGTGTGACATGCCCGTGTGAGGAAGTCCAGGACATGTTGTTTTCCCATATGGGTCCATTTTTCTCTGTTTTCGGCCAGTTTCTTTCTCTTTTTACTCTCCTATGCTCTTCTAAGTATAAAACATGAAATTAAAGGATTAGGAGCATCGAAATCACAAAATCTAAGGAGAAACCATCCATAAATGCGTTACGCATGGGGTAAAAATATGTATAAATTATGGTTTATCAAATACCTCCACACTTAAGCATTTGCTTGTCCTCAAGAAAAACCCTCAACTCACAATCAAAATAAATTCTTCTTAACTTGTAATTCTTGTTAATAATACTCAAAATAATCTATAAGTAATCATATATTGAGAATTTGATTGAAAGAACATCAAAGTTCCAGAAGATTCCAAGTTGAGTATTTTATCATGAAAGCATAGGTGTCTCCCCTCATCTAAATAATTACCTTTGACTCAAAATATCACAGAGTTTCACATCCTCACTAAAGATTCACTCAAATCACTCGAGGTGTTTAAGGATAATACATGAAGCACTCAATAGTCAATAATGAAAAGTCATTACCATAGGCTTGAATGAAAATCAAATCTCCACCACTATATATTGAAATGAACATCAATCAAAAAGTCTTTAAAGGGTTGTAACGTGGCTTTGGTTAGGGGGTATGGTCACAAGCTGAAAGAAAAGGTTAGAATCGAGATTGAATTGAAAAATTACCTAACTAGAAAAAGTAATTAAACATCAACTGAGTACAAGTGAGCTTCTTCTCAGAAGATGGAATTTAGATACTACGGCTCAACATTACCGAATTACTACAATATGTAAGTATGAATTTTTTTTAAGAGCAAGTCAAATACATAGAAGAGCAAAGCATAGCTAAGCAATTAGTTCAAATCAAATCTCGACAAAAATAGGGATCAAATTAGGGGATTTCAACAATAATGGTTTATGGGTTAATATTAAGGGTAAATCAATTAATGGCTTGTTAGGCTCAAAGGGGTTTACTAAGGGTTAATTATGAACGTAGGCTTTTGTGGAGTTAAACCTATGTGCCTTTATCATTTTGACATATCAAATCAAATGGTGTGGTCTTAACATGCATAGTCAAGCAAGTTCTAGAATAACAATTCAATACTGACGCACTCAAAGCAACAATAAAAGTGAGCATGAAAGATATAGTAGATGCTCTAAAGGCTCAAAATCTTACAAAAATTACGGCTTTTTGAAGTTTAAACCTGTGAATTTCAACTCAAGATAATACCTAAACTTGGGAGAAACAACCTATAAAATTTTAAATTCAAAATTCAACTTATCATGCTTGATTCTTTAATATCTTAAAGTTTAAATAATCAATGCATAAATGCCTAAGTTTTAATTCAAGACATATCAATAAAAATCATAAGTTAATTACAATTCATTCTAATAGTGATATGAGTGATTTACGTGAGAATAAGACATAATTCAGGGATTTCTAATGATGATATAAAAGACCCCCCCACTCTTAAGATGTACATTTCCCTCAATGTACAAAGGTAGATATATTGAAAAAGATAGATTGATAATCATAAGATAATGAGAGAAGTGAAACTTACTAATGATGAATGAATTCCTTGAACTAGAGTTTCAGAGAATAATCAGCGTGAGAGTGGAGGAGGATGCTCCGGTGGTGGTAGAGGTTTATTAGTCCATAAGTCCTGCGCCAAAAGAATATTATATCTGGTGGTAGCTATGGTCGTGGTCGAACAGGACATGGCAGTCGTGGAGAACCTTTCCCGGTGGAGTTTTTAGTTCCTATGCGACGATGAGATTTGGAGCTCTTTATAATTGTGACAGAATCAGGAACTATGAGGAAGCATAATTACTTGTAATGAAATAGCTGAAATTGAAAATTGTAAAAAACTCAAGATAAAATAGTATAAACATGAAATAAAAAGTAATTTCAAAATATAAAGATAAAGCTAAGATAGATAATAGGTGTTTATAGAGAAATTGGGGCACACGGCCGTGGGGCATGCCCGTGTGCCTTCATTTCAGCCCGTGCATTTCGTGGTTTTCAAAATTGGGCGCATCGGTGTACTCGGCCATGTTGCACGACCGTGTCAATATTTGTTCGCTTCTTCCACGCCCGTGTATGAAGGCACACGCCCGTGTTAAATTGACAGGTTTGCCTACAGTTTCAAAACACGGGTGTGTCGTACGCCCGTGTTATTTTGGCAGTTTCGCCCACGGCCATGTCCCACAGCTGTGGCAACTTATTGCATCTCGTGTTGGGGAAGAAATTTTTTCCCTATTTTCACACGGCCATATCACACGGCCGTGTTTCATCCCGTGGTATGTGCACAGCCTACGGCACGCCCGTGTTCCTGGCCGTGTGGTTCTAAAAATCCTGTGTTCAATGACTCAGTTAGTTAATTAAATGTTAAAGACTAAAATTTAAAGAAGTTAACATCATTAGTGCTCGAGGTACCTCCTAAGAAGCACTTGTTTATAGTCTAAGCTCGACTCTACTTCTTTGGTGCGTGATCATGGTGAATCGAGGAGTTTACACTCCTCATCCCTACTATCAATTTTTTCAACATAAGGTTTAAGACGAGTACCATTTACCTTGAACGTGCCAAATTTGGAGTGGTTTACCTTGACCATACCGTATGGAAAAATACTAATTACCGTAAGAGAGGTTTCTTCATTTGGTTCAGAAGTGGCGATTCGAGGATCTGCTGCATTGAGTAGTACTTTGTCTCTAACTTTAAGTTGATTTTTGGAGGAATTAAGCTCCTCATGGCGTGGTTTTGGTTTATCGTGTTCTCTCGGTTTATGTGTTCACCATTCGTCTAGCTCCTCAATTTGTAACCTTTGTTCTTCATGGATAGGTTCTTTGTTGTTGCTTGGCTTATGTATGTTCTTCGAACCTGTTTTCTACAAAGAAGGTTGCACTATATGGTTAGTTTTAGCCAAATGATTTGTATAGTAACCTTCACTTTTTGATATGTTATTTGAATTACGGGCTTGAAGGGTGATTGTTTCGTCTCCCACACGAAGTGTGAGTTCACCTGTGCCAACGTCATAATTGTTCTAGCGGTTGCTAAAAAGGGCCTTCCTAAAATTAAGGGGACGTTGCTGTCCTCCTCTATGTTTAGAACAAAGAAATCAAGTGGGAATATAAATTTGTCGATTTTAACGAGTACATCCTCAATAATACCCCTAGAAAATCTGATGGTTTTATCTACTAATTGAATGCTCATCCTAGTTTGTTTGGGTTTCCTTAGACCTAGTTTCTTAAATAATTTGTAAGGCATAACATTAATACTAGCCCCTAAATCAGCCAACACATTATTAACATCTAAACTACCAATTAAACAAGGAATTGTAAAACTCCCTGGATATTTTAGTTTGTTAGGCAGCTTATTCTGTAGAATGGCTGAGCAGATCGCGTTCAGCTCCACATGTGATGCTTCATCTAATTTCTATTTATTTGCTAAAAGCTCCTTTAAAAAATTGACTGCATTTGACATCTGCGAAAGGGCTTCAATAAACGGTAAGTTAATATGCATTTTCTTTAGAAGTTTAAGAAATTTACCAAATTATTCGTGTAAGCGGTCTTTCCTTGTCGCATTGGGGTATGGCATGCGAGGCTTATATTCTGTAATCACCGGCTTTGGCTCATTGTGGCCTACCTCATCCTTACCTATGCTTACCACCATTTCTGGCCTTGGTTCTATGGATTCCCTTATTAGGTTTCACCCTAATCCAGCAAAATTATGTCGCCCTATGTCTAGGGTGCAATCAACTCTGCTTAATTATGCTAGATCTACTTTTAGACAGGGAATTTTGCTCCTCAGAAAAAGCACATCAATACATGAATCAATATCCTGGAATATAAATCAAGAATTAAGAACTCATAATTAAGAACAAGTCAAATATTTATCATATAATTTAGAAAATAATAACAAGATCCGTCTTAGGTTTCACTTTCCTCAAGTATTTAGGGGATTTAGTTCATAAATGTAAAAGAAAAAATCTCAAAAGAATAATGATAACAAAACATAAAGAAAACCCAAAAACTCCTGAAGGAAATTGAAGGGAGATCTTCAGTCATGAAGGATAATCTGGCTTCTGAGATGGATCAATCGGGTTTCTTCGAGTAATTCCTTTCCTCCTACTCCCTGTGTCTCTTTTAGGTACCTCCTAGGGTGTTTATATAGGCTTTAGAAGGCTTCAAAACCCTCTAGAGTGGCCTTTTTCGAATAGGACTAGACTTGGGCTCGACAGGGGCATGCCCGTGTGACACGCCCGTGTGAGGTGGGTTAGGCTGTGTTGCAATCTGTTAAATAGACACGGGCATGTGAACTACCCGTGTGAGGAAGTCCAGGCCGTGTTGATTTCCTACGTTGACCCATTTTCTCAGTTTTTGGCCCGTTTCTTGCTATTTTTACTCTCCTATGCTCACCTAAGTATAAAACATGAAATTAAAGGATCAGAAGCATCGAATTCCACAAATCTGATGATAATTCATCCAAAAATATGCTAAGCATGGGATAAAAATATGTATAAATTACGACTTATCATAAGAAAATGGAAAGGAGAGGGAGTAAGCATAAAGCTTAGTAAGTTACATATAAATAAGTAACAACATCAACTATGCATATTATAAATCAACAAAACATTCTTGAGTGAACATGGGTAAAAATCACTACATGTTTATATATATATCGCAAGTATAAACGAAAGATTTAAATATCGTCCCAAGATCAATTTCATAGCTAGAACATACTTATGTCATTCTTACCATCAAGGGAACATAACTAGACTCATATCTCATGTGTTTTGAATAAGAACCTATACCACTCACAACCTAATCATATCATTCCATATCGTTGTCATAAACTTTTAAAATAACCCGTGAAACCATTTGGAATACTAAAGGATATCTGACAAGCTTTACATAATAGGGTGAATTGCCAATTCCATGTTCCAAACATGGTCTTACACTGGCTCACATGTTGAGGCCGATGCCGTGTCCCAGACATGGTCTTACACTAGCTCTCATCTCTATGGAGATGCTATGTCCCAGACATGGTCTTACACTGGCTCTCATAATGTGGTCGATGCCATGTCCTAGACATAGTCTTACATTAGCGCACATATCAATGCCGACACCATGTCCCAGACATGGTCTTACACTGGCTCTCACTACATCGCCGATGCCATGTTCCAAACATGGTCTTACACTGGCTCTCATATCATGGCCGATGCCATGTCCCAGACATGGTCTTACACTGGCACACATATCACCCAAATGTCATAGCATAGATATCCAATCTATTCCTAGGTTCAATCGGGACTCTACTACATTTAATTTCATTATGCATTATTCATAAGCAATTTCAACCAAATTATGCAAAATTAATCATTCGACACATAATAATTATAAAGTTGCCTTACTTACGTACAAATTACCTTGGTATACAAAAAGTGGGCGACTAGTTGGATTTAATCTACTTGCTTAGCCTTTCCCCGGTCTAGGTCCGGTTTTCATATTTCTTGATCTAAAATGATAAAATTTCACTAATTTAATCATCATATTAATTAATGCATTTCATAACTCATTTTTTTGGCAAAATGACCATTTTGCCCCTAGACTTTCACAAAATTACTATTTTACCCCTTGGCTCGTAAATCGATTTTTATCAAATTTTCTCACTAACCAAGCCTAGCCAAATTCTTTTTGTACTAGAAGCAGCCCAAAATTTCCATTATTTCACACATTTACCCCATAATTTATAACTTGTGGAAAATGGTCCTTAGTTAGGGTTTTCATGAAAACTACTTGACAAAAGTTATTTGTTTAACAACCATGATTCATTTTCTTCCATAAAAATTCAACAAACAACATGAATACTCTCATGACAAAACCTTAGACCCTTAACCATTTTGCAAAATAGTCCCCTCATTAGTTAGCTTATGCTACAAGGGTCCCAAAAGTACAAAAATTATCAAGAAAAGTCATCAAAATCACTTACTTATGAGAGAACTCAATGGCTGAAAATTTCAAGCTTTCAAGACCATTTTCTTGCTGAAAATTTCAGTGGAGAAGAGAAGAAGAGAAAAAAAGATGATAGCTTTTCCTTATTTTATTTTATTCTAGTCAAATTGGTCACCAAATTTCACCTAATTTTGACCCTTTTTGATTTTTTTGTCCCTATGGCTGGCCATGCCGACCCTTAATTTTGGTTCTCTAGCTATTTGACACCTTCAGCTAATGAAATAAAACTTTTGCCCTTTATGCAATTTAGTCCTTTTTCGCAATTGAGCATGAAATCACTAAAATTATTTCACCAAAATTTTCATGAACTCATATAATCATGCAACAACACATAAAATAATATTGAAAATAATTTCTCCGACCTCAAGTTAGTAGTTTCGAAACCACTGTTCTGACTAGGCCCAAAATCGGGTTGTTACATTCATTAACCAAAGACCTATACATGCCATATAACCAAAATACATTAAGTCCAAAAGTACCAAAACAACTATTGGATAGTGTGATGAGATCTTTGACAACTTCCAATTCAAGAAGCTTTAAAATCACTATAAAACATGAAAAAATAAATAGAGTATGTGACAGCCCTAATTTGACCCTAGTCTGAAAGTGGTTTCGGGACCACGAAAGCGAGTCATAAAAATAATTAACAGTCATATTTGATGCTTATTATATATGAATATGCATGTGTGAAAAAATTCATGCTTAAATTTTGTATATAGTATGTGAAATTTATTAAATAGGACTTGTATGAGAAAATTTAGAAATGTGCTAGGTGAATGCTAAAGTGGCCTATTAATATATGTTGGAAAGTGCTTGTATTGCATGTCAAATTAGCCAAACTATAGGTAGTGGCCGGCCATGCTACAAATTATATAATCAAATATGAATTTTCTATTAACTTTAATTAGCTAGATGCCATATTATCATGGATGAATGTAATAAAATAGTAGGTGGGTGAAAACAAAAAAAAGAGTACTCACCTTGTTTCTTTCCAAAAACCGAAAGAGAAAAAGAGTTGGGGAGAAAGGGGACTTTCGGTCATTGAAGGAGAAGAAAGGTTAGTGAAAGGTATTGGATTTTTTAAATTTAAGCTTGTTGTAGGTTAATCATCTTGTTTCTTACTTAGCCCATGCCAAAAAAAAAATTGAATCTTGACGGATGAATGGCACATTCGGTTATGGTTAATGAGGAAATAATTTGATTTTAGCCTTTAAACTTTGAGGAAAAAATTGTTGTTGCAAGAAGTTGAGCTTATTGATAGTATAAATTTTTATTGCACTTATGGTAATAGCCGAACATGTAGTTGTTTAAGGTTTTGAACAAGTGCCGTTTAGGTGCTCTAGATTGTCTAAATTAGATGTTCAATCATCTAAGGGTTCGGCATTGTGCATTCTTGTTAAGAGTTTGATTTGAAATCATGAGATTTTGTTGACTTGTGTTTAGATGACATTCGATCATGGTCTACGGGTGTTTGTTAATCCGGTTTAAGTGCATAGGTGCTAAATACTTTGTATTGGAAATTTTGATGTATAAGTAGAAATTAATTAAGATGATATTGGGTAAATTCTTAGCTTAGTTGTGTTAAGTATTCGCAATAATTATAATAATGAATATGAGAGTGTATATAAATACGTGATTGTGCATAACTTAAGTAATCGACTAAAATATGAAAATTTCATAAGTATATATATACTTATATGTATGTTAATGCCTTATGTATACATCTTGTGTCATGGGGACATTCGAAAATAAATATGTATTAAATTTATATTTGTAGTTGTTTAATGTGACTTACCAAGTACACAAATTTGAAAGCGAAATGGTGATAGACTTAAGTGGTAAATTGATTCAAATGAATTGGTTCTAAACTGTATGTGGATGCCGTATGATTGTATTTGATTGGGAAGTAAATTGTTTGATTTAGCTCAAGAGCTTAGAGGATCAAAGTTGGATAAGGGAAAGGAAAAAGAAATTGAATAGCCGTTGAAATCGTTCGACAACATCCGAGGTAAGTCTTTAAGTAATGGAACTTAGCTTATGATTTGATAAAGCAATTATATATATATGCATATATGTGTGAATGTTAATCGGGTTTAAATCCAGCTTGGTCTCGAAGGGCTTTTCAGCCGGTGTCATAACCGAACCTAGTTTCAAGGGCCTTCGCCAATGTCATAATCCGAGCTTGGTCTCAAGGGCTTTTTGAGTCGATGCTAAGAATCGGGCTTGGTTAGAAGGGCAAGCGTGACGGCATAATATTGAGTTGAAAACTCGTAAATATTCGTATGAGAAATCATATAATACATGTTGAAACAATTTTAAACAAATGTGCTACTTACAAGAAGATAACCGGTAAGTAATTTACTCGTTGAGAATATGATTATGATAAATTATGACTTTGAAATTGGTAGGGATGCTTAGACCATTGTTTAAAATCATTCGAACGTTTATGATCTGATTATGATGTATGAGTTCCGAATTAGAGAGTTCAACTTCACAAATGTGAGATGTAGGTGTATATGCATGAGATTGACACGGAAATGTGAGAGGAACGTATTCGGCTATAGAATGAATTTAGTTGGATATATATATTGCTTCCACCTTTGTGATATGAATGATAAAAGTAGTACCTTAGTTATTTTCTATTCGGCCAAAGGATGAAACAAACAAACTTAGATATTATTATGCCATCCTTTTAAATGATTTCATTATTTAAAACTTACTAAGCATCGAAATGCTTATTCTTTTGCTTTAATTCTCTGTTTTATAGATTTTGTTCGTCAGCTATCGGACTCGGAAGCGTCAAAGTCGAAGTCATCCACACTATCTAACCCCTTTTTGGTACTCTTCAGTTGAACTTGATAATGGCATGTATAGGGCTGACCCTTGTTGTTGATTAAGTATCTTTTGGTAATGTATATTCGTATAGCCATGCGAAAATGGCTTGTATATTTTGAGTATAACATTATGATCATTTTGTATATATGGTCTTATGATTTGGTTATTAAGTGGTGTGGAAGTGTCTGGTAATGATTAGCCGTTGGAATGGCCAATCATGGTCCTATTGGTGCTACGTATGTCATGGCTAATCGTGATTATACTTGGAAATAATGTATGTCAAATTACTAGTTGATTCATGGAAAACTATGAAATAGGTAAAAAAAATTTACCTTAAAATAGATGCTGACAGCAGCAGTGATGTGAATTTGAAAAATCACTAAAAATAGTAGAAATGGGATTAAAAAATTAATAAATTATGTAATCTAAGCTTGATGAGTCTAATTTCATATGAAAGAAACGAAACAACCATATGAGCCGTATTTTATGAGACGTTTAAGTTTTCGTGAAATAGGGCCAGTGCGATTTCTGTACCCCCTGTTCTGACTTTGGAAATTCACAATAAATTAACCAGAGATAATTATAAGTCATGCTTTATATCTACTGATTCCTTTTTGAGTCTAGTTTCATTAGAAACAAACTTCATAAGTATTTAAGCCCTGTACAGGGAGATATATAAGTCGTAATGCATGAAGGTCAGAGTAGTCGAACCCTGAAACAGGGGAGACTTTAACTAATAAACTGTACTAATTGGCCTGATCAAAAATTCTAGAAAAAAATTAGTAAATATATGCATGAGTCTAGTTTCAGGAAAAATTTACGGAATTGGATTTTGAGTTTTGGAACTCGAGATATGATTTTTAGAGTGACTGTGATGTAGTTAGGCAGCTCGTCTGGAAATTTAAAAAAAAATGAATTGTATGAGCTGTTTAAGTAAGGAATTAAGTCCGTTAGCACCTCGTGTTCGACTCCGGCAATGGTCTCGGGTACGGGGTGTTACATTTAATTGGTATTAGAGCTACGGTTTAGTCGATTCTAGGACTACCGTAATACGTAGGGGAATAGCTATACATGCCATTATGTGTTTATCTGATAGTGTGGTGATTTCTGACAGTTAAAAATGTGTTTATTTATAGTAATGGATCCTGATCCCAACCGAGCGGTAGCTGATGATGTTGAGAGTGTAGCGCCTACTCTCGCACATGGGACGGCACCGGTAGACTCTCAACCTATTGTTAGTAATCAGAATGATGAATCTAGGCAGGCTTTTTATAGCGTGATGAATGATTGGTTCAATCAAGATATTCGAACTAATACGATCGTCCCACAACCCCACCCCGACTAATACAAACCTCGCACTGTAATATCTCCCGGAGTTGACCGTCGAGGTTGAACAAGCCCCGGTTGATAGGATTCGAAGCATGGGGCTACTTGAGTTCAAGGCTACCGATAGTGATGATCTTTGCGAAAGTGAGTTTTGGCTTGATAATACCGTTCGTGTGTTCGATGAATTATCGTGCACACCTGATGAATGTTTAAAATGTGCTATATCTCTGTTATGTGATTCTGCCTACTATTGGTGGACAACTTTGGTTTTCGTCGTGCCGAGAGAACGGGTTACTTGGGAATTCTTTCAAACTGAGTTCCGTAAGAAATATATCAGTCAAAGATTCATCGATCAGAAATGGAAAGAATTTCTTGAGCTTAAGTAGGGTTCTATGTCAGTTACTGATTATGAGCGAAAGTTTGTCAGACTTAGTAGATACGCTCGGGAATGTGTTTCGTCCGAGGCTATCATGTGTAAACGCTTCGAGGACGGGTTGAATGAAGATATAAAACTGTATGTTGGCATTCTTGAAATTAGAGAATTTGTAGTACTTGTCGAACGAGCTTGCAAAGCCGAAGAGCTCAATAAGGAGAAAAGAAAAGCTGAAGTGGAAGTAAGAGAATTTCATAAGAGGTCTTCGGGAAAGCCCTTTCAACAATCATCAAAGAAATATAAAAGTGATCCAGGCCGATCTAAAGACACTTTGGGCTTTTCCAGACGAGATCGTGATCGACCCCCTGTGAGTACACGAGTCACTTCGGTTGCCAGTGTTGGAAATGATCGTAGGGACGGAGACGGAGTGCCGATGATTGCGGTAAATGGCATTCGGGAGTTGTAGATTCCATGATCGCTCTCGTTATAAGTGCGAATCAGTGACCACTTTATCAAGGATTGCCCGAGACCGTATCGAGCAGAATGTAAATCGAGTGGGAAACCGTGCTGCTACTCGCTCGAGGTAGACCATCTAAAATGCGGGAATGCTAGTGGCGGTCGAGAGGATCTAGAGATGTTACCACCAGATCGAGGTTCGTGCTCCTGCTAGAGCTTATGCTATACGTGCACGCGAGGATGGTTTTTCACCGATGTTATTACTCGGTACATTCACTCTCTTTGATCTTGATGTGATTGCTTTGATTGACCTCGGTTCTACTCATTCTTATATATGTGAGACTTTAGCATCCAAGAAGACTTTACTGTTGAGTCTCTTGAGTTCGTTATTAGAGTGTCGAATCCCTTGGGTCATTATGTGCTTGTTGATAAGGTGTGTAAGAAATGTCCCCTAGTAATTCGAGGTTCTTGTTTTCCGGCTGATTTGATGCTTTTACTGTTTGAGGAATTTGATGTTAACCTCGGGATGGATTGGTTGACCGTACATGATGCAATTGTAAATTGCAAAAGTAAGACCATCGATTTGAGATGTGCAAATAATGAGATAATCCGAGTTGAGTCTACTAATTGGAACGGATTACCAACAATAATATCCTCGATGTTAGCTCAAAAATATGTGAGAAAGGGGTGTGAAGCGTATCTTGCATACGTACTTGATAATAAAGAATCAGAAAAGAAACTTGAATCGGTACGGTGGTTTGTGAATATCCGGATGTTTTTCAGAAGAATTACCGGGTTACCACCTATTCGGGAGGTAGAGTTTGGCATCGAACTTGTACAGGACTACACCGATTTCGATAGCTCCGTATCATATGGATCGACGGAATTAAAGGAATTGAAAGCTCGATTGCAAGAGTTGATGGATAGAGGTTTCACTCAACCGAAGTTTCTCACCTTGGGTGCACCAAGATTGTTTGTGAAAAGAAGGACGGAACCATGAGGTTGTGCATCGACTATCGTCGGTGAATAAAGTGACAATAAAGAATAAATATCCGTTATCAGCGTATTGATGATTTGTTTGATCAACTAAAGGAGCCTCGGTGTTTTCAAAGATAGATTTGAGATCGAGGTTATTATCGATTCTTGGGTTCGAAATTCGGATATACCCAAAACGACTTTTAGAACGAGATACGGTCACTATGAGTTCTTAGTGATGCCGTTTGGACTCACTAATGCCCCTGCGGTATTTATGGATTTGATGAATCGGATCTTCAGACAGTATCTGGATCGATTTGTAGTTGTGTTTATTGATGACATTTTGGTCTATTCGAGAGATGAAACCGAACATGCTGAGCACCTGAGATTAGTGTTGCAGATTTTACGGGATAAGCAGTTATATGCTAAGTTCAGTAAATGTGAGTTCTGGTTGAGAAAAGTTAGCTTTTTATGTCATGTGGTATCTGCATCGGGTATTCGAGTTGATTCGAGCAAAATTTCAGCCATACTTAACTGGAAGCCTCCGAGAAATATTACTGAGGTTCGGAGCTTTTTGGGACTTGCCGGTTACTACAGACGGTTTGTAAAGGGTTTCTCGATGATAGCCACACCAATGACGAAACTACTTCAGAAAGATGTTAAGTTTGAATGGACGAGAAAAATGTCGAAAAGTTTCGATCAACTAAAACTTATTTGATGAAGCTCCAAGACTAGTGCGGCCCGAATCGTGCAAAGAGTTTGTCATTTCTGATGATGCATCCTTACTTGGGTTGGGTTGTGTATTGATGCAAGAAGGTCGAGTTGTAGCTTATGCGTCGAGGCAATTGAAGCCACATGAGAAAAATTATCCAACCCATGATCTCGAATTAGCTGCCATCGTATTCGCTTTGAAAATATGGCGACATTACTTATTTGGTGAGAAGTGCCATGTATTTTCGGATCACAAAAGTCTCAAATATTTGATGACTCAAAGATATTTGAATCTGCGACAAAGATGTTGGCTTGAGTTGTTAAAAGATTATGAGCTTGTCATTGACTATCACCCGGGAAAGGCTAATGTGGTTGCGGATGCTTTAAGTCGTAAATCACTGTTTGCTTTACGAGCGATGAATGTACACTTGTCCGTTCTATCCGATAATGTGTTAGTAGCAAAATTAAAGGCCAAACCATTGTTGATTCATCAAATTCGTGAAGCTCAGAAAGTCGATGATGAATTGGTTGCAAAACGGGCTGAATGTGTTTCGAATATGGAATCAGAGTTTCAAATTGATGATGACTATTGTTTGAGGTTCAGAAGTCATTTGTGTGTTCCAAGAAATTCAGAACTTATCTCGACGATTCTGAACGAAGCTCATTGTAGCCGAATGTCAATTCACCCGGGGAGTACGAAAATGTACAATGATCTAAGACGTCAGTTTTGGTGGCATGGTATGAAACGAGACATATCCGATTTTGTTTCAAAGTGTTTAATATGCCAACAAGTGAAAGCGGAACATCAAGTGCCTACAGGTTTACTTCAGCCAATCATGATACCTGAATGGAAATGGGATCGAGTTACGATGGATTTTGTATCTGGGTTGCCATTTTCGGCAAGTAAGAAAGATGCGATTTGGGTTGTTGTTGATAGACTAACTAAGTCGACTCATTTTATTCCCGTACGTACGGATTATTCACTGGATAAACTGGCTGAATTGTATGTTTCTCAGATTGTAAGATTACATGGGTACCTATTTTTATTGTGTCGGATAGAGATCCGAGATTCACCTCGAGATTTTGGAAGAAATTGCAAGAAGCTTTGGGTACCAAGTTGCATTTTAGCACCACTTTTCACCCCCAGACTGATGGTCAATCCGAGCGGATAATTCAGATACTCGAGGACATGTTGAATGTTGCATCCTTGAGTTTAGTGGTTCATGGGAACGGTATTTACCTTTGATTGAATTCGCTTACAACAATAGTTTTCAATCAAGTATTAAGATGGCACCTTACGAGGCTTTGTATGGTCGTAAATGCCGTACACCGTTGTTTTGGATCGAGCTTAGGGAAAGAAAAATCTTCGGGGTTGATTTGATTAATGATGCTGAGCAGAAAGTAAAAGTAATCAGGGAAAGTCTGAAAGCAGCTGCAGATCGTCAGAAGTCGTACGCGGATTTGAAACGAAAATACATTGAGTATCAGGTGGGAGATAAAGTGTTTCTTAAAGTTTCACCTTGGAAAAAGATACTCAGATTTGGCCGTAAGGGCAAATTGAGTCCGAGGTTCATTGGGCCGTATGAAATATCCGAACGAGTTGGTCCAGTTGCATATAGATTGATTTTACCCTCTGAACTTGAAAAGATTCACAACGTTTTTCATGTTTCAATGCTTCGACGTTATAGATCTGATCCTTCGCACATAATTAATCTATCAGAGGTTGAAATTCAATCCGATATGAGTTATGAAGAAGAATCGATTCGTATCCTAGCTTGTGAAGTGAAAGAATTACGAAACAAAAAGGTTCCTTTAGTAAAAGTGTTATGGCACAAGCACGGGATGGAAGAAGCTACTTGGGAACTCGAGAACTCTATGAAAGAACGATATCCTAACTTGTTCACTAGTAAGATTTTCGTGGACGAAAATTTCTTATGTGGGGGAGAGTTGTGACAGCCCTAATTTGACCCTAGTCGGAAAGTGGTTTCGGGACCACGAAACCGAGTCATAAAAATAATTAACAGTCATATTTGATGCTTATCATATATGAATATGCATGTGTGAAAAAATTCATGCTTAAATTTTGTATATAGTATGTGAAATTTATTAAATAGGACTTGTATGAGAAAATTTAGAAATGTGCTAGGCAAATGCTAAAGTGGCCTATTAATATATGTTGGAAAGTGCTTGTACTTGCATGTCAAATTAGCCAAACTATAGGTAGTGGCCGGCCATGCTACAAATTATATAATCAAATATGAATTTTCTATTAACTTTGATTAGCTAGATGCCATATTATCATAGATGAATGTAATAAAATAGTAGGTGGGTGAAAACAAAAAAAAAAGTACTCACCTTGTTTCTTTCCAAAAACCGAAAGAGAAGAAGAGTTGGGGAGAAAGGAGACTTTCGGTCATTGAAGGAGAAGAAAGGTTAGTGAAAGGTATTGGATTTTTGAAATTTAAGCTTGTTGTAGGTTAATCATCTTGTTTCTTACTTAGCCCATGCCAAAAAAAAAAATTGAATCTTGATGGATGAATGGCACATTCGGTTATGGTTAAAGAGGAAATAATTTGATTTTAGCCTTTAAACTTTGAGGAAGAAATTGTTGTTGCAAGAAGTTGAGCTTATTGATAGTATAAATTTTTATTGCACTTATGGTAATAGCCGAACATGTAGTTGTTTAAGGTTTTGAACAAGTGTCGTTTAGGTGCTCTAGATTGTCTAAATTAGATGTTCAATCATCTAAGGGTTCGCATTGTGCATTCTTATTAAGAGTTTGATTTGAAATCATGAGATTTTGTTGACTTGTGTTTAGATGACATTCGGTCATGGTCTCTGTGTGTTTGTTAATCCGGTTTAAGTGCATAGGTGCTAAATACTTTGTATTGGAAATTTTGATGTATAAGTAGAAATTAATTAAGATGATATTGGGTAAATTCTTAGCTTAGTTGTGTTAAGTATTCGGCAATAATTATAATAATGAATATGAGAGTGTATATAAATACGTGATTGTGCATAACTTGAGTAATCGACTAAAATATGAAAATTTCATAAGTATATATATTTATATGTATGTTAGTGCCTTATGTATACATCTTGTGTCATGGGGACATTCGAAAATAAATATGTATTAAAGTTATATTTGTAGTTGTTTAATGTTACTTACCAAGTACACAAATTTGAAAGCGAAATGGTGATAGACTTAAGTGGTAAATTGATTCAAATGAATTGGTTCTAAACTGTATGTGGATGCCGTATGATTGTGTTTGATTGGGAAGTAAATTGTTTGATTTAGCTCAAGAGCTTAGAGGATCAAAGTTGGATAAGGAAAGGAAAAGAAATCGAATTGCCGTTGAAATCGTTCGACAACATCCGAGGTAAGTCTTTAAGTAATGGAACTTAGCTTATGATTTGATAAAGCAATTATATATATATGCATATATGTGTGAATGTTAATCGGGGTTTAAATCCGAGCTTGGTCTCGAAGGGCTTTTGAGCCAGTGTCATAATCCGAGCTTGGTCTCGAAGGGCTTTTAAGCCAGTGTCATAACCGACCTAGTTTCGAAGGGCCTTCGGGCCAATGTCATAATCCGAGCTTGGTCTCGAATGTGACAGCCCAAAATTGACCCTAGTCGGGGTGTGGTTTCGGGACCACAAAACCGAGGCATAAAAATAATTTAAAATTTATTTTGATGCCTATGATATGTGTTAATTTGTGTGTGACATTTTTGATGATTTGATTTAGTGTTATAAAGGTGAATTTCACTAGAAAGGACCTAGTAGTAAACTTTGAAAGTATGATGGGGAAAGGTGTGATGACTAGTTGAACATGCATGCAAAAATAAGGGATTTGCATGTCAATTTTCCCCCCCAACATGAAGTGGCCGGCCATGGCAAGAGAGTATGGGCTGAACATGTCATGAAACATGTTTTGTTGGTGCATTAGGGTGAAATAATAAACAATGGTGTATGGGTGATAAAAGAATGAAAAAAAAATGTGTGTGAGTGTGGTATCTTCTCCCCATTGCCGTGAGTTGTAGAGAAGGAAAGAAAAAATTTTGTTCATCCATTTTCTCTTCTTTGGCCGAAAATACTAAGGAAAAGGAAGGATTTTTGCTTCATGCTTGGTTTAGAAGAGAACTAGAAGGAGATTTGGCTATACTTGCATCAAGATTAAGGTATGTTTGAGGTTGTGTCATGAGATTCATGCTTGTTTTGGTTGCTAACTTGATGTGCATGTTAGCCATGGTTCAAATCCTTGTTATGCCATGAAAATGGTATTTGGCCAAGGTTGATATTGTGTTAAAGCCATTGCATGCTAAATGTGAAGCTTGTTGATGATGTATGTAATGATGGATTGACTACTCTTGAAATTTCTTTTTAGTATTCTTGAGTAGGACATTGAATTCTTTGTTTAACCATGACCGAAGTTGAAAGGGTATGGTTGTGATGTATTTGGCCATGGTGCATTCATGAGCATGATTTATGCTTGTTACTTGATTGGTAAAAAAATTTGTGTTTGGATGGGTATGAACCCCTTGAGATTCGGCCTTGCACCTATATGTGTGTATATGTTTGCACATGATGTTTTGGTTATGAAGTGAGTGATAAAAATGTTTGTTTAAAGAAGAAAATGTTGAAGAATGGTTGTGAAATTGCAAGTACATTCGGCCTAGTACACATATGATGTGAAAATCTTGGAATTTATTGTTGATTTGGTGCAAGAATGACTAAGTATAATCGGCCATATGAGTGCTTGATGCTATATTATAAGTATTGAGCTACAATATGTAAAGCATTAGCTAGTAAAATGTGTGCCATTCATGTGTGGTGTTAAACATGTAATTGGCCTCAACATCAACATGCATAATCGGCCATGAATGAGTGCCTAAGAGGTTGTGTTGTTTGGCCATGAGTAAGCATGTTGAAGGCTTTGTGTGTTGAGTCGATTCATGAATTCCGTACTTATGTGACTTTAATGTCTAGTGAATATATGTGGGCTAAGTGCCTTGAGTTCCTCTTTTTGATACTCAAATGATTGAATCAATTTATTTGCTAAATTAAGCTCAAGAGCAAAGGGGGACCAAATCCGATAAAGGGAAGGAAAAAGTAGTTGAATAGCCATCGGAATCGTTCGACAACATCCGAGGTAAGTTTTCGAGTATCGAAACTTAGATTTTGATTCGATTGAATGAAGTAATAAGCAATCGAAATTGTGCCCTTGTATGTGGCCATTGAGCCGAAATGATATTCTTGATTAAGTAAATTGTGCATAAAAGTTTGTTATGAAATTGAAACAAAGATGTGTATGAATGTGCGATTGTGATATCGGGCTAAGCCCAAGGCAATTGTGCGAGTTGTGATATTTGGGCTAAGCCCAAGGCAATGGTGCGAAGCTATGATATCGGGCTAAGCCCAAGGCAATTGTGCGAGTTGTGATATCCGGGTTAAGTCCCGAAGGCATTTGTAAAGGGTTACCATAACCGGCTATGTCCCAAGGCGTTTGAATGAGTAGCTATATCCGGTTAAACTCGAAGGTATGTGATTTGAAAATTATAAGCTTGCTGTAAAATTTTCAGTTAATGCACTTGTGAAGTTCCCAACAACAAGGTATGTTTTGTGTGTGCTTTGCACACTATGAGTAAGTGCGTATGAATATTCGCTCCAATGATAGATGAGCTATCGGCATTAACTAAGCCGTTATTTGTGTATGAACATGAGAGTTGGGATTGTGAAGTAAGCATGTCTTTGAGAAATTGTGCATATGAATTATTGTTTAGCTACTTGAATGCTATGCTTTGGTTGTGTGTATATTATGGCTCAAACTTACTAAGCATAAATTGCTTACTCCGTTTCTTTGTTTCTCTGTTTATAGATTTTGCTCGTTAGCGATCGGATTCGGGATCATAGAAGTTGAAGTCAACCACACTATCAAAGCCCTTTTGGTACTCCTTTAGTTGAGTTTTGGATATGGCATGTATAGGACTACCTCGGTTATTTTTAAGTACTTGTGATGTATATGTACGGCCATGCGAAAATGGTTCGTAAAAGTGGAGTATGGAATTTGACCATATGTGGTTTGTAATTATATTTGGTTTCATGATGTGATTATGGTTTGGAATGAGAGAGTTGGTCACATGATCAGCCATTGGAATGGCTAAATATGATCATATGTGGACCTAAGTATGACTAGACTATAGTTGGTCCATGGGAACTACAATATAGGTAAAGCCTACCTTAAAAACAGAGGCTGCCAGCTGCTGTAACGTGGATGTGAAAAATCACCAAAATTTGTAGGAATGGCATTAAATAGTGAATAAATTATGTGATCTAACCTTGACGAGTCTATTTTCATATGAAAGTAACGAAACGATCATATGATCAGTATACCGGGAGATATTAAAGTTCTCGTGAGACAGGGCCAGGACGGTTTCTGGGTCCCCTGTCGCGACTTTGAAAATTTTCCATAAATTATCCAGAATGAATTAGAAGTCATTCCTTATATGTGCAGATTCCTTTTTGAGTCTAGTTTCATTGGAAACAAACGGTATCAGTATTGAAACCCTGTACAGAGAGATATTCAAGTTGTAACGTGCAAAGGTCAGTGCAGTCGACCCCTGTAACATGGGCGACTTTAACTAATAAACTGTACCAATTGGCCCGACCAAAAATTCTAGAAATAAATCCATGGATGGATATATGAGTCTAAATTCAGGTAAAATTTACGGAATCAGTTTCCGAGTTGTAAAACTCGAGATATGCTTTTTTTTAAGGCGACAGTGATGCAGTTTTCCAGCTTGCCTGGGAATGTCAAATTGGTCGGTGCCATAAGTGGTTTTGGCTTGTTAACCCCTCATGTCCGACACCGGCAACGGTCTCGGGTTCGGGGTGTTACATCGAAGGGCTTTTTAAGTCAGCGCTAAGAATCGGGCTTGGTTCCGAAGGGCGACTGTGACGGCATAATATTGAGTTGAAAACTCATAAATATTCGTATGAGAAATCATATAATACATGTTGAAACAATTTTAAACAAATGTGCTACTTACAGTAAGATAACTAGGTAAGTAATTTACTCTCGTTGAGAATATGATTATGATAAATTATGACTTTGAAATTGGTAGGGATGCTTAGACCATTGTTTAAAATCATTCAACGCTTATGATCCGATTATGATGTATGAGTTCAATTAGAGAGTTCAACTTCACAAATGTGAGATGTAGGTGTATATGCATGAGATTGACACGGAAATGTGAGAGGAACGATTCGGCTATAGAATGAATTTAGTTGGATATATATATTGCTTCCACCTTTGTGATATGAATGATAAAAGTAGTACCTTAGTTATTTTCTATTCGGCCAAAGGATGAAACAAACAAACTTAGATATTATTATGCCATCCTTTTAAATGATTTCATTATTTAAAACTTACTAAGCATCGAAATGCTTATTCTTTTGCTTTAATTCTCTGTTTTATAGATTTTGTTCGTCAGCTATCGGACTCGGAAGCGTCAAAGTCGAAGTCATCCACACTATCTAAGCCCCTTTTGGTACTCTTCAGTTGAACTTGATAATGGCATGTATAGGGCTGACCCTTGTTGTTGATTAAGTATCTTTTGGTAATGTATATTCGTATAGCCATGCGAAAATGGCTTGTATATTTTGAGTATAACATTATGATCATTTTGTATATATGGTCTTATGATATGGTTATTAAGTGGTGTGGAAGTAATACGGTAATGATTAGCCATTGGAATGGCCAATCATGGTCCTATTGGTGCTACGTATGTCATGGCTAATCGTGATTATACTTGGAAATAATGTATGTCAAATTACTAGTTGATTCATAGAAAACTATGAAATAGGTACAAAAAAATTTACCTTAAAATAGATGCTGACAGCAGCAGTGATGTGAATTTGAAAAATCACTAAAAATAGTAGAAATGGAATTAAATAATGAATAAATTATGTAATCTAATCTTGATGAGTCTAATTTCATATGAAAGAAACGAAACGACCATATGAGCCGTATTTTATGAGACGTTTAAGTTTTCGTGAAACAGGACCAGAGCGATTTCTGTATCTCCTATTCTGACTTTGGAAATTCACAATAAATTAACCAGAGATAATTATAAGTCATGCTTTATATGTACTGATTCCTTTTTGAGTATAGTTTCATTAGAAACAAACTTCATAAGTATTCAAGCCCTGTACAGGGAGATATATAAGTCGTAATGCATGAAGGTCAGAGTAGTTGAACCCTGAAACAGGGGAGACTTTAACTAATAAACTGTACTAATTGGCCTGATCAAAAATTCTAGAAAAAAATTAGTAGATATATGCATGAGTCTAGTTTCAGGAAAAATTTACGGAATTGAATTTTGAGTTTTGGAACTCGAGATATGATTTTTAGAGTGACTGTGATGCAGTTAGGCAGCTCATCTGGAAATTTTAAAAAATAAATTGTATGAGTTGTTTAAGTAAGGAATTAAGTCCGTTAGCACCTCGTGTTCGACTCCGGCAACGGTCTCGGGTACGGGGTGTTACAGAGTAAGCTATTAAACTTAGTAAGCTCGTATAGCTAAAGAGTACATCTTACCATTCATTCATAATTTAAGTAAATAGACATAGCATAATGCAAATCAATTTGAATACAAAAGCCTAACACATATTCAATCAAAAGGTTAGACATGAACTCACAAATCCCATAGATTCAATGCTTATACAATTCATGATCATACCCGTACTATTACATATCAATCTCTTCCTCTTTCATAACATCAATATACCCGTTGAACCATTAGGAATAATATCGGATACTTTGGAATCTCGCACACTAAGTGGCAATACATGGTCGAAACCATCTCAATCTCATATCTCATATAAATGCTCACTCTCAAGCTGTCACTAGGTCTACTCACACAAGCTGACGGTCAATACGTAACTACACAGTGCTGCTCACTCAAGCTGATGAGTAACCGCAACAAATTCCAAAAAACTCAACCACCGATAGAATGTATAGGACTAGCCCCCAAAACACGGTAACCCCTAATGACATGTCATTTGTATCCTATTTATTCCTAAGGTTTAACCGGGATTTATACATCATTGATAACTCGTTGAGAATTTTCGTGGTGTGATATCGTCTCAATTATAATAATTAAGCATTCAAACACATATAATTTAATGCTTATTAAACAAATGAACTTACATTGACCACAAAAAATGACGAAATAAGATCGACTAGTTACTTTATCTTTCCCTCGATCTAGTTCCATACGAGGCTTAACTTGATATGTACTAGAAATGTTGGCCGAATTCTTCAAATCCTAACCATGGTTTCTCAATCTTCAAATTTGGTGGTATTTTGCTTTTAAGAAGATGATACCTTAGTTTTTACTTATTTTAATTTTAAGTTATTTGGCTATTTACTAATTTAACCTTAACATATAACCTTTATAATTTCATTTTAATGATCATAAATGTCCACTCATAATAACAGTGGTATAATTACCACATAAATCCCCTAACTACTTAATTTCATAGCCATTTAGTACCTTTAACTTATAGAACTCTAATTTTGCACCTTTTTCCAATTAGTCATTTTCATTAAATTAAGCCTGAAAACGTCAAAATTTCTTAACGAAATTTTCATGACTCTATTAACATGCTATAAACCTTAAAATAATAATAAAATAAATATTTCCACATTGGATTTGTGGTCTCAAAACCACTGTTCTGATTTCACTGAAAACGGCTATTATAACTCTGCCCCCTTAGGAATTTTCATCTTAAAAAATCTTACCAGAAAATAGGTTAGGGTACTACTTCCTCTTAGCTTCTTCGGGTTCCCATGTAGCTTCTTTTAAACCATGACGTTGCCAAAGTACCTTCACTAGAGCTCTGCTTTTGTTTCTTAACTCTTTAATTTCTCGGGGCAAGATTCTGATTGGTGCTTGACTATACGTCATATCTAGCCGAATTTCAATCTCTGCCGGAGAAATTATGTGTGACAGATCTGATCTATACCGTCTTAACATGGATACATGAAATACATTATGAATCTTTTCCAACTCTGACAGTAACTCAAGTCAATAAGCCACTCGCCCAATTCTCTCTATAATCTCGAACAGTCTGATAAATCACGGACTCAACTTTTCTTTGCGACCGAGTCAAAGAATTTTCTTCCATGGTGTTACTTTCAGAAACACTCTAACATTGATTTGAAATTCAATATCTTTACGTTTCAAATCCACATATGATTTCTGTCGATCTACAGCTGTTTTCAAATTATCACAAATTACTTTTACATTCTCTTCAGTTTCTCTGATCAAATCAGCCTCGTGAATCTTTTTCTCACTAAGCTCGGTCTAGTACAACGGAGTTTGGCATTTACGACCATATAAAGCTTCATATGGTGCCATCTTTATGCTCGACCGATAACTATTATTATACGCAAATTCAACCAATGGTAAATAATTTTTCCCAGTTGCCTTCAAACTCTAAAACACAATAATAAAGCATATCTTCGAGAATCTGAATCACTCTCTCAAATTGACCATTAGTTTGAGGATGAAATCAACCATGTGCCCAAAGACTCTTGCAATTTCTTCCAAAATCGTGACATAAACTGCGGATATCTATCCAAAACAATAGAAACTGGCACCCTGTACAATCTGAGAATCTCAGAGATGTATAATTCAGCTAATCTATCAAGTGAAAAGTCTGTACATACCGAAATGAAATGTGCAGATTTCGTTAAATGATCAACAACACCCCAAATAACATCTTTCTTTTTCAGAGATAGAGTAACCCCGATACGAAATCCATCATAACGCTATCCCATTTCCACTCAGGTCTTAGGTACTTGATGTTCGGCTTTAACCTATTGACAAACCAAGCAACTCGACAGAAATTCAGAAATATCACGTTTCATACCTGACCACCAATAGAACTGTTTCAAATCATTATACATCTTAGTACTCCCCAGATGAACAGACAAGCTACCACTGTGTGCTTCGTGTAAACTTTTTGTGTAAGCTCTGGATTTTTCAGTACACACACTCTTCCTCGAAATAACAAGCAATCATCGAATTCGATATGATACTTTGAATCAGTAGTCAACTCGCACTGTACTTTTTTAGCTTGCAATTCATTATCACATTTTTGAGCCTCACAAATTTGCTGGAGAAATATTGGTTTAGCTTTTAACTCAGCTAAAATCGAACCATCATCAGATAATATCAATCGTGTATTCATCACTCTCAAAGCGAACAAAGATTTTCTACTTAGAGCATTCGTAACTATATTTGCTTTCCCCGGATGATAATCAATCACTAACTCAGAGTCTTTCAATAATTCGAGCCATCTTCGTTGTCTGAAATTCAAATCTTTCTAAGACATCAAATACTTCAAACTCTTGTGGTCAGTAAATATGCGGTACTTCTCACCGAACAAATAATGTCGCCAAATTTTCAATGTGAAAACAATAGTGGCTAACTCTAAGTCGTGCGTCGGGTAATTCTTTTCATGTGGTTTAAACTGTCTAGAAGCATACACTATCACTTTACCTTCTTAAATTAAAACACATCCGAAACCATTCAATGACGCATCACTTATAATTACAAACTCTTTATCTTGCTCAGGTTGAACTAAAACTGGTGCCTCAATTAACAGTGCTTTCAACTAATCAAAACTCTATTGACATTTTTTAGACCACTCAAACTTCACATCTTTTTGCAATAAATGAGTTATCGGTGTAGCTATCATTGAGAAGCCTTTTAAAAAACACCAATAATAGCCAGCTAATCCTAGAAAACTTTTGACCTCAAAAATATTTCTCGATGGTTTCCGGTCAACAACTACTGAAATTTTACTCGGATCAACTCGGATGCCTTCAACTGAAACAGTGTGTCCCAAAAATCCAACTTCTTAGAGCCAAAACACACATTTACTGAATTTAGAAAAAAATTGCTTGTCTCTCAATGTTTGTAACACAATCCTCAAATGCTCAGTATGCTCAGATTCGTCTCAAGAATATATCAGACTGTCATCAATGAATACAGCTACGAATATGTCTAAATACGGTTTGAAAATTCTATTCATCAAATCTATAAAAACAGCAAGAGTGTTAGTTAATCCGAACGGCATAACAAGAAATTCATAATGTTTGTACCTGGTTCTAAACGTAGTTTTTAGCACATCTGAATCTTTAACTCGTAACTTATAATAACCACATCTCAGATCAATCTTAGAAAATATTGTTGCTCCTTTTAACTGACCAAAAAAAGCATCAATTCGAGGTAACGGATACTTGTTCTTGATCGTAAATTTATTAAGCTGTCGATAGTTTATACATAATCTCATTGATCCATCTTTCATCTTTACGAACAGAACTGGTGCACCCTAGGGCGAAAAACTAGGTCATGTAAAACCTCTATCTGTTAACTCTTGCAACTGAGCTTTCAACTCTTTTAACTCTGTAGGAGCCATTTTGCACGAAGCTATCGATATCAGTGATGTTCTCAGTACTAACTCAATAGAAAATTCAACCTCTCTGATCATTGGTAACCTGGGTAATTCCTCTGGAAACACATTTGGATATTCACAAACCACTGGCACTGATTCAATCTTTAATCTAGACACTTTTGTATCAAGTACATACACAAGGTAAGCATTGCAACCCTTTCTCACATATTTCTGTTCTAGCATAGTCGATATCATAATAGGCAATCCACTCGAATCATCGGATTTAATGCGAATAATTTCACTATTTTGACATTTCAACTCAATAATCTTTTGTCTATAGTTTACAACAACATCATGCAGAGTCAACCGATCCGTACCCAAAATCATATCAAATTCATCAAACGGTAAAAGCATCAAATCGGCCAGAAAATAGTAACCCCAAGTCATCAAATGACAATTCTTGCAAACTTTTTCAACTAAGACATACTGGCTTAAGGGTTTCGATACTTTAATCACGAATTCAGTGGACTCAATAGGTAAAATCTTACTAGACACTAAATTCATACATAAATATGAATAAGTTGATCTAGGATCATTCAAAGCAATTACATCAGTGTCATAAAGAGAAAATGTATCGGTGATAACATCTGGTGCCGATGCATCTTCGCGAGCACGAACAGCATAGGCTCTAAGTGGCACTCGAGCCTCTAATCTCACAATAGAACCCTTTGTAGCACCTTTGCTACTAGTCACATTTCTAGTATTTTGAGGTGGTCTCCCTTTGGCAGCCGTACTACTCGTGTGACAGCCTTAAAACGACCCTAGTCGGAATGTGGTTTCGGGACCACAAAAACCGAGGCATAAAAATAATTTGATATTTATTTTGATGCCTATAATATGTGTTAACTCATGTGTGACATTTTTGATGCTTTAATTTAGAGTTATAAATGTGAATTTCACTAGAAAGGACCTAGTAGAAAACTTTGAAAGTATGATGGGGAATGTGTGATGACTAATTAAAGCATGCATGCAAAACAATGGCCTTGCATGTCAAATACCCTCTTTTACAAGTGATGGCCGGCCATGACAAAGAATATGGGCAAAACATGTCATAGACATGTTTTGTTGGTGAATCATGGGTGAAAAAATAAATTAATGAGCATGGGTAATAAAGAAATGGAAAAAGAAAAAATGGTCTCATGCATGCCCCATTGTCAGTGTATTGAGGAAGAGAAAAGAAAAAATTGTTCATCCATTTTCATTCTCTCTTGACCGAAAATACTAGAGGGAAGGAGAAATTTTGCTTCATGCTTGGTTTGGAAGAGGATTAGGAAGAGGTTTGGCTATACTTGCATCAAGATTAAGGTATGTTTGAGGTTGTGCCATGAGATTCATGCATGTTTTAGTTGATAGCTTGATGCTCTTGTTAGCCCATGGTTCAAACCTTTGTTATATCATGGGGATGGTATTTGGCCAAGGTGGATTTTGTGTTAATGCCATTGCTTGTTAAATATGAAGCTTGCTAATGATATATGTGATGGTGGATTGATGGCTCTTGGACTTTCTTTTTAGTATTTTTGAGTAAGACATTAAGTTCTTTGTTTAATCATGACCAAAATTATGGTGTTGTGATGTATTCGGCCATGGTACATCCAAAAGTGTGATTTATACTCATTGCATGGAAAGTAAGATTTGTGTTTTGAAATTATGTTCATGTTTAGTTACAATCAAATTGAGATTCGGCTCTAGCATATATATATGTATATATGTTTGTACATGATGTATTGGTCGACATATATTCTATTTCAAGGTGTATATTTGCTTGTGATGATGTTTTGTTATGAAGTAAATGAGAGATGTGTATTGAGCTACGATATGTAATGCGTTAGTTAGTAAAATGTATGCTGTTTTTGTGTGGTATTAAGTGTATAATTGGCCTCAACATGGACATGCATATTCGGCCACATGAGGGGAAATTGGTGTGCATGCATTCGGTTAGAGGCAAGCATATTGATGCCTATTCTTGGCTTAGAAAATTCGGCTAAGAGGAATATTAACTAATGTGTTGAGTTCGTTTCATGATTTCGTACACATGCGACTTTGATGCCTAATGAGTATATATATTGGCTAAGTACCTTGTATTCCTCTTTTGATGCTCAAATGATTAAATCGATTTATTTGTTAAATTAAGCTCAAGAGCAAAGGGGAACTAGATTCGATAAAGGGAAGGAAAAAGTGGTCGAATAGCCATTGAAATCGTTGGACGACATCCTAGGTAAGTTCTTGAGTAATAGAGCTTAAATTCTGAATTGATTAGATCATGTTTAAAGCAAATTAAAATCATGCTCTTTGTGTGTGGCTATTGAGCCGAAATTGCAAGTGTGAAAAGTGCCTTGTGTTTGAGTTTTGCTAATGAAAATGAAATACGAATGTGTCATAATTTATTGATAATTGAGCTCGGTTATTCGAATGATGTCCGTGCTAAGTCCCAAGGCTTTGTGCTAAGTGACTATATCCGGACTAGGATCCGAAGGCATTCGTATGCGAGTTAATAAATCGGGCTAAGCCCAAGGCATTTGTGCAAGTTACTAAACCCGGGTTAAGTCCCAAGGCATTCGTGCGAGTCACTATAACCAAGCTTCGTCCGAAGGCATTTGAGCGAGTCGTTATATCCGGTTAAATTCAAGGTACGTGATTCGAGAATGAGCGATCTTGCTGTAAAATTTTCAGTTAATACGCTTGAAAAATTCCAGCAATGAGGTATGTTCGTATGTGCTTGAATTAGTTGATTCCTTGAATAATATTCGCTCATCGAGTAATGAGTTTCGGTATTTGGCTAAGATGATCCCTTATGTATGAACATAGGGGTTGGAATGTGAAATGAGTAGGATATTGAGAATTTGTGCATATGAAATTATCCGTTAGCTTTATGAATGCTATGCTTTTGTTGTGCTGGAATTTCTTGCTCAAACTTGCTAAGCATAAATTGCTTATTCCGTTTTCTCTGTTTCTTTGTTTATAGATTTTGGCTCGTCACTATCGGACTCGGGATTTTGGAAGTCGAAGTCTCCCACACTATCAAAGCCCCATTTTGGTACAATTTTGGTTGAACTTTGAAATGGCATGTATAGGACTACCCTTTTGTTGAAGGTCATGTACCTTTCGGTTTTGTGTAAACTTGGATAGCCATGCGAAAATGGCTTATATACGTTTTAGCATAGTACCATAATCGTTTGTATGTTGATCATTATGAGGTATGGAATTGTTTTGAAACGATTAGCCATTGGAATGGTTAATCATGATCACACTTTGTGCTATGTATGCAAAAAGGGCCAATTGAATCATGGAAATCATGAAATAGGTAAAGCCTACCTTAAAGGCAGATGCTGACAGCAGCAGTGATGTGGATGTGAAAAATAACTAAAAATAGTAGGAATAGTATTAAATAGTGAATAAATTATGTAAATGAACTTTGATGAATCTACTTTCATATGGAAGAAACGAAACGGTCATATGAGTTATATGTTAAGAGATATTAAAGTTCTCGTGAAACAGGGCCAGAACGGTTTCTGGATCCCCTGTTCCGACTTTGGAAATTCATTGTAAATTAACCAGAGATAATTAGGAGTCATGCCATATATGTATAGATTCCTCTCTGAGTCTAGTTTCTATAGAAACAAACGGCATCAGTATTATAGCCCTGTACAAGGAGATATGCAATTCATAACGCACGAAGGTCAGTGTAGTCGAACCCTGGAATAGGGGAGACTTTAACTAATAAACTGTACTAATTGGCTAGACGAAAAATTATAAAAAAAAATATGTAGATGGAAATATGAGTCTAGTTTCAGGGAAAAATTACGAATCAAATTTTCGAGCTTTGAAACTCAAGATATAATTTTTAAGGCGACAGTGATGCAGTGACCAGCTAGTCTGGAAATTTCTAAATGGACTGTGAAAATAGTTAAGTCTGTGTGCACCTTGTGTCTGATTCCGGTAACGGACTCGGGTACGGGGTGTTACAACTCGGCCTTGTGACAATCACGAATAAAATGATCTTGTGAGCCATATCTGAAACAAGCTTTATTATTCATCCAACAATCTCCAAAATGTTGTTTTCCACATTGTTGACACCCAGGTTTGTTGAGTTTGACACTATTAACACTCAATACTGCAGTAGCTTGAGCTTTTGGACTCGTGTGTTTTTTCCCACGACTTCTATTGGAATACCCCCAATGATGCAGTCGAACGGTTATAAGAATCCCTTGATTTCTTTGAAGAAGAATGACAGGGTTTACTCATTGACTTCTTTCTTGAGTCTCTAGCCACAAAATCGACTCTTCTCTTTTCTTTGCTAAGCTCCTCGGCTTTGCAAGCTCTATCGGCTAAAACAACAAATTCTTTAAATTCCAAAATTCTGACTAAAAGCTTGATATCCTCATTGAACCCGCCTTTGAACCACTTACACATAATTTCTTCAGTGGAAATGCATTCTCGAGCATACTTACTCAGTCTCACCAATTCTCTTTCGTACTCTATTACGATCATACGACCCTGTTTCAATTTTAGAAATTTTTTACTATTTTGATCAATAAATTGCTGACTTATATATTTCTTTCTAAAATCAGTCTGAAAGAATTCCCACGTGACCCATTTCCTTGGCACCACAGATATTAAGGTGCTTTACCACTGGTATGCAGTATCTCTCAGAAGTGATACAACACATTTAACACATTTTGCTGGCGTAGAAGATAATTCATCAAATACGAGGATTGTATTCTTTAGCCAAAACTAAGTTCTCTCAGGATCATCATCAACTGTAGCTCTAAACTCTTCAGCTTCATGCTTTCGAATTTTATCAATAGGTAGCTTACTCATACACAAAGGTTCCAAAACTTGACGACCTACGGGAATCGGTTGGAGAAAAGGTGGTGGTAGAGGTTTCTAAGCAGCAGGATTCGTTCGGAAAAAATCAGTGAGCCATTCATTCATCATTTTGAAGAAGGCTTTCTTGGCCTCTCCTCCATGACCCTCAGATACAGGTCTCGATTCAGATGGCGCTACTCCGTGAATGGAGGTTGGCGCTTTACTTTTTACATCATCAGAAACTGCTCGATTGTGATCCATTACAATATGAAAACATAATTTAAAATTGTTAAGAGATATCACACTATCAAAGGTTAAATATGGCAAGTATAGCTAGACTCACACACGCTACATTAGTCCGAGAATCGACTAAACCGTAGCTTTGATACCAATAAATGTAACACCCCTAACTTGTATCCGTCGCCAGAATAGGGTTACAAAGTATTACCGGACTTATATATTAAACAATCATACATTTCACATTCATTTCCCAAATCCAAAAAAGAGTCAATCAAATTCAATCATATAGTCTCTAGCACGAGCCCTCAAGGCCCAAAATAAGCATTAAGAGTGGTTCGAGACTAAATCGAACACGTAATAATTTTTTTAAAAAAAAATATAGAAAATTTTAAAGTACAGGGGACACATGCCCGTGTGGCCAGGCCGTGTGTCTCACACGGCCAAGAGACACGCCAGTGTCACAGGCTGTGTGGACATTCAAAATGGGATCACATGGCCGTATCCCAGCCTGTGTCTGACCCCATGTAACTCATTGACTTGGGTCACACGGTCAATCACATGCCCATGTAACTAGCCCGTGTACCCTTCGAAATGGTCTCACACTCCTGTGTGTCAGGCCATGTGAAGTTACTGACTTGGTTTCTAAATAAATACCAGGGAACACACGGCCGTTTCACCTGGCTGTGTGTCACACACGACCGTTTCACCTGGCTGTGTCACACACGACTAAGACACACGCCTTTGTCTCTACCCGTGTGGACAAAAATAGGCTATGTTTCAAGCCATATTTCTCACCCAAATTTGCAACAACCTAAACACATCGAATAGATATGACCATAACATCAATAAGCATTCAAACCAATCAAAACCAAGTCCAAATCATGCAATACCAATGCCAACAACAGAAATGCTCATAAACATCACAATTGGCCATTCATAATCATAGTAATATTACTTCCAAAAGTCACCTAAATGATCAAACTCATTTAATGGACTTTGTGTAAAACCCCTTGTAACACCCCGTACCCGAGTCTGTTACCGGAGTCGAACACAAGGTGCACACAAACTTGACTTAATCATTTCCACTGTCCATTTAAAAATTTCCAGACAAGCTGGTTACTGCATCACTGTCGCCTTAAAAATCATATCTTGAGTTTCAAAACTTGAAAATCAGTTTTGTAATTTTTCTCCGAAACTAGACTCATATGTCCATCTACAAATTTTTTTCTCGAATTTTTGGTCTGGCCAATTAGTACAGTTTATTAGTTAAAGTCTCCCCTATTCCAGGGTTCGACTACACTGACCTTTATGCATTACGAATTGGATATCTTCCTATACAGGTCTTCAATACTGTTGCCGTTTGTTTCTATAGAAACTAGACTCAGAGAGAAATCTATACATATATGGCATGACTCATAATTATCTCTGGTTAATTTACAATGAATTTTCAAAGTCGGAACAGGGGATCCAGAAACCGTTCTGGCCCTGTTTCACGAGAACTTTAATATCTCTTAACATATAACTCATATGACCGTTTCGTTTCTTCCATATGAAAGTAGATTCATCAAGGTTCATTTAAATAATTTATTCACTATTTAATACCATTCCTACTATTTTTAGTGATTTTTCACATCCACATCACTGCTGCTGTCAGCATCTGCCTTTAAGGTAGGCTTTACCTATTTCATGATTTCCATGATTCAATTGGCCCTTTTTGCATACATAGCACAAAGTGTGATCATGATTAACCATTCCAATGGCTAATCGCTCAAAACAATTCCATACCTCATAATGATCAACATACAAACGATTATAGTACTATGCTAAAACGATATAAGCCATTTTCGCATGGCTATCCAAGTTTACACAAAACCGAAAGGTACATGACCTACAACAAAAGGGTAGTCCTATACATGCCATTTCAAAGTTCAACCAAAATTGTACCAAAATGGGGGCTTTGATAGTGTGGATGACTTCGACTTCGATGATCCCGAATCCGATAGCTAACGAGCAAAACCTATAAAACAAAGAGCCAAAGCAACGGGGTAAGCATTTTAATGCTTAGTAAGTCTCAAGCAATGAAATCAGCTTTGACTAAAGTATTACATTCACATAGCTAAATGAATCACTCTATTAATACACATTCTCATAATCATACTTACTTCACATTACCGAACCCTTATGTTCATACACAAAAGAACAACTTAGCCAAAGGCGGTAGCTCGTTTATCAACCGAGCGAATACTCACTTGTAAGGACTCAACTAATTCAAGCACATACGAACATACCTCATTGCTGGAATTTTCACAAGTGTATAAACTGAAATTTTACAGCAAGATTGCTCATTTCCGAGTCACGTACCTTCGGGATTTAACCGGATACAACCACAAGCACAATTGCCTTCGGGTCTTAACCCGGATTTGGTAACTTGCACCATTGCCTTCGGGTCTTAGCCCGGATATAACAACTCGCATGAATGCCTTCGGGTCTTAGCCCGGACATAATCACTAGCATAAATGCCTTCGGGACTTAGCCCAGATATCATTCAAATGCTCATGTACACATATATCAATAATCACGACACATCCATATTTCATTTTCGTTACTAAGGCTCAAACACAAAATATTTATCAAACCTTTACAATTTCGGCTCAATAGCCACACACAAGGAGCATGATTTCAATATAATTCAAGTAGGGTCATTACTCGAAAACTTACCTCGGATGTTGTCGAACGATTTCGACTGCTATTCAACTACTTTTTCCTTCCCTTTATCGGATTTAGCTCCCCTTTGCTCTTGAGCTTAATTTAACAAATAAATTGATTTAATCATTTGAGCATCAAAAGAGGAATTCAAGGTACTTAGCCCAGATATTTTCATTAGACATTAAAGTCACGTAGGTACGGAAATCATGAATCAACTCAACACATTAGTTAGTACTCTCCTTAGCCGAATTTTCTAAGCCAAGAATAGGCATCAATATGTTTGCCTCTAACCGAATGCATGCACACCAATTCCCCTCATGTGGCGAATATGCATGTCCATGTTGAGGCCAATTATACACTTAATACCACACACAAAAAAAAAAACAGCATACATTCTACTAACTAATGCATTCCATATTGTAACTCAATACACATCTATCATTTCCTTCATAACCGAAACATCATCATAAGTAAGTATATACCTTGAGATAGTATATATGTCATACCAATACATCATGTGCAAACATATATACATATATATATGCTAGAGCCGAATCTCAAGTTGATTATAATTAAACATGAACATAAATCCAAAACACAAATCTTACTTTCCATGCAATGAGCATAAATCATACTTATGAATGTACCATGGCCGAATACATCACAACACCATAATTTTGGTCATGATTAAACAAAGAACTTAATGTCTTACTCAAAATACTAAAAAGAAAGTCCAAGAGCCATCAATCCACCATCACATATATCATTAGCAAGCTTCATATTTAACATGCAATGGCATTAACACAAAATCCACCTTGGCCAAATACCATCCCCATGATATAACAAAGATTTGAACCATGGGCTAATAAGAACATCAAGTTAGCAACCAAAACATGCATGAATCTCATGGCACAACATCAAACATACCTTAATCTAGACACTAGTATGGCCAAGCCTCCTCCTAATCCTCTTCCAAACCAAGCATGAAGCAAAATTCTTTCCTTCTTCTTTAGTATTTTCTACCAAAAGAATGAGAAAAGATGAAGAATTTTTTTCTTTGCTTTTCTTCAACTCACTGCAAAGGGGGGTTCACTCACACACATTTTTTTTCATTCTTTATTACCCATACTTATTTGTTTATTTCTTTTCTCCCATGATGAACCAACATAACATGTCTAGGACATGTTTTGCCCATGATTCCTTGTCATGGCCGGCCACTAGAACTTGGGGGGAAATTTGACATGCAAGTCCTCCCCTTTGACTACATGCACTATTAGGTCCTTATGGATTAGCCTATCACTTTGTCACACAAGTCCTACTAACTGAATTCACATGCAATCGGCTAAATCGAAGCTTGAAATTTTCACACATTCATAATTACATATTCTAGACAATAAATATTACGTTCAAACATTTCGGTGACTCGGTTTAGCGGTCCCGAAACCACTTCTCGACTAGGGTCAATTTTGGGCTGTCATAACTCTCCCCCACTTAAGAAATTTTCGTCCCCGAAAATCTTACCGGTAAATAGGTTTGGGTAACGCTCTTTCATAGAGTTCTCGGGTTCCCAAGTAGCTTCTTCCATCCCGTGTTTGAGCCATAACACTTTTACTAACGGAACCCTTTTGTTTCGCAACTCCTTTATTTCACGAGCTAGGATACGAATCGGTTCTTCTTCATAACTCATATCGGCTTGAATTTCAACATCTGATGGACTAATTACATGCGATGGATCAGATCTATAGCGTCGAAGCATTGAAACATGGAAGACGTTGTGAATCTTTTCGAGTTCAGGGGGCAAAATCAAACGATACGCAACTAGGCCAACTCGTTCGGAGATTTCGTACGGCCCAATGAATCTCGGGCTCAACTTGCCCTTACGGCCGAATCTGAGTATCTTTTTCCAAGGCGAAACTTTAAGAAACACTTTATCTCCCACCGATACTCAATGTCCTTTCGCTTCAAATCCGCGACGATTTACGACGATCGTGGTCGCCTTGACTTTCACGGATTACCTTTACCTTCATTCAAAGATCTTTAATCAAATCCACTCAAAATTTTGCTTTCACCGAGCTCGGTCCAAAACAATGGTGTACGGCATTTACGCCCGTACAAGGCCTCGTAAGGCGCCATCTTAATACTTGATTGAAAACTATTGTTGTGTTAATTCAATCAAAGGTAAATACCGTTCCCATGAACCATCGAACTCGAGGATGCAACATCTCAACATATCCTCAAGTATCCGAATTATCCGCCGGATTGACCATCGGTTTGGGGTGAAAAGCGGTCTTTGAAATGCAACTTGGTACCCAAAGCTTCTTGCAATTTCTTCCAAAATCGCGAGGTGAATCTCGGATCTCTATCCGACACAATGTAAATCGGTACCCGTGTAATCTCACAACTGGGAAACGATAATTCAGCTAGTTTATCCAATGAAAAATCCAGACGCACGGGATAAAGTGAGCCGACTTAGTCACCTATCAACAACAACCCAAATCGCATCCTTCTTACTTGATGACAATGGCGGTCAGGACACAAAGTCCATTGTGACTCGATCCCATTTCCACTCGGGTATCATAATCGGTGAAGTAATCCTCAAGGCACTTGATGTTCCGCTTTCACTTGTTGACATATTAAACATCTCAAACAAAGTCGGAGATGTCTCGTTTCATACCATGCCACCAAAACCGACGTTTCAAATCGTTGTACATCTTCGTACTCCCGGGTGGATTGCCATTCGGCTACAATGGGCTTCGTTCGTAATTATCGAAATAAGTTCGAATTCCTTGGAACACACAGACGACTTCGAACCTCAAACAATCGTCATCATCAATTTGAAACTCCGATTCCTTGTTTGGAACACACTCGGCCCGCTTTGCAACCAACTCATCGTCAACTTTTCGAGCTTCACGAATTTGATGAGTCAACAATGGTTTGGCCTTTAATTGGCTACTAACACATTTTCGGGTAGAATAGACAAGTGTACATTCATCGTCAGAGTAAAGCAAAAGTGATTTCGGCTTAAGGCGTCCGCAACCACATTAGCCTTTCCCGGTGATAATCAATGACAAGCTCATAATCTTTTAACAACTCGAGCCAACGTCTTTGTCGCAGATTTAAGTCTCTTTGAGTCATCAAATATTTGAGACTTTTGTGATCCGAATACACATGGCACTTCTCACCAAATAAGTAATGTCGCCATATCTTTAAGGCGAATACGATGGCGACCAATTCGAGATCATGGGTCGGATAATTTTTCTCATGTGGCTTTAATTGTCTCGACGATAGGCCACAACTCGACCTTCTTGCATCAATACGCAACCTAACCCAAGTAGGGAGGCGTCACTATAGATGACAAACTTTTGCCGATTCGGCCGCACTAATCTTGGAGCTTCATCAAATGAGTTTTCAATTGATCGAAACTTTTTGACACTTTTCCGTCCATTCAAACTTGACATCTTTCTGAAGCAGTTTCGTCATGGGTGTGGCTATCATCGAGAATCCTTTTACAAACCGTGGGTAGTAACCGGTAAATCCCAAAAAGCTCCGAACCTCAGTAATATTTCTTGGAGGCTTCCAGTTAAGTATGGCTGAAATTTTGCTCGGGTCGACTCGAATACCCGATGCAGATACCACATGACCCAAGAAGCTAACCTCTCTTAACCAGAACTCACACTTGCTGAACTTAGCATATAACTGCCTATCCTGTAATATTTGTAACACTAATCTCAAGTGCTCCGCATGTTCGGTCTCATCTCTTGAATAGACCAGGATGTCGTCAATGAACACAACTACGAACCGATCCAAATATGGTCTAAAAATCCGATTCATCAAATCCATAAATACCATAGGGCATTAGTGAGCCCAAACGGCATCACTAAGAACTCAGAGTGACCATATCTCATTCGAAGGCGTTTTGGGTATATCCGAATCTCGGATTCAAGAATCGATAATAGCCCGATCTCAAATCTATTTTTGAGAACACTGAGGCTCCTTTCAGTTGATCGAACAAATCACCGATACGTGATAACGGATATTTGTTCTTTATTGTCACTTTATTGTCGACGATAGTCGATGCATAACCTCATGGTTTCGTCCTTCTTTTTCACAAACAACACTGGTGCACCCCAAGGTGAAAAACTCGGGCGAGCAAAACCTCTATCCACCAACTCTTGCAACTGAGCTTTCAACTCCTTTAATTCCGTTGGTGCCATACGACACGGAGCTATCGAAATCGGTGTGGTCCTGTACAAGCTCAATACCAAACTCTATCTCCGAACAGTGGCAAACCCAGTAATTCTTGGGAAAAACATCCGGTATTCACAAACCACCAGTCAGATTCGGGTTTTATTTCTAGCTCCTTATCATCAATTACATACGCAAGGTATGCTTCGCACCCTTTCTTACATACTTACGGGCCAACATTGATGATATTACGGTGGCAACCCTTCAAGTCCGTAGACTCAACTCGGATCATTTCGTTATTTGCGCACCTCAAATCAATAGTCTTGCTTTTGCAATTCACAACCGCATCATGCACGGTCAACCAATCCAACCCAAGAATAACATCAAATTCATCGAACGGCAAAAGCATCAAGTCCACCGGAAAACAGAACCTCGAATTACTAGGGGCATTTCTTACACACTTTGTCGACCAAAGACGTAACGACCCAAGGGATTTGACACCGAATTACGAACTCGAGAGACTCAATAGGTAAAGTCTTCTTTGGATGCTAAGGTTTCGCATATATAAGAGTGAGTAGAACCAGGTCAATTAAAGCAATCACATTAGTATCAAAGAGAGTGAAAGTATCGGTAATAACATCCGCAAGGAAGCATCCTCACGCGGCGATGGCATAAGCCCTAGCAGAGAGCCGAGCCTCGGATCCGGTCGTAGCATCTCTAGATCCTCTCGACCACCACTAGCATTGCCCGTATTTCCGGATGGTCTACCTCGGCGGTGGTAGCACCCAGCTTCCCACTCGATTTGTATTCGCTCAGCAACCTCGGGCAATCTTTAATAAAGTGGTCGACCGATCCGCACTTGTAACAGAGCGGTCATGGAACCTACAGACTTCCGAATGCCATTTGCCACAATGTCGACACTCGCTCGTCTCGACGTTCATTCCCAACACTGGCGAATCAAGTGCCTCGTGTACCCATTGTGGGGTCGATCACGATCTCGTCTAAAAGGCCTGAAGTGCCTCTAGACCGCCCACATCATCTCTAAATTTCTTCGATGCATGTTGAAGAGACTTTCCGAGGATCTTTTACGAAACTCTCCGGTTCCCACATCAACTTTTTGTTTTTCTTTTTAAGCTCTTGGCTTTACAAGCTCGCTCGACAAGTACTACGAACTCTCGTATTTCAAGAATGCCAACGAACATTTTATGTCTTCATTCAGCCCATCCTCAAGCGTTTACACATGATGACCTCGGACGAAACACATTCCGAGCATATCTACTAAGTCTAACAAATTTTCGCTCAGAATCGAGAATCGACATAGAACCTTGCTTAAGCTCAAGAAATTCCTTCCGCTTTTGATCAACAAATCTCGATCGATATACTTTTTCCGAAACTCGGTTTGGAAAAATTCCCAAGTTACTTGCTCTCGGGCACAATGAAGTCGAGTGCTCCACCAATAGTAGGCGTAATCACGTAGCAAGGAGATAGCACACTTTAGGCATTCATCGGTGTACAAGATAGCTCATCGAAAATCGGATAGTGTTGTCCAACCAAAATTCAGCTTGCTCGGCATCGTCGTTATCCGTAGCTTTAAATTCAGTAGCCCCATGTTTTCGATTCATCAACTGGGGCTTATTCGACCTTATTTGGTCGATTCTCGGAGGCATTGTAGGTGCGGGGTTGTATTAGTCGGGAATGGAGGTTGTGGAACAGCCGTATTAGTTCGAATGTATTGGTTGAACCAATCATTCATCACGCTATAAAAGGCTTGCCTAGCCTCATCATTCGAATTGCTAGCAATAGGTTGAGAGTCCGTCGGCGCTGTCCCTTGTGCGGGAGCAGGCGCCACACTCTCCACATCATCGGCTATCGCTCGGTTGGGATCGGGATCCATTACTATAAATAAACACAAATTCAAATGTCAGAAATCACCACAATATCAAATAATCACATAAAATGGCATGTATAGCTAGACCCAAACGCATTACGGTAGTCCTAGAATCGACTAAACCGTACCTCTGATACCAATAAAATTGTAACACCCCGTACCTGAGTCCGTTACCGGAGTCGAACACAAGGTGCACACAAACTTGACTTAATCATTTCCACTGTCCATTTAAAAATTTCCAGACAAGCTGGTTACTGTGTCACTGTCGCCTTAAAAATCATATCTTGAGTTTCAAACCTCGAAAATCAGTTTCGTAATTTTTCCCTGAAACTAGACTCATATGTCCATCTACAGATTTTTTTCTAGAATTTTTGGTCGGGCTAATTAGTACAGTTTATTAGTTAAAGTCTCCCCTATTCCAGGGTTCGACTACACTGACCTTTATGCATTACGAATTGGATATCTTCCTATACAGGTCTTCAATACTGTTGCCGTTTGTTTCTATAGAAACTAGACTCAGAGAGGAACCTATACATATATTGCATAACTCCTAATTATCTCTGGTTAATTTACAATGAATTTCCCAATTCGGAACAGGGGATCCAGAAACCGTTCTGGCCCTGTTTCACGAGAACTTTAATATCTCTTAACATATAACTCATATGACCGTTTTGTTTCTTCCATATGAAAGTAGATTCATCAAGGTTCATTTACATATTTTATTCACTATTTAATACCATTCCTACTATTTTTAGTGATTTTTCACATCCACGTCACTGCTGCTGTCAGCATCTGCCTTTAAGGTAGGCTTTACCTATTTCATGATTTCCATGATTCAATTGGCCCTTTTTGCATACATAGCACAAAGTGTGATCATGATTAACCATTCCAATGGCTAATCGTTCAAAACAATTCCATACCTCATAATGATCAACATACAAACGATTATAGTACTATGCTAAAAACGTATATAAGCCATTTTCGCATGGCTATCCAAGTTTACACAAAACCGAAAGGTACATGACCTACAACAAAAGGGTAGTCCTATACATGCCATTTCAAAGTTCAACCAAAATTGTACCAAAATGGGGCTTTGATAGTGTGGATGACTTCGACTTCGATGATCCCGAATCCGATAGCTAACGAGCGAAACCTATAAAACAGAGAGCCAAAGCAATGGGGTAAGCATTTTAATGCTTAGTAAGTCTCAAGCAATGAAATCAGCTTTGACTAAAGTATTACATTCACATAGCTAAATGAATCACTCTATTAATACACATTCTCATAATCATACTTACTTCACATTACCGACCCTTATGTTCATACACAAAGAACAACTTAGCCAAAGGCGGTAGCTCGTTTATCAACCGAGCGAATACTCACTTGTAAGGACTCAACTAATTCAAGCACATACGAACATACCTCATTGCTGGAATTTTCACAAGTGTATAAACTGAAATTTTACAGCAAGATTGCTCATTTCGAGTCACGCACCTTCGGATTTAACCGGATACAACCACAAGCACAATTGCCTTGGTCTTAACCTTGATTTGGTAACTTGCACCATTGCCTTGGTCTTAGCTCGGATATAACAACTCGCACGAATGCCTTGGTCTTAGCCGGACATAATCACTAGCATAAATGCCTTCGGACTTAGCCCAGATATCATTCAAATGCTCATGTACACATATATCAATAATCACGACACATCCATATTTCATTTTCGTTACTAAGGCTCAAACACAAAATATTTATCAAACCTTTACAATTTCGGCTCAATAGCCACACACAAGGAGCATGATTTCAATATAATTCAAGTAGGGTCATTACTCGAAGACTTACCTCGGATGTTGTCGAACGATTTCGACGGCTATTCAACTACTTTTTCCTTCCCTTTATCGAATTTAGCTCCCCTTTGCTCTTGAGCTTAATTTAACAAATAAATTGATTTAATCATTTGAGCATCGAAAGAGGAATTCAAGGTACTTAGCCCACATATTTTCATTAGCCATTAAAGTCACGTAGGTACGGAAATCATGAATCAACTCAACACATTAGTTAGTACTCTCCTTAGTCAATTTTCTAAGCCAAGAATAGGCATCAATATGTTTGCCTCTAACCGAATGCATGCACACCAATTCCCCTCATGTGGCGAATATGCATGTCCATGTTGAGGCCAATTATACACTTAATACCACACACAAAAAAAACAGCATACATTCTACTAACTAATGCATTCCATATTTTAACTCAATACACATCTATCATTTCCTTCATAACCAAACATCATCATAAGTAAGTATATACCTTGAGATAGTATATATGTCATACCAATACATCATGTGCAAACATATATACATATATATATGCTAGAGCCGAATCTCAAGTTGATTATAATTAAACATGAACATAAATCCAAAACACAAATCTTACTTTCCATGCAATGAGCATAAATCATACTTATGAATGTACCATGGCGAATACATCACAACACCATAATTTTGGTCATGATTAAACAAAGAACTTAATGTCTTACTCAAAAATACTAAAAAGAAAGTCCAAGAGCCATCAATCCACCATCACATATATCATTAGCAAGCTTCATATTTAACATGCAATGGCATTAACACAAAATCCACCTTGGCCAAATACCATCCCCATGATATAACAAAGATTTGAACCATGGGCTAATAAGAACATCAAGTTAGCAACCAAAAACATGCATGAATCTCATGGCACAACATCAAACATACCTTAATCTAGACACTAGTATGGCCAAGCCTCCTCCTAATCCTCTTCCAAACCAAGCATGAAGCAAAATTTCTTCCTTCTTCTTTAGTATTTTCGGCCAAAAAGAATGAGAAAAGATGAACAATTTTTTTTTCTTTGCTTTTCTTCAACTCACGGCAAAGGGGGGGTTTCACTCACACACATTTTTTTTTCATTGTTTATTACCCATACTTATTTGTTTATTTCTTTTCTCCCATGATGTACCAACATAACATGTCTAGGACATGTTTTGCCCATGATTCCTTGTCATGGCGGCCACTAGAACTTGGGGGAAATTTGACATGCAAGTCCTCCCCTTTGACTACATGCACTATTAGGTCCTTATAGATTAGCCTATCACTTTTCAAAAGTGTCACACAAGTCCTACTAACTGAATTCACATGCAATCGGCTAAATCGAAGCTTGAAATTTTCACACATTCATAATTACATATTCTAGACAATAAATATTACGTTCAAACATTTCGGTGACTCGGTTTAGCGGTCCCGAAACCACTTCCCGACTAGGGTCAATTTTGGGCTGTCACACCCCTTACCTATTTTCGACATCAGAACAAGGTATGAGGCATTACCGGACATAAAAACATGCAATCGTATAAAATCGGGTCATGAATTTGCGTTCAAATTTAAAACTTTTCACATTTCATCTTAAAGTCTCTAATATGGGCCTACGAAGCCCAAATCATGCTTTGGGAATGGTTCACCACCAAACCGAGAACTTTAGAAAACTTTGAAAAATTTTATGAAAAACAGGGGCACACTCCCATATGATATTAGGACACAATCGTATCACTCGCATGGTCATGTCCCTAGCCCCTGCATTAATCTGACTTGTCGTTGCGTACAAATTTACGTCACAAATAGATGTCACCACTCATTCATCCACATATGTAAGCATACACATCCTTGAAATGCAGCATCATGGACTTATAATATAGCTAATATACCAACATCAAATGGCGTTACACAACAATGAACTTTAAAATAGCACACATGTAAAAATAACCAAGTCCCCTATACATGCCATGACCTTAAGTATAAGAATCATCAATACCCAATTTGTTAGTTTGATAGTGTGATAGGTTCTCCGGTGACTTCCAACCTGAGCTAACCTGAGAACATTATAAACATAGAAAAAAAAAACAGAATAAGCTATATAGCTTAGTAAGTTGGTATGTAAATAATAAGAAATTTATTAACATGCTTTTACCAATTCTCACAATATGTTCTCAAGATAATACAATCGTAATTGCACATAGTTCCACTATTTACTCTTGTTCATCTCAAGCTATCTACTCGAGTCACAGTCACTAAATTATTTATATCATGAGTTACCGAACTCCAAATTAAGATCCGCTAATTTTCCCTGAAACTAGACTCTCATATATTACCATAAAATATTCAGAATTTTTGGTCTAGCCAAAAAGTACAATTTATTCTTTAAAGTCTCTCTTGTTCTGTTGTTTGACAATTTCAACCCTTCTTCACTAGAAATTAATTATCTCATCGTATGGGATTCGGATAATGTTCCCGTTTATTTCTTTTGAAAATAGACTCAATAAGGAATTTATAAAATATAAACTCTAACCAAAAATTATTTTTATAAAATTTTTAATGATTTTCCAAAGTCAAAACAGGGATTTCATAATCATTCTGACCCTGTCTCACAACAATTCAAATATATTTTAATATGAAATTCTTTTGCTTACACCATTTCTTTTATGTGAAAATGGACCCAATAAGATTTAATTTCATATCTTATTCAACCTCTAATTTGATTTCCACCTCTTTTGATGATTTTTCAGTCACACAACTGCTACTGTCCAAAATTGTTTTATTGCTAATTTTACTCTCTCACGTTTTCTTTGTATTAACTTTCATTCAACATTCACATAGATTTCGTACATGCTTGTATCGCTTAAATCAGTTATACTTTCATTTTTCATCTTGGCTATGTCAGTTGATACACTTAAACCTCAATGAAAACACATTATTTCAATTCAACATCAAATAATATTATTGGTTCATAATTCTTTCACATTTAATCATCACATAGTCATATTCGTTTACACTTAGTCATTTCCTGTTGAACACATCGGAATAATAACGGGTACACGGTGGCCTTCACATAATACCACCCTTGTAGCGAAAGCTATTTTATTCACAAAGTGGCCTTCACATAGTACCACACTTGTGTCCAAAGGTATTTTATTCCTAAGGTTCAACCGAGAAATTTCTCACTTAGCACCATGTCATGGACTTATTTCACTTAGATGCCATGGACTTATTTCACTTAGCACATTGCCATGGACTTATTTCACTTAGATGCCACGGTCTTGTTTCACTTAGCACAATGCCATATCCTAGATATGGTCTTACATGTGAATCACTTATTTCACTTAGCATATTGCCATGGTCTAACCATGGTCTTTTACTGCAAATTCATACTACACTACGGAACGATTGTGATCGATCCTGGGTTTTTACTCATTTCGAATGTTTACTTTAGTTTTCACAATTTAATAAAATATATAATAATATTCATAATTAACACAAATCAATAACGTTTATTAACATACGAACTTACCTCGACATAAAATGGTGAAAAGGACCAAATCATCCAATACTCGTTTTCCCCTTGTTTTAAGTCCGAACTTCGTTTTTCTTGATCTATAATGTCATATTCAACTTATTAAATTATTATACTATTCAAATCAGTCCAAAAATAATATTATGGCAAAATTACATTTTTCTATTTTTCTCAATACCCAAGCCTAGCTGATTCATATTCCCTCTTATAGAAGCCCACATTTTTCACTAAATCACATTTTCTACACATGTTTTACAACTTTTACAAATAGGTCCTTTTATGAAATTTCATCAAAAATCACTTAGTAAAAGTTGATTATCACACTCTAAACTTTCATATTCTTCCATAAAACATCAAAACACATGTATGTCATCCATGGGTAAATTTTTAAACACAAACCCTAGCTCAAAATAATGGTAGAAATGGCTAAACCGAGTTAAGAGGATTTCAAAAATGTAAAAATCATTAAAAACGGGGCTAGAACGGGCTTACAATCGAGCTTGGAAGCTTGAAAAACCCTAGCCATGGTTTCCCCTTGTGAAATTTGGCCATGGGGTTGAAGATGGGCAAAAATTGGCTTTTAATTTTGTTTTTAATTCATTTTAATTACTAAATGACCAAAATGCCCCTAACTTAAAAATATTCTATTTCATCTATTTCATGTCCTTTTTTGTCCAACAAGTTAACCAATGGTCTAATTGCCATTTAAGGACCTCCAATTTAAAATTCCATAACAATTGGACACCTCTAACTTGTAGAACTCAACTTTTGTACTTTTTACAATTTAGTCCTTTTGACTAAATTGAGTGCCAACGTCGAAATTTTTGAACGAAAATTTCACGAAATCATTTCGTGAAACTATAGACCATAGAAATATAATAAAAATAAATTTTTTCCTCGTCAGATTTGTGGTCCTGAAACCACTATTCTGACTAGGCCCAAAATCGGGCTGTTACACTTTGTACCAATTCAACATGCATACCACATCTCAAAATCAATCAATTGGCACTCAAAATACCAAATACAAAATTAAGGCATTCACCAAGCATCTATACATGACATACCAAAAAGGATCATTTATACATGTTTATATAACCAAGTATATTAAAATAAGCCAAATCACATGGCTAAACACAAATGTTTACATACCATCATTTACCAAATCAAGCCATATTAAATGACTATTTACATAACCAAAACATATAGGCTTTCATTAGCCAAAGACTTATACATGCCATATAACCAAAATACATTAAGTCCAAAAGTACTAAAACAACTGCTGGATAGTGTGATGAGATCTCCGACAACTTCCAATTCGAGTAGCTTCAAAATCACTATAAAACACAAAAAAATAAACAAAATATGCTATTAAGCTTAGTAAGCTCGTATGGCTAAAGAGTACATCTTACCGTTCATTCATAATTTAAGTAAATAAACATAGCATAATGCAACTCAATTTGAATCCAAAAGCCTAATACATATTAAATCAAAAGGTTAGACATGAATTCACAAATCTCATAGATTCAATGCTTATACAATTCATGATCATACATGTACTGGTACATATCAATCTCTTCCTCTTTCACTCGTTGAACCATTTGGAATAATATTGGATACTTAGGAATCTCGCACACTAAGTGGCAATACATGGTCAAAACCATCTCAATCTCATATCTCATATAAATGTTCACTCTCGAGCTATCACTGGGTCTGCTCACACAAGATGACGATCAAGACGTAACTACACAGTGTTGCTCACACAAGCTGACAAGTAACCGTAACACATGCCGGAAAACTCAACCACCAGTAGAACGTACAAGACCAGCAGCCAAAACACGATAATCCCTAATGACTGGTCATTTGTATCCTATCTATTCCTAAGGTTCAACCGGGAATTATACATTGTCGATAACTCGTCGAAAATTTTCATGGTGTCTTATCATCTAAATTATAATAATTAAGCATTCAAACACATGTAACACCCCTAACCCGTATCCATCACCGAATAGGGTTTTCAGAGGATTACTAAACTTTTCAAAACATTTACAAATAATTCATAACAGTTACTATTCATTTACAGAGATTATTCATAACGTCCCTTAAGTGGACCCTCGAGGCCTAACATGAGCATTAGAATTGAGTTGGGACTTAATCGAAAAATCTAAGAATTTTTTGTAAAATTCCAAAAGTTTTCCAAGGTGCAGGGCTCACACACCCTTGTGCTTCAAGGGACACGCCCATGTGACCCTAGGACACGCCTGTGCTATAGGCTGTGTTCGAAATCATGTAGCTCTCTAACTTGTGCCACACAGCTAGCCACACACCTGTGTGTTAGACCATGTGGTTAGTTAAATTTTTTAAAATTAAGTGCAAGTTTCACATGGCCAAGACACAAGTTCATGTTCTAGGCCGTTTAGCACACATGGCTGAGACACACGCCCGTGTCTCTACCCGTGTGCTCAATTCTGAGCATTCTGTTTCTCGAATTTAAGATGCAGGGGACACATAGCCAAAACACATGCCTATGTGCCAGGCCGTGTGTCACACACGGTCAAGACACATGCCCATGTGTCTACCCTGTGTGTACAAAATAAAGCTATTTTCTAGCTTTATTTCTCACCCAAACTTTGCCAATGACCTACACCAAAACTTTCATTCATATACCAACCAATTCAAGCATCATAACCAAGTTAATTTTATTAATTTAACATGATATATTATTACATGCATTCATGCTTTTAATCTTACTTTTTATAAGCATACTTGTTTAACCTCTCTCAATCAATCAATAATAAACACTTATGTTATCACCATAAAATAATCTTAATATATGTATATACCAAAACATAATCATCAATAGTCATTCCAATGGCTAGATTATGATAATCATTTACATTTACATGCCAATATGGCCAATATAACCTATACATGCTATTTAAAAGTTATTATCATCAATAGCCCATTTGAATAATTATCAACCAGGTTTAAAGTTATTAAATTAAAATAATCCTGAAAAGAAATAAAAGGAAAGTTAAAATGGCCTTATTACAACCCAAAAATAAATAATAATTAAAGGAAATTTAATGAAAACCAATGCTTATTTAAAAGTCCAAAGGCGATCACCGTGGCTACTCTGAATCCCTCCGCCCAAGTCCCCACATCAAGGCTCACCGCAAGGTTAAGGAAAGGGGTGAGTTTGGAAACTCGATGTGCAACAAGCCCTTTCGAGCCCAAAATAATAATGGCCTATTGGGCCTAAGCCCAAATCCAAACTCAACATGTACTGGGCCATAGCCCTTTTCATATTTCATATTTCATAACACTGGGCCGAAGCCTTTTCATATTTCATATTACTGGGTCGAAGCCTTTACTGTAAACGGTATGGCCCATAGGCCCATTTCAATATCACATGTAATGTCAATGAGAGAATGCAAGCCCATTTGGGGAGACTACTCAACCCACCATCCACTACTCTTCACCCGTACCAACCAACACACCATGTGGGAATTAACTCGACCCACCCCGCCATAACTCTCCACTGGCAGCATAGCTACTTTATCATATAACTGGAGGCCTAGCCTCTTTTAATAACTGGGGCGAAAGCCCTTTTAATAACTGGGGCATAAGCCCTTTAATAACTGGGGCATAAGCCCTTTTGCACTTCCTCCATCCATATAAACCCAACCCAATGCATTTATGAATACACCATGTGCATATCATACATATCATGTGCATATCTTACATGTCATGTGCATATCATACATACCATGTTTATCAAAATCTCATGTATTAAATTCATATTTAAACCCTAGGGGTATAATGGTCATTTTTACCTAAGGGCAAAACGGTCATTTTCATATTATAAGGGTAATTCTGTAATTTTTACCGAAAATTAGGGTTTCCATGTTCATTAACAGTTACTAACAATTCATGGGTGCAAACAGTGATTCTGGCCCATGTTTAGCGAAATCGAGTTATTGGGCCTAAAAACCCCTAATGGCCTTACTTAGCTGATTTTGTCATCTAGGCCTATTCAGCCTATATTCCATAACGGTTTTATCAGTCTCGATGCGCAATTTAACAAGTTTCCATATTCTACCAATTTTACTCAAATGGGCTCGAATGCCCATTGGGCCCTGTTTCAGCCCCTCGAGGCCCAACTTACCGTGAATGCCAAAAATCACACTCTTACCTTTTCCAACCTTCCCGATCATCATCTCAACAAATCTAACTGACTAATAAGCGTTCGCTTGCTGACAAGTCCTTGAAATGCCAGAGTTTTGGCATTTCGGCTTTTCAGCATTTATCGCTTTAAGCTATGAAAAAGGGTTCGTTACACACCTGTTTGCGATATTCCTCGTCAAGATCTCCTATGTAATTTCTCCTATAATCAACCGTTAATAGATCAGCTCACAATAATTGAACCAAATCAAGAACCCTCTAATATTAATACTTACACATTCGGCCACCATCCATAATGGCCTTAGGAACCTTACCTTTGCCGAGATTTATGACGAGATCTAGCTACTCCGGTGATCCAAGCTAATCCAAGTCGACACTACGCCTTGCTACTCCTCCACTATAGAAACGATAAAAATATTAAAAGAAGAACCCTATAAGGCCTATACCCATATTCGGCCACTTCCCTAAACTAGAGGGGTTTCAGCTTTTGGCCACTAGATACTCTAGGAATCGTTTAGAGTTCGAGCACTTACCACAGTCTTTCTCCTCTTGAATCCGTTATGCCTAAAAGATGAGGGAATTGAACACCAACAAGTGAAAAGGAAATAGAGAGTTGCTGGTCAACAAAGATTCGGCACCCCCACTAGCTTCACTGATTTCGGCTTTTACGTCACTGAAGAAAAAGTGGTTATGGACCAAAAAGGGTGTTGACAAAAGAGTTGAAAGGCTTTTTAAAATAACAAGAATCGGCTAAAAAGAAAAAGAACAAGTGTATACCTTTATAAAGAAATCGACTTCCTTTGACTCATTCGGGATTTGGCTTGTTGCTATTCGGTTAGCAATGAAAAGAATGATAGGTTCGACTTTTACTATAAATGAAAGAGAGGAAGAATGAGAGGTAGAGAGTTTGTGGAAGAAATAATGGAAGAGAAAAGAAAGGGATTAGCTTAAGAACAATTGGCAAGAGGAGAAAGAAAAGAGAAGAGGGGAAGAGATGAGAGAAGGAAAGAATATAATAATAAAAAATGAGAGAATTGTTCAGCTTTTAGGAAAAAAATAGAAAAGAATATGAGCAAAAAGAGATAAGATAAGATTAGAATAAAATAAAATCCTTTTCCAATTTTAATTCCTTCCTTCTCCTTAATTCATGGCCAAAATCAAAGTTTGAATTTAATTCAAACTCTCCTTTGATGAGCGAGAGTCCACCACTCACCGACTCCTCCTGCAATCTGGTACCGTTTCAATCCCATACGGTCCTTCCCACGCGCGTTTAGCAAAAAGAAACACCCTTTTGCGCATAACGCTGTTCGAACTAGGGACCTCCAGGTTACCCAGCACGCTACTGGCCATTGGGACGCACATTTGTTTTCAATAATATACCATCACATTTTATCTTAAAGGTTACCTGCTGAAGTCCCGTTCATTTTAAAAATATAACATTAAAACATACCTTCACCGAACTCGAACCCCGGACCTCCGTCGCCTTGCGCCCATGCCCGTCTTCTTGGCCTTTGCACGAGCTTCCTTCCTTGCTAATATATGGTCACAATAAATTATAAACCTTACCTGCTTAAGTTCTGGCCCACTTTAAAAATCAAACTGGATTTGCTCGCGTACAGAATCGAACCTGTGCCCTCTCCATATGTCTAGCACGCTGCTGCCACTGCTCCACAGGCGCTCTTTATATTAAATTATACCCGCAACTCCTCTTAACCCTTATTCTAGCCACGATCTGCATGGGCGTTACAGATTATATTAGGATCCCAGACTCAAAGTCCAACTCTTCTAGGCCCAATTTTTGGGGCGTTACAGATTATATCAGGATTACCTGTCCAGGCTAAATCCTATCTATAATGAATACTCGTCCGAGCTAAATCCCATCAGCAACAAATGCAGGATCTCATTCATTTTGGGGAATTACATTTATCCATCGATTTTCATTTATTCAAATGGGATTTAACATTTTCAAGCATTTCCTGACATGTGATTATTTCATACATCTATAAAATTCATATAATTTAAATAAACGCATTCCACATTCATTCCAAGCATTAAAGTAACATTTTTCTCGTTTATCCTTTATCGGGCATTATCATTGATTGGGCTTTATCAGATATGTTTTTAATGTTATATATATATGATATTTATATAAATTACATGCAAAAAATATAATTCAAGCATATAACTATTCAATTAGTTACACAAACTTACCTCGACAAATGTTCGTGTACGTAAAATCTACTAATATGATATTTTTCTTTTTTCCTTGTTCTAGCTCCGAATTTGATCTATCCAGATCTATACGAGTAAATTTAACATCAATTCAATACAATTTAAACACAATTCAATCCAATTTACATCTTAGGAAAAATTACCATTTTGCCCCTAAACTTTTAATTAATTACGATTTCGTCCCTAGGCTCGGAAAATGAAATTCATGCAATTTTCTTATTATTCCAAGCCTAACCAAAATTTTAATATAAAATTTACAGCACATGTATTCTATAAAATTTAGAATTTTCTTCAATTTTCACAACTTTTCAATTTAGTCCCTAAATCATGTTTTCATCAGAATTCACTTTGTAAAAGTTGTTTTTCTATCAACAACCTTTCATTTTCTACCATAAATTTCAAATTTTCATCATATTCATCCATGAAATAAATTTTATACTTTGATAACTTTTCAAATTAATTCCCCAAATAGATAGATTAAATTATCCCAGTTTCAAAAATATAAAAATTACTAAAAACGTGGCTTGAATACATACCTAATTTGGCCAAGAAAGCTTGTTTTCTCTTTCCTAGGGTTTCCATGGAATATTTGGGGAAGAAAATGATTTTTATTTCTATTTAATTATTTATCATCTTTTAATTTTATCGCTTTCCAATTTAGTCCTTAGCCTTTTTTAATTTTTCCATGGATGAATCATCAAAAATATCTACTAACTTTTCCTTAATGGTCTAATTACCATATAAGGACCTTAAGTTTTGAATTCCATAGCTATTTGATCCTTCTAGCTACTAGAATGCAACTTTTGCATTTAACGCAATTTGGTCCTTTATCAAATTAAACATGTAATCGTTAAAATTTCTTTACGAAATTTTCACACAATATTATTATCATACTGTAGATCATAAAATAATATTAAAATAATTTTTCTTTCTGGACTTGGATCTGTGGTCCCGAAACCACTGTTTCGATTTTATCAAAAATGGGCTATTACAACACATATAATTTAATGCTTATTAAACATATGAACTTACCTCGGTCACAAAAATGATGAAATAAGATTAACTAATCCAATACTTTATCTTTCCCTTGATCTAATTCCGTACGAGGCTTAACTTGATATGCACCAGAAATGTTGGCCGAATATTTCAAACCCTAACCATGGTTTCTCAACCTTCAAATTCAGTGGTGTTTTCTTTTGAGAAGATGATACCTTAATTTTACTTATTTTAATTTTAAGTTATTTGGCTATTTACTAATTTAACCTTAACATATAACCTTTATAATTTCATTTTAATGGTCATAAAAGTCCACTCATAATAACAATGGTAAAATTACCACATAATTTCCCTAAATACTTAATTTCATAGCCATTTAGTACTTTTAACATATAGAACTCTAATTTTGCACCTTTTTCAATTTAGTCCTTTTTACTAAATTAAGCCTGCAAACATTGAAATTTCTTAATGAAATTTTCATATGACTCTATTAACATGCTATAAACCTTAAAATAATAATAAAATAAATATTTCTACATCGACTTTGTGGTCTCGAAACCACTATTTTGATTTTTACTAAAAATGACTATTACACACACGCCCGTGCCTATGGCCTTGTGTCACACACAACTGAGACACATGCTCGTGTGGGCAAAATAAGGCCATTTCCAAGCCTTATTTCTCACCCAACCTGAAATCATCATATCCAACCAATTTTTGTACCATTACAAGTCATAATAGAACATTCAATTCAAGCCAATTACAAGTTCAATACATGTCAAAACATCCCATTTAACCAAATATTTGATCTTACCTAATTGTCCATATAAACATATGAGTATACTTTACCCATTCATGTAACCATTAATATATTTATGTATCTTCCATCATTCAACCATTCAATACACATACCAAGTATGATAAGGCCTTATATAACTACATCAAAATATGATTAACACTAGCCATTCTAATGGCTAGTTATAACTAAAACATTTTATCATTATGCCTATTTGGCTTATACATGCCATTATACCAATACCAAAAAATTTCTTGTTTTATATACTAAGAAATCCGAGGGATAGTGTGATGTGTTTCCGACCAGTTCCAACTTCACAAGCTTCTGAGCACTATAAAACAGAGAAAGTAAAACAAAGTAAGCATATTATACTTAGTAAGTTCGTATAACAAGAATTTAACTTACCAATCATTTTCATTTAAAGTAAGCATACAAACATATATCCAAAACATTGTGGCCAATTGCCTAGACACATGCTCTCATCAAACAAGTTAGTCATGAAATTTACATGAATATCAAGAAAACAAAGATGAGCTCATCATGCAACCATTTCCTGGTACTTCAAGGAATATTTAAGATAAAATTCATTTAATTCTCATATTTTCTTACATCACGAGTTTTGTCCATTGAATCATTGAAATATCGATGGATACCCAGATAGTACACACAAGGTGTACTTATCAATGAGTCGTCAATTCTTATATAGGGGTGCTCATTAGAGCACATAACCGGGAGCACACTCTCGAGCCTTGTAACGAAAAGCTCATGTAAGCTATGTATCGGGAAGCTTATCTGGGCTGTATAACGGGAAACTCATGAGGGCCATAATCGGGAAGTTCATAAAGAACCATATTAGGAGCTCTAGATAGGCATACATCAAGAAGTTCAAGCGAGCACTACCGAGAAGCTCACAAAGAGATAAATTAATAGGAAGCTCACGAAGAGCCTATAATCAAGATGATCATAAGAGCTAAGATGTGTCCACAACAAATGTAGGATCACAACCTATCGAGACGCTCTGAAGGGCTACAACGGGAAGCTTGCAAGAACCATATAATATAGGAAGCTCAAGAGGGCTAATAACAGGATGCTCTTTTGAGCAATGGTGTGTCGCAACATATGCAGAACTACAACCAATACGAGAAACTTGCATCCATCAATTTTCATTTGTCCAAACGGGGCTTAATATTTGCCGGGCATTATCGGATATTCAATCAATTTCATATACATATCAATAATATAATTCACATATACAACATTTAATTTAAACATATAAATGTACATAACTTAGTTACACGAACTTACCTCGATACTTGTTCGTATATGAGAATCTACTAATCTGAAACTTTTTCTTTTCCTCAATCTAACTCCTTATTTGGTATTTCTGAATCTATATAAATGAATTTAAACATCAATTTATTACATTACATATTCAAATCAATCCAAATCACATCTTATGCAAAAGTACCATTTTGCTCCTATACTTTTCATTAATTTCAATTTCATCCCTAGGCTTGGAAAATGAAATTTATGCAATTTAATCCTTATTCCAAGCCTTGCCGAATTTTTCATATAACATTTACAGCTCATGTATTTCACAAAAATAAAAAATTCTCCATGAATTTTACATCTTTACAATTTAGTCCCTAAATCACAATTTCATCAAAACTCACTTTACAAAAGTTGTTTATATATTTACAACCTTTCATTTTCTACCATAAATTTAAAAAGTTCAGCATATTCATCCATGGAAAAATTTTGATAGTTTGATATCTTTACAAATTAATCCCCAAAATAGATAGATTAGGTTATTACGATATCAAAAATATAAAAATTAATAAAAACGGGACAAGAATACTAACCCAATTAAGCTTGCCTGAAGTTCTCTCTCTTAGCTAGGGTTTCCGTAGAAAATATTTGGGGAAGATGATGAAATAAGATGATATTAAGCTATTATCATCTTTATTTATTCCTAATTCCAATTAAGTCCTTTTCTTTTTCTAATTTTCCATGGATGATTCATCATAAATATCTACTAACTCCATTTAATGGTCTAATTATCATTTAAGGACCTCAAGTTTTGAATTCCATAGTTATTTAATTCTAACTACTAGAATTCAACTTTTGCACTTTATGCAATTTAGTCCTTTCCTCCTAATTAAACATAAAATTGGTAAAATTTTCTTATAAAAATTTTCATACATCTTTCCTATCATAATTCAAACCATACAATAATATTAAAATAATTTTTCTTTTTGACTTGGATTTGTGGTCCCAAGACCACTTTTCCAATTTCATTGAAAACGAGCTGTTATAGCTTGCAAGCGTACCTAACAAGCTGGATTTAATACTGATATGATAGACCTAAGGAACACCACTTTAAGACACCGCTTAGGCCCATTTTAGGGGCAGTAGATTGTTGTACGTCACTAACCTGAGACCCGAATCCTAGAAAAGAATCGATCCTTTGACCCATGACCCGACCACTAGAGGACAACAAGGTGAACTAGATTGCAAGGCAAGGTTATAGACCCATCTCATAGGAACCTTGAGTGAGCTCATAGGGTAGGATCATAGGTATAGCTTGCAAGACTAGCTCGCAAGATAAGGTTATAGACCTAGCTCGCAGGGACATATGGAAGGTCGAAGTCTCATTTTGTATTGCCCAAGTAACTCATAGAAAGTGCCACGTGTTTTATAGGCCACCTAGACACATGTCCAGTAGGTACGAAGCTCACCCGGAATGCCAGTCTTAGGAGCACAAAGCATCGTGTGCTCCATAGATATGTGCCAACAAACCTGGAGTTCGAAGAGAATGTTAGTACTTAGGATAGAAAATGTCAGTACTGGAGGCAGCGGGGTCAAGAAAAAATAGTGGGGCCCTATCATGAGCTGTAATAGTACCGGTAACAACATGTATAAATACCTAGACACTTATATCAATAAGACACAAGCAAAATATTACTCAACAATCCTCTCTTTTCTTCGAGACATAGTCTTCATCTTCATCACCATTTTAATTATTCTCCATGTGACAGCCCTAATGTGACCCTAGTCGGGAAGTGGTTTCGGGACCACAAAACTGAGTCATAAAAATAATTAACTGCCCTATTTGATGCTTATTATATGTATATATGCATGTGTAAAAATTTTCATATTTGAACTTTGTTAATTGTAGGTGAATTTAGGTAAATAGGACTTATGTGAGAAAATTTAGAAATGTGCTAGGCAAATGTTAAAGTGGCCAATTGATGAATGTTAGAAAATGTTGTCCTTGCATGTCAAAATACCCAAAAGTTGAGCTAGTGGCCGGCCATGCTATGGGATTAACCATATTATAAACACTTTGTGTTAATGTGGCATGTAGGAAACAATAAAATAAAAAGTTAGTAATAAAGAAATGGAAAAAGGAAAATGATGAAAAAAATGTCCATCCTTTAACATCTTTGGCTGAAAATTTTAAGGAGAAAGGAAGAAGAAAGGTTGAAGAGGTTCGGCCATGCATGTAACTAGGCTAAGGTATGTTTGATGTTGCTCCATGAGATTCATGTATATTTTTAGTTGTTAGCTTGAGTCCTACCTAGCCCATGGTTTAAATCTTTGCTATGTGAGGGAGATGATACTCGGCCATGGGTGTTGTATTCTTGGTTGATGTTTGATGTTGTGTTGATGAGGTATGAAGATGATAGAGTGTGTGTGAGAATTTGAAAAAGGTAGGTCTTAGCAACTTCATGAAGCAATCGGCCATGGTATATCCATAAGTATGATTTATGCTTGTTATGTCACTCATGGTTAAAATGATTCGGCTATGCTTCATGTAAAAATAAAATATACATGTGAATTTGGTTATTATATTTGGTTGAGGTGTTATACATGATTTGGTATTAAATGATATTAGGTTATATTCGAACGTAGAAAGAGTTTATTTTGATATGCTTATTACATGGTAGGTAAGATTTGTGTTTTGGATATATGTTTATATTTGGTTAATGATTTATTCTTGTGAAGTATAAATTTGTAACATGAATTGAGTTGGAAGTTATTATAATGTATTTGTGCATTCGGGTATATGATGAAAATATATGAGATGGTTATAATCAACTTTGTGATTCGGCTCTTACACATATATATATTTGCACATGATGTATTGGTATGACATATATATTATCTCAAGGTATATATTTATATATGGTGGTGTTTCAGTTATGGAGTAAATGATGGATGCGTATTGAGTTATAATATGTAATGCATTAGTTAGTAAAATGTATGTCATTTATATGTGGTATTAAGTATATAATTGGCCTCAACATAGACATGCATATTCGCCATAGGAAGAAGATTGGTGTTGCATGTATTCGGTTAGAGGCAAGCATATTGATGCTTTTATCTTGGCTTAGACAATCGGCTAAAAGGAGTGTGGGTTAATATGTTGAGTTGATTCATGATTTCATATGTATGTGACTTTAATGTCTAATGTATATATGTATGGGTTAAGTACCTTGAGTTCCTCTTTTCGATGCTCAAATGATTAAATCAATTTATTTGTTAAATTAAGCTCAAGAGCAAAGGGAACTAAATCGAGATAAAGGGAAGGAAAAAGTGGTGAATAGCCATCGAAATCGTTCGACAACATCCGAGGTAAGTTTTGAGTAACGAGACTTAGTTTACGATTTGATTAAGTCATGACGTATGAGCATAACAAATATACGGTGATATGATGATTCTACTTGAATTATAGTTTGAGTAAATTAGTCTATGCGTATGATGGTAGCCGTATGTGCATAGAGATTGTGTCATAAAGCAAACTAAACCATCTTTGTTTGTATGTGGCTAGTGAGCGAAAATGGGATTGCTTATCGTGACTTGTGTTTGAACTCTAATTATGAAAATGAAATATAGATGTGTCATGATTTATTGATATGTGCATGAATATTTGGATGATAACCGGGCTAAGTCCCGAAGGCATTTGCGCTAGTGACTAGTTCCGGGCTAAGTCCCGAAGGCATTGGTGTGAGTTACTATATCCGGGCTAAGTCCCGAAGGCATTGGTGCGAGTTACTATATCCGGGCTATGTCCCAAAGGCATTCGAGCGAGTAGCTATATCCGGTTAAATCCCGAAGGTACTTGGCTTGGGAATGAGCGACCTTGCTGTAATAGTTTCAATTAATATGCTCGTAAAATCCCAGCGATGAGGTATGTTTCGTATATGCATTGAATTAGCTGATCCCTTACAAATAGTATTCGCTCAATCGATAAATGAGCTACCGGCCTTTGGCTAAGTTGATCTTTTATGTATGAATATAAGGGTTGGTAATGTGAAGTAAGTATGATATTGAGAATTTGTGCATATGAAATTATTCGTTTAGCCATATGAATGCTACACTTTAGTTGTGTCTAATTTCATGGCTCAAAACTTACTAAGCATTAAATGCTTACGCCGTTTCTTTGAATCTCTGTTTTATAGGTTTTGGTTCGTCAGCTATCGGACTCGGGATTGTCGAAGTCGAAGTCGTCCACACTATCAAAGCCCCTTTTGGTACACTTTTGGTTGAACTTTGAAATGGCATGTATAGGACTACCCTTTTGATGTTGGTCATGTACCTTTCGGTATTGTACAAATTTGGATAGCCATGCGAAAATGGCTTATATATATTTTGAGCATAATGTTATAATCATCTTGTATGTATATGGTTATTGAGAGGTGTGGATATGCTTGGCAATGATTGGCCGTTGGAATGGTTAATCACAATCATATTTTGTGCTATATATGCTAAAAGGGTTAGTTAAATCATGGAAACTATGTAATAGGTAAAGTCTACCCTAAAGGCAGATGCTGACAGCAGCAGCGGTGTGAATTTGAAAAATCACTAAAAATAGTAGGAATGGAGTTAAATAGTGAATAAATTATGTAATCGAACCTTGATGAATCTACTTTCATATGGAAGAAACAAAAAGGTCATATGAGTCGGATTTTAAGAGATATCTAAATTTTCGTGGGACAGGGCCGGAGCGATTTCTGGATCCCCTGATCTGACTTTGGAAATTCATTATAAATTAACCAGAGATAATTAGAAGTAATTCCATATATTTATAGATTCCTTTTTGAGTCTAGTTTCATTAGAAACAAACGGAATAAGTTTTGAAGCCCTGTACAGGGAGATATATAAGTCGTAATGCATGAAGGTCAGAGCAGTCGAACCCTGTAACAGGGGAGACTTTAACTAATAAACTATACTAATTGGCCAGACCAAAAATTCTAGAAAAAAATTTTTAGATGGATATATGAGTCTAGTTTTAGGGAAAATTTACGAAACTAATTTTCGAGTTTTGAAACTCAAGATATGATTTTTAAGGTGACAGTGACGCAGTTAGCCAGCTAGTCTGAAAATTTTTAAAATGGACTGTAAAAATAAGGGAATTAAGTCTGTTAACCCCTCGTGTCCGACTCCGGCAACGGTCTCAGGTACAGGGTGTTACACTCCATTAGGGTTCCATCTTCCTCTGATTTGTTCTATAAGCCCCAAAGGCCAAAGCCTTCGCTCCTCCAAAAGTTAACGCCTCTACTCAAAACCACCTACATTACCATCACTGCTGCCACCACGCTCTTTTTCTTGCGCTTCCACCAGAAACCTATGCTCACGGTGAACTCGAATCTCTCCTTCGAATATTAAGAAAAAACCCTCGAACAAAAATTAGTGAAGAACCATAATGACGTTGAAACTCTGCGATCTCACTATTTTATGGGTATCATGGAGATGCCTGATGCTTTGCTGGTAAAGAATTGGCTTTAATAATAGGTAACAAACTATAAGTGTAGGTGACAAGAGACTCAAGTTAAGATTCATGATGGTTGTAAATGGGAGTTGAGAAAATGAAGATGAGTAGCAGACAATGATTGAAAATGATTAGGGGTTTGGGTTAGATTAATGATGGTTTTCAAATAAAAGTTCAGAGAATATTTTATAATTTTTGTGTTTTTATTTTTTTATAATTTTGGATTTTAAATTTTTAAATTTTTTTATGTATTGTTAGGAATAATTAAAAATTATTGTAAAGAAAATATATTTTGAATTTTGAATTTTTCTGACTTTAAAAAATCAATTTTTATTTTTTGAATTATTTAAAATTCATAATACATTTCATTTAATTTTAAATAATTTGAAAAAATTCAAACAAAGAAAAGAAAAAAACTCAAACAACTTTTTTGTGTAATTCAAAATAAAAGAAGTTATTATGCATTTTATTTCGTACATATTGACCATATTTATAGCAAAACAATATGGCTGCAAACTGTCTGATTAATTTGTCAAAGAATGATAGGCCAATCTACATTGAGAGTCCTCTTTTTGGTATGGAGACGAGTGATACAATAGGTATGTTTCACGGGTCACAGATCAAGTTGGTTTTATTTAATGATGTATTATAATGCTAGATTGAGATATAAGTTGGTTAATCTATGTATTTGGTTTGAGTCCGAACTAAGTTAATAATGTAATAATATGTGAATAGATTTAAGGGAATATAATTTGAATTGATATTGTGATTTGATAATTCGAATATAAATTTCAATATATGAATATCAATAACATGCAAAAGACTATGCGGTACAATTAAATGAGTCTAAGGACCGATAAGAAAGGATAGAAAATGAGTTAATTTGATTTGAAAATGAAATCCCAGTATTCCCACCCCTCTTCACGTAAATTTCGAGGACAAAATTTCTTAAAGAGGAGGAAAATTGTAATGACCTGGTTTCTAGTGGTATCAGAAAATACGGTTTCGAGATCTCATTTCTTTAAGCCAAGCTCGTAAATATTTAATAAAAATATTTCCGGAGATATGTTATAGGTGAATTGAATTTTGGATAAATAATTTTGCCAAATTGATAGTTGATTAGGGTTCAAAGACTAAATTGTAAAGTCTGATCGCTATAGATTTTTATTTAGAAAATGAATTAAGGACTTAACCCGCAATTAACTAATGGCCTAAAATATCAATTAGACCATGCTAAAATATATGTTAGTGGATGGTTGATTTAATGGGGGTCGTTAGTGTAACAATCCGATTTTCAGTGGTGCTAAAAAAGATAATTTTGAAACCCTATTTTCGATGTTTGAGTCTGTAAATATTATTATTTAATATTTATAGAGTTAGTATAAAGGTTAATTAAATTTTATTCCCTTAATTTTGTCAATTGGATATTTAATTAAGATATAAGGACTAAATTTTAAATGGTATAAAAGTTAATCGCTACAAATTTTTAATTAATTAGAGGACCAAATGAACAATTTGAACCACTTTAAAAGTTTCAAATGGTGGTGGATGTTGTTTTTCATACACTAAATTGATTAATTATAGTTAAGATTAACTTAATTAAGATTTATTGAGTTGAATTAGATTAATTAAATATTATGTATATAAGCCAAAAAACTAAAAGGAAAAGAAACATTTTGCTCATCTTTTCTTCTCCACATGAAGAAACCAAAGGAAAGAAAAGAGGGTTTCAAGCTTCAAACTCTCGATCTAAAATTGATATGTTTAATTTTGTTTTTTTTTTGTAATATTTATGTTTTTAAGGCTCAGGGAGCTTCATTTAGCTAGTCAATGTACCAATTAGTAAAATTTTTAAAGTTTTTAAAAGTTTTCATTGATGAATACTTGATAAAATTGGTGTTAATTTGTTAGATTTTAAGCTTAGATATGAAAAAAAATACTAATTTGTAAAGTTTAATTGTTAATTTTTGAACATAAGGACTAACATGCAGAAATTTTGAAATTAGTGTAATATTCTGAAATGATAGACAACAGAGGGCTATAGAAGGATGTAATTGAGATTAGTTTTAAAATCAAAACTGAAATTTGAAAGATATGGCTATATCAGTTTTAGGGATTAAATTGAATAATTTGTAATATATGTTTGACTTTGTAATTGAATGTGATTTGGATAGTATTTGATATTTTACAATTACTGAATTATTATTCGTAGCTAAAAACAACAAAATATTGTCGAAAGGGAAAAGAAAGGCGAGAGTCGACGACGAGTGACACAAGCTTTCTATTTGTTTTTCTATGACTCGAAACCTATTTAGTTACTGCACATTCAGGATATACTGCATTATACGATATTGAGGTAAACTATTAATAATCATTGAATGAAATGTTGTGGTCGGAATTGAATATCGAGGACTAAATTGATTGCACAACTTAACAGATACAGGAAATTGATGTGAAATTGAGCAGAAATATATTATATTACATGATGAATTGATGTTGAATTGAGAATAATGAGATGTGAATTGAACTATGTGATGATATTCCAAATTGGTTATTCTATTAAATGTACAGGTCTATACATTGGGTTAGTCAATGATACATTGTGGTACCAGTTTGAGATGCAGATTAATTAATCCTAGTATCCGTCTTGAAAATCTGAATCAGTTTAACAAGATTATATCAATGTGTTTTGTGATTAAATGCAATTGAATTGTTGTAATTAGATGATAAAGTAAGTGAATTAAATGAAATCGAGCCCTAGGGTCGAAATAGATTCAAACAAGTTGGAAGACTCCACAAACAAATGAATTAGGTGATGATAGAAGTGGCAAATTGGAAATAGGACTGATAAGGGCATGCTTTGATATTGATATGTTTGAAATGTTGTTATTATAAGCATAATGAAATATCTATATAGATTGTATTGAAATGGAATGAATTGGTGTTAGTTTTGTACACTTAACATGTTCATACTGAAGATATAAAACTTGGTAACTCCAAGTTATAAGTTCATAGTAGATATGTGAATATAGTTATACATGTTTTTTAGGATAGATTTTGTTAATGCTAATATTATATATATTTGAATTGTAGAAATATCACTGAGTTTATACTCCTCGTACGAATTTTTTTTCTATGTGAAGGTTAGGTTAAGTGTTAGATCCTGATCATCAACTTCAACATCTAGACAAAATCCCGAACTCAGCAAAGTTGGTAAAGTTCTTTTGTTAGTTTGGTGACATATACTTGGAGGGTCCTTTTATATTTTGCTATGTTGAAATGTCTGAATTAGAAGTTAATATGGCCTTGAAAAGTTGGCAAATGAATGTTGGTATAATTTGAATATATGTTTTAATGTTGATAGATGTTGTACTAGAATTATACAAGTTGGAATGGTAATATGGTATGAATTATTAGTACCATGTTGACATAGGTTTGTTTTGACCATTTTTGGAATGCTTAAAGAGGTGAATTGTTACTTTTAAGATGTGTTTTAGTATGAAATAAAGTGGTATATGGTTAATGCTTGAGTGAAGATCTTGGTATGTGAAAATGGTAAACTAAATGGTGATTGAATTATTGATATTGGTTGTAAATAGGTAAATTATTGTTTAGGTATGTTTTGAACATGCCTTGGTGTCGCTTAAGTATGTTTGGAATGTTTTGGTATGGTTTGGTTAAAGGTTTGGTATGAAATATGTACCAAGTGTAAATTTTGGACCTTAAATTATAAGGTATCGATACCATGGAAGAAGTACTGATACTTCAATGATATTTCATTAATTTTTTAAACATAGAACCTTAAAATGGTATCGTTATCAAGATAAAATATCAATAATTTGAGGAAGGTACCAATACTTTATGTGGAGTATCGATACTATGGATTTTTTATTCAATTCTTCCAAACATCAAAGCTCGAATTGGTATCGATACTTGTTCTTAAATTTCAAAATGTTGCAATTTGGTCATTTTTCATGCTCAGGCTAACAAAAAGGGTTTTCATAAACCAGGCTCGAAATTAATTGTATATCATATTGTTAATGTGTTTATGACTTATTGAATGTTTGTATGATTTGTTTATGATGTATTTGATAGTACTTGCTGATCTGACACAATTTTTTGTGGTAGATAAAGATCTTTCCGGCACTTAACGAGCTTGTTTTTGAGTGTTTATATATTGTTTCAATTTTTATGCTCTTAGGTTTTAATTTATGCAAAATAAGCATTTTTACGTAATTTTGAATAATTTCATGACCTAATGGGCCAGTACGAGCCTAAGGATGATTTAACGACTTCATTTAGTGTGTAAGACCCTATTTTCAAGCTGAAAAGATGAAGGACGACTACAACATCACGACAACGAGTGGTGTCGCAACACCAGACTTTGGAGCCATATTATTCCCATTCAAAAGTTAGTGTTGTGACACCAAGGAATGATTAGAAATTTTATGTAACAAACTCAAAGTAAACCGGATGACCAACAACCCAAATACAAAATCGGAAAACATCTAATAATAAAAGAATGCAAATGACTTCATCCATCTGTCAATTTGGGTGGGTTTAAAAATTTTTAACTTGATATAAACATTCCATATGCAAAAGTAACAGAAATGGATGGTTTGGTCCAAAAGCTGATTTTAAATTCCAACTTTGTTTAATTATCAAGTAGTGGTTTAATATAAATTTCATGATAGAATTGTGAAATTTCAAAATAGGCATTACCATATTGCAACCTTAAGTATCTTAATTATGTTAATTTAACGGTTTGTCTATATACAATTTTCATAAGCCACTCCAGTATAGAAGTATATACATGTTACAAATTAATAAAAAAGTAAAGGCTTACGAAAGAAGAAGATGCCCACGATCTTGTTAAGTCCCTTCAAAAACCTAGAGTAGGTTGTTGTACTTGAAAACAGAAACAAGAGAAGAACCCAAATGAGTTCAAGTTTATTAGAGTTTATAACAACCAACTATTACATTGAATAATATAATTTCATAAGTTTTAAATCAAACAAGTAAATGAAAGCGAAATTTTAGTCGAAGATTTATCAAGTTCTAAACATGCACAAAATGAAACAAAGCATTTGATCCACTTAGTGAACGTTTAAATATAGAAAGAAGATACAGTCTATCATTTTTTCATGTGATCCATAAACTATTTCTCCATTTAATTGAACCACCTCTCTTAGTACAACAATCAACCTTGCAAATCTGTCGGACCTCCGCAAGACCATAATTACATCACATTGCACAATATTAAAATCCCATTTCCACCCATCGTATCTTTGAAATCCATGGAATAATACCATCCCAATTATTATTTTCATGCACTATCAAAGAATAGATCTTAGAAGAAAATAAAGGTATCATTCTACAAGCACCCTTTATGCTTCGATTTTCTACTATTTCAATCACCCCTCATATTTCAACCGTCTCATAATAACATCTAGTAATAACTGACATTATAGATCAAATAATTCACCTACCCAATGGTTGTCTCAAAAATAATTTGCAGTTCAATATAATCAAGTTCTTGCTTGTAAAGGATTTCATTCTACTCACCCAATACAACCAACACGATAAATATATAAGTACAACAATTCATACATACGCTGAAATTTATATAGGAGGGGTTGTTTGGAAAAGAACGCATGCCATACAACTTAATTTTTGTAATCTGTCTGTTATAAAAACTGATTTGGACAACATTAATGACACCATATTATGATATTTTAAATAAAAAATCAAAAAGCTTTTACGCCTCATTCGGGCAACTCAAACAGATAGAAGTTGTAACACCCCTAACTCGTATCCGTTGCTAGAATAGGGTTACGAGGCATTACTGATCAAACACAACATTTAACTAACATTTCACAACTTAATAAACATTCATTCACAATCATACTAAAACTCCATTCATATGAATCACATTTTCCCTTATAAGGTCTTACGAGACCTTAAAACATGCTTAGAAGTGGTTTGGGACTAAACTGATAACATATGAAAACTTTAGGAAATTTAGAAATTTTTTCTTTAATTCAGGGTCACACGCTCGTGTGAATAGGCCGTGTGCCTCACACGGTCACCAGACATGCCCATGTCACAGGCTGTGTGAAAATAGGGCATACATACTGACTTGTACCATATGGTCAGAGACACGCCCGTGTACCATGGCCGTGGGAAAACTAGGGAGGTTACTGACTTGGGTCACACGGCTGACCACACGCCCATGTACCAGCCCGTGTGCCACACACGACCAGTAGACATGCCCGTGTGTCTAGGCCGTGCTAAACCTGTAGGGTATACTGACTTAATTCGAAAGGGTACCCCAAGGGACACACGACCGTGTAACATGACCGTGTGTCACACACAGCTGCGACATATGCCCATGTCTCTGCCCATGTGGACAAAAATAGGCCATTTGCGAAGCCAATTTGCCACCCTTTTCTCACACACACTTAGCCATCAAAATGGTATCATTTTAAAACATATATAGGCAACCAAAAACATACCAAATCATACACATACCATGCCATCTATTTACAACCATTTCAACCATTTAATTCGATATTCAAACATACCAATTCATTATGCCAAAATCATCACAACTTACTTAATTCCCAAATGCATTAACTTATCAACTTATCTTCTATTTCACGACACAAATTGCACCATATTTCCATCTCAAAATCAAACCACAATATGCCATTCTTCCAAACATTAATGCATTATCTACTAATTAACCAAATAACAACTATTTGGCTATATCAACAACTATGGCAAACCTACCAAAATAACCCAACATATAAAGCATTATATACATCACATACATATCACTTATCAACATATAAATCAAGCTAACTCAAATGGCCATACACATCACCATTTACAAGCCAAATCTCATGGCTAATATCATAACTCAAAACATACCAAAATGACACTAGCCTATACATGCCATATACCATATATACAAAGCTCCAAAAGTACCAACAAGTTGTCGATAGTGTGATGAAGGTTTCTGCTGATCCCCCGATGTCCGAGCTAGCTTTGATACTTTATAAAAAATAGACAAATAACATACAGTAAGCTTCATAGCTTAGTAAGTTCGTAGTAATAAACTCGACAGTTCATAATATCCAAATCATCAATTAATAAACACTTAGTAAGTCTCATATCATCATTTGATTCTAATCCATGACCATTCATCATATATATACAAATCCATCAAGCCTCATACACATAGTATCAACTACCACATAGGTATCGTACGTACCTGTACTTTCCCATATTTATTTATTTCATTCTCACATCTTTGTTCAATATGTTGAATCATTCGAAAATCTTTCAATACTCAAAGAACTCGCACACTTAGTGCAAAATTGATTAGCCGAAGCTATAATGATATTGCACACTTAGTGCCATCACATTAAATTGAAGCTATCTCAGTACCACACACTTAGTGCCACATATAGGCGAAGCTATTCCTATTCGCACACTATGTGCTATACATAGTTGAAGCTATCTCGAAATGCACACTAAGTGCCAAACGTAGTAAATTTGTCATCATTCTCAACCGTAGTCTCATAAATACAATTTATGTGATATTAAATCATTTTAAATATAATTGAAACAATGTTTATCACATACGAACTTACCTCGTACTCGGAATTGACGAATCAGATTGATTACTACTTTCCCCGATGTAAATTCGAATTCTTTCTTTCTTGAACTATATGAATTCAAAATTAACTCTTTTATTCCTCAATTCATTCAATTTCATTCAAAACACACAATTTGGGACATTTTACACATTAACCCCTATAATTTCACATTTTTTCAATTTAGTCCCTATTTCATAAAAACACAATTTACAACAATTTAAACTAAACCCAAGCTATCCAAATATATATAAACTCCATATCAGCCCATATTTGTCAATATTTCACAAATTTAACCACCCATTTTACACTTTTCACAAAATTAGTCCCTTTTATGCAATTTCACTAAAAATCACTTTACAAAACATGATAATCTATCAACAAATCATTTTCCATCATAAAACATTCAAGAACACATTAATTCATCAATGGTAACTCTTAAAATCTTTAACAGCTTCAAAATTAAAGGTACGGGCTAGCTAGATTGACCTGCAACAATTACAAAAACATAAAAATCATAAAAAATCGAGCAAAAATCGTACCTTAATCAAGCTAGGAGTTGGCTGAACCCTAGAAAGCTTCAAAACATTTCTTTGTTTTCAAATTTTTGGTTGTAAGTGAGAAAGATGAACATAAATTTCATTTGTTTTTATTTATTTTAACTTAATAAATTAAATTACCTTTTTAATGTTATAAACATATAAAAACATATAATGGATGGCCATAATTGTCCAGTTACACTAAATATGGTGTAATTACAACATAAGGACCTTAAATTTAAGGTTCTATAGCTATTTAATACTCTTAGCTAATAGAACAACACTTTTGCACTTTACGCGATTTAGTCCTTTTTCTCAAATTGAGCAACTAAACAATAAAATTAACTCACAAAATTTTCACACATATATATTCACATGCTATAAACACAAAAAATAATATTAAAATAATTTTATGACCTAATATTTGTGGTACTAAAACCACTGTTTCGATTTAGCTAAAATCGGGTTGTTACAACTCTCCCCCTTTAGGGATTTTCGTCCCCGAAAATCTTACGAGTGAATAGGTTTGGATATTGCTTTCTCATAGCATCCTCGGGTTCCCATATAGCTTCTTCAACCCCTTATCGATGCCATAATACTTTCACTAATGCTATTCTTTTATTTCTCAGCTCTTTGATCTCACGATATATAATTCGGATCGGTTCTTCACTGTACGATAAATCTGACTGAATCTCAACTTCGATAGCAGAAATAACATGCGAAGGATTAGATCTATACCTTCATAGCATCAATACATGAAACATGTTATGAATATTTTCTAACTCAGACGGTAATGCTAGCTAATAAACAACTGGTCCTACTCACTCGATAATCTCATGCGGCCCGATGAATCTCAGACTCAATTTTCCTTTACGACCAAATCAAAGTATTTTCTTCCGCGGAAATACTTTCAAAACACTCTATCCCCAGCCTGAAACTCTATATCTTTTCATTTCAAGTCTGCGTATGATTTCTGATGATCTGATGCTGCTTTCAGACTATCACAATGTAACGCCCCAAAATTTCTATTTCTGTTCTGTTAATATATGACACAAATTTGTATCTGCTTCAGTGGTTAAGTGTTCTGTGTGCGTGTGAGAGGTCCCAAGATCACGCCTTAGTTTTGGCAAATTTTGACTTTTTCCTGAATTAAGCCTTAACTATTAATCCAGCAGGCTTATAATTACTTATTGGTAGTTTTCTATCAGAATAGGCCTATTGGTTTGGTGGTTAAGTGGAGTGTTAAGTGGCTGGAGGTCTGAGGTTTGAATCCCTGTGTGTGTAAAGGGGATAATTTTTGCTATCGATGCTGTTAGGAGTTCGAGTTAGTATGGATTCTAAGTAGTTGGGTGTAGTGGGGAGTCAAGGGGAGAGATTTTAAGAGTGAATTAGGGGATGTGGGGAGTCATCCAAAAATCTAATTTCTTATTTTCTATTTTGTATTTTGAAATCCCCAAATTCTTCCCCCTCTTTCTTCTAATGTCAATTCACTACTCCCCTGCCAAAATTCTGCTCCATTTACCTCTGTTGATCTTGGTTTCATTTTCTTCCCCATCGCTTCCTTTTTTTTCATTTCCTATTTCCTTTAACTCGGTTGGGTGGTACGATGTCGGTGTGCTCGGTAAGTTTGGGTTCTTGCTTAAGCATTGATGTTTTTGAACTAAGTGTTGATGAAGGATTGTTTTGTTGTTTTCGCTAGGTGAAGGTCAGCAACCTGTTGGTGTGCCATAGCGATTAGAGTGTTGGGAATTCCAGCTAATTGATGATAAGTGCGTGTTAGATCTAGTTGATTCGGTGAGTTTTCATAGTACTGTAATCTCGATTCATGTAACATCCCTATAACCCGTATCCATCACCGGAATGGGTTATGAAGTGTTACCAACCCAAAATACCACATTTATACAATCACATTGATATTAGAACATCAGCTTTTATATGCATTCAAAAAAAAACTTTATACAAACATTCAAAAGATGCCATTTTCGCATGGCTTATATACATCAACATTTCAAAATATCATTCACTTAAGTCTATTCTATACATGCCATGCTAGTTCCAAAATATAGCAGTACCAAAAAGACAGATAGTGTGATGAGTTGCTGACAATCCCCTTCCCGAGCAGGTAACTGGAATCAACAATCTATAAAACAGAGAAATATAACAAAAGGAGTAAGCTTAGTAAGTTTTAAGCAATACAATAGACAAACTCAATTATACATCAATTATCCAATTTCTCAAAAGGTCATTTCCTATATATTTATTACCATTGGCCGAATATACACAAGCATATAATGCACACTTAGCATTCTAATTACACTTAATCTGAATTCATATGGCATAAAAAAAATTGAAAATTTTCACATACATTCACACCTTGACCGAACGTATCATAATCATAAATATAAATATATCATGTATTCACATATGTATCAAATTATACTCTTATGATTTAATTTAAATCATACTCACATATAAATACATAATACGTACCTGGCCAACTTAACGTATTGAATGTATTCATTCGTTATTCTAACACGAGGTATCTTAGTTTTAGACTTTTATCAAATCACCGGCATTCAGCCTACTAGGTTTAAAAACCCGAATTCATTCACCGGCATTTCGCCTGCTAGGCTCGAGGCCCGAATAATATCTCACCGGTATTATAGCCTGCTAGGCTCAAAGGCCCGAATATTATCTCACCGGCATTATAGCCTGCTAGGCTTAAATGCCCGAATAATATCTCATCGGCATTATAGCCTGCTAGGCTCAACGGACCGAATAGTACTACACAATATTCAAATCAACAAGTTTTATATAACACAATCACACCAATTTAGGTACAAGCATCATTCAATATATCATCCTACATTTCATTCACTTTTATCTCATTTCATCACTCACATTTAAATACATAATAGTTTACATGTAAAATCTTACTCATTTTCATCTAACACTATCATTTGATCATGAAAGCATATCACTTTTTACTTCCAATACAATTTACCATTCGACCATGTACATATATGACAAGTAACACTTAATTCTCATAGTCTGTCATGTGATTTTTGAATATTATATATATTTAACTACTTAAAACTTACCTCGAATATTTTCGAGTAGTCTCGGATCGGCTATTCAATTACTTTCTCTTTTCCCTTATCCGAATTTGCCCCTCTATGCTCTTGAGCTTAAAATTAATAATTTTAAACTAGTCATTATTCGACTGTTCAAGCATTACTTCAAAAATATAATATATATATTCGGCTTTCACACATATAGATCAAAGTAAGTTTATAAGAAAACAATAAGCAACTCATTAACAAATTTTTATCAATGTTTACCACATAATCACAAATTTACTATAAGCTGTCTTCCTGAGCAACAGTCACTAAATTATTTGTAACTGGAGCTACGACACTCCAAATAACTTTCCGTAAAATTTCCCTGAAAATAGACTCATATATCTTTTATCATAAAATTTTCAGAATTTTTAGTTTGGCTAATCAATACCAGATGTTTCTTAAAGTTTCCACTGTTTCACTGTCTGACTAATCTGACCACCCTTTACTACGAATCAAATTTCTAATTGTACAGAAGTCAAAATATATTCTCGTTGATTTCATTAGAAACTAGACTCATTAAGCTTTAATTACATAATTTATTCAGCTTCTAAATCCACTCCCACAATTTATGGTGATTTTCCAAATTCACGTTACAGCTACTGTCCCAAGCAGATTTACTACAATTTACTCTTTCACAACTCTTTACATTCATATTATTTAAACATGTATATCACCAATCAATTTCATCACATATATCTATAATTTCACTTAAGCATAATCTCAATACAATATATCATGCTCAAATCATTATTCAAGTTCAAATTCGGCTAACACACATATAAACACTAGCAACTAAATATTAACATTGCATTTCACCATAATAGCCAATTGCCATTAAACAATTAAGCCACAATTATTCAATTTTACCAAGCCTCGACTTAATTTATAACTATCTAAATCATTTAAAACATTCAACAACAAATTCTTCTTTAATTAAGCACATATTCGACAATGACAATGGTAATTTAGCAAACCTTAATTTAACTTATAATTGTTCATAACACATTTAAAGCATCCACTCCATTCCATCATTTTAAACACAAACATTACTCAACTATTATCTATGTTCACATTCGGCATTTCATTCTAAACACACAAACAAACATCACATTACATATAAAATTTCAATATTTTATACATACAGTACTCGTATATATATTGTATTATAGTTCGATAATGATATATCAAAGCCACCAAAAAGCATTTAATTAATCATTCAAGATCATGCAATGTACTAATTTAATTTTTTTAAGTATATAAGCTCTTGACCTGTTTTGAAACAGAACAACAACAATAATTATTGAATAGAAAAGGTTAAATTACATACACATTTCATTTATTTAAGCAGGGTTAAATTAATCTCCTGTATACATTCAGACATATTAAACTCTAGCATGCCTTTAGATATTAATTTCCAGCACGCATTCGAATACTTTTCCAGCTAACAACAATTAAATTTTCAGACAATTTAGCCACCTACATCCTTTCATCAAATACTTGTTTCTTAGTTTCAACTATTAATAATGGGACATTACTAAAATTGAAACTTTTGGACAGCAATATAAATAGCAATTTAAACAGTTTTAAGCTCCCAAATTTTAAACTCCTCAAGCATAAGCGAACAGCAATGCATGTTAGTTCCAACCATATTTATTTTGTGCATTTTACCCACAGTACAAGATACGCAAAATTTAATGACAACGAGAATCAAAGCGACATCCTTAATCTTTTCTCTTCAAAAATCTTCCATAGCCGAATACTCATATCACTACTAAAATCAAAATTTTGACATGGCTAAGTTAGGGACTTAGTAACTAACTTAATATATGCTACAATTTCAAAATTAACATGAATTTCATACCTTAATTCTAGCTCAAAAGTGACCGAATGGCTATCTCCCTTTCTTCTTTAAGGTTCGGCTAAACAAGGAAGAAGATGAACCAAACCTTTTGTTCTTCTTTTCTTATTTCAATTAATATTTTATTTCATAATTTAAACCATTACTATTATATAATATTAATATATAATACATATTTTGCTTAACATCATCATTATGGCAGGCCACTAAAACTAAAGTGGGAAATTTAACATGCAAATCCACTTATCTTACACCATTAATTATTTAACCACTACAAAAATTACCTATCACATTTTCAAAATTTTCCACATAAGTCCTATTCAATAATTTCACTCACAAATGACAATATCAAAGCATGAAATTTTCACACATGAACTTTCACATATAATAAGCACCGAATATAACATCTAATTATTTTTATGACTCGGTTTTGTGGTCCCAAAACCACTTTTCGACTGGGGTCATATTAGGGCTGTCACAACTCTCCCCCCCTTAGAAATTTTCGTCCCCGAAAATCTTACCAGCGAAAAGGTTAGGTAACGTTCTTTCATTGAGTCTTCTATCTCCCAAGTCGCTTCTTCAACCCCGTGTTTGAGCCACAGTACTTTCACTAATGAGATTTTCTTGTTTCGTAGTTCTTTTACTTCACGAGCCAAAATACGAACTGGTTCCTCTTCATAACTCAAATTAGACTGAATTTCAATCTCTGATGGATTAATCACATGACAAGGATCGGATCTGTATCAACGAAGCATCGAAACATGAAAAACGTCGTGAATCTTTTCAAGTTCAGGTGGTAAAAGTAGTCTATAAGCAACCGGCCCAATCCGTTCTAAAATTTCGTATGGTCCAATAAGTCTCGGGGTTAATTTGCCTTTACGGCCAAATCTGAGTATCTTTTTCCACGATGAAACTTTAAGAAACACTTTATCTCCGACTTGATACTCTATATCTTTCCGTTTCAAGTCTGCATATGATTTTTGACGATCTGATGCTGCTTTCAAACTTTCACGAATCACTTTCACTCTCTGTTCGGCCTCTTTAATCAAGTCAACTCCGTAAATCTTATTCTCACTGAGTTCGGTCCAAAACAAAGGTGTATGACATTTACGACCGTACAAAGCCTCGTAAGGTGCCATCTTGATACTCGATTGAAAACTATTATTATATGCGAATTCAACTAAAGGCAAGTATCATTCCCACGAAGCATGAAACTCAAGGATGCAACATCTCAACATATCCTCTAGTATCTGAATAATCCGCTCGGATTGACCATCAGTCTGGGGATGAAAAGCGGTGCTAAAATGCAACTTAGTACCCAATGCTTCTTGCAATTTCTTCCAAAATCGCGATGTGAATTTCGGATCTCTATCCGACACAATAGAAGTAGGTACCCCGTGTAACCTTACAATCTGAGAAACATACAGTTCAGCTAACTTGTCAAGTGAATAATCCGTACGTACAGGAATAAAATGAGCCGACTTTGTCAATCTATCAATAACAACCCAGATCGCATCTTTCTTGCTTGGTGACAATGGCAACCCAGATACAAAATCCATCGTGACTCGATCCCATTTCCATTTGGGTATCATGATTGGCTGAAGTAATCCCGAAGGCACTTGATGTTCTGCTTTCACTTGTTAACATATCAACCACTTCGAGACAAAGTCAGAAATGTCTCGTTTAATACCATGCCACCAATACTGACATTTCAGATCGTTGTACATTTTCATACTACCCGGGTGAACTGACATTCGGCTACTATGAGCCTCTCTCAAAATCATTGAAATAAGCTCTGAATTTCTCGGAACACATAATCGATTTTTGAATCTCAAACAATCATTGCTATCAATTAAAAACTCTAAATCTTCTTTTGAAACACATAATGCTCTCTTTGCAACTAATTCATTATCAACTTTTTGAGCTTCACGGATTTGTTGCAATAATAACGGTTTTACTTTTAACTCCGCTACTAACACATCATCAGCGGACACAGACAAGTGCTCATTCATTGCTCGCAAAACAAACAGTGACTTACGGCTTAAAGCATCAGTAACCATGTTAGCCTTTCCCGGATGGTAATCAATGACAAGCTCGTAATCCTTCAATAATTCTAGCCAACGTCTTTGTCTCAAATTCAAATCTCTATGTGTCATCAAGTACTTGAGACTTTTGTGATCATAATACACATGACACTTTTCCCTGAACAAGTAGTGGCGCCAAATTTTCAAAGCGAAAACAATAGCAGCTAACTAGAGGTCATGAGTCGGATAATTTTTCAAAAGTGGCTTCAATTGTCTCGAAGCGTACGCTACTACTCTACCCTCTTGCATCAATACACAGCCCAAATCATTCAAAGACACATCACCGTAGATTACAAATTCTTTACCGGATTCTGGTTGAACTAACATTGGAGCTTCGGTCAAAAGAGTTTTCAATTGGTCAAAAATTTTCTGGCACTTTTCTGACCACTCAAATTTGATATCTTTTTGAAGCAACTTTGTCATCAGTGTTGCTATCATCGAGAAACCTTTCACAAACCGTCTGTAGTACCCGGCAAGTCCCAAAAAAACTTCGAACTTCTGAAACATTTCTCAGAGGCTTCCAATAAGTATAGCTGAAATTTTACTCGGATCAACTCGGATGCCCGATGCAGATACAATATGCCCCAAAAAGCTGACTTCCCTCAACTAGAACTCACATTTACTAAACTTCGCATATAATTGCTTGTCTCGCAAAATCTGCAATACTAACTTGAAGTGCTCGACATGTTCAGTTTTATCGCGTGAATAGATCAAAATGTCATCTATAAACACGACTACAAACCGATCCAAATACTGTCTGAAAATCTAATTCATTAAATCCATGAAAATAGCAGGGGCATTAGTGAGCCCAAACGGCATCATTAGGAACTCATAGTGTCCATACCTCGTTCTGAAAGCAGTTTTAGGCACATCAGAGTCTCTAACTCGCAACTGATAATAACCCGATCTCAAGTCTATCTTCGAAAATACTGAGGCTCCTTTCAGTTGATCAAACAAATCGTCGATTCGCGGCAACGGATATTTATTCTTTATCGTTACCTTATTAAGCTGACGATAATCAATACACATTCTCATGGTTCCATCTTTCTTTTTCACAAATAGCACTGGTGCGCCCTAGGGAGAAAAACTCGGTCAAGCAAAACCTCTATCTATCAACTCTTGCAACTAAGATTTCAATTCTTTTAGTTCGGTTGGTGCCATACGATACGGAGCCATCAAAATAGGTGTAGTCCCTAGCACTTGTTCAATGCCAAACTCTACCTCCCGAATAGGTGGTAATCCAGGTAATTCATTGGGGAACACATCCAGATATTCACAAACCACGTTCAGAGTCTCGAGTTTCTTTTCTAATTCTTTACTATCCAGTACGTACGCAAGGTATGCTTCACACCCCTTTTTCACATATTTCTGAGCCAACATCGAGGATATCACTGCCGGTGATCCATTCAAATCGGTAGACTCAACTCAAATTATTTCATTATTTGAACACCTCAAATCAATTGTCTTTCGCTTGCAATTCACTACTGCATCATGCACAGTTAACCAATCCATATCGAGAATGACATCAAACTCATCAAAAGGTAATAACATTAAATCAGCCGAAAAGCAAGAATCTCGAATCATTAGGGGACATTTCTTACATACTTTATCAACTAACACATAACGACCCAAAGGATTCGACACCCGAATCACAAACTCAGTAGACTCAACAAGTAGAGTCTTACTAGATGCCAAGGTTTTATACACATATGAATGAGTAGAATCGGGAACAATCAAAGCAATAACATCAGTATCAAAAAGAGTGAAAGTACCGGTAATAACATCTGGCGAAGAAGCATCCTCGCGCGCATGTATAGCATATGCTCTGGAAGGAGCACAAGCCTCCGAACGTACAGTAGTATCTTTGGTTCGTCTCTGATTTCCACTAGCATTACCCGTATGTCTAGATGGTCTACCTCGTGTTGCAGTGTTACTAGGTCTCCCACTCGAATCAGTATTCTGTTCAGCTAATTTCGGATAGTCTCTGATAAAGTGATCCACACTTGAAACAAGAGCGGTCATGAAATCTACAGCTTCCTGAATTCCATTTACCACAATGCTTGCACTCAGATCTGTCCTGACGATCATTGTCAACACTGGCAACCGAGGTGGCCCGCGTACTCACTGAGGGTCGATCACGGTCCCGTCTGGAAAAACCCGAAGTATTCTTAGATCAGCCTGAATCATCTCTAAATTTCTTCGATGTCTGATGAAAAGGTTTTCCCGAAAATCTTTTACGAAACTCTCTAGCTCCATCATCAGCTTTTCTTTTCTCTTTACTAAGCTCTTCGGCCTTACAAGCTCGCTCGACAAGTACTACAAACTCTTTGATTTCCAAAATACCCACCAACAGTTTGATGTCTTCATTCAACCTGTCCTCGAAGTGTTTACACATGATAGCCTCAGACGAAACACATTCCCGAGCATATTTACTAAGTTTGACAAATTTTCACTCGTAATCGGTAACTGCCATAGAACCCTGTTTGAGCTCGAGAAATTCCTTTCGTTTCTGATCAATGAATCTTTGAATGATATATTTCTTGCAGAACATAGTTTGAAAGAATTCCCAAGTAACCTGTTCTCTCGGCACCACTGAAACCAAAGTATTCCACCAATAGTAGGCAGAATCACGTAACAAAGATATAGCACATTTTAAGCATTCATCGGGTGTGCACAATAATTCATTAAACACACGAATGGTATTATCGAACCAAAACTCAGCCTGCTCGGCATCATCACTGTCAGTAGCCTTGAACTCAGTAGCCCCGTGTTGTCGAATTCTATCAACTGGGGGCTTGCTCAACCTCAACGGGTCAACTACTGTAGGTACCACAGGTGCAGGGGTTGTATTAGTCGGGGGTGGAGGATGTGAAACAGCCGGATTAGTCCGAATATACTGAGTAAACCAATCGTTCATCATAGCATAAAAGGCTTGTTTAGCCTCATCATTTTGATTACTAGCATTCGGTTGAGAGTCCAACGGTGCTGTCCCTAGCGCGGGAGCAGGCGCTATGCTCTCCACATCATCAGCTACTGCTCAGTCGGGATCAGAATTCATTACTATACGAAAAACACATTTCAACTGTCAGAAATCATCACACTATCATATTAACATTTTATGGCATGTATAGCTAGACCCATACACGCTACATTAGTCCTAGAATCGACTAAATCGTAGCTCTGATACCGATAAAATTGTAACACCCCTATAACCCATATCCGTCGCCAGAATGGGTTATTAAGTGTTACCAACCCAAAATACCACATTTGTACAATCACAATGATATTACAACATTAAATTTTATATGCATTCAAAAAAAAAAAACTTTATACAAACATTCAAAAGATGCCATTTTCGCATGGCTTATATGCATCAACATTTCAAAATATCATTCACTTAAGTCTATTTTATACATGCCATACTAGTTCCAAAATATAGCAGTACGAAAAAGACAAATAGTGTGACGAGTCACGACAATCCCTCCCCGAAGCAGTAATCTGGAATTAACAATCTATAAAATAGAGAAATATAACAAAAGGAGCAAGCTTTCATAAGCTTAGTAAGTTTTAAGCAATACAATAGACAAACTCAATTATACATCAATTATCCAATTTCTCAAAAGGTCATTTCCTATATATTTATTACCATTGGCCGAATATACACAAGCATATAATGCACACTTAGTATTCTAATTACACTTAATCTGAATTCATATGGCATAAAAAAAATTGAACATTTTCACATACATTCACACCTTGATCGAATGTATCATAATCATAGATATAAACATATCATGTATTCACATATGTATCAAATTATACTCTTATGATTTAATTTAAATCAAACTCACATATAAATACATAACACGTACTTGGCCAACTTAACGTATTGAATGTATTCATTCGTCGTTCTAACACGAGGTATCTTAGTTTTAGACTTTTATCAAATCACCGGCATTCAGCCTGCTAGGTTTAAAAACCCGAATTCATTCACCGGCATTTCACCTACTAGGCTCGAGGCCCGAATAATATCTCACCGGCATTATAGCCTGCTAGGCTCAAAGGCCCGAATATTATCTCACCGGCATTATAGCCTGCTAGGCTCAAAGGCCCGAATAGTACTGCACAATATTCAAAACAACAAGTTTTATATAACACAATCACACCAATTTAGGTACAAGCATCGTTCAATATCTCATCCTACATTTCATTCACTTTTATCTCATTTCATCACTCACATTTAAATACATAATAGTTTACACGTAAAATCTTACTCATTTTCATCTAACACTATCATTTGATCATGAAAGCATATCACTTTTTACTTCCAATACAAATTGCCATTCGGCCATGTACATATATGACAAGTAACACTTAATTCTCATAGTCTGTCATCTGATTTTTGAATATTATATATATTTAACTACTTAAAACTTACCTCGAATATTTTCAAACAGTCTCGAATCGGCTATTCAACTACTTTCTCTTTTCCCTTATCTGAATTTGCCCCTCTATGCTCTTGAGCTTAAAATCAACAATTTTAAACTAGTCATTATTCGACTGTTCAAGCATTACTTCAAAAATATAATATATATATATTCGACTTTCACACATATAGATCAAAGTAAGTTTATAAGAAAACAATAAGCAACTCATTAACAAATTTTTATCAATGTTTACCACATAATCACAAATTTACTATAAGCTGTCTTCCTGAGCAACAGTCACTAAATTATTTATAACTGGAGCTACGAAACTCCAAATCAATTGCCGTAAAATTTCCATGAAAATATACTCATATATCTTTTGTCCATAAAATTTTCAGAATTTCTAGTTTGGCCAATCAATACCAGATTTTTCTTAAATTTTCCTTTGTTTCGCTGTTTGACTAATCTGACCACCCTTTACTATGAATCAAATTTCTAATTGTACAGAAGTCAAAATATGTTCTCATTGATTTCATTTGAAACTATACTCATATAGCTTTAATTACATATTTTATTCATCTTCTAAATCCACTCCGACAATTTATGGTGATTTTCCAAATTCACGTTACAGCTGCTGTCCCAAGCAGATTTACTACAATTTACTCTTTCACAACTCTTTACATTCATATTATTTAAACATGTATATCACAAATCAATTTTATCACATATATCTATAATTTCACTTAAGCATAATCTCAATACAATACATCATGCTCAAATCATTATTCAAGTTCAAATTCGGCAAACACACATATAAACACTAGCAACTAAATATTAACATTGCATTTCACCATAATAGCCAATTGCCATTAAACAATTAAGCCACAATTATTCAATTTTACCAAGCCTCGACTTAATTTATAACTATCTAAATCATTTAAAACATTCAACAACAAATTCTTCTTTCATTAAGCACATATTCGACAATGACAATGGTAATTTAGCAAACCTTAATTTAACTTATAATTGTTCATAACACATTTAAAGCATCCACTCCATTCCATCATTTTAAACACAAACATTACTCAACTATTATCTATGTTCACATTCGCATTTCATTCTAAACACACAAACAAACATCACATTACATATAAAATTTCAATATTTTATACATACAATACTCATATATATATTGTATTATAGTTCGATAATGATATATCAAAGCCACCAAAAAGCATTTAATTAATCATTCAAGATCATGCAATGTACTAATTTAATTTTTTTAAGTATATATGTGACAACCCGAATTAGGGCCTAATCGGAATAGTGGTTTTGTGACCACAAATCCGAGATAGAAATAATTGTTTTATAATTATTTTGGGGTTTATGATATGATTGCATGATTGTGTGAAAATTTTGTGATGAAATTCTATGCCTAAAGTGCTTAAATTGAAAGTAGGGACTAAATCGAATAAGTTGCAAAATTTGCATCCGGAAGTTTTAGTATGAAATTGTTATGGAATATTAATTAGGAGGTCTTAAATAGCAATTTGACCAATTTTAAGTTCATGGACAAAATTAGGACATGGAAGGAATTTTGAAAGTTTAGTAAGGAGGGCATTTTGGTCATTTGGATATTAAATGAAATAAAATGGAAAAATAACACAAAATTGATCATCATCCTCCTTAGTTGCTGCGAATTCTCCTCTCTCCATAGCTAGGGTTTCTTCAATTTTCAAGCTCCATAGTAAGTGATTTCAAGCCCGCTTTTAATGTTCTTTACGTTTTTGGAATCCGGAAGCTCGATTAAGCTTATGCTAGTAATAATTTAACCTAGGGTTCATATTGGGAAAAATACCCATAGGTGAAATTTGTGTATTTTGATGTTTTATGATAGAATATGAGGTTTTAAATTATGTTAAATAACTTGTGCTACTCGGTTTTAAGTGAAAGCGAGTAAAAGCAGCATAATCGGTAAAAATACCTATTGTTCATAACTATATGATAGAGTAAGAATTTGATGTTGTTGTAGAAGAGAAAATGTTCAGCATATCATAAAACATAAGAATAAGGGCTGAAATTAAATTCTCGAGCCTAGGGGCAAAATTGTAATTTTGTAAAGTTAGGGGCAAAATGTAATTTTTCCATGATGTGATTTTGGATTGAAATAAATAGTATGAGTATTAAATGAGCTAAATGTGTTATTATAGATCAAGAAAGACGCGAATTGATCTCGAGCGGGGAAGGAAAAAGTTTTGGACTAAATTGCAAAATTTCCACATTTTGCACCAAGGTAAGTTTGTATGTAAATATTACAATAATTTCATGTACATTCTTATATTTCAGCCTATTATATAAATATACTAGCTGATGTTAAAATATAAATCGACTATTGGAAGAATGGAAATAAATATAGAGAGAGATCTCGGTTGAACATTGAGAGATCGAATGAAATAGAGGAGCGTAGCTAGGTCACATGTATGATCTTGAGTGCACATCATGTGTACAAGAAAGCTACTGAGACACCCAGAGTAGCTAGGTCACATGTGTGATACGAGATGTATCCCATGTAGACAAGAGAGCTACGTGAAAGATAAATGTAGCTAGGTCGCATGCGTGATTCCAAGTGAAGGACACCATGTAGACAAGAGAGCTCTGAGACAAATCGACTAGGTCGCATGAGTGGTACTAAGTGTTCACCATGTGTACAAGAGAGTCGAACTAAATGAAGTATGATGGTGGGGATGTGTCTTGAAACCATTAAATATCGAGGATTGATCCGAATTGTTCAACAGGATGGTTTTGTGGTGATATTGTGGTTTGGACCTACACTTTTGGTGAATGAAATGTGGTGAAAATGATTTGTGGTATATACATATATAAGATAAAATGAGGTTAGCATAAAGAATGTGTGAAAGAGTGAAATTAGCATTAAAACTGTTTTTAGATGGTAGCAGTGACGTGATTTTGAAAAATCACCAAAATAGGAGGAATATAATTAGAAGTTGAATGAGATGTGAAATTAAATTTTAATGAGTCTACTTTCATGTAAAAGAAACAGAGCAAGCAAAGGAATTCTATATTTTGAGATATTTACAATTGTATGTGACTTGCTCAGGATGAATACGTGATCCCTGTTCCAAATTTGAAAAATCATTAAAAATTGTACAAAGCAAATTAAGAAATATAGTTTACATGCCTAAATTCCTTATTGAGACTAGTTTTAAATGAAATAGACTTCAGGGTTGTTTGAATTGTGTACTGAGAGAAATTCAATTCGTAGTGAACAGAGGTCATATCGGTCGAGCTGTGTAACAGGGAAACTTTAACTAATAAACTGTACTAATCGGCTGAACCAAAATTATAGAAAAAATTAGCAAAAATCTTTATGAGTTTAGATTCAGGAAATTTTACGGATTTGAATTTTGAGTTTTGTAACTCGAGTTATGATTTATTTAGTGAATATGACCTAATGAGACAGCTTAATCAAAGTGGAATGAATAGTGAAGTTAAAGTAGATATACTTGAATTGTTGTGTAAACATGTTAGATTCTTTAATTAGTATTTACATACTTACTTACTAAGCTATAAGCTTACTTTGTTTCTCTCTTTTGTCTTATAGTGTCCTTCGCTTGCTCGGGAGTTAAGGATCGTGAAGATCTACCCGCACTATCATACTTTAGGGTATTTGAACTAAACGTTTTGAATTATGGCATGTATAGTAGGCTTAATTATTTTGTTACGTGTCATATTTGTCTAGGTTTAAAATATTAGTTATAGTACTCGACCAGCTACTTTGTACAAGCCATTAAAGTTGGCTAATATTGTTCAAGACATATGTTATACGATGCACTATCAAATTGGATGACATATTTATATCTCGGTTATGTTTAATGGTATGTGTTATGTTCTGGTAATACCTTGTATCTGCTTAAACGACATAACGGGTAAGGGGTGTTACATTTAGTGGTATCAGAGCTATGGTTTAGTCGGTTCTCGGACTAATAAAGTGTGTGTAAAAGTCTAGCTATACATGCCATAAAAATATTGTGATAGTGTGGTGACTCCTGATTATTCTAAACTGTTTTTTGTTTTAATATAGTAATGGATCTGAAGGAACTATGGTGATGATCTTTAGTAATGTCGGCTCCCGCACAAGGGATCGCGCCTATGGAAAGTAGACACTGAGACATTGAGACAAGGAGATAAGGCTCGGATGCCTTTCTCCAAATGATGAACAATTGGTATCTTGAATTTATTCAAGCAAATCCAAATGCTCAACCTCCTCCACCCCTCCTATACCTCGGGCGATTCCTGTAGCTGCTCAAGGTATAGATTTGGTAAGAATGAACAAGCCTCCGGTTGACAAGATTAAGTAAACAAGGGGCAAGAGTTTAGAGCAAAGGTCGATGATGATCCCGAGAAAGCGAAATTCGGCTTGAAAATTCTACCGTGTATTTGATGAGCTCTCATGTACACCCGAGGAATGCTTAAAGTGTCTTGTATCACTTTTGAGAGATTCGACTTACCACCGGTGGAAGACTTTGGTTGCGATGGTGCCAAAAGAAAAGTTACTTGGGATTTCTTCCGGGAAGAATTTAGAAAGAAATACATAAGCCAGCGATTTATTGATCAAAAACGGAAGGAGTTCCTTGAATTGAAGCAGGGAAAATGTCGTAGCGAGTATGAACGCGAATTTGTAAGACTCAAACAAGTATGCCTAGGAATGTGTGTCCAGCGAGGCTATTATGTGTAGAAGATTTGAAGATGGGCTGAATGAGGATATTAAAGTGCTTGTACGAATTTTGGAGTTGAAAGAATTTGTAGTATTGGTTGATTGAGCTCTTAAAGCCGAAGAATTGAACAAAGAAAGAAGAAAAGTTGCTATTGAGGCTCGAGATGTCAGAAAAAGACAGATAAGCAAGCCATTTCAATCTCAACCAAAGAGGTCCAAAGAGACAAACCCTCGAATGACAGTTTCAATTGGGGATTCACAGAGATCGTGGTAGAGCATATTCAGGTCTAAAGCTCAAGCTACTTGGTGGCAAGTGTGGGTAATGTGCGACCTAGAAAGCCCGAGTGTCAGCAATGTGGTAGGCAACATTATGGTGAGTGTTGGGGACCGAGCGAGCTTGTTTCAAAAGGTTCTCGTGAGCATTTTATTAGAGATTGTCCGGAGAAAGTTAAAGAAGAAAGATTTGAGTGCTAGATGAATACCACCGCTAGTAGAGGTAGACCACCGAGAAATCTTGGAGGTGGGACTAGTAGTAAAACTGTGATGAAAGATTTAACGGCAAGATCAAAAGCTAGAGCACTGCTAGAGCTTATGCTATACGTGCGAGAAGATGCATCATCTCCGATGTCATTCTTGGTACATTTCTCTCTATGATACTATTGTTATTGCATTGATTGATCCCGGTCCACTCATTCCTATATTTGCATGAATTTAGTATCCAATAAAAAGTTGCTGTTGAATTTCTTGAGTTTACGATTAAAGTGTCGAACCCTTAGGCCAATATGTGCTAGTGACAAGGTTTGCAAGAATTGCCCATTAATGATTCAAGGTCACTGTTTTCCGCCAACTTGATGTTGTTACCATTTGGTGAGTTTGACGTTATCTTGGGAATGGATGGTTAACATTGTATGATGCTAAGGTAGATTGTAAACAAAAGACACTAGAGTTGAAATGTGAAAATGGAGAAATTCGTGGGTTGAAACAAATGAATCAAATAAATTGCCTATGGTGATTTCGCACATGTCCGCACAAAAATACATGAGAAAAGGGTGTGAAGCTTATCTCGCTTATGTAATGAATATTGAGTTGCCTCAACTGAAATTTGAATCGATCGATAGTCTGTGAGTTTCGGATGTATTTCGGAGGAATTGCAGGTTGCCTCCGAGCAGAGAGATAGATTTTGCCATTGATTTGTTGCTGCATCTTGCACCGATCTCGATTGCTCCATATAGAATGGCTCATTGAATTAAAAGAATTGAAGGCTCGATTGCAGGAGTTAACAGACAAGGGATTTGTGAGACCGAGTTTCTCTTCTGGGGTGCTCTGTATTATTCAGTAAAGAAGAAGGATGGTTCAATGAGACTTTGCATTGATTATGTCGACTTAATAAGGTGACTATAAAGAATAAGTACCCATTGCCGAGGATTGATGATTTATTCGATCGGTTAAAGGGGCCACAGTGTTTTCAAAGATTGATTTGAGGTCCGGTTACTACCAATTGAGAGTTAAGGAGTCGGATGTCGAAAACCGCCTTTAGGACAAGGTATAGACATTATGAGTTTCTTGTGATGCCTTTCGCTTAACAAATGCTCCACTATATTTATGGACTTAATGAATCGGATCTTTCGGCCATATTTGGATAAGTTTGTAGTAGTGTTTATAGATGACATTTTAATTTATTCTCGAGATGAGTCCGAACATGCCGAACACTTGAGAACTATATTGCAGATCTTGAGAGAAAAGAAGCTGTTTGCCAAGTTTAGTAAAAGTGAGTTACGGCCGTGAAGTCGGATTTTTGGGACATATAGTCTCGGTGATGGTATTGGTGGATCCAAGCAAGATTTCTGCGATCGTTGATTGAAACCGCCCAAGAATGTATCCGAGGTTAGAAGCTTTTTAGGCTTAGCGGGTATTATAGACGTTTTGTTAAAGGATTTTCGATGATTGCCTCTCCTATGACTAAGTTGTTGCAAAAGAATGTTAAGTTTGAATGGGTGATAAATGTCAACAAAGTTTTGAAAAGTGAAAGCACGATTGGTGAAGCACCAATTTTAGTACGACCAAGTCGGAAAGGAGTTCGTAATTTATAGTGATGCATCGTTGATGTGCCTTGGATGTGTGTTGATGCAAGAGGGTAAAGTGGTAGCTTATGCTTGAGACAGTTAAAACCGCATGAGAAGAACTATCCTACACATGATTTGGGCCGGCATTGTTGTTTTTGCCTTGAAAATTTGGCGACATTTTTGTACGGTGAAAATGCCGAATTTTACTGATCACAAAAGTTTGAAGTACTTGATGAATCAAAAGGATCTGAATCGCAACAAGCGAAGATGGCTTGAATTATTAAAGGATTATGATCTAGTGATTGATTATCATCCGGAAAAGCAAATGTAATTCTTGACGCCTTGAGCGAAAATTTCTTTTTACTTTGAGAGCCATGAACACGGGTTAGCATTGTCGATGATGGGTCAATCTTAGCAGAGATGAGAGCTAAACCATTATTTCTCCAGTTGATTTGTGATGCTCAAAAGAATGATAGTGAGTTGCGGATCAAGAGAACTCAATGCGAATCAAAGTTACGACTCGATTTTCGAGTTGGACCGGATGACTGTTTGATGTTTCGAGAGGATATGTGTGCGAAAAACGATAAATTGATTGTAAAATATTACATGAGGCGCACAATGGTGTTTATCGTTCATCCTGGTAGCACAAAAATGTATAATGATTTAAAGAAGTCATATTGGTGTCCGGTATGAAAAGGACATTTCTGAATTTGTAACCAAGTGTTTGATCATCAACAAGTAAAAGTGAACATCAAGTGCCTTGAGATTACTTCAACCGGTAATGGTGCACGAGTGGAAATGGGACAAGATTACCATGGATTTTGTAACCGGTTTGCCTTTAACTCCTAAAAGAAGGATCTTTGTTTGGGTAGTGGTTGATAGATTAACAAAGTCAGCCCACTTTATACCAAGACGTACCAATTACTCACTTGATAAATTAGCGAATTATATATTCTTTGAAATTGTGAAGTTGCACGGAGTACCTATGTCTATAATATCGATAGAGATCCAAGATTTACCTCGAGATTTTGGAAAAAGTTACAAGAAGCTTTGGGTACAAAATTGAACTTTAGTACCGCATTTCATCCACAAACAGATGGTCAAAGCGGAAAGAGTAATTCGTGTACTCGAAGATATGCTTAGATCTTGTGTTTTAGAATTTGGAGGTAGTTGGGAGAAATATCTATCTTTGATTGAGTTTGCCTACAATAATGCTTATCAATCAAGTATACAAATGGCACGTCTGAAGCCTTGTATGGTCGTAAGTGTCGGACTCCTTTATATTGGACCGAGCTTAGTGAGAAAGCAGATTCACGGAGTTGATCTAGTTAAAGAAACCAAGAGAAAATAAAAGTAATTCGGGATTGCTTGAAAGTCGCTTCGGATCGACAAAAGTCATATCGATTTAAAAGAAAAGAGATTGAATTTCGGTGGGTGATAAAGTGTTCTTGAAGGTGTCACCATGGAAAAAGATTCGAGATTTAGTCGAAAAGGCAAGTTGAGTCCGCGTTTTATTGGGCGTCTGAGATTCTTGAGAGAATTGGACCGATGGCATATCGGTTGGCCTTACTGGCAGAGTTAGAAAGAATTCATAACGTGTTTCATGTATCAATGTTGCGACGTTATCGTTCTGATCCTTCACATGTGATTTCCCCAACAGAAATTGAGATTCGATCGGATATGACCTATGAGGAGGAACCAATAAAGATTTTGGCTCGAGAAGTTAAGCAGTTAAGAAATAAAAGTATAGCCTTAGTGAAAGTATTGTGGCACGGACATGGGATAGAAGAGGCTACGTGGGAACTTGAGGAAGCTATGAGGAAACAAATTACCCAAACCTCTTTCTGGTAAGATTTTCGGGACGAAAATCTCAAAAGGGGGGGAGAATTGTGACAACTCGAATTAGGGCCTAATCGAAATAGTGGTTTCGTGACCACAAATCCGAGATAGAAATAATTGTTTTATAATTATTTTGGGGTTTATGATATGATTGCATGATTGTGTGAAAATTTTGTGATGAAATTCTATGCCTAAAGTGCTTAAATTGAAAGTAGGGACTAAATCGAATAAGTTGCAAAATTTGCATCCGGAAGTTTTAGTATGAAATTGTTTTGGAATATTAATTAGGAGGTCTTAAATAGCAATTTGACCAATTTTAAGTTCATGGACAAAATTAGGACATGGAAGGAATTTTTGAAAGTTTAGTAAGGAGGGCATTTTGGTCATTTGGATATTAAATGAAATAAAATGGAAAAATAACACAAAATTGATCATCATCCTCCTTAGTTGCTGCCGAATTCTCCTCTCTCCATAGCTAGGGTTTCTTCAATTTTCAAGCTCCATAGTAAGTGATTTCAAGCCCGCTTTTAATGTTCTTTACGTTTTGGAATCCGGAAGCTCGATTAAGCTTATGCTAGTAATAATTTAACCTAGGGTTCATATTGGGAAAAATACCCATAGGTGAAATTTGTGTATTTTGATGTTTTATGATAGAATATGAGGTTTTAAATTATGTTAAATAACTTGTGCTACTCGGTTTTAAGTGAAAACGAGTAAAAGCAGCATAATCGGTAAAAATACCTATTGTTCATAACTATATGATAGAGTGAGAATTTGATGTTGTTGTAGAAGAGAAAATGTTCAGCATATCATAAAACATAAGAATAAGGGCTGAAATTAAATTCCGAGCCTAGGGGCAAAATTGTAATTTTGTAAAGTTAGCGGGCAAAATGTAATTTTTCCATTATGTGATTTTTGGATTGAAATAAATAGTATGAGTATTAAATGAGCTAAATGTGTTACTATAGATCAAGAAAGACGCGAATTGATCTCGAGCGGGAAGGAAAAAGTTTTGGACTAAATTGCAAAATTTCCACATTTTGCACCAAGGTAAGTTGTATGTAAATATTACAATAATTTCATGTACATTCTTATATTTCAGCCAATTATATAAATATACTAGCTGATGTTAAAATATAAATTGACTATTGGAAGAATGGAAATAAATATAGAGAGAGATCCGGTTGAACATTGAGAGATCGAATGAAATAGAGGGCGTAGCTAGGTCACATGTATGATCTTTGAGTGCACATCATGTGTACAAGAAAGCTACGAGACACCTGTAGTAGCTAGGTCACATGTGTGATACGAGATGTATCCCATGTAGACAAGAGAGCTACGTGAAAGATAAATGTAGCTAGGTCGCATGCGTGATTCCAAGTGAAGGACACCATGTAGACAAGAGAGCTACGAGACAAATCGGCTAGGTCGCATGAGTGGTACTAAGTGTTCACCATGTGTACAAGAGAGTCGAACTAAATGAAGTATGATGGTGGGGATGTGTGCTGAAACCATTAAATATCGAGGATTGATCCGAATTGTTCAACAGGATGGTTTTGTGGTGATATTGTGGTTTGGACCTACACTTTTGGTGAATGAAATGTGGTGAAAATGATTTGTGGTATATACATATATAAGATAAAATGAGGTTAGCATAAAGAATGTGTGAAAGAGTGAAATTAGCATTAAAGCTGTTTTTTAGATGGTAGCAGTGACGTGATTTTGAAAAATCACCAAAAATAGGAGGAATATAATTAGAAGTTGAATAAGATGTAAAATTAAATTTTAATGAGTCTACTTTCATGTAAAAGAAACAGAGCAAGCAAAGGAATTCTATATTTTGAGATATTTACAATTGTATGTGACTTGCTCGGGATGAATACGTGATCCCTGTTCCAAATTTGAAAAATCATTAAAAATTGTACAAAGCAAATTAAGAAATATAGTTTACATGCCTAAATTCCTTATTGAGAATAGTTTTAAATGAAATAGACTTCAGGGTTGTTTGAATTGTGTACTGAGAGAAATTCAATTCATAGTGAACAGAGGTCAGATCAGTCAAGCTGTGTAACAGGGAAACTTTAACTAATAAACTGTACTAATCGGCTGAACCAAAATTATAGAAAAAATTAGCAAAAAGATTTATGAGTCTAGATTCAGGAAATTTTACGGATTTGAATTTTGAGTTTTGTAACTCGAGTTATGATTTATTTAGTGAATATGACGCAATGAGAGACAGCTTAATCAAAGTGGAATGAATAGTGAAGTTAAAGTAGATATACTTGAATTGTTGTGTAAACATGTTAGATTCTTTAATTAGTATTTACATACTTACTTACTAAGCTATAAGCTTACTTTGTTTCTCTCTTTTGTCTTATAGTGTCCTTCGCTTGCTCGGGAGTTAAGGATCGTGAAGATCTACCCGCACTATCATACTTTAGGGTATTTGAACTAAACGTTTTGAATTATGGCATGTATAGTAGGCTTAATTATTTTGTTACGTGTCATATTTGTCTAGGTTTAAAATATTAGTTCTGATTACTCGACCAGCTACTTTGTACAAGCCATTAAAGTTGGCTAATATTGTTCAAGACATATGTTATATGATGCACTATCAAATTGGATGACATATTTATATCTCGGTTATGTTTAATGGTATGTGTTATGTTCTGGTAATACCTTGTATCCTGTTCCGGCGACGGTAACGGGTAAGGGGTGTTACAATATAAGCTCTTGACCTGTTTTGAAACAGAACAACAACAATAATTTTTGAATAGACAAGGTTAAATTACGTACACATTTCATTTATTTAAGCAGGGTTAAATTAATCTCCTGTATACATTCAGACATATTAAACTCTAGCATGCCTTTAGATATTAATTTCCAGCACGCATTCGAATACTTTTCCAGCTAACAACAATTAAATTTTCAGACAATTTAGCCATCTACATCCTTTCATCAAATACTTGTTTCTTAGTTTCAACTATTAATAATGGGACATTACTAAAATTGAAACTTTTGGACAACAATATAAATAGCAATTTAAACAGTTTTAAGCTCCCAAATTTTAAACTCCTCAAGCATAAACCGAATAGCAATGCATGTTAGTTCCAACCATATTTATTTTGTGCATTTTACCCACAGTACAAGATACGCAAAATTTAACAGCAACTAGAATCAAGCGACATCCTTAATCTTTTTCTCTTCAAAAATCTTCCATAGCCGAATACTCATATCACTACTAAAATCAAAATTTTGACATGGCTAAGTTAGGGACTTAGTAACTAACTTAATATATGCTACAATTTCAAAAATTAACATGAATTTCATACCTTAATTCTAGCTCAAAAGTGACCGAATGGCTATCTCCCCTTTCTTCTTTAAGGTTCGGCTAAACAAGGAAGAAGATGAACCAAACCTTTTGTTCTTCTTTTCTTATTTCAATTAATATTTTTATTTCATAATTTAAACCATTACTATTATATAATATTAATATATAATACATATTTTGCTTAACATCATCATTATGGTCGGCCAATAAAACTAAAGTGGGAAATTTAACATGCAAATCCACTTATCTTACACCATTAATTATTTAACCACTACAAAAATTACCTATCACATTTTCAAAAATTTTCACATAAGTCCTATTTAATAATTTCACTCACAAATGACAATATCAAAGCATGAAATTTTCACACATGAACTTTCAAATATAATAAGCACCGAATATAACATCTAATTATTTTTATGACTCGATTTTGTGGTCCCGAAACCACTTTCCGACTGGGGTCAATATTAGGGCTGTCACAATTCAAGTATCGTATATCTCTAAAATCAGAATTAGATTACCGGTTTATAGGTTCTGAAGTGCTCGGGGACCTGTTTAGCATCAATCGAAACTAGGTGTGTACCCAAAACACCGAAAACAGGGATCGATGAAAGCTGAAAAAGTATTCTGTCGACACCACACGGGCATGTGGAAGCCCGTGTGGTAGGTCGTGTGCCCTAACACGGGTGTGTAGTAGACGACCCAGGCCTTGTGTGACACAAGGGCTTGACTAATTTGGGCCGTGTGGACCACACAGGCGCGTAGGCCTATACGGGTGCAGCACAAGGGCATGTGGGCCCACACGGGTGACCACATGGGCGTGAGCCGAATTTATTGATTTGTTTGCTAAGTTGCACGGGTCACCCTAGATTTTAAGCCTAATATAAATGCTTAAAGCCTTTGACACTATTTCGTACCTATCCATGATTTTAATTTTATTTGGTTTTTTATTTTATTTTATGTAATATGGCCTCTACAGAATTTTGGTTTAGATTTGGGTTTTATACTGTTTCACATTTATGGCTATTAGTAATATATAAAATTTTGGGTTTTCAAAAGAAACGCATGTTTTTAACAAAATACCCTCAATGACGCGAACTGTTTTAAAATGCTTCCGCGATGTATATGTTTTGAAAACTAATGACTGAGTAAAAATCACGATTTTAGAATTAATGGAAGATAATATCAAATTCTAAACAAAAAAATGGTTTTAGCAAACGAGACTGTTTCCATACACACTTCTATGGGACATCCCCAGATTCGGCCATAACGTCCAAGCCGGGTATGAGGTGTTATACATGAATTACTTTCACTTTTTCTTCTATTTCTCTGATCAACTCAACCTCGTGAATCTTATTCTCGTTAAGTTCAGTCCAGGTCAACGGCGTTCAACACTTCCAACCGTATAAAGCTTTATAAGATGCCATTTTAATACTCTATTGAAAACTATTATTATACACGAATTCAATCAAATGAAAATATTTTTCCCACGTACCTTTAGACTCAAGAATACATCTCAACATATCCCCGAGTATCTATATAACTTGTTCGGATTGACCATCCGTCTACTGGTGAAATGCGGTACAAAAATGTAGTTTTGTACCCCGCGCATCTTGCAATTTCTTCCAAAATCTTGATGTAAACCTCGGATCTCTATCCGAAACAATAGAAACAGGTACTCCAACAACCTCAGAGATATACAACACAGCTAACTTTTCAAGCGAATAGTCCGTTTGTACATGAATGAAATGAGTCGATTTTGTCAACTTGTCAATAATAACCCAGATTGCATCTTTCTTACTCGGAGATTAGGGCAATCCTAACACAAAAGCCATAGTTACTCTATCCCATTTCCATTTGGGGATCATAATCAACTGCAATAAACTGACTGTACCTGATGCTCAACTTTATCTTGCTAACAAATTAAACATTTAAAAACGAATTCTAGAATATTACGTTTCATATCATGCCACCAATAGAGTTGTTTCAAGTCGTTATACATTTTCGTGATTCCTAGATGAACAGATAAACGACTACTATGTGCTTCGTTCAAAATCATTTGAATCAACTCTGAATATCTCGGAACACATATTTGGCCTCTGAATCTTAAACAATTATCTAAATCAACTTGAAACTCTAAATTAGGGTTCGAATCACACTGAGCTCGTTTTGCTAACATTTCATTATCAACTTTCTGAGCTTCACGAATCTTCTGTAAAAATGACGGTCTCGCTTTCAATTTAGCTACAATCGAGTCGTCATCAGATAAAGCCAACTGAGTATTCATTTCATGTAGAGCAAACAAATATTTTTGGCTTAATGCCTTAGTAACAACATTTTCTTTTCCCGGATGTAATCAATCATTAACTCGTAATCTTTTAGTAATTCTAGCCATCTCCACTATCTCAAATTCAAATCTTTCTGAGTCATCAAATATTTCAAACTCTTATGATCTAAATAAACATGGAATTTCTCACCAAGCAAATAATGGCGCCAAATCTTTAATTCAAACTTAATGGCTGCTAACTCTAAATCGTGCGTTGGGTAATTCTTTTCATGCAGCTTCAACTGTCTCGAGGCATAAGCTATGACTTTGCCTTCCTGCATCAAAACATAGCCCAGACCATTCAACGATTCATCACTATAGATTACAAACTCTTTACTTGATTCTGGCTGTACTGACACTGGAGTTTCAGTCAAAAGAACTTTCAGCTGATCAAAACTTTTCTGACATTTCTTAGACCATTCAAACTTTACATCTTTTTGAAGCAATCTTGTCAATGGAGTCGCGATCATCGAAAAGCCTTTCACAAGTTGTCTATAATAACCTGCTAGTCCCAGAAAACTGCGGACTTTAGATACATTTCTCAAAGTCTTCCAATCTATTATTGTAGAAATCTTGTTCGGATCAACTCGTGTACCTGATGCTGATACAATATGCCCCAGAAAACCAACTTCACGCAACTAGAATTCATATTTGCTGAACTTTGCAAATAACTACTTATCACACAGAGTCTGCAATACAATTCTCAAATGCTCGGCATGCTCGAATTCATTTCGTGAATATATTAATTTATCATCAATGAACACAACAATAAATTGATCTAGGTACAGTCTGAATGTAACACCCCAAACTCGGCCTAGACGTTATGGCCGAATTTGGCGATGTCACATAGTAGTGTGTTTGAAAACTGTAGCTTGTGTTGAAAAACCGTAACTTTGCTTAAAACATTTTCCTTTTAGGACTCGTCATTATCCTTTTATTAATTCTAAAGTCATGGTTTTTATTCAGTCGTCAGTTTCCAAAACATTATACGTTACGGAAGCTTTTTAAAATAGTTTGTGTCCTTGTAGGTATTTTGCTAAAACACATGCATTTCTTAAAAAAAACTCGTCTTTTACCTACCTCTAGTAGATATAAAACATAAACCAGTATAAAACCCAAATTTAAAGCCAAAATCAATAGAGGCCATTATTACAATAAAATACCCCAAATAAAGCATTAAAAATCTAATTAAGTACGAAACAGTGTAAAAAGAGGGCGTGTGGCCACCTCTGAGTCCTCTGCCGCTTCGATCTGTTTAAGTTTAAGGATTACCTATACAAATAAATTAGAAGGGGGAGTTTATGAAAACTCAGTGCGTAATCCCCACACCAACAATCAGTCAATATGCAAATATTAACAGTTTGGGCCTAAGCCCTTTTTAGAAGTAGTTCCAGTTTAGGCTTGAGCCCATTTCAGAATGTAAGCAGTCATGCAGTAGGGTATTTGCCCCTCACAATATCAGTAATCAGTAGGGCCTTGGCCCATTGTAGTAACAGTAAATACTACGAATATGCAGTCACAAAATCCTACCCAACCAGCCTTTGTACACCATCTCCGTCCAACCCTACACTCCATATGAGGATATAATCAACCCACCTATCCCTACACTCCAAAAAGTACCGAATGTGGCATTAGACAGTAGTTTGCAGCTGAGCTACCAGTAAATTAGGCTTGAGGCATTTCAGTGCACTTCCTTTGAACAATATCAATCCCCAACCCAATGTAATGCAATATACAGTTATGGCATGCTATCACGTAATATCAAGCATATAATCAGTGCGTATAATATCAAATCAGTGGGGCATCATCATGCATAATAACATGCATAATTATATCAGTTATATAGCCATTTCAGTTATTTAAGGGTCTAGGTAAGCTTATCGACCCTACAGTAGGTCCATAATTGACTTAGGTGATCTGTGCAACCTTAGCAACTAAATAGTGGAAATGGGCCCACACGCCCATATTGTCTGCCCTTGTAGGCCCATAAGACCCAAAATGGCCTTCGCCATGTGGATCACATGGCCTGGCCCAAAAATTCCACACGCCCGTGTACCCCACACAGCCCAATTCGGTTTGGCCCGTGTGTTGCACATGACCTACCTCGTCAATCACACGCTCGTGTTCCATTACATGGCCTACCACAGGTTGGCCGCACGCCCATGTGGCGTCAACAAACATATTTCGGCTTTTCCCCGATTTCCATCTACAATGTTATGGTTACAAACCTGTTAAGGTTCCGCAGCAAAAACACTTTCTAGACTAGTAGTACCTTGAAATTGAGCATTTCAACTCATGATTAGTACAACAATATAAAGTCGAATATACTTCCAACTCAATCGCACGATACCTACCTTAAAACCCTGAACAAATAAACTAAAACTCCACAAAAGAGGGTCATCGTTCCAACGATTCCTTGCTGTCAAGACGATGGTAACCTCCAATCAGTCACTTTTAATCGATAATTTATCAAAATTCAGTGAGGTATACCAATTATAATAATAATAATTCCTTACCTTCAGTCAATCAATAGAGATCCTATATACTTAAATCATTGAAGATCACTATTTAGCCTCTCGATTAACACCTAAAACCAGCCGAACCCCTCTTAATCAAATCAAGAAAATAATTAAGAAAAGGAAACAAAAATGCCTAACTTACCGAATGCGTGGAACTACATTGTGCAATCAAAGCGGATTGAAAACAGAATCAAAGAAGAGAAAGGGGAGGAAAAATAGAAATGACAGCAATGAGTAGAAGGAAAATTCGACAGTGAGAGTGATGGAAAGGAGGAAACGTCAGAATACCTAAAAGAAAAATTGATATTTTGACAATGGAACAAAAAAAAAAAAAGAAAAAGTTTTCAAGAAGTTACACAATATGATCCTAATTCCTAAAATCTCTCTCCCCCTTTATCCTTAAATTCGCTCCCACACTCCCCCACTACAACTCAAACACCCCCAAAATCGTCCACCACCTCCCACACATTTCAAACACTCAGTATTTTACCACATTTCAAACTCCTTCACGGCACATGTACTAAAAAAACATCCTCTTGCACATACAAGGATTCAAACTCAAAATCCCCAACACACTGACACTCCATTTAACCACCAGACCAGCAGGCCCATCTGGCATATTTTTACAAACAATTAATTAAAAGCCTACAGTCTAGAGATAGGGCTTTATTCATATAAAACAAAAAATCATCCCAGGTCAAGGCTTGAACCCAGGACTTCTCAGACACTCTTAGAACACATAACCACTGAAGCAGACAAGTATTTGTCTCATTCAATAACATAAACATATATAGAAAATTTTGGGGTGTTACAATCTACCCCCTAAAAGAAAATTTCGGTATTGAAATTTTACCTAATCAAAATAGATGAGGATACTGTTGACACATCGCATCTTCAGGCTCCCACGTGGCCTCCCTATAGCTATGGTTACAGTATAGAACCTTAACCAGTGGGATAGATTTCCTCCTTAGAATTTTTATGTCGCGATCCAATATCTGAACCAGCTCCTCCTCGAAAGTCAGATCTAGCTTAACCTCGATCTCCTCCACTAGAACAATATGCGTTGGATCAGAGCGGTAGGGCCTCAACATCGAGAGATGGAAAACATCATGAATTTGATCCAACTTTGGAGGTAGCTCTGACTGGTAGGCAACTGGTCCCACTCGTTTCAGTATACAATAGGGTCCAATAAATCTAGGGCTCAACTTGCCCTTATGACCAAATCTCAGTACCTTCTTCCATAGTAAGACCTTAAGAAAAACGGAGTCTCCAATAAAATACTCGACCTTGCATCGCTTCAAGTCTGCATAAGACTTTTGTCTATTGGATGTCACTTTCAGTCGACCCCGTATCAATCTGACCTTATCCTCAGTATCAAAAACCAGTTCAGGACCTAGAACTCGTCGCTCGCCCAACTCAGTCCAGCATAAAGGATTGCGACACTTACGACCATAAAGGGCCTCGTCAGGTGCCATCTGTATACTAGACTGGTAACTATTATTATAAGCAAACTCTTCCAACGAAAAATACTCCTCCCAACTGCCTCAGAAGTCAACCACATAGCTCCTCAACATATCCTCCGATGATTCGAATCGCCTCTCGGATTAACCATCATTCGAGGATGGAAAGCGATCTTGAAGTCTAACCTTGAACCCAGAGCCTCATGTAGCTTTTTCCAGAACTGAGACTTGAAGTGAGGATCTCTATCAGAGATGATCGAAATCGGTACCCCATGCAGTCACACTATCTCAGACACATACAATTTAGCTAGCTTCTACAATGAGTAGTTAGTACAAACCGATATGGGCGGACTTGGTCAATCAATCCACGATGACCCATACAAAATCCTTCTTAGTGTGTGTGTGGGGTAACCTACTAAAAAAGTCCATAGTCACCCACTCCCACTTCCAAAGTGGAATCTTAATTGGCTGCTAGCAAGTCAGACATTTACCCACAAAATTGACACTCTCTCGTTTAAGTCCTGGCCACCAGTATAACTCAGGAAGGTCTTAGTACATCTTATTTCCATCAGGATGCATAGCATAGGGACTACTATGAGCCTCTCTCAGTATCGACACCTTAATTTAGTGTCTTTCGGTACACAGATTCTCCCACAGAAATAGAGTACCCCTTCGCTATTCAGTCCAAAGTCCTCAGTATACCCACTCTCAACCTGTCGAAAAAGAAGAACCAAAAAATCGTCCTCCAATGACTTACCCTTAATCTGTTCAATCCACATAGGCTTAACCTGAAGCTCAGCTAGCAGACTTCCATTATCAAATAAACTGAGGCGAGCAAACAACACCCTCAATTTCGTCATAACCTTATGGCTCAGTGCATCGGCCACTACATTGGCCTTACCAGGGTGGTATTCAGTTGTACAGTCATAGTCCTTAAGTAGCTCAATCTATCTACGCTACCTAAGGTTTAGCTCTTTCTGAGTGAGGGGATACTTGAGGCTCTTGTGATCGTGTAGATGATACACTTTTCACTTTATAGGTAATGCCTCCAGATTTTTAATGGGAACACCACTGCAGCCAACTCTAGGTCATGCTCAGATAATTTACCTCGTAAGTATAAGCTGACGAGATGGATACGCTACCACCTTACTCTTGCATCAATACACATCCCAAACAGACATGTGATGCATTGGTGTAGATAGTAAACTCTTTTCCAAACTCTGGCTGTATCAAAACAAAGGCCTCAGTCAGTATAGTTTTGAGCTTTTCAAAGCTCTCTTCCTGCGAATCAGTCTAGTTAAAAGGCACACCCTTACATAGCAGCTTAGTCAAGGGTGCTGCAATCAATGAAAAACTCTCTACAAATTGTCGATAATACCCTACTAGTCCCAGAAAACTGTGAAACTCATATACAGTCTTAGGTTGTTTCCAATCCAATATTGCCTCAATCTTTCGAGGATCAACCCTAATCCCCTCAGCAGAAACCAAATGGCCCAGAAATGTTACTTTCCGTAACCAGAACTCACACTTACTAAACTTGGCGTACAGTTGCTTCTCTCGCAAGATCTGTAGAACCACTCTGAGGTGTTCATCATGCTTGTCCTTAGTCCTCGAGTACACAAGTATGTCATCAATAAATACCACCATGAATCGATCTAGATAGTGCTGGAACACTCAGTTCATCAGATCCATGAATGCCACTGGTGCATTCATCAGTCCAAATGGCATCACTAGGAACTCGTAGTGTCCATAACAAGTCCTAAACACTGTCTTATGCACATCAACCTCCTTAACTCTCAACTGGTGATACCCTGATCAGAGATCAATCTTAGAGAAAATCGAAGCTCCTCGGAACTGGTCGAACAAATCATCTATCCTTGGTAGTTGTACTTATTCTTTGTGGTCAACTTGTTAAGTTGTTGGAAGTAAATGCACATACGCATGGATCCATCCTTCTTTTTCACGAACAGAACTGGTGCTCCCCACGGAGACACACTAGGGTAGATGAACCCACGATCTAATAACTCTTGAATCCGAGCCTTAAGCTCCACAAGCTCTCTGATGCCATTCTATAGGGAGTGATGGACACTGGAGCTATACCAGGAAGGACCTTAATCCCGAACTCTACTTCACGATTCAGAGGTAACCCAGGTAGTTTTTCAGGAAAAATGTCTAGAATTTCCTTAACTGTCCTGATATCCTTAACCAAAGCATCCCTAGAATCTGAAACACTGATGTAGGCCAAATACGCCTCACATCCCTTAATAACCAACTTTTCTGCCCTCAATGCAGAAATCAAATTCGATAAGTAGTTCTGACATTCCCCAATTACAACTACCTCACTATCCTCCTCAGTTCTCAGTACAACACTTTTTTGGCACAATCTAAGCTCACTCAGTGTTTAACCAACTAGTCCATTCCCAGTATCAGATCAAACTCTCTAAACAACTTATTTACCCTGACTGATTGTCCCAATGGACTTAGTATAGTCACCTCACTCGCAGTGCTCTCAACCAAGATACCGAAGTTCTCAGACACAGTATAGGCTATATAGGAGTGAGTGGATCCTATATCTATCAGTGTAGTATAAGGTACATTATAAATAAAGAACATACTCGTGATAATGTCATGAGCATCTCCATCCTCTCAGCGACATGCAGTCTAAACTAGAGCCGGCTGCCTCGCCTCAATATGACCAGCACCTCTCCCTGGTGCCCTCTGACCATGGCCCAACCCATTACTACGTCTGGCCTGACCACGGCCTCTCGGTGGCTGCTGAACTACTCTCGGTGGTGATGCAATACCAGTTCCCAATGCTTGCATCTGATCGGACCTCTGCAGACACTCTCTAATACGGTGCTCTAATAAACTGCACCTTAAATAGGCCCCAGTTCTTTTCCAACACTCACGTTGATGGCGTCTACCACAGTCAGTACATGGTGACTGTCCAGTAGTAGCAAAAGGAGCCCTAACTCTGATTGGCCCATCAATTCTGGCCTTTTTCTTAGGCCTCTGAGCAAAACTTGAGGGCTCCGACTCCCTCTTGCTCCTACCTCTCTCTCGGTTCTGATGCTCAGTGCGCTTCACTTCCTCAGTAAATTTTGCCTTATCAACCACTGTAGCAAAGTCCCGCTCCCTCTGTGCAGCTATTAGAACCCCCAAATTATCCCTGAGGCCATACTCGAAGTGAACACATCGCTCGTACTCAGTTGCCACCATATCTCGCACATAACGGCTCAATCTCAGAAATTTGACCTCATACTCGGCCACCTATCTATCTCCCTGAGTCAGATTCAGGATCGCCGAGGGTATCCATGTAACTGGCACACACATACTTTCCCTGAAAAGTGGTCTTAAAATATTCCCAGGACAGTCGTTCGGGCTGAGTGCCCTCCTTAATAGTGAGCCACCATTGATATACCTCATCACGTAGCAGCGATACAACACCCTTTAGTTTCTGCTAGGAGTGCAGTCCAGGTCATCCATAATCCTCTCTATGGCCTCTATCCATTACTCAGCCACATTAGGGGCAACTCCATCAATACCCTTGAAAAGCTCAGCTCTGTTAGACTGGAGTCGTTCCGTAACCGACCCATGGCCTCCAGCTCCAGTATTGGGCCAATGACCCTCTATAAAATCGTCAACATGGCCTGGGATAGTGCGTCGTCCCCAGCTACTCTATCATTAGATCTAGTCTCAGTCACAAGTGAAGCCAATGTCTCACTAGTATCCAAATTAGGCAGATTACTAGATGACGATGACCCAGCTCGAGCACCTCTACGGCCTCTACCAAGGCCACTTGTACCTCGTCTGTGAGTACCTCTGGTGCTCATTGTCTAATTGCATTTTATCTGTATTAACAGTTTTATGCATCAGTTTATAGCTCCAATGTTTATTAACAAATATTTTATGAAAACAATATTAGAAGTGTAGATTTTGTTTCATACATCGCAGTGTCAATCAATGTTTATCAATTTTACTACAGTCTCAGTATACACTATTTTAAGTGTTTTCAGTACAGCCTATCTATAGTAGCCTCAGTATATACTACCCATAGTATTTTTAGGCTATACTATCAAAAAACCAATTTTAGTTTCAGTTTAAACAATTCATAGTTTCAGAAAACTTACTAGGTCGGCACCGGAGACTTGGTGTACCACACTTTCAGTAAAAACATTTAGAAATCAGTTCTCAAAAATCACGTCTTAAAAACCCACATCCATGGCTGATTTTTGCAACTTGTTTCTGATACCACTAAATGTAACACCCCAAACCCGACCTGGACATTATGGCTGAATTTGGAGATGTCACATGGTAGTGTGTTTGAAAACTGTAGCTTGTGTTGAAAAATCGTAACTTTGCTTCAAACATTTTCCGTTTAGAACTCGTCATTATCTTTTATTAATTCCAAAGTCGTGGGTTTTATTCATTCGTTAGTTTTCAAAACATTATACGTTGTGAGAGATTTTTAAAACAGTTTGTATCCTTGTAGGTATTTTGCTAAAACACATGCATTTCTAAAAAAAAAAAAACCCGTGTTTTACCTACCTCTAGCAGATATAAAACATAAAGCAGTATAAAAACCAAATTTAAAGGAAAAATCTATAGAGGTCATTATTACAGTAAAGTACCCCAAATAAAGCTTTAAAAATCTAATTAAGTACGAAACAGTGTAAAAAGGAGGCGTGTCGCCATCGTTGAGTCCTCCGCCGCTCCGATCTGTCTAAGTCTGAAGATTACCTATACAGATAAATCAGAAGGGTGAGTTTACAAAAACTCAGTGTGTAATCCCCACACCAGCAATCAGTCAGCATGCAAATATTAACAGTCTGGGCCTAAGCCCTTTTTAGAAGCAGTCATGCAGTAGGGCATTTGCCCATCACAATATTAGTAATCAGTAGGGCCTTGGCCCATTGTAGTAATAGTAAATAGTACGAATATGCAATCACGAAATCCTACCCAACCAGCCTCTACACACCATCTCCGTCCAACCCTACACTCTATGTGGGTATATAATCACCCCACCCATCCTTACACTCCAAAAAGTACCGAATGCGGCACTAGACAGTAGTTTGCAGCTGAGCTGCCAGTAAATTACGCTCGAGGCCTTTTAGTGCAGTTCCTCCAAACAATATCAACCCCCAACCCAATGTAATGCAATATACAGTTATGGTATGCTATCACATAATATCAAGCATATAATCAGTGCATACAATATCAAATTAGTGGGGCATCATCATGCTTAATAACATGCATAATTATATTAGTCATACAATCGTTTCAGTTAATTAGGTGCCTAGGTAAGCTTACCAACCCTACAGTAGGTCCATAGTCGACTCGGGCGACCCGTGCAATCTTAGCAACTGAACAATGGAAATGGGCCCATACACCTATGTTGTTTGCCCGTGTGGCCCACACGACCCAAAATGGCCTTGGCTGTGTGGATCACACGGCCTGGCCCAAAAATTCCACACTCCCGGGTGGGCCCATACTCCCGAGCAGCCCATACGGCCCAATTCTGTTGGCTCATACGTTGCACATGGCCTACCTCGTCGGTAACACACCTGTGTTCTGTTGCATGGCCTACCACACAGGCGGCCGCACACCCATGTGGCGTCGACAACCACACTTTTTGGCTTTTTGTCGATTTTTATCTACAGTGTTATGGTTACACACCTTTTATCGTTCCACAGCAAAAACACTTCTGAGACCAGTCGTACCTTGAAATTGAACATTTCAACTTAATCGGTAGTCTCAACTCATGATTAGCACAACAACATAAAGCTGAATATTCTTCTAACTCAACCGCACGATAACTACCTTAAAACCATGAATAAATAAACTAAAACTCCACAGAAGAGGAACCTCATTCCAACAATTCCTTGCTGTCAAGACGATAGTAACCTCCAATCAGTCACTTTTAATCGATAATTTATCAAAATTCGGTAACGTATACCAACTATAATCATAAAAATCCCTTACCTTCAGTCGATCAAAAGAGATCCTATACACTCAAATCGTCGAAGATAACTGTCCAGCCTCTCAATTACCACCTAAAACCAGCCAAATCCCTCTTAATAAAATCAAAAAAATAGTTAAGATAAAGAAACAAAGACGCCCAACTTACTGAATGCACGAAACTACGGTGCAATCAAAGCGGAATGAAAATGGAATCGAAGAAGAGAAAGGGGAGGAAAAATAGAAATAACAGTAATGAGAAGAAGGAAAATTTGGCAATGAGAGTAATGGAAAGGAGGAAACGTCAGAATACCCAAAAGAAAAATCGATATTTTGAGAATGGAACAAAAGAAAAGAAAAAGTTTTCAAAAAGTTACACAATCTAATCACAATTCCTAAACTCTCTGCCCCCTTATCCCTAAATTTGCTCCCACACTTCGCCACTACAACTCAAACACCCCCAAAATCGTCCACCACCTCCCACACATCTCAAACACTCAATATTTTACCACATTTCAAACTCTTTCACGGCACAAGTACAAAAAGACATCCCCTTTACATGTACAGGGATTCGAACTCAAGACTCTTAGTACATTGACACTCCACTTAACCACTAGACCAGTAGGCCCATTCTGACATATTTTTACAAACAATTAATTAAAAGCCTATTGTCCAGAGATAGGGGTTTATTCATATAAAACAAAAAATTTGTCCAGGTCAAGGCTTGAACCCAAGACTTCTCAGATATTCTTAGAACACATAACCACTGAAGCAGGTATGTGTTTGTTTCATTCGATAACAAAAACATATACAAAAAATTTTGGGGTGTTACACTGAAAATCTAATTCATTAAGTCCATAATGACAACAGGTGCATTCGTTAGTCCAAAAGGCATAACCAAAAATTCATAGTGACCATACCTTGTTTTGAATGCAGTCTTTGGGACATTAAAATCTCTAACTCTCAATTGGTAATACCTGATCTCTAATGTATCTTTGAAAACACTATAGCCCCTTTTAATTGGTCAAACAAATTATCTGTTCTGGGCAAAGGATATTTGTTCTTGATCGTCACTTTGTTAAGCTATCGATAATCTATACACATTCTCATCATGCCATCTTTCTTTTTCACAAACAACACAGGAGCACCTTAGGGCGAGAAAATCGGTCTTATAAATCCTCTATCGGTCGGTTCTTGCAATTGAGCTTTCAATTTTTTTAATTCTGTCGGAGCCATTTGTACGGAGCTATCGATATCGGTGTTGTACCAGGCACTAACTCAATGCCAAACTCAACCTCTTGTATCAGTGGTAATCTTGGTAACTCTTCAGGAAAAACATCTGGATACTCACACACAACTAATACTAATTTGATCTTCTTTTCAGTCACTTTTGTATCAAGCACATATGTAAAATAAGCTTCGTAACCCTTTCTCACATATTTCTGAGATAACATCGATGAAATCACTGCTGGCAAATCATTTAGATTGTCTGACTCAATTATGATAATCTCATTATTCTGACATCTCAAATCAATCGTCTTTCATTTATAATTCACAATAGTATCATGCAACATTAGCCAATCCATACCCAGAATTATATTAAACTCGTCAAATGGCAACAACATTAAATCAGCCGGAAAGCAATTATCCCGAATCATTAATAGACAGTTCTTACACACTTTATCAACCAACACACACTACTCTAATTACAAATTCAGTAGACTCTATAGGCAAAGTCTTACTGGATACTAAATTCATACATATATACGAATGAATTGATCTTGGATCTATCAATGCAATAACTTTAGTATCATATAGAGTAAAAGTACCAGTAATAACATCCGGAGATGACATTTCTTCGCAAGCACGAATAGCTTAGGCTCGTGCAAGTGCTCTAGCATTAGATCTTGCAGTAATGTCTCGTGTCACACCTCTACTACCACTCACATTCCCAACATTACGGGATGGTCTCCCTCTAACTGTAGTATTACTCGGCCTCGTGTTCTGAACATTATCTTTTTCAGCTAACTCTGGGCAATCTTTAATAAAGTGATTTCGTGAACCACAACTGTAACAAGTTTTATTATTATTTTTCATCCAGCAATTTCCAAAATGCCATCTTCCACACAGTTGACACTCAGGTCGATTAGGTCTCGCACTTCCAACACTAGCTATCGAAGTAGCTGGAGCTTTGAAGCTCGACTGCTGTCTCACTCGATCTCTATTTACATGTTCCATAGATGCATTGGAACGATTAAACGAGTCTTGAAATTTCTTCGATATAGTCTGATAGGATTTACTAATTCATATCTTTCTCGAATCTCTCACTTAAATCAGCTTTTCTCTTTTCTTTGCTGAGATCCTCAGCTTTACAAGCCCTCTCAACTAAAACAATGAATTCTTTGATTTCCAGAATCCTAACTAGAAGTTTTATATTTTCATTCAACCCATCAACGAACCACTCACACATAATCTCTTCTATAGAAACATAATCTCGAGCATATTTGCTCAATCGTACAAATTCTCTTTCGTAATCGATCACAATCATTTTTCCTTGTTTCAACTCCAAAAAATCTTTATATTTTTGATCAAGAAATATTTGACTTATGTACTTTTTTCGGAACTTGGTCTGAAAGAATTCTCAAGTAACCTGTTTCCTAGGAACCACTGACGTCAATTTTTTCCACCAATGAAATGCATTATCTCTAAGCAAAGATACCACACATTTTATACATTCATCTAGAGTACAGGACAATTCCTCGAATACTCTGATTGTATTCTCGAGCCAAAACTCAACTGGGACTTACTCATTCAAATCGGATCTATCACTTGTGGCACAGCTAGGACTTGTTGAGGAACAGGTAGGGGTGGAGGTTGTTGAGTAGCCATATTCATTCATACCAATTCTGTGAACCACTCACTCATTATTTGGAAGAAGGATTCCTTAGCCTCTCCCCCTTGGCTACTCGAAATAGGCCTAGAATCGACTGGCGTTGCCCCTTGAGCAAGAGCGAGCGCATTACTTTCCACATCATCAGCTATTGCTCGTTCGGGATCCATTTACTATGTAAAAACACATTTTAACTGTCCGGAATCATCACATTATTGCAGTTTATATATATGACATGTATAGCTAGACTCTCACACGCTACGTTAGTCCTAGAATCAACTAAACCATATCTCTGATACTAATAAATGTAACACCCCTAACCCGTATCCGTCATCGGAATAGGGTTACAAGGCATTACCGATCAAACACAACATTTAACTAACATTTCACAACTTAATAAACATTCATTCACAATCATAATCAAAATACATTCATATGAATCGCATGGTCCCTTATAAGGTCTTACAAGACCTTAAAAATGCTTAGAAGTGGTTTGGGACTAAACTGATAACATATGCAAACTTTAGGAAATTTATAAATTTTTTCTTTAATTCAGGGTCACACGCCCGTATGAACAGGTCGTGTGCCTCACACGGTCACCAGACATGCCCATGTCATAGGCCGTGTGACAACAGGACATACATATTGACTTGTATCACATGGAAGGAGACAAGCCCATGTGCCATGACCGTAGAAAAACTAAGGAGGTTACTGACTTGGGTCACACGGCTGACCACACGCCCACGTGCCAGCCTGTGTGCCACACATGACCAGTAGACACGCTCGTGTGTCGAGGCCGTGCCAAACCTGTAGGGTATACTGACATAATTCAAAAGGGTATGCCAAGGGACACACAGCCGTGTAACATGACCGTGTGTCGCACACAGCTGAGAAACATGACCATGTGTCACGCCCGTGTCTCTGCCCGTGTGGACACAAATTGGCCATTTGCAAAGCCAATTTGCCACTCTTTTCTTATACACACTTAGCCATCAAAATGGTATCATTTTAACACATATAGGCAACCAAAAACATACCAAATCATACACATAGCATGCCGTCTATTCACAACTATTTCAACGATTTAATTCCATATTCAAACATACCAATTCATTATGCCAAAATCATCACAACTTACCTAATTTCCAAATGCATTAACTCATCAACTTATATTTTATTTCATGACACAAATTGCACTATATTTCCATCTCAAAATCAAACCACAATATGCCATTCTTCCAAACATTAATGCATCATCTACTAATTAACCAAATAACAACTACTTGGCTATATCAACAACTATGGCAAACCTACCAAAATAAGCCAACATATAAAGCATTATATACATCACATACATATCACTTATCAACATATAAATCAAGCTAACTCAAATGGCCATACACATCACCATTTACAAGCCAAATCTCATGGCTGATATCATAACTCAAAACATACCAAAATAACACTAGCCTAAACATGCCATATACCATATATACAAAGCTCCAAAAGTACCAACAAGTTGTCGATAGTGTGATGAAGGTTCTCAATGATCCCCGATGTCTGAGCTAGCTTTGATACTCTATAAAACACAGAAAAATAACACACAGTAAGCTTTATAGCTTAGTAAGTTCGTACTAATAAACTCGATAGTTCATAATATCCAAATCATCAATTAATAAACACTTAGTAAGTCTCATATCATCACTCGATTCTAATCCATGACCATTTATCATATATATACAAATCCATTAAGCTTCATACACATAGTATCAACTACCACATAGGTGCCGTACGTACTTGTACATTCCCATATTTATTTATTTCATTCTCACCTTTTTGTTCAATAAGTTGAATCATTCGAAAATCTTTCAATACTCTAAGAACTCACACACTTAGTGCAAAAATGATTAGCCAAAGCTATAACGATATCGCACACTTAGTGCCATCACATTAAACCGAAGCTATCTCAGTACCGGACACTTAGTTCCACATATAGTCGAAGCTATTCCAATTTGTTCACTAAGTGCTATATATAGCCGAAGCTATCTGGTAACGCACACTAAGAGTCAAACGTAGTAAATTTGTCGTCATTCTCAACCGTAGTCTCATAAATACAATTTATGTGATATTAAATCAATCAAAATATAATTGTAACAATGTTTATCACGTACGAACTTACCTATACTCGAAATTGACAAATCGGATCGATTACTTGATAACCTTCGACTTTCCCCGATCTAAATCCGAATTCTTTCTTTGTTGATCTATATGAATTCAAAATTAAATTTTTATTCCTCAATTCATTCAATTTCATCCAAAACACATAATTTGGGACATTTTACACATTAACCCCTATAATTTCACATTTTCTCAATTTAGTCCCTATTTCATAAAAACACAATTTACAACAATTTCAACTAAACCCAAGGTAGCTGAATGTCTATAGGTTTCATAACAGCCCATATTTATTAATATTTCACACATTTAAGCACACATTTTACACTTTTCACAAATTAGCTCCTTTTATGCAATTTCACTACAAATCACTTTACAAAACATGATAATCTATCAACAAATACTCATTTTACATCATCAAACATTCAAGAACACATTAATTCATCAATGGCAACTCTTAAAATCTTTAACAGTTTCGGAATTAAAGGTATGGGCTAGCTAGATTGAGCTATAACGATTACAAAAACATAGAAAACATCAAAAATCGAGCAAAAACCGTACCTTAATCAAGCTAGGACTTGGCCGAACCATAGAAACCTTTAAACCTTTTCTTTGTTTTCAATGTTTTGGTTGTAATTGAGAAAGATGAACATAAATTTCATTTGTCTTTATTTATTTTAACTTAGTAAAGTAAATTACCTTTTTAACCTTTGTTATAAACATATAAAAACATATAATGGATGGCCATAATTGTCCAGTTACACTAAATATGGTCTAATTACAACATAAGGACCTTAACTTTAAGGTTCTATAGCTATTTAATACTCTTAGCTAATAGAACAACACTTTTGCACTTTACGTGATTTAGTCCTTTTTCTCAAATTGAGCAATTAAATAATAAAATTAACTCACGAAATTTTCACACACATATATATTCACATGTTGTAAACACCAAAAATAATATTAAAATAATTTAATGACCTTGGATTTGTGGTCCCAAAACCACTGTTCTGATTTAGATAAAATGGGGCTGTTACAGAAGTTAATCGAACTATCAAGATAAAAGAATTCGTACCATATTCAGTCACAAATGGACATTATAACAACTAGTAATAACTAAATTCTCGAGGAAATTTCAAACATTAACCAACCATATTTGGACAGTATAATAAGCAAACAAAGCCAATTAGTAATTACACACACTAGTCCAAATAATATCTAACCAGACAATATTAAAGCATATATATTTAAACAACATTTTAATACACTTATTAAGACTTATTAAACCAATCAAGAAGATTAACTCGTTTTAGGGGTTGTAATTAACTTCAGATTCCAGTTTTAGGGTGAATTAGCTATTAATTAATCAATTATTACCTCTCGACCTCTAATTGATTAATTAATTGATTGGTACTCACTTATCTCCCAAGCTCACTTTTTGGACCAGTATAAATAACTATTTACTCAACAAAATTTTCTCCTGGCCTCGTTTAACCTTTGATTACTTCCTAGGGTTGCTAAGCCTAAGGTTTAAAAAAATGTAATTTATACCAACTAATTATGTAGGAACCCTTTAGTCCTCTGTTAATCACTCCCCTATCTACTCATGAATCTCCCCTAAGGGAATTAGCTACTCATGATATTCATAGTCACAAACTCAATTAATATAAACATGTAAATAACACAACTAAATCGAAAGAGACAAGAGATATATAATAATCTTGATTTGTAGTGATTAAGAGCGGGATAGTGAGTCTCTCGATTGGGAAAATGAATCCCATTGCCTACAAAAGAAAATAAACTAAATATTCGATTGGATAAAAGGAATCTTGGATCGAAATCAATTATAAGAGAAAAGAATAAATCATTTAAGAAAATAAAAGAAAACTCAATCTAAATCCTACTCCTAAATTACGAGGGTTTTTGGATGTGTCTAAGATGACTTAGTTACATCAAACCCCTAAGGTCTTATTTATAGAAGTGCTAGCAACCCAGATTAGGTTTTTAGCACATTCTAGGTCTTTTGACTAGTTTAATTGTACAAATGAAATTAACCCTAAAGAACTCTGGCTCCACGTTAAGCTTATGTCATGCCATAGACATTGCATGGTACGACACGACATGCTTTCTATGGGCCCTTAAGTCTATTTAATCTTTTAGTAGCTTGAGAAGCTTGTGGAACACTTGTCCATTAGGCCCTAAATGTAGCATATTGCACACTCAAATTAACATATTAGAACTACCTTAGGCCCATTTTGGCCTAATAGGTCACTAACACTCAAATATGTGTTAAAAAAACACATATTTTACTAATATTTAATACTAACTACTAAATACTAGAAATGCAATAATAAATACTAAAAATAGTTAGAAAACAAGCTCTTTAAATACAAAAGTATAGTACAATAACTACTACATTTGACATCAGGTCATAGTGTCATTCACAACAATAGAATTCATAGCTCGAGATATGGATAAATGATATCGTCTCATTGGAATTACATGGTTGATGAAAAGTAAACATGGCCATAAGTCGTTCGTCTTTATGATGAATGACCTGATTACTATTTGATAGTAATTGACTTTTCATGAAAGAAGATGTAATGGTTATCATGAGATGAAATAGAATCATATTGGGAGGAAGGATATTATCCCAAAGATATTAAGGATATTCTATGAGGTTGGACAAGTACTGATCGAGTTGCTTTCGTACCGGTATGCCATTAGGGAGAGCATAGTCATGATACTATAGTGAATGTCTTCCTGACTAGCTGAGTTTATAATTAATAGGCGAAAAGTTGAAACTATAACGTCCCAAACTCGATCCTTAAGGAGGACCCAGGATTGGCATGTCACTGCCTTAAAATCTTTTGCCTTAAACTTGTAGAGCCATGATCTTTATAAAGATACAGTTCCAAATATATATGAATTGTAAATCCTTTGTGAATTTAAGGGTAAAGAGGGTTATACATTTTCAAGAAAAAAATTTCAGGCGTAAACCACAATTTAACTACAATTTCATATACATAAACATATAATTAGAAAAAACATTAATCCTTCAAAGTAAGTAATTAGATATTTTGTAAAATCATAATCACTTCACCAAGGTTCCATTAAATTAACTCTTTCAAAAGAACAACTTTAAAATACAAAATTCATTCTTCAAAATGACACCATCTTGACACTACCCCTATGTTATGCATAATACAAAATACTTAGAAGCCTCATGGAAAAAGATGTCCTTTACTTCATCGATGATCCTAAGAAGGAAAGGTATTAGTGAGTTCCAGAGTAAACATCACAATAGCTATATATAACTCCAATAAACCTTTTCAACTCAATAAGTCATACAATTTGCCTATTGGCACGTACCATACAGAACAAACTTTATACAAACATTATTCCTTTGGTGCATACACTACTCCTATGCAACCTTATAGACAACCTTCTTTATGCTAGCCACACCCAAATCCATGATCAAGCTTTAGCATTCATTTAATTTGTTTCTCATGATTTGCCAATCTAGTTTGCAAAAACTCTTGCCCTACTAAAGGCTACATGATCCCTTTCATGTATTGTCATCTTCTCGTTCAATGTTTATTTCATTGAAGGCATTGCCATGAGTTCATTTCATAACTCGATTTATAGTGTTCATTCCAAAAATAATGGGTGGTGGCTTAAAAACGAAGATAGGTCCTTACTACATTTACATAGACAACCATCATACTCATAACCATGAACCTTTATTACCCACACACAAACATATCACTTATAGGATAAGAATGCTTACCTTAATCAAACATAAATGAGAACATTATACACACATGGAAGCAAGAAGGAACTTACCAGAATATGCAAAAATCTTGAAATTGTAGGACCTTTGCCCTTATCACAGGAGCCCTCAAGAGTATGTAGCACCCAAAACCCGGCCCAGACGTTACGGCCGAATTTAGTATGTCACATGGAGATGTTTCAAAAAACATGTGTTTATCTAAATTCTTTGTTTAGGGTTTAGCAAAAATCAGTTCTTGTTTTAAGTTAAAGTGAATGGAAGTCATGCACCGGTAGGAAGCCGAAAAGAGGAGGTGAGTCTTATAGGACCGCTTAAGTACCAAGCTCTTCCCGGATCCAATCCTAGACATGCACACATCCATTGCCACACTTTAAGCGGGTTACATGTCTCACGAATATTAAAACAAGTTTAAGTCGACTTAAAATATTTATTTTCTTGGAAAAACATTTACTTTATGGAAACTTTATGCGTCATCGTGATCTTTTAAAAACAAGTAGTTTTTATAAAACGAACCCTAGTGCTAACAAGTTTAATAATCCCCAAAATAAAATTAATTAAAAGAGCGGCCTTATTACAACTTTAAGCATAATAAAATAATCCAAATTAAATGCTAAACTTATTAAATCTAGCAATCAATCTTCATGGCCACTCTGAATCCCTTGACTCCAAGTCCACCAACTAGGGCTCACCTGCAAGGATTGAAGAGGAAGGGGTGAGTTTGGGAAACTCAGTGCATACAGAAACCCATCCAAAGCCCAAATCAGCTCGAGCCCATTGGGCCTAAGCCCTATTCAGGTAACAGTACACAGTGGACCAAAGCCCTTTTCAGAATACAGTAGCAAGGCCTTAGCCCCTTTTTACATAACAGTGTGGCCCATAGGCCCAGTTCAGTAGCATAGGTAACAATAGTAGAAATGCATACAAGCCCATCTAGGGAGACTACTCAACCCACCAACCACTACATTGCCCCCATACCAGCCCTACACTCTATGTGGGGAATATCTCAACCCACCCAGCCCTACACTCCACAGTTGCAGCAACGCTGCTCAAATATCAGTAAGTTGAGGCAAAGCCTCCAGTACGTGGATGAACCACTTTCAATACTTCCTCCATCAATACCCCAATCTCATGCAACAGATATTAATAAAAGCATATCATGTAAAATATAGAAAACGTCAGTTAAAAACCCTTAGAGCCACATGCCCAAATCGACAGCCTCCCTAGATTTTAGGGACTTCGGCTTTTCCTAACTTTGTAAAATAGGACCAGATCTGAGATGATGAACACTTACCCCTTACTCCTTTTTGATCTCCATGCAATCTGATGCAGATTTATCTTTCAAACGATAGTAAAACTCGACTCCTATAGTTTTGAAGTTTCGACTATAAGCCCCCAAATCTATGGTTTTTCGGCTTTTGGGTGATGAAGGAGATGACAGTGTGGGGCTATAACCTTGATGTAGAATTGCCGACAGGTATCTAGGGTTTAGAAAAGATGATTGTCATTTATTAGGCACAAAAATATAGAAGGATTTGGCTTGGAAGAAATCGGCACAACTAATGTATTTTTCGAGGTTTCAGCTTTTGTGGTTTCCGCACAAGTGTTGATGAATAGCAGGTTTGATGAACGGTTTTGAAGAAGAAAAAATAAAGAAAGAAGAATAGAGAGAATGATGGTTTCGGCTAGAGAGGAAAAAAAGAGAAAAGGCAACCCTAAGGTGTTTAAGCAGAAGAAAACGGCACCACTCAATACCCTAAGTGCCGAAATACTAACCAAATACCTCTCTGTCGAAATCCCCTTTCTAAATCCCCTAATTCGGCCAACTCTTAGCCTCTCTCCAAATCCCTTAAATCTCTCCCCTTGTCACTCCTTAATCCAAGCGTTTGGACAGATTCAAACTCTCCTTAGCCAGACTCCACCTGGACTCCAACACTACCCCTCCTGCACTTAAAAATAAATGCATCTATTTGTCAACACAGGGAATCGATCCCATGCCTTCCCCTATGCTCCACACACCACCTTTTTAGGAGCTTAGTGGCGTCACTTAGCCACTTTACCAGAGCTCTTTTTGTGATGCAATTTACCCATAACTCTATACATGGGCCACCTAGCCAGAACCCCTAACTCCTAAGTCTAAAAAGTCAAAAATTCAACCGGGTTTTGGCCAACACATGGGCCTTCTACAAGCCCATTTACCTACTCAAAATATTAATTTCACATCCAAATACAAAATTTTTAAAATCTTTACAAAATATTGAAAACCGCGAATAAATCTGAAAATCAGGATGTTACAACTCTACCCTCTTTAAAGAAATTTCGACCTCGAAATTTTACCTTATCAGAACAGTTAAGGGTACTGTTGACGCATAGCCTCCTCAGTCTCCCAAGTAGCTTATTCTTTGCCATGGTTCCTCCAAAGTACTTTCACCAGTGGAACTGATTTCCTTCTCAACACCTTGACGTCACGATCAAGTATTTGCACGAGTTCCTCTTGAAAGTTAAATCGACTGTACCTCGATTTACATGAATCGGTATGATATGAGTTGGATCGATCGACATCGCCAAAGCATGGATACATGAAAACATCGTGGATACGATGCGATTCAGTGGTAACTCTAGGCGATAAGCCATTGGTCCAACCCGCTTAACAATTCGGTAAGGCCCAATAAACCATGGGCTCAACTTACCCTTCTTACCAAATCTCAAAATTTTCTTCCAAGGGGAAACCTTCAAGAAAACCATATCCCCAACAGCGAACTCAATCTCTTTGCACTTCAGATCCGTATACGACTTCTGTCTATCAGATGCCTCCTTTAACCGATCCCTTATCAGCCCAACCTTGCTTTCAGTGTCTGCCACCAATTCCGGTCCAAGCACTCGTCGTTCACCCAACTCTGTCCAACACGTCAGCGTACGACATCTTCGCCCATAGAGCGCTTCATATGGTGCCATCTGAATACTTGCTTGATAGCTGTTATTGTAAGCAAACTCCGCCAATGGCAAGTAGTCCTCCCAACTTCCACAAAAATTAATGATACAACCTCTCAACATATCCTCCAGAACCTGAATAACCCTTTCTGACTGTCCATCTGTCTGTGGGTGAAAAGCGGTGCTAAAATCCAATCGTGTACCCAACGCTTCCTGCAACTTCCGCCAAAATCGAAATGTAAACCTAGGGTCTCAATTAGAAATTATCGGCACTGGCACCCCATGCAGTCGCACTACCTCCGCCACATATAACTTGGCCAACTTTTGCAGTGAGTAGTCGGTACGAACAGGTATGAAATGAGCAGATTTTGTTAACCTATCCACAACCACCCACACCGAATCTTTCTTGGTGGGTGTCAAAGGTAACCCACTCACAAAGTCCATTGTTACTCTTTCCCACTTCCATAGCGAAATTTTCACAGGTTGCAGTAATCCCGAAGGCAATTGGTGCTCAGCCTTAACCTGCTGGCACATCAGACATTTCCCAACAAATTCAGTCACCTCTCGTTTTAATCTGGGCCACTAGTACACCTCTCGTACGTCTCCATATAACTTATTCCCCCCAGGATGCATGGCACAAAGTCCACCATGAGCCTCTTTTAGAATTAACTGCCTCAATTCAGGGTCCTTTGGAATACAAACCCTTCCACGAAAGCACAGAACTCCTTCAGTGTTCAACCCAAAATCCTCGTTCTCACCACTCTTAACTTGCTGGAATCGAAGAGCTAATGAATCATCCTTCAACTGTTTTTCCTTAATCTGCTCAGTCCAAGTTGGCCTTACTTGCAGTTCTGCCAACAAGCTTCCATTGTCGTACAGACTTAATCGTGCGAACAAGGCTCTTAAATTAGTAACAACCCTTCGAATCAACGCATCCGCCACCACATTAGCCTTTCCTGGGTGGTACTCTATCGAACAGTCGTAGTCTTTAAGCAACTCCACCCATCTTCGTTGCCTAAGGTTCAACTCATTACGAGTCAACAAATACTTTAGGCTCTTATGATGCGTGTATATGATGCACTTTTCCCCATATAAGTAGTGTCTCCAAATTTTAACGCAAAAATCACCGCTGCTAGCTCCAAATCATGCGTAGGGTAATTCACCTCATGAGCCTTAAGGCGTCGCGATGCATAGCGACCACCTTGCCCTCTTGCACCGAAGACGCAACCTAACCCCACATGCGACGCATCGTCGTATCTGATAAAGTCTTTCCTGACACCGATTGAATCAACACCGGCGCTTCGGTCAATACCTTTTTCAACCGATCAAAAGCTTTTTCTTTGTTTCTCGGTCGGACAAATGGTACTCCTTTCCTTATGAGTTTTGTCAAGGGTGCCGCCATCATCGAGAAACCCTCCACAAACCTTTCAGTAGTAACTCGCTAACCCTAGAAAACTCCAAATTTTCGATACTGACCTAGGTGGCTTCCATTCCAGAATTGCTTCAATTTTACGAGGATCCACCTTAATCCCCTCGGCAGAGACCACATGCCCTAGGAAGGGTACCTCCCTCAACCAGAATTCACACTTGCTGAATTTCGCATAGAGCTCCTTTTCCCTTAACACTTGCAGCACAATACGGAGATGCTCATCATGATTTGCCTCCGTTTCAGAGTATACCAGGATATCGTCGATAAAGACGACTACGAACCGATCCAAGTAAGGTTGGAATACTCGATTCATCAGATCCATAAAAGCTACAGGTGCGTTCGTCAGCCCAAACGGCATGACCACAAACTCATAATGTCCATATCGAGTTCGGAATGCTGTCTTATGAATATCCTCTTCTTTTACCTTTAGCTGATGGTATCCAGAACGAAGATCGATTTTGGAGAATACCGAAGCTCCCCTAAGTTGATCGAACAGATCGTCAATCCTTGGTAGTGGATACTTATTCTTAATCGTCAGTTTGTTCAACTGGCGATAATCGATGCACATGCTCATCGTTCCGTCCTTTTTCTTCACAAACAGGACCGGTGCTCCCCAAGGAGACACACTAGGCCTAATGAAGCCTCTATCTAACAACTCTTAAATTTGAGCCTTGATTCCACTAACTCCTTGGTGCCATCCTATAAGGTGCAATAGATATTGGAGCTGTTCCGTAACAAATCGATTCCAAACTCAACTTCCGATTCGAGGTAATCCAGAAGCTCTTCGAGAAAAACATCCGGAATTCCCTACAGATTCGATGGTCTCCACAATGATCCTCGATTTGATTTGGCTTACCAAAGCCGATATGCCTCGCATCCCTTGCGCATCGGTTTCTCGACCCTCAACGCCGATACTACATCGGATAAGTAATCCTCCGTTCTCCAATAATCATTACCTCTTCATCATTGTGATCCTTAACACCATCCTCTTAGCTGCACAATCCAAAGTTGCCTTATGCTTGGTCAACCAATCCATCCCTAGTATCAAATCGAATTCTTCAGCGGTAACTCCATCAAATCCCCACGAAACCCCGCCTTGAATCTCCAGAGGCACCTCCTTGAAGAGTTTCTCTACCTTAACCGAATGACCTAAAGGACTTATAATGAGACACCCACACGGTCTCCTCGAAGTGCACACCCAGTGCCCCAGAAATGTTATATGCCACATATGAATGGGTTGATCCCACATCAATTAGAGCAGTATAAGGTACACCATAGATAAAAAACGTACCAGTTATGACATCAGGTGCGTCACCATCCTCGCGGCGACGAGCAGCATACACCAAAGCTGGCTGACGAGCATCTGCATTACCAATACCCCTGCCGGGTGCCCCATGTCCACGGCCATTACCACCGCGACCTTGTCCACGACCTCTTGGCAGCGGCGGTCCATCCCTCACAGGTTGAGCCAGTCGCACAGCCCCTTGTTCGGCCCCCTGAGCCTGAGTGGCCCTCCTAAGACAATCCTTAATCTTATGCTCTTTAGACCCACAACAAAGACAAGCCCCAGAACGCTTCCAGCACTCTCCTTGATGTATTCTACCGTAATCCCCACAAGCTTGCGGTCTACCTGTGTTCACCTGAACTACTCGAACCGGTTCCTCCATCCTAGCTCTCTTAACATTTTGATTTGCAGCACCCACTGGTCCAGCATCCCTCCTGAACCGATTTCGATCCCTATCATGATTCTTTCGTTCGGTTTGCTTCACCTCCTCGGCTATCTTAGCCTTTCTACCAAAGGATGAAATCTCGCTCTCTGCGGAGCTATGAGCACCCTTAACTCATCTCGAGGCCATCCTCAAAGCGAACGCAGCTGCGCTCAGATTCGGTGGAAACGATGCCATTAGCATACCGACTCAATCGTAGAAACTCCGCCTCATATTCAGCAATGGTCTTATTTCCCTGAGTCAGATTCAAGAACTCCTTTCGGCATGCATCTACATAGCTAGCTCCAACATATTTTGCCTTAAAGGTCTGTTTGAACAGCTCTCATGTTACCCTCTCATTTGGGTACCTCTCTCACAATAATCCACCAGCGACACGCTTCATCCCGCAAAGAACGACACGCCCTTTCAACTTCATTCTCTTGAGCAATCTAGGTCATCCATGATCCGCTCTGTGGCTTCCAACCAAGATTTCGACCATATTTGGGGCCACTCCAGATCGCCCTAAAATCTCGGCTCAGTTGACCAAGTCATTGAAATGGACCCCTATTCATGGGCCGATGTTAGCTCGGTCACCCTTTTCAAAACCCTCAACATGGCACGAGACAAAGCGTCATCCCTGCGGCCGGTCATACGGCCCATTTTCATTAGCGGTGGTGGGCGTGCCTCGCCGGTGGTATGTGTTCGGATGACGCAGATCCAGCTTGGGTGCTACCTCGGCCTCGATCACGGCCTCTTCCCGAGTAACCCTTGTACTCATAACGATTTATCTGCTTACTGAATTTTATGACATTAGTTCTTGGTTTCACTTTGTTTATTACGAATGTCTTATGAGCAGATAGAGTTTGAGTTATTTTCGCATAATCACAATTTAGCTATGGTCCCAGTTTTGTAGCCCTAATACTACATTATCAATAGCACTATCTTTAAGGCTCAGTACTATCTACAGTATTATTTCCAGTCCAGTTCCATATAAATATGTAAAGCAGAAAAAGAACACTTACAGACTTGGTGCCGGGGATTCAGTATGCCACTTCCTTATCAGCCCATTTAAAATTTTTTTAAAAGAAAACCCATGTTTTTGTTTACCGACAATAAAAAGATTTGATTTGAAAACACTTTTATTTTAAAACTATTGATTTAACCCAATTTAACAATAAAAAAACTTTGAACATCTTTGAAAACTTATAGAAAAACTTTTTTTTGAAAAGATTTTCAAGCCCGATCCACAGCCGAGTTGTTGCAACCATGCTCTGATACCACTAAATGTAAGACCCCAAACCCGGCCCAGACGTTACGGCCGAATTTAGTATGTCACATGGAGATGTTTCAAAAAACATGTGTTTATCTAAATTCTTTGTTTAGGGTTTAGCAAAAATCAGTTCTTGTTTTAAGTTAAAGTGAATGGAAACTGTGCACCAGGTAGGAAGCCAAAAAAGAGGAGGTGAGTCTTATAGGACCGCTTAAGTACCAAGCTCTTCCCGGATCCAATCCTAGACATGCACACATCCATTGCCACAAATTAAGCAGGTTACATGTCTACGAATATTAAAACAAGTTTAAGTCTGCTTAAAATATTTATTTTCTTGGAAAAACATTTACTTTACTGAAACTTTGCGCGTCATCGTGATCTTTTAAAAACAAGTAGTTTCTATAAAACGAACCCTAGTGCTAACCAGTTTAATAATCCCCAAAATAAAATTAATTAAAAAAAGTGGCCTTATTACAACTTTAAGCATAATAAAAATAATCCAAATTAAATGCTAAACTTATTAAATCCGCAAACAATCTTCATGGCCACTCTGAATCCCTTGACTCCAAGTCCACCAACTAGGGCTCACATGCAATGATGGAAGAGGAAGGGGTGAGTTTGGGAAACTTCGGTGCATCTGAAACCCATCCAAAGCCCAAATCACTCGAGCCCATTGGGCCTAAGCCCTATTAGTAATAACGATACACGTGGACCGAAGCCCTTTTCGAATCACTGATAGCAAGGCCTTAGCCCTTTTTACATAATAGTGTGGCCCATAGGCCCAGTTCAGTAACATAGGTAACAATAGTAGAAATACATGCAAACCCATCTGGGGAGACTACACAACCCACCAACTGCTACACCGCCTCGCACCACTCTACACTCTATGTGGGAATATCTCAACCCACCCAAATTTTACACTCCACAGTTGCGAAAGAACGGCGCTCAAATATCAGTAAGTTGAGGCAAAGCCTCCAGTACGTGCATGAACCACTTTCAATACTTCCTCCATCAATACCCAAATCCCATGCAATAGATATTAATAAAAGCATATCATGTAAAATACAGTATTAATCATTCATGCAGTTTAGCCAATTTAAACCCTAGGGGTATATCGGTAATTTTGCTCTATAGGGGTAATTTTCGTAACTTAGCGACTACACAAGCTACTTCAGTAATTTTCAACAGTTTTATGCAGTTTGGTTCCACCATCTAACTAACAGGCTAATTTGCCCATCTCTTACCCATATTGGTCCGTAAGCCCATTGGGCCCAGTTTTTGGCCCATCGAGGCCGTCTTTTTCCGAAGTACGTTAAGACGTCACACAAACTTACTTACCACCTTGCGGTTCTAGATCTAACAATTACTCTACGTCTTGAGAGCATTCCCATACTCACAAGCCCATGAAATGCTGGAATTTCGGCATTTCGGCTTTTGCCGAATTGAACTAAGAAAGCGTGTTAAATTACACACACGATTCATGACGATCGCTACTAAGATCTCTTCCGATGTCCTACAATTGATTAGCACAGTTCTTATTTACAAACCATAATCACTAAACCCCAAAACTTACTCATCCATTCTCAAACCATGTCCCTAAAAGCCTTTGAAACCTTACCTTTTTGCCAAAATCGATAGCTAGCTCCGAATTCGATTGCTCCAACAACCCACGCCTTCAATCCAACACTTAAGAAGACACTAATCATTGATGAAAATGTCGATTAAAACCCTTAGAGGCACATGCCCAAATCGACAGCCTCCCTAGATTTTAGGGACTTCGGCTTTTCCTAACTTTGTAAAATAGGACCAGATCTGAGATGATGAACACTTACCCCTTACTCTTTTCTGATCTCCACGCAATCTAATGCAGATTTATCTTTCAAACGATAGTAAAACTCGACTCCCGGAGTTTTGAAGTTTCGGCTATAAGCCCCCAAATCTATGGTTTTTCGGCTTTTGGGTGATAAAGGAGATGACAGTGTGGGGCTATAACCTTGATGTAGAATTGCTGACAGGTATCTAGGGTTTAGAAAAGATGATTGTCGTTTATTAGGCACAAAAATATCGAAGGATTTGGCTTGGAAGAAATCGGCACAACTAATGTATTTTTTGAGGTTTCAGCTTTTGTGGTTTCGGCATAAGTGTTGATGAACAGCAGGTTTGATGAACGGTTTTGAAGAAGAAAAAATAAAGAAAGAAGAATAGAGAGAATGATGGTTTCTGCTAGAGAGGAAAAAAAAGGGAAAAGGACAACCCTAAGGTGTTTAAGCAGAAGAAAACGGCACCACTCAATACCCTAAGTGCCGAAATACTAACCTAATACCTCTCTGCCGAAATCCCCTTTCTAAATCCCCTAATTCGGCCAACTCTTAGCCTCTCTACAAATCCCTTAAATCTCTCCCCTTATCACTCCTTAATCCAAGTGTTTGGACAGATTCAAACTCTCCATTAGCAGACTCCACCTGGACTCCAACACTACCCCTCCTACACTTAAAAATAAATGCATCTATTTGTCAACACAGGGAATCGATCCCATGCCTTCTCCTATGCTCCACACGCCACCTTTTTAGGAGCTTAGTGGCGTCACTTAGCCACTTAACCTGAGCTCTCTTTGTGATGCAATTTACCCATAACTCTATACATGGGCCACCTAGCCAGAACCCCTAACTCCTAAGTCCAAAAATTCAAAACTTCAACCGAGTTTTGGCCAACACATGGGCCTTCTACAAGCCCATTTACCTACTCAAAATATTAATTTCACATCCAAATACAAAATTTTTAAAATCTTTACAAAATATTGAAAACCGCGAATAAATCCAAAAATCAGGATGTTACAGAGTATCTTGAGCTATAAAATAAATAGCTAAACTTATTAGTTCATTGCACTAGAAAACTAAACAAGTTCAAAAGAACATTAATAGGAAACTTAGAATCTGGAAGTTTCTTCCCTTACACCTCAAACTGACCTTAAAGAATAAAACCCTAGGGCCCCATAAATAACTATGAAAATAACTTGAGTTTCATCAATATTTACCAGGTACCAAACGACGGTGGATTGGCTGAGTACGACAAACGCAAAATCTTCAAGTAAGTCTTAAATCTAGGATTTTCCAAGAGAAAAATTTAGAGAATGTTTTAGAAGAAAAATATGGTTGCCAAAGAAAGCATAAAGCTTGCTTAAAAAGCCAAAAACTTGCTTTAAGAAAACTTACACGAAAGGAAAACTTAGTGGATAAGTTTGATTTCCCTCTAAACCCCTCGTTCATTGTGATTAAGCACTTTTTTCTTTTCATAAATGCAGGTTTGACAGGCTACAAAAACTTATTCTTATACTAACCAAATTCTCATTCGTCTAACCAGTTTGTCCAACCAGGGTAATAAAATAATAATAGAGTATACGGTTATTTTCAAATTAAGGCCTTAACACTAAAGGCCTAACGTTCATCTAATAGTAGGGGTGGTGTATACTCTTCTGAAGAGTCTACCCAAACACCAAGCTCGCCTAATGCAGACTTAGCCCGAAGGCACACTCAAAGTATTCTTATACTTAGTCAAGTTCAATGCCTTACCTACACAGAACTTACTTTAAATGCCTTAATTCTATAAACAATATTCAATCACTAAGGTTTCGCCGGGCAAGATATTATAGGAACTTAACTATAAATCATTTGAGCTCTAATCACATATATCCAATAGGTCCCGCCACTAGCTCATTAGAACCAGAAATGAATTGCATGTTGAATCAAATGAAAATAAATAGATGGAAATGGTAATATTAGAGAAATGGGAAACATTTGGAAATGAATGTGTATGGTTTTCTCTAAATGGAAATGACCTAGAAAATGAATTTATGGTTTTTCGATTTATTATTTCATTCATCAATTAAATAATTGAAGTTCAAAAATAGAAATAAATTTATTGTTCATGGTGAATCCACTGAATTTAGAAAAATTAAATATATTTTCTCATGGATTATTTTACTGTAAAGTTGTCATGGTTTTAACGGAATTAGAATTGGGCTGAAAAAATTATTTAATTGGGAAATTAATTAATTTAAATTAATTTAAAAATTTTATTTTAGGAAATAGAAAAAAATATATATTGGGTTGGATTGAATTATAAATTACTGGGTTAAAAGTCCAAGAAGTACTTGGAATTAGACTTAATATGGGAGAGGCCCAAAAACCCCTCATGTTTAATGCTAGGGATGGCAAACCCCAGTTTGTTTAACTAGGGTTGCCGCCCCACCTAATCCTAGTTAAACTAGGAGTTCATTTTTCTATTTAAATAGACTTCTACAATTCAACAAGAGTTTCACCTCTTCTCCCTATAAATAGATGACACTGGTACCGTTTTTAGACATTGTTATTCTCCTTGAAAATAGTGAGAATTTAATTTGTAAGTATAAATTCTATTTATTTAATAACAATCCTACTGGTTTCTACTAAGAGAGAATTTACTTTCCCAATAAAAGTAAAGTAAACAATTTCTGGTTCTGTGTTTGATTTGAATTCCTTCGAGCCCATACTCGAAGCAATTCGTGGTATGAGAATAGTAGAGAAGGTCATTTGGTTCAAAGCCAAGAACGACAATGATTCATCAAGCCGAATGTAACACCTCTCACCCATATCCAACTCCGGGACAGGGTTCGAGGCATTACCGGACTTAAACATTCACAAACATACAAAACTGGGTCACCAAATTCACCCAAAATTAAAACTCTTCAAACACATGCATATCGTTCCTTATACAGGCCTTCGAGGACTAAAACATACATCGGGGGGCGGTTTGGGACAAAACTGAAAACATTCGATAAACTTTGGGCAACTTAATAAATTTTCTTGCTTTGGAGAGTCACACGCCCGTGTAGGTGGGGCCGTGTGGTCGCACACGCCCGTGTGGCTTGGGAAACGATTGTATCCTCAGCCCATATAACTCTCTGTTTATGACGTCAACAAAATAATTTATACCACATGGCCAGGCCATATGCCGTGTACTAGGCTGTATCCTCCACACGATTGAGACACATGGTCGTGTCTCTGCCCGTGTAGCTAACACTTAGGCTATTTTCCAAGCCTTGTTGACCTTATTTTCCCCCCATACTTTTACATATCATAGGCACAAATTATAACATCAATTTAATGTTTAATTAACCTTTGGTGAAATTCAATTAAATAATTTGCATGTTGTCATACATGTGTTTATTACCCAACACTTAATCTCTACACATTCAACAATTGTCCATGTTCAATCATTATCATCTTACTACCATGCCACACATTCACTCTATGGCCACGACCATCTCGAATGGTCTTGGGGCATCCATCATGTACATGTGCCATATACTTCTCATACAAGTAAACAAGCATAATCATATAACCACATCACAAGACATTAACACATACCATGGACAAATAGGCTTACAAGTCAAAATTATTATAAGCCACATCTCATGGCTATGTACAATGAATTAATATAAGCCAACATCTTGGCCAAAACATAAAAACGCATATAAATAATTAAGTCCCTATACATGACACTCACTTGAAGAAATTAAGTTTTAACAATACTCCAAAGATGGTAGCTTGATAGTGTGAGGTTGCCTCCGACGATCTCCAACCCCGAGCCAACCTGAGGACACTAGAAAAAATGGAAGGGGGAGTAAGATTTACGCTTAGTAAGTCCATATGAAAATAATAAGCATTATAACAACATGTTTCCTTAGGTAAAACAACTATAATTACACTTTTATTCATATTCTGGTCAAGCTATCTACTCGAGTCATAGTCGATAAATTATATATATCTTGAGCTATAGGACTCTAAATTAAGATCCGTTAATTTTCCCTCAAACTAGACTCATATATATTCTTACCATAAAATTTCCAGAATTTTTGATCTAGCCAATAAGTATAGTTTATTCTTTAAACGCTCCCCTATTTCACTGTTTGACAGCTTTGACCTCTATCTACTAAAAATCAAATACCTCATAGTACAAGACTTGGATAATGTTCTCATCTCTTTCTCTTGAAGATAAACTCATTAATGATTTTATTCATATAAATTTTAACTCATAATTATTTTTTTACAATTTCTAGTGATTTTCCAAAATTAAGACAGGGGAATCTGGAATCACTCCGACTCTGTCTCACAAGAATTCAAATATCTCATAATACATAATTCTTTCGCTTACACCGTTTGCTTTATGTGAAACTAGACTCATTAATATTTAATTTCATATATTATTATGATGATTTTTCACCATTTATGATGATTTTTCAAAGTCGGGCTACTACTGCTATTCAACACTGTTTCGGTGCAAAATCACAATAGCTATCATAATTTCACTGTCACATTGATCATGGACTCATTATTTCATAAATCCCATATTCAACTACACAATGTAAGTTAACATGATATTGCAACACAACTCATAATCATAAGCATAAGGATAGTTCGTCTTTCAATTCTTTTCACTTGTTCATCATGTATACACATACATTTTCATGAATTTGCTTACTCATTATTTATCACATTTCAATAAGGCATCACTTATGAGTATAATGTACGTACCTGTACATATCCATAGCATATCGATTAACTTTACCTTTATCACCACGCCCATCTCAGGACTTTCATCGCGTTATTCATTATAATACCCGTTGAATTTCTCAAACATCTCAATGGATAATCCATTTACTATCAAGTCATACAAGTGATCATCTCAAGTATGCACTCCCACGAACCTCACATCTTACGGCGGGATTACTAGCCCAGGCTAAATCCCCCATAATATAAGCTCATAGAGTCGGGATTACTAGTCTAGGCTAAATTCCCTACGACAACATATACTCAAATGAGATCGGATCTGAATTACCAGTCCAGGCTAAATTCAGATCCTAATCGGATTACCCATCCGAGCTAAATCCTTAATGAAAAAATATTCTTCAGGAGGCTCGATCACTCAAGGAACACTCGTTCGGGCTAGATTTTTTTCTATATTTGAGATCAACGGATTACCTGTATGGGCTAAATCCTTTTCTGCAACACATGCAGGATCTCAAGTCATGTAAGCCATGGTTTATCCATCGGGTTTCCCTTTTTATTCAACTGGGATTTTTTTATTTTCATCAAGTATCTTGTTATGCATAGCTGATCATGCAATGTACATCCAATTCAACACATTTCCATGTTTATTTAGACATTAGTCCATGAAATAAACATGGTATTGCATACAATTTTATTTAAGCATTTGTTACAATATATAATCTTTATATCAACTAAATAAATATCCATCACACAATGCTAACATATCAATTTAAGTTCAAGTATGAACAATAATATCATTGCATTATCATTGACATAGGAACTTACCTCGATTTCAAGTACGACTATTTATTTCAAGTTTGTGCTAAACCTTGTTCAACCTCGATCTAAGCCTGAATCTTATTTTCCTTGATCTATAATATCACATTTAGCATACTAATTAGTCAAATTATTCATATGGGTCCAAAAATAATATTTTTATAAGTTTGCATTTTGACCCCTAAACTTTCACATATTTGCAAATTTGACCCAATGCTCGTAAAATGATTTGTATCCAATTTCATTCCATTTTAAGCCTAGACGAATCATTTTCATAACTATGGCAGCCCCTAATTTCCACTAAATCACCCTTTTATGACCAATTTTACAATTTTTACAAAACAATCCTTTTGGATGTTTTCATCGAAAACCGCTTAGTAAAAGTTGTTTATTACACACCGAGCCTTAATATTCTACCATTAAACATCAAAATACATGCAGACCATTCATGGGTAAATTTTTAAACACAAACCCTAGCTCAAATAAATGGTAGAAATAGCTAGAACATGTTATCGGGACTTCAAAAATGCATAGAACGTTAAAAACGGAGCTCGGAATCACTTACTATTGAGCTTGGAAGCTTGGCCAAACCCTAACCATGGCTGCTATTGGTACATTCGGCTGAAGCAAGAAAAAAGGGACACATTTGGGTTTTAAAATTTGTCTTTTAATTCATTTATCCTTAAATGACCAAAATGCCCTTTTTACTATTCTTTCAATTTTTGCCATTTTGTCCAACAAGTTATACAATGGTCTAATTACCATTTAAGGACCTCCCATTTAAAATTTCATAATAATTAGACATCTCTAACATTAGAACTCAACTTTTTCACTTTTTACAATTTAGCCCTTTTGACCAAATTTAGTGCCCAAACGTCGAAATTTTCAAACGCAATTTTCATGAAATCATTCCGTGAAATCGTAGACCATAAAAATATAATAAAAATAAATTTTCTTATGTCAGGTTTGTGGTCCCAAAACCACTGTTCCGATTAGGCCCTAATTCGGGATGTTACACCGAAAACACAAGTTTAGTTTTGGAAAATGATTTATTGTTATAAATATCACAATCTGGCTTAATTTTAAAAATTCTAATTTTCTGTTGGGCAAGAAAACCAATTTTGATACAGATTTTTTCTAGCATTTTCCCCTCAACAGTAGTCTATCTCTCTTTCCCCTATACAACAGCCTCTTTTTGATCTTTTGGAGTTTGATCCTCCATTCTTTCTCTTGGTATAAGTTTTTGCAGAGTTACTAACTTAGGTATCACCTCTTCTCTATTCTTCTCTCTCTAAAAAGGTGATTTGTGTGTATCATTGTAGGGCTTAATTTCTCGAAAATGGCATTCATACTATCAAAGACTAGTCATGAAGGAGGGTGATATCACTTCTATCCTTTTTGCGTTGGATAATACCCGATGAACACACATGTAAGATCTTTCCAGGCTTTTGGTCATGAACAGAACAAACACATCCAAACACTATTGGAGGAATAGTATACTTATTTTTACATTTTAAGGTTTCCAAGGGACTTTTGAATAAGAATCCCTTAGAGGCATTCTATTAATAAAGTAAACAACTACAAGTCTTGCATCACCCTAGTATGGTTTTGAAAGATTCATAGTGAGCATGAGAGATTTGGCTGCCTTAAGTAAATGTCGATTCTTCCTTCCAACTACCCTATTTTGAGCACTAGTTCTTTGACAACTTTTTTGATGAATTATCCCAAAAGTCTCCAAATAGCCATCAAAGTTGTACTATGTATGTAACACGTCAAACTTGACCCACCACTTAGATTCGATTGTGATGTGTCACACTTAAAATCAAACTACTTATACAAATCATTTGGTGGAAGCTTGTAAAACTTTGTAAATTTGTGAGTATAAAACCTGTGATGGGCTTTTACTTTATAAAGGTTTCAATGCACATCATTGGTAGTTCAAAATATTGCTCAAATTATCTGGTGTATAAGTACAAATAAATAGATTCATGAACAAATTATAATAATTCAAATCCAAGCACTGAAATTAAGAAGGTTCTCTTCAAAACAATATCTTAAGAAAATAAAAGATCGCTATACATATTAATTTCAAAAATATATTTATACACCATCATTGAAAATCATGCATGATACAAGACAAAACAAATAACTCACAATAGCAACAATGCTCTAGCGTAGTCCTTTCAACAAAAAACCTTCCTTCTATCAGCACACTTGAGAAGGAAAAGATAACGGATTAAGTTCATACGAACTTAGTGAGATCCCAAAAGTAAATAGAAATCATACACACTATTTCTTATGATAATACCAAACCATTCAAAAGGAGTTTTTATATAATGATCATAATATGCCCAATGTTGTTAGCAGAACATAGACAAACTTATTACACCAATTTTTATAACACATGGGCGGATATTGTATGCCAACTTAACACAACTTAGACAACCCATCCTCATGCCAGCCACATATCCAGAATTTAGAAACATAAACATATCATACAGTCTCATTCCCATACATACTTAACTCCTCATATCATACTCATTTAGAACAACATGTTTTATCGTGATCTAGCTGTACAATTTACAATATAATTGCCTTATCGGAGGCTACACAAGCATATCACCTCTTCTCCATGAACACCTCTAGATGTACTATTATTTAGAGTGTGAATACTGCAACTAAAGATATTCATAAGTATACGGGTCAGGTTGTAATATAGTTACAACGAAGTATGTGAATACTCCAAGGATTGTACCCAAGGGAGGAGAGTACCAAATTAAAGTTAACCTAAACACAAATAGAATTAATTAGTAAAACAAATAAATTATATTACAACAAATCATAAAAAAGAATTTTTTTTCGTATTTATAAATAAGAATCAAAATTGCATAAGTAAAATAGATTTCAGAAAATTAATTTCTAAACTTAATCAAATATAAACATGGGTGATTAGCTCGCTTTAGTGATCATAACTAAATCCTATTTTGAGTTTCTATTCAATGAACTAGTCATTACCTTAGCAAGATCTCTAGATCTTACACTAAACTAATGGTTCTGGGTTAAGGTGTTCACAGTTATGCTAAAAACATTTTGGGTTAATTCCCACCTCAATGACTTCCTAAGGTTGTCAAGCCTAGGGTTTAAGTTCTTCCTCTTCCAAATAGCTGATCCGCTAAGAAAACCCTACATAAAAATTAGATAATCATACCTCCACTCGCTAATGTAACACCCCTAGCCCGAATCCAACACCGAGACAGGGCTCGAGGCATTACCAGAACTTTACACTTTCAGCATACTAACTTGGATCACAAAATTTCATTTGGATTTAAAACCTTTCAATCATGAATATCTCGTTCCTTGTATAGGATTCGAGACCTATAACATATCGGAGAGCAATGCGGGATAATTACGAGCATGTTCAATTTACCTTGGGCTACTCAGAAAATTTTCCTTAACATAAAGGGACACACACCCGTGTAGGTGGGCCGTGTGGACTCACACGCCTGTGGGCTCATTCCGGGTCCAAAACTTGAGCATTCTGTTAAATTAACACGGTCAAGACACACGCCCGTGTGTCCTACCTGTGTGCTAATTTAGCTTAAAGTTTTAGGTGCAGGGGACACACGGTCATACCACACGCCCATGGGGATGGACCGTGTGTCTCACACGGCCTAGACACACGCCCGTGTGTCTAACCATTTGGACCTTAATAGCTATTTTCCAAGCCTTTAATCACCCCTTTCTACTTCTTATGCTTAGAAATTTCCAAGTTTGAGAGAAAACACAATTTTACACTTGTAAATAATCTTAATAAAACTCATTGTATAGAAACCTCATATCATTGGTTTCATACATGATAGGTTGTTTCCCATTTATTGTTTATGGGTTCCCATGCTGCATTAAACCATCCGAAATTGGCTCGTTCAAGAGACTCATTGCCAATTTATAGCAACCCATCGTTTGTAAATAAAACCATGCATAAAAATTGTAGGTCATAGCCTACTTAAATTAAGCCAACTTTCATGGCTATATACAAAGAGATAAATATATTTCGACATGCCTTCATTTGGCGAATCAAATGACACAAATAACAAAATACTCAAAAATACTATGCATGCCATTGAACAAAATGAACAAAATCTTGATACCAAAGCTTATTTAGTTGATAGTGTGTTGACTCTCCAGTTGTCCCCTAATCCTTTCGAGTCCTCGAGCTCTGTGGAACAGGGAAAAAGAAAGGGGTAAGCATTTACATGCTTAGTAAGCTAAAATAATCGGAAAGTAAACTTACCAAGTAATTAGCATACATCTAGGCTCAATTCATGAAATCATCCATTATGAAATGATTTCCTATCACAAACACTCAATCAATGAGTTAGTCACATTTTCATGTATCATGTAATTTAACTAGATGAGTTCATCATTCATCATCTTGTTAGCATACATCATATTAACCCCGTTGTGTTTCTAGGAAATCTTGATGGAATATCCAGTATCCGTCAATTCTCACGAATGATCATTTTACATATATGTACTCCCGTGAACCTCACATTTCATGGCCGGATTACTAGTCTAGGCTAAATCCCTTATAGTGACAAACACCCTTAATGGGCTCGGATCTGAATTACCAGTCCAGACTAAATTTGGACCCTAATCGGATTACCCTTTCAGGTTAAATCCATAGTGAACACATATTCTTTGGGAGGCTTGATCATTCAAGGAACACCTGTCTGGGTAGATTCATTTTCATACTTGAGATCACGAATTACCCGTCCGAGCTAAATCCTTTCTACAACATATGTAGGATCTCATTCCACATGTAAAACATGGTTTATCCATCGAATTCCCTTTTTAACCTCAACTAAGACAGTTATCAACAATTCATTATCAATGATGCATTTTATACGTTTTCATGCCATCAATAAATGAAAATATCATGCATTCATAAATCATACAATTATACAAATTAGGGGTTTACTTTAAGTTATCCGAACTTACCTGGTATTCTTTTCAAGATTATGTTTCGGTTACTTCGAAACCTTGCGTTTACCTCGATCGACCTCCAGAATTTGTTCCTCGGGGTCTATAACAACAAAATTAACTCATTATACACTGCATTTTGCATTTTGAGTTTAATATCTACCCCGATCCAAATGACCATTTTTCCCTTAACCTATCACATTTTTACAATTTAGTTCTTAGGCTCGGATAATGAAACACATACACTTTCTATCTTACCCAAGCCTAGCCAAACACTTTTCCTTCTTATGGTAGCCCACATTATTCATTAATTTCTCATTTCTACCACACATTACATCTTTTGCAAAATGGTCCCTATAAGGGTTTCTTATGAAAAATCAACTAGAAAAAGATGTTTACCACACATTAATCTTTCATATTCCTCCATAATCTACCAAAAGACAAGCAACTCATGCATGGGTAAATTTTTAATCATGAACCCTAGCATGAAATTTGGGTGGAAATGGAGAGATCAAGCTACCGGGATTTCAAAAATACAAAGAATGTTAAAAACGGGGCTTGGGAGCACTTACTATTAAGCTTGAAAATGTTGAAAACCCTAGCTATGGTGTCTCTTCAATTTTCGGCAGCCATGGAGAAGAAATGGCTGATTTTGGCTTGATTTTTTCAGTTTTAATTCATTAAAATGACAAATGACCAAAATGCCCTTATGCCCTTTCTTTAAAATTTCATCCATGCAAGCCCATTTTTGTCCAAAAATTTAGAATTTGGGCAAATTGCTTTCCAAGACCTTCTAATTCATGATCTTAAGCAATTTCATACAAATTGCTTCTAGAAACCAAGTTTTGTAATTTATTGAATTTAGTCCCTGATTTCCAATTGAACACCTTATACTTAAAATTTCTTCATGAAACTTTAACACATGCATATACTCATATTCTAGGCCTCATAATAATCATAAAATAAATATTTTGATGTCAGATTTGTGGTCTCGAAACCACTATTCTGACTAGGCCCTATTTCAGGATCTTACATTTCTCCCCCCTTAGGGACTTTCTTCCTCAAAAGTCTTACCAAAAAATAGATTCAGATATTGGTTTCTCATGGTTTCTTCCGGCTCCCATGTAGCTTCCTTAACACCATGTCGATGCCATAAAACTTTTACAAGAGCCACATCTTTATTTCTCTACCGTTTAACTTCACAAGCCAATATCTCAACCGGTTCCTCTCCATAGGTCATGTCCGGTCAAATTTCAATCTCAGTCGGTGAAATTACATGAGAGGGATCTGATCGGTATCTCCTTAACATGGATACATGGAACAAGTCATGAATCTTTTCTAGTTCAGGTGGCAACGCCAAATGATAGGCTAACGGCCCAATTTTTCGGTAATCTCGTACGGTCCAATAAATCACGGACTTAGTTTCCCTGTCCGACCAAATCTCAATACCTTTTTCCATGGAGATACTTTCAAGAATACTCTATCCCCAACTTGAAACTCAATTTCCTTTCTTTTCAGATCAGCATAAGACTTTTTCCTATTTGATGCTGTTTTCAAGCAATCCCATATCACTTTAACTTTTTCTTCAGTTTCTTTGATCAGAACTACTCCATGAATCTGATGTTCCTTGAGTTTTGTCCAGTGCAATGGAGTTCGGCACTTCCTTCAACACAAGGCTTCATAAGTTGCCATCCTTAAACTTGTTTGGAAACTATTATTGTAGGCAAATTCTACCAATGGCAGGTATTTTTCCCAACTACCCTGAAAATCAAGGATGCAACAACTCAACATATCCTCAAGAATTTGAATCATCCGCTCAGACTGGCCATGGTCTGAGGGTGAAAAGCTGTGCTAAAGCTCAACTTTGTACCCAAGGCTTCTTGTAACTTCTTCCAGAATCTCAAAGTGAACCTCGGGTCTCTGTCAAAAATAATTGACAGTTGTACTCCGTGCAATCTTACTATCTCAGAAATGTACAAATCGACCAATCTATCAAGAGAATAATCCGTCCTTACAGAAATAAAATGAGCCGAATTTGTCAATTTATCCACTATAACCCAAATGGAATCTTTCTTTTTTGGAGTCATAGGTAATCCTGTCATAAAGTCCATAGTAACTCTGACCCACTTCTATTCGGGGACCATTACAGGTTGTAACAAACCTGAAGGCACTTGAAGTTCAGCTTTAACTTGCTGACACACATGGCATTTTGATACAAATTCAGATACATCTCTTTTCATACTATTCCACTAGTACATCTTCTTTAAATCGTTGTACATCTTGGTACTTCCTGGATGAACAGACAAACGACTATTATGTGCTTCTTGCAAAATCTTCCGAATAAGTTCATTGTCCTTGGGTACACAAACCCTATCTCTAAACATTAAACATCCATCAAGACTAATTTAGAAATCTGACTCAACCCCAGACTCACATTGAGCTCTTTTTGTTTGCAAGTCATCATCATTAAGCTGAGCATCAAGAATTTCCTGTAGAAATGTTGGCCTAGCCTCCAATTTGGCCAGAACTGAACCATCATTAAGCAATGTCAAATGAGTATCCATGGTTCTCAAAGCATACAGAGATTTTCTACTCAAAGCATCGGCGACCACATTTGCCTTTCCTGGGTGATAGTCGATAACCAGATCATAATCCTTAATTAATTCTAACCATCTTTGCTGTCTCAAATTTAGTTCTTTCTGAATCATCAAGTATTTCAAACTCTTGTGGTCTGTGAAAATATGACAAGTCTCGCCATACAAATAATGCCTCCAAATTTTCAAGGCAAAAACAATAGCAGCAAGCTTTAGGTCATGGGTTGGATAAGTCTTTTCATAAGGCTTCAATTGACGTGAAGCATATGCTATCACTTTGCCATCTTGCATAAGCACACACCCCAATCCATTTAAAGATGCATCACTGTAGACCACAAATTCTTTTCCCAGTTCAGGTAACACTAAAATAAGAGCTTCGGTCAGTAATGTCTTTAACTTCTCAAAACTTTGCTGACACTTCTCTGTCCATTCAAACTTACCGTCCTTCTGTAGCAGCTTTGTCAACGGAGTCGCTATTATGGAAAATCCTTTTACAAACCTTCGATAGTAACCGGCTAAGCCCAAAAAGCTTCTAACCTCGGTTACATTCTTAGGTGATTTCCATTCAACAATTGCTGAAATCTTACTTGGATCAACTCGGATGCCTTCACCCGAAACTATATGACCCAAAAATCCAACCTCCTAGAGCCAAAACTCACTCTTGCTAAACTTAGATATAGTTGCTTTTCTCGCAAGGTCTGCAACACAATTTTCAAGTGCTTCACATGCTCTGTCTCATCTTTAGAGTAGATCAAAATGTCGTCAATAAATACAACGACAAACTTATCCAAATATAGCCAAAAAATCCTATTCATTAGATCCATAAACACAGCCGGTGCATTCGTCAGCCCAAACGGCATGACAAGAAATTCATAATGGCCATACCTCGTTCTGAAAGTTGTCTTTGATACATTCGAGTCTTTAACCCGTAGCTGATAATAGCCAGACCTCAAGTCTATCTTAGAGAATACGGTGGCTCCTCTCAACTGGTCAAACAAATCATCGATCCTTGGCAAAGGATACTTATTCTTGATAGTCACCTTATTCAGTTGCCAATAATCGATACATAACCTCATTGAACCATCTTCCTTCTTTACAAACAACACAGGGGCACCCCAGGGTGAAAAACTTCGCCTAGGAAATCCTTTATCCGTCAGCTCTTGCAACTGTGCTTTTGACTCCTTCAACTCGGTAGGTGCCATTTTGTACGGGGCAATAGAAATGGGAGTCATCCCTGGCACCAACTCAATACCAAACTCTATCTCCCTTTCAGGAGGTAATCCGGGTAATTCCTCCAGAAACACATCTGGATACTCACATACTATCGGCACAGACTCAATCTTTAATTCAATTTCCTAAGTGTTCATCACAAATGCAAGGTAATCTTCGTATCCTTTCCTCATATATCTCTGGACAACCATTACAGTAATTACAGCTGGCGGCGAACCCAATTCTCTTGATTCGATCCATAGAATCTTACCATCCGGACATTTCAACTTAATATACTTACTACCACAATTCACAATTACATCATGAAGTGCTAACCAATCCATACCAAGTATTACATCAAATTCATCAAATGGTAACAATATAAGGTTAGCCGGAAAACAATGACCTTGAATCATCAAAGGACAATTCTTAAAGACTTTATCAACTAGGACTGATCTGCATAGTGGGTTCGATACTCTAATGATGAATTCTGTAGGTTCAACAGATATGTTCATACTAGACGCTAATCTCATGCAGATATATGAATGCGTCGACCCTGGGTCAATTAAAGCAACAACACTAGTATTAAAAAGAGGGAAAGTACCCGTAATAACATCAGGAGCAGAGGCTTCCTCTCGAGCACATATCGCATACGTTCTTGCTTGGGCTCGAACCTTTGGTTTTATAGTGCCTTTCGTCTCGGCTCGACTGCCACTAGCACTCCTAAGATATCTCAGAGGTCTACCTCGTGGAATGGGAGCATTCGTCTTCTGAGTTAATTCTTCATCTTTTTCAGCTCGTTTCGAGCAGTCTCTAAGAAAATGATCAAGAGAACCACACCTAAAACATGCGCCGCTTTTCATTCGGCATTCTCCGAAGTGAAATTTGTTGTAGCTCTTACACTTTGATTTTTGATCGTCTACACTCCCCACACTAGTTGCCATCAGAGAGGAGGACTTTTGACCTCGTCGCTTAGAGCTTCTTGATCTACTCGAATATCCCACTGATGAAGTGGAGCATTCATGCAGGCTCCTGACTTTCTTCGTGGAGAACGAGAGTGTCTTACCGCTAGACCTCTTACTCGCAACTCAAGCCTCTCTCTTAGCTTGTTTTCTTTCATTATTAAGCTCCTCGGCCTTCTTGGCTTGATCAGCCAATGCGGCAAACTCCCGTATTTCCAAGATCCCAATCAACAACTTGATGTCCTCATTCAGAACTTTCTCAAAGTGTTTACACATTTCCGATTACGTTTGGACCCATTCAATCGCATACTAACTTTGTCGTACGAACTCTCTCTGGTATTCCGCTACAGTTCTGTTTCCTTGTTTGAGTTCCAGGAACTCCTTTCGTTTCGAGTCTAAAAACCGTTGGCTAATGTATTTCTTCCTAAACTCTGCTTGGAAGAAATCCCAAGTAATATTTTCTTTCGACACTACTAAGGATATGGTTTTCCACTAATTGTATGCACTATCCTTCAAAAGGGACACAACACACTTCAAACACTCTTCGGGTGTGCATGACAAATCATCTAGCACCCGCGTAGTGTTCTCGTGCCAAAACTCAGCTCTTTCAGCGTCATCATCAACTTTCGCTCTAAATTTCTCAGCCCCATACTTTCTAAGTTTATCTACCGGGGCTTTACTAATTCTCACCAGTGCCATACCTCATGGCACATCTTCATTAGGTTGGTTAGGGGGCGGGGGTGGTCTTGGTATATTGGTGCGATTTCTTAGATAATCCGCAAACCATTCATCCATCATATCAAAGAAGGCAGCTTGGGCCTCTTCTCGGCCTTCTGAGATCAGCCTTCTACTACTACTAGATACAGCTCGTTGTACGGAAGCAAGAGCATGGCACTCGGCTCCCTCGAACTCATCTTATGCTTGATTGGAAGACATTTACTATATTCAAATAAAAAAATAACAATTAGGAGAGAACACACTATCAACACTCAAACAATGGCATGTATAGCGAACTTTAACAATCCTCTACGGTAGTCATAGAATCGACTGAACCGTAGCTCTGATACCAATAAATGTAACACCTCTAGCCCGAATCCAACACCGAGACAGTGCTCGAGGCATTACCGGAACTTTACACTTTCAGTATACTAACTTGGATCACAAAATTTCATTTGGATTTAAAACCTTTCAATCATGAACATCTCATCCCTTGTATAGGCCTTCGAGACCTATAACATATCGGAGAGTAATGCGAGACAAATAAGGGCATGTTTGATTTACCTTGGGCTACTTAGAAAATTTTCCTTAACATAAAGGGACACAAGCCTGTGGGCTCATCCCATGTCCAGAACTTGAGCATTTTGTTAAATTAACACGGCCAAGACACACGCCCGTGTGTCCTACCCGTGTGCTAATTTAGCTTAAAGTTTTAGGTCCAAGGGACACACGGTCATACCACACGCCCATGGGGATGGACCGTGTGTCTCACATGGCCTAGACAAACGCCCGTGTGTCTAACCATGTGGACCTTAATAGGCTATTTTCCAAGCCTTTAATCACCCCTTTCTACTTCCTATGCTTAGAAATTTCCAAGTTTGAGAGAAAAACACAATTTTACACTTGTAAATAATCTTAATAAAACTCATTGTATGGAAACCTCATATCATTGGTTTCATACATGATAGGTTATTACCCATTTAGTGTTTATGGGTTCCCATGCTGCACTAATCAATCCGAAATTGGCTCATTCAAGAGACTCATTGCCAATTGATAGCAACCCATCGTTTGTAAATAAAACCATGCATAAAAGTCGTAGGTCATAGCCTACTTAAATTAAGCCAACTTTCTTGGCTATATACAAAGAGATAAATATATTTCTACATGCCTTCATTTGGAAAATCAAATGACACATATAACAAAATACTCAAAAATACTATACATGCCATTGAACAAAATGAACAAAGTCTCGATACCAAAGCTTATTTAGTTGATAGTGTGTTGATTCTCCAGTTGTCCCCCAATCCTTTCGAGTCCTCGAGCTCTGTGAAACAGGGAAAAAGAAAGGGGTAAGCATTTTGTGACAGCCCAAAATTGACCCTAGTCGGGATGTGGTTTCGGGACCACAAAACCGAGGCATAAAAATAATTTAAAATTTATTTTGATGCCTATGATATGTGTTAAATTGTGTGTGACATTTTTGATGATTTGATTTAGTGTTATAAATGTGAATTTCACTAGAAAGGGCCTAGTAGTAAACTTTGAAAGTATGACAGGGAAATGTGTGATGACTAATTAAAGCATGCATGCAAAACAATGGACTTGCATGTCAAATACCCCCTTTTTATAGGTGGTGGCCGGCCATGGCAAGAGAGGATGGGCAAAACATGTCATAAACATGTTTTGTTGGTGCATTAGGGAGAAATAATAAACAAAGGAGTATGGGTAAGAAAAGAATGAAAAAAAAATGTGTGTGAGTGTGGTATTCCCCCCCATTGCCATGAGTTGTAGAGAAAGAAAGAAAAAAAATTGTTCATCCTTTCTTTGAGCCAAAACTAAGGAAGAAGGGGGATTTTTGCTCCATTTTTGGTTTAGAAGAGATCTAGAAGGAGATGTGGCTATACTTGCATCAAGATTAAGGTATGTTTGAGGTTGTGTCATGAGATTCTTGCATGTTTTAGTTGCTAACTTGATGTTCATGTTAGCCCATGGTCCAAATCCTTGTTGTGCCATGGAAATGGTATTTGGCCAAGTTTGATATTGTGTTAAAGCCATTGCATGCTAAATGTGAAGCTTGTTGATGATGCATGCAATGATGGATTGACTACGCTTGAAATTTCTTTTAGCATTCTTGAGTAAGACATTGAATCCTTTGTTTAACCATGACCAAAAAAATTAAAAGGGTATGGTGTGTGATGTATTCGGCCATGGTATGCTCATGAGCATGGTTTATGCTTCTTGCATGTTAGTTAAAATTTGTGTTTTGGATGGTTACGGACACCTTGAAATTGACCTTGCACCTATATGTGTATATATGTTTGCACATGATGTTTTGGTTATGAAGTAAGTGATAAATATGTTTGTTTAAAGAAGAAAGTGTTGAAGAATGTTTGTGAAATTGTAAGTACATTCGGCCTAGTACACATATGATGTGAAAATCTTGCAATTTATTGTTGATTTTGTGCAAGTATGACTAAGTATAATCGGCCACATGAGGGGAATTATTGTGCATGCATTCAGTTAGAGGCAAGCTTAATGGTGCCTATTCTTGACATAGGTAATCGGCTACCTTGTTGTGAGCTAAGGCCGAATGTGTGCGTAATTAAAGAAAATTGACTAAAGTGCTTAGTTATGTGATGTTGAGTCAATGATGTATGTATTCGCCAAGGCTATGGCGAGACTTTAATAAATTGAATTTGATTGAATTAGCTCAAGAGCTTAGAGGGCCACAATTGGATAAGGGGAAGGAAAAAGTGATCGAATAGCCGTTGAAGCCGTTCGACAACATCCGAGGTAAGTCTTCAAGTAATGACCTTACTTGAATTATGTGAAATGAAATTATGGATGTGTAATGATTACTAATATACGTGTGTATGAGTATTTGAATGGTACCCGGGTTAAGTCCCGAAGGTAATTACGCTAGTGATTATATTTGTGTTTGAGCCTTAGTAACGAAAATGAAACATGAATGTGTAATGATTATGGATGTATGTGTGCATGAGCAATTGAATGATATCCGGTTAAGACCGAAGGCAATTGTGCTAGTGACTTTATCCGGGCTAAGACCAAGGCATTCGTGCAAGTTGTTATATCCGGGCTAATACCGAAGGCATTTGTGCGAGTCGTTATATCGAGGCTAAGACCAAGGCATTCGATGCGTGTGGTTATATCCGGTTGTATTCTGAAGAATCTTGGGTTGAAGGTGGCGTTGGTTGCTGTAATACATTTAATTAGTGCGCTCGAAAAGCCCAAAGGATAAGGTATGTTTACATGTGCAATGGAAAAGTCGATACGTTTGAATAATATTCGTCAATCGACTAACTAATTTTCAGCTCTTGAATTGGTTGATATCTTGTGAATGTATATGTTGATGAAGTGTGAAGTAAGTATGATTATGTGAATGTAATGCTTTAGTTAAAGCCGATTTCATTGCTTGAGATTTACTAAGCATAAACATGCTTACCCCGTTGCTTTGGCTCTCTGTTTTATAGATTTTGCTCGCTAGCAATCGGATTCGGGATCATTGAAGTGAAGTCATCCACACTATCAAACCCCTTTGGTACTCTTTTAGTTGAACTTTGGATATGGCATGTATAGGACTACCTCGGTTGTTTTCAAGTGCTTTTGTGATGTATATGTGTACGGCCATGCGAAAATGGTTCGTAAAAGTGGAGTCTGTAATTAGACCATTTGTGGTTTGTAATTTTATATGGTTTCATGATGTTATTATGGATTGGAATGGGAGTGTTGGTCACATGATCAGCCATTTGAATGGCTAAACATGATCATAGGTGGACCTATGTATGACTAGACTATAGTTGGTCCATGGAAACTACAAAATAGGTAAGGCCTACCTTAAAAACAGATGCTGCCAGTTGCAGTGACGTGGATGTGAAAAATCACCAAAATTTGTAGGAAGGGTATTAAATTGTGAATAAGTTATGCAAACGAACCTTGACGAGTCTATTTTCATATGAAAGTAACGAAACGATCATATGAATAGTAGACCGAGAGATATTAAAGTTCTCGTGAGACAGGGCCAGAACGGTTTCTGGGTCCCCTGACGCGACTTTGAAAATTTACTATAAATTATCCAGAAAGAATTAGAAGTCATGCCTTATATTTCCAGATTCCATTTTGAGTCTAGTTTCATTAGAAACAAACGGCACCAGTATTAAATCCCTGTACAGATAGATATTCAAGTTGTAATGCACGAAGGTCAGTGTAGTCAACCCCTGTAACATGGGTGAATTTAACTAATAAACTATACCAATTGGCCCAACCAAAAATTCTAGAAATAAATCCAAGGATGGATATATGAGTCTAAATTCAGGGAAAATTTATGGAATCAGTTTCCGAGTTTTGAAACTGAAGATATGATTTTTAAGGCGACAGTGATGCAGTTTTCCAGCACTGTCGGAAATGCCAAATTGGTCGGTACTTTAAGAGGATTTGTCTCGTTAACCCTCGTGTCCGACACGGCGATGGTCTCGGGTTTGGGGTGTTACAATTTTATTGGTATCGAGCTACGGTTTAGTCGATTCTAGGACTACCGTGATATGTTTGGGGTCTAGCTATACATGCCGTTAAGTGATAATTGATAGTGTGGTGATTTCGACATTACGAATTTGTGTTTGTTTATAGAAATGGATCCCGATCCCAACCGAGCAATAGTCGATGATGTGGAGAGTGTGCGCTTGCTCCGCAAGACAAGGGACAAGACCGCGGACTCTCAACCTATGGCCAGCAATCCGAATGATGAGGCTAGGCAAGCCTTTTATAGCGTGATGAATGATTGGTTCAACCAATACATTCGAACTAACACGGCTGTTCCACAACCTCCATTCCCGACTAATGCAACCCCCGCACCTACAATACCTCCGGTAACTGACCAAATAAGGTCAAGTAAGCCCCCAGTCGACAGGATTCGAAAACATGGGGCCACTGAATTTAAAGCTACGGATGACGACGATGCCGAGCAAGCTGAATTTTGGTTGGACAACACTATCCGGGTGCTCGATGAGCTATCTTGTACACCCGATGAGTGCTTAAAGTGTACTATCTCCTTGCTACGCGATTCCGCCTACTATTGGTGGAGTACTCTGACTTCGGTTGTGCCTACGGAGCAAGTAACTTGGGAGTTTTTCCAAACCGAGTTCCGAAAGAAGTATATTAGTCAGAGATTCATCGACCAAAAACAAAAGGAATTTCTTGATCTTAAGCAAGGCTCTATGTCCGTTACTGACTACGAGCGAAAATTTGTTAGACTCAGTAGATACGCTCGGGAATATGTTTCGTCCGAAGATATTATGTGTAAACGCTTCGAGGATGGGCTGAATGATGATATAAGGATGTTTGTTGGCATTCTCGAAATACGAGAGTTCGTAGTACTTGTTGAGCGAGCTTGTAAAGCCGAACGACTTAGAAAGGAGAATGAAAAGTTGATGTGGGAACCGGAGAATTTGAAAAGGTCCTCGGAAAGTCTCTTCAACAGCATCAAGAGATTTCGAGAAGATGTGAGCCGGTCTAGAGGCTTCGGGCCTTTTAGACGAAATCGTGATCGACCCCCGTGGGTATCTGAGGCACTTGGTCTCCGGTGTTGGGAATGATCGTCGAAACCGAATGGAGTGTCGACATTGTGGCAAATGGCATTCGGGAGCTGTAGGTTCCGTGATCGCTCTCGCTATAAGTGTGGATCTGCCGACCACTTTATCAAGGATTGCCCGAGGTTGCTTGAACAAAATGTAAGTCGAGTGGAAACCCGGTGCTACCCTTTGCGTCAAGTAGGCCATCCAAATACGGGCAATGCTAGTGGCGGCGAGAGGGTCGAGAGATGCTACAACAAGACCCGAGGCTCGTGCTCTGCTAGGACTTATGCCATACGCCAGACGCGAGGATCTTGCCTCACCGGATGTCATTACCGGTACATTCACTCTTTTCGATACTAATGTGATTGCTTTGATTGACCCCGGTTCTACTCATTCTTATATATGCGAAACCTTAGCATCCAAAGAAGACTTTGCCTATTGAGTCTATCGAGTTTGTAATTCGGTGTCAAACCCTTGGGTCATTACATGCTTGTCAACAAAGTGTGTAAGAAAAGTCCCCTAGTATTTCGAGGTTCTTGTTTTCCGCGGACTTGATGCTTTTGCCGTTCGACTAATTCGACGTTATTCTTGGTTTGGATTGGTTGACCATGCACGATGCGGTTGTAAATTGCAAAAGCAAGACTATCGATCGAGGTGCCCGAATAACGAGATAATTCGGGTTGAGTCTACGGACTTAAAGGGTTGCCACCGTAATATCGCAATGTTGGCCCGAAATATGTAAGAAAAGGGTGCGGCGTACCTTGCGTATGTGCTCGATGACAAGGAGTCGGAAAAGAGACCGAATCTGTGCGGTGGTTTGTGAATACCGGATGTTTTCCTCAAGAATTGCAGTGTCTACCACTGCTCAGAAATAGAGTTTGGCACCGAATTGGTACTGGTACCACTCCAATTTCGATAGCTCCGTATCGTATGGCACCAACGGAATTAAAGGAGTTAAAAGCTCGTTGCAAGAATTGGTGGATAGAGGTTTTGCTCGTCCGAAGTTTTTCACCTTGGGGTGCGCCGGTGTTGTTTGTGAAAAGAAGGATGGAACCATGAGGTCGTGCATCGACTATCGTCGACTTAATAAAGCGGCGATAAAGAACAAATATCCGTTACAGCAGATCGACGATTTGTTCGATCAACTCGAAGGAGCCTCGGTGTTCTCGAAAATAGATTTGAGATCGGGCTATTATCGCCATAATTCGAGATTCGGACGTACTCCAAGAGGCGCCTTCGAACGAGATATGGTCACTACGAGTTCCTAGTGATGCCGTTTGGGCTTACTAATGCCCTGCGGTATTTATGGATTTGATGAATCGGATCTTGAGACCATATTTGGATCGGTTCAGTAGTCGTGTTCATTGATGACATCTTGGTCTATTCAAGAAATGAGACCGAACATCTTTGAACACCGAGGTTAGTGCTGCAAATTTTACGGGATAAGCAATTATATGCTAAGTTCAAGAAGTGTGAGTTACGGTTAAGAGAGGTTAGCTTCTTGGGGCATGTGGTATCTGCATCGGGTATTCGAGTAACCGAACAAAATTTTAGCCATACTTAGCTGGAAGCCTCGAGAAATATTACCGAGGTTCGGAGCTTTTTGGGGCTTAGGTTATTACCGACGATTTGTAAAGGTTTCTCAACGATAGCCACACCAATGACGGCTACTCCAAAAGGATGTTAAGTTCGAATGGACGGAGAAATGTCGAAAAGTTTCGATCAATGAAAACTTATTTGGTGAAGCCCCAATTCTAGTGCAACCCGAATCGGCAAAGAGTTTGTCATCTTTAGTGACGCCTCCCTACTTGGGTTAGGTTGCGTATTGATGTAAGAAGGTCGAGTTGTGGCCTGCGTCGAGGCAATTAAAGCCACATGAGAAAAATTATCCGACCCATGATCTCGAATTGGTCGCCATCGTATTCGCCTTAAAGATATGGCGACATTACTTTGTTGGTGAGAAGTGCCATGTGTATTCGGATCACAAAAGTCTCAAATATTTGATGACTCAAAGAGACTTAAATCTGCGACAAAGACGTTGGCTCGAGCTGTTAAAGGATTATGAGTGGTCATTGACTATCACGGGAAAGGCGAATGTGGTTGCGGATGCCTTAAGTCGTAAATCATTATTCGCTTACGAGCGATGAATGTGCACTTGTCTGCTCGATCCGACAATGTGTTAGTAGCTGAATTGAAAGCCAAACCATTATTGATACATCAAATTTGTGAAGCTCAAAAGTCGACGATGAGTTGGTTGCAAAGCGGCTGAGTGTGTTCGAACAAGGAATCGGAGTTTCAGATCGATGATGACGATTGTTTGAGGTTCGGGGTCGTCGTGTGTTCCAAAGAATTGAACTTATTTCGATAATTCGAGCGAAGCCCATTGTAGCCGAATGGCAATCCACCCGGAGTACGAAGATGTACAACGATTTGAAACGTCGGTTTTGGTGGCATGGTATGAAACGAGACATCTCGACTTTGTTTTGAGATGTTTAATATGTCAACAAGTGAAAGCGGAACATCAAGTGCCTTCAGATTACTTCATCGATCACGATACCCGAGTGGAAATGGGATCGAGTCACAATGGACTTTGTATCCGATCGCCATTGTCGTGAGTAAGAAGGATGCGGTTTGGGTCGTGGTAGATAGATTGACTAAGTCGGCTCATTTTGTCCCGCGACGCACGGATTTTTCAATGGACAAACTAGCCGAATTGTATGCGTTCTCGATTGTGAGATTACGGGATGCCTATTTCCATCGTGTCGGATAGAGATCCGAGATTTACCTCGCGATTTTGGAAGAAGTTGCAAGAAGCTTTGTGTACCAAGTTGCATTTCAGCACCGCCTTTCACCCCCAAACCGATGGTCAATCCGAGCGGATAATTCAAATACTTGAGGATATGTTGAGATGTTGCATCCTCGAGTTCAGTGGTTCATGGGAACGGTATTTGCCTTTGATTGAATTTGCTTACAACAATAGTTTTCAATCAAGTATTAAGATGGCACCCTACGAGGCTTTGTACGGTCGTAAATGCCGTACACCATTGTTTTGGACTGAGCTCGGTGAAAGCAAAATTTTCGAGGTGGATTTGATTAAAGATGCTGAACAAAAAGTGAAAGTAATCCGTGAAAATCTGAAGATAACCTCCGATCGTCAGAAGTCGTACGCGGATCTGAAATGAAAAGACATTGAGTATCAGGTGGGGGATAAAGTGCTTCTTAAGGTTTCGCCTTGGAAAAAGATACTCAGATTCGGCCGTAAGGGCAAGTTGAGCCCGAGGTTCATTGGGCCATATGAGATATCCGAGCGAGTCGGTCCAGTTGCATATCGTTTGATTTTGCCCCCTGAACTCGAAAAGATTCACGACGTCTTTCATGTCTCGATGCTTTGACGCTATAGATCTGATCCATCGCACGTGATTAGTCCATCAGAGGTTGAAATTCAAGCCAATATGAGTTATGAGGAAGAACCGATTCGTATCCTATCACGTGAAGTGAAAGAGTTGCGAAACAAGCGGGTTCCGCTAGTGAAAGTGTTATGGCTCAAACACGGGATAGAAGAAGCTACTTGGGAAACCGAGAACTCTATGAAAGAGCGATACCCAACCCTATTTACGGTAAGATTTTCGGGACGAAAATTTCTTAAGTGGGGGAGAGTTGTGACAACCCAAAATTGACCCTAGTCGGGATGTGGTTTCGGGACCACAAAACCGAGGCATAAAAATAATTTAAAATTTATTTTGATGCCTATGATATGTGTTAAATTGTGTGTGACATTTTGATGATTTGATTTAGTGTTATAAATGTGAATTTCACTAGAAAGGGCCTAGTAGTAAACTTTGAAAGTATGACAGGAAATGTGTGATGACTAATTAAAGCATGCATGCAAAACAATGGACTTGCATGTCAAATACCCCTTTTATAGGTGGTGGCGGCCATGGCAGAGAGGATGGGCAAAACATGTCATAAACATGTTTTGTTGGTGCATTAGGGAGAAATAATAAACAAAGGAGTATGGGTAAGAAAAGAATGAAAAAAATGTGTGTGAGTGTGGTATTCCCCCATTGCCGTGAGTTCTAGAGAAAGAAAGAAAAAAAATTTGTTCATCCTTTCTTTGAGCCAAAACTAAGGAAGAAGGAGGATTTTGCTCCATTTTGGTTTAGAAGAGATCTAGAAGGAGATTTGGCTATACTTGCATCAAGATTAAGGTATGTTTGAGGTTGTGTCATGAGATTCATGCATGTTTTAGTTGCTAACTTGATGTTCATGTTAGCCCATGGTCCAAATCCTTGTTGTGCCATGGAAATGGTATTTGGCCAAGGTTGATATTGTGTTAAAGCCATTGCATGCTAAATGTGAAGCTTGTTGATGATGCATGCAATGATGGATTGACTACTCTTGAAATTTCTTTTAGCATTCTTGAGTAAGACATTGAATCCTTTGTTTAACCATGACCAAAAAAATTAAAAGGGTATGGTGTGTGATGTATTCGGCCATGGTATGCTCATGAGCATGGTTTATGCTTCTTGCATGTTAGTTAAAATTTGTGTTTTGGATGGTTATGGACACCTTGAAATTGGCCTTGCACCTATATGTGTATATATGTTTGCACATGATGTTTTGGTTATGAAGTAAGTGATAAATATGTTTGTTTAAAGAAGAAAGTGTTGAAGAATGTTTGTGAAATTGCAAGTACATTCGGCCTAGTACACATATGATGTGAAAATCTTGCAATTTATTGTTGATTTTGTGCAAGTATGACTAAGTATAATCGGCCACATGAGGGGAATTATTGTGCATGCATTCGGTTAGAGGCAAGCTTAATGGTGCCTATTCTTGACTTAGGTAATCGGCTACCTTGTTGTGAGCTAAGGCCGAATGTGTGCGTAATTAAAGAAAATTGACTAAAGTGCTTAGTTATGTGATGTTGAGTCAATGATGTGTGTATTCGCCAAGGCTAAGCGAGACTTTAATAAATTGAATTTGATTGAATTAGCTCAAGAGCTTAGAGGGCCACAATTGGATAAGGGAAGGAAAAAGTGATCGAATAGCCGTTGAAGCCGTTCGACAACATCCGAGGTAAGTCTTCAAGTAATGACCCTACTTGAATTATGTGAAATGAAATTATGGATGTGTAATGATTACTAATATACGTGTGTATGAGTATTTGAATGGTACCGGGCTAAGTCCCGAAGGCAATTACGCTAGTGATTATATTTGTGTTTGAGCCTTAGTAACGAAAATGAAACATGAATGTGTAATGATTATGGATGTATGTGTGCATGAGCAATTGAATGATATCCGGTTAAGACCGAAGGCAATTGTGCTAGTGACTTTATCCGGGCTAAGACCAAGGCATTCGTGCAAGTTGTTATATCCGGGCTAATACCAAGGCATTTGTGCGAGTCGTTATATCGAGCTAAGACCAAGGCATTCGATGCGTGTGGTTATATCCGGTTGTATTCAAGAAGCTTGGGTTGAAGGTGAGCGTTGGTTGCTGTAATACATTTAATTAGTACGCTCGAAAAGCCCAAAGGATAAGGTATGTTTACATGTGCAATGGAAAAGTCGATACGTTTGAATAATATTCGTCAATCGACTAACGAATTTTCAGCTCTTGAATTGGTTGATATCTTGTGAATGTATATGTTGATGAAGTGTGAAGTAAGTAGGATTATGTGAATGTAATGCTTTAGTTAAAGCCGATTTCATTGCTTGAGATTTACTAAGCATAAACATGCTTACCCCGTTGCTTTGGCTCTCTGTTTTATAGATTTTGCTCGCTAGCAATCAGATTCGGGATCATTGAAGTGAAGTCATCCACACTATCAAACCCCTTTGGTACTCTTTTAGTTGAACTTTGGATATGGCATGTATAGGACTACCTCGGTTGTTTTCAAGTGCTTTTGTGATGTATATGTGTACGGCCATGCGAAAATGGTTCGTAAAAGTGAGTACTGAATTAGACCATTTGTGGTTTGTAATTTTATATGGTTTCATGATGTTATTATGGATTGGAATGGGAGTGTTGGTCACATGATCAGCCATTTGAATGGCTAAACATGATCATAGGTGGACCTATGTATGACTAGACTATAGTTGGTCCATGGAAACTACAAAATAGGTAAGGCCTACCTTAAAAACAGATGCTGCCAGTTGCAGTGACGTGGATGTGAAAAATCACCAAAATTTGTAGGAAGGGTATTAAATTGTGAATAAGTTATGCAAACGAACCTTGACGAGTCTATTTTCATATGAAAGTAACGAAACGATCATATAAATAGTATACCGAGAGATATTAAAGTTCTCGTGAGACAGGGCCAGAACGGTTTCTGGGTCCCCTGACGCGACTTTGAAAATTTACTATAAATTATCCAGAAAGAATTAGAAGTCATGCCTTATATGTACAGATTCCATTTTGAGTCTAGTTTCATTAGAAACAAACGGTACCAGTATTAAATCCCTGTACAGAGAGATGAATAGTTGTAATGCACGAAGGTCAGTGTAGTCGACCCCTGTAACATGGGTGACTTTAACTAATAAACTATACCAATTGGCCCAACCAAAAATTCTAGAAATAAATCCAAGGATGGATATATGAATCTAAATTCAGGGAAAATTTACGGAATCAGTTTTCGAGTTTTGAAACTCAAGATATGATTTTTAAGGCAACAGTGATGCAGTTTTCCAGCCTGTCTGGAAATGCCAAATTGGTCGGTACTTTAAGAGGATTTGTCTCGTTAACCCCTCGTGTCCGACACCGGCGATGGTCTCGGGTTCGGGGTGTTACACATTTACATGCTTAGTAAGCTAAAATAACCGGAAAGTAAACTTACCGAGTAATTAGCATACATATAGGCTCAATTCATGAAATCATCCATTATGAAATGATTTCCTATCACATGCACTCAATCAATGAGTTAGTCACATTTTCATGTATCATGTAATTTAACTAGATGAGTTCATCATTCATCATCTTGTTAGCATCATCATATTAACCCCGTTGAGTTTCTAGGAAATCTCGATGGAATATCCAGTATCCGTCAGTTCTCACGAATGATCATTTTACATATATGCACTCCCGTGAACCTCATATTTCATGGCGAAATTTCCAGTCCAGGCTAAATTCCCCATATCATGAACTCATAAGGTGATGTCGGGATTACCAGTCCAGGCTAAATCCCTTATAGTGACAAACACCCTTAATGAGCTCGGATCTGAATTACCAGTCCAGGCTAAATTCAGACCCTAATCGAATTATCCGTCTGGGTTAAATCCATAGTGCACACATATTCTTCGGGAGGCTTGATCATTCAAGGAACACCCGTTCGGGCTAGAGTCTTTTTCCTACTTGAGATCATAGATTACCCGTCCGGGCTAAATCCTTTCGGCAACACATGCAGGATCTCATTCCACATGTAAAACATGGTTTATCCATCGAATTCCCTTTTTAACCTCAATTGAGAAGGTTATCAACAATTCATTATCAAAGATGCATTTCATACATTTTCATGCCATCAATAAATGAAAATATCATGCATTCATAAATCATGCAATTATACATATTAGCGGTTTACTTTAAGTTATCCGAACTTACCTGGTATTCTTTTCGGGATTATGTTTCGGTTACTCTGAAACTTTACGTTTACCTTAATCGACCTCTAGAATTTGTTCCTCGGGGTCTATAACAACAAAATTAACTCATTATACACTGCATTATGCATTTTGAGTTTAATATCTACCCCCAATCCAAATGACCATTTTGCCCCTAACCTATCACATTTTTACGATTTAGTCCCTAGGCTCGGATAATGAAACACATACACTTTCTATCTTACCCAAGCCTAGCCAAACACTTTTCCTTCTTATGGCAGCCCACATTATCCATTAATTTCTCATTTCTACCACACAGTACATCTTTTGCAAAATGGTCCCTATAAGGGTTTCTTATGAAAATCAACTAGAAAAAGATGTTTACCACACATTAATCTTTCACATTCCTCCATAATCTATCAAAATGCAAGCAAATCATGCATGGGTAAATTTTTAATCATGAACCCTAGCATGAAATATGGGTAGAAATGGAGAGATCAAGCTACCGGGATTTCAAAAATACAAAGAACGTTAAAAACGGGGTTTGGGAGGACATACTATTAAGTTGAAAATGTTGAAAACCCTAGCTATGGTGTCTCTTCAATTTTCAGTAGCCATGGAGAAGAAAATGGCTGATTTTGGCTTGATTTTTTCAGTTTTAATTCATTAAAATGACAAATGACCAAAATGCCCTTATGCCCTTTCTTTAAAATTTCATCCATGCAAGCCCATTTTTGTCCAAAAATTTAGAATTTGGGAAAATTGCTCTCCAAGACCTTCTAATTCATGATCTAAAGCAACTTCATACGAATTGCTTCTAGAAACCAAGTTTTGCAATTTATTCAATTTAGTCTCTGATTTCCAATTTGGACACCTTATACTTAAAATTTCTTCATGAAACTTTAACACATGCATATACTCATATTCTAGGCCTCATAATAATCATAAAATAAATATTTTGATGTTAGATTTGTGGTCCCGAAACCACTATTCTAACTAGGCCCTATTTCAGGATGTTACAGCTAATCCCCCATAAAAGGATCAGTTCCTCATAGAACCCATAAACATAATAAACTTGGTAATAAAGATATGCATAATGTATAAATCAAGAATAAAGTTTAGAGAATCCTATTTGTATTCAATTAATAAAGTGCAATAATCCTCAAACATTTGATTGCGTTTTCAAAACAAGTTCTCCGAAGAACATGAACAGAAAAGAAGTGAAAATAAAACTAAAGCCTAAAAGAAAGGAAAATTGAAACTAAAATTACAAAGAAAAACTTAGAATATGAAAAGTTGTCGTTAAACAAGTTCTAACTGAGCCTATTTATAGAATTAGGGTAGCCGTTGTCCTCAACCCTAGATTAGCTGACATTTTCGTGGTTTAATTTCCATTGTGCTGACTAAAATTCCCCTGGCTCATAGTTGTTTCCCATACAAGGCCAATGTCATGACATCAAAGGCAGTATGCTTTGGTTTAGGGGTTGTTTCAGGGGTGTATTGTGAGATCCATTGACTGTGTCGTAGCACCAAAGTCAATATGATAATTCTTGTATTCTACCCCTTATGTTGTGACATTAAACTCCCAGTGTTGGAACACAGCGACCAGCCTTGAGTTCCTATACCTTTAAAATGGTTTCTTGCACACTCACGAAGTATGTTAGCTCGCCTTTAGGCCTCATTTGGCACCTAAGGTCAGTAAAAGACTCAGAATACACTTTTTTATTGAATTTAAACTAAAATAAGAAAATGAACTAAAACATAATGAAAATGCCCATATTCAAACTCCCTAAATATGAAAACTAGTTTAATTTTCTACATCGAATTATGGCAAATTAAACTCCGCCACACTTATTGCTTTTCCTCAAGCAAGGAAAAATAAAAACATAAAAGATAAAAGACATCCCTTGAGCAAGTATAGTAAAAAGATTTGTTTCAGGGTACATAACTAGGCGTTTTCATACTACATGTAATCCTGACATGATAATAAATGCTTCACCACTTTCAATATCAAACACCTAAGTTTAGTATATTACAAAGTATGTAGTCATTAAGGTTTTCAAACAATCGTTATCGTAGTTTGATTATCCTAGCAGAATACAAACAATCGTTATTGTAGTTGCTCAAAATGATGTCAATTAAAGAATAAGTTTACCTAGGTTACATAGGGCTTTTCTGTTTGTAACGTTCTGAAGCTCAAGAAAAGTATGAAATTCAAGAACATGAAGAATCAAAATAGTTTCAAGCATGAAAATAGTTTGGCACATCGTATTGTTCCCTACTCTCCCCCTTAATAGCCCTTACCCTCTCACCACTTTATTTCTCCTTCTCTCACCTTCTTTATTTCTCCACATAGGAAGCCACACCATAATACAAAAATTAAGATTAGCTCACGAGTTTTTGTGCACCAATGATTGAATTTTTCTACTTTCGTGACTTTGTCACATTTTTCTTTTTTCACATAACTCACTCACAATGTTTTTTATTTTCACATACTTTTTCTACTAGTTTTGACTTACTTTCTGAATTTTTTTTCTTTTGTTTGCACATATAACTAACCTATAATTACTATTTTCATCCTATTTCACTCTTATTTTTACAAAATATGCTGTGATGTATCTACTTAACCCTCAATACGTATGGCCAGGCATCTATATTCATGCAATTCTAGACCAAAGAAAAAGGATGAGTACAAATTAATGTTTTGACTTGGGTTTTGCAGGAAGGTGCATCAAGAAGAGTTTTCTGGCTCAAAAATAGGTACTAAAGGTTGATAAATAGGGTTAGCTTTTTTTGCTCTGGGTATATACTCATCCTTAGATATCTCAATATTCACAAATTTAATCACTCAGGCAATCATAAATTCAACTATTTATCATACATACTAGCATGCTCATTTCCTATATTTTCTATACCATTTGGTATATTCAATTACTCAATACCTATTTATAGTGTAATATATAGAATTTAGTAGTCTAATAGCTGAAAATTTAAAATTAATTTTATAGTAAATGTAATAAACCTATATACATGCTCCTAACCAATCAAATGTATTTCTACAAGCTCAAGCACACAATTAACAATAAAAATTAAAGGAAAACATAAAAATTAAAAATAATTTTCCTATGTTAACCCCCCTTTTCCCACACTTTAGATAGCACATTGTCCCTAATGTGCAAGCCTAGATAGAGTTTCATAGTCTTCATTAAAATCAAAAGTTACAAAGTCGACCGTGATGATAAAATTTTGCACCTTAACCAACACATCTTCAAGTTCCTCTTTCAGTTGTACTGAAGACTTATCGACTAATTGTAATGTACTTTGTGTATTTCTAAGCTCCTCTAACCCAAGTTTTTCATATATAGACAAGGGCATCAAATTAGTATTGGCTCTTAAATCACATACAGCTTTACTGAAATAAATATCCCCTATCTTAATTGGTATTGTAAAACTCCCCATGTCTTTTAATTTTGGGGGCATCTTGTTCGATATAATTGCACTACATGAGGCATTTACGTTGACTTGCTCTCCTATTTTTATTTTCCTACATCTAGATATAATTTCTTTTAAATACTTGGTGTATTTAGGAAATTTTTCAATTAAATTAAATAGAGGTAAGTTAACATTTAGAAATTTAAATAAGCTTAAGAAACTTACAACTTCAGCCTCATCCCATCTTTGTTTTTCTTCTAATTGTGAAGGGAATGATACCCTTGTTAATGTAGGTTCCTTTATTGGCACTTCCTCCAGCTTAGCTACTAGCTCAACTACCTCCTCTGGTTCTGGTTCATTCTTAGCTTGTTGCGGATCCTCTTGAAGATCACTACTACCCCCTTTGTTCTCTTCTAAAGTTAGGTTCTTTGGGCTACTCAATACTTTTCCTGAGCAGAACGTAATTGCTTTCACATACTCTTTCCCTTCTCTCCGAGGATTATTCTCAGTGTTACTAGGGATTCCAGTGCCAATTTGTATTTTGATGTATGGCTCATCTAATCTTCAAGTTTATTTAATGTCTTTTTTTGTATTGGTGCACTCAGACTGCACATGTTTTACTTCAGTCCACATTGACTGCATCTCCCCCTTGATCCGATCCAAACATTAACCACATACAATATGGTTATTCGGGTTGGCCATTTCCTGTTTCTATAAATAAAGAGGTTGGTAGTTATTTTTTTAGTAGAATTAGAGTTAGTACCTCCTTCTTGGTTTCTACAATAACACCCATCACCCGTATTCAATGCTGGAATAGGGCTACGGAGTATTACCAAACTTATAACACAAATAAATATAAATTTCACATAAATATTCCAATATCATGTAATCATCATTCAACATCAATCATATTGTCCCTATAACGAGCCTACAGGCCCAAAACATGCATTTAGGGTGGTTCAGGACGATAACTTATGAAATTTTAGGAAAACTTAGAAAATTTTACAAAATACAAGGGACACACGTCGGTGCGGCCTGACCATGTGTCTCACACGGCCAAAGACACACCGGTGTCACAGGCCGTGTCAACATTTGAAATGTGATCACATGGTCATGTCCCAACCCGTGTCTGACCCTTTGTAACTCTTTGAGTTAGGTCACACAGCCAACACACATGCCCGTGTGCCCTAAGATATGGCCACACACGTCCGTGTGCCAGGCTGTGTGCTAGGCCGTGCCAAACTTGTAGGGTATACTGACTTATGCCACATGGCCAAGATACACGCTCGTGTGCTAGGCCGTGTGGAGCATACTGAATTGATTTCAATTTCAACATCAGGGGACACAAAGTTGTACAACATAATTGTGTCTCACACACGGCTGAGACACACGCCCTTGTTTCTACCCGTGTGGACAAAAATAGGCTATTTACCAAGCCCATTTCCCACCCAACTTAGCATATACCTAAAACAATCCATTTGGCACCAAAACAAGACATAAAAATGCATTCAATCAACCTCATTCAAGCATCATTTATACCATTTCAATACCAACCAATACCAAACATATCAATACCACAATATGCTATTCAAATTATACCAAAATCTCATAATCTCAAATCAACAATACAACCACTTTCAACCATGTATTATTTATCCTAATCTCACAAACATACCAAATTCAATTCTCAACTATTTAATACCCCTCGTTACCAAATATGAACAAGCATAACCTATCCATAATCAAGCACATCACAAGAACCATTTACACAACCAAATCAACTAGAATAAGCCAACTCTCATGGCTATATACAAAACCAAATATTAAACATTTACAAGCCAACTCAAATGGCTAAATTCATAGTTAACACATATGTACCAAAATAACCAAACTCCTATACATGCCATATAATTAAGTTCAAAAGTACCAAATTGATCGTAGGATAGTGTGATGAAGTGTTCGACAATCCCAAATCTGAGCTAGCTTTGATTTTGTAACGGCCCGTTTTAGGGTCAAATCAAAATAATGATTTCGAGACCAAAAATCTGAAGTAGAAATATTTATTTTTATTATTTGTTTAAGGTCTACAGTATGATTGGATGATTGTGTGAAAATGTCATTAAGAAATTTTATCGATAGAGTGTCCAATTTGACTAATAGGACTAAATTGCAATAAGTGCAAAATATGTGTTATAGAAACTAGAGGTGTCTAATTGCTATGAAATTTTAAATTGGAGGTTCATAAATGGTAATTAGACCATTATACCTTAGTATGGACAAAAATGGACATGGTTTGGGAAAAACATCAAAGTTTAAGTGAAGGGCATTTTGGTAATCTAGTAAATAAAGCCAAAATAACTAAAATAAAAGATGTCATCTTCTTCAATTTCATCCTTATAGCTGAAATGTTGGGGGAAACCATAGCTAGGGTTTTGGCCAAGCTTTCAAGCTTAATTGTAAGTCCATTCTTGTCCCATTTTTAACGATTTTTATATTTTTGAGATCGTTGTAACTTGATTTAGCTATTTTAAGGACTAATTTGAAAGAAAACTAAAGTCTAAAATTTGACCCATGATGAATATGTTTGTATTTTGATGTTTGATCGTAGAAAATGCATGTTTATTGTTTGTTAAACAACTTTTACAAAGTGATTTTTGAAAAAAAGTCGATTAGGGACTTATTTGTAAAAAGCTATAAATGTGTAGAAAAGTGTAAATAAATGAAAAATGTGGGCTGATATGAGTATGAGTAAGGTTTGGCTAGGCTTGAGTTGGGAAGAAATTGAATGAAACTCATTTTACGAGCCTAGGGACTAAATTGTAAAATGTTGAAAAGTTAAGGGCAAAAATGTAATTTTTGCCATAATGTGTTTTTGGGCTAAATTGAATAATGTGATAATTAAATGAGATGAATTTGGTATTATAGATAAATAGAAATGAAGTTTGGGTCTAGATCGGAGGAAAACCAAAGTAATTGACGAATAGACTTGTTTGGCCGTTTTTTCATTCAAGATAAGTTCGTATGTTAAAAATAAGCTTTAATATGATTGTATTTTATTGCTTTAATATTGCATGAATTGTATGTTCGATAAATATGGATAAGCTTAATCCTATGAACAAGTCTGAAGACGAATCAACAAGAAAGAAATCCTGTTTGAACCTTTGGAATAGGGTAGGATACAAGTGACATGTCACTTGGGTTAGTATGTGTTATGTGATCATGTGATCCGGGTGCTGGTCTTGTATGTCCTATCGATGACTGAGCATACCGGCATAAGTTGCAAATACTTGACAGCTTGTGTGAGCAGGCCCGTTGATAGAGCGAGCAACTATGTGATATGAGATTTGAGGTGGCATTGGCTATATATATGCCACTTAGTGTGCAAATTTCCCGAGTATCCGACATTGTTATTCTGAATGGTTCATGGGCATGTCAAAGATAAGATTATGTAAATTTCTTTCAAGATTATATAGGTATGTACTTGAAGCTCATATCTAATAAATGCTTGAAATGATAAATATGAAGTAAGTTTGTGATGGAATGAGGTATGATTATGAGACAATGGTAAATGTAAACTTAATTATGTTATATTATTTGAATGTTACACGTAAGGTAGGTTGCTTATTTCTTGCATAAGAGCTTACTAAGCTATTTAGCTTACCGTTTATTTTCCATGTTTTTATAGTGTCGCTAAGCTAACTCGGATTGGAGATCATCGAAGATTCGCCTCACACTAACAAAACTGTTATTTTGGGTATTTGATGATCTTAGTATTTTGAAAGTATGGCATGTATAGGGACTTGGTCATTTTGTTATATGTGTCATTTGATTTGGCCAAATGTATTAGCTTATATATATTGAAGTTGATTTGGTATTTAGCCATGTAAATGGCTTATTTTGGCTAAAATGGTTGTAAGCCTATTTATATATGTGTATGTGCCAACATCCTTGGTGTTATGGTCACGGTATGCTTTGTGTATGATGGAGTGTGATTTTTAGCATGAATATGAAATGTTTGGAAATGTGCTTTATTAGTGAGATAATAATCTTATGTACAAATAGGTGTCATGAAACTAGTTTAATGATACTTTGTATATGTGAAATTAGCATGATTAATTTGGAACATGATAAATGTTGTGAGTATGATAGTGGATGGTATTGTATTGATATGATTTAGCTATGATTGTGGATGTTTGGTTGCTTAAGTATGCCATGTTTTGTGCCTTTGATTTGGTGTAAGTTTATGTGTGAATAAGGGTGGAAAAAGGCTTGGTAAATAGCCTTTATTTTGTCCACACAGATAGACACATGAGTGTGTGTCTAGGCCGTGTGTGACACACGGTCTACCCCCATGGGCATGTTTTTAGGCCGTGTGTCCCTTGCACCTTAATTTTGAGAAACAGAATGCTTAGAATTGAGCACACGGGCAGAGACACGGGCGTGTGTCTCGGTCGTATGGATTGCACGGCCTCAAACACGGGCGTGTTGCCTGGCAGTGTGAAGTCTGTACCTATTTTATGAAAATTAATTTTCCACACGGCCTAGCACACGGGCTTGTGACTTGGCCATGTGATCTCAATTTGTCTATGGGTTACAATTCAGAGAGTTATATAAGGTTGGGATACGGGCGTCTGTAACCACACAGCCTACCCACACGAGCATGTGACCCCTATTTAGGGCCAAAATTTTCTAAGTTTTGTAAAAATTTCAAAAGTTCTCGGTTTAGTCCCGGACCACACCCAAAGCATGTTTTGGGCCTCGTAGGCTCGTACTAGGGACTTTATGATTGAATGTGAATGGTTTTAATTTGAACAAAAATTTATGACTCGACTTGTATGATTGTTTGTAATGTAAGTCTGGTAATGTCTCGAACCCTGTTTCGATGTTGAATACGGGTGAGAGGTGTTACAGATTTCACTATAAAACACGAAAAATGAACAAAGTAAGCTATAAAGCTTAGTCAGCTCGTATGAAGATAATAAGCAAAACTCACCATTTAATTTACCATTCAAAACATCCATATAACATACCACAAAATAATTAACCACAATGTTAACATGTATTCAATCATCTATATAACCATGAGTTCACTTCTTTTATAAGTTCGATGCATATACAGTTTCCGTACATACTTGTTCTGATTTGTATCTATTCTCATCAATTCATATCTTCAATATACCCGTTGAACCATTCAGAATAATACAAGATACTTAGGAATCTCGCACCCTAAGTGCCAATATATATATAGCCGAAGCTATCTCTAAAGATCTTGCATCGAAGTGTCATTACATAGTCGAAGCTATCTCAATATCATATTAATAATGCTCACTCTCGAGCTATCAATGGGCACACAAGCTGCTGGTCATGACGTAGCTACACAGTGCTGCTCATACAAGCTAATGAGTATCCGCAACACATGCCGAATAACTCAGCCACGGGTAGGACGTACGGACCAGCACTCAAAACAATAATAACCCTTAATGACATGCCATTCGTATCCTAATCTATTCCTAAGGTTCAACTTGGATTTCCAATGCCGAATATTCATCGAATAGGTCCGCAATGTCGTATTCACAATTTATGCAGTATTAAAGCATTTAAAATACAATTAAAGCAAAGCTTATTACATACGAACTTACCTCGAACGTAAAAGTAGCGAAATAAGTCGATTAATCCGAAACTTTGTTCTTTCTTCGATCTAAATTCGTATTTCAGATTTCTTGATCTAAATATAATCAAAATTAATAAATATAATCAAAATTAACTTATTTAATAAACTCTCTATTCAATTTAGTCCAAATTACACATTAAGGTAATTTTACACATTTGCCCCTAATATTTCACATTTTTTACAATTTAGTCCTTATTTTATAAAATCACAAATTCATGCAATTAAACCAAAACCCATGCTAGCCAAATTTCAACTAGGTCCCTAGCAGTCCATATTTCTCATTTATTTCACAATTTAACAACAAAAATTACATATTTCACAATTTAACCCCTAATTGACAATTTTGTCAAAAATCACTTTACAAATGTTGTTTATCTAACAAAAAACATGCATTTTCTATCATTAATCATCAAAACACACCAACATTCATCAATAGAAAAACCCTAGACCTTTAAAAATTTTGCAAATTAGTCCCTGGGCTAGCTAGATTAAGCTATAACGATATTAAAAACATAAAAATCATTAAAAACGGGCAAAAATCATACTTAATTGAGCATAGCTAGCATGGCCGAATGAAACCTTAAGAATTTTGGCTTTTCTTCTTGTTAAATTTATCTAAGGAAGATGATAGCCAACAAAATATGATTTTGTTTTATTTATTATACCTTAATAACCAAATTACCTATTTAACCTTATTAATAAACCATTAAAATCATCAAACTAATGTCGATCTTTGTCCACTCAAATTAAAAATGGTATATTTACAACATAAGGACCTCTACTAATAAATTTCATAGCCATTTAATACCTATAACTAATAGAACATCACTTTTGCACTTTACGCGATTTAATCCTTTTTATCAAATTAAACACTCGAACAACAAAATTTCTTAACAAAACTTCCACACAACCATACTATCATATTGTAAACATTAAAATAATAATAAAATAATTATTTCAACCTCAAATTTGTGGTCCCAAAGCCACTGTTCCGATTTGACTAAAAATAGGTTGTTACAACTCTCCCCCTTAGAAATTTTCGTCCTCGAAAATCATACCAGAAAAGAGGTTAGGGTACTGTTTTCTCATAGTTTCCTCGAGTTCCCACGTAGCCTCTTCGACACTGTAACTTTTCCACAAAACCTGTACAAAAGCTATGCATTTATTTCTCAATTTTTTAACCTCTCGGGATAAAATTTTGATTGGTTCTTCATTATACGACATATTAGGTTGAATTTCTATCTCAGTCGAAGAAATGATATGCAATGGATCTGATCGATATCCTTATAACATCGACACATGAAATACATTGAGGATCTTTTCTAATTCTGACGGTAACACTAGCCAATATGCCACTGGTCCTATTCTTTCAATAATCTCATACGGCCCGATAAATCGCGGACTCAATTTGCCTTTACGACCAAATTAAAGAATTTTCTTCTACGGAAAACCTTTCAGAAATAATCTGTCACCAATCTAAAATTCAATGTCTTTTCGTTTTAAATCCGTGTACGATTTCTGTCGATCTGAAGCTGCTTTCAAACTATCTCGAATTACTTTTACTTTCTCTTCAGTCTCTCTGATCAAATCAACCCCATGAATCTTTTTCTCACTAAGCTCAGTCCAATACAATGGAGTTCAGAATTTGCGACCATACAAAGCTTCATACGATGCCCTCTTTATGCTCGATTGAAAACTGTTATTATACGCAAATTCAACCAACAACAAATATTTCTCCCAAATGCCTTCAAATTCTAAAACACAACAATGAAGCATATCTTCAAGAATTTGTATTACTCTCTCAGACTGACCATCAGTTTGCATATGAAATTTGGTACAAAATTCAACCTCGTACCTAGAGCTTCTTGCAATTTCTTCCAAAATCACGACGTGAACCTGGGATCTCTATCTGAAATAATAGAAACTAGTACCCCTTAAATCTAACAATCTCTGAAATGTACAGCTCAACCAATTTATCAAGTGAATAGTCTGTACATACCAGAATGAAATACGCCGATTTCGTCAGTCGATCAACGACAACCCAAATAACATCTTTCTTCTTCGAAGACAAGGGAAAACCCGATACGAAATCCATTGTAACTCTATCCCATTTCTAGTCTGGTATCATCACAGGATGAAACAATCGCAAAGGCACCTGATATTTAGCTTTAACTTGTTGACAAACCAAGCATCTAGATACAAACTCTGTAATGTCTCATTTTATACCCGAACAACAATGCAATTGTTTCAAATCATTATACATTTTTTTACTTCCCAGGTGAATAGAAAAATAACCACTGTGTGCTTCATGTAAGATTTTCTGAATAAGCTCAGAATTCTTTGGTACACAAATTCTATCTCAGAACATTAAACAATCACTGGATCCGATCTGATAATCAGAATCACTATGCAACTCGCACTATACTCTTTTTGCTTGTAATTTGTTATCGAACTTTTGAGCTTCACAAATTTGCTGAAGAACTACTGATTTAGCTTTTAATTCTACTAGAATCGAACCATCATCAGACAAGGTTATCTGAGTATTCATCGCTCTCAAAGGAAATAAAGATTTTCTACTCAAAGCATCTGCGACTATGTTCACTTTCCCTGGATGGTAATCAATCACTAACTCATAGTCTTTCAGCAACTCGAGCCATCTTCGTTGTCGCAAATTCGAATCTTTCTGAGTCATTATATACTTTAAGCTTTTATGATCACTAAATATATGACACTTTTCACCTTATAAATAATGTCGCACAAATTTTCAGTACAAAAAAAATAGTAGTTAATTCCAAATTGTGCATCAAATAGATTTTTTCATGGGGCTTCAACTGTCTGGAAGCATAAAGTATCACTTTTCCCTCTTGCATTAAAACACAACCCAAACCGTTCAATGATGCGTTGCTGAAAATCACAAACTCTTTACCCTACTCAGGTTGAACCAACGCGGGTGCATCAGTTAACGATGCTTTAAACTGTTCAAAACTCTGCTGACATTTTTTAGACCACTTGAATTTCACATCTTTCTGTAGTAATCTGGTCATCGGTGTAGCAATCATCGAGAATCCTTCAACAAAATGTCAATAGTAGCCAGCTAATCCTAGAAAGCTTCTAACTTTGGATACAAATCTCCTTGGTTTCCAATCAAAAACTGCAGAAATCTTGCTCGAATCAACTCGTATGCCTTTAGCTGAAACAATATGTCCAAAAAATCAGACTTCTCGGAGCCAAAACTCATATTTGCTTAATTTAGCTAATAGTTGCTTATCTCTCAAGGTTTGTAGCACAATCCTCAAATGCTCAGCATGTTCAGACTCATCTCTTGAGTAGATTAGAATTTCATCAATGAAGACAACCACAAATCTATCTAAATACAATCGAAAAATTTGATTCATCAAGCCCATAAAAATGGTAGGAGCATTAGTTAATCTGAAAGGCATAACAAAAAATTCATAACGCCCATACCTAGTTCTAAACGCAATCTTTGGTACATTTAAATCTTTCGTTCGCAACTGATAGTAGCCAGATCTCAAATCAATCTTTGAGAACACTGTTGCCCCTTTCAACTGATCAAACAAATCATCGATTCTTAGCAAAGGATACTTGTTCTTTATCGTAACCTTATTTAGCTGATGATAATCAATACAAAGTTTCATTGATCCGTCTTTCTTCTTTACGAACAACACCAGTGCAGTCCATGGTGAAAAACTAGGTCGTGTAAAACCTCTATCCGTTAACTCTTGTAACTGAGCTTTCAACTCTTTCAATTCTGTCGTAGCCATTCTGTACAGAGCTATCGATATCAGTGATGTTCCTGGTACTAATTCAATAGCAAACTCAACTTCTCTGATCGATGGCAGCCCCTGTAACTCTTCTAGAAATACATTCGGATACTCACATATTATTGACACTAATTCAATCTTTGATTCAGACACTTTTGTATCTAGTACATAAGCAAGATAAGCTTCGCACCCTTTTTCTCACACATCTCTGAGCTGAAATAGATGAAATCACAACAGATAATTCACTCGACTCATCTAATTCAATCCGAAGGATTTTATTATTCTGATATTTTAACTCAATAGCCTTTCATCTACAATTCATAATCGCATCATGTAACGTCAGCCAATCCATACCCAAAATTACATCAAACTCATCAAATTGTAGTAGCATTAAATTAGCTAAAAAACAGTAACCCTAAGTCATTAAAGGACGGTTTTTGCAAACTTTATCAACTAAAACATATTTGCCTAAGGGGTTCGACACTTTAATCACAAACTCAGTAGACTCAATAGGAAAATTCTTAGTAGACACCAAATTCATACAAATATATGAATGAGTCGATCCAAGATCAACCAATGCAATTACATTAGTGTCATAGAGAGAAAATGTACCACTGATAACATCGAGTGATGATGCATCTTCGCGAGTGCGAATAGCATAAGCTCTAGTAGGTGCTCTGGCCTCAGATCTCATAGCAGAGTCATTTGTTGTTCCTCTACTACTAGTCACATTTCCAGCACTTTGAGGTGGTTTACCCCTGGCAATTATATTACTCAGTGTTGAAGTCTGAAGATTATCTTTCCTGGATAATTGAAGACAATCACGAGTAAAGTGTTCTTGCGAACCACATCTAAAATAGTATTCATCCAAAAATCTCCAAAATGTCATCGACCACACTGTTTACAGTCGGTTTTATTGTTTCTCATGCTACCAACACTCGATAGTGATGAGGCTTGAGTCTTAGGACTTGAGTATTGTTTCCCATGATCTCTGTTTGGATACCCGATTGAAGTATTTGAATGAGTGTACGAATCTCTTGATTTCTTTGATGAAGACTGATATGATTTATTCATCGTTCTTTTTCTTGAATCTTTAGCCTCGAAGTCCACATTTCTCTTTTCTTTACCAGGTTCTTCGACTTTGCAAGCTCGATCAACTAAAACAACAAATTCTTTCAATTCTAGAATCCCAACCAATAGTCTAATATCTTCATTAATTCCATCTTCAAATATTTTATGCATAATTGCTTCAGTTGAAACACATTCTCAAGCGTATTTACTGAGTCTAACAAACTCTCGCTCGTATTCAGTCATAGACATACGACCCTATTTCAGTTCAAGAAACTCTTTGTGCTTCTGATCAATAAATCGTTAACTGATGTATTTCTTTTTAAATTTGGCTTGAAAGAATTCCCAAGTAACTCTTTCTCTCAATAGCATAGATATTAAGGTATTCCACCATTGATATGTAGTGTCCCTCAGAAGTGATGCAACACATTTTAAATATTCAGCTGGTGTGCAAGAAAGTTCATCAAACACCCGAATTGTATTTTCAAGCCAAAACTCGGCTCTTTAAGGATCATTGTCAACATTAGCTCTAAACTCTTCGGCTCCGTATTTTTGAATCTTATCAACTAGGGGCTTATTTAGTCGTAGAAGTTCCACACCTTGAGGAGCTACGGGAACCAATTAGGGATTAGGTGGGGGTGAAGGTTGTTGAGTAGTCGGATTTGTTCGAACAAACTCCATAAACCAATCATTCATCATCTGGAAGAAGGCTTCTTTAGCCTTTCCTCCCTGGCTACCTGATACGGGTCTCAACTCTGATTACGCTACCCCGTGAACAGAGGCTAGCACATTACTTTCAACATCATCAGCTACAACTTGATTGATATCCTTTACTATATGAAAACACAATTTAAAACTATTAGGAGATATCACACTATCACAAGTTATATATGGCAATTATAGCTAGACTCTCACATACGCTACGTTAGTCCAAGAATAGACTAAACCGTAGCTTTGATACCAATAAATGTAACACCCCTCACCCATATTCAATGCCGGAATAGGGCTACGAAGCATTACCGAACTTATAACACAAATAAATGTACATTTCACATAAATATTCCAATATCATGTAATCATCATTCAACATCAATCATATTGTCCCTATTACAAGCCTACGAGGCCAAAAACATGCATTCGGGGTGGTTCAGGACTAAATCGATAACTTATGAAATTTCAAGAAAACTTAAAAAATTTTACAAAATACAGGGGATGCATGCCTGTGTGGCCCGACAGTGTATCTCACACGGCCAAAGACACGCCCATGTCACAAGATGTATAGGCATTTGAAATAGGATCACATGGTCGTCTCCTAGCCTGTGTCTGACCCTGTGTAACTCTCTGACTTGGGTCACATGGCCAACACACGCCTGTGTTCTAGGCCATGTGCTAGGTCGTGCCAAACCTTTAGGGTATATTGGCTTATGCCACACAACCAAGACACAAGCCCGTGTGCTGGGCCGTGCGGAGCACACAGACTTGATTTCAATTTCAACACCAGGGGACACATAGCCGTGCAACATAATCGTGTGTCACACATGGCTAAGACACACGCCCATGTCTCTGCCTGTGTAGACAAAAATAGGCTATTTACCAAGCCAATTTTCCACCCAACATAGCATATAGCTAAAACAATCCATTTGGCACCAAAACAAGACATAAAAATGCATTCAATCAACCTCATTCAAGCATCATTTATACCATTTCAATACCAACCAATACAAAACATATCAATACCACAATATGCTATTCAAGTTATACCAAAATCTCATAATCTCAAATCAACAATACAACCACTTTCAACCATGTATTATTTATCCTAATCTCACAAACATACCAAATTCAATTCTCAACTATTTAATACCCCTCGTTACCAAATATGAACAAGCATAACCTATCCATAATCAAGCACATCACAAGAACCATTTACACAACCAAATCAACTAGAATAAGCCAACTCTCATGGCTATATACAAAACCAAATATTAAACATTTACAAGCCAACTCAAATGGCTAAATTCATAGTTAACACATATGTACCAAAATAACCAAACTCCTATACATGCGATATACTTAAAATACTTAAGTTCAAAAGTACCAAATTGATATTAGGATAGTGTGGTGAAGTCTCCGACAATCCTGAATTCGAGCTAGCTTTGATTTCACTATAAAACACGAAAAATAAGCTTAGTTAGCTATTATGAAAATAACAAGCAAAACTCACCATTTAATTTACCATTCAAAACATACATATAACATACCACAAAAGAATTAACCACAATGTTAACATGTATTCAATCATCTATATAACCATGAGTTCACTTCATTCATAAGTTCGATGCATATATAGTTTTCGTACATACCTGTTCTGATACGTATCTATTCTCACTGTTTCACATCTTCGATATACCCGTTGAACCATTCGAAATAATATAGAATACTCAAGAATCTCACACCCTAAGTGCCAATATATATATATAGTCGAAGATATCTCAATAGATCTTTCACCAAAGTGCCAATACATAGCTGAAGCTATCTCAATATCATATCTCAATAATGCTCACTCTCGTGCTATCAACGGGTCTGCTCACACAAGCTAACAGTCATGACGTAGCTACACGGTGCTGCTCACACAAGTTGACGATCCACAACACATGTTGGGTAACTCAGCCTCTGGTAGGATGTACGGACCAGCACCCAAAGCAATAATAACTCTTAATGGCATGTCATCCGTATCCTAATCTATTCCTAAGGTTCAACAGGGATTTCTAATGCCGAATATTCGTCGAATAGGCCTGCAATGTCGTACTCACAATTTATGTAATATTAAAGCATTTAAAATACAATTAAAACAAAGCTTATTATGTACGAACTTACCTCGAATGCAAAAACGGTGAATTAAGTCGATTAATCAGAAACTTTATTCTTTCCCCGATCAAAATTCGTATTTCACCTTTCTTGATCTAATTATAATCAAAATTAACTTATTCAATAATCTCTCTATTCAATTTAGTCCAAATTATACATTAAGGAAATTTTACACATTTGCCCCTAATATTTCACAATTTTACAATTTAGTCTTTATTTCATAAAATCACAAATTCATGCAATTCAACCAAAACCCATGCTATCTAAATTTCAATTAGGTCCCTAGCAGTCCATATTTTTCATTTATTTCACAATTTAACCACTCAAATTAGACATTTCACAATTTAACCCCTAATTGACAATTTTGTCAAAAATCACTTTACAAATGTTGTTTATCTAACAACAAGCATACTTTTTCTATCATTAAACATCAAAATGCACCAACATTCATCAATGGAAAAACCATAAACCTTTAACAGTTTTGCAAATTAGTCCTTGGGCTAGCTAGATTAAGCTGTAACGATCTCAAAAATATAGAAATCATTAAAAATGGGAGAAAAATCATACCTAATTGAGCATAGCTAGCATCGCCGAATGAAACCCTAAGAATTTTGGCTTTTCTTCTTGTTAAATTCGGCTAAGGAAGATGATAGCCAACAAAATATGATTTTGTTTTATTTATTATACCTTAATAACCAAATTACCTATTTAATCTTATTAATAAACCATTAAAATCATCAAACTAATGTCCATCTTTGTCCACTCAAATTAAAAATGGTATATTTACCATATAAGGACCTTTACTATTTAGTTTCATAGCCATTGAATACCTATAACTAATAAAACATCACTTTTGCACTTTACGTGATTTAGTCCTTTTTATCAAATTAAAACACTCAAACAATAAAATTTCTTAACGAAACTTTCACAAAACCATAGTACCATACTATAAACATTAAAATAATAATAAAATAATTATTTCAACCTCAAATTTGTGGTCCCGAACCCACTGTTTCAATTTGACTAAAAACGGGCTGTTACATCTACCCAATCTCAGGTTTGGACGATCTTTCCAGCCAGGATTATACATATTTGAAAAAGGATTTCCACCCTTATTCCAGATATAATTTGTGACAGCCTTAAAACGACCCTAGTCGGAATGTGGTTTCGGGACCACAAAACCGAGGCATAAAAATAATTTAATATTTATTTTATTGCCTATAATATGTGCTAACTCATGTGTGACATTTTTGATGTTTGATTTAGGGTTATAAATGTGAATTTCACTAGAAAGGACCTAGTAGAAAACTTTGAAAATATGATGGGGAAATGTGTGATGACTAATTGAAGCATGCATGCAAAACAATGGCCTTGCATGTCAAATATCCCTCTTTTATAGGAGGTGGCGGCCATGACAAGGAGGATGGGCAAAACATGTCATAGACATGTTTTGTTGGTGCATTAGGAGAAACATTAAACTAAGGGTATGGGTAATAAAAAATGAAAAAAAATGTGTGTGAAGGCTTCTCCTCCCCATTGCCGTGTATTGAAGAAAAGAAAAGAAAAAAATTTGCTCATCCATTTCATTCTCTCTTGAACGAAAATACTAAAGAGGAAGGAAGGAATTTTTGCTTCATGTTTGGTTTGGAAGGGATTAGGAAGAGATTTGGCTATACTTGCATCAAGATTAAGGTATGTTTGAGGTTGTGCCATGAGATTCATGTATGTTTTAGTTGCTAGCTTGATGTTCTTATTAGCCCATGGTTCAAATCTTTGCTATGTCATGGAATGATATTCGCCAAAGGGATGTGGTGTTAATGCCCTTGCATGCTAAATATCAAGCTTGATAATGATACATGCGATGGGGATTGAGGACTCTTAGATTTTCTTTTAGCATTTTTGAATGAGATACTAAGTTCTTTGTTTAACCATGACCAAATTGAAACGGTATGGTGTTGTGGTGTATTCGCCATGGTATATCCATAAGTATGATTCATGCATGTTGCATGGTAGGTAAGATTTGAGCTTTGGATATGTGTTTATATTTGGATATAAGCAACTTGGGATTCAGCCCTTGCACCTACATGAATATATGTTTGCACATGATGTATTGGTATGACATATATACTATTTCAAGGTGTATATTTGCTTGTGATGATGTTTGGTTATGAAGTAAATGAGAGATGTGTATTGAGCTACAATATGTAATCGTTAGTTAGTAAAATGTATGCTGTTTTGTGTGGTATTAAGTGTATAATTGGCCTCAACATGGACATGCATATTCGCCACATGAGGGAGTTGGTGTGCATGCATTCGGTTAGAGGCAAGCATATTGATGCCTATTCTTGGCTTGGAAAATTCGCTAAGGGAGTACTAACTAATGTGTTGAATTCGATTCGTGATTTCATACACATGTGACTCTAATGTCTAATGTATATAAGGGCTATGTACCTTGAGCTTCACTTTGATGATTGAATGAATTGTATTGAATTGCTTGTTGTGATTAAAAATTGTGCATGACCATTGTGTATTTGAGCTAAAGGATGGCCAAGGCCATAGGACCATTTAAATTTCCTTGTCATATTCGCCATAAGCTATCATAATAAGATTTTAATAAGTTAAATTTGTGTGAATTAGCTCAAGAGCTTAGAGGACCACCGTTGGATAAGGGAAAGGAAAAGTGATCGAATAGCCGTCGAAATTGTTCGACAACATCCGAGGTAAGTCTTGAGTAATGACCCTACTTGAATTATATTGAAATCATGCTCCTTGTGTGTGGCTATTGAGCCGAAATTGTAAAGGTTTGATAAATATTTTGTGTTTGAGCCTTAGTAACGAAAATGAAATATGGATGTGTCGTGATTATTGATATATGTGTACATGAGCATTTGAATGATATCCAGGCTAAGTCCCGAAGGCATTTATGCTAGTGATTATATCCGGCTAAGACCAAGGCATTCGTATGAGTTGTTATATCCGGCTAAGACACGAAGGCAATTGTGCAAGTTACCAAATCCGGGTTAAGACCAAGGCAATTGTGCTTGTGGTTATATCCGGTTAAACTCAAGGTACGTGAATTCGAAATGAGCAATCTTGCTGTAAAATTTCAGTTTATACACTTGTGAAAATTCCAGCAATGAGGTATGTTCGTATGTGCTTGAATTAGTTGAGTCCTTACAAGTAAGAATTTGCTTAGTTGATAAACGAGCTACCGGCCTTTGGTGAGTTGTTCTTTTGTGTATAAACATAAGGGTCGGTAATGTGAAGTAAGTATGATTATGAGAATGTGTATTAATAAAGTGATTCATTTAGTTATGTAAACGTAATACTTTAGTCAAAGCTGATTTCATTACTTGAGACTTACTAAGCATTAAAATGCTTACCCGTTGCTTTGGCTCTGTTTTATAGATTTTGCTCGTTAGCTATCGATTCGGGATCATCAAGTCGAAGTCATCCACACTATCAAAGCCCCCATTTTGGTACAATTTTGGTTGAACTTTGAAATGGCATGTATAGGACTACCCTTTGGTTGTAGGTCATGTACCTTTCGGTTTTGTGTAAACTTGGATAGCCATGCGAAAATGGCTTATATCGTTTTAGCATAGTACTATAATCGTTTGTATGTTGATCATTATGAGGTATGGAATGGTTTTGAAACGATTAGCCATTGGAATGGTTAATCATGATCACACTTTGTGCTATATATGCAAAAAGGGCCAATTGAATCATGGAAATCATGAAATAGGTCAAGCCTACCTTAAAGGCAGATGCTGACAGCAGCAGTGATGTGGATGTGAAAAATCACTAAAACTAGTAGGAATGGTATTAAATAGTGAATAAATTATGTAAATGAACCTTGATGAATCTACTTTCATATGGAAGAAACGAAACGGTCATATGAGTTATATGTTAAGAGCTATTAAAGTTCTCGTGAAACAGGGCCAGAACGGTTTCTGGATCCCCTGTTCCGACTTTGGAAATTCATTGTAAATTAACCAGAGATAATTAGGAGTCATTCCATATATGTATAGATTCCTCGCTGAGTCTAGTTTCTATGGAAACAAACGGCATCAGTATTGAAGCCCTGTACAGGGAGATATCCAATTCGTAATGCGTGAAGGTCAGTGTAGTCGAACCCTGGATTAGGGGATAATTTAACTAATAAACTGTACTAATTGGCCCGACAAAAAATTCTAGAAAAAATTATGTTGATGGACTTATGAGTCTAGTTTCAGGGAAAATTTACGAAACTGATTTTCGAGCTTTAAAACTCAAGATATGATTTTTAGAGCGACAGTGATGCAGTAACCAGCTAGTCTGGAAAATTTTTTTTTATGGACTGTGAAACAATTAAGTTAAGTCTCTGTGCACCTTGTGTTCGACTCCGGTAACTGTAACAGCCCTAAATTGACCCTAGTCGGAAAGTGGGTTCGGGACCACTAAACCGAGTCATAAAAATAATTAACTGTCATAGTTGATGCTCATTATATGTACATATGCATGTGTGAAAATTTCATGTTTGAATTTTGTTAATTATAAGTGAATTTTGTCAAATAGGACTTATGTGAGAAAATTTAGAAATGTGCTAGGCAAATGTAGGGTGGCCTATAAGTGCATGCTGTGAAAAAGGTGGGTTTGCATGTCAATTTACCCAAATTTAAGCATGATGGCCGGCCATGCTATGGGTGGAAACATGTTGCAAACATGTTTAGTTTATGTAGAAAAAAATAAAATAAGAAACATGGGTAATAAAGAAAAAAAAAGAGAATGGTGTGGGTGTACCCCCCATTGCCGTGAGTTGAGGGAGGGAAGAAAGAAAAAAATGTTCATCATTTTCTTTCACTTCTTGTGGCATGAAAATGAGAGAGTTTGAATGCTTAATAAGGAGGGAAGAAGGAGTGCTCATGTTTTCTTTCTTTTGCAATTGTCGTAACTAGAGGAAGAAGAGGAAGCAAGATTCGCCAAGGTGGTCCTTTAGATCAAGGTATGTTCAATGATATTTTTTTGGAAGTTTACACAACCTTTGGGTGATGGGTCTAAATACTATCTATCCCAATGTTGGATTTGGGGTTGTTGGAGAGTTGGAAGTTGACAAGAAGCTTAAAATTTTAGTTGATACCTTGATGCTATTAACATGTTAGTTGTATGGATGAACTAAGTTGCTTGTTATGTTAGCATGAAAGGGAAGATGTTAAGTCCTTTTTGTTGGAGGTGCGAAGTTGGGACTAAGAAGGGAGGAGTATTTGGCCAACATAGTTGAAAGGGATGTTGCCGATTTTAGAATTTGATTATGGGAGTGGCTATAATGGGCATAGAGATGTTGAACTTAAGAAATGTAGCAACATGCAAATTTATATGATATCACAAATGGAGGTGAAGCTATGCTAGATTGGGAAAAAGGTTGATCAAGTGTGCATGAGAAAAATTTAGGTGTTTAGATGATGTTATAGATAACACTATACATGTATATATATATTCGGCCATCAAAGTGAGTATGTAGGTGATGTTGAGTCAAATTTTTGGTGCACAATCAGGTATGTATATATATATATAAGTATGCCCATTCATGATGTTACCTTTAATCATGTATATAATCGACTAAATGGGTAATTAGTAAGAGGGGCTGCCGAATATGCAAATATACATATGCATGTGTAATTTAATTATAAATGTACAGCAAGATGATTAAACTAGTTTATTTATCTATTAAGCCCGAGAAGTTAAAGAAGGAGAAACAAGCAAGGGCAAAGCCAAGGACATCGAGTAGCCGGGTCGGAACTGTTATACTCAACGCAAGGTAAGTCCTTAAGCACTTGTTGTGAGAACTCCTTGGATAGATATTTTTGGAGTGATTCTCCTACTTGTTAATATGACCATATGTACAATTTGAATTTAGCAAATTGCTTTACCATGATGAATTGACATAGGGCACAATGTGCAAAAATTAAGTGGCACTATGTGTGCCGATTGGGAGGTTGAAGCATGAGGGAATCTCAAATGCACTATGTGTGCGATTTACTATGGCACTATGTGTGCGATTTACTATGGCACTATGTGTGCGAACATAATAAGCACTATGTGTGCAACGTTTGGTTGTTGGTATAAATTGTGATGAATGAGGTAAGTGATTGAGGTATTAACTAAATATCGAATTTGAGGTTGTGCGGTGTATGCATAGATTTATCTAGTGCATCGTTGTTCCAAACTTGAGGAAATGGGTCTACATTGATTGGGCTGACTTGGCATTGAATTAATTGAAGGACTTGGCATGAGATCGAACCAAGAATTTAAGAAAGCTGTAGCATAGTTGTTATGATTTGAAAGAAACAAAAAATGATTATTAATGTTGGATGGTAGAGTAGTGCTTATGACTTCTTGAGTTATGTACTCATTTGGTGTGCTTGTTTGTTGCTTACCTAGGTTCTTGATCCATTTTGGTGTGCTCGAGACCGTCGTCAAAGTCATCACACCGCTAGCAACTTTTGGTACTTTCTTCTTAGTGGGTCTAGGAGAGCATTTTGGCATGTATAGGCTAATATGTTTTGTTGAAAATTTGGTATGTAAACTTTTAGCCATGCGAAAATGGCTTGTATGCACCTTGGCATGGTATCATGATCATTTTGTATGTTGTTCATTAAGAGATGTGGTAATGTTTGGAATCGATTAGCCCTTGGAATGGTTAATCGTGATTATCTTTTGTGCCATGTATGTTAAAAAGGGCTAGTTGAATCAAGGAAATTATGAAGTAGGTAAAATCTACCTTAATGACAGAGGTTGACAGCTGCAGTGAGGTGGATGTGAAAAATCACTAAAAATAGTAGGAATGGAATTAAATAGTGAATAAATTATGTAAATGAACCTTAATGAATCTACTTTCATATGGAAGAAACAAAACGGTCATGTGAGTTGTATGTTACGAGATAATTAGGTTTTCATGAAACAGGGCCAGAACGGTTTCTGGATTCCCTGTTCTGACTTTGGAAATTCATTGTGAATTAACCAGAGATAATTACGAGTCATGCTATATATGTATAGATTCCTCTTTGGGTCTAGTTTCTATAGAAACAAACGGAATCAGTATTGAATCCTGTACAGGAGATATCCAGGTCGTAATGCATGAAGGTCAGTGTAGTCGCACCTGTAACAATGGAGACTTTAACTAATAAACTGTACTAATTGGCCCGACCAAAATTTTAGAAAAAATTTGTAGATGCATATATGAGTCTAGTTTCAGGAAAAATTACGAAACTGGTTTTCGAGTTTTGGAACTCAAGAGACGCATTAGTGATCGCTGGAAAAATTTTAAAATGGACGTAAAAGTGAATGGTTTAAGCCGTTAGCCCTCGTGTCCGATTCGTGAGCGGACTCTGCACGGGCATTACGATGAACGGACTCGAGTGCACGGGTGTTACAATTTTATTGGTATCAGAGCTACGGTTTAGTCAATTCTAGGACTACCGTAATGCGTTGGGTCTAGCTATACATGCCATTTTATGTGATTATTTGATAGTGTGGTGATTTCTGACGTTTGAATTTGTGTTTATTTATAGTAATGGATCCCGATCCCAACCGAGCGATAGCTGATGCTATGGAGAGTGTGGCGCCTGCTCACGCACAAGGGACAGCGCCGGCAGACTCTCAACCTGTTGCTAGCAATCCGAATGATGAGGCTAGGCAAGCTTTTTATAGCGTGATGAATGATTGGTCTAACCAATACATTCGAACTAACACGGCTGTTCCACAACCTCCATTCCCGGCTAATACAACCCCCGCACCTACAATGCCTCCGGTAACTGACCAAATAAGGTCCAATAAGCCCCCAGTTGACAGAATCCGAAAACATGGGGCTACTGAATTTAAAGCTACGGATAGCGACGATGCCGAGCAAGCTGAATTTTGGTTGGACAACACTATCCGGGTACTCGATGAGCTATCTTGTACACCCGATGAATGCCTAAAGTGTACTATCTCCTTGCTACGTGATTACGCCTACTATTGGTGGTGTACTCTGACTTCTGTTGTGCCCCGAGAGCAAGTAACTTGGGAGTTTTTCCAAACTGAGTTTCGAAAAAAGTATATCAGTCAGAGATTTATGGATCAAAAACGGAAGGAATTTCTTAAACTTAAACAAGGTTCCATGTCGATTTACCGACTATGAACGAAAATTTGTGAGGCTTAGCCAGATGCAGCGGAATGTATTTCTTGAAGGCGTGATGTGTAAACGCTTCAAGATGGATGAATGATGATATAAAGTCGTATGTTGGCATTTTGGAAATCCGAGAGTTTGTGGCTCTTGTCGAGCGGCGTGCAAAGCCGAGGAGCTCAAGATGGAGAAAAGAAAAGTGAAGTGGGAGCAAGGAGTTTCAGAAGAGGTCTTGGGAAGCCCTTCCCACGTCATCAAAGAAATTTAGAGATGGCTTAGGCGGTCTAGAGACACTTGGGCTTTTCTAGACGAGATCGCGATCGACCCTTGTGACCACACGAGTCACTTCGATCGCCGATGGTGGAAATGATCGTCGAGAGAGCGGAGTGCCGTATTATGGCAAATGGCATTAGGAAGTTGTAGATTTCGTGACCGCTCTGTTACAAGTGCGGAGCGATTGACCACTTCATTAAAGATTGCCCAAGGTTGTGCGAGCAGAATATAGATCAGTGGGAAACGGGTGCTACCACTTGCCGAGGTAGACCATCTAGAAATACGGGCAATGCTAGTGGTGGTCGAGAGGATCTAGAGATGCTACGACCAGATCCGAGGCTCGCCTCCTGCTAGGGCTTATGCCATACGCCCACGTAAGGATGCTTCCTCGCCGGATGTTATTACAGGTACTTTCACTCTCTTTGATACTAATGTGATTGCTTTAATTGACCCGGTTCTACTCACTCTTATATATGCGAAACCTTAGAATCCGGTAAGACTTTACCTATTGAGTCTCTTGAGTTCGTAATTCAGTGTCAAATCCTTGGGTCGTTACGTCTTTGGTCGACAAAGTGTGTAAGAAATGTCCCTAGTAATTCGAGGTTCTGTTTTCCGTGAATTAATGCTTTTGCCGTTCGATGAATTTGATGTTATTCTTGGGTTGGATTGGTTGACCGTACATGATGCGGTTGTGAATTGCAAAAGCAAGACTATTGATTTGAGGTGCTAAATAACGAGATGATCCGAGTTGAGTCATCGACTTGAAGGGGTGCCATTGTAATATCATCAATGTTGGCCCGTAAATATGTAAGAAAGGGTGTGAAGCATACCTTGCGTATGTACTTGATGATAAGGAGTTAGAAACAAAACCCGAATGCATGCGGGTGGTTTGTGAATACCGGATGTTTTTAGGAAGAATTACGGGTTGTCCCCTGCTCGGGAGGTAGAGTTTGGTATTGAGCTTATACGGGACCACACCGATTTCGATAGCTCCGTGATCGTATGGCACCAACGGAATTGAAGGAGTTGAAAGCTCGGTTGCAAGAGTTGGTGGATAGAGGTTTTGCTCGCCGAGTTTTTCACCTTGGGGTGCACCGGTGTTGTTTGTGAAAAGAAGGACGGAACCATGAGGTTGTGCATCGACTATCGTCGACTTAATAAAGTGACAATAAAGAACAAATATCCGTTACTGCAGATCGATAATTTGTTCGATCAACTGAAGGACCTCGGTGTTCTCAAAAATAGATTTGAGATCGGGCTATTATCGATTCATGAATCCGAGATTCGGATATACCCAAAGCGCCTTGAGCGAGATATGGTCACTACGAGTTCTTAATGATGCCGTTTGGGCTCACTAATGCCCTGCGGTATTTATGGATTTGATGAATCGGATTTTCAGACCATATTTGGATTGGTTCGTAGTTGTGTTCATTGGCGACATCTGGTCTATTCAAGAGATGAGACCGAACATGCGGAGCACCGAGATTAGTGTTGCAAATATTACGGGATAGCGGTTATATGCTAAGTTCAGCAAGTGTGCATTACGGTTAAGAGAGGTTAGCTTCTTGGGTCATGTGATATCTGCAGATCGGTATTCGAGTCGACGAGCAAAATTTCAGCCATACTTAGCTGGAAGCCTCCAAGAAATATTACCGAGGTTCGAGCTTTTTGGGACTTGGTTACTACCGACGGTTTGTAAAAGGATTCTCGATGATAGCCACACCCATGACGAAACTACTTCAGAAAGATGTCAAGTTTGAATGGACGGAAAAGTGTCAGAAAAGTTTCGGCCAATTGAAAACTCATTTGACGGAAGCTTCAATACTAGTACAGCCCGAATCTGGCAAAGAGTTTGTCATCTATAGTGATGCCTCCCTACTTGGGTTAGGTTGCGTATTGATGCAAGAAGGTCGAGTTGTGGCCTATGCGTCGAGGCAATTAAAGCCACATGAGAAAAATTATCCGACCCATGATCTCGAATTGGCTGCCATCATATTCGCCTTAAAGATATGGCGACATTACTTATTTGGTGAGAAGTGCCATGTGTATTCGGATCACAAAAGTCTCAAATATTTGATGACTCAAAGAGACTTAAATCTGCGACAAAGACGTTGGCTCGAGTTGTTAAAAGATTATGAGCTCGTCATTGATTATCACCCGGAAAGGCTAATGTGGTTGCGGACGCCTTTAAGTGAAAATCTTTGTTTGCTTTACGAGCTATGAATGTACACTTGTCTATTCTACCCGACAATGTGTTAGTAGCCGAATTAAAGGCCAAACCATTATTGACTCATCAAATTCGTGAAGCTCAGAAAGTTGACGATGAGTTGATTGTAAAACGGGCTGAATGTGTTCCGAACAAGGAATCGGAGTTTCAAATTGATGATAACGATTGTTTGAGGTTCAGAAGTCGTCAGTGTGTTCCAAAGAATTCGGAACTTATTTTGATAATTCTGAATGAAGCCCATTGTAGCCGAATGACAATCCACCCGGGGAGTACGAAGATGTACAATGATTTGAAACGTCGGTTTTGGTGGCATGGTATGAAACGAGACATCTCCGACTTTATTTCGAGATGTTTAATATGTCAACAAGTGAAAGCGGAACATCAGGTGCCTTCAGGGTTACTTCAGCCGATCACGATACCCGAGTGGAAATGGGATCGAGTCACAATGGACTTTGTGTCTGGACTGCCATTGTCAGCGAGCAAGGAGGATGCGATTTGGGTTGTTGTTGATAGACTGACTAAGTCGGCTCACTTTATCCCGTGCGTCTGATTTTTCATTGGATAAACTAGCTGAATTATACGTTTCGAGTTGTGAGATTACACGGGTACCGATTTACATTGTGTCGGATAGAGATCCGAGGTTCACCTCGCGATTTTGGAAGAAATTGCAAGAAGCTTTGGGTACCAAGTTGCATTTAGGACCTCCTTTCACCCCAAACCGATGGTTAATCCGGCGGATAATTCGAGATACTTGAGGATATGTTGAGATGTTGCATCCTCGAGTTCGGTGGTGCATGGGAGCGGTATTTACCTTTGATTGAATTAAACACAACAATAGTTTTCAATCAAGTATTAAGATGGCGCCTTACGAGGCCTTGTCTTGGCGTAAATGCCGTACACCATTGTTTTGGACCGAGCTCGGTGAAAGCAAAATTTTGAGTGGATTTGATTAAAGATCTTTGAGAAAGTAAAAGTAATCCGTGAAAATCGAAGATAGCCTCGATCGTCGAAGTCGACGCGGATCTCAAACGAAAAGACATTGAGTATCGTGGGAGATAAAGTGTTTCTTAAAGTTTCACCTTGGAAAAGATACTCGATTTGGGCGCAAGGGCAAATTGAGTCCGAGGTTCATCGGGCCATATGAGATATCCGAACGAGTCGGTCCAGTTACGTATTGTTTGATTTTGCCTCCTGAACTTGAAAAGATTCACGACGTCTTTCATGTTTCGATGCTTCGACGCTATAGATCTGATCCGTCGCACGTAATTAGTCCATCAGAGGTTGAAATTCAAGCCGATATGAGTTATGAAGAAGAACCCATTCGTATCCTAGCTCGTGAAGTGAAGGAGTTGCGAAACAAAAGGGTTCCATTAGTAAAAGTGTTATGGCTCAAACACGGGATGGAAGAAGCTACTTGGGAACCCGAGAACTCTATGAAAGAGCATTACCCAAACCTATTTACCGGTAAGATTTTCGGGGACGAAAATTTCTTAAGTGGGGGAGAGTTGTGACAGCCTAAAACAACCCTAGTCGGAATGTGGTTTCAGGACCACAAAACCGAGGCATAAAAATAATTTAATATTTATTTTATTGCCTATAATATGTGCTAACTCATGTGTGACATTTTTGATGTTTGATTTAGGGATATAAATGTGAATTTCACTAGAAAGGACCTAGTAGAAAACTTTGAAAATATGATGGGGAAATGTGTGATGACTAATTGAAGCATGCATGCAAAACAATGGCCTTGCATGTCACATATCCCTCTTTTTATAGGAGGTGGCCGGCCATGACAAGGGAGGATGGGCAAAACATGTCATAGACATGTTTTGTTGGTGCATTAGGGAGAAACATTAAACTAAGGGGTATGGGTAATAAAAAAATGAAAAAAAAATGTGTGTGAAGGCTTCTCCCCTCCCCATTACCGTGTATTGAAGAAAAGAAAAGAAAAAAAATTTGCTCATCCATTTCATTCTCTCTTGACCGAAAATACTAAAGAGGAAGGAAGGAATTTTTGCTTCATGTTTGGTTTGGAAGGGGATTAGGAAGAGATTTGGCTATACTTGCATCAAGATTAAAGTATGTTTGAGGTTGTGCCATGAGATTCATGTATGTTTTTAGTTGCTAGCTTGATGTTCTTATTAGCCCATGGTTCAAATCTTTGCTATGTCATGGAATGATATTCAGCCAAAGGGGATGTGGTGTTAATGCCATTGCATGCTAAATATCAAGCTTGATAATGATACATGCGATGGGGGATTGAGGACTCTTAGATTTTCTTTTAGCATTTTTGAATGAGATACTAAGTTCTTTATTTAACCATGACCAAATTGAAACGGTATGGTGTTGTGGTGTATTCGGCCATGGTATATCCATAAGTATGATTCATGCATGTTGCATGGTAGGTAAGATTTGAGCTTTGGATATGTGTTTATATTTGGATATAAGAAACTTGGGATTCGGCCCTTGCACCTACATGAATATATGTTTGCACATGATGTATTGGTATGACATATATACTATTTCAAGGTGTATATTTGCTTGTGATGATGTTTCGGTTATGAAGTAAATGAGAGATGTGTATTGAGCTACAATATGTAATGCGTTAGTTAGTAAAATGTATGCTGTTTTTGTGTGGTATTAAGTGTATAATTGGCCTCAACATGGACATGCATATTCGCCACATGAGGGAGTTGGTGTGCATGCATTCGGTTAGAGGCAAGCATATTGATGCCTATTCTTGGCTTGGAAAATTCGGCTAAGGAGAGTACTAACTAATGTGTTGAATTCGATTCGTGATTTCATACACATGTGACTCTAATGTCTAATGTATATAAGGGCTAAGTACCTTGAGCTTCACTTTGATGATTGAATGAATTGTATTGAATTGCTTGTTGTGATTAAAAATTGTGCATGACCATTGTGTATTTGAGCTAAAGGATGGCCAAGGCCATAGGACTATTTGAATTTCCTTGTCATATTCGGCCATAAGCTATCATAATAAGATTTTAATAAGTTAAATTTGTATGAATTAGCTCAAGAGCTTAGAGGACCACCGTTGGATAAGGGAAAGGAAAAAGTGATCGAATAGCCGTCGAAATCGTTCGACAACATCCGAGGTAAGTCTTCGAGTAATGACCCTACTTGAATTATATTGAAATCATGCTCCTTTTGTGTGGCTATTGAGCCGAAATTGTAAAGGTTTGATAAATATTTTGTGTTTGAGCCTTAGTAACGAAAATGAAATATGGATGTGTCGTGATTATTGATATATGTGTACATGAGCATTTGAATGATATCCGGCTAAGTCCGAAGGCATTTATGCTAGTGATTATATCCGGCTAAGACCAAGGCATTCGTATGAAGTTGTTATATCCGGGCTAAGACCAAGGCAATTGTGCAAGTTACCAAATCCGGGTGAAGACAGAAGGCAATTGTGCTTGTGGTTATATCTGGTTAAACTCAAGGTACGTGAATTGAAATGAGCAATCTTGCTGTAAAATTTCAGTTTATACACTTGTGAAAATTCCAGCAATGAGGTATGTTCGTATGTGCTTGAATTAGTTGAGTCCTTACAAGTAAGAATTCGCTTAGTTGATAAAGCGAGCTCTTGGCCTTTGGTGAGTTGTTCTTTTGTGTATAAACATAAGAATCGGTAATGTGAAGTAAGTATGATTATGAGAATGTGTATTAATAAAGTGATTCATTTAGTTATGTAAACGTAATACTTTAGTCAAAGCTGATTTCATTACTTGAGACTTACTAAGCATTAAAATGCTTACCCGTTGCTTTGGCTCTCTGTTTTATAGATTTTGCTCGGTAGCTATCGGATTCGGGATCATCAAGTCGAAGTCATCCACACTATCAAAGCCCCCATTTTGGTACAATTTTGGTTGAACTTTGAAATGGCATGTATAGGACTACCCTTTGGTTGTAGGTCATGTACCTTTCGGTTTTGTGTAAACTTGGATAGCCATGCGAAAATGGCTTATATCGTTTTAGCATAGTACTATAATCGTTTGTATGTTGATCATTATGAGGTATGGAATGGTTTTGAAACGATTAGCCATTGGAATGGTTAATCATGATCACACTTTGTGCTATATATGCAAAAAGGGCCAATTGAATCATGGAAATCATGAAATAGGTAAAGCCTACCTTAAAGGCAGATGTTGACAGCAGCAGTGATGTGGATGTGAAAAATCACTAAAAATAGTAGGAATGGTATTAAATAGTGAATAAATTATGTAAATGAACCTTGATGAATCTACTTTCATATGGAAGAAACGAAACGGTTATATGAGTTATACGTTAAGAGCTATTAAAGTTCTCGTGAAACAGGGCCAGAACGGTTTCTGGATCCCCTGTTCCGACTTTGGAAATTCATTGTAAATTAAACAGAGATAATTAGGAGTCATGCCATATATGTATAGATTCCTCTCTGAGTCTAGTTTCTATGGAAACAAACGGCATCAGTATTGAAGCCCTGGACAGGGAGATATCCAATTCGTAATGCGTGAAGGTCAGTGTAGTCGAACCCTGGATTAGGGGAGACATTAACTAATAAACTGTACTAATTTGCCTGACCAAAAATTCTAGTAAAATTATGTTGATGAACTTATGAGTCTAGTTTCAGGGAAAATTTACGAAACTGATTTTCGAGCTTTAAAACTCAAGATATGATTTTTAAGGCGACGGTGATGCAATAACCACTAGTCTGGAAAATTTTTTTTATGGACTGTGAAACAATTAAGTTAAGTCTGTGTGCACCTTGTGTTCGACTCCGGTAACGGACTCGGGTACGGGGTGTTACATAATTCATGTTCTCGGTTGTATTATTAAGATAATGGAAGAGAGGTTTGTCTCCTCCGAAGTTGATGACGCAGTAGATAAAGACCCTATACGATTAAGTCTATCCAAATTTTGATGATATATGTCGTGTTCTTGGACAATTATTACTGTAGATGGTCTCTGGCCATATGTATATATTCGGTTGGCCACTGACAAAAATTCATTGCCATATTTTCAATTAGGTCATATGCATCCTCGTATGCCTATTCATCAGGGCTCCTCCTGCAGCTCCATTTATTCCTGAGCATACATGTGCATCCAACCCATTATAAAACATCTATGATCTCAGGCACTTGGGTCAACTATGTTGTGGGAATCTTTGGATTAACATCTTGAAAAGCTCCCAAGCTTTGTGAAAACTCTCTCCTTCTAGTTGCTTAAATGTAGCGATCTTTCTCCTTAGTTGGACTATTTTGCTAATAGGAAAGAACATTTGTAGAAATTTCTCCGCAAGTTCATTCCATGTCATGATAGATCCTGGTACCTATGAGTCTAACCAAGTAAAGATGTTATTGATTAGGGAGAAGGGGAATAGTAAAAGACATATAGCATCATCGGTAGCCCTGTTGTATTTAAATGTATCACAAAGCTGAATGAGCCGTTTTAGATGTTGGTTTTAGTCCTTTGTCATTGTGCCTCTAAACTACTAATTATTTTGGATCATCTAGATCATAGCCAGTTTGATTTCAAAGTTTTTTGTCATGATAGTTGGCCTTTTGATGCTTCCTTGAACCATCTCTAGATTAGGTAGCACATAATCCCTTAAGGTTCTTTTTGCTTGCGCCATAGGTGGATTTATTAGTAGTTGCGGTGGTGGTGGTGGTAAATCTTGGATGTCAGTGTTGTCAACCTCGTTGAACAATAGGTTCTCACGCAATGGATTACCTAGAACAAGCTGTTGATTTTGCATCTACTTTTGTTGTTGTTGTTGTTGACGATTTCTATGGATTATTCTTTCAGGATCAATGGTCAGCTCTATAGGTTTTCCCCTACTGCGAGTCATACACTAGCCCCAAAAAGAAAATGAAAAATGTTAGTACAAATAAAAATAAAAATCATATCTATAATTTAAATATTTCCCAATTATTCCATTAAACGCAAAGATTAAAATCAACTTAGTAGCGTTGCCTTCCTGACAATGACACCAACAACTTGACCGCCTTCGGATGTACTAACATCTAGAGTGCGAATACTGCAACTAAATATGTGAAATTGAGGTGGTGTCCACAAGTATACGGGTCAGGTTGTAATATAGTTACAATGAAGTATGTGAGTACTCTAAGGATCATACCCAAGGGAGGAGAGTGCCAAATTAAATTTAACCTAAACATAAATAGAATTAATTCATAAAACAAATAAATTATATTACAACAAATCATACAAAGAATTTTTTGTGTATTTATAAATAAGAATCAAAATTGCATAAGTAAAATAGACTTCAGAAAACTAATTTCTAAACTTAATCAAATGTAAACATGGGTGATTAGCTCATTTTGGTGATCATAACTAATTCTTATTTTGGGTTTCAATTCAATAAACTAGTCATTACCTTTGTAGGATCTCTTGATCTTACACTAAAATAACGAGTCAGCAAGAATTACTTATCTCTAGACCTTACAGTCCTGACCTATTTGGGGTTAAGGTGTTCACAGATAGGCCATACCAATTTTGGGTTAATTCCAACCTAAATGACTTCCTAGGGTCATCAAGCCAAGGTTAAGCTCTTCCACTCCCAAAACAGCTGATTCGCTAAGAAAACCCTACATAACAATTATTCAATCACACATCTACTCGCTAATCCCCTATAAGAGGATTAGTTCCTCATGAAATCCATAAACATAATAAACTTGATAATAAAGATATGCATAAAGAATAAATAAATAATAGAGTTTAGAGAATCCTGTTTGTATTCGATTAATGAAGTGCAATAATCCTCAAATGTTTGATCGCATTTTCAAAACAAGTTCTCCAAAGAACACAAAGAAAAAAGAACTGAAAGTAAACCTAAAGCTTAAAAGAAAGGAAAGCTGAAACTAAAATCACAGAGAAAAACTTAGCATATGAAAAGTTGTTCTTAAACAAGTGCTAATAAAGTCTATTTATAGAGTTAGGGTAGTCGTCGTCCACAACCTTAAGTTAGCTAAATTTTTTGTGTTTTAATTTCCATTGTACGGACCAAAACACCCCTAACACGTAGTTGTTTCTTATACAAGGCCAATGTCACAACATCGAAGGCAGTATGCTTTGGTTCAAAGGTTGCTTCAGGGGTGTGTCACAATATCCCTTAGTTGTGTCACAACACCAAAGGTAGTATAACAATTCTTTTATTTTACTCCCTATGTTGTGACATTAAACTTCCTGTGTTGCAACACAGTGACCAGCCTTAAGTTCCTATACCTTTAAATGGTTTTCTATACACTCACTAAGTATGTTAGCTCTCCTTTAGGCCTCATTTGGCCCCTAACATCAATAAAAGACTCAAAATACACTTTTTATTGAATTTAAAATAAAATAAGAAAATGAACTAAAACCTAATGAAAATGCCCATATTCAAGCTCCCTAAGTATGAAAACTAGTTTAATGTGCTACACTGAATTACGGGAGATCACTCTATCACTATAGATCATATCTCATATATCACAAATAGATGGTACTGGCTTATACATGAAGGATAGCGTTTACTTCATAACAAGATAGACTGAACTCAAACTAATGACACTGGACAACCATCATCCATATATATACCTTTCATGCATCACTAAAGAAGGTTGCTTACCTTACAAGTTATATAACAACAGAAGTAAGAAAGAACTTACCAGTTAATTCTGATCAACTAATAACTCCGTTAGATGCAAAATTACCATAGAAGATCAATCAACCAATTCCAGTAAAGAAACCACCACCACCTTACCCTCAAAGACTTCAAAAGCAGATGTAGGAGATTTAATTCAAGAAGTTCCCAGAAGTACTCAAACAACTTCATATCAACATCTCGTTGGTTGAAACACTTGAGCAAATGCCTAACTATGTCAAATTCATGAAGGATATCCTGTCCAAAAAATGAAGACTTGGAGAATTTGAGACGATAGCTCTGACAAAGGAATGCAACGCATATCTTCAAGACAAACTACCCCCAAAGTTGAAGGATCCTAGATGTTTTACCATACCTTGCAACATTGGAGCAACATATTGTAGTAAGGCATTATGTGACTTGGGTGCGAGTATTAACTTGATGCCTATGTCAATATTTAGGAAGTTGAGGATATGTGAAGTTAGACCTACTACGGTTAGACTTCAATTAGCAGATTGATCCTTAGCACATCTAGAAGGAAAAATTGAGGATGTATTGGTACGTGTAGATAAATTTATCTTCCCTACTGATTTTGTTATCCTAGATTTTGAGGCAGATAAAGAAGTGCCAATTATCTTAAGAAGACCGTTCTTAGCAACCGGAAGGACCCTTATTGATGTGCAGAAGGGCGAGCTTACTATGTATATTTAGGATGATCAGGTAACATTTAACATTTTTAAGTCTATACGATTTCCTGACATAATTGATAATTGTTCTGCAGTATCTGATTTAGAGGATATAATAGTGGAGAAGGAGCTCAACTACGTTGAGGACCCGTTGGAGCAAATTTTGACATCAAATCCTCCGAATGATAAAGAGGAGGATGAATACTTAATGTTGTTAGAAGCTAATCAAAAGAGATTTAATCCGTAATCCCATTTTGAATCTTTGGAATTGGAGAAAAGGGATTATGCCCAACCAAAAGTGTTAATTGAGGAGCCACCTAAATTAGAATTCAAGGTACTACCTTCACATTTGAAATATGTTTATTTAGGTAATACTTCTACTTTGTCTGTGATTGCTTCAGCAGAATTAACTACTGAGAAAGAAGAGAAACTCATCTTGGTGTTGAAACAATTCAAGAAGGCTATCGGATGGACCATAGCCAATATTCGTAATATTAGTCCATCTGTATGCATGCACAACACGAAAAAGGGACGTTTGATGGACAACGAAGACTGAACCCCATTATGAAGGACGTAGTAAAGAAAGAAATCATCAAGTGGTTAGATGCGGGTATAATTTACCCCATCTTAGACAGTTCATGGGTAAGTCCGGTCTAGTGCATGCCAAAGAAAAGAGGTATCACGGTCATTGAAAACGAGAATAATGAGTTGATACTAACTAGAACAGTTACGAGATGGAGAATTTATATCGATTACCGGAAGCTGAACAAGGCGACTAGGAAAGATCATTTCCTTTGTCGTTTTTGGACCAAATGTTGGATAGACTCACAAGGTGAGACTATTACTATTTTCTCGACGAATACTCGGGGTATAATCAGATTGTAATAGCACCGGAAGATCAACACATGACAACATTCACCTACCCATACGGTACATTTGCATTTAGATGCATGCCATTTGGTTTATGTAATGCCCCTGCTACATTTCAAAGATGTATGATGTCTATTTTTACTGATATGGTTGAGAAGTATTTGGAAGTTTTTATGGATGATTTTTTAGTATTTGAGATACTTATGATGATTGCTTAGCCAATCTAGCGAAGGTATTAAGGCGATGCGAAGAAACAAACCTAGTACTCAACTGGGAAAGGTGCCATTTCATGGTACAAGAAGAGATTGTTCTAGGGCATCGGATAACCAAACATGGAACAAAGGTTGATAAAGAAAAGGTAGATGTAATTGAGAAACTCCCACCTCCAACATCTGTAAAGGGTGTTAGGAGCTTTTTGGGCCACGTCGGTTTCTATCGAAGATTTATTGAGGACTTCTCCAAAATTGCTAAACCCTTATACAAATTATTAGAGGACACGACGTTCAAATTTGATGAAGAGTGCTTAAGAGCTTTCAACGATTTGAAGAGTTGACTAGTTTTGGCACCCATAATAGTCACACCAGACTGGGATTTTCCATTTGAATTGATGTGTGACACAAGCGACTTTGTGATAGGAGCTGTCATGGGTCAGCGAAGGAACAAATTTTTTCATCCTATCTACTACACAAGTCAAACTCTGACAAGATCTCAACTGAATTATACGGTAACAGAAAAAAAGTTACTTGCTATTGTGTTTGTTTTTGACAAGTTTTGATCTTATCTTGTAGGTACCAAGGTGACTGTCTATACGGACCACTCATTAATTAAGTACTTACTTTCCAAGAAAGACGCTAAGTCGAGGTTGATCCAATGGGTACTTCTACTTCAAGAGTTAGATCTAGAAATTCAAGATCGAAAGGGAGTAGAAAATCAAGTAGCAAACTACTTATCTAGATTAGAGCCTCAAGAAAGAAACTCTCCTCTTATACCAATTCAAGAGACGTTTCCACATGAACACACACTGAAGGTAAATCATGTACATAAGACCCCTTGGTTTGCTGATATTACTAACTTTTTAACTTGTGGTTTGATACCGATTGATAAGACGTATCATCAAAAGCAAAAGTTTCTTCACAATGTGAAGTACTATTTCTGGGAAGATTCATGTTTTTTTAAAAAGTGCACAGATCAAATGATCAGGAGATGCGTGGTAGAAGATGAAGTACAAAAGATTCTATACCATTGTCACTCAGCTCCAAGTGGAGGACATTTTGGAAGTACTCGTATTGCGGCCAAAGTATTACAAGCTGGATTCTTTTTGCCCACACTATTCAAGGACGCATATGCTTACGTAAAGAGTTGTGATTAATGTCAAAGAGTCAGAAATGTCACCAACATAAATGAGATGCCTCGAACAAACATTATTGAGGTAGAATTGTCCGATGTATAGGGTATTGACTTTCTTGGTCCTTTCCCTCCATCCTTTGATCACAAGTATTTATTGGTAGCAGTAGACTATGTGTCTAAGTGGGTCAAGGCTGAAGCTTATCCGACAAATGATGCTAGGATTGTGATGAACTTTTTGCAGTAACACTTGTTTACAAGGTTTGGAACCCCAATAGCTATTATCAGCAATGGAGGGTCCCATTTTTGTGAACAAGTGGTTGAAATGGCTATTAGATAAACATGGTGTGAAACACAGGGTCACTACAGCTTACCACCCGCAGACGAATGGGCAAGCTAAACTGGCAAACAAGGAGATCAAATTCATACTTGAGAAGGTAGTTTGCCCGAACCAACAAGATTGGTCCAAAAGACTGGATGATGCTTTATGGGCTTACAGAACAGCATACAGGACACCTTTAAGGATGTCATCCTATAGGTTGGTATTTGGGAAATCCTGTCATTTGCCCTTGGAGTTAGAGCACAAAGCTTTCTGGGCCCTTCGACAACTCAACTTGGATCTTAAGCTTGCTAAAGAGAAACGAATGCTCCAACTCAATAAGCTAGAGGAATTCCAAATGTTCTCATACGAAAATGCCAAATTACTCAAGGAGAGACTTAAGAAATTGCATGACAAGCACATTCAAGTTCGAGAATTTGAAGTAGGTCAGCAAGTCTTGTTATTTAATTCCAGATTAAGGTTCTTTCCAGGTAAACTAGAATCACGTTGGTCTGGTCTATTTACGATTCATCGCGTCTATCCATATGGAATTATTGAACTCCAAAGTAAGGGAGGTAATTTTCAAGTTAATGCTCAGCGTCTGAAACATTACCGGAGAGATAAGACTGAACGAAATCAAATTTTGTTCATTTTATCGGATGTTTAAATTTTCTTATTTTCCTTTTTAATAAATGATTTAGGGTATATTTTCGGGATTAGTATGTTTAAATAAATTCTGTCTAGGAGATTGGAAACTAAGCAGGACTGCTTGTGGCCCCTCCAATCTTTCCTGGAAATTGATTTTTACGTAATTCTCCGAGAAATTATTCCCTAAATGTCAAAATAAGTTTTTGGTTTTTCAATTAAAAGGCTCAATTTTGATCCAAGTTTTAAATTGCAACTCAATTTCAATTTTTTATTAAATCTGGGGACTTAATTGAATTATTTATAAAATTTGGTTGCTCTTTTTGTAAATAATAAAAATTAGATGCCTCTTTTTGTAAACATTTTCAAAAGGCTTCTAGAATAAATGTTTTTAGTTTAATAAAAAAATGATAATTATTAATATATAATTATATCCATTATAATGTATATTAATTATTATCAACTTTATATAGAGTTAGGATTAGTATTAACTTAATCATATTTTATTTATAAGTTTTTTCCCCAAAATAATAATAAAATGATAATATTTAATATATAATTATATCTATTATAATTTATATATTAATTTTATCAATTTAGCATAGAATTAGGATTAATTTTAATCATATTTCATTTTTGTTTAAATAAATTAATAGCATTAATAATTTAATATGCATATATTTGATTATTAATTGTTGTTAACTTTGAGTAGAATTAGAATTAGATTTTTTTTTTTGTTAAATCAAATTAAGAATTCTATTCTAAGTCCTACTACTCTCACTATAAATACCACCAACGTTCTCTTTCATTTACCACTCAAACTCCATTTCCACCAAATACCTAATCACCTAGTGCCGCAAGCCCCCTCAACCACTACACCGCTTGACAGCCATTCATTCAGCAGCTCACACCGTGCGCACCCAGCAGCCACTCCTTGTCATTGCACCTGTGTACGTCCAGCTCCAGCATTTGCTAGGCCTGTACCTTGGTGTCGTACCTGCTCCTCGCTCCAGTTCGTGCAGGCCCATGTTGCGGACTGTTGCCCGTGCAACTCATCACACCAATTTGTGCTACTCCTTGCTCCTGCTCGACGAGTCTACTTGCTGCCCAGCATCCGTGCGGCACATCAGCCCCATTACTCACACCAGCCCTGCACCAATATCCTTAGCCGATAACCCTCTAACCTACCCTAAATTGACCTCTTTTATTCATTAATTATTTTTAGGAGTTCTTAATTTTATAGAAAGGGTGGTAAGACAAATTTTTTCTCCTAAATTTTAATTTATTTAATTATTTAATTTTTCAATTTATTGAATCATTAATAATTTTTATTTAATTAAATTTTTTAGAAAATTTCCCATCTCTTATTCAGGTTAATCATGCCTCACAAGAGAACTCGTGCCTGTACCCAAATTGATGAAACACAAAACAAGTTCCATTGTGAAGAAGCCAAAGCAAGATACGGAAGTATCTTCAAAAATCAACAGATGCATCCAGAGAAAGGTTTTACATTGAAAGAGAGCAACTACAAAGACTTTATGGCACGTATTCATCAAGTTGCTGAAACCCTCAATTGGGAATTATTTTGTGAGAAGAGACCCAGTGTTGATGAGGAACTAGTTAGCAAATTCTATGCGAATTTAACCTCAAGCGAGTTGACAGAAGTTCCAGTTCACGGAATCAAGGTACCAATAACTTCAAACGCTATTAATGTGTTCTTTGAATTGCCTGATTTCGAAAAAGATGATTATTCTTCCATGATGAGCAATATAAAGACTGAAAATTTGCAAGAAATTCTCGAGGAACTTACAGTTCCAGGTTCTAAGTGGATTGTGTCAAAGCAAGGAATCCACACTTGTCGAAGAGAATATTTGACACCACTCGCAAAGTTATGGTTCTACTTCATCTGATTCAGCCTTATGCCTAGTTCACATGGAACTGCAATTTCATTAGAGCGAATGGTCTTATTATACTCGATTCTAACTAGAAAGACCATTGATGTGGGAAAAATCATCTTAAGAGAAATGCGTAATTGTGCCGTTAGACGTTCTGGCCCAGCCTACTTTCCCTTTACGATAACAATTCTGTGCTTGAAAGCTAAAATTGTTACAAACGTAAAGAAGACAGGCTATAGCCAGGGCAAATCACAGATTGAGACCTCTATCGAATAGCTAGAGAGTCTGTTCTACAGCAACGAACTGAAGAAAGTGAGGATCCCTAAGAAGAGGAAGAAGATCCCACAAAGATCGAAGCAATGCAGTCAGCTGAAGTCCCTGATAAGGTGGAACCACTGGAACCAGAAGTTGAACCTGATGACGAAACTTCAATGTTCAGAGCTCAACCGCCTAGCCTAGATCTTCGAGATGAGCTATCAAAGTTGATGGACATAATGCAGCATATGCAATGGCAGCAACAAGCTTATTAGAGATACTAAAAAATAAAGGATGACTCGATGAGAAGTGCTCTTAAGAAAATTTACAATGACCCATTATTTTTCTGCCTGAATTTCTAGATTTTATATTTGAACCATGGAGTCCATTTTTGAAGAAGGAGCGCAGCGGTTCATGCAAAGGCAATAATGATAGAACAAAAGATGAGTTAAATTCGAAAGGGTCTACAAATAAATAAAATGGGGGATCTTGACCTTATTTTATTTCTGTTCTTAGGTCATTTTAGGATTAAGTTTAATTAGGAATTTTTATTTTTCGTATAATAAAGAAAGAGATGGAAATCATGAATAATAAACAAGTTGCAAAGTATAAAGTGTGGCAATAGGTATATACATGTCTAGGATTGGATCTAGAAAGAGCTGGGTACTTAAGCAGTTAATTTGACTCACCTTCTCTTTTTTAGAATCCTACTTGGTGTATAGTATCTATTCTCTTTAAATAATGAGGACATTATTCATCTTAAGTAGGGGGGCTGAAAAATTGAATTTGAATTATTTCCATTCAAAATAAAATTTTCTTTTAATTATGATTAGGATATATTTTGTTCAATAATTTGAAATTTTGTTAAGTATGCTAAACTTCAGTATAAATAAAGTTCTATTATTTCAATAAATTATTATGTTAGCTTAATAAAGATATGAATGTATTTCTAATAAAGCATGCAAATCGTACCATAAAATTTTAGTTCCTTACGAAAGTTAGGCATGCATGAAAGTTTAATTCTTTAGAATTGACTTAGTAGTTTCTTGAGGCGAAATCCTAGGAAGCATGGAACATTGGAAATGATTTAGGAAACTTTTGTTGGACCGTTTGAGCCTTTCAAGCCAACCATGATGAAGTTTTTATCCTTTGAAACCCAACTTTGAGACTATATGGCCTAATTTTATTTGAACCCTTGCAAATTTAGCCGTCACTTCTCTCTTAACTATCTTAAAATTGTCCCAAACAATAGACTCAGTTGTATTCGAAGTATTCATTAAAAATAAGTTTAGGGGAGTTGAAAAGAAGTATTGAATGCTCTAAAATTGTAGTACATTCAGCAAAATGCTTGAATTTGAAAAAAAAAAAGAAAGCATGAGTTCTTAAAATAAGATGTACAAAAGCGCATATGAAAGCAAAAAAAGTTTATGTATTGATGGTAATTATTTCGAAGGTCTAATGCAAGCTAGGGTTTAAAAGCTTAAATTTATCTATCTTTTACCTACCCCTAAGCCCAGCCACGTTACATCCTTGTTAAAGACCTATTGATTCAAAGTTTCAATGCTACCTACATTAATGGAGAGAAATTGTTGCGTACAACATATGAAGACATAAGTTAAACCTAATGATTGCAGCTTAATCTTGAATAAAGGGAATAAAATTACATTGGTAAGGTTTACATGACTTTATTAGGAAACATTTAGTCTAATTTTTACTATCATAATAGTTGTTGAGATTAATTTGAATGATATGTATACTTAAGTAGCATAACTATCAAATTTCTTGTCTTTGAGCATAAGTATATTAAATTCATAATTTTGAGAAAAATGTTGTTCTGAAGAAATTTTTCAAAGGTGTTTCCAAGAAATTCTTTTCAAAATTCGTGCATTACTTGAGACAAGCAATGAATTAAGTTTGGGGCTGTGGAAACACAAAAATTTACACACTTTTTAATACCCTTTTTAACTTAAACTCATGCGAATTCGGTTAAATTCTTGTCAAAAATAATTAATTTTATAAAATAATTAAAGTGCACTTAAAATATGAACATGTTGAAATTTAGTTAATTTTATAATTATTTTGATGAATTTTGGTTATTTTCGACAGATTTGCACAAAGGGCGAAAAATGGCTTGGCAGACACTGCTAGAAGCACAAAACCGAGAAGCAATTTGAAGTATCGAGGCGAATTAATTTCCAGCCTAAGATGGTCCAAAATTATGTGTATTAATTCATAATTTAGTTAATTTTAATTTATATCCAATTTAATTTGGGTTAATAAATTATTATTAATTATTTATGAAAAAATGGTCCGATTGAACCGTACTGAGTGAACCGAACCAGCCAAGGAGAGGACAGCCCAAAACCATCCAAGTGCTTACCCAATTCAGCTCATTAGCTGATTATTTAAGCTACAAAGAAGCCCTTGAATACTTGTTCAAATTGCAAATCAGCCCCTCCATAATTAATGGCTTTGAAGATTTGCCCCAAGCCAAATTTAACAAAGTTGAAGCCATCAACTTTGCCACATAGATGGCCGGCCAACGGGTGGCTCTTTCGATGATATTTTTAGCAAATTTTAGCTGCCACATTCAGCTATAAAAACCCCCTTGGCTGATCATTCAAAGCATCCCTCATTCATTCACATCTCTTCTCTCCTCTCTCACTTTCTCCTCTCATTTTTCCATTCCAAGTCCCTTGCTCTTGTGCCGATTTCTCCCCTTGAGAAAGGGTTCTTCTTCAGCCATTTTGGAGCAACATTTAAGTGTTCATAGCAGCCTTGGTCGGCAAGTACAACAGAGAAAAAAGACAGAGCAAACAAGTCAAGCCACGGAGAATCACTGGATTTGATTCTTGTTCCCTATCTATTTAATTTTTGTTGCTGTTATGATGAACATATCTATGAATATTTATGTTGTTGGAATGGTTAATTTAATCAGCTTAGCTTGAATTTAATTCGTGTTGGTTTGATTTCATTTATCTGCTTAAATTATTAAAATTGTATTTATGCTATTATAGGCCTTGGTAAAATGCTTGATTAAGTAAAATCATGCCTAAGTTATTCTTGCATTACAATTGTAAGGTAGCTAATGAATTAATTATTTAAACGAATTGAAATTATAATTAATGGATACAATACTTAATCAGTGTATGTTTATTCTTCCAAGGTAGCTGAAGGTAAAATTAGCAATGTATCTGGTGATACACTTGCCTTGCATAACTTGCAAGATTATTGTGATTAAACTGTTTCAAGGTAAGGATACCTTGTTACCTCACATAGTCTTTTATGTGCTTATTAGATTTAATTAATCGTTTGACATAGGGATATGCAAGAGATTAGTTCAATTTAATGAGTATGTATGTGCAATAACATGTTCGCTTATTAAAATATGTTTAATCGTTTGAATTAACATAGGGATATGTTAAGAAATGAATGGATTTGTGTAGGTGAATATGTTCATAAATTAGAAATTTACCGAGTTGCCATGAATTTATTCGTAACAACATAAGCATGAGTTTAATAATTCTAAGTTAAAGAAATGTAATTAAATCAACACAATTATGTCATCTTGATTAAATAATATTTTGAAATCGTGCATTTGACATTTATTTCTTTAGTTTACTTAGCTTAAAATCTTAGTTTTTAATCACCCTCTTCAAACAAAATATTTTTCTTCACCAAAGTGTTTTAAATAGCATTCATAAATAATTCTTTTCACAGTCCCTATGGGTACGATAACTCAACATTTACTTGTCACTTTATTACTTGTTGCGATTGTGTACACTTGCACATTTCTATCATTCCACATTGTCAATTCTAAAAAAACTACATTTTAGCATCAAATTGGGTACTCACCATTTTATGAAAAGATTGAAAGCATGCAAACACATCATTTTTCGACTTCAATAAATACATCCAAGTCATCCTTGTACAATAATCAATAAAAGTAATAAACCATCTATTATTAAATAATGAGGGCTGCCTAGTTGACTCCTAAACATTAGGGTAAATAGTTATAAAAGGAATGGCAATTGTATTATTTCTCAAAGGAGGATAGTTCTTAGTATAGTTAGCATACTCATAAGCTTTATAAAACAATGAATCCAACTGAGTCTTTGAAAACAAATTAGGATATAACTTTTTTAGAACCGAAAATGATGGATGACCTAATCATTTATGCCCTTGCATTATTTCTTGGTTAATAACCTTGTTTTCTTCAAAGAAAGTTTTAAGATAAAGTAGAACCATTACATAAATTTAAAAAATATAAGCCATTATGCAATCTACCATTACCAATTTTCTTTCCTATTTGAAGATCCTAAAAAACATAATGATTGGGAAAAAAAATCAACTTTGCAATTTAAGGTTTTTGTGACGACATTAACAAATAAGAGGTTAATAGGAAACTGAGGAACATGTAAAATGTACGATAGTGTTCAATATTGGGTGTACAAATGATAGAACCTAATCTAGACACAGGAGTAAAGGACCTATCGGTCTGTCTGATACATTTCTTTGTTTAACATGGGAAGTAGTTTAGGAGTTTTATAGTGGAATTTTTCATGTGTCTATTTGCACTAGAATGAATAACCAAGAGTCAGTATTACTGTGAACATTATAGACATTAACTGACTTCAAAAAGGAGTCTCAAGTTGTGACAAAAGGCGTCCAAGGTGCTTAATTTCATCAAAGGGGAAAGTTTTTTTTCTCATCTGTCATTGTCATTTTTTAGGAAGAAAAAATGAAAATTTCTAAAAAAAGTAGCAACTTGCATTGGTAGAAAAACCCAAAGAAAAAAAATCCCAAAATTTTAACCTCACTAAACCAAGAAATTTTCATAGGGAAAAGGTTAAAATACTGCTCCAAGGTCGACAATGATGGCGAAATAAGAAAAATTCACTAGAGTGGGTGTCACATGTTGACACGTGAAGAGAGTGATAGTGACTAGTAAAAGTGCGTGAGACTGACACGGGGCTTTTTTGAAGGCCGACTCTCAATGTTTTGTTGGAGATAAAGTTTCGACTCCTGTAGGACTAACGGTGAGAAAAGATAATAACCCTAAGAGGTTTGGGTATCTTTCTAGGGTTTAAGTTATTTCAAAAAAATATAAAAAAATATTGATTCCTAAATTAGGATAAAAGCTCTAATACCATGTTGATTTTAAAGAATTGAGAGATGAAGTTTGTAAGGAATAGAATAATTTCTCTCATATATCAAAGAGATGATTACATAGCTTATTTATTCAAAAGATAAGCCTATCTAAAGAAAGAAACAATTATACAATCCCTAATATTATGCCTATTTAATCCCTAATTTACAGTTATAGCAAGATACTAAAGATTCTAAGTTGTCAACAACATATATTTTTACTACCTTTATATATTTTCTTTTATTTTATTAAATTATTAAAATAAACAACTTAAAATGCCTTTTTTAGTAAGGGATAATATAACTTTTGGCCACTGAACTTAGAAATTAGGTTCACATTGGTACATGTATTTTTATTGTCCACTTTGGTCTTTGAACTTGGCAATTAGATCCATTTTGGTTATTGAACTTGTATTCTGTTAATACTTGATTATATGAGTAGTGTTACTAGAACATGACTAGATTAGATGGATCGAGAATTGGTTGACATAATGGTCCAAACAAAGGGGTTAAACAAAATAGATTCAAAAAATTCATAAAGTAAGTAAAAATAGAAAACTAGGATAAAAATTGGAAGTTAAACAAATTGAACCGGTTTAGTATTTTTTTTAAAGATTTTTATGATTTTTTTTGTCGGTATTGAACTAGTTGAAACAGGAACTGATAGTTGGACCTTTTTAACTATCAATCCAATTATTAAAACACTAAATGTGACACTCTAGGGTTTTAATGTATCATCATTTGCAAATTTATATAATTTTTTTATTTTTCAAGTGATAATGTGACGCAATCTTAGAGTGTCATATCATTAATGTTTTATATTTTTCAAGTTCAATGATCAAAATAGACCTAGTTGTCAAGTTCAAGTATTAATGATGTGGACCAAAAAAACAAGTACAAATATTGAAGTGAACCTAGTTACCAAATTAAATGGCTAAAATTATATTGTCCGTTTTAGTAATAACATTATAATATATTTATTTTCATATGATATACATTACATAATATATAAGAAAAGAAAAAATATCATATCATAAACTTGAAACTGGATCAAGCGAAACTGTATTCAAAGATTGAATATTGGAGTACGAGTCTAACCCATACTTTAAATGGACTTAACCTTTCTACCAAAGTTTATTATTTTTCTAAATCCTTTCAAACTTTGAGCCATCCTTTTAATTTGGATGAATAATCTAATCCTTAAATAAGTTTAAAATTAAATACAATTACTAGCCATGGTTAATTATTTTAATTGTGAAATATAAATTAGTTTCAATTTTAAATATTATTACTTTTAATCCAGATCTTCAATTTATTTTAATAAACAAATTATTTAAAAAATTCAATTTATTTGATAATCTTATATTTTAAATATATACATTTAATCCAGCCACCTTGATAATAATATTTTATGAATAACGATTACAATGATGATGTCTTTCAATTTAATTTCATATATCATACTTCTTTTCCTTTTTAATTAATTTACAGTTTTTTTAAATATTTCATAGAAAAGCTTTCATGTATCCATAATAAATAAGTACAAGTTTGGAGATTTTTTAACCGACAAAATATTATTTATTTTTCATGATATTCTAAATTAATATTTAAAAGTAATTATAATATTTAATTCAAAATTATTAGTTAAAAATGTTGGCTTAAAATAGAATTTGCGAAAATTATACATTTGAAAATAATTATAATTTAATAAAATTAAGATAAATATATATTTAAAATAATAATTATAAATAAGATGTAAACAAAGTTTTACTAATTTTAAAATAGAATTATTACTCGAATAAAATTCTAAGCACAAAATATAAGAAAAAATAGTGAACATTATAATTATAATTTAACTTACAATTATTAGTTAAAAATAATTATAATTTAATTTCAACATTATTATAAAAAGCGACTTTTTATTAAAAATAGTGTTAATTTTATTTATGTAAAATAGAACTATTAATGAATAGAATTATAAGCATCTTAATTATCACTTATTAGTATTAGAGCTATATACCAATTAAAGTAAACTTTAACTTTATAAATAACATTTGGTAGTTAGGTATATCTAATTAATATTTAACAAAAATTATTGGTAGAAAAATGAGAGATTATTAGCAATAATAGATTAAAATTATATAATTAACAATGAAACAAAGCAATAGTTTTTCAAAGAGACGATATCGAGTCATATCCAAACAACAATGACACTGGAGATAGATAAAATATTATTTTAATTAATGATGAAATAATGTAATATTATTTTTAAAAACTTTTTGTAATTTGTTTATATTATGCAAAGCAACCAATCTTAAATATTCTTTTTATCCATCATTTGTTTGGTCTAGGTGAAAAATATTTTGTGGATTTGTTTTAAAAGAAATTCAAATTTTAATAATTATTATTAAATGTGATCATTAATTTATTGTAAATATATATTTTTTGTATTTACTTTCTTTTATTGTAATACCCCTTACACGGTCCGGTTGTCGAACTCGAGTAATGGAATGTTACAGATAAATACAAATCAATTACAGGTAATTCATAATTTAAAATCTCGATTAAATATGTCACATATAATCAATTATAATAAACATTACAGCCAAATTCGGGTTTATATCGAGCTTATGAAAGCTTAAAATCAACTCAGTATTAAACATGGATCAATTTGAAACAAAATAAAAAAGATAGAAAATTCTGCAACAGGGATCACAGGGTCGTGTCGCCAAGCCGTGTAATAGATTGTGGCCATGTGCACCAAATATCACTCAAAACATATAGACTACATAGTCGTGCCAAATGTTTGTGTATGACACATGGATGTGTGTCAGGCTCTGTATACCTGAAGAAACCTTTCAAAACAAGCTTTCTAACCCTAGTTCACTTATGCCATAAGCAAACATTATACCATATCTTAACTAATTCAAAAACATCATAATCAAGACAAAAACATCACTATTAACAACCATCCAAAGTGCCTAACCAATATGCCACGATTGACACCTTAATTCAACAATTCAAAATCCACAAAAACACCACATACATACGATTCCAATTTCCCTTCAAAGACACCTCAGTTACAATCAATAAAACATGCATCAATCAAATTACTCAAACATCCAAATTGACTCAAATACAAACCGATAAATATATACAAAATTTGTCAAGCAATCCAATCATTATAAGCATAACATTCATCATTTCCCAACTACTTATTTACCGCACCCATTCCATATCATACTATTAACTCATCGTTCAAGCATTTAAGCATATATACCTAAACCATTCAATAAGTTACCATCAACATGGACCATTGCTATCACACACATATATAAATAAGTATTAGGTTTTCCCACTGTAAGACCCCTAACCTGAATCTGTCCCCAGAACAGGGTTACAAAGTATTACCAAAGTTTACAATTTAAATGGAAAGAAAATTCAAACATTTCTTAACATATAGCATTCATGTTAGAAACCAATCATAATTATGCATATTGTCCCTAATGCGAGCCCTCGAGGCCCAAAATACACCACAGAAACAAATCGAGACTAAATAAAAAATTTAGAGAAATTTTCAGAAACTTACAAAATTTTCAAAACTGCAGGGGTCATACTGGCAAGAGACACACCCGTGTCTTAGGTTGTGTAAGCATTCAAAATAGGGACAGATGGCCATGTCCCAACCCGTATTCGTGCCCGTGTAACTCACTGACTTGTGCTACATGACCAAGCCATACGCTCGTGTGCTAGGCCGTGTGAGCATACAGACCTGTGCTCTTTAAAAGATACAGGGACACACGGCCGTGTCACTTGGCCATGTGTTACACAGGGCTGAGAAACACACCCGTGTCCCTGCCCGTGTAGATGAAGATAAGCCATTTTACAAGCCACATTTCTCACCCAATTTGGCGTCCACCTACACTCAATATTTTGCATTTACACAAGTCACAATTAGGCATTCGAAACAAGCCAAAATTAATCCTTAAACATGTAAACTCATCACATAAGACCAATATGCCCTTAGGCACCTCAAATGACAATATGCAAACATGTCAACCATGTATCCAAATTTACCTAAGTGACCAAATACATATATGCATAATTGTACCAAAACCTATCATGTAGGTCACTTATCAAGCTCACCCATTTGGTACCCAAAATACCAATTCACAAGGTAAATCATTTTGCATCATTTCATGTCACTTAACTTACTTACCAAAAGATACAAATATTTCCAAATGGTACCAAATATATCATTCTGACTCAAATCAATATACCAATAAGTTTTCCATAACAAAGCACTAAATCATACCAAGGTATATAACATATCTTATATGCGTATTCAAATCACATTTTATTTTCGATCATTCTACCATATCAAACACACATCAAATATGATAAGGCCACGTATATGTACACATCAAAATATACCAAAAACAAACCATATAAGTGGCTAATCTCAACAAAACACTTATATGCCAACATTGGCAAAATTAACCTATACATGTCATTATAACCGAAAGTACCAAAAGAGCCAATGGATATTGTGATATAACTCCGACAAGCTTCCAACCCGAACGAGCTTCTAAATCACTATAAAACATGAAAAACAATACAAAGTAAGCTTTTAAGCTTAGTAAGTTCATACAATAGAGAATTTAACTTACCATTTTAATCACATTTAAGGTAAGTAAACCAAAGCATATATCAACTCAATTTGGCTAAAAGCCTAACACATATTCATCAACTATGTTAGCCATGTAAATCATATAAAAAACGAGAATCATGTATGAGTTCAACAACTATTCAAACTCTATATACATGTAACATCTATACCATGTATCCATATATCATATACAAACCATTTCCATGTAATTCATGTAAATACCTGTACAGGTTCGTATCAAACTTATATAATCTCATAACAGAACTATGCTCATTGAACCATTTAGAATATTGTTGGATACGTGGATAGTACACACAAGGTGTACTAAACTGTAAGTTGTCAATTCATGTACATGTATGCTCATACGAGTTGTAAATGGTAAGCTCCTACGAGCTGAATAACGGTAAGCTCCTCCAAGCTGAATAACGATAAGCTCATATGAGCTGAGTATCGGTAAGCTCATAAAAGCTAAAATCAGTAACCCGAATGACATGTCATTTGTATCCTATGAATTCTTAAAGTTCAAATGGGGCTCGGTAATCGTAGTACGTCGTCGAATATGCGATCAATATTCATATATGATGATAATGAAAATAACATACATGTAATTCAATCAAAGCATATAATTACACAATTTAATTACATGAACTTACCTCAACGAGTGTACATAGATACAGAGGCGACTAATCTGAGATTTTCTCTTTGCCTCAATCTAACTTCGTACAAGGTCTAACCAAATCTATACGAATGAATTTAACTCAATTCAATATAATTCATATTCAATTTAGTCCAACACATATTTTAGAAAAATTACTATTTTGCCCCTATACTTTTAATTCTTTGCAATTTAGTCCTTAGGCTCGGAAACTGAAATTCATTCAATTTTATCCATACTCAAGCCTAGCTGAATATATAAATGCTTATAGCAGCCCACATATTTCACAAATTCACAATTTTACCGCACAATTTATCACAATTTTCAATTTAATCCTATTTGATAATTTTGCTAAAAATTCATTTACAAAAGTTGTTTATCTAGCAACAACCATTCATTTTCTTTCATCGCACTTCAAAAATCAAGTATGCTCATCAATGCAAAAACCCTAATACTTAAACTGTTTCACAAATTAGTCTCCAATCTAGCTAGATTAAGCTACAACGATCCTGAAAATGTAAGAATCATTAAAAACGAGACAAAAATCACTTACCAATTGCACACACAAGCTTGGTCAAATGTGAAGGATGAAAAATGGCTTCTTTTTGCTTAACAATCGGTTGAGGAAGATGATACCAAATGATATTTTAATTTGGTTTTAATTATTATAACCTTAATTACATAATTACCTATTTAACCTATTAAAATATTAATAATTACACTTATACCAAGCTATGTACATCCACTATCACTATTATTGGGTTAATTACCATAGAAGGACCTCCACTTTAAAGTTCTATAGCTATTTAATACCTTTAGCTATTAGAACTCAACTTTTGCACTTTATGTGATTTAGTCCTTTTAATCAAATTAAACATGTAAACGGTAAAATAATTTCTTAACAAAATTTTTATACGGTATTTCTATCATACTATAGGTAATAAAATAATAATAAAATAAATTTTATGACTTTGGATTTGTGGTCCCGAAATCAGTTTTGTGATTTCATTGAAAACGGGTTGTTACAACTCTCCCCCTAAAAGAATTTTCGTCCCCAAAAATATTACCAAAAAAGGAGTTCAGATATTGCTTTCTTATAGCTTTCTCGTGTTCCCGAGTGGCTTCCTCTATTCTATGTCGTTGCCAGAGAACTTTCACTAAAGCTGTGTTTTTATTTCTCAATTATTTCACCTCTCATGCCAAAATTCTGAGCCGTTCTTCACTGTATGTCATATCAGGCTGAATCTCAACATCCATTGGAGAGATAACATATAAAGGGTCAGACCGATACCGTCGTAACATAGATACGTGAAAGACCTTATGAATCCTTTCAAGCTCTTACAGTAAATCTAATCAGTATGAAAGAAGTCTGATTCTTTCAGTAATCTCATACGGTCTAATAAATTGCAGACTCAGCTTTCTTTTGCAACCAAACCGAAGAACTTTCTTCCAGGGCGATACTTTCAAAAATACTCTATCGCTGACTTGGAACTCTATATCTTTACACTTAAGATCTGCATATGATTTTTGACGATGTGAAGCTGCTTTCAAACTATCTTGGATCACTTTCACTTTTTCATCAGTCTCACAAATCATATCAACCCCATGTATCTTTTTCTCACTAAGCTCAGTCCAATATAACAGAGTTCGATATTCATGACCATACAAAGCCTCATACGGTGCCATCTTTATGCTCGACTAAAAACTATTATTATATTCAAATTCAACCAATAGTAAATATTTCTCATAGTTGCCTTCGAACTCTAAAACACAACAACAAAGCATATCTTCAAGAATCTGAATCACTCTCTCGGACTGACCATCAGTTTGAGGGTAAAATGCAGTGCTAAAATGCAATCGCGTACCAAGAGCTTCTTGTAACTTTCTCTAGAATGGTTATGTAAGCCATGGTTCTCTATCTAAAATAATGGAGATTGGCACTCTGTGTAATTTGACAATCTCAAAAACATATAACTCAACTAATCTGTCAAGTGAGAAATCTATACATACTGAAATAAAATGTGCAGAATTCATCAAACGATCAACAATAACCCAAATAACATCTTTCTTTTTCTGAGATAGGGTTAACCCCGATACGAAATCCATAGTAACTCTATCCCATTTCCACTTTGGTATCATCACTAGCTGTAACAGTCCTTAAGGTACTTGATGTTCAGCTTTAACTTGCTGACATATCAAACATCTAGATACAAAGTCAGAAATCTCGCATTTCATTCCCGGCTACCAGTACATCTGTCTCAAATCACTGTACATTTTATTGCTCCTTGGATGAATAGAGAAGCTACCATTATAAGCTTCGTGCAAAGTTTCTATATAATATCTAGATTCTTCAGTACATAAACTCTACCTCTGAACAACAAACAATCATTGAGTCCTATCTAAAATTCTAACTCATACTGCACCCGCTTAGCTAACAATTTACTATCACCTTTCTGAGCTTCGCAGATTTACTGTAAAAATATCAATTTAGCTTTTAACTCAGCTAAGATCGAACCATCATCAGACAATGACAATCGAGTATTCATTACTTGTAAAGCAGACGAAGACTTTCTACTTAGAGCATCCGCAATTACGTTTGCTTTTCTGGGATGATAATCAATAACTAACTCATAATCTTTCAATAGTTCGAGCCATCTATGATGTCTCAAATTCAGATCTTTCTGCGACATCAAATACCTTAAACTCTTGTGATCGGTAAATATGTGACATTTTTCACCGAACAAATGGTGTAGTCAAATTTTCAATGCGAACACAATAGCTGCCAACTCTAAATCATGTGTCAGATAGTTTTTCTTATGCAGCTTTAACGGTCTGAAGGTATATGCTATTACTTTTCCTTCCTACATCAAAACACAGCCTAAAACGTTCAATGATACATTACTGAAAATCACAAATTCTTTACTAGATTCAGGCTAAACCAGAACTGGTGCTTTGGTCAAAAGTGCTTTCAACTGGTTAAAACTTTACTGACATTTATCAGACCATTCAAACTTCACATCATTCTGTAATAGCTGTGTCATCGGTGTAGCTGTCATCGAGAACCCTTTCACAAATCTCTGGTAATAACCAGCTAATCCCAGAAAACTTCTAACTTTAGATACATTTCTTAATGGTTTCTAGTCAACAACTGCTGAAATTTTACTCAGATCAACTCTGATGCCTTCAGCCGATACTATGTGTCCCAAAAAACCAACTTTTCGGAGCCAAAACTCACATTTGCTAAATTTAGCAAATAGTTGTTTATCTCGTAGAATTTACAGAACAATTCTTAAGTGCTCGACATGTTCAGACTCGTCTCAGGAAGATATCAGAATATCATTAATAAATACCACAAAAAATCTATCTAAATACAGTCTGAACATTCTATTCATGAAATCCATAAATACTGCAGGTGCATTAGTTGAACGAAACGGTATTACAAGAAATTAATAGTGTCCATAACTGGTTCTAAATGTAATTTTCGGCACATCTGAATCTTTCACTCGTAGCTGATAATAGCCAGAATGAAGATCAATCTTCTATAACACTTTGGCACCTTTCAACTCGTAAAACAAATCGTCAATGCAAGGTAATGAATATTTGTTCTTGATTGTGTAATAGCCCGGTTTAGACCTTAGTCAGAATAGTGGTTTCGAAACTACAAATTCAAGACTAAAATTTTTTTAATATTATTTTATGTGTTTACAGCATGTTAAAATGCATGTGTGAAATTTTCGTGAAATAATTTTACCGTTTGGTTGGTTAATTTAATAAAAGGACTTAATCGCGTAATATGCAAACGTGACTTGCTAATTGTTAAAGTGCTATATTGTTATGGCTTTTATAATATGGGGTCCTTGTATGATAATTTGGCAATTTTATATTGCTTGGACAGTAGTGGACAACCATTATATGGTTTTCATATTATGATTTTAAGGTTAATATGGTAAATGTATAATAAAATGTAATAAAATAAAGTAACACATAAAATGGCCATTATCATTCATCTTATAGCTGAATGTTAAAGAAAAAGAAGCCATGGATGAAGCTTTTATATTTGACACTCTTGAAGCTTAATTCGGGTATGTGTTTAGCTCAGTTTTCAATAATTTTTACGTTTTTGAGACCGTTGCTTCGAATATTACCTAGCCCAAGCTCTAATTTTTGGAATTGATGATAAAATTGAGATTTTCCATTATATATAATGTGATGAATTTGTGGTTTGATGATGAAAAATAAATCTTTGATGTTTGATTATCATGTTTAATTAAGTGATTTTTGATAAAAATCCAAATTAGGGATTTATTTGTAAATTTTGAAAGTTTAGGGGCTTAAATGTGAAATAAATTGAATTAAAGGGCTGTTAAGGATTTATGGAGCATTCAGCCTAACATGGGCAGAGTGAAATTTTGAATATTTGGTATTGTTTTGAATTAGGGATTAAATTGGAAAAATGTGAAATGTTAGGGGCTAAAAATGCAAATTTTCCATTTATATGTTCTTGGATGAAATTGAATGAAATGTTGAATAAGTTAATTTCTGAAGCTTAATTAGGACTGGAAAAAGCGAAATTTGGATCTAGATCGAGGGAAAGTCAAAATATCGGATTAGTCGACTTAAATTATCATTACTGCGAACGAGGTAAGTTCGTATTTTAATAAACATTATGAAATCATGTTATAATTGCATATTATTTGTGTGATTGAATTCAATGTCAAATGGTAATGTAAATATATATGTATTTTGAATAGATTATATATGTTATCATGATATTGAATTGTTCGAGAAGCAGAATATATGAATATGAGAAAGCATCGACAATGTGATGACATCTGAAAGCCCCATACGAACCATAGGAATATTTAGGATACATATGTCGTGACATAGGATTTCGATATGTGTTATCGTGTAAGACCACGTCTGGGATGTTGGCATTGGTTTGAGATTTATGTGTAAGACCATGTCTTAGACATCGGCATCGTATATGATTTCGTGTAAGACCCTGTCTGAGACAGTGGGATCAATATTTTATTACATGTAAGACCATGTTTGGGACGTTGGCATTGTATGAGCTTTTCAAGCTATCCAAGTATCTTTATTAATTTTGAATGGTTCAACGGGCATTCCAAGAAATAAGTGATTAAGTGAATGACACTCCGATTCAGGCACATTGAAAGGTATACAATGTTTGGAAATGAAATGTGAATATGTGCAAAGGAAATATGAACAAATGTATAAGATATGATTTATTAAGTTGCATATGTGAAATTGTCAGATACTATATGAATGAAAGGCAAATTTGAGGATATTGATGATATGAGATTTATATGAGAAAGATATATGATTGAATGTGTTATTTCCCATAATGTGTCATTTGGCTATATGAAAATGTGAATTAAATGATAATGAGAATTGAATTGAACAAGCTTGTGAAAGTTACAATTAGCTAGTTATGTAGTATAATACTGAATGATGATAATTCGAAATGAGAACTTGTTATAAAATTTAGAAAAGTTGTGTGTGATAGTATTTCATGCTTATGACATTGTAATGAAATTATTCGCTATGTTAAGTTTTTTTTAAGATAAGAGCTTACTAAGCTTTCAAAGCTTACTCTGTGTGTTTTTTCTATGTTTATAGAGTTTCAGAGACTTGCTTGGGTTGGAAGTCGTGAGAGATCTCATCACACTATCCAGTATTCGTTTCGGTAAATAAATGTTTTGAGATTTGATTATGTGGCATGTATAAGCTAGTTTTGATATATTTGGTTTTGAAATTTTTATATGTATATAGCCATGTGAAAATGGATTGTTCATGATGTAAACGTTGGTAGTTATATTTGGTCATGTTATAAGCTTAATTGAGAGGCATGTTTTATGGTAAATATGTTGTGATGTTGGTTATATGATTTGGCAATGAATAGTGGTAAGTAAGTTGTATATTTGGCTTTTTAATTAACTCATTTTGGAAGCATGAAAAGTGGTATAATATGGTTGGGTCATTTGAATAACTATAAGTGACATATTGTATGACAGCCTTAAAACGAACCTAGTCGGAATGTGGTTTCGGGGCCACAAAACCGAGGCATAAAAATAATTTAATATTTATTTTATTTCCTATAATGTGTGTTAACTCATGTGTGACATTTTTGATGTTTTGATTTAGAGCTATAAATGTCAATTTCACTAGAAAGGACCTAGTAGTAAACTTTGAAAGTATGATGGGAAATGTGTGATGACTAATTAAAGCATGCATGCAAAACAATGGACTTGCATGTCAAATTCCCCCAATAGCTAGTGGCCGCCATGACAAGGAATTATGGGCAAAATCATGTCATGAAACATGTTTGGTAAGTGGGTTATGTTGGAATGAATAAAATAAGGAGTATGGAATAAAAAAAATGTGTGTGTGAAGGCTTCTCTCCTCCCCATTGCCGTGTAGGTAGGAAAGAAAACAAAACTTTTGTTCATCCATTTCACTCTCTTTTGGCCGAAAATACTAAGGATAAGGAAGGAGTTTTGCTTCATGCTTGGTTTGGAAGAGGATTAGGAAGGGTTTGGCTATACTTGCATCAAGATTAAGGTATGTTTGATGTTGTGCCATGAGATTCATGCATGTTTTGGTTGCTAACTTGATGTTCTTATTAGCCCATGGTTCAAATCTTTGTTATATCATGGGGATGGTATTTGGCCAAGGTGGATTTTGAGTTAATGCCATTGCATGTTAAATATGAAGCTTGATGATGATACATGTGATGGTGGATTGAGGACTCTTAGATTTTCTTTAAGCATTTTTGAATGAGATACTAAGTTCTTTGTGTAATCATGACCAAAATTATGGTGTCGTGATGTATTCGCCATGGTACATCCATAAGTGTGATTTATGCTCATTGCATGGAAAGTAAGATTTGTGTTTCGAAATCATGTTCATGTTTAGTTACAATCAACTTGAGATTCGGCTCTAGCATATATATATGTATATATGTTTGAGCATGATGTATTGGTATGACATATATATACTATCTCAAGGTATATACTTACTTATGATGATGTTTGGTTATGAAGGAAATGATAGATGTGTATTGAGTTACAATATGGAATGCATTAGTTAGTAAAATGTATGCTGTTTTTGTGTGGTAATAAGTGTATAATTGGCCTCAACATGGACATGCATATTCAGCCACATGAGGGGAAATTGGTGTGCATGCATTCGGTTAGAGGCAAGCATATTGATGCCTATTCTCTGGCTTAGAAAATTCGGCTAAGAGGAATATTAACTAATGTGTTGAGTTCGATTCATGATTCGTACATATGCGACTTTGATGCCTAATGAGTATATATATTGGCTAAGTACCTTGAATTCCTCTTTCGATGATCAAATGATTAAATCAATTTATTTGTCAAATTAAGCTCAAGAGCAAAGGGGAGCTAAATCCGATAAAGGGAAGGAAAAAGTAGTCGAGTAGCCGTCTAAATCGCTCGACAACATCCAAGGTAAGTACTTGAGTAATAGAGCTTAAATTCTGAATTGATTAGATCATGTTTAAAGCAAATTAAAATCATGCTCTTTGTGTGTGGCTATTGAGCCGAAGCTTCAAGTGTGAATAGTGCCTTGTGTTTGAGTTTTGCTAATGAAAATGAAATACGAATGTGTCATAATTTATTGATAATTGTGCTCGATTATTCGAATGATGTCCGGGCTAAGTCCCGAAGGCTTTGTGCTAAGTGACTATATCCGGACTAGGATCCGAAGCCATTCGTGCAAGTTAATAAATCCGGGCTAAGCCCGAAGGCATTTGTTCAAGTTACTAAACCCGGGTTAAGTCCCGAAGGCATTCGTGCGAGTCACTATAACCGGGCTTCGTCCCGAAGGCATTTGAGCGAGTCGTTATATCCGGTTAAATTTCGAAGGTATGTGATTCAAGAATGAGCGATCTTGCTATAAAATTTTCAGTTAATACGCTTGAAAAATTCCAGCAATGAGGTATGTTCGTATGTGCTTAAATTAGTTGATTCCCTTCGAATAATATTCGCTCAGTCGAGTAATGGGTTTCCGGTATTTGGCTAAGATGATCCCTTATGTATGAACATAGGGGTTGGAATGTGAAATGAGTATGATATTGAGAATTTGTGCATATGAAATTATCCGTTAGCTTTATGAATGCTATGCTTTTGTCGTCTTTGGAATCTCTTGCTCAAACTTACTAAGCATAAATTGCTTACTCCGTCTTCTCTGTTTCTCTGTTTTATAGATTTTGCTCGTTAGCTATCGGATTCGGGATCATCAAGTCGAAGTCATCCACACTATCAACGCCCCATTTTGGTACAATTTTGGTTGAACTTTGAAATGGCATGTATAGGACTACCCTTTTGTTGAAGGTCATGTACCTTTCGGTTTTGTGTAAACTTGGATGGCCATGCGAAAATGGCTTATATCGTTTTAGCCTAGTACCATAATCGTTTGTTTGTTGATCATTATGAGGCATGGAATTGTTTTGAAACGATTAGCCATTGGTATGGTTAATCATGATCACACTTTGTGCTATGTATGCAAAAGGGCCAATTGAATCATGGAAATCATGAAATAGGTAAAGCCTACCTTAAAGGCAGATGCTGACAGCAGCAGTGATGTGGATGTGAAAAATCACTAAAAATAGTAGGAATGGTATTAAATAGTGAATAAATTATTTAAATGAACTTTGATGAATCTACTTTCATGTGGAAGAAACGAAACGGTCATATGAGTTATATGTTAAGAGATATTAAAGTTCTCGTGAAACAGGGCCAGAACGGTTTCTGGATCCCCTGTTCCGACTTTGGAAATTCATTGTAAATTAACCAGAGATAATTAGGAGTCATGCCATATATGTATAGATTCTTCTCTGAGTCTAGTTTCTATAGAAAGAAACGACATCAGTATTAAATCCCTGTACAAGGAGATATTCAATTGGTAACGCACGAAGGTCAGTGTAGTCGAACCCTGGGATAGGGGAGACTTTAACTAATAAACTGTACTAATTTGCTTGACCAAAATTCTAGAAAAAAAATCTGTAGATGGACATATGAGTCTAGTTTCAGGGAAAAATTACGAAACAAATTTTCGAGCTTTGAAACTCAAGATATGATTTTTAAGGCGACAGTGACGCAGTGACCAGCTAGTCTGGAAATTTCTAAATGGACTGTGAAAATAGTTAAGTCTGTGTGCACCTTGTGTCCGATTCCGGTAATGGACTCGGGTACGGGGTGTTACAATTTTATTGGTATCAGAGCTACGGTTTAGTCGATTCTAGGACTACCGTAATGCGTTTGGGTCTAGCTATACATGCCATTTTATGTGATTATTTGATAGTGTGGTGATTTCTGACGTTTGAATTTGTGTTTATTTATAGTAATGGATCCTGATCCCAACCGAGCGATAGGCGATGATGTGGAGAGTGTGGCGCTTGCCCCGACAAGGGACAAGATCTTGGCGGACTCTCAACCTGTTGCTAACAATCCGAATGATGAGGCTAGGCAAGCCTTTTATAGCGTGATGAATGATTGGTTCAACCAATACATTCGAACTAATACTGGTGTTCCACAACCTCCATTCCCAACAAACACACCCAAGACCTACAATGCCTCCGTGAATCGACCAAATAAGGTCGAATAAGCCCTCGTTGATGAATCCGAAAACACGGGCTATGAATTCAAAGCTACGGATAACGACGATGCCGAGCAAGCTGAATTTTGGTTGGACAACACTATCCGGTACTCGATGAGCTATCTTGTACACCGATGAATGCCTAAAGTGTGCTATCTCCTTGATACGTGATTACGCCTACTATTGGTGGAGCACTCGACTTGTTGCCCCGAGAGCAAGTAACTTGGGAATTTTTCCAAACCGAGTTTGAAAAAAGTATATCGATCGAGATTTGTTGATCAAAATGTAAGGAATTTCTTGAGCTTAAGCAAGGTTCTATGTCGATTCATCGATTACGAGCGAAAATTTGTTAGACTTAGTAGATACGCTCGAAATGTGTTTCGTCTCGAGGTCGTCATGTAAACGCTCGAGGATGGGCTGAATGAAGACATAAAATGTTCGTTGGCATTCTTGAAATACGAGAGTTCGTAGTACTTGTCGAGCGAGCTTGTAAAGTCAAGAGCTTAGAAAAGAAAAACAAAAGTTGATGTGGAAATTGAGAGTTTCGTAAAAGATCCTCGGAAAGTCTCTTCAACATGAGTCGAAGAAATTTAAAGATGATGTGGGCCGGTCTAGAGGCACTCCGGGCCCTTTTAGACGAGATCGTGATCGACCCCACAATGGTACACGAGGCACTTCGGTCGCCGGTGTTGGGAATGAACGTCGAGACGAACGAGTGTCGACATTGTGGCAAATGGCATTCGAAGTCAGAGGTTCCGTGACCGCTCTGTTACAAGTGCGGATCGGTCGACCACTTTATTAAAGATTGCCCGAGGTTGCCCGAACAAAATACAAATCGAGTGGGAAACCGGTGCTACCACCGCCGAGGTAGACCATCCGGAAATACTGACCAATGCTAGTGGTGGTCGAGAGGATCTAGAGATGCTACGACCAGATCCGAGGCTCGCGCTCTGCTAGGGCTTATGCCATACGCTGCACGTGAGGATGCTTCCTCGCCAGATGTTATTACCGTACTTTCACTCTCTCGATACTAATGTGATTGCTTTAATTGACCCCGGTTCTACTCACTCTTATATATGTGAAACCTTAGCATCCGAAGAAGACTTTACCTATTGAGTCTCATCGAGTTCATAATTCGGTGTCAAATCCCTTGGGTCGTTCGTCTTTGGTCGACAAAGTGTGTAAGAAATGTCCCTAGTAATTCGAGATTCTGTTTTTCGCGGACTTGATGCTTTTGCCGTTCAATGAATTTGATGTTATTCTTGGGTTGGATTGGTTGACCGCAAGATGATGCGGTTGTGAATTGCAAAAGCAAGACTATTGATTTGAGGTGCATAAATAACGAGATGATCCGAGTTGAATCTCTGAGACTTAAAGGGGTTGCCAATGTAATATCATCAATGTTGGCCCGTAAATATGTAAGAAAGGGTGCGAAGCATACCTTGCGTATGTACTTGATGATAAGGAGTTAGAAGTAAAACCCGAATCTGCGCGGTGGTTTGTGATTACCGGATGTTTTTCCCAAGAATTACTGGGTTTGCCACTGTTCGGAGATAGAGTTTGGTATTGAGCTTGTACAGGACCACACCGATTTCGATAGCTCCGTGATCGTATGGCACCAACGGAATTAAAGGAGTTGAAAGCTCGGTTGCAAGAGTTGGTGGATAGAGGTTATGCTCGCCGAGTTTTTCACCTTGGGGTGCACCGGTGTTGTTTGTGAAAAGAAGGACGGAACTATGAGGTTGTGCATCGACTATCGCCACTTAATAAAGTGACAATAAAGAACAAATATCCGCTATCAGCAGATCGATGATTTGTTCGATCAACTGAAGGAGCCTCGGTGTTCTCAAAAATAGATTTGAGATCGGGCTATTATCGATTCATGAATCCGAGATTCGGATATACCCAAACCGCCTTGAGCGAGATATGGTCACTACGAGTTCTTAGTGATGCCGCTTGGGCTCACTAATGCCCTCGCGGTATTTATGGATTTGATGAATCGGATCTTCGGACCGTATTTGGATCGGTTCGTAGTTGTGTTCATTGACGACATCTTGGTCTATTCAAGAGATGAGACCGAACATGCGAGCACCGAGAGTAGTGTTGCAAGTTTTACGGGACAAGCGGTTATACGCTAAGTTCAGCAAGTGCGAGTTCTGGTTAAGAGAGGTTAGCTTCTTGGGTCATGTGGTATCTGTATCGGGTATTCGAGTCGACCCGAGTAAAATTTGAGCCATACTTAACTGGTTACTACCGAGGTTAGCTTTTTGGGGCTTGCCGGTTACTACCGACGGTTTGTAAAAGGATTCTCAATGATAGCCACACCCATGACTTAAACCGCTTGTAAAGATGTCAAGTTTGAATGGACGGAAAAGTGTCGAAAAGTTTCGATCAATTGAAAACTCATTTGACGGAAGCTCCGGTTTAGTGCAGCCGAATCGGCAAAGAGTTTATCATCTATAGTGACGCCTCCCTACTTGGGTTAGGTTGCGATTGATGCAAGAAGGTCGAGTTGTGGCCTACGCGTTGAGACAATTAAAGCCACATGAGAAAAATTATCCGACCCATGATCTCGAATCTGGCCGCCATCGATTCGCCTTAAAGATATGGCGGCATTACTTATTTGGTGAGAAGTGCCATGTGTACTCGGATCACAAAAGTCTCAAATATTTGATGACTCAAAGAGACTTAAATCTGCGACAAAGACGTTGGCTCGAGTTGTTAAAAGATTATGAGCTCGTCATTGATTATCACCCGGAAAGGCTAATGTGGTTGCGGACGCCTTAAGCCGAAATCGCTGTTGCTTTTACGAGCAATGAATGTACACCTGTCTATTCTACCCGACAATGTGTTAGTAGCCGAATTAAAGGCCAAACCATTGTTAACTCATCAAATTCGTGAGGCTCAGAAAGTTGACGATGAGTTGCTTGCAAAATAGTCTGAGTGTGTTCCGAACAAGGAATCGGAGTTTCAAATTGATGATGATGATTGTTTGAGGTTCAGAAGTCGTCTGTGTGTTCCAAAGAATTCGGAACTCATTTCGATAATTCTGAACGAAGCCCATTGTAGCTGAATGGCAATTCACCCGGGGAGTACGAAGATGTACAACGATTTGAAATGTCGGTTTTGGTGGCATGGTATGAAACAAGACATCTCCGACTTTGTTTCGAGATGTTTAATATGTCAACAAGTGAAAGCGGAACATCAAGTGCCTTCAGGATTACTTCAGCCGATCACGATGCCCGAATGGAAATGGGATCGAGTCACAATGGACTTTGTGTCCGACCGCCATTGTCGACAAGTAAGAAGGATGCGATTTGGGTTGTTGTTGATATCTCGACTAAGTCGGCTCACTTTATCCCTCGTATGCACGGATTTTTCATTGGATAAACTAGCTGAATTGTATGCGTTTCTCGATTGTGAGATTACACGGGTACCGATTTACATTGTGTCGGATAGAGATCCGAGGTTCACCTCGTGATTTTGGAAGAAATTGCAAGAAGCTTTGGGTACCAAGTTGCATTTCAGACCGCTTTCACCCTCAAACCGATGGTCAATCCGAGCGGATAATTCGGATACTTGAAGATATGTTGAGATGTTGCATTCTCGAGTTCGGTGGTTCATGGGAGCGGTATTTACCTTTGATTGAATTCGCACAACAATGAGTTTTCAATCAAGTATTAAGACGGCGCCTTACGAGGCTTTGTACGGGCGTAAATGCCGTACACCATTGTTTTGGACCGAGCTCGGTGAAAACAAAATTTTGAGTGGATTTGATTAAAGATGCTGAATGAAGGTAAAGGTAATCCGTGAAAGTCCGAAGGCGGCCACAGATCGTCGTAAATCGTGACGCAGATTTGAAACGAAAGGACATTGAGTATCGTGGGAGATAAAGTGTTTCTTAAAGTTTCGCCTTGGAAAAGATACTCGATTCGGCCGTAAGGGCAAGTTGAGCCGAGATTCATTGGGCGTCTGAAATCTCTCGAACGAGTTGGCCCGATTGCGTATCGCTTGATTTTGCCCCGAACTCGAAAAGATTCACAACGCCTTCCACGCTTCAATGCTTCGACGCTATAGATCTGATCCGTCGCACGTAATTAGTCCATCGAGGTTGAAATTCAAGCCAATATGAGTTATGAAGAAGAACCGATTCGTATCCTAGCTCGTGAAGTAAAAGAGTTGCGAAACAAAAGGGTTCCGCTAGTGAAAGTGTTATGGCTTAAACACGAAATAGAAGAAGCTACTTGGGAACCCGAGAACTCTATGAAAGAGCGATACCCAAATCTATTTACGGTAAGATTTTCGGGACGAAAATTTCTTAAGTGGGGAGAGTTGTGTGACCTTAAAACGACCCTAGTCGGAATGTGGTTTCGGACCACAAAACCGAGGCATAAAAATAATTTAATATTTATTTTATTTCCTATAATGTGTGTTAACTCATGTGTGACATTTTGATGTTTTGATTTAGAGCTATAAATGTGAATTTCACTAGAAAGGACCTAGTAGTAAACTTTGAAAGTATGATGAGGAAATGTGTGATGACTAATTAAAGCATGCATGCAAAACAATGGACTTGCATGTCAAATTCCCCCCCCCAATAGCTAGTGGCCGCCCATGACAAGGAATTATGGGCAAAATCATGTCATGAAACATGTTTGGTAAGTGGGTTATGTTGGAATGAATAAAATAAGGAGTATGGAATAAAAAAAAATGTGTGTGTGAAGGCTTCTCTCCCTCCCCATTGCCGTGTAGGTAGGAAAGAAAACAAAAAATTTTGTTCATCCATTTCACTCTCTTTTTGGCCGAAAATACTAAGGATAAGGAAGGAGTTTTGCTTCATGCTTGGTTTGGAAGAGGATTAGGAAGGGGTTTGGCTATACTTGCATCAAGATTAAGGTATGTTTGATGTTGTGCCATGAGATTCATGCATGTTTTTGGTTGCTAACTTGATGTTCTTATTAGCCCATGGTTCAAATCTTTGTTATATCATGGGGATGGTATTTGGCCAAGGTGGATTTTGAGTTAATGCCATTTCATGTTAAATATGAAGCTTGATGATGATACATGTGATGGTGGATTGAGGACTCTTAGATTTTCTTTAAGCATTTTTGAATGAGATACTAAGTTCTTTGTGTAATCATGACCAAAATTATGGTGTCGTGATGTATTCGCCATGGTACATCCATAAGTGTGATTTATGCTCATTGCATGGAAAGTAAGATTTGTGTTTCAAATCATGTTCATGTTTAGTTACAATCAACTTGAGATTCGGCTCTAGCATAGATATATGTATATATGTTTGAGCATGATGTATTGGTATGACATATATATACTATCTCAAGGTATATACTTACTTATGATGATGTTTGGTTATGAAGGAAATGATAGATGTGTATTGAGTTACAATATGGAATGCATTAGTTAGTAAAATGTATGCTGTTTTTGTGTGGTAATAAGTGTATAATTGGCCTCAACATGGACATGCATATTCGCCACATGAGGGGAAATTGGTGTGCATGCATTCGGTTAGAGGCAAGCATATTGATGCCTATTCTTGGCTTAGAAAATTCGCTAAGAGGAATATTAACTAATGTGTTGAGTTCGATTCATGATTCGTACATATGCGACTTTGATGCCTAATGAGTATATATATTGGCTAAGTACCTTGAATTCTCTTCGATGCTCAAATGATTAAATCAATTTATTTGTCAAATTAAGCTCAAGAGCAAAGGGAGCTAAATCCGATAAAGGGAAGGAAAAAGTAGTCGAGTAGTCGTTAAATCGCTCGACAACATCCAAGGTAAGTACTTGAGTAATAGAGCTTAAATTCTGAATTGATTAGATCATGTTTAAAGCAAATTAAAATCATGCTCTTTGTGTGTGGCTATTGAGCCGAAACTTCAAGTGTGAATAGTGCCTTGTGTTTGAGTTTTGCTAATGAAAATGAAATACGAATGTGTCATAATTTATTGATAATTGTGCTCGGTTATTCGAATGATGTCCGGGCTAAGTCCCGAAGGCTTTGTGCTAAGTGACTATATCCGGACTAGGATCCGAAGGCATTCGTGCGAGTTAATAAATCCGGGCTAAGACCGATGGCATTTGTGCAAGTTACTAAACCCGAGTTAATTTCCGAAGGCATTCGTGCGAGTCACTATAACCGGGCTCCGTCCCGAAGGCATTTGAGCGAGTCGTTAGATCCGGTTAAATTCCGAAGGTACGTGATTCGAGAATGAGCGATCTTGCTATAAAATTTTCAGTTAATACGCTTGAAAAATTCCAGCAATGAGGTATGTTCGTATGTGCTTGAATTAGTTGATTCCCTTCGAATAATATTCGCTCAGTCGAGTAATGGGTTTCCGGTATTTGGCTAAGATGATCCCTTATGTATGAACATAGGGGTTGGAATGTGAAATGAGTATGATATTGAGAATTTGTGCATATGAAATTATACGTTAGCTTTATGAATGCTATGCTTTTGTCGTGCTGGAATCTCTTGCTCAAACTTACTAAGCATAAATTGCTTACTCCGTCTTCTCTGTTTCTCTGTTTTATAGATTTTGCTTGTTAGCTATCGGATTCGGGATCATCGAAGTCGAAGTCATCCACACTATCAAAGCCCCCATTTTGGTACAATTTTGGTTGAACTTTGAAATGGCATGTATAGGACTACCCTTTTGTTGAAGGTCATGTACCTTTCGGTTTGTGTAAACTTGGATGGCCATGCGAAAATGGCTTATATATCGTTTTAGCCTAGTACCATAATCGTTTGTTTGTTGATCATTATGAGGTATGGAATTGTTTTGAAACGATTAGCCATTGGGATGGTTAATCATGATCACACTTTGTGCTATGTATGCAAAAGGGGCCAATTGAATCATGGAAATCATGAAATAGGTAAAGCCTACCTTAAAGGCAGATGCTGACAGCAGCAGTGATGTGGATGTGAAAAATCACTAAAAATAGTAGGAATGGTATTAAATAGTGAATAAATTATTTAAATGAACTTTGATGAATCTACTTTCATGTGGAAGAAACGAAACGGTCATATGAGTTATATGTTAAGAGATATTAAAGTTCTCGTGAAACAGGGCCAGAACGGTTTCTGGATCCCCTGTTCCGACTTTGGAAATTCATTGTAAATTAACCAGAGATAATTAGGAGTCATGCCATATATGTATAGATTCTTCTCTGAGTCTAGTTTCTATAGAAAGAAACGACATCAGTATTAAATCCCTGTACAAGGAGATATTCAATTCGTAACGCACGAAGGGCAGTGTAGTCGAACCCTGGGATAGGGGAGACTTTAACTAATAAACTGTACTAATTGGCTCGACCAAAAATTCTAGAAAAAAATCTGTAGATGGACATATGAGTCTAGTTTCAGGGAAAAATTATGAAACAAATTTTTGAGCTTTGAAACACAAGATATGATTTTTAAGGCGACAGTGATGCAGTGACCAGCTAGTCTGGAAATTTCTAAATGGACTGTGAAAATAGTTAAGTCTGTGTGCACCATGTGTCCGATTCCGGTAACGGACTCGGGTACGGGGTGTTACATATTTTTTTTATGTTGAGATATGAGATAACAAGTTTAGCTCATAGATTGAGTGATGGAAATGTTATGATTTATTGAGTTAAATTTGATAACTGAAAGGTTGTTTATTTAAATTGTTGGACATATGAGATATGAATACATATGCCTATGTAATGTTTTCTTGTAGTTCAGTTTAAAAAGGTCAAATCGTTGGTTTAATGAGTGATTATAAAATGTGTTATATATATAAGTAGTTATATGTTTCGCTATGGTATTTGACTATTTTGGCTCGATTTTGAATGACAAAGAATGTATATGATCTAATTGTTATATGGAAGTTAAATTGGATGATCAATTATTGAATAAATTAATTGGTTGTATATATGAATTATAAGCATGATAATTAGCATGCAAATTAGATATGTGATTCAAATATATGATTTTTACTTGTATGAATAAGAGGTTGGTTTATTAATTTATTTCGGAAAATTTTATAAAGGAGAATACATTACTGGGCACATGAATTGTAATGAATGTCTGTTTTGAACTGTGTTTTGTTCAGTAATTCCTTGTAAACTTAATTCGGTGACGGATACGGGATAGGGGTGTTACAGATTGTAACTTTGTTGAGCTAACAGTAGTCAATGCATAATCTCATAAATCCGTCCTTTTACTTAACAAACAAAACCGGTGCATCCTAAGGTGAAAAGCTAGGTCGAGCAAAACCCTTCTTAGTCAACTTTTGCAACTATGTTTTCAACTCTTTTAACTCTGTAGGAGCCATTCTATGAGGTGCTATAGATATCAGTGTTGTTCCCGGTACAAGTTCTACAGTAAATTCAACTTCTCTGATCGGCGGTAATCCAGGTAACTCCTCTAGAAACACATCAGAATATTCACAAACCACTATACTGATTCAAGCTTCAATTCAGACACTTTAGTATCCAATACATAAGCAAGGCAAGCATTATAACCTTTTCTCATATATTTCTATGCTAACATCGTTGATATCATAATAGGCAACCTGTTTGAATTATCTGATTCAATACGAAGCATCTCACCATTCTAACATTTCAATACAATAAGCTTTTGTCAACAATTTACCACAGCATCATGCAAAGTTAGCCAATCCATGTCCAATATCACATCGAATTCATCGAAAGGTAATAACATCACATCAGCTAAAAAACTGTAACCCCAAGTCATCAACGGACAGTTCTTGCAAACCTTATCAGCTAGTACATATTGGCCTAGAGGGTTCGACACTTTAACCACGAATTCAGTGGACTCAATAGGTAAATTGTTTCTAGACACCAAATTTGTGCAAACATATGAATAGGTCGTTCTGGGATCAATCAAAGCAGATACATCAATATCATAAAGAGAGAAAGTACTACTAATAACATTTGGCACAAAAGCATCTTCGCTTGCACTAATAGCATAAGCCCTAGCTGGTGCCCGTGCCTCAGATCTCACAACAGAGTCTTTCGTTACACCACGACCACCACTCACATTTTTAGGATTACGAGGTGGTCTACCTCTCGCAACAGTATTGCTCGACCTCGTGGTCTGAGCTTTCTCTTTCTCGAATTTCTCTGGGCAATCTCTAAGATAGTGGTCAAAAGAACCACATATGAAACACGCTCCGCTCTTCATTTGACACTCACCATAATTGGCTAGTTACAGTGCCTACACTCTGGTATGATGTTTCTAATACCACCCACACTCGCTACAGATGTAGCCTGGGGTTTAAGACTGGAGCGTCTTGTATCTCTATCTCTATTAGAATGTCCCATAGAAGCAGTGGAATAGTAGTGATGTTATTTATATTTCTTCAATGCTGATTGATATGATTTTCCCGTCAATCTCTTTCTCGAATCTCTAGCTTCAAATTCAGTGTATCTTTTTTCTTTACTTAGCTCTTCATCTTTATGTGTCCAATCAACCAGTACAACAAATTCTTTCAACTCAAGCATCCTGACTAATAGCTTTATATCTTCATTTAATCCATCTTCAAACTGTTTACACATTACAGTCTCAGTCAGAATACAGTCTCGAGCATATTTACTTAATCAAACAAATTCTCATTCATATTCAGACACTGACATGCGACCCTGCTTGAGCTCTAGAAATTTTTTACATTTTTTATCCAGAAACCTCTGACTAATGTATTTATTTTGGAATTTGTGACACCCCTAATGTGACCCTAGTCGGAGAGTGGTTTCGGGACCACGAAACCGAGTCACAAGAATAATTAGGTGTTATATTCCGTGCTTATTGTACGTGGAATTTGTATGCGTAAATATTTCGTGTCTCGATTTTTATTAATTAGGTGCAAATTTATAAGAAAGGACCCATGTGCTAGGACTTGAAAATGTGATAGGTGTATTTTTAAGTGGCCTAATAATGCATGAAGTGAAATAAATGGAGTTGCATGTCAATTATCCCATTCCCTAAGGTGGATGGCGGCCATGACAAATTATGGGCAAGGGAAACATGTTCCCAACATGTTTTACTAATGGATGATGTTAGAAATAATAAACAACTAAGCATGGGTGAGAAAAGAATGAAAAAAAATGTGTGAGAGAGTAGCATCCCCCATTGCCGTGCAACCAAGAAGAGAAAACAAAAAATTTGTTCATGCTTGCTCTCTCCTTTTGGCCAAAAATACTAAGAGGAAGAAGGATTTTTGCTTCATTTCCTTTGTTTAGAAGAGATCTAGAAGGAGATTTGGCTAAATTTGCATCAAGATTAAGGTATGTATGAGGTTGTGTTGGGAGTTTCATGCATGTTTTGGTTGCTAACTTGATGTGCATGTTAGCCATGGCTCAAATCTTTGTTATGCCATGGAAATGGTATTTGGCCAAAGTTGTTATGGTGATAAAGCCATTGCATGCTAAGTGTGAAGCTTGATGATGATGCATGCAATGATGGATTGTCTACTCTTGAGTAAGATTTTGAGTTTTCTTTTGTTTTATCATGATTAAAGTTGAAAAGGAGCATAATTGTCATATTCGCCATGATGCATTCATGAGCATGGTTCATGCTTCTTGCATGTTAGTTAAAATTTGTGTTTTGGATGGCTATGGACACCTTGAAATTTGCCATGCTCATATATGTATATATATGTTTGCACATGATGTTTTGGTTATGAAGGAAGTGATGAATAAGTTTGTTTAAAGAAGAAGATGTTGAAGAATAATTGTGAAATTGCAAGCACAATTCGCCTAGCACACATATAAGTGCTTGATGCTATATTATAAGTTTTGAGCCACAATATGCAAAGCATTAACTAGTAAAATGCATGCTGTTTTTGTGAGGTATTAAGTGCATAATTGGCCTCAACATGTACATGAATATTCGGCCTTGGGTAGCCTATTGAAGGCCTTAGCATTTCCTTGATGCTCGAATAAATTGTATTGAATTGCTTGATGTAGTATAAAATGTGCATGACCATTGTGTATTCAAGCTAAAGGGTGGCTATATGACCCTTTAAACTCCTTGTCATATTCGCCATAAGCTAGCACAATGAGGTTTTAATAAATTGAATTTGTTTGAATTAGCTCAAGAGCTTAGAGGGCCACAATTGGACAAGGGAAGGAGAAAGTGATCGAATAGCCGAAAAAGCCGTTCGACAACATCCGAGGTAAGTCCTCAAGAAGTGACCCTACTTGAATTATGTGAAATAAAGTATGGATGTGTATTGATTATTGATTATGTATGTATGAGCATTTGAATTCTACCGGGCTAAGTCCCGGCGAATATGCTTGTGATTATATTTGCGTTTGAGCCTTAGTAACGAAAATGAAATATGTATGTCCAATGATTATTGATGTATGTGTACATGAGAAATTGAATGATATCCGGCTAAGCCCAAGACAATTATGTGGAAATTATATCCGGTTAAGACCAAGGCAATTGTGCAAGTGGCTATATCAGGGCTAAGACCAAGGCATTCGTATGAAGTCATTCTATCCGGCTAAGACCAAGGCATTTGTGCACATGGTTATATCCGGTTATATTCAAGAATCTTGGGCTGGAGGTGAGTGTTGGTTGCTGTAATAAATTCAATTAGTACACCGAAAAGCCCAAAGAATAAGGTACGTTTATATGTGCATTGAAAGTCGACACGTTTGAGCAACATTCGCTCAATCGACTAATGAATTTCAGTTATTGACTTGATTGATACTTTGTGAAAGTATATAATGATGAAGTGTGAAATAAGAATGTGTATTAATGAAATGATGCATTTGGCTATGTGAATGTATTGCTGTAATTAGAGTTGATTATATTCCTTGAGACTTACTAAGCACAAAAATGCTTACCCATTACTTTGGCTCTCTGTTTTATAGATTTCGCCGATAGCAATCGGATTCGGGATCAATAAAGTCAAGTCATCCACACTATCAACGCCTCTATTTTGGTATAAATTTTGTTTGAACTTTGAAATGGCATGTATAGGACTACCCCTGTTAGTTTAAAAATGTGGTGATGTATATGTATACGGCCATGCGAAAATGGCTCGTAAAAAGGAAGCATGAATTTAGACTATTTGTGGTTTGTATGTATATATTTGGTGTCATGATGTGGCTATGGATTGGAAATGGGAATGTTGGTCACATGATCAGCCATTGGCATGGTTAAAATGATCATATATGAACCTATGTATGGCAAGACTAGTTGGTTCATGGAGACTACCAAATAGGTAAGACCTACCTTAAAAAGCAGAATCTTGCCAGCTGCAGTGTCGTGAATGTGAAAAATCACCAAAATTCATAGGAATGGTATTAAATAGTGAATAAGCTATGTAAATTAACCTTGATGAGTCTATTTTCATATGGAAGAAACGAAATGGTCATAGGAGTTACATGTTAAGAGATATTGAAGCTATTGTGAAACAGGGCCAGAACGGTTTCTTTCTGGCCCCCTGTCGCAACTTTAAAAATTTACTATAAATTATCCAGAAAGAATTAGGAGACATACCTTATATGTACAGATTCCATTTTGAGTCTAGTTTCATTAGAAGCAAACGGCACCAGCATTAAAGCCCTGTACAGAGAGATATTCAAGTTATACCGCGCGAAGGTGAGAGCAGTCGATCCCTGTAACATGGGTGACTTTAACTAATAAACTGTACCAATTGGCCCGACCAAAAATTCTAGAAATAAATCCATGGATGGATATATGAGTCTAAATTCAGGAAAATTTACGAAACCAGTTTCTGAGTTTTGAAACTCGAGATATGATTTTTAAGCGAAGGTGACGCAGTCTTCCACTGACCGAAATGTCAAATTGGTGGGCAAAACATGTGATCTTGGTTTGTTAACCCTCGTGTCCGATACGGCGATGGTCTCGGGTTCAGGGTGTTACAATTTTATTGGTATCGAGCCATGGTTTAGTCGATTCTAGGACTACCGTGATGTGTTTGGGGTCTAGCTATACATGCCATTAAATGATGAATCGATAGTGTGGTGATTTTCGACAATTTGACTTTGTGTTTGTTTATAGCAATGGATCCCGATCCCAACCGAAGCGATAGCTGATGATGTGGAGAGTGTGGCGCTGCTCCGCGCAAGGGACAGCGCCGGCGGACTCTCAACCTATGGCCACAATCCGAATGACGAGGCTAGGCAAGCCTTTTATAGTGTGATGAACGAATGGTTTAATCAATACATTCGAACTAACACTACTGTTCCACAACCTCCATTCCCGACAAATGCAACCCCGCACCTACAATACCTCGGTGACTGACCAAATAAGGTCAAGTAAGCCCCAATCGATAGGATTCAAAACATGGGGCCACTGAATTTAAGGCTACGGATGATGATGATGCCGAAGCGAGCTGAATTTTGGTTGGATAACACTATCCGGGTGCTCGATGAGCTATCCTGTACACCGATGAGTGCTTAAAGTGTACCATCTCCTTGCTACGTGAGTTCGCCTACTATTGGTGGAGTACTCGACTTACGTGGTGCCTAGAGAGCAAGTGACTTGGGAATTCTTTCAAAACGAGTTCAAAAAAGTATATCATCGAGATTCATCGACCAAAAGCGGAGGGAATTTCTTGATCTTAAGCAAGGTTCTATGTCCGTTATCGACTACGAACGAAAGTTTGTGAGGCTTAGCCAGACTGCGAGAATGCATTTCGTCCAAGCTATTATGTGTAAACACTTGAGGATGGGCTGAATAATGATATAAGGATGTTTGTTGGCATTCTCGAGATACGAGAGTTCAGTAGTACTTGTTGAGCGAGCTTGTAAAGTCAAGAGCTTAGAAAGGAGAAACAAAAAGTGATGTGGGAACCGGAGAATTCGAAGAGGTCCTCGGAAAGTCTCTTCAACAAGCATCGAAGAGATTTCGAGATGATGCGAGCCGGTCTAGAGGCGTTTGGGCTTTTCTAGACGAGGACGCGATCGACCCGTGACCACACGAGTCACTTCGATCGCCGATGGTGGAAATGATCACCGAGAGAGGGCGAGTGTCCACATTGTAGCAAATGGCATTCGGGGAGCTGTTGGTTTCGTGATCGCTCTCGCTATAAGTGTGGATCGACCGACCACTTTATGAAGGATTGCCCGAGGATGCTTGAGCAGAATGTGAGTCGAGTGGAAACCCGGTGCTACCATCGCCGAGGTAGGCCACCCGTAAATATGGGCAATGTCGTTGGCGGACGAGAGGACCTAGAGATGCTACCATCGATCCGAGGCTCGTGCTCTGCTAGGACTTATGCCATACTGGCACGCGAGGATCTTGCCTCTCCGGATGTCATTACGGTACTTTCACTCTTTTCAATAAAATGTGATTGCTTTGATTGACCCCGGTTCTACTCATTCGTATATATGAGAAACCTTAGCATCCAAGAAGACTTTGCCTATCGAGTCTCGAGTTTGTAATTCGGTGTCAAACCCTTGGGTCATTACGTGCTTGTCAACAAAGTGCAAGAAAAGTCCCCTAGTGTTCCGAGGTTCTTGTTTTCCGCGGACTTGATGCTTTTGCCGCTCGATGAGTTCGACGTTATTCTTGGTTTGGATTGGTTGACCATGCACGATGCGGTTGTAAATTGCAAGAGCAAGACTATCGATTTGAGGAGCGCGAATAACAAGATAATTCGGGTTGAGTCTACAGACTTAAAGGGGTTGCCAGCTGTAATATCAGCGATGTTGGCCCAGAAATATGTAAGAAAAGGGTGTGAAGCGTACCTTGCGTACATGCTCGATGACAAGGAATCAGAAAAGAAACCCGAATCTGTGTCGTGGTTTGTGAATACCGGATGTTTTCCCCAAGAATTGCGGGTTTACCACTGTTCGGGAAGTAGAATTTGGCATCGAATTGGTACCGGTACCACTCAATTTTGATAGCTCCGTATCGTATGGCACCAACGAATTAAAGGATTTGAAAGCTCGGTTGCAAGAATTGGTGGATAGAGGTTTTGCTCGCTTGAGTTTTTCGCCTTTGGGTGCGCCAAGATTGTTCGTGAAGAAGAAGGATGGAACCATGCGGTACGTGATCGACTATCGTCGACTTAATAAAGCGACGATAAAGAACAAATATCCGTTGCCACGTATTGATGACTTGTTCGATCAATCAAGGGAGCCTCGGTGTTCTCGAAAATAGATTTGAGATCGGGCTATTATCAATTGCGAATCCGAGATTGGACGTACCCAAGCGCCTTCGTAAGCGAGATATGGTCACTATGAGTTCCTAGTGATACCGTTTGGGCTCACTAATGCCCTGCGGTATTTATGGATTTAATGAATCGGATCTTCGACCATATTTGGATCGATTAAGTAGTCGTGTTCATTGATGACATCTTGGTCTATTCAAGAAATGAGACCGAACATGCTGAACACTGCGGTTAGTGCTACAAATTTTACGGGATAAGCAATTATATGCTAAGTTCAAGAAGTGTGAGTTCGTTAAGAGAGGTTAGCTTCTTGGGTCATGTGGTATCTCAGATCGGGTATTCGAGTCGACCGAATAAAATTTCAGCCATACTTAATTGGAAGCCTCGAGAAATATTATCGAGGTTCTGAGCTTTTTGGGGCTTTAGGTTATTACCGACGATTTGTAAAGGATTCTCAACGATAGCCACGCCGATGACGGTTACTCCAAAAGATGTTAAGTTCGAATGGACGGAGAAATGTCAAAAAGTTTCGATCAACTGAAAACTTATCGATTGAAGCCCCAATTCTAGTGCAACCCGAGTCCAAGAAAGAATTTGTCATCTATAGCGACGCCCCTCCTTGGGTTAGGTTGTGTATTGATGCAAGAGGGTCGAGTTGTGGCCTATGCGTCGAGGCAATTAAAGCCACATGAGAAAAATTATCCGACTCATGATCTCGAATTGGCGCCATCGTGTTCGCCTTTAAAGATATGGCGACATTACTTAATTGGTGAAAGGTGCCATGTGTACTCGGATCACAAAAGTCTCAAATATTTGATGACCCAAAGAGACTTAAATCTGCGACAAAGACGTTGGCTCGAGTGTTAAAGGATTATGAGTGATCATTGACTATCACCGGAAAGGCGAATGTGGTTGCGGATGCCTTGAGTCGTAAATCATTATTTGCTTTACGAGCGATGAACGTGTACTTGTCTGTCCAATCCGATAGTGTGTTAGTAGCCGAATTGAAAGCCAAACCACTGTTGACACACCAAATTCGAGAAGCTCAGAAAGTCGACGACGAGTTGGTTGCAAAACGGGCCGAGTGTGTTCGAACAAGGACTCGGAGTTTCAAATCGACGATGACGATTGTTTGAGGTTCAAAAGTCGTCTGTGTGTTCCAAAGAATTGAACTCATTTCGATAATTCGAATGAAGCCCATTGTAGCCGAATGGCAATCCACCCGGGAGTACGAAGATGTACAATGATTTGAAACGCCGCTTTGGTGGCATGGTATGAAACGAGACATCTCCGACTTTGTTTCGAGATGTTTAATATGCCAACAAGTGAAAGCGAACATCAGTGCCTTCGTGGATTACTTCACCAATCACGATACCCGAGTGGAAATGGGATCGAGTCATAATGGACTTTGTATCCGGACCGCCATTGTCAACAAGTAAGAAGGATGCGGTTTGGGTCGTGGTTGATAGATTGACTAAGTCGGCTCACTTTGTCCCCGACGCACGGATTTTTCAATGGACAAATTAGCCGAATTGTACGTTCTCGATTGTGAGATTACACGGGTGCCTATTTCCATCGTGTGGGATAGAGATCCGAGATTTACCTCACGATTTTGGAAAAAGTTGCAAGAAGCTTTGGGTACCAAGTTGCATTTCAAAGACCGCTTTCACCCCCAAACCGATGGTCAATCCGAGCGGATAATTCAGATACTTGAGGATATGTTAAGATGTTGCGTCCTCGAGTTTAGTGGTTCATGGGAACGGTATTTGCCGTTGATTGAATTCGCTTACAACAACGACTTTCAATCAAGTATTAAGATGGCACCCTACGAGGCCTTGTACGGTCGTAAATGCCGTACACCATTGTTTTGGACCGAGCTCGGTGAAAGCAAGATTTTCGGGTGGATTTGATTAGAGATGCTGAATGAAAGTGAAAGTAATCCGTGAAAGTCTCAAGATAGCCTCCGATCGTCGTAAGTCGACGCGGATCTGAAGCGTAAGGATATCGAGTATCGTGGGTGATAAAGTGTTTCTCAAGGTATCGCCTTGGAAAAAGATACTCGATTCGCCATAAGGGCAAGCCGAGCCCGAGGTTCATTGGGCCATATGAGATATCCGAGCGAGTCGGTCCAAGAGCATATCGTTTGATTTTGCCCCGAACTCAAAAGGTTCACGATGTCTTTCACGCTTCGATGCTTCGACGCTATAGATCCGATCCATCGCATGTGATTAGTCCATCAGAAATTGAAATTCAAGCTAATATGAGTTATGAGGAAGAACCGATTCGTATCCTATCACGAGAAGTGAAAGAGTTGCGAAACAAGCGGGTTCCGCTAGTGAAAGTGTTATGGCCCAAGCACGGGATAGAAGAAGCTACTTGGGAGACCGAGAACTCTATGAAAGAGCGATATCCAAACCTATTTGCCGGTAAGATTTTCGGGGACGAAAATCTCTTAAATGGGGAGAGTTGTGACACCCTAATGTGACCCTAGTCGGAGAGTGGTTTCGGGACCACGAAACCGAGTCACAAGAATAATTAGGTGTTATATTCCGTGCTTATTGTATGTGGAATTTGTATGCGTAAATATTTCGTGTCTCGATTTTTATTAATTAGGTGCAAATTTATAAGAAAGGACCCATGTGCTAGGACTTGAAAATGTGATAGGTGTATTTTAAGTGGCCTAATAATGCATGAAGTGAAATAAATGGAGTTGCATGTCAATTATCCCATTCCCTAAGGTGGATGGCCGACCATGACAAATTATGGGCAAGGGAAACATGTTCCCAACATGTTTTACTAATGGATGATGTTAGAAATAATAAACAACTAAGCATGGGTGAGAAAAGAATGAAAAAAATGTGTGTGAGAGAGTAGCATCCCCCATTGCCGTGCAACCAAGAAGAGAAAACAAAAAATTTGTTCATGCTTGCTCTCTCCCTTTTGGCCAAAAATACTAAGAGGAAGAAGGATTTTGCTTCATTTCCTTTGTTTAGAAGAGATCTAGAAGGAGATTTGGCTAAATTTGCATCAAGATTAAGGTATGTATGAGGTTGTGTTGGGAGTTTCATGCATGTTTTGGTTGCTAACTTGATGTGCATGTTAGCCATGGCTCAAATCTTTGTTATGCCATGGAAATGGTATTTGGCCAAAGTTGTTATGGTGATAAAGCCATTGCATGCTAAGTGTGAAGCTTGATGATGATGCATGCAATGATGGATTGTCTACTCTTGAATAAGATTTTGAGTTTTCTTTTGTTTTATCATGATTGAAGTTGAAAAGGAGCATGATTGTCATATTCGGCCATGATGCATTCATGAGCATGGTTCATGCTTCTTGCATGTTAGTTAAAATTTGTGTTTTGGATGGCTATGGACACCTTGAAATTCGGCCATGCTCATATATGTATATATATGTTTGCACATGATGTTTTGGTTATGAAGGAAGTGATGAATAAGTTTGTTTAAAGAAGAAGATGTTGAAGAATAATTGTGAAATTGCAAGCACAATTGCCTAGCACACATATAAGTGCTTGATGCTATATTATAAGTTTTGAGCCACAATATGCAAAGCATTAACTAGTAAAATGCATGCTGTTTTTGTGAGGTATTAAGTGCATAATTGGCCTCAACATGTACATGAATATTCGGCCTTGGGTAGCCTATTGAAGGCCTTAGCATTTCCTTGATGCTCGAATAAATTGTATTGAATTGCTTGATGTAGTATAAAATGTGCATGACCATTGTGTATTCAAGCTAAAGGGTGGCCATATGACCATTTAAACTCCTTGTCATATTCGCCATAAGCTAGCACAATGAGGTTTTAATAAATTGAATTTGTTTGAATTAGCTTAAGAGCTTAGAGGGCCACAATTGGACAAGGGAAGGAGAAAGTGATCGAATAGCCGAAAAAGCCGTTCGACAACATCCGAGGTAAGTCCTCAAGAAGTGACCCTACTTGAATTATGTGAAATAAAGTATGGATGTGTATTGATTATTGATTATGTATGTATGAGCATTTGAATTCTACTAGGGCTAAGTCCCAAGGCGAATATGCTTGTGATTATATTTGCGTTTGAGCCTTAGTAACGAAAATGAAATATGTATGTCCAATGATTATTGATGTATGTGTACATGAGAAATTGAATGATATCGGCTAAGCCCAAGACAATTATGCTGGAAATTATATCCGGTTAAGACCAAGGCAATTGTGCAAGTGGCTATATCGGGCTAAGACCAAGGCATTCGTATGAAGTCATTCTATCCTGCTAAGACCAAGGCATTTGTGCACATGGTTATATCCGGTTATATTCAAGAATCTTGGGCTGAGGTGAGTGTTGGTTGCTGTAATAAATTCAATTAGTACACCAAAAGCCCAAAGAATAAGGTACGTTTATATGTGCATTGAAAGTCGACACGTTTGAGCAACATTCGCCAATCGACTAATGAATTTCAGTTATTGACTTGATTGATACTTTGTGAAAGTATATAATGATGAAGTGTGAAATAAGAATGTGTATTAATGAAATGATGCATTTGGCTATGTGAATGTATTGCTGTAATTAGAGTTGATTATATTCCTTGAGACTTACTAAGCATAAAAATGCTTACCCTGCTACTTTGGCTCTCTGTTTTATAGATTTCGCCGATAGCAATTGGATTCGGGATCAATAAAGTCAAGTCATCCACACTATCAACGCTCTATTTTGGTATAAATTTTGTTTGAACTTTGAAATGGCATGTATAGGACTACCCCGTTAGTTTAAAAATGTGGTGATGTATATGTATACGCCATGCTAAAATGGCTCGTAAAAAGGAAGCATGAATTTAGACTATTTGTGGTTTGTATGTATATATTTGGTGTCATGATGTGGCTATGGATTGGAAATGGGAATGTTGGTCACATGATCAGCCATTGGCATGGTTAAAATGATCATATATGAACCTATGTATGGCAAGACTAGTTGGTTCATGGAGACTACCAAATAGGTAAGACCTACCTTAAAAACAGATGCTGCCAGCTGCAGTGTCGTGAATGTGAAAAATCACCAAAATTCGTAGGAATGGTATTAAATAGTGAATAAGCTATGTAAATTAACCTTGATGAGTCTATTTTCATATGGAAGAAACGAAATGGTCATAGGAGTTACATGTTAAGAGATATTGAAGCTATTGTGAAACAGGGCCAGAACGGTTTCTTTCTGGCCCCCTATTGCAACTTTAAAAATTTACTATAAATTATACAGAAAGAATTAGGAGACATACCTTATATTTACAGATTCCATTTTGAGTCTAGTTTCATTAGAAGCAAACGGCACCAGCATTAAAGCCCTGTACAGAGAGATATTCAAGTTATACTGCGCGAAGGTCAGAGCAGTCGATCCCTGTAACATGGGTGACTTTAACTAATAAACTGTACCAATTGGCCCGACCAAAAATTCTAGAAATAAATCCATGGATGGATATATGAGTCTAAATTCAGGGAAAATTTACGAAACCAGTTTCCGAGTTTTGAAACTCGAGATATGATTTTTAAGGCGAAGGTGACGCAGTCTTCCAGCCTGACTGGAAATGTCAAATTGGTGGGCAAAACATGTGATCTTGGTTTGTTAACCCCTCGTGTCCGATACCGGCGATGGTCTCGGGTTCAGGGTGTTACAGAATTCGACTTGAAAGAAATCCCAAGTAATCCTCTCTCTCGACACTATAGAAGTCAATGTATTCTACCACTGGTAAGCTGAGTCTCTTAGTAGAGATACTACACACTTCACACATTCAATCGGTGAACAAGATAACTCGTCAAAAACCCTGATGGTATTCTCTAACTAGAATTCAGCTGTCTTAGGATCATCTTTAATAGTAGCTCAGAATTCTTCAGCCCTGTGCTTATGAATCTTATCAATAGGAGGATTACTAAATCTATTGGTTTCGTACCTTGAGGAATAAAGGGAACTAGTTGGGGAACAGGAGGGGGTGGAGGTTGTCGAGTAGCCGGGTTCGTCTGTACGAACTCGGTGAACCACTCATTCATCACTTAGAAAAAGGATTCCTTAGCCTCTCCTTCCCGGCCTTTAGATATGGGCCTCTTACCACTCGAAGCTACTCCATGAATGGAGGCTTGAGCGTTACTCTCTATTTCACTGAAATCAGCTCGGTTGGATGCCATTGCTATATAAAAACCTGTTTTAAAATGGTTATGAGATATCACACTATAACAGGTTATATAATGGCATGTATAGTTATACTTGTATACGCTATGCTCAGCCTGAGAATTGACTAAACCATAGCTCTGATACCAATAAATGTAACATCTTTAACCCAAATCTATCGCCAGAACAAGGTTACAGAGTATTACCAAAGTTTACAATTTAAACGGATAGAAAATTCAAACATTTCATAACATACAGCATTCATGTCAAAAACCAATCATAATTATGCATATTGTCTTTAATACGAGCCCTCGAGGCCCAAAATACACCTAAGAAACAAATCGGGACTAAATAAAAAATTTAGAAAATTTTTTAGAAACCCATAAAATTTTAAAAACTGTAGGGTCACATGACCAAGAGGCACGCCCGTGTCTTAGGCCATGTGGGCATTCAAAATAGGGACACACGGCTATGTCCAATCCCGTATCCGTGCCTGTGTAACTCACTAACTTGTGCCACACGACCAAGCCATACGCCCATGTGCTAAGTCATGTGAGCAAACTGACTTGCGCTCGTTAAAAGATACAGGGGACACACGGCCGTGTCACTTGGCCGTGTGTTACACACGGCTGAGACACATGCCTGTGTCTCTGCCCGTGTAGACAAAAATAAGCCATTTTACAAGCCACATTTCTCACCCAATTTGGCATCCACCTACACTCAACATTTTTCATATACACAAATCATAATTAGACATTCAAAACAAGCCAAAATCAAGCCTTAAACATGTAAAATCATCACATACAACCAATATGCCCTTAGGCACCTCAAATGACAATATGTAACCATGTCAACCATGTATCCAAATTTACCTAAGTGACCAAATACATATATACTTAATTGTACCAAAACCAATCATGTAGGTCACTTATCAAGCTCACCCATTTGGAACCCAAAATATCAATTCACAAGGTAAATCATTTTGCATTATTTCATGTCACTTAACTTACTTACCAAAACATACAAATATTTCCAAATGGTACCAAATATACCATTCTAACTAACATCAATACACCAATAAGTTTTCCATGACAAAGCATTAAATCACACCAAGGTATATAACATATCTTATATGTATATTCAAACCATGTTTTACTTTTCATCATTCTACCATATCAAACACACATCAAATATGATAAGGCAACATATGTGTACACATCAAAATATACCAAACACAAGCATATAAATGGCTAGTCTCAACAAAACACTTATATGCCAACATTGGCCAAATTAACCTATACATGCCATTATAACCGAAAGTACCAAAAGAGCCGATGTATAGTGTGATATAACTCCAACAAGCTTCCAACCCGAACGAGCTTTCGAATCACTATAAAACACAAAAAATAATACAAAGTAAGCTTTTAAGCTGTAACACCCCTAACTCGTACCTGTCGCCGAGACAGGGTTTTGGAGCATTACCTGAACATTCAGAACTTTTTTCCATTAATCTATGTAAATTACTACTCATTTACTGAGATCAACCATAACGTGCCTTGATTGGGCCCTCGAGGCCCAATACGAGCATTAGAATCGAGTCAGGACTTAATCGGGACCTTTAAGAATTTTTCGCGAAATTACAAAATTTTTCCAAGGTGTGACCCGGGGACACGCCCGTGTTGGAGGCCTTGTTCGACCCCGTGTAACTCTCTGACTTGCACACACGGCCATGCCACACACCCGTGTGCTAGGCCGTGTGGTTAATTAATTCAATTCAAAATTAGGTGCAAGATTCACATGGCTGAGACACACACCCGTGTCGCTGCCCGTGTGCCCAATTCTGAACATTCTGTTTCTCAAAATTAAAGTGCAGAGGACACATTTCCTAACCACATGCCGATGTTACCAGGCCATGTGTCACACACGGTCTAGAAACAAGCCCGTGTGTTTGCCCGTGTAGACAAAACGAAGCCATTTCTAGCTCTATTTCTCACCCAAATTTTCACCCAAGACCTGCACATGAAATACACATCCAATACCAACCAATCCAAGCATTCAAAATAGACAATTCTATCATTCATCAAAGCATACCATTACATGCATATGTGGTTGTAAACTTACCTTGGATGAACGTAAGCATTACACAACATTGATCACATATTCTTAACATATCTCATGTTTAAATATATATCATGATAATCTACTTAATAATACCAAAATGAACCAATACTAGCCATTCCAATGGCTAGATTACAAAATAACATTTCAAGCCACAATTAGCCAAGTTGTCCTATACATACCATTATACCAAAATGATTTCACTAAGTATACCCAAAAAGACTAGTTGATAGTGTGACAATGCTCTAACGATCTCCAACCCTCGCGAGCTTCCAAGCACTATAAAACAGGGGAAAATAAAATAGAGTAAGCATTACATGCTTAGTAAGTTCGTATAACGGAAACTAAACTTACCAATCTTGCTTATTAAATTTAGGCATACAATGTTATGTTTCCATCCATTTGGCTAAATTTGTCTAATCACATACATTCAATCAAATATGTTAGTCACCAAAATCTTTATATCAATCAAGTAACATACATGAGCTCATCAAGCAATATTCTTTCAAGTCATTATCATATCATCTCAAGATTTTCATGTCATGTCAAGAGTTATATGTCCATTGAATCATTGAATTCTAATGGATGCTCAAGTAGTACACTCAAAGTGTACGATTTAATAATTCATCAATTTCTTATTCAAGGGTACCCATTAGGGCACTTAACTAAGAAACACTCTCTTGAGCCACATATCATATAACAGGATTACCAGTCTAAGATAAATCCTTTATTTAATGTAATCTCAGAGGAGCTCGATTAGGATTACCAGTCCAGGCTAAACCCTAATCATAATGTATGCTCGAGAGGTATTATATCGGGATTACCCGTTCGGGCTAAATCTTTTATATAACAAGGTCAATGGGATTAATCTTCCAAGTTAAATCCCGTCCGCAAAAAATACAGAACCTTATTAGTTTAAGAAAAACGCATATAATCATCAGAATTCACATTCAATCAGGACTTAACCCTTTATCACCATTTCAAGCATGTATCAATTTTCCATCATAGCATACAATTAAAGCACATCAACATAAATCACATTACATACCAACATAACATTCAATTAACATAATTACATGTGTAACACCCCTTACCCGTGCCTAAATCCGAGATAGGGTACAAGGTATTACCGGACTTAAACATATACATACATGTAAAATCGGGACACAAAATTTCAACCAATTCAAAAACATTCAAACACATGCATATCGTCCCTTATTCGTGCCTACGAGGCCCAAAACATACATCAGAGGTGGTTTGGGACTAAACCGAGAACTTACGAACTATTTACAACACTTAAAAAATTTTCTAGTTTTGGACAGTCACATGCCCGTGTGGGTAGGCCATGTGGTCATACACGCCCGTGTGGCTCGGACACGTCTGTGTCCTCAGCCAGTGTAATTCTCTGTTTATGACGTTAGCAATGAAATGGGGTCTCATGGCCAAGTCACACTATAACACCCCTTACCCGTATCCAACGCCGGGACAGGTTTCGAGACATTACCAGACTTAAACATTCACAAACATGCAAAGCCAAGCCATAAAATTTCATTTAAATTAAAAGCATTCAATCACATGCATAATGTCCCTTACACGAGCTACCGAGGCTCTAAACATGCATTAAAGGCGGTTTGGGACTAAGCTGAGAACTTTAAAAAGTTTTGGGGAAACTTAGAAAAATTTTCCTGAAACAGGGTCACACGCCCGTGTGGACACAGGGACACACCCATGTTTCTCCAAGACACCCGTGTCCTCAGGCCGTATAACTCTCTGTTTATGATGTTAGCAAAACAAATTTAGTCACACGGCCAAGCCACACGCCTATGTGCTAGGCCGTGTCCTCCACACGACTGAGACACATGGTCGTGTCTCTGCCCGTGTGACTAGTACTTAGGCTATTTTCCAAGCCTTTTGTTACCATTAATCCCTCACATCTTTACACACATCAAAGATATACATCATTGCATCATTTTAATGATTTAACATACTTCATTAAGGTATATTTTTAACTTTAACATGCTATCATTCACTTATTACACGTACTCATATAATATCAAATCTAGACACAACAATTCTATATTCATTGACCTTATCATTTGATGACCACTTTTACCAAACTTTCATAACCATCAATTCATCAAGTAGCTTCAATCAACATCAAGTATTCATGTTCAAACATTATCAACTTATTTCCATATTATACATTTACCATGTGGATATGACCATTTCAATCAGTCAAGAAGCACCCATCATGCATATATGTCATAATACCAACCATACAATCCCACAAGCATAAACACATCATCGCATCACAAGCATTAGAACTTATCATGGATAATTAGGCTTACAAGCCACAAGCATTACAAGCCACATCTCTTGGATATATACAATGAATCAATATAAGCCAATACATATGACTAATCATAACAGCATCTATCATAAGACTAAGTCCCTATACATGCCACTCACTTGAAGATATTAAGATTCATCAGTACTCCAAAAGAGTTAGCTTGATAATGTAAGGTTGCCTCCGACGATCTCAAACCCCGAGCTAACCTATCAACACTAAAGAAATGGAAAGGAGGAAGTAAGGTTAAAGCTTAGTAAGTCCATATGAAAATAATATGCAAATTATCAACATGATTCCATGGAAATATAATCATAATTTCACTTTTACTTATTTTCTGGTCAAGTTGTTTTCTCGAGTCATAGTTACTAAATTATTTATATCTGGAGCTATGGAACTCAAAATTAAGATCCGTAAATTTTCCCCAAAACTAGACTCATTTATATTCTTACCATAAAATTTTTAGAATTTTTAGTCCAGTCAATAAGTATAGTTTATTCTTTAAATTCACCCCTATTTTGCTCTCTGATAGTTTCGACCCTTCTATACTAAAAATTAATTATCTCTTCATACAAGATTTGGATAATGTTCCTGTTTGTTTCTTTCAATAATAGACTCATTAAGGATTTTAATAATATAAATTATAACCCATAATTATTTTTTAAAAATTTTAATGATTTTTCCAAGTCAAAATAGGGTATTCCCAAATCATTCTAACACTGTCTCACAAAAATTTAAATATCACATAATATGAAATTCTTTTGCTTACTCCGTTTCCTTTATATGAAAATAAGCTCAATAAGCTTTAATTCACATTTTATTCAACATCTAATTTGATTTCCATGATTTTTTGTGATTTTTCAAAGTTACACAACTGCTGCTGTCCAAAACTGTTTTATTACAAATTTCATTTTTACATAATTTCACTTCATTCCATCTTACCGAAAGTTCGCTCAACTATCGAGCACATTGCTCATAAATTTTCACAAATATATACCTGCACTTATTCATCACATGGTCATGTTCACATGTGTTTTCACTTAGTCAATTTCCCGTTGAACTCATCGAAATAATAACAGATACACAATTGCCTGCACATATTACCACCCTTGTAACTGAAGCTATCTGGTACTCATAGTAGCTTGCACTTAGTACTACACATGCGACCAAAAATACGATACACATAGTAGCCTGCACTTAGTACTACACACATGACCTAACCATCTGATACAGGTAGTAGCCTACACTTAGTACTAAACATGTGATTGAAGTTGTCGGGTACGCATAGTAGCCTGCACTTAGTACTACACACGTGATTGAAGTTGCCGGGTACACATACTAGCCTGCACTTAGTACTACATAGTGACCTAACCATCTGATACACGTAGTAGCTTGCACTTAGTACTACACACGTGATTGAAGTTGTCAAGTACACATAGTAGCTTTGCACTTAGTACTACACATGCGACCTAACTATCTGGTACATGTAGTAGCCTGCACTTAGTACTACAAACGTGACCTAAAACCATCTTAAACACATAGTACCCTGCACATAGTACTACACATGTGTTCTCACAATGGATCATTCGTATCATTTCTATTTCGCAGGTGCAACCAGGAAATTCCTCACTTTTCAACATTTAACAAACTCATTCATAGTCTATTTCGATTCGTAATTTACATCAAATGATCATTCTATAGGCAGTCACATCTCATATAATAGTGAAATATAATAACATAAAAAGAATCGATATATTATTTACATACAAGCTTACCTCGAATACGAGCACGACTATGTATTCCGATTTAGTCCATAATCTCATTCATTTTCAATCTATGCCCGAATCTCATTTTCCTTGATCTATAATATCACATTTAGCTTATTAATTAGTCACATTATTCATATGGGCCCAAAAATCATATTTTTACAAATTTTCATTTTGACCCCTAAATTTTCATATATTTGCACTTTTGCCCCGAGGCTTGTAAAATGATTTTTATCTAATTTCCTTGCATTTTAAGCCAAGAAAAATCATTTTCATGACTATAAAAGTCCCTAATTTCCACTAAATCACACTTTTTATGACAAATTTGTAACTTTTGTAAAACAGTCCTTTTGACCAAATTGAGTGCCCAAACGTCAAAATTTTCGAACGAAATTTTCACGAAATCATCCCGTGAAATTGTAGCCCATAAAAATTTAATAAAAACAAATTTTACTGTGTCAGATTTATGGTCCCGAACCACTATTCCGACTAGGCCCTAATTCCGGATGTTACACATACGCCCGTGTGCTAAGGCCGTGTTCCCTACACGGCTGAGACACACAGCCGTGTCTCTGTCTGTGTGGCCAACCCTTAGGCTATTTTCTAAGCCTTGGTCAACCTTAATCCCTCACACACTTATACAACATCAAAGGCATAGAACCTGATATCCAATTTTAGATTAAACATCCTCAATTAAGTTACAAACATAACATTTGTGTGTCATTATACTTGTGTTTCTCATACTCATTTTATATCAAGTCTAGACATACCAAACCATATTCATTTGGCCATGTTATCTTCATTAACATCATTAACCTACTCTAAATTTACACTTTTATACTAAGAATATGGTCACATCTATTGATCAAAGTTCATCCATAGAATATACATACCATATCATACATCCATCGATATCAATCCATCACAACATGCACAGCACCAAGACATTAGAACAGTCAAGCAGAAACAATTAGGTTTACAACCCAATGATCAAATATAAGCCATATCTCATGACTCTATGCAAATGAATCATTATGAGCCAACTCAATTGGCCAAATCATGAAACACATATCATAAAGTACTAAGTCTCTATACATGCCACTCACTTGAAAACACTTAAGATTTATTAATACCCAGGCTTGATAATTTGATAGTGTGATGCTGCCTCTGACGATCTCCAATCTTGAGCTAACATGACAACACTAAAAGAAATGGAAAAGAGAGGGGTAAGCTTTATAGTTTAGTAAGACCGTACAAAAATAATAATAAGCAATTTATTAACGTCCTTTTCTAAATTCTTACAACATGTTCTTTTGGTAACACAATCAAAAGAACACATAATTCCACTATTTGCTCATATTCTAGTCAAGCTGTCTATTGGTGTCATAGTTACTAAATTATTTATAACTTGAGCTACGGAACTCTAAATTAATATCCGTAAATTTTTCCTAAAATTAGACTCACATACCTTATTACCATAAAATTTCCATAATTTTTTGGTCTAGCCAATAAGTACAGTTTATTCTTCAAAGTTACCCCTATTGTAACACCCCGTACCCGAGACCGTGGCCGGAGTCGAACACGAGGTGCTAACAGACATAATATATTTATTTTCACAGTCCATTTAAAAAATTCCAGACAGCTGGCTAACTGTGTCACTGTCACCTTAAAAATCATATCTTGAGTTCCACAACTTGAAAATCAGTTTCGTGATTTTTCCCTGAAACTAAACTCATATATACATCTACAAAATGTTTTCTAGAATTTTTGGTCGGGCCAATTAGTACAGTTTATTAGTTAAAGCCTCCCATGTTACAGGGATCGACTACACTGACTTTCGCGCATTACGACTTGGATATCTCCCTGTACAGGGCTTCAATACTGATGCCGTTTGTTTATATAGAAACTAGACTCAAAGAGGAATCTATACATATATGGCATGACTCCTAATTATCTCTGGTTAATTTATAATGAATTTCCAAAGTCGGAACAGGGAATCCAGAAACCGTTCTGGCCCTGTTTCACAAAAACCTAAATATCTCTTAACATACAACTCATATGACCTTTTCGTTTCTTCCATATGAAAGTAGATTCATCAAGGTTCATTTACATAATTTATTCACTATTTAATTCCATTCCTACTATTTTTAGTGATTTTTCACATCCACATCGCTGCTGCTGTCAGCATCTGCCTTTAAGGAAGACTTTACCTATTTCATAGCTTCCATGATTCAATTAGCCCTTTTGGCATACATAGCACAAAGTATAATCATGATTAACCATTCCAATGGCTAATCGTTTCCAAACATTTCCATACCTCTTAGTGATCAACATACAAAACAATTATAGTACTATGCTAAAACGATATAAGCCATTTTCGCATGGCTATCCAAATTTACACAAAATCCATGGGTACATGACCAACAACAAAAGGGTAGTCCTATACATGCCATTTCAAAGTTCAACCAAAATTGTACCAAAAGGGGGCTTTGATAGTGTGGGAGACTTCGACTTCCAAAAATCCCGAGTCCGATAGCTGACGAGCCAAAATCTATAAAACAGAGAAACAAAGAAACGGAGTAAGCAAATTTATGCTTAGTAAGTTTTGAGCAAGGGATTCCAGCACAACAAAAGCATAGCATTCATATAGCTAAACGGATAATTTCATATGCACAAATTCTCAATATCATACTTACTTCCATTACCAACCCTTATGTTCATACACAAAAGATCAACTTAGCCAAAGGCCGGTAGGTCGTTCATCAACTGAGCGAATACTTATTTGTAAGGGCTCAACTAATTCAAAGCACATACGAAACATACCTCATTGTTGGGATTTCACAAGCGTATTAACTGAAATTTTTACAGCAAGTTCATTCATTCCCGAATCACGTACCTTCGGAGTTTAACCGGATATAGCTACTCGTTCAAATACCTTCGGGACATTGCCCGGTTATAGTAGCTCGCACAAATGCCTTCGGGACTTAACCCGGATTTAGTAACTCGCACAAATGCCTTCGAATCTTAGTCCGGATTTAGTAACTCGCACAAATGCCTTCGGATCTTAGTCCAGATATAGTCACTTAGCACAAAGCCTTCGGGACTTAGCCCGGACATCATTCGAAGAACCATGCACACATATATCAATAAATCATGACACTTCCATATTTCATTTTCATTACCAAAGCTCAACACAAGACACTTATCATATTTACAATTTCGGCTCAATAGCCACATACAAAGAGCATGATTTTGATTTACTTAAGACATAATCTAATCGAATCATAATTTAAGTTCCATTACTCGAAAACTTACCTCATTGTTGTTGAACGATTCCGATGGCTATTCGACCACTTTTTCCTTCCCTTTATCGGATTTAGTTCCCCTTTGCTCTTGAGCTTAATTTAACAAATAAATTGATTTAATCATTTGAGCATCGAAAAGAGGAACTCAAGGTACTTAGCCCACATATATTCATTAGACATTAAAGTCACATATGTACGGAATCATGAATCAAACTCAACACATTAGTTAGTACTCTCCTTAGCCGAATTTTCTAAGTCAAGATAAAGCCTTCAACATGCTTACCTATGGCCGAACAACACATCAACCTATGTACTCATTCATGTGGCCGATTATGCATGTCTATGTTGAGGCCAATTATATACTCAATACCACACACAAATGGCATACCTTTTACTAACTAATGCATTACATATTATAACTCAATACGCATCCATCATGTACTCCATAACCGAAACACCATCATATGTAAGTATATACCTTGAGATATTGTATATGACATACCAATACGTCATGTGCAAACATATATATATATATGTGCAAGAGCCGAATCTCAAAGTTGATTATAACTAAACATGAACATAAATCCAAAACACGAATCTTACCTACCATGCAATAAGCATAAATCATACTTATGGATATACCATGGCCGAATACATCACAACACCATACCATTTCAATTTTGGTCATGGTTAAACAAAGAACTTAATCTCTCACTCAAAAATGCTAAAAAGAAAATCCAAGAGTCATCAATCCACCATCACATGTATCATTATCAAGCTTCATATTTTGCATGCAATGGCATTAACACAAAATCCACCTTGGCCGAATATCATCCCCATGACATAGCAAAGATTTGAACCATGGGCTAATTAGAACTCAAGCTAGCAACTAAAAACATGCATGAATCTCATGGCACAACCTCAAACATACCTTAATCTAGATACAAGTATGGCCAAACCTCTTCCTAATCCTCTTCCCGACTAGGGTCAATTTTGGGCTGTCACACCTATTCTACTATTTGACAGCTTCGACCTTTCTTTACTAAAATTTATTTACCTATTAGTACGGGATTCGGTTAATGTTCTCGTCTATTTCTATCGAAAATAGACTCATTAAGGATTTATTCATATAAAGTATAACTCATAATTATTATTTTACAAGTTTTAGTGATTTTCCAAAGTTAAGATAGGGGAGCCCGAAATCACTCTGACCCTGTCTCACAAAAATTCAAATATCTCATAATATGAAACTCTTTTATTTACACCATTTCTCTATGTGAAACTAGGCTCAATAAGCTTTAATCTCATATCTCGTTTAGTTTCTAATTCAATTTCCGCAATTTTTGGTGGATTTTCAAAGTCGAACTACTGCTGCTATCCAAAACTATTTTAGTGCAATATAATAATAACTATCATAAGTTTATTTTCAATTAATCATGAACTAACCATTTCATGGATTCCATGTTCAATTACATACTGACATAATAACATAACCATAAAGATTATTCAACATTCAAGCCTTTTTGTATACTTATCATATGTTCATATATATACATATACATAAACTTTCTCACCATAAGTCATTCTTCATCTACAACGACCAAAATCCGTGGGCACCGGAAAAGTATATTATCGGGCCATCGATGCAGTGAACTGGGTTTAAAAATAATTATTAGGAGTAATAATGAGTTTAGTGGTATGTGTAATTAAAATTTGTTTAAATGAATTTAGTTTAATTTAGAGTAATTAGTAAAAAGGATTAAATTGAATAGAGTATAAAAGTTCAATTATAAAGTAGAGAAAAACAAGGGACTAAATTAGTAAATAAACCATATGAGTGACAAGTGTAAGGTAATAATTAAATACAAGTGTAATAATGAAAATGAATACAAATGTAAATTAATAAATAATTTACTTCAATTATAAGTAAAAGATTATTATTATTATTATTATTATTATTATTATTATTAATGTTAAATAAATTAGAATAAAACACATGTATGGTGATGCTTATAAAAATGTGCAACAAAAATATGGAAACAAATGTATAATATAAGTTGATATTTGAAAGATATTAATTAAAATAATAATTAATAAAGGTTAATAAAATATAAAAGAAACAAATTGAAAAAGGAAAGAAAAAAAAGTTACAGAGAGCTCACGAAATAGAAAGAAGAAATCGGGAAAAGAAAAGAAGAAAGGAAAAATAGGGATTTTGGGATTCCAAGTTAATTGGTAAGTTACTTTTAGTCATTTTCTTTTAGTTTTAATATTTTTGGAATCCTAGAGTGATGCTTTTGGATTTGAGTTGAAATTTTGAAAGTTAATGAATTTTTTTAGTAGGGTTTATGTTGAGCATATGATGGAATTGGGGGTTTATTTGATAGAAATTTTGATTGGAACTAATTAAAGGATTAAATTGTAAACTATGTCATAAGTTTTATGTTATAGGGACTAAATCGATATAAATTCGAAATTATAAAATATAATAAAAATTAAATAGTTAAATGTGAGTTTGGCAATAAATTGAGTAGCAAAAAGGTATGAATTGAGAAAGAAAAATATATAGGTTTAGTTAGGATTAAATTTGAAATTAAATTAAAAGTTAGATAAAATTTCAGAAATTAAATTGTGTTGTGTTAATGATTGTGAAATTATTTTAATTGTTTGTAGCTAATATCGAGCCTGAAGCATTGACCCAACAAGGAAAAGTAAAGACTGTTGAGGATTAAATCCGAAGAGAATTCTGGTTTGTACCACTATAATTCAAACTTTATCATTATTATGTGTGGTAAGTATTTTCAGGTAAGTGTTTAGTAAAATGATAAATACTGAATCGAGACTGATACTGAACTGAATTCTGAAGTTACTGAAATAATGAATGTGAAACTGATTGAAATAAGGAATTATATTTGATACCGAACTTAGATGGAAATTGTACTGAAAAATGATTTGAATACCCTATTAACTAGTCGGACTAGTCGGATATAGTTGACATGCCATAGGATATGGAAGAGTATGGGTTTTGGCTGGCTTACTAATCAGACACTTATTGTAATGCCTCACGCCCGAGACCGTCGCCAGAATCGAGCTTGAGGTGTTACTAAACTTAATTCATTAATTTAACAGCTCAAACAATTTAGTTTTAAAATTTCCAGACAAGCTAGCCAACTGCATCATAGTCGCTTAAAAATTCATATCTCGAGTTTTGAAACTTGAAATTAAGATCCGTAAATTTTTCCTGAAACTATACTTATATATCTATTTACTAATGTTTTTATACAATTTTTGTTGAGCCAATTTGTACAGTTTATTAGTTAAAGTCTCCCCTATTTCAGGGTTTGACTACTCTGACCCCTGTGTATTACGAATCAGATATCTCCATGTACAAAATTTCAGTGACTATGAAATTTGTTTCTTATAAAACTAGACTCAATAAGGATTTCATACATGTAAGATAAAACTCCTAATTGTTTTTTTAAAATTTATAGTGATTCTTTAAAGTCAAAACAGGGGATACAAAGATCACTCTGACCCTGTTCCACCAAAACTTAAATATCTCACAAAGTATAACTCATATACCTGTTTTGTTCCATCCATATGAAAATAGACTCATCAAGCTTAAATTTCATAACTTACTAATCATTTAATTTCATTTCTACTATTTTTAGTGATTTTTCAAATTTACATCACTGCTACTGTCAGATTCTGTTTTATGGCAAATTTTAGTTTACTATAGATTTTCATGGACTAAATAGCATTTTAAACATACATAACATCAAATATGACTTAGATTGGCCATTCCAATGGCTAATCATTTACAAACCCTTTTCTTGCCAAACCATAGCCATATCATAAGATCATTTACACAAAGTGAGTATTTTGCCATACATGCCACATTCAAAACACACAAGCCATTTTACCAATTTAGGCTTTCAGATAGTGTGGACGAATCTTCGACCTATCCCGATTCTCAAGCCGGCTTGTCAACAACTACAATGAATGAAAAGAAGGGGGTAAGCATAGATGCTTAGTAAGTTCACATGCAAATAGCAAGTAACATAATCATGAAATTCCACATAGAACATCAGTTGCATAAACAACACCAAGACATTCATGTTTCATTTGCATTTAATATCTTTCTATGATTTCATCATACCAAGTTCTCAACCCGAGGATTTAAGCACATACCTGTCAAATTTTCTCATTCATCACACTTACCAATATGTCACCTTCATTTTAGGCATTCTTCTCATTCACTTAAGATTCATGAACGTAAGTGCCATACCCGCAGCTAGACAAACTCAATAGCCTGCGGAACTTATGTAGCCAAGCTACCATGTAACCCGCCCATAAGTGAACTCAGACTCAACTGAACGAGCTCGGGCGTTCGCATCCATAAGTGAACTCGAACTCAACTCAACGAGTTCGGATGCCTAGTTACATCTCACGAACTCGGACTCAACTCAACGAGTTCGGAACTCAAGTATCCTAGTGACATGTCACTTTTATTCTAATCTATTCCTAAGGTTCAAACAGGTTTTTTCCTCTATCTCACATCTTTGCCGTCTTCCACGGAATATCGGAACTGATACTTGGTGATAGTTCATACTCATCAAGTAATTCACATAATTACATATTATTCAACAATAACGACAAAACATAACATTTTATGATAATAATAAGCATCATATCATATAAACAACATTAAATTGCTCAAAATGACAATTATGTTACTACATTTACACATGAACTTACCTCGATACAAAATACTAGAAATCGAGCCTATTCTTCGTAAACTTTGTTTTTCCCTCAATCGCGACTTGAATCTCGTTTCTCTTGATCTATAATGCCAAATTAATCTTATTTAATACATATATTCATCAAAATGACATTTAATACGAACTTTGGAAAAATTACATTTTTGCCCCTAAACTTTTGCATAATTACACTTTTTCCCCTAAGCTCGGGAATTAAACTTCATCCCTTATTCTTATGCTTTATGACATGCTGATCATTTTTCCCTTCTATGGCAACATCAAATTCACACTCTAACATGTGCTTATGACTATTAGGAATTTTTAGCGATTAAACCCTTTTACTCGTTTTTGCTTAAAACCGAGTAGCACAAGTTGTCTAACATAATTTAAAACCTCATATTCTATCATAAAACACAAAATACACAAATTTCACCTATGGGTATTTTCCAAATATGAACCCTAGGTTGAATTATTGCTAGCATAAGTTAATTCGAGCTACCGGGATTTCAAAAACATAAAAATCATTAAAAATGGGACATGAAATCACTTACTATGACGCTTGAAAGTTGAAGAAACCCTAGCTATAGGGAGAGGTAAAATTCGGCAGCAACAATATGGAGAAGATGATCATTTTGTGTTATTTTTCCCATTTTATTTCATTTAATATACAAATGACCAAAATGTCAGCATTACTAAACTTTCCAAAATTCCATCCATGTCCAATTTTGTCCATAGACTTAGAAATTGGTCAAATTGCTATTTAAGACCTCCTCATTAATATTCCAAAGCAATTTCATACTAAAAACCCCTAGAATGCAAATTTTACAAATTATTCGATTTAGTCCCTAATTTCAATTTAAGCACTTTAGGCATAGGATTTCATCACGAAATTTTCACACAATCATGCAATCATATCATAAACATCAAAATAATTATAAAATAATTATTTCTATCTCGAATTTGTGGTCACAAAACCACTATTCCAATTAGGCCCTAATTTGGGATATTACAACTCTCCCCCCCTTTAAGGATTTTCGTCCTCGAAAATCTTACCGGTAAACAGGTGTGGGTATTGGTTTCTCATAGTTTCCTCAGGTTCCCATGTAGTCTCTTCTACCCCGTGCTTTTGCCACAATACTTTCACAAGAGCGACACTTTTATTTCTTAGTTGCTTGACCTCTCGAGCTAAAATCTTAATCGGTTATTCTTCGTAAGTCATATCCGGTCATAGTTCAATTTCTGTCAGTGAAATTATATGTGAGGGATCCGAATGATACCGGCATAGCATAGATACATGGAACACATCATGTATCTTCTGTAATTTAGGTGGTAATGCTAGCCGATAAGCTACTGGTCCAATTCTTTCAATTACTTCATACGGTCCAATAAAACACAGACTTAACTTACCCTTCCGTCCAAATCTAAGGACTTTCTTCCATAGAGACACTTTCAAAAATACCTTATCACCAACTTGAAACTCGATTTCTTTTCGTTTCAAATCCGCATAAGATTTCGCATCTATCCAAGCGACTTTCAAACAATTTCAAATCACTTTCACCTTTTCTTCGGTTTCTTTTATTAGATCAACTCCATAAATCTGATTTTCCTTGAGTTCAGTCCAATACAATGGCGTCCAAAATTTACGAACATACAATGCTTCATAAGGTGCCATCTTTAAACTTGTCTGATAACTATTATTATAAGCAAATTCTACCAATGGTAGGTATCTTTCCCAACTACCTTGAAATTCCAATACGCAACATCTGAGCATGTCTTCAAGAATCTGAATTACTCTCTCTGATTGTCCATCAGTTTGTGGATGAAAGGTAGTGCTGAAATTTAGCTTCGTACCTAATGCCTCTTGCAACTTTTGCCAAAACCGTGAAGTAAATCTCATATCTCTATCCGAAATGATTGACAAAGGTATTCCATGAAGTCTAACAATCTCACGGATATACAATTCAGCCAACTTATTAAGAGAATAATTCGTACATACCGGAAAAAAATGAGCCAATTTAGTCAGTCTGTCAACTATTGCCCATATGGCATTTTTCTTCCCCGGAGTTAACGGCAACCTTGATACAAAATCCATAGTAATCTGATCCCATTTCCACTCAGGAATCATGATAGGCTGGAGTAATCCAGAAGGTACTTGGTGTTCAGCTTTCACTTGTTGACAAACTAAGCACTTTGATACAAACTCTGAAATATCTCTTTTCATTCCACTTCACCAGTACATTTTCTTCAAGTTATTATACATTTCCGTACTGCCCGGATGAACTGCCAAACAACCATTATGTGCTTCATGTAAAATCTTTTGAATCAACTCATCATTTTTTGGTACACAAATTCAGTTTTTAAACATCAAGCAGCCATCAGAACCGATTCTAAAATCTGATCCCGTATCAGCTTCACACTACTTTCTCTTGGCTTGCAAATCTTGATCATTTTTCTGAGCTTCACAAATCTATTGTAAAAACATCGGTCTTGCTCTTAACTCTACTAGAATCGAACCATCATCTGATACCTTTAACCGAGTGTTCATAGCTCTCAAAGCAAATAACAACTTTCTGTTTAAAGCATCGACAACCACATTCGCTTTTCCCGGATGGTAATCAATAACAAGCTCGTAATCTTTCAATAACTCTAACCATCTTCGCTGTCTCAAATTCAAGTCTTTTTGTAACATCAAGTACTTAAGACTTTTGTGGTCGGTATATACTCGACACTTTTCACCATACAAATAATGTCGCCAAATATTCAAAGTAAACACTATAGCAGCCAATTCCAAATCATGAGTCGGATAATTCCTTTCGTGAGATTTTAACTGCCTCGAAGCATAAGCCACCACTTTTCCTTCTTGCATAAGTACACATCCTAAGTCATTTCGAGAAGCATCACTATACACCACAAATTCTTTACCTGATTCGGGTTGTACCAACACTGGTGCTTCAGTTAATAACTTTTTCAATTCTTCAAAACTCTCTTGACATTCTTCCGTCCATTCAAATTTAACATCCTTTCGGAGTAGTCTAGTCATAGGAGCAGCAATCATAGAAAATCAATTTACAAACCACCGATAATACCCAGCTAGCCCGAAGAAACTTCTAACCTCGGTTACATTTTTCGGTGGTTTCCAATCAACAATGGCTGAAATTTTACTAGGATCAACCCGTATACCATCACCTGAAACAATGTGACCTAAAAATCCAACTTCCCCAAGCCAAAATTCACTTTTACTGCTTATCTCTCAAAGTTTGCAAAACTATCCTTAAGTGCTCAGCATGTTCTATCTCATCTTTTGAATAAATTAAGATGTCAGCTATAAACACCATAACAAATTTGTCTAAGTATGGCCGAAATATGCGATTCATTAAATCCATAAACACAGAAGGAGCATTTGTCAACCCGAATGGCATAACTAAAAATTCATAATGGCTGTACCTTATTTTAAAAGCAGTTTTAGGCACATCCGACTCTTTTACTCACAGCTGGTAGTACCCAGATCTCAAGTCAATCTTTGAAAACCATGTCACTCCTTTTAGCTGATCAAACAAATCATAAATTCTTGGCAATGGATACTTGCTTTTGATTGTCACCTTGTTTAATTGCCGATAGTCAACACACAATCTCACAAAACCATCCTTCCTTTTCACAAATAACACGGGAGCACCCCAAGGTGAAAAACTCAGTCTCACAAAGCCTTTATCAGTCAACTCTTGCAACTATGACTTCATTTGTTTCAACTCTGCTGGTGCCATTCTATACGGAGCAATCGAGATCAGAGCTATTCCCGGTATCAAATCAATACCAAATTCTACTTCCCTGACTGGAGGCAAACCCGACAACTCTTCTAGAAATACGTTCGCAAATTCACACACAACCGGCACTGATTCAACTTTCTTTTCAACTTCTTTTGTATTAATTATATACGCCAAATAAGCTTCATAACCCTTTTTCAAATATCTCTGAGCCGACATCAAAGAAATCATACTAGATAATACCTCTGATTTATCTAGTTCAACCCGCAAAATTTCACCACTTTCACACTTTAATTTTATAACCTTTTCTTTGCAATTTACTATAGCATCATGCAATGTCAACCAATCCATACCCAAAATAACATCAAATTCATCAAACGGCAGCAACATCAAGTCGGTCGAAAAGTAAAGACCCCGAATCATTAAAAGGCATTTCTTGCATACTTTATCAACTATCACACATTTGCTTAACAGATTCAACACTCTAATCATAAATTCTATGTTCTCAACAGGTATATTCATACTAGACACCAGTTTCATGCATACATATGAATGAGTAGAACCGGGATCAATCAAAGCAATAACATTAACATCATAAAGAGAAAATATACCAGTAATCACATCGGGTGATGAAGATCTTCACGTGCCTTTATAGCATAAGTTCTAGCTAGAGCCCTTGCTTCAGATTTAGCTGCCGAATCTCTGACTACATTTTTGTTGCTTGCTTCATTTCCAGTTTTTCTCGAATATCTTCCCCTCGAGTCTGCACCACTAGCTTTTACACTCTAAAATTTTTCTTTTTCAGCTCTTTCTGGGCAGTTTCTAATGAAATGATCCGGAGAACCACACCAAAAACATTCATTTGCTCTACATGGGCCAAAATGATTTCTGCCACACCGCTGGCACTCAGGCTTAACGAATCTCGTATTTCCCACACTAGCCGCAGAAGTAGTCTGAGATTTAGGACCCACATTTTGCTTCTTAAAATTTCCATATGATTGTCCAGCCGAAACTTGTGAACGAGGATTCATATTTCTAGATTTTCTGGATTGCTGTGAGAATGAACTGCTCGTCGATCTTTTCTTCCAATTTCTAGTCTCAGCTTCTACTTTTTTCTTCTCTTTAAGCAGTTCTTCAGCCTTGCAAGCTTGATAAACTAGTATTACCATTTCTTTTAATTCAAGAATCCCAAAAAATACTTTGATGTCTTCATTGAGTCTGTCTTCAAATCGTCTACACATTTTAGCTTCTGTAGGAATATATTCTCTAGTATACTTACTCAACCTGACGAACTCCCTTTCGTATTCAGTAACTATCATGTTCCCCTACTTTAATTCAAGAAACTCTTTACACTTCTGATCAATAAATCTTTCACTGATGTATTTCTTTTGAAATTCTTCTTAAAAGAACTCCCAAGTTATTTTCTCATTCGGTACTACTGAAGTCAATGTCTTCCACCAATAATAAGCTGAATCCCTCAACAATGATATAGCACATTTTAAGCATTCCTCAGGTGTACAAGACAATTCATCAAATACTCGAATAGAATTCTCAAGCTAAAACTCTACTTTCTCGGCATCATCATCAATATTTGCCTTGAATTCTTCGGCCCCTTGCTTATGGATTCTGTCAACTAGAGTTCTATGAAATTTCATCATATCTACACCTTGAGGCATTGAGGGTACAAGTTGAGGAATCGGGGGAGGTGGGGGAGGTTGTGCATTGGGGTTCGTACGAACAAACTCAGTATACTAGGCACTCATCATCTGGAGAAACGCTTCCTGAGCCCCTTCTCCTCCTCCTTGACCAACAGTAGGAGGTGGATTTTCAGTTGACACTGCCCCTTCAACAGGAACTGGTGCATTACTCTCTACATCGTCAGCCGCAACTGGATCGGGATCCATTTACTATAAAAAAATTTCATTTAAAAGGTCAGAAGTCATTACACTGTCACAATATATATATGGCTTGTATAGCGAAACCCATACATACAACACATTAGTCCGAGAACCGACTAAACATGCTCTGATGCCACCAAATGTAACACCCTCACGCCCGAGGCTGTCACCTGAGTCGAGCTTGAGGTGTTACTGAACTTAATTCATTAATTTAACAGCTCAAACAATTTATTTTTAAAATTTCCAGACAAGCTAGCCAACTGCATCATAGTCGCTTAAAAATTCATATCTCGAGTTCTAAAACTCGAAATTAAGATCTGTAAATTTTTCCTGAAAATATACTTATATATCTATTTAGTAATGTTTTTATAGAATTTTTGTCTAGCCAATTACTATAGTTTATTAGTTAAAGTCTCCCCTGTTCCAGGGTTCGACTACTCTGACCCCTGTGTATTACAAATTAGATATCTCCCTGTACAAAGTTTCAATGACTATGGCGTTTGTTTCTTATAAAACTAGACTCAATAAGGATTTCATACATGTAAGATAAAAAGCCTAATTGTTTTTGTAAAATTTATAGTGAATTTTTAAAGTCAGAACAGGGGATATAGAGATCACTCTGACCCTGTTCCACCAAAACTTAAATATCTCACAAAATATAACTCATATCCTGTTTTGTTCCATCCATATGAAAATAGACTCATCAAGCTTAAATTTCATAATTTACTAATAATTAATTCCATTTCTACTATTTTTAGTGATTTTTCAAATTTACATAACTACTGCTGTTAGATTCTGTTTTATGGCAAATTTTACTTTACTATATATTTTCGTGGACTAAATAACATTTTAAACATACATAACATCAAATATGACTTAGATTGGCCATTCCAATGGCTAATCATTTACAAACCCTTTTCTTGCCAAACCATAGCCATATCATAAGATCATTTACACAAAGTGAGTATTTTGCCATACATGCCACATTCAAAACACACAAGCCATTTTACCAATTTAGGCCTTCGGATCGTGTGGACAAATCTTTGACCTATCCCAATTCTCAAGCCGGCTTGTCAACAACTATAATGAATGAAAAGAAAGGGGTAAGCATAGATGCTTAGTAAGTTCACATGCAAATAGCAAGTAACATAATCATGAAATTCCACATAAAACATCATTTGCATAAACAACACCAAGACATTCATGTTTCATTTGCATTTAATATCTTTCTACGATTTCATCATACCAAGTTCTCAACCCGAGGATTTAAGCACATACCTATCAAATTTTCTCATTCACCACACTTACCAATATGTCACCTTCGTTTTAGGCATTCTTCTCATTCACTTAAGATTCACCTGTTGAACACATCGAAATATAATTCGAATACGCAAATTTCATGAACGTAAGTGCCATACCCGCAGCTAGACAAACTCAATAGCCTGCGGAACTTATGTAGCCAAGCTACCATGTAACCCGGCCATAAGTGAAATCGGACTCAACTCAACGAGCTCGGGCGTTCGCATCCATAAGTGAACTCGGACTGAACTCAACGAGTTCGGATGCCTAGTTACATCTCACGAACTCAGACTCAACTTAACGTGTTCGGAACTCAAGTATCCTATTGACATGTCACTTGTATTCTAATATATTCCTAAGGTTCAAACGGGCTTTTTCCTCTATCTCACATCTTTGCCGTCTTCCCTGGAATATCAGAACCGATACTCGGTGATAGTTCATACTCATCATGTAATTCACATAATTACATATTATTCAACAATAACCACAAAACATAACATTTCATGATAATAATAAGCATCATATCATATAAACAAAATTAAATTTCTCAAAATTACAATTATGTTACTACATTTACACATGAACTTACCTCGATACAAAATATTAGCAATCGAGCCTATTTTTCGTAAACTTTGTTTTTCCCTCGATTACGACTTGAATCTCATTTCTCTTGATCTATAATGTCAAATTAATCTTATTTAATACATACATTCATCAAAACAGCATTTAAAACAAACTTTGGCAAAATTACATTTTTGCCCTTAAACTTTTGCATAATTACACTTTTGCCCCTAGGCTCGGGAATTAAACTTCATCCCTTATTCTTATGTTTTATGACATGCTGATCATTTTTCCCTTCTATGGCAACATCAAATTCACTCTCTAACATGTACTTATGACTATTAGGTATTTTTATCGATTAAGCCCTTTTACTCATTTTCGCTTAAAACTGATAGCACAAGTTGTCTAACATAATTTAAAACCTCATATTCTATCATAAAACACCAAAATACACAAATTTCACCTATGGTTATTTTTCCAAATATGAACCCTAGGTTGAATTATTGCTAGCATAAGTTAATTCGAGCTACCTGGATTTCAGAAACATAAAAATCATTAAAAACGGGGCATGAAATCACTTACTACGAAGCTTGAAAGTTGAAGAAACCCTAGCTATGGGGAGAGGTAAAATTCGGCAGCAACAATATGGAGAAGATGATCATTTTGTGTTATTTTTCCCATTTTATTTCATTTAATATACAAATGACCAAAATGCCGTTACTACTAAACTTTCCAAAAATTCCATCCATGTCCAATTTTTGTCCATAGACTTAGAAATTGGTCAAATTGCTATTTAAGACCTCCTCATTAATATTCCAAAGCAATTTCATACTAAAAACTCCTAGAATGCAAATTTTGCAAATTATTCGATTTAGCCCCTAATTTTAATTTAAGCACTTTAGGCATAGGATTTCATCACGAAATTTTCACACAATCATGCAATCATATCATAAACATTAAAATAATTATAAAATAATTATTTCTATCTCGAATTTGTGGTCACGAAACCACTATTTCGATTAGGCCCTAATTCTGGATATTACACTTATGTGCCGACTACTGTTACTGTTACCGATTTGACATTTTGTGTGTCAAATACTATTATCATATCACATGATTCAGCACTTTGTGTGTTGAATCTTTATCATATCATATTATATCATATCTTATCGCTATCGCTCGCTCACCGTTACTCATTATTGTTCAGGTACTGTGTACCGTTAAGGCATAATGTGCCATACTGGTTTGTTGGTTGGAATCCGTGTATTCACCGAGTCCGAGTCAAGTTAATAGGGATAAATAAAATAAATTTACTGATAAAATTAAATTTGAATGATATGGCATATGTGAAGGGTGAGAATTGAAATAAAGAAATAAGAATGGTATATATATATATTCAAATGATAACATAAAAAGATTGAATTGTTTATTAAGTGATGATAATTGTAATGTAAAAGTATGTGTGTGATTTAATGTATTTAATTATAAATTGAATTATAGTGATACCACTGAGTATATGCATACTCAGCATACGGTTGTTTCCGTGCGCAGGTTGTAGAAGTCAAGTACTGAACCAGCATCCAAAGCCAGACACGACTTCAGCAAACTCTTGGTGATGCATATTTTCTTTTGGTAATGTGGCATGTAAATAGGATGTGTATAAAGGTTATTATGTTTTGAATATAAATGGTTAAAAATGTTAGTATTACAAGTCTAAGAATTATAATAAAAAAAGTTTATCCATTTCAATTTAATTAGTACATTGATAAATTTAAATTGATATTATATTGATTGAGTTTGATTAGAAGGTATTTAGAATAGAAAATGAGTATGTGAAATGAGTTGGTTGAATTGGTTATGTTTGAAATAGATACGGTTTTAATTACAAGGGGTTTTATGTAAAAATAAGCTGAAATGTTGTCGAAATTTATAAAAAAACAATTCAGAAGTACTTGAATGAGTCTCGTTTCACTTTTAATACATGTTTTAGACTTCGAGAGGTCATTATAAGGACTTAGTTATTAAATTATACTATGAATGTTATTTTTTGTGAATTATTCATAAATTGTCTAATATGTCTGGTAATGCCTCGTAAGTCTGTTCTGGTGATGGTTCGGGGTTAGGGGGTGTTACAATTGTTGGCATCAGAGCTAAGGTTAGCCGATTCTCAGACTAAATCAAGCTCGTAAATGAGTCTAGAAGTACATGCCACATTTAAGTTGAAACTGAGTTGGGTTTTTGGATGCTAATATATTTATTTGATTTTGTTTTATAGATAAAATATCAAATGAATGAATGAATGATGTTGAACAGGAAATGTATACTGGAAGTCGAGAATTTGAAGAAACTGAATCTGCTACACCTAGTGTGAATCCGTTAGATAATCAACCTTCTAACGTAGGAGGAGAGAGAGATGACTCACAACTATTAAGAGCTATAGCCGATGCATTACAGCATTTAGTGAGAACTGTACCTGCTACTACATCAGTACCTACTGTCAGACGGGCCCCGATTAAAGAGCTACGGAAATATGGTGCCACAGAGTTTTTGGGACTAAGAGGAATTGGTCCGTCCGCTGCTGAAAATTGGATGGAATAAAAAAAAAGTGAGTTTTGCAACAATTACATTGCAACCCCTGAGAGAGTCTGATAAGTGCTGTATCATTGTTACAAGAAGAAGCGTATCTCTAGTGGGAATCTGTGGTTAGGCATTTTTCGGATGATCAGGTAACCTAGAACTTGTTTCAAAAAGAATTTCAGAAGAAGTGTAATATCCCGAATTAGGGCCTAATCGGAATAGTGGTTTTGTGACCACAAATCTGAGGTAGAAATTATTATTTTATAATTATTTTGATGTTTATGATATGATTGCATGATTGTGTGAAAATTTTGTGATGAAATCCTATGCCTAAAGTGCTTAAATTGAAATTAGGGACTAAATCGAATAATTTGCAAAACTTGCATTCTAGGAGTTTTTAGTATGAAATTATTTTGGAATATTAATGAGGAGGTATTAAATATAAATTTGACCAATTTCTAAGTGTATGGACAAAAATTGGACATGGATGGAATTTTTGGAAAGTTTAGTAGTAAGGGCATTTTGGTCATTTAGTTATTAAAATGAATTAAAAACAAAATTAAAAGCCAATTTTTGTCCACCTTCTTTATTAGGCCAAAATTTCAAGGGTTCTCCATAGTTAGGGTTTGTTTCAAGCTTCCAAGCTCCATAGTAAGTGATTCCAAGCCCCGTTTTTAATGTTCTTTACATTTTTAGAATCCCGGTAGCTCGATTAAGCTTATGCTAGCAATAATTCAACCTAGGGTTCATATTTGGAAAAATACCCATAGGTGAAATTTGTGTATTTTTTTTGTTTTATGATAGAATATGAGGCTTTAAATTATGTTAGACAACTTGTACTACTCGGTTTTAAGCGAAAACGAGTAAAAGGGCTTAATCGGTAAAAATACCTAATAGTCATAAGTACATGTTAGAGTGTGAATTTGATGTTTCATAGAAGGGAAAAATGATCAGCATGTCATAAAACATAAGAATAAGGGATGAAGTTTAATTCCCAAATTTAGGGCAAAAGTGTAATTATGCAAAGTTTAGGGCAAAATGTAATTTTGCCAAAGTTCGATTAAATGCTGTTTTGATGAATGTATGTATTAAATAAGATTAATTTTGCATTATAGATCAAGAGAAATGAGATTCAAGTCGCGATCGAGGGAAAAACAAAGTTTACGAAGAATAGGCTCGATTGCTAATAATTTTGTACCGAGGTAAGTTCATGTGTAAATGTAGTAACATAATTGTCATTTTAAGCAATTTAATGTTGTTTGTATGATATGATGCTGATTATTATCATGAAATATCATGCTTTGTGGTTATTGTTGAATAATATGTAATTGTGTGAATTACTTGATGAGTATGAACTATCACCGAAGTATCGATTTTGATATTCCGTGGAAGACGGCAAAGATGTGTGATCGAGGAAACGCCCATTTGAACCTTGGGAATAGATTAGAATACAAGTGACATGTCACTAGGATGGTTGAGTTCTGAACTCGTTGAGTTGAGTCCGAGTTCGTGAGATGTAACTAGGCATCCGAGCTCGTTGAGTTGAGTCCGAGTTCACTTATGGGCGGGTTACATGGTAGCTTGGCTACATAAGTTTCGCAGGCTATTGAGTTTGTCTAGCTGCGGGTATGGCTCTTATGTTCATGAGATCCGCGTATTCAAATTATACTCTGATGTGTTCAACGGGTGAATCTTAAGTGAATAAGAAGAAGGCCTAAAACGAAGGTGACATGTTGGTAGGTGTGGTAAATGAGAAAGTTTGATGTATGTGCTTAAACCCCAAGTTGAAAACTTGGTATGATGAAATCGAGAAAGATATTAAATACAAATGAAACATGAATGTCTTGGTGTTGTTTATGCAAATGATGTTTTATGTGGGATTGTGTGATTATGTTACTTGCTATTTGCATGTGAACTTACTAAGCATTTGTGCTTACTCCCTCCTTTTCTTTCATTGTAGTTTTGACAAGCCGACTTGAGAATCGGGATAGGTCAAGACTCGCTCACACTATCCGAAGGCTTAAATTGGTAAAATGGCTTGTGTATTTTGAATGTGGCATGTATGGCAAAACACTCACTTTGTGTAATTGATCTTATGATATGGCCATGGTTTGGTAAGAAAAGGGTTTGTAAATGATTAGCCATTAGAATGGCCAATCTAAGTCATATTTGATGTTATGTATGTTTAAAATGCTATTTAGTCCATGAAAATCCTTAGTAAAGTGAAATTTGCCATAAAATGAATCGACAGCAAAGAAGTGATGTAAATTTGAAAAATCACTAAAAATAGTAAAATGGAATTAAATGATGAGTAAGTTATGAAATTGAAGCTTAATTAGTCTATTTTCATATGGATTGAACAAAACTGGTATATAAATTATATCTTATGAGATGTTTGAATTTTTGTGAAACAGGGCCAGAGTGATTTCTGGATCCCCTATTCTGACTTTAACAATTCATCATAAATTGTAAAACGATAATTAGAAGTCATGCTTTATATGTATAGATTCCTTATATAGTCTAGTTTTAAGAGAAACAAACTTCATAGTCATTAAAATTCTGTACAGAGAGATATCGGATTCGTAATATACAGAGGTTAGAGCAGTCGAACCCTGAAACAGGGGAGAATTTAAGTAATAAACTGTACTAATTGGCTTGACCAAAAATTCTAGAAAAAAAAGTAGTAAATATATATATGAGTCTAGTTTAAGGGAAAATTTACAGAATTGGGTTTCGAGTTTCAGAACTCGAGACATGAATTTTTAAGCGACTGTGACGCAGATTGCTAGCTTGACTGGAAATTTTAAAAATAAATTATTTGAGCTATTTAAGTAATGAATTAAGTTTGTTAACACCTCGTGTTGGACTCCGGCGACGGTCTCGGGTACGGGGCGTTACAAGAATTTTATTGGGGAAATGTACATCGAAGAGAAAAAGCAAGAGCTTTTAGTACTGAAACAGGGTAATATGTCAGTATTGGATTATGAGCGAGAGTTCTCTAGACTGAGCAGGTATGCTTCAGAATATGTTCCAACCAAGGCTGATAGTTGTAAACGATTTCTACGGGGACTGCGAGATGAAATCAAGATTTGATAAACCATAACTTATACATATTTTTATCCCATGCTTAGCACATTTATGGATGGTTTCTCTTTAGATTTGGTGAATTCGATGCTCATAATCCTTTAATTTCATGTTTTATACTTAGGTGAGCATAGGAGAGTACAAAGAGCGAGAAACGGGCTGAAAACGGAGAAAATGGACCCACATGGGAAATTAACACAGCCTAGACTTCCTCACACGGGCGTGTCACACGGCCGTGTCCATTTGGCAGGATCGAAGCATGACTTACACTGGTAGACTACACACTCGTGCCTATTCAACACCTTGACCCCGGGCTACAGTAATCGCACACGGGCGTGTCCCTTCCGTGCCCAAGCATAGCCCTATTTAGAAAAGGCCACTTTTGAGGGATCTTAGGTATTATAAAGCCTATTTAAACATCAAACGACGCACTTAGAGCAAACACAGGCAGTAGGAGGAAGGAATTACTCAAGGAAAGCCGATTTGATCCATCTCAGATGCCGGATTCAATGTCAAAACTGAAGATCTCCCTTCAATTTCCATTCAGGGGTTTTGGGTTTTCTTTATGTTTTGTTATCTTTATTCTTGTGAGATGTTTTCTTTCATAAGTATGAACTAAACCCCCTAAATACCTAAGGGGAATGAAACCTAAGACAGATCTTGTTATTATTATCTGAATTGTATGATAAATATTTGACTCGTTCTTAATTATGTGTTCTTAATTTTTGTTTTAATATTCTAGGATATTGATTCAAGTTAATGCTCTTATTCAGAGGACGAATAGACCATGTCTAATAGTAAATTTGTCATAATTAAACGGAGTTGATTACACGCCTAGAGATAGGGTGATAAGATTTTTCCGGATTAGGGTGAAACCTAATAAGGGGATCCATAGATCGAGTTAATGCAACACTAGAGTCTTAATTAGAAAGAGATTTCAATTAATCAACCTAGGGTTAAACGTTATTAGTCTCGAGAGAGATAATAATATAACTTAGGGATTTCTACGGGTCAAGTCAAATGAATAAATCGTCTGATTCGGAGTCAAATAACAAGTGAAGTCTAGGTGGATTTTTCCTTGGGTAATGTCTTAATCAACCAAATTTTCCCAAAAGCTTTTCCCTAATTTCTCTCTGTGCACTCTTAGTTTAGTTAATTAGTCTAGATAAACAAATCCCTTAATTTTTAGGCTAGATAATAAAAAGAAAGTAATTACTACTACTCTTGGTTCCTTTGGGTTCGACAATCCGGTCTTGCTAAAGCTATACTACTGTTCGATAGGTAAACTTGCCTTCATCGTGATAATAGTTAGTTTCAAGAATGATTAATTATAAATTTTTTAAAACCTATCACGAATATCACGTATCAAGTTTTTGGCGGCGTTGCCAGGGAACTAGGATATTAGGAACACTCGATTTTTATTACTTTAGCCATTCTACTTTATTTGCAATTTAAATTTTTATTTTCTTTTCTAATTTTTCTTTTGTTCGTTCCTGGCATGTTTTTATAGTGTATGACTAGAAGAAACCCATCAGGACCATTACTGTTTGATAGTGAGATCGATCGCACAGTTTGCGGAAATTGAGAGAAATAAGGCGAAGCTTACAATACATATAGGAAAAGCAAAAGGACAATACTTCAACCACAACCGAGGAGATGGCTGAAAACCAAGAAAATCTGCTACCTCCTGCAGTTGCTGCTAATCAGAATCCTACTCCACGTACTATGTATGATTATACTAAACCTTCTTTAACAGGAACTGAATGAGCATAGTTAGGCCTGCTGTTGCTGCAAATAATTTCGAACTGAAACCTAACACCATTCAAATGATCCAACAGTATGTTCATTTTGATAGTTTGTAGGACGAGGATCCCAACGCTCACTTGGCAAATTTCTTAGAGTTTTGCGACACTTTTGAAATCAATAGCGTTTCTGATGATGCTTTTCACCTTCGGTTGTTTCCCTTTTCATTAAGGAATAAGGACAAAAAATATTTGAACTCGTTACCACGAGGGTCAATCACTACTTGGGAAGCAATAACTGAAAAGTTTTTATTAAAATATTTTCTACCGGCTAAAACAACCAAATTACATAATGATATCTCCTCTTTTGTGCAAATGGATTTAGAAACACTCTACGATGCATGAGAAAGATACAAGTGTCTATTGAGAAGGTGCCCTCACAATGGGTTACCACTCTGGCTACAGGGTCAAACGTTTCACAATAGCCTGGATCCTTCGACTCGACAGATGATCGACGCAGTCGCTGGTGGAACTATCAATAATAAGACACCTGAGGATGCTTATGAATTTATAGAGGAGATGTCATTGAATAATTATCAGTGTCAAGTCATGAGGACAAAGCTAACAAAAATAGTTGGTGTTTTTAACGTTAATTTGGTCACCATGCTCTCTAAGCAGGTAGAACTTTTGAATAGAAAAATTGATGGTTTTCTTGGTTCTTCATAGGTTCACCCAGTAATGCAGTGCGAAACAAGTGGAGGTGGATCAAGCAATTCAGAATACCCACCCTATGGCCACAACATAGAGAATGAGCAGTTAAATTACATAGGTAATAATCCTTATAGTAATACTTACAATACAGGTTGGAGGAACCACCCAAAGTTCTCATGGGGAGGCCAAGGGAATCAGAGACCACCACCTCCAAGCTTCCAACAACCACCCTACCAACAAGAGAAAAAGCTGAACCTTGAGGAGATGATAACAAAATTCATCTCGGTGTTAGAAACTTATTTTCAGAATACTGAGACAGCACTTAAAAATCAACAAGCGTCGATCCAAGGGCTTGAAACTCAGATAGGTGAGCTCGCTAAATTGATATCTGACCGACCACAAGGAAGCCTATCGAGTAACACTGAATCTAACCTAAGGGAGCAACTCAATGCAATTACCATTCAAGATGAGGAAGGGTTAGTTGCACCTAAACCAGAACCGAGGCAAGAAACTGTGGTAAATAATGATAAAGGTTAGGTGGACCACAATGACTAGAAATCGGTAAGTAAAGAGTACAAACCTCGTGTGCCATATCCCAACGCTACAAGGAAAGATCGCACAGACGAACAATTCGGTAAATTCCTTAAATTATTAAAGAAGTTACATATTAACTTACCATTCATTGAAGCTCTTTCACAGATGCCAAACGCAGTCAAATTCCTAAAGGAGCTTTTAACAAATAAGCAGAAGTTGGATGAGGCATCGCATGTAGAGCTAAACGCGATTTACTCAGCCATACTACAGAATAAGCTAGCCAACAAATTAAAAGATCTAGGGAGTTTTACGATTCCTTGTCTAATTGGTAGCCTAGATGTTAATAATGCTTTGGCTGATTTAGGGGCTAGTATCAATGTTATGCCTTACAAAATGTTTAAGCAACTAGGTCTTGGGAAACCCAAACAAACTAGGATTAGTATTCAATTAGCCGATAAAACAATCAGATTTCCTAGGGGGATTATTGAAGATGTACTCGTTAAAATTGACAAATTTATATTCCTAGTTGATTTCATTGTTCTAGACATAGAGGAGGATAGTAATGTTCCTTTAATTTTAGGAAGGCCCTTTTTAGCAACTGTTAAAACAATAATTGATGTTGGCACATGTGAACTCAAACTTCGTGTAGGAGACGAAAAAATCACCCTTCAAGCTCGTAATACGAGTAACACATCAAAAAATGAAAGTGGTCGTATAAATCATTCTACTAAAACTGACCATGTGGTGCAACCTATTTTGCAGGGAATAAGTTTGAAGAACCCACATGAGTCATGTTCAAGCAACAAAAATGACCTATCTATGAAGAACGAAGTCTACAAATCGAGGAACTAGATGAATGGCGGACACATAAACTGAGGACACATGATAAACCAAAACCATGCCATGACGAGCTCAATGTCGAACCAAATCAACTTACGGTTGGAGACAAAGTACTACTAGATGCAGCAGAACCTCGCATTACCACTTTTGAACCTAACGGAGAAATCCCTCTTACGGTACTCAGTACTTTCCCATATGGTACAGTCGAGGTAATTCATCCCAATTTAGCACTTTTAAGGTAAACAGTACTCATCTTAAACCTTATGTTGATAAAATTTATAGCAGGGATGAGGAGTGTAAACTCCTCGCACTACTATGACCATGCACCAGAAAGGTAAGTCGAGCTTAAACTATAAATAAGCGTTTCTAGGGAGGCAACCTGAGCACAATGATGTTAACTTCTTTAAAAATTTTAGTTTTAACATCTAACCACTAACTGAGTCATTGAAACACAGGTTCTCTAATCCACACAGAAGGGCACATGGGCGTGCCTTAGGCCGTGCTCACACCACGAGAGGAGACACGGCCGTGTGAAAATAGGGCAAAATTTTTCCTTAGCACGGGATGTGATAAGTTGCCACGGCCATGTGACGTAGCCGTGGGTGAGTCTGTCAAACTAACACGAGCGTGCGACACACCCGTGTCTAGGAATCGTGGTTGAAACTGAGAATTTAGCACGGCCATGCAACACACCCGTAGCCACCACTCGTGTTCAAGACAGATAAAACAACACGGGCGTGCGTATTGGAACACGAGCGTGGGAGAAGCGAACAAAGTAAGACATGGTTGTGTGACACGGCCGTGGGCAACAACATGCCCAAAGAGTACGGGCGTGTATGAGTCTCAAACGTGCCGAAATTTAAAAAATTGTGAATCACACGTGCAAAAATTAGGCACGACCGTGTGCCCCAAAATCTATATAAAACCCTTACTATTCATCATCCCCTTTCCCAAAACCCAACCCTAGCCGCCGGTTTCCTATCACACGCTCTCTTTGTCATGCCCATGCGCCGACCACAGCTCCACCCCAGACACTCCAAACTTCTCCCTCCATCAACATACTACGTTTGTTCACTCTTTTCTCTCTATTTTCTTCATCTCTTTTATGATTTTTCTAGTTTTATTTGGCTATTCATAGTTCTCACTATGGTCATACTTATGTTTTTCCATTTTATTCAAAGTTTTCTGGAACATTTATTCTTTCTTGTGTTTCCATAGCATCTAATTCATTCATTCCATGTTGAAAATTAATCATGCTTTTCTTATGACATTTGCTATAGACTCCTATCATCTAGACTGAACTAATTTTGACTAAGTATTGTTCAGTTGGTTGGATTAGTTAGTTTAATTATATTCATAATTGCTTCTTGAATTCGCTAGTTCATGTTATCTTCTTCATGTTTTCATTACAGATATTATGTCGAATCATGGTAAGAAACCCGCTGTACTCGCCTCGAAGAAAAGAAAAGGAGCAACATCATCTTCGGGTCCTATCGTTGAAATCAGGCACTCATTCCTCCAATTCCCACCGGGACCACAGGAAGAACTTTTTCAAATACTACGGACCTGACCCATTGGTGTGGGCCACTGTATTGATTGGGCCGCACTTGAACAAATCCAACTAGCTGACGTGGTCCGAGCCCTCCTGACGACTGACACGTGGGGCCTATTCTTTGAGATCATCGAGTCGACGTACCTCGAGCTCAAACTCAAACTCTATTCAACCTTCCACCTCCAAGTAGCTATGACGGAGTTCGATGATCTAGGAACTCGGTGGTTTAGGCCGCCAATTAGCATACTTGAGTTCGGCGTCACCTTGGGGCTCTATACGGAGGAGTTCATGGACGATGATGATTTTGACATCCTCCATCGCCACATCCACTTGTCTCCCTCCAACTGCTGGAGGGCCCTAGTTCCTGCTTCGGCCACCTACGACCCTAGTCGCTCTAAGGCATCGGCCTTCGCCCCATCCTTGAAGTACTTACACGCCATCTTGGCCCACACTCTAACAGGGCAACGAGAGAGCACCAGCGTTGTCAACACTCACGACGCCTACTTTTTATGGAGTATGGCGAACGGGTACGTCTTTGACCTTGCCTATTTCATTGTCCTCTCCATTCGCCATTAGACAGAGCTTCATAGGAGAGGAGTCATCTCCATTGGCCCCTATGTGACTCGATTGGCTCAGTACTTTAGGCTCTTCAATACAATGGCACAATCATCCTCCCTCACTCTCATCGGCCAGATGTCCCCACAGGGTATCTCGAGCATGCTACATATGAGGATGATCGAGAAACGATGTGGCACCCACCCTCCTCAATACCGCCTCATCCAGTCCACCGAGGAGGAGGACCCAGAAGACATTACTGATGATGTCCCTCCACGTCATGAGGACCCACCGTCTCAGCCACTACCTATACATCGTCCAGTTCATGCGGCGGCTTCATGCTCTGACATCTCTGAGCGCCTTACTCGATTTGAGCAATAGTGTTTTTAGAGTTTTGATCACATTGATACTACTCTTTATCAGATTTGTCAGCACATTCATATCTCATCCCCACCACCACCTCATGAACCATCCAGCAATGACGATGTTTAAAATTTTTTTATTTATTATTTTTGTTTTCACTTTTATCTTTATTTATCTTCTTTAAGTAGTTTTATTTCATTTCCCTTTAATATTAGTTTAATTTTAGTTTTTAAAATTTTTATTTTCGGCTATTTCATTACAGTCATAAAGAGCTCCAAAGCTCATCATCAAATAGGAACTAAAAACTCCACTGGCAAAGGTTCTCCATGACTGCCATGTCCTGCTCGACCACGACCATAGCTACTACCAGATATAATACTCTTTTGGAGCAGGACTTATGGACTAATGAACCTCTACCACCACCGGAGTATCCTCCTCCACTCTCATTATTGCCTTGGCCGATTATTCTCCATAACTCTAATTCAAGGAGTTCATTCATCGTTCAGGAAGTTTCACCTCTCTCCCTATCTTATGATTATATATCTATATTTTTCAATATATCCATCTTTGTACATTGAGGGCAATGTACATCTTAAGTGTGGGGGTTCTTTTATATCATCATTAGAAATCCCTGAATTTTGTCTTATTCTCACGTGAATCACTCATATCACTATTATAATGAATTTTAATTAATTTATAATTTTTATTGATATGTCTTGAATTAAAACATAGGCATTTATGCATTGATTGTTTAAACTTTGAGACATTAGGGAATCAAGCATGATAAGTTGGTTTTTGAATAATTAAAAACTTTTAGGTTACTTTCCTAAGTTTAGGTATTAACTTGAGTTGAAATTCACAAGTTTAAACATCAAAAAGCCATAATTTTTGTGAGATATTAAGCCTTTAGAGCATATTTTATTTCTTTCATGCTCACTTTTATTATGAGTGCGTCAGTATTGATTTGTTATTCTAGAGCTTGCTTGATTTTGCATGTCAAGACCACACCATTTGATTTGATATGTCGAGATGATAAAGGCACTTAGGTTTAACCCACTCACTCCATAAAATCCTACCCTCATAATTATCCCTTAGTGAACACCTTTGAGCCTAACAAGCCATCAATTGATTTACCCTCAATATTAGCCCATAACCCATTATTGTTGAAATCACCTAATTTGATCCCTATTTTTGTCGAGATTTGATTTGAACTAATTGCTTAGCTATGTCTTATTCTTCGTTGCAACAATTAAGTTCTATGTTATTTCATTCAAGTAGCAAAAAAAAAAACTTACATACATATTAGTAGTAATTCGTCATTTTTGAGCTTGAGTGTTAACTCTATATTCTGAGAAGAAGCTCACTTGTATTCAACTGATAATTTGTTATTATTCTAGCTAGGTGATTTCTTCAATTCAATCTCGATTCTAACCTTTTCTTTCAGCTTGTGACCACACTCGCTAACCAAAACCACGTTTTTTATTGATGTATCATCTCAATATATAGTGGTGGAGATTAGATTTTCATGCAAGCCTATGGTAATAACTTTTCATATTGACTAATGAGTACTTTATTTGATGTCCTTAAACACCTCGAGTGATTTGAGTGAATCTTTAGTGAGGATGTTAAACTCTATGATAGTTTGATCAAAGGTGATTACTTAGATGAGGGAGGACACCTATGTTTTCATGATAAAATTCTCAACCTGGAATGTTTGAAACTTTGATGTACTTTTAGTTGAATTTTCAATGTATGGTTACTTATGGATTATTTTGAGATATTATTGATAGGGATTATAAATTGAGAAGAATTTATTTTGATTGTGAGTTGAGAATTTTGCTTGAGGACAAGCAAACGCTTAAGTGTGGTGGTATTTGATAAACCTTAATTTATACATATTTTTATCCCATGCTTAGCACATTTATGGATGGTTTCTCTTTATATTTGGTGAATTCGATGCTCCTAATCCTTTAATTTCATGTTTTATACTTAGGTGATCATAGGAGAGTACAAAGAGCGAGAAACGGGCTGAAAACGAAGAAAATGGACCCACATAAGAAATCAACACGACTTGGACTTCCTCACACGGGCATGTCACACGGCCGTGTCCATTTGGCAAGATTGAAGCACGACTTACACGGGTAGACTACACGCCCGTACCTATTCAACAGCCTTGACCACGGGCTAGAGTAATCAAACACGGGCATGTCCTTGCCGTGCCCAAGCATAGCCCTATTCGGAAAAGGCCACTTTTGAGGGCTCTTAGGCATTCTAAAGCCTATTTAAACACCGAAGGAGGCACTTAGAGCAGACACAGGGAGTAGGATCCAAGGAATTACTCAAGGGAAGCCGATTGATCCATCTCAGAAGCCAGATTCATCGTCAAAACTGAAGATCCCCCTTCAATTTCCATTCAGGGGTTTTGGGTTTTCTTTATGTTTTGTTATCTTTATTCTTGTGAAATGTTTTCTTTCATAAGTATGAACTAAACCCCCTAAATACCTAAGGGGAATGAAACCTAAGACAGATCTTGTTATTATTATCTGAATTCTATGATAAATATTTGACTTGTTCTTAATTATGTGTTCTTAATTTTTGTTTTAATATTCCAGGATATTGATTCAAGTTAATGCTCTTATTCAGAGGAGGAATAGACTCTATCTAAGAGTAAATTTGTCATAATTAAGCGGAGTTGATTACACGCCTAAAGATAGGGTGATAAGATTTTGCCAGATTAGGATGAAACCTAATAAGGGGATCCATAGATCAAGTTAATGCAACACTAGGGCGTTAATTAGAAAGAGAATTAAATTAATAAACCTAGGGTTAGACGTTATTAGTCTTGAGAGAGATAATAATATAACTTAGTGATTTATATGGGTCAAGTCAAATTAATAAATCGTCTGATTCAGATTCAAATAACAAGTGAAGTCTAGGTGGATTTTTCCTTGGGTATTGTCTTAATCAATCAAATTTTCCCAGAAGCTTTTCCCCAATTTCTCTCTGTGCACTCTTTGTTTAGTTAATTAGTCTAAATAAACAAATCCCTTAATTTTTAGGCTAGATAATAAAAAGAAAGTAATTACTAGTACTCTTGGTTCCTTTGGGTTCAACAACCCGGTCTTGCTAAACCTATACTACTGTTCGCACTTGCCTTCATCGTGATAATAGTTAGTTTCAAGAATGATTAATTATAAATTTTTTAAAACCTGTCGCAAATACACGTATCAAGATTCAATTGGTAAGTCTCAGAATTACTGAACTTGTTGATCTGGTTGAGCAAGCGAAAATGATAGAACATGTACTGGGCCTAGATAAAAAGTAAAAAATGGGTAAATTAGTTGGGAAACGTATGGGAACTACCAGTTCTAATCCATTATCGAAGAGATCCAGAGAATCAAGAAGTGGTTGGAGATCAAGCTTTTGGTCTGATGGGGGTGACAGAAGCAGGGGAAAATAGATTACTGTCTCCATTGGTAGTGTAAAACCTCTGCCTCGGGAAAGTGAAAATCCTAAATGCGATTATTATGGAAAAAGACATTTTGGTGAATGCTGGAAGAAAATCGGAGGATGTTTCCGCTGTGGCTCTACTGAACACTTTGTTAAAGATTGTTCGAAAACTCAGAATAGTACACCTGCCACATCTCAGAGATCGGTATCAACTGCCAAAGGTAGAGGAATGTCTAGAGGAGGTTCTGTATTTTAGACCCTAGTCGGAACAGTGGTTTCGAGACCATGTAACTGATTCTGAAAAATATATTAATATTATTTCCTATGTCTGTGATATGTGAATTTATATTTGCGAAGTTTCTGTGATTTAATTTGTTTGTTTCTATGCTTAATTGATAAAGGATTTAATAGCGTAAAGTGTAGAAGTTGTGTGCTAGATGTTAAAAGCACCTATTTGATTTGGCTTATTTAAGTGAGGGTCCTTGCATGTCAAATTTACCATTTATGTTAATGGTGGACAAGTATGGACATGTACTTGGTAAGTTTTAATGTTAGTAGTCAAGGGCAAAAATGGGAAAATGTTTATTAAAGCTGTTATAATAAAATGAAAACATAAAATAATGGCCATTTTATCATTTTCATGGACGAATAAAGCAAGAAAAAGAGCTAAAATGGAGTTTTGATATTCGGCATTGGTAATCCTTGATTAATGTATTAATTTTTGTCTATTTTTGATAATTTCTACGTTTCTGTGATCATTGCTTCGTGTTCTTCAAAACCCATGTCTGAATTTCTATTTCTGTTGAAGATTATGAAATGTGCCATTGATGATTATATGAGCTTTGTAATGTTTTTATATGGATTATGAAATATATAGGTGAAATTATCATGCTTTGTTTTTGAATTTATGATGGAATAGAGCTATTGGGCTAAATTATGAAAATGAGGTTTTGAAGGACTAAATTGTGAATAAAATATGTTATTTGGGCTTGTATGGAAGATATGCATATTTGGCCAAGTTATAGTCATGGTGAATTTTGCATATTTGTGATTTTGTGAAAAATGGACTAAATTGTCAAAGTATGAAAATGTAAGGGTTAAAATACAAAGTGCCCTAAATATGTGTTCATGTATTATTTTGAATGAAATGAATGATTGAATGGTTGAATTTGAATTGTATTAGATCAAAAATAAAGAAAATCAGACTTAGATCAAGGGAAGTCCAAAATGGTTGAATAGTTGACTCGTTTCTGTCCAAAATTCGTACGAGCTAAGTCAAAATACAATTACGTGTTAAATTGATTGAATGTTGTATATACTAGTTATAATCTGTATTGGACAGCTGTGAGAGCTTGATGAATGATTTCTGTAATAGCCCAAAATTGGGTCTAGTTGGAACAGAGGTTTCAGGACCACAAAATCTGAGATATAAATAATTATTTTATGATTATTTTGAGGTCTATGATATGATTGCATGATTGTGTGAAAATTTCGTGAAGAAATTCTATGCATAAAGTGCTTAATTCGAAGTTAGGGACTAAATTGAAGAAGTTGCAAAACTTGCATTCTAGAAGTTTCTAGTATGAAATTGATTTGAAATATTAATTAGGAGGTCTTAAATAGCAATTTGACCAATTTCTAAGTTATGGAAAAAAATTGGACATGGATGGAATTTTTGGAAAGTTTAGTAGTAAGGGTATTTTGGTCATTTAGGGGTAAAATGAATTAAAATACAAAATTAAAAGCCAATTTTGCTCATCTTCTTCACCATGGACGTGTATACCAAGGGAGACTCCATGGCTAGGGTTTTCAAGCTTCCTAAGCAAAATTGTAAGTCCGTTCTAACCCCGTTTTTCAAGTTCTTTATGTTTTTGGAGTCCCGGTAACTTGATTTAGCTTATGCTAGCAATAATTCAACCTAGGGTTCATATTTGGAAAAATACCCATGGTAAAATTTGTGTATTCTGGTGTTTTATGATACAATATGAGATTTTAAATTATGTTAGACAACTTGTGCTACTCGGTTTTAAGTGAACGAGCAAAAGGGCTTAATCGGTAAAAATACCTAATAGTCATAAGTATATGTTAGAGTGAGAATTTGATGTTGCCATAGAAGGGAAAAGTGATCATCATGTCATAAAACATAAGAATAAGGGATGAAGTTTAATTCCCGAGCCTAGGGGCAAAAGTGTAAATATGCAAAAGTTTAGGGGCAAAATTGTAATTTTCCAAAGTTTGAGTTAAGGACTGTTTTGAATAGTACATTAATTAAATAAGTAAAATATGATGTTTTAGATGCCGACAAAAGAGATTTGAACCTAGAATGAGAGAAAAATTGAAAATTGGGAAAGTTGGTAAAATGGCCGTCTTAATATCAAGGTAAGTTCATATGTATAATAAGCATTAATTTATGCATGTTTCAATGTAAAATTGATATATTTACTATGATCTCCGAGGTGTTGAAAGTATGGAAGTTGGTATGATAATAATACAACAATAATGCTGTAATTTATATTTGAAAGTTAAATTTAGTGAATTAATTGAATTATGTTAAATTAAATGATTATGGTGCCAAGTTTATGAATTGATTTAAAAATATGTCTATGGTACATGAAGTGCATTGAATTATCATACATAAATGTGATTTCTATGATTATGGATATTATGGGAAATTGTAAGTTCATATGATTTTTAATAAGACAATGTGTAATTTAATGTTGTTGCGTTGATATTAAATGAGATGTAAGTTTATATGTAAGTAATACATCACTATTACTTGTATTATGATATTTTATAAAAATATTGGAAATATGTTTGTGGATAATTACTTGATTGGTGAAATTGTTGGAAAAGAGAGAAATCTCGGTTGAACCTTGGAAAGATTGGGTGATACAGATGGTATGTAGCTAGGTCACATGTGCAGTCTTGAGTGCACATCATGTGTACAAGAGAGCTACAAGACATTATGATGTAGCTAGGTCGCATGGGTGATACTATGTGTACACCATGTAGACAAGAGAGCTACGGATATATGTAGCTAGGTCGCATGCGTGGTTCCAAGTGAAGGACACCATGTAGACAAGAGAGCTACGAGATAAGTGGCTAGGTCACATGGGTGGTACTAAGTGTTCACCATGTGTACAAGAGAGCCGAACTATATGATGGGTGGAGCTATGTGCTGAAACCACCAAGTATCAAGGATTGATCCGAAGTGTTCAACGGGAGACTCTCTATGTATTGCTTTGTGAGTTTTGTGATGAATATGTGCAGAAACTTGGTTATGTGAATGATGTGTTCATTAAGTGACCAGGATGTGGTAAGGTTATAAATAAGTAAGTTATACATGAGGATGATTTTATGGTGACCTTGTGATCATGGACCTATACTTGTGATGTATGAAATGTGGTGAAAATGATTTGTGATATGTATGTTAAAATGAGGTTAATACAAAGAAAGTGTGAAAGAGTGAATTAGCAATAAAACTGTTTCGGACAGTAGCAGTGACGTGATTTTGAAAAATAACCAAAAATAGTATAAATTGAATCAGAGACTGAATGAGATATCAAATTAAAACTTAATGAGTCTATTTTCATATAAAAGAAACATAGAAAGCAAATTAGTTCTATATTTTGAGATATTTATGTTTTCGTGAGACTGATTCAGAATGATTACGTGATCCCCTGTTCTGACTTTGGAAAATCACAAAAATTTGGAGAAAAATAATTAGAGGCTCAAAATTATATTTTTAAAATCCATAATGAGTCTATTTTCAAGATAAATCAACAAGAACATTATCCGAGTTCTGTACTGTGAGATAATTATTTTTTAGTGAAGAGAGGTCAGAACTGTCAGAAAGTGAAACAGGGGAAATTTTAATGAATAAACTGTACTAATTAACTAAACCAAAAATTATGAAAAAAAAATTTTGGAACGATATGTGAGTGTAGTTTTAGGGGAAATTTATGGATCTTAATTTGGAGCTCTGTAGCTCGAATTATAAATAATTAAGTGACTATGACTCGTGTGGACAGTTTGATGTGAACATTTATTAGTAAATTGTGAAATCGTACTTACAAGAATGCTATATACATTAAGGATGTGGAATGGAGAGGAGGAGGAGGAAAATAAATATATGTGGAATACATAGAAACTATGGTCTATGAAATATTGATATAATGAAATAGATGATATGTGTTTATAAGAAAACAAAAAGAGAATGTTATGTATCATGACATGTATATATATATATATATATGACTAGTCTCAATGTAATGCTTGTTGGGTATGGAATTGAATTGAAATGTTTTAGGCAAACATGTTATTCTGCGCATCTGAATCATGGTATTTTATAAAGATATGATCTAGCTTTAAATATGAATGCTTGATGATTAAGCTGAAGATATTTGGTAAGATGATAATCTTGGTATAAATGTATAAGTGGTACTATAATAAACAAGGTAAAATGAGTATGAGAGACACATGTATGATGACATAAAAATGCTATGTTTGTGGTTTAATTGAGGATGTTTAATCATTAAATGAATACCATGTTATATGCTTTTGATTTTGTATAAGTGTGTAAGAGATCAAGGTTGACCAAAGCTTGGAAAATAGCCTAGGTATATTCCACATAGGCAGAGACACACCATGTGTCTCAAAGTGTATGGAACACGACTTTGGGACACGGGCGTGTGGAGCCTTAAAGCATGAAATTCCCAAGATTTTTGTAAGTTCTCGGTTTAGTCCCAAACCCTTTCTAAAGTATGTTTTGGGCTCCGTAGACTCAAATAAGGGACTATGTGTAAGAGAATGAACGCTTTGAAATATGAATAAAATTTTATGGCTCGTATTTTAGTTTAATGTTTGTATGTTTGTCTGGTAACGCCTCGTACCTTAGCCCAGCCTCAGATACGGGTAATGGGTGTTACAATTTCTGAGTAAATTCTGATAATATGTTAGTATCTGAAAAGCTCCGTATGTTTCTAAAGGAACGTTGTCATCGTATCTGAATTCATGTAAGACCTTGTCTGGGACAGAGGCATCGATACTGAATTACATGTAAGACCACGTTTGGGACGTTGGCATTGTACCCGTTTTTGAGTATCTGTATCGTTTCTGAACCGTCTGATGATCCAGTACGACATATGGAAAAGAATATATGAAATGTATAATCTATACAGGTACATTTGTATCGTACTAAATTTCTAAATATGAATGACTCTGTTTCTGTGAAATAATGAATGCGAAGTATGTATGAAATCATGGAAATGAAACATGACATGTATACAAGCAAATGAGCATAGTTAGGCTCATGAACTATTCTGTGATATGGCTATGAATTCTTGTTGTTGATTTGTATTTTATATGCTTTAATAGTTAAACCAATTGTATTTGGCTTACTAAGCTCTTTGTAGCTTACTCTATGTGGTTTATGTCTGTTTTACAGTTATCGTAGCCACTGAAGGCTCGGGGATAGTCGAGGATTGTCACCATACTATCGAACTCATTTTTTTACTTTTGAAAGTGTAAATATTTTTAAGTATGGCATGTATAGGCTAAAATGTCTATGTATTTAAGTTTTGATATGTATATATGTTATGCCATGAGAGTTGGCTAGCAAATGGTATGTATGTACTTAGTTTTGGTAACTGGTTTGTGATGCCAAATTGTGTATGCTTGTAATGGATATATGGCCTTATATATGGTGATCATTTTGAAATATGACAAGTTGAAGAAATGGTAAGTTTAAGCATGTGTTAGAAGGTGTCATAAGTGAGCTATGAAATGAACATTTTGGCATGTTGTTGTAATAAGATTTTTAATGTATTTTGATATGAATTTGAATAGGTTATTGAATGACAATGATTTAGTTATAATGAAGCATGTTTTAAGCACGGAATTGGCTGAAAATTTTGGTGTAAATGTTGTTTAATATTGTTTGTAGGAATGACCCAAAAAAGGGTGGCAAGTTGCCTTAAACCAAGCCTGCATTGTGCCACACAGTCAGGGAGCACGAGCATGCCTTGTGGCCGTGTATGTAAAGTAGTAACCTCTTAAGATCACACGGTTAAGACACATGGGCATGTCATATTTCTGTGGGCTTTAATCAGTAGCCAGCCAAGTATCACACGACCATGGCACACGGCCGTGTCTATTGGCTGTGTGTAAAAGTCAGTATGTATACTCTGTTTTGGTACTACTGGCCTTCATGGGCGTGTCTGGTGCCTGTGTAAGACACACGGCCTGATTACACGGTTGTGTGATCTCAACAGAATTGAAAAAAAGATTCTAAGTTCTGAAATTTCTGAATGTGTTCGGTTGAGTCCCGACCTTTTCTAAAAGTATGTCTTAGGTCTTGGGGACCTCCATAAGGAATAAATTGTTGATTTGCTTAAGCATTAATATTATGTGATATCTGTGATTCTGTATTGATCTGTAACATTCTGTCTATCTGGTAATGCCCCTTACCTATTCCGACAACAGTTACGGGATAGGGGTGTTACAGGTTCTGTTTCAAGGAGAGGAGGAGCCGGTAGAGGCAGTGATATAGCTGCACAGCAATCTGAAGCTAGAGCTCCAGCTAGAGCTTATGTAGTCAAAACCTGGGAAGAAGGCAATGCTCACGATGTGGTAATAGGTATATTTTTACTGTATTCTAAGCCTATTTATACTTTGATTGATCCTGGATCTTCACACTCATATATTAATTCAAAATTAGTAGAGTCGGGGAAATTAAAAATAGAAATGTTTAAAGTCTCAATAGAAGTATCAAGTCCACTGGGACAAACAATATTAGTTAATCAGGTGTGCCCGAGATGCCCGCTAATAATATATGATAAAACTTTTTCAGTGGATTTATTAATAATGCCTTTTTGGGATTTTGATGTTATACTGGCTATGGACTGGTTAGCTAAACATGGGGTAATTTTGAACTGCTATAAATAGAAATTCAGTGTTCAGACTGAAGATGGTGATAGTGTTGAGGTAAATGGAATCCGTACCAGTGGGTTAGCTCGAATCATATCATCAATTAAAGTTAATAAGTTTCTTCATCAGGGTTGTACAGCATATCTAGCATATGTTATTAATTCTGATTTAGTCGGAAGTTAATGTAGTCAGATTAGAACTATATGTGAATTTCCTAATGTATTCTCTGAAGAATTACCTGGATTACCTCCTAATCGGGAAGTTGTATTTGTGATTGAAGTATACCCAGGTACAGATCCAGTGTCGATACCTCTATATCGTATGTCACTTACTGAATTGAAGGAGTTGAAAGTACAACTACAAGATTTACTAGAACGAGGTTTTATACGACCTAGTACCTCACCGTGGAGAGCTCTAGTGTTATTTGTTAAAAAGAAAGATGGTTTGATGCGGTTATCAAAAATTGAACAAGGTGACAATAAAGAATCCATTACCACATATTAATGATTTATTTGATCAATTGAAAGAAGCTTCAGTATTTTCAAAGATTGATTTAAGATCGAGCTACTATCAGTTAAAGGTGAAAGAAAGTGATGTACCGAAGATAGCATTTTGTACAATATATGGTCATTACGAGTTTTTAGTGATGCCATTTGGGTTAACAAATGCCCCAGCTACTTTTATGGATCTTAGGAATCAAATTTTTCAGCCGTACTTGGATCAGTTCGTGGTAGTTTTTATTGATGACATTTTGGTATATTCAAAGTTCGAATCTGAACATGAGCAGCATCTCTGAATTGTTTTACAAACATTATGAGAGAAACAGTTGTATGGGAAATTGAGTAAATACGAATTTTGGTTATCAGAGATGGTATTTCTTGGTCATGTGATATCATCAGATGGAATTAGAGTGGATCCAAAGAAGATTGAAGAAATTGTCCAGTGGAAAACTCCCAAAAAAGTGTCAGAGGTACGTAGTTTTCTTGGATTAACTGGGTATTATCGAAGGCTTGTGAAAGGATTTTCAAAAATAGCTGTACTGATGACAAAATTATTGCAAAAGAATGTTTCATTTGTCTGGAATGATCAATGTCAAGAAAGCTTTATGAAACTGAAGCAGATGTTGACAGAGGCACCAGTTTTGACTTTACCAGAATCAGGAAAAGATTTTATTGTGTATAGCGATGCTTCTTTAAATGGGCTCGGGTGTGTACTGATGCAAAGTGGGGAAGTGATAGCTTATGCTTCTCGGCAATTGAAACCATATGAACGTAATTATCCGACACATGATCTGGAATTAGCAGTTGTGATCATCGCTTTGAAAATATGGAGACACTATTTATACGGTGAAAAATGTTACATTTATACAGATCATAAAAGTCTCAAGTATCTTCTGTCACAGAAAGAGTTGAATTTGAGGCAGCGTCGATGGATAGAACATCTAAAAGATTATGATTGTGTTATTGATTATCATAAAGGTAAAGCTAACGTGGTAGCTGATTTATCGAGTAGGAAGGTAGCAATTGAATTGCGAGCAATATTTGCACAGCTCAATATTAGTGATGATGGAGGTTTATTGGCTGAATTAAGAATTAAACCAGTGATGTTTGAATGAATTAAGTCAGCTCAATTAGAAGATGATAAGCTAATGAAGAAAAAAGAAATGGTTCAGAGTGACATAGTAGGGAATTTTAGTATTGATGAACATGATTGTTTGATATACCGAGATTGGATTTGTATTCCAATCAATTCAGAGATTGAAGAGTTAATTCTCCGAGAAGCACATGACGGTCCATTTGCTCTACACCCTAGAGGCACAAAGATATGCCGTGATTTACAAGAATTGTACCGGTGGCCAGGGATGAAAAAAGATATAGTTGAATATGTAAGTAAATGCTTGGTTTGTCAGCGGGTGAAAGCAGAGCATCAGGTTCCTACTGGATTATTACAACTAATTACTATTCCAGAATGGAGATGGGATCGTGTTACGATGGATTTCATTACGGGATTGCTGTTGTTCGTAAGCAAGAAAAATGCTATATAGGTAATAGTTGATCGACTCACAAAGTTGGCTCATTTTATAGCTGTCAGAACGGACTGGTCACTTCAGAAACTTGCAAAGGTCTACATTCGGGAAATTATAAGGTTGCATGGTATACCGCCTTCTATAATTTCTGATGGAGATCCTTGGTTTACATTGAGATTCTAGAAACAGTTACATGAGTCTTTGGTTACTAAACTTAATTTCAGTACAACATTTCATCCACAGATTGATGGGCAATCTGAGCGAGTAATTCAGATCTTAGAAGACATGCTTCGAGCCTGTGTTATTGATTTTCAATATGGTTGGGAACGTTACTTGCTATTAGCTGAATTTGTTTATAATAACAGTTTTCAGTCTAATATCCAGATGGCTCCGTATGAAGCTTTGTATGGTAGAAAATGTCGATCACCTGTATGTTGGACAAAATTAAATGAAAAGAAGATAATTGGACCTGAATTGATTCATGAAATAAAAGAAACAGTCAAGAAGATTCAACAGAGATTAAAAGCAGCTTTTGACAGACAAAAATCTTATACTGATCTGAAATTCTGGGACATTGAATACTCAGTCAAGGATAAAGTGTTTCTCAAAGTTTCTCCTTGGAAGAAAGTATTAAGATTGAAAGTTAAGTCCTCGATTTATTGGGCCATATGAAGTTATAGAGAGAATTGGACCAGTTGCTTACCGATTGGCTTTACCTCCAGAATTACAGAAAATTCATGATGTTTTTCATGTTTCCATGTTACGAAGGTATTGATCAGATCCATCTCATATTATCTCTACTGAAGACATTGAGATTAGACCGGATTTGTCATATGAAGAGGAACCAATTCAAATACTAGCTCGAGAAGTGAAAGAATTAAGAAACAAACGGGTCCCTCTGGTAAAAGTATTGTGGAGAAGCCATAGTGTGGAAGAAGCAACATGGGAACCAGAGGAAACTATGAGATCACAGTACCCTCACTTATTTTCAGGTAAAATTTCGAGGATGAAATTTTTTTAAAGTGAGGGAGAAATGTAACGACCCAAAATCTATGGGCACCGAAAAAGTATATTATCGGGCCTTCGACATAGTGAACTAGGTTTAAAAATAATTATTAGGAGTAATAATGAGTTTAGTGGTATGTGTTATTAAATTTTGATTAAATGAATTTAGTTTAATTTAGAGTAATTAATAAAAAGGATTAAATTGAATAGATATAAAATTTTAATTATAAAATAGAGAAAAGACAAGGGACTAAATTAGTAAATAAATTATAGGAGTGACAAGTGTAAGGTAATAATTAAATACAAGTGTAATAATGAATATGAATACAAATGTAAATTAATAAATAATTTACTTAAATTATAAGTAAAAGATATTATTATTATTATTAGAATAAAACACATGTATGGTGATGGTTATAAACATGTGCAACAAAAATATGGAAACAAATGTAAAATATAAGTTGATATTTAAAAGATATTAATTAAAATAATAATTAATAAAGGTTAATAAAACATAAAAGAAACGAATTGAAAAAGGAAAGAAGAAAAAGTTACAGAGAGCTCATGAAATAGAAAGAAGAAATCGGGGAAAGAAAAGAAGAAAGGAAAAATAGGGATTTTGGGATTCCAAGTTAATTGGTAAGTTAATTTTAGTCCTTTTCTTTTAATTTTAATATTTTTGGAATCCTAGAGTGAAATACTCTTGGATTTGAGTTGAAATTTTGAAAGTTAATGAATTTTTTAGTAGGGTTTATGCTGAACAAATGATAGAATTGGGTGTTTATTTGATAGAAATTTTGATTGGAACTAATTGAAGGATTAAATTGAAAACTATGTCATAAGTTTTATGTTATAGGGACTAAATTGATATAAATTTGAAATTATGAAAATATGATAAAAATTAAATATTTAAATGTGAGTTTGGCAAGAAATTGAGTAGCAAAAAGGTATGAATTGAGAAAGAAAAATATATAGGTTTAGTTAGGATTAAATTTGAAATTAAAGTAAAAGTTAGATAAAAATTTCAGCAATTAAATTGTGTTGTGTTAATGATTGTGAAATTATTTTAATTGTTTGTAGCTAATATCGAGCCTGAAGCATTGCCGAAAGGAAAAGTAAAGATCGTCGAGCATTAAATTTGAAGAGAATTCTGGTTTGTATCACTATAATTCAAACTTTATCATTATTATGTGTTTAATTTACTAATTATGTGTGGTAAGTATTTTAAGGTAGGTGTTTAGTACAATGATAAATTAATGATTGGGTACTGAAATCGAGACTGATACTGAATTGAATTGTGAAGTTACTGAATATTGTTATGTGTACTGCATTGAACTGTGAATTTACTGAAGTAATGAATTACTGCAATACTGTGAAACTGATTGAAATAAGAAATTATATTTGATACCGAACTTAGATGGAAATTGTACTGAAAAATTATTTGAATACCCTATTAACTAGTCGGACTAGTCGGATATAGTTGGCATGCCATAGGATATGGAAGAGTACGGGTTTTTTAAACTTCGATCGAGCACTTATGTTATTATTCTTCATTATTGTTACTATTACTATTCTATTCTTTATTACTATTACCGATTCGACACTTTGTGTGTCGAATCGTTATCATATCTTATGATTCAGCACTTTATGTGTTGAATCTTTATCTTTATTCTTATTCTCGCTACCGTTCTTGATTATTGTTTAGGTACTGTGTACCGTTAAGGCATAATGTGCCATACTGGTGTGTTGGTTAGAATCCGTGTATCCGCTGAGTCCAAGTCAAGTTAATAGGGATAAATAAAATAAATTTACTGATAAAACTAAATTTGAATGATATGGCATATGTGAAAGGTGAGAATTGAAATAAAGAAATAAGAATGGTATATATATATATTCAAATGAGAACATAAAAAGATTGAATTGTTAATTACGTGATGATAATTGTAATGTAAAAGTATGTGTGTGATTTAATGTATTTAATTATAAATTGAATTATACTGATACCACTGAGTATATGCATACTCAGTGTACGGTTGTTTCCGTGCGCAGGTTGTAGAAGTCAAGTACTAAACAAGCATCCAAAGCCAGACTCGACTTCAGTAAACTTTTGGTGATGCATATTTTCTTTTGGTAATGTGGCATGTACATAAGATATGTATAAAGGTTATTATGTTTTGAATATAAATGGTTAAAAATGTTAGTATTACAAGTCTAATAATTATAATAAAAAGTTTATCCATTGCAATTTAATTAGTACATTGATGAATTTAAATTGATATTATATTGATTGAGTTTGATTAGAAGGTATTTAGAATAGAAAATGAGTATGTGAAATGAGTTGGTTGAATTGGTTATGTTTGAAATGGATACGATTTTAATTGCATGGGGTTTTATGTAAAAATAAGCAGAAATGCTATCGAAATTTATAAATAAAAAAAATTCCGGAGTACTTGAATGAGTCCCGTTTCACTTTTAATACAAGATTTAGACTTCGAGAGTTCATTATAAGGACTTAGTTATTAAATTATACTATGAATGTTATTTTATTTGTGAATTATTCGTAAGTTGTCTGATATGTCCGGTAATGTCTCATAACTCTATTCCGGCGAAGGTTCGGGGTTAGGGGGTGTTACATCATCAAGGCATTGCTCATGAGTTTAGTGTACATACCTGTACTCACTCGTAGTATATCACACAACCATACCTTCTTTAACATGCCCTCCTCTAGACTTTCATCACATCTATTGCATTACCCGTTGAACACTCGGAATACTATTGGATATGCGGAAAACTTGCACATAAGTGCCACATATACATATGTAGCCAAAGCTACCTCATATCATGTAATGCTTGTAATGGAGCTACTTACAGGCCTGCTCATAAAAGCTATCAGTCAAGGTGTAACTACACGGGCTGCTCACAAAAGCTGTCAGGTATCCGACCAGTCAAGGATTACCTAGCCACTGGTAGGACACACAAGACCATTGTCCGGAACTTAATCACATGTATTGCATCCATTATGAACTCGGACCACTCAACGAGCTTGGATGCCACATATATTAAGAACCCGTACCACTCAACGAGTTTGGACTTCTTAATTCCTAGTGACATGTCACTTGTATCCTAAATTATTCCTAAGGTTCAAACGGGGTTTTCCTCACTTGCACATGGCACACTTTGTCGTACTTGCTCGTGATGTCGTATGTAACGGCCATAATATCATTTATGCTTACAAGTTACCATTAGGCATAGCATACATAATAATGAAAAACATTTATCACATAATGTTAACACAACATAACATACCACATTGTCACATTATTTACACATGTACTTACAATTCATGTAATATCAAACATTAAAACTCAAGTATAACATTGCATTATTATTGAAATACGAACTTACCTAGAATCTGAGCAGAGCTAATTATTCTATTTTAGTCCATAATCTCGTACTTTCTCAATTTAAGCCCGAATCTCGATTTTTCTTTATCTAACATTTCAAATATACCTTATTTCTTACTCACATTATTCAAATTGACCCAAAAATCATACTTTTACAAATTTTCATTTTTACCCCTAAACTTTCACAATTTGCAATTTAGCCCCTAGGCTCGTAAAATGATTTTTATTCAATTTTTTGGTACTTTAAGCCTAGTCGAACAAATGTTCATAACTACATCAGCCCTTAATTTCCACTAATTTACACTTTTATGACAAATTTTATAACTTTTACAATTTAGTCCTTTTATGCATTTTTACCGAAAATCACTTAGTAAAAGTCGTTTTTCTAACCATAAACTTGCATAATCTACCATTAAACATCAAAAAACATGCATATCACTCATGGGTAAATTTTTAAACATCAACCCTAGCTCAAATAAATGGTAGAAATAGCTAGATCTTGTTATAAGGATTTCAAAAACATAAAAATCATTAAAAACGGGGCAAGAACAGACTTACTATTGAGCTTGGAAAGCTTGAATAAAACCCTAGCCATGGCTTCCATGCAATTTCAGCCAAAGGTTGAAGATGAGCATAAATTTGGCCTTTATTTTCCCTTTTTATTATTTTAATTAGCAAATGACCAAAATGCCCCTAACTTAAAAATATTCTATTTCACCTATTTCATGTCCATTTTTGTCCAACAAATTAACCAATGGTCTAATTACCATATAAGGATCTCAAATTTAAAATTTTGATAGTAATTAGGCACCTCTAGCTTCTAGAACTCAAGCTTTGCACTTTTTTACAATTTAGTCCTTTTGACCAAATTGAGTGCCCAAACATCAAAATTTTCGAATGAAATTTTTAAAAAATCATTCCGTATTATTGTAGACCATAAAAATATAATAAAAAAGATTTTATTGTGTCAAATTTGTGGTCCCGAAACCACTGTTTTGACTAGGCCCTAATTCGGGATGTTACAACTCTCCCCCCTTTAGGGATTTTTGTCCCCGAAAATCTTACCAGAAGAGTGGTTTGGTTTTCACATAAACTCCACTATCTCAAAATCATTGCTAAAGAACTTTTACTCAAGCTATGCTTAATACTTAGCTATTTAATTTCTCATACTAAAGTCATGAGTAATTCTTCGCTATACGACACTTTAACTGAATCTTGATCTCCATCAGAGAATTCATGTACACAAGGGTTGAATCCATACTGCCATAGAACATATATACACATCATACTTGAATCCTCTTAGATTCAAATGGCGTAGTCAGCCCGATCATCATGGCCTTAAGTTCTCTATCATTTTATACAACCTGATAGTTTACTAATTCAACCTCTAGTCGTCATTTTCAGAGCCTCATTTAGCTTTTTCAATAATTCACGATATAAATCCCAGATCTCAATCCGATTAACAAAAACTAGCATTTTATTAAATTCAACAATCCCAAAGATATTTAATTCTATAAGTTTGATAGGCGGAATTTCAGTACATACTGACATGATTTGCAAATTCATCAAATACTTAACAACAAGCCACGTAACATCTTTCTCTTTCAAAGATAAGAATAATCCTGATATGAAATCCATAGTAATCTGATTCTCATTTCCATTCAATTACCACCACTGGCGAGAATCATTCTGACATTACCTGATATTCGACTTTAATCCTGATAACATTTCATATATTCAAGCACAAAGATTAGAAATGTCGAGTTCCAAACTCAAACACCAATACATTACTCTTGTGAGTTTTCTTGTGACTTTCTATATCAGAGCTGCATTTTCTGTCCAAGCCTTAGTGACTGTATTTTTCTTTTCTCGAAGATCATACCATAACTATCTTATCATTTTTTAACAAATTTAATCATCTATGCTATCAAATACTCAAATCTGGCTATAACATTGGATACGTTGAGTTATCACATTGCCTTTTAGTCTTAAAACACATCACAATTCATTTAATGACACATCACTAAAAAATCAAGAATTTCTTGCCCAATGTAGGCTAAACTAGATCTAATGTTTTGATTAACAATGTTCTTGTCTGTTCCAAACTTTACTAATATGCAATAGACCGTTCAACTTTCACAAGGTGATAAATTTATCATTCATAGCAATTTTAAATCATATCAAAGTCTGCTAGAAAATATACATTTTTCATTCAGACTAACCGTCTTTTACCTGTAAAGAAATGAAATTTTATTCCCAGACATAAATATCTCATTTAATCTTTCAAATAATAACCAATACCGATTGGGCAACCAAGTCGGTCTTAAACATCAATAAATGACATTTCAAGAAATCCTCTCTTCCAGTCGATAGAACGATTCAACATGTAATCATTCAAGGTTCATTTATCATGGTAATCAAAAACCATTTCAAATGCATTAACTCAAGTAACAAGGATATCTCAATTGAAGGCATCAACTTCGATTAACTTACTTGAGAAAAGAATTCCACCATACTAATTGAAATTTGCATTTTCACCGCTTATGACCTTGCCGGTGTCAAATTTTTCACGAAGATTTAGAGAAATCTAGATATCGGAATCACCACGTTACTATAATCAACTAGAAGCATGACAATAATTAACATAGTTATCATAGGCCAAAGAACACACTTTAGATATGAGCCATAATCGACAATTTACGAAATAGAGATGACATGAAAACCGAGATAAAGAAGTCCAGAACAAAGAAATCCAAGATAAAGAAATCCGAGATACACAAATCCAAGATATAATATCATAATGAAAGTCCTAGAACAACGCTCATAAGAAAAATATGAAGGATCTCGATAATTCCTCAGATAAAAGAAGTCCAGAAGAATACATCAACCTAACCCACTAGAATTAAATGCAACAAGGATAATATACCTTCCCATATATGTATCGAATAGAAAATCAATTAGAAGAAACAAAATCATAACATCATTTGTATTACCTCATAAAGTCCTAATAGATGAAATGTAATAGAATGCTAGAGGGAAATAGAGTAATACAGATTATATACTAGTTGGACTATCAATACTTTTGTCTATGCATCATGATTAGAAAACATTCCCATAGAACAAGGATTTTATCAAAAGAGCAATAGCCATAGGAATAATCCCAAGAACAATTAAACATATAGGATACCTCAGAAGAAGCTGCCGAAATCTGTTTAGCCATAACTGTTACACTCAGATATCTTACCCTTCAAATATTATTCCCTCAACTATTTCTGTCATCACAAATCTCGTATTATTCCTTTCACTGAAGAAAATAAGTTCAGAAGGAATTCTGATTACTACATTCTTTCAACATTGTGTCTAAATATATAACACGCCTTACTCATATCCGAAGTCGGGACAGGATCCGAGGCATTACCGAATTTAAACATTCACAAAAATTCAAAACCGGGCCATAAAATTTCATCCAAATTAAAACTTTTCAAACACATGTAAATCGTCCCTTATATAGGCCTTCGAGGCCTAAAACATGCATCGGGGTGGTTCGGGACTAAACTGAGAGCTTTAGAAAGCTCTAGGAAAACTTAGAGAAATTTTCATGAAATAGGGTCACACGCTCGTGTGGACACAGGGACGCGCCCGTGTGTCTCCAACACGCCTGTGTCCTCAGGCCATGTAACTCTCTATTTATGATGTCAGCAAAACAAATTTAGCCACACGGCCAAGCCACAAACCCGTGTGCTAGGCCATGTCCTCCACACGGTTGAGACACATGGCCGTGTTTCTGCCCGTGTGGCTAGCACTTAAGCTATTTTCCAAGCCTTTTTATTACCATTAATACTTCACATACTTAAGTACATTATAGACACATATGATGTAGCATAAAATAAGTGATTAAACATCCTCCATTAAGACTCAGTTGTACTATTCATATGTCATCATACATGTGTTTTGTTTACTCATTTTATACCAAGTCTAAACACACCAATTCGTAATCAATTGAACATGTCATTTTGATTATTACTTATACATTTATATCATGCTTGCCTAAGTCATTCCACACCAATTTTATGTTCAAGCATTATTAACTTTGTCATATCACACTTTTATTCTCTGATTATGACCACTTCGTTTCGTCATAAGACATTCATCAAGCATACATACCGTAATACTAACCATTTATATCAAACAAATATCATCACATGATGACATCACCAGGCATCAATACATAACTTGGATAAATAGGCTTATAAGCCATAACCATCATAAGCCACATCTCATGGCTATATACAATGTACTAATATAAGCCAACATCTTGGCCAAAACATAAGAACACATATCAATAATTAAGTCCCTATACATGCCACTCACTTGAAGACTTTAAGATTCATCAATTCTCCAAAGGAGGTAGCTTGATAGTGTGAGGTTGCCTCCGGCGATCTCCAACACCGAGCTAACCTGTCAACACTAAAGAAATGGAATGGAGGGACTAAGCTTAAAGCTTAGTAAGTCCATATGAAAATACTAAGCAAATTATCAACATGATTCCATGGAAATATAATCATAATTACATTTTTACTTATTTTCTTGTCGTGTTGTTTTCTCGAGTCACAGTTACTAATTTATTTATATCTGAAGCTACAAAAATCTAAATTAAGATCCGTAATTTTTTCCTAAAAGTAGACTCATATATCTTCTTATCATAAAATTTCCAGAATTTTTGTTCTAGCTAATAAGTATAGTTTATTCTTTAAAGTTACCCCTATTTTGCTGTTTGACAGCTTTGACCTTTCTTTACTAAAATTCAATTATCTCATATTGAAGATCTCGATTAATGTTCCTGTATGTTTCTATTGAAAAAATACTCATTAAGGATTTATTCATATAAATCCTAGCCCATAATCGTTTTTGTACAATTTTTAGTAATTTTCCAAATTTGAGACAGGGGAGCCCGAAATCACTTTGACTCTATCTCACAAAAGTTCAAATATCTCATAATATGAAAATATTTTGCTTACACTGTTTCTTTTATATGAAACTAGATTCAATAAGCTTTAATCTAATATCTTATTCAGTTTCTAATTCAATTTCCAAAATTGTTGGTGTATTTTCAAATTTACACAACTGCTAATATCTAACACTATCTTAGTACAATATAATGGTAACTATCATAAGTTCATTTTCAACTAATCATGAACTTACAATTTCATGGATTTAATGTTCAATTTCACAAAGACATAATAACATAACCATAAAGATTATTCATCTTTCATACCCTTTTTAGCTTACTTATCATATACACATATATACTTGCTCATCATAAATCGATCTTTACCAAGGCATTATTCATAAGTTTAGCATATGTACCTGTACTCATCGTAGTATATCATATAGCCATACCTCTTTAACATGCCCTCTTTAGGACTTTCATCACATTCATTACATTACCCGTTGAACACTTGGAATACTATTGGATATACAGAAACTTGCACCTAATTGTCAAATATACATACGTAGCCAAAGCTACCTCATAGCATGTATACATCCATAATGAACTCAGACCAACTCAATGAGCTCAGATGCTTCACATATATCACGAACTTTGACCAACTCAACAAGTTCAGATTTCTAACATATATCACAGACTCGGACCAACTCAACGAGCTCGGATTTCTACATTCCTAGTGACATGTCGCTTGTATCATAAACTATTTCCCAAGATTCAAACGGAATTTTCTTCACTTGCATATAACATCTCCATTGTACTTGCTCGTAATTTCATGGATAACGACCATAATATCATTCATGCTTACAAATTCACCATTCTCATAATCATGAAATAAACATGGCATTGCTCATAATTACATTTAGGCATTTGTCACATAATAAAATCATCATATCAACTATATAAATATTCACTCATAATGTTCACACATCAATTTAAGTTCAAGCATAAACAATGATATTATTACATTATTATTGACATAGGAACTTACCTTGAATGCGAGCACGGCTATATATTCCGATTTAGTCCATAATCTCATTCATTTCCAATCTATGCCCGAATCTAATTTTCCTTGATCTATAATATCACATTTAGTTTACTAATTAGTCACATTATTCATACAGGTCCAAAAATCATATTTTTACAAATTTGCATTTTGACCCTTAAACTTTACATATTTGTACTTTTGCTCTAAGGCTCGTAAAATGATTTTTATTCAATTTTCTCATTCTATAGGCCTAGCCGAACCATTTTCATAACTATAGCAACTACAATTCTCATCATAACACCCTTTTATACCATTTTTACAACTTTTGCAAAATGGTCCTTTCGGACATTTTCGTCGAAAATTGCTTAGTAAAAATCGTTTATCTAACACCCAACACTCATTTTCTACCATTAGACATCAAAATACAAGAATGTCACTCATGGATAAGTTTTTAAACATAAACCCTAGCTCAAAATAATGGTAGAAATGAGTAGATCATGTTGCCGGGACTTCAAAAATGTAAAGAACATTAAAAATGGGGCTCGGGATCACTTACAAATGAGCTTGGAAGCTTGAACCAAACCCTAGCCATGGTGTCCATGCTAGTTTCGGCTAGATGAAGAAGATGATAGCCAATTTTGGCTTATTTTCCCTTTTTAATTCTTTTAATTATTAGATTACCAAAATGCCCCTAATTTCAAAATATTTTATTACACCCATTTCATGTCTATTTTTGTCCAACAATTAACCAATGGTCTAATTACCATTTAAGGATCTCCAATTTAAAAACTCATAACAATTGGACACTTCTAACATGAGGAACTCAATTTTTACACTTTTTACAATTTAGTCCTTTTGACTAAATTGAGTGCTCAAACGTCAAAATATTCGAACAAAATTTCCACAAAATCATTTCGTGAAATCATAGACCATAAAAATATAATAAAAATAAATTTTTTTACGTCGGATTTGTGGTCCCAAAACCACTGTTCCGACTAGGCCCTAATTCGGGATGTTACAAAATAAGTTGATTTACCAAAGTTAAGTTCTTCTCTCATTGTGATGTTTCATGAACAGAATAATATTTAAATCAATCTGATACATGTCTAGTTCTATCTTTACTTATCAACTCATTCACAAATTCTGACCATATTTATAATTATTCTACAGCTGAACTCTTTGGTTTCACACTTGTGAGCTTATCCCACAGATCTCATAAAATCCTTTATAAACACCACTCTGGTAAGGGGGTGGGATTGTAAGGTTCCTAACGTGTCCCTCATACGCATATGCATATAACACTATTTCATCATCATAGCAACAGTTTCACAAAAGTAACATTCACTTCAGGCAAACTACTATTCATATTTGTATGACACGAGCTTTCTAATTATCTTATTTAAACAGTGCACTTATGCATTCATTCTATGGATTCTGAATAACATTGCTTATCCCATTCATTCAATCAAACAAGTCATGCATATAGCATCATATGAGGGCCAAACAGGCATGGTTAAGTATATCACAATCAAAACTTTCATCTCGCACTTCATCATATACGTGTCATTTCATTCATATGAACATTAAACAAGCATGGATACTCATCGCAACATGAACTTTTATTCATACTTTTCTGAGTTTAGGCTCATCATAACTGTACTTTACCCAGATACCTTGGGATCACATTTAACATGGTTGGTGTAGCTCGGTTAGAGAGTACCTCTGTCCAAACAAGATGGTTCTCATTCATGTCGGGAGACATCACATTATCACAGATTTGTGGCACGTATAGTTAGGCTCTCATCTAGGCTAGGTTAGTCTGAGAATCGACTAAACCTTAGCTTTGATACCACTAAATGTAACACCCTTTACCCGTACCCGAGGTTGGGATACGGTACGAGGCATTACTGGACTTAAACATACACATACATGTAAAATCGAGCCATAAAATTTCTACCAATTCAAAAACATTCAAACACATGCATATCGTCCCTTATACGGGCCTACGAGGCCCAAACCATACATCGGGGGTGGTTCGGGACTAAACCAAGAACTTACGAACTCTTTACAACACTTAGAAATTTTTTTAGTTTTATACAGTCACATGCCCGTGTGGCTCAGACACGCCTGTATCCTCAGCCCGTGTAACTCTCTATTTATGACGTCAGCAATGAAATGGGGTCACATGGCCAAGTCACACTCCCGTGTGCTGAGGCTGTGTTCCTCGCATGGCTGAGACACACGGTCGTGTCTTTATCCGTGTGGCCAACACCTAGGCTATTTTCCAAGCCTTAGTCAACCTTAATCCCTCACACACTTATACAACATCAAAGGCATAGCACATGATATCCAATTTTAGATTAAACATCCTCAATTAAGTTACAAACATAACATTTATGTATCATTATACTTGTGTTTCTCATACTCATTTTATATTAAGTCTAGACATACCAAACCATATTTATTTGGCCTTGTCATCTTCATTAACATCATTAACTTACTCTAAATTTACACTTTTATACTAAGAATATGGTCACATCTATTGATCAAAGTTCATCCATCGAATAAACATACCATATCATACATCCATGAATCTCAATCCATCACAACATGCACAACACCAACACATTAGAACAGTCAAGCAAAAACAATTAGGTTTACAACCCAATGATAAAAAATAAGCCATATCTCATTGCTCTATGCAAATGAATCATTATGAGCCAACTCAATTGGCCAAATCATGAAACACATATCATAAAGTACTAAGTCTCTATACATACCACTCACTTGAAAACACTTAAGATTCATTAACACCTCGGCTTGATAATTTGATAGTGTGATGCTGCCTCCAACGATCTCCAACCTCGAGCTAACCTAACAACACTAAAAGAAATGGAAAAGAGAGGGGTACGCTTCATAGCTCAGTAAGCCCGTATGAAAATAATAATAAGCAATTTATTAACGTGCTTTTTCCAAATTCTTACAACATGTTCTCTTGGTAACACAATCGAAAGAACACATAATTCCACTATTTACTCATATTTGAGTCAAGTTGTCTACTCGAGTCATAGTCACTAAATTATTTATAACTTGAGCTACAGAACTTGAAATTAATATCCACTAATTTTCCCTAAAATTAGACTCATATAACTTATTACCATAAAATTTCTAGAATTTTCTTGCCTAGCCAATAAGTATATTTTATTCTTTAAATTTACCCCTTTTCTACTATTTGATATCTTCGACCTTTCTTTACTAAAATTTATTTCTCTCTTATTATGGGATTTGGTTAATGTTTTCGTCTATTTCTATTGAAAATAGACTCATTAAGGATTTATTCATATAAATTCTAAACTGTAACACCAAAACCCGGCCTGGAAGTTTGGCTTGAATCTGGCGTGTCACATTGAAGTGTTTTTCAAAAATCATTTTTCCATTAAAAACATTTCTTAATAAAACTTATACCCTTTTTAAACCTTGTTAGAAAACCTTAGCTGAATAACATTCTTAACAACTTTGTAAAAATCTTGGCAGTTGCAGAAGCTTAATTTAAAAACAATTGCAGATACGTGATGTTTTGAACAACAGTAGTTGCTTTGGAAAACCGTGTTCTAATACTAGAAATTATAAGAACAATAAATAAAATTCCAAATTTGAAATCCAGAAAATTACAATGGCTTTACTACAACCCACATAAAAACATTTAAAAGTAATAATCAAAACTGTAACATAAACAGTGCGTGTGGCTTCCTCCGAGCCCCTCACAGCTCCAATCCATCTAAGGCTAGAAATTACCTGAAAGGCTAATAAACGGGGTCAGTTTATGAAAACTCAGTGTGAAATCCCCTACTATATAAAAGGAACAGTCAGTCATATAAAAGAATTAAAAGTCCGCCCCAACCCTACTTACGGGCCAGTATCAATTGGGCCTTAGCCCATTATAACAGATAGTACCAGATGGGCCTTAGCCCATTACAGAATAAGAAACATTATCAGAACTAGAATCAAAATGAGAATCAGAATCAGAATCAGGTGACAGAATCAGAATCAAAGTCAGAATCAGAATCAGAATTAGGTGACAGAATTAGAATCAGTATCAGGTAACAGGATCAGAATTAGAATGTGAATGCAATCTCAACCCAATCCAACATCACACCACCCGTACTTGCCCATCACACCATGTGGGGAATAACTCAACCCACCCAACCCACACACCAATATGCAGCAAAGCTGCTAATAACAGAATATTGTGGCAGAGCCACCAGAATCAGATAATGTGGCAAAGCCACTGAACAGAATACGTGGCACAAAGTCATCGATAACGGGTCTATAATCGGCACGAAGCCCATAATATCGATACGAAGCCCACAATAACGACACACAGCCTTCGGTAACATGACCGGCACTCAGCCATCGATCGGTCCAAAGTCATCTCGGGTGACCTATGCGACCTTATCAAATCAGTCTGAATATACGGCTCTTAAGCCTTCAGTGGATCCACAGTCGTCAAGCAACCATGCGATCCTAACAGATCAGATCTTCCTCCGTACAAAATCCCAACCCATGCAACATGTCATGTATGCAGAATATCATGCCCATATTTGAATCAAACAATCACAGTCAAGTCATTCATATCACCAACATATATTCACAATCAAATCTATCAACCACACAGTCCAAGTCAATCACTTGCCCACAAGGGCAAAACAGTCATTTAACACTCTAGAGGCAAAATAGTAATTTTACCCCAGAAGGGTATCTTGGTAATTCTACCTTACAGGGGTATTTCAGTATTTCTACCCTACAAGGGTATTTCGGTAATTCTACCCTACAAGGGTATTTCGGTATTTCTACCCTACAAGGGTATTTCGGTAATTCTACCCTACAGGGGTATTTTAGTAATTCTACCCTACAAGGGTATTTCAATAATTTTGAAAATTGAGGGTAAACTGATAATTATGTAAATTGGGCGTACTTTGGTAATTTTACAAGTCGAGGGTATTTTAGTAATTTGGTAAACTAAAGTATTCTAAACATGGATAATAATACGAATGGGCCTAAAGCCTATTCTCGGCACAAATGGGCCCACACGCTCGTGTGGCCCTTTTAGCCTAAATTTAGCCACAGATATGAGATTCACCTAGCCTAGTCCAATATTTACTACACAATCAAAAAACTTATCCAATTGAGCCCGTAGGCCCATTGGACCCACAGGGCCCCTTTTGGTCCATCTCGGCCCGAAGTAGCCATCCTACAGCTAGAGTAGTGAGAAATACACACTTGATAGGAGACTGGAGTTAATCCGTGCTTCGAGCACTCTTAGCTGACGCCCAACCCAAACGAGCACGCCATAAAGCGAAAGGGATCAGCCAAGAAAGGTACATTTACTCTCCTCATGGTTCTCTCTATTTAAAGCCAGCTTCGCATCCACTCTTATGTTAGCTTCCCGATGTGGGATCCCTCCATCATCAGAGTTTAAATTCAACACAAACTCTTGCCGCCCCCTGTTAGCAAAATAAATGCTCTTTGATTTCCATGAGTTTCGAACCCTGGACCTCCCTGCCAACTCTATGATGCCACCTTCCTGCCTCTTATGTGGCGCTACTTTGCCACTAGACCACAAGGCTTTTTTGTGGCACAATTTCTCCAACAATATTCTTAAGGCCTACCTACTACACCCAGGGTTTGATTCACCTTAAACCAAAATTTTTGCTAGAGTCCAGGTTTGAATTCAAGACTTCTCTAACACTTCTTAGCACACTTAACCACTAAAACAAGCCTTCATTAACTAAATTTACATGCACAACAAAATATTATAAGCTGCCTTTAACCGCTCCCATGCTCAAGGCCCAAAACTTCTAGGCCCAAATTCAGGGTGTTACAACTCTACCTCCCTTAAAGAAATTCCGTCCTCGAAATTTCCATCTAACAGGGTAGTCGTGTAACATCTACCCCACTACGCTACCGCTGTACACTCTGATCCTACTATCACTATCACACTTCAACTAGAACTTGAAACATCTCATACATACAACACTTATTCACTGAAGCAGACACATTTTTATCACACATATATACAATTTCTATATCCAAACATCACATCCACATAAAATAAATACCAAATTTAAATTCAGACCAATATCTAAGGAGTCCACAGTATTTCAATTTCTAAATAGACAAAAGTATTCAGAAGACTTATAGATTCGGCGCCGGAGACTCGGTGTGCCACACTTTTTAAGATAAATACTTCAAACAGACCACGTGGTTGAAAATAATTTTCTAAAATTCGACCTTTGAAATCCCAATCCACAGTCGAGTTGTTGCAACCCAAGCTCTGATACCAGTAAATGTAACACCCCAAACCCAGCCTGGAAGTTTAGCTCAAATCTGGGGTGTCACATTGAAGTGTTTTTTGAAAACCATGTTTCCATTAAGAACCCTTCTTAATAATTAAAAACTTATACCCTTTTTACACCTTGTTAGAAAGCCTTAGCTGAATAACATTCTTAACAACTTTGTAAAATCTTGGCAGTTGCAGAAGCTTAATTTAAAAACAATTACGGATACGTGAAGTTTTCAACAATAGTAGTTGCTTTGGAAAACCGTGTTCTAATACTAGCAATTATAAGAACAATAAATAAAATTCCAAGTTTGAAATCCAGAAAATTACAACGGCTTTACTACAACCCACATAAAAACATTTAAAAGTAATAATCAAAGCGTAACATAAAGCGAGGTGTGTGGCTTCCTCCGAGCCCTCGCACTCCGATCCATCTAAGGTGAAAATTACGAAAGGTTAATAAGCGGGGTGAGTTTATGAAAACTCGATGTGAAATCCCTACTATATAAAAGGAACGATCGGTCATATAAAAGAATTAAAAGTCGGCTGACCCTACTTACAGTTCAGTATCAATTGGGCCTTAGCCCATTATAACAGACAGTACCAGATGGGTCTTAGCCCATTACAGAATAAGAAACATTATCAGAACTAGAATCAAAATGAGAATCAAAATAAGAATCAGAATTAGGTGACAGAATAAGAATCAGTATTAGGTAACATAATCAGAATCAGAATGTGAATGCAATCCTAACCCAATCCAGTCATCACACCACCCATACCAGCCCATCACACCATGTGGGGAATAACTCAACCCACCCAGCCCACACACTAATATGCAGCAAAGCTGCTAATAACAGAATATTGTGGCAGAGCCACCAGAATCAGATAATGTGGCAAAGCCACTTAACAGAATATGTGGCACAAAGTCATCAATAACGGGTCTATAATAGGAACGAAGCCCACAATATCGATATGAAGCCCTCAATAACGGAACACAGCCTTCGGTGACATGATCGGCACTCAACCACTGATCGGTCCAAAGTCGTCTCAGGCGACCCGTGCGACCTTATTAAATCAGTACGAATATACGGCTCTTAAGCCTTCGGTGGATCCATAGTCGTCAAGCAACCATGCGATCCTAACAGATCAGATCTTCCTCCATACAAAATCTCAACCCATGCAAGGTGTCATGTATACAGAATGTCATGCCCATATTTGAATCAAACAATCACAGTCAAGTCATTCATATCACCAACATATATTCACAATCAAATCCGTCAACGACACAGTCCAAGTCAGTCACTTGCCCACAAGGGCAAAACAGTAATTTAACACCCTAGGGGCAAAATAGTAATTTAACCCCACAAGGGTATCTTGATAATTCTACCCTACAAGGGTATTTCGGTAATTCTACCCTACAGGGGTATTTCAATGATTTTGTAAATCAAGGGTAAAACGATAATTCTATAAATTGGGGGTATTTTGGTAATTTTACAAGTCGAGGGTATTTCAGTAATTTGGTAAACTAAAGTATTCTAAACAGGGATAATAATACGAATAGGCCTAAAGCCCATTCTCGGTCCAAATGGGCCAACACGCTCGTGTGGCCCTTTTAGCCCAAATCTAGCCACAGATATAAGATTCACCTACCCTAGTCCAATATTTACTACACAATCAAACAACTTATCCAATTGAGCCCGTTAGCCCATTGAGCCCACATGGCCCCTTTCTGCCCGTAGTAGCCATCCTACAGCTAGAGTAGTGAGAAATACACACCTGATAGGAGACTAGAATTAATTCGCGTTCCAAGCACTCTTAGCTGACGCCCAACCCAAACGAGCATGCCATAAAGCAAAAGGGATCAGCCAAGAAAGGTACCTTTACTCTCCTCATGGTTCTCTCTATTTAAAGCCAGCTTCGCATCTACTCTTATGTTAGCTTCCCGATGTGGGATCCCTCCATCGTCAGAGTTTAAATTCAACACCAACTCTTGCTGCCCCCTGTTAGCAAAATAAATGCTCTTTGATTGCCATGAGTTTCGAACCCTGGACCTCCTTGCCAACTCTATGACACCACCTTCTTGCCTCTTATGTGGCGCTACTTTGCCACTAGACCACAAGGTTTTTTGTGGCACAATTTCTCTAACAATATTCTTAAGGCCTACCTACTACACCCAGGGTTTGATTCACCTTAAACCAAAATTTTTGCTAGAGTCCAGGTTTGAACCCAGGACTTCTCCAACACTTCTCAGCACACTTAACCACCAAAATAATCCTTCATTAACGAAATTTACATGCACAACAAAATATTATAAGCTGCCTTCAACCGCTCCCATGCTCAAGGGCCAAAACTTCTAGGCCCAAATTCCGGGTGTTACATAAACCATAATTATTCGTGTACAATTTTTAGTGATTTTCCAAAGTTAAGACAGGGGAGCCTGAAATCACTCTGACCCTGTCTCACAAAAATTGAAATATCTCATAATATGAAATTCTTTTGTTTACATCATTTCCTCTATGTGAAAGTAGGCTCAATCAGCTTTAATCTCATATCTCATTCAATTTCTAGTTCAATTTCCAAAATTTTTGGTGGATTTTCAAAGTTGGACTACTGTTGCTGTCCAAAAACTGTTTTAGTGCAATATAATGATAACTATCACAAGTTCATTTTCAACTAATCATGAACTCACCATTTCATGGATTCCATGTTCAATTACACAATGACATAATAACATAACCATAAAGATTATTCATCATTCAAGCCTTTTTATATACTTATCATATGTTCATATATATACATACACATAAACTTTCTCACCATAAGTCATTCTTCAGCAAGGCATTGCTCATGAGTTTAGCGTACATACCTGTACTCACTCGTAGTATATCACATAACCATGCCTTCTTTAACATGCCCTCCTCAGGAGTTTATCACATCTATTGCATTACCCGTTGAACACTTGGAATACTATTGAATACATGGAAAACTTGCACATAAGTGCCACATATACATACGTAGCTAAAGCAACCTCATATCATGTAACGCTCGTAATGGAGCTACTCACAGGCCTGCTCATAAAAGCTATCGGTCAAGGTATAACTACACGGGCTTCTCACAAAAACTATCAGGTATCCGACCACTCACGGATTACCTAGCCAACAATAGGACACACAAGACCATTGCCCGAAACTTAATCACATGTATCGCACAATGAGCTCAGACTTTTTAATTCCTAGTGCCATGTCACTTGTATCCTAAACTATTCCTAAGGTTCAAACGGGGTTTTCCTCACTTGCACATGGCACACTTTGTTGTACTTGCTCGTGATGTCGTATGTAACGGCCATAATATCATTTATGCTTACAAGTTACCATTAGGCATAGCATACATAATAATGATAAAACATTTATCACGTAATGTTAACACAACATAACATACCATATTGTCACATTATTTACACATGTACTTACAATTCATGTACTATCAAACATTAACATTCAAGTATAACATTGCATTATTATTAACATACGAACTTACCTAGAATCCGACCACAGCTAATTATTCCATTTTAGTCCATAATCTCGTACTTTCCCGATTTAAGCCCGAATCTCAATTTTTCTTGATCAAACATTTCAAATATAGCTTATTTATTACTCAAATTATTCAAATTGACCCAAAAATCATACTTTTACTAATTTTCATTTTTACCCCTAAACTTTTACATATTTGCAATTTAGCCTCTAGGCTCGTAAAATGATTTTTATTCAATTTCTTGGTACTTTAAGCCTAACCGAACAAATGTTCATAACTACATCAGCCCTCAATTTCCACTAATTTACACTTTTATGACAAATTTTATAACTTTTACAATTTAGTCCTTTTATACATTTTTACTGAAAATCACTTAGTAAAAGTCGTTTCTCTAACCATAAACTTGCATAATCTACCTTTAGCATCAAAACACATGCATATCACTCATGGGTAAATTTTTAAAGATCAACCCTAGCTCAAATAAATGGTAGAAATAGCTAGATCTTGTTACGAGGATTTCAAAATCGTAAAAATCATTAAAAACGGGGTAAGAACGAACTTACTATTGAGCTTCGAAAGCTTGAACAAAACCCTAGCCATGGTTTCCATGCAAATTTTGCCCAAAGGTTGAAGATGAGCATAAATTTGGCCTTTATTTTCCCTTTTTATTATTTTAATTACCAAATGACCAAAATGGCCGTAACTTAAAAATATTCTATTTCACCTATTTCATGTCCATTTTTGCCCAACAAATTAACCAATTGTCTAATTACCATATAAGGACCTCCAATTTAAAATTTCATAGTAATTAGACACCTCTAGATTCTAGAACTCAAGTTTTTCACTTTTTACAATTTAGTCCTTTTGACCAAATTGAGTGCCCAAACGTCAAAATTTTTTAATGAAATTTTTACAAAATCATTCCATATAATTGTAGACCATAAAAACATAATAATAAAAAATTTTACTGTGTCGGATATGTGGTCCCGAAACCACTGTTCCGACTAGGCCCTAATTTGGGATGTTACAACAGGCCCCATTAAGTTACATGAACTTACCTCGACACTTGTTCACGCTAGAAGTCTACTACTCCGAAAACTTTTCTTTTACTCAATCTAACCTCGAATTAGTGTTGTTCGGATCTATATAAATGAATTTAACAATCAATTTCACACATTTCATATTTAAATGGACTCAATTTATGTCCTAGGTAAAATTACCATTTGCCCCTAACTTTTCTATAAATTTTGATTTTGTCCCTAGCCCTGGAAAATGAAACTTGTGCAAATTACTCCCTATTCCAAGCCTAACTGAATCCCCATTACAAATTTTCCAACACATGTATTCATAAAATTTCAAAATTTTTCATCAAATTTTACAACTTTTCATTTTAGTCCCTAAATCATGTTTTCATAAAAAATCACTTTGTAAAAGTTGTTTATCTATGAGCAAAATTTCATTTTCTACCATAAATTTCTTATTTTCAGCATATTCATCCATGACCCAAATTTCATACCTTGATAACTTTTTAAATTAATCCCCTTAAATAGAGCGATTAAACTATCCCGATTTCAAAATATAAAAATCATTAAAAACGGGAATTGATTTCATACCTTTTCAAGCTTGGTAAGTTGTCTTCCTCTCTCCTAGGGTTTCCATGAAAATTTTGGGGAAGATGATATGAAATTAGATGATTATTTCTTTTTATTTAATTACCATCTTTTAATTTTAGTGATTTCCAATTTAGTCCCTTGCCTTTTCTAATTTTTCATGGATGAGTCATTAAAATATCTACTAACTACTCTTAAATGGTCTAATTACCATAAAAGGACCTTAATTTTTGAATTCCATAACTATTTGGTACCTATAGCTACTAGAATCCAACTTTCGCATTTTATGCGATCTAGTCCTTCTTATAATTAAGCACTTAATCGATAAAATTTTCGTGTCAGAATTTTCACACGACATGTCTATTATAATACAGACCTTATAATGAAATAAAAATAAACCTTATTTTTGGGTCAAATTTGTGGTCTCGAAACCACTATTCCGATTTCACTGAAAAATGGGCTATTACAACTCTCCCCCATTTAGGGATTTTCATCCTTAAATATCTTACCAGTAAAAAGATTCGGGTATTGCTTCCTCATAGTATCTTCCAGCTCCTAAGTAGCTTCTTCAATACCATATCATTGCCAAAGAACTTTTACTAAAGCTACCTTTTTATTTTATTTTGATTGGTTCTTCACTATATGTCATATCAGGCTGAATCTTTACCTCTGTCGGAGAAATAACATGTGCAAGATCGGATCTATAACACCCCTTACCCATGTTCTAAGTCGGAACAAGGTACGGAATATTACAGATCACGAAAACATGAATTCACACATTTACCTGATCTTACGTAATTAATTCCTCTAGCTTGAACAAAAATAGATAACATTAACAGATATACATAAGTACAAGTAAATTATCAAATTTTGAAAAGTAATATTTTAAAACAAATTAATTATGACACATAACAAAATGATTCAGCCCTCTATATATGCCATAATTCCAAAATAGTGTTTACAAAATACCAAAAAGTATTGATAGTGTGGATGGGTCTCCGACGAACTCCAAATCTCGAGCTGGCTTAGTAATTCTATAAGATAAGAAAAAGAAAAGAAGGTAAGCATATAGCTTAGTAAGTAAGTACGAAATTGATATTCAAATTATCAAAGTAAAACAATCATACTAGTATATAATCACATATTCAGGACAGGCTGTTTTCTAGAGTCTCGGTTTAAAAAAATCATATCTCGAGCTACAAAACTCAAAATCCAATTCTGTAAATTTTCCTTGAAACTAGACTCATATGTATACTTACAAAATTTTTCTAGAATTTTTGGTCGGGTCAATTAGTATAGTTTATTAGTTAAAGTCTCCCCTATTTTAGGGTACGACTACTCTGACCCTTGTGCACTACGAACCAAATTTCTCCCTGTAAAGAATTCCAACGACCATGCCGTTTATTTGCCTTAAAAATAGACTCGATAGGGAATCCATGCATGTAAAGTATGACTCTTAATAAGTTTTTTACAATTTATGGTGAATTTATAAAGTCAGAATAGGGGATCTCAAATTCATTCAGACCTTGTTTCACAAGAATTCAAATATCACACAATATTGAATTTTTTTGCTTCCCATGTTTCTTTTATGTGAAAATAGACTTATTAAGATTTATTTTCATATATCACTTGAATTTTTATTCAACTTCCATGATTTTTGGTAAATTTTTAAAATCATATAACTGCTGTTGTCCAACACTGTTTTATTTCTAACATTCACTCTTGCATAATTTCACCTAGTCCTTTTTGTTATACCAGAATTCACTCAATTATAGAGCACATAGCTCCTAAATTTTCATAAACATAAATTTGCACATATCCACCTTATAATAACTTTCACATATTACCACTTTATCGATTTTCCCCGTTGAACTCAACGGAAAAATAACAAATATACCATTGTTTACACATATTTCCCCTTTCCACACTTATAGCCGAAGCTATCTGATATGCATAGTAGTCTGCACTTAGTACTACACATGCGACCAACAATCCGGTACACGTAGTGTAACACCCCATCCCTGATACCGTCACCGGAGTCGGACACGAGGGGTTCTAGGACCAACTCTCATGTGTCACACAGACTATTTTTCACATTTCCAGCCTAGCTGGCAAACTGCGTCCCTGTCACCTTAAAAATCATATCTCGAGTTCCAAAACTCGAAAACCAGTTCCGTAAATTTTCCCTGAAACTAGACTCATAATTCCATCTACACATTTTTTTCTATAATTTTTGGTCAAGCCAATTAGTACAGTTTATTAGTTAAAGTCACCCATGTTACAGGGGTCGACTACACTGACCTTCGCGCATTACGACCTCGATATCTTCTCGTACAGAGCTTCAATGCTCATGTCGTTTGTTTCTAATGAAACTAGACTCAAAAGGGAATCTTCACATATAAGGCACGACTTCTAATTCCTTTTGGATAATTTATGGTAAATTTTCAAAGTCGAGACAGGGGATCCAGAAACCATTCTGGCCCTGTCTCACGAGAACTTTAATATCTCTCAGTATACTGCTCATATGGTCGTTTCGTTTCATCCATATCAAAATAGATTCATCAAGGTTCAATTTCATAGTTTATTCACTATTTAATTCTACTTCTACTATTTTTAGTGATTTTTCCATCTCACCTCACTGCTGCTGGCAGCATCTGTTACTAAAGCAAACAATGACTATTTCATAATTCTTCCATGGCCAACTATTACATCATACATAATACAACCTATGGCCACCTTATCAAAATTAAGGTTTCTAAGGCTCGTGACTATAGGTTTTAGAATCACACTCAACCGACCACATAGGCCATTTTCGCATGGCTTAAAGTTTACAACCCACAATTCAACAGAACAAAATAGCCTATACATGCCAAACGTTCTCCTAGTTCAACTACAACGACAATACCAAAGATTTCCAGCCGGTGTGATGACTTCAACGACGGTTCCGAGCACGCATAAGCGATACGAGTCCAAGAGACCTAAAATGGGTGACAAGAAAACACCGAGTGAGTTTATAACTCAGTAAGTCATAAGCATTCGACAACCACCCATTAATAAAGTTATCACAACATGAAACGATGGCGAAGCTAGGTACTCCATCCATATCGAAACTATACCATAATTCCTCGAACCTTTCGGTTCAATCTCATACCAAGTCATACATCCACATTTCAAATTCTATACAATAAGATATTTGAGGCATTTTCACACACCAACTCATTTTCACCACAATCATACAATTGCAATCATCACATAGATTTAAAGCTTACCAAGCTCAACCCCGAGCATGAACATATTGCCTATTCGTCATGAGCTCAAGGTACTTACCCGATCCGCTGTCCGGGATTAACTCGATAATGTCGCACACTCGGTGCCAATTGTAATGCAAGAGCATATAGTGAATCCGCACACTTAGTGCTATATACATTCAGCTCGCACACTTAGTGCTATATAATCAAACTCGCACACTTAGTGCTGTACAATTTAAACCCGCACACTTAGTGCCAATCTTGTCACCGTGTCCATTTATACCGGACACTTAGTGCGAGACCAATACCTTATGCATTTTGCTGCCTTTATACATTCAACAATGGCATCATTCCATACACATACATTTCCATTTACACATCAACTCATTTAAACACATTTGCATATATATTATGATCATTTAAATCAACACCAAATATATGCTTAATGACTTACCTTGTGTTGGGTAAAATAAATTCCAAGTCGGCTACTCGATGACCTTCGTTTTCCCCTTGTTGGGCGCCTCTCCTTTAGGATCTTGAGCTTAAACAATTAAATTAACCCATTCAACCACTTTGTAAAATATTTGTATTAAACATTAAAATTTCATTTCATAGGATACACATGACAAATTCTTATCCTTCTACCCCATGCTTTTGAACTATTCGGTTCACAACCTTAGGCTATCACCCTATTGCCAACTATCCTAATCAAGGATAGTATCACAAGTGTGTACACCCATATGGCCGAATGTGCAAGATCAAATTCAACACCACCTATGTGCTTAATTAGGTGGCGAATATACACATAAGCACATTTAGCATTTGATAGATTCGCCTTAGCATAGATTTCATTAAAAGTCCCTATTAGCCACTTCACCATCAATTATCTCATCTACTTAATATTTCATACTCATCATGCTAGCGAATATTACTTATTTAAGTTCAACACCCTTATATACCACACTATCATCAAATATGATATCTAATTCTTCTCTTTCTCTATTCATCAAGACAACCTATATGAACATTTAACTAATTCAAACTTCACCATCTTAATGCCCATTATGGCCGAATGTACCAAGCATTTATCATTTTGCATCATGAATTCTATAGCATGGCGAATACTCATGCACATACACACCCAACAACAAGAACTCAATGACCTAAAATCTCCAAAACACAAACCATACCTATCATATTTACTTATATGGCCGAATATACATACCCCATATAATACCATTTTCATTTCATTTACCACTTAATTTCTACCACATAAACACTTGGCGAATAATCCTAACTAGCAAAACTTCACATTTGTTCATAGCATCTTTTAGATTAGCATATAGGTTACAATAGTAGCTTGACTACTAGCTAGATTCTCATAAAATCAATAGAAATAACATGAACTCCTACCTTATTTAACCTCCAAGATAGCCAAATGCCCTAGACAAGTTCCTTCCTCTTTCCTCTTGTTTGGTTTGTGCAAGAAAGTAAGGAGATGAACACACTCTTACCTTTCTTTCCTTAAAGGTGATCAAAATGTCTTAATCTTCAATTTCCTCTCCTTTTTCTTTTCTTTTGAGTGCGGCAAAGGGGAAGAAGAAGGATGAATATCTTTTTTTTTTTCTAACACTCTTCCATTCCTTTTAATTATCTTTTCTTCCATACCATAAGGCCATTAACTATTATCATGCTAACATAAAATGTATATAATATCTATCCACCATCTTGATGGCGGCCACTAAGTTAAAAGTGGTCCATTTGACATGCAAGTCCCTCATGTCACTAACTCATGCATTATTTGGCCATTTAAATTTCACCTATCACATTTTCAAGTCCTATCACATGGGTCCTTTCTTATAAATTAGCACCTAATTAATAAAAATCAAGGCACGAAATATTCACACATACAAATTCCACATACAATAAGCATGAATATAACACCTAATTATTTTTGTGACTCGGTTTTGTGGTCCCGAAACCACTCTCCGACTAGGGTCACATTAGGGGTGTGACAACTCTCCCCTACTTAAGAGATTTTCGTCCCCGAAAATCTTACCGGCAAATAGGTTTGGGTATCGTTCTCTCATAGAGTTCTCGGTTTCCCAAGTAGCTTCTTCGACTCCGTGTTTGAGCCATAACACCTTTACTAACGGAACCCTTTTGTTTCGCAACTCTTTCACTTCACGAGCTAGGATACGAATCGGTTCTTCTTCATAAATCAAATTAGGCTGAATCTCGACCTCAGATGGAGTGATTACGTGTGACGGGTCGAACCTATATCGTCGAAGCATCGAGACATGAAAGACGTCGTGAATCTTTTCAAGCTCAGGAGGTAAAATTAATCGGTACGCTACTGGCCAACTCGTTCGGACATTTCATACGGACCGATGAACCTCGGACTCAATTTGCCCTTACGGCCAAATCTAAGCACCTTTTTCCAGGGTGAGACCTTGAGAAATACCTTGTCTCCAACCTGATATTCAATGTCTTTTCTTTTCAAATCCGCATACGACTTTTGGCGATCCGAAGCAGCTTTCAAACTTTCACGAATTACTCGAACTTTCTGCTCGGCATCCCTGATCAAATCAACCGAAGAATTTACCTTCACTAAGTTCAGTCCGAATAATGGGTGCGGCATTTACGATAGTATAAAGCCTCGTAAGGCGCCATCTTAATACTTGATTGAAAGCTATTGTTGTAAGCGAATTCAATCAAAGGCAAATACCGTTCCATGAACCACTAAACTCAAGGATGCAACATCTCAACATATCCTCGAGTATTTGAATTATCCGTTCGGATTGACCATCGGTTTGGGGTGAAAGGAGGTCTGAAATGCAACTTGGTACCCAAAGCTTCTTGCAACTTCTTCCAAAATCGCGAGGTAAATCTCGGATCTCTATCGACACGATGGAAATAGGCACCCCATGTAGTCTCACAATCTGAGAAACGTACAATTCGGCTAGTTTGTCCATTGAAAAATCTGTACGTACGGGGACAAAGTGAGCCGACTTCGTCAATCTATCTACAATAACCCAAATCGCATCCTTCTTACTTGCTGACAAAGGCAGTCCGGATACAAAGTCCATTGTGACTCGATCCCATTTCCACTCGGGTATCGTGATCGGCTGAAGTAACCCTGAAGGCACTTGATGCTCCGCTTTCACTTGTTGACATATTAAACATCTCGAAACAAAGTCGGAGATGTCTCGTTTCATACCATGCCACCAAAACTGACGTTTCAAATCGTTGTACATCTTCGTACTCCCCGGGTGGATTGCCATTCGGCTACAATGGCCTTCGTTCAGAATTATCGAAATAAGTTCCGAATTCTTTGGAGCACACAGACGACTTCTGAACCTCAAACAATCGTCATCATCGATTTGAAATTCCGAGTCCTTGTTCGGAACACACTCAGCCTATTTTGCAACCAACTCATCGTCGACTTTCTGAGCTTCACGAATTTGACGTTTCAATAATGGTTTAGCTTTCAATTCAGCTACTAACACATTGTCGGGTAGAACAGACAAGTGTACATTCATCGCTCGCAAAGCAAATAGTGATTTACGACTTAAGGCGTCCGCAACCACATTAGCCTTTCCGGGGTGATAGTCAATGACCAGCTCATAATCCTTTAACAGCTCGAGCCAACGTCTTTGTCGCAGATTTAAGTCTCTTTGAGTCATCAAATATTTGAGACTTTTGTGATCCGAATACACATGGCACTTCTCACCAAATAAGTAATGTAACACCCCAAACCCGTGACCGTCACCGGATTTGAACACGTGGTGTTACCGGGCTTACTTCCCTTTTTTTTCTCTCTTGACAATAATTGATTTCAGTTCCGGGCAGGCTAGCTAACTGCGTCACTGTCACCTTAAAAATCATATCTCGAGTTCCAGAACTCGAAAATCCGTTCCGTAAATTTTCCCTGAAACTAGACTCATATATCCATCCCTGGATTTATTTCTAAAATTTTTGGTCTGGCCAATTGGTACAGTTTATTAGTTAAAGTCACCCATGTTACAGGGGTCGACTACACTGACCTTCACGCGTTACAACTTGAATATCTCTCTGTACAGGGCTTTAATACTGGTTCCGTTTGTTTCTAAAGAAACTAGACTCAAAATGGAATCTGCACATATAAGGCATGACTTCTAATTCTTTCTGGATAATTTATAGTAAATTTTAAAAGTCGCGACAGGGGACCCAGAAACCGTTCTGGCCCTGTCTCACAAGAACTCTAATATCTCTCAGTATACTGCTCATATGGTTGTTTCGTTTCGTCCATATAAAAATAGATTCATCAAGGTTAAATTTCATAATTTATTCACTATTTAATTCTACTTCTACTATTTTTAGTGATTTTTCAATCTCATCTCACTGCTGCTGTCAGCAACAGTTACTGCAGTAGACTATGCCAATTTCATGAATCTTTCCTTGGCCTTACTAATCATCCATCATACATGACACAATTTATGGCCACCTTATCAAAATTAAAGTTTCTAAGACTCGTGGCTATAGGTTCTAGCATCCCACTCGACGACCACATAGGCCATTTTCACATGGCTTAAAGTTTACAACCCACAATTTAACAAAATATAATAGCCTATACATGCCAATTGTTCTCCTAGTTCAACTACGAAGACAATACCAAAAGGTTTTCAGCGGTGTGATGACTTCAACGACGGTTCCGAAAGCACGCGACAATACGAGTCCAAGAGACCTAAAATGGGTGACAAGAAAACACCGAGTGAGTTTATAACTCAGTAAGTCATAAGCATTCATCAACCAACCATTAATAAAATTATCACAACATGAAGCGATAAACGAGGCTAGGTACTCCATCCATATCGAAACTATGCCATAATTCCTCGGACCTTCGGTTCAATCTCATACCAAGCCATACATCCACATTTCATATTCTATACAATAAGATATTTGAGGCATTTTCACACACCAACTCATTTTCACCACAATCATACAAATGCAATCATCACATAGATTTAAAGCGTACCAAGCTCAACCCCGAGCATGAACATATTGCCTATTCGTCATGAGCTCAAGGTACTTACGATCCGCTGTCCGGGATTAACTCGATAATGTCGCACACTCGGTGCCAATTGTAATGCAAGAGCATATAGTGAATCCGCACACTTAGTGCTATATATTTTCAGCTCGCACACTTAGTGCTATATAATTTTCAGCTCGCACACTTAGTGCTATATATTTTCAGCTTTCGCACACTTAGTCTTTGTATAATCAAACTCGCACACTTAGTGCTGTACAATTTTAAACCCGCACACTTAGTGCCAATCTTGTCACCGTGTCCATTTATACCCGCACACTTAGTGCCGAGACCAATACTTTATGCAATTTACCACCTTTATACATTCAACGATGGCATCATTCCATACACATACATTTCCATTTACACATCAATTCATTAAACACAATTGCATATATATTATGATCATTTAAATCAATACCAAATATATGCTTAATGACTTACCTCAGGCGTTGTCGCACGTCTTCAACAACTATTCAATTACTTTTTCTTTTCCTTGTCCAACTTGATCCTTTGAGCTCTTGAGCTAAATCAAACAAATTTACTTCCCAATCAAACACACACATACGGCAACCATATATTGTTTTTAACACATTCGGTCACTTAGGCGACCCATTGAACTTTTAAGCATTCATTTCAAATTTTAGTTAAACAATGACGAATGCTATTAGCTACTAATGCCCACACACATATGCATAAAATTTAATCATACATGACCCATAGCTCATTTGGTCATTCATCTCTCAAACTTACCGAAGCTTCATACCACACTTCCTTGGCCGAATACATATATAAGCACAATTTAGCATTTTCATTTACTTAATATTTCATACCTATCATGCTAGCCGAATATTGTTTAATCAAGTTCAACATCCTCATATACGGCATTAGCATCCAAACAACCTATATGAACATTTAACTAATTCAAGCTTCACCCATCCACACTCATTCATTTAACATAAAGAAAATATATCAACCTCTTCACTATCAACCATGGCGAATGCTTCATGGGTTTAAGGTAGATTCAAGAAAGAACCTCATAATTATTAAGATGTAAGCAACTACCCTTGTTCATCTAGATTTAGTATGAACAACAACTATCACCATTATTAATCACCATAGCCGAAAACCTCACCCTCATGGCGAATGTACCAAACATTTCCTAACTAAACTTTCACAAATTTTAACCTCATATCGATCTCAACTTGTTCAATACAACATGAAACAATCCCTTCTCCTAACCTCTTGATACACGGCTTGATGTTCAAACCCCATGAAAGTTTGATTTTCATGACATTACCAAAATGCATTATGACAATTAGCTCAACAAACTCAAGAAGTTAAAGCCAACATCTCAAAGCTTACCTCCAACTAGAAGAAGGGTTGCGAATTTGCTTAATGAAAAGCTCTCCAATTCTTTCCTTTGGTTCACGGCAAGAAGAACAAAGCATAACCAAATTCCCCTTTTTTTTTCTTTCTTTGGTTAGTCACGGCAATGGGGCATCCACACACTTTTTTTTTTGTCAACATTTTCTTTAATGCTAGCACATTATTTTATTGCTTCATACATCACTCACTAACCAAACATGTTGGGAGCATGTTTCCTTTGCCCATCAACACCCACCTTGGCCGGCCACTATAGTCAAATTTGGGAAATTTGACATGCAAGGACAACATTTCCTAGTATGCATCAATAGGCCACTTCAACATTTGCCTATCTCATTTCTAAGTTTTCTCACACAAGTCCTTTCTAGTGAAATTCACCTTTATAACACTAAATCAAATCATCAAAAATGTCACACACAATTTAACACATATCATAGGCATCACAATAAATTTTAAATTATTTTTATGCCTCGGTTTTGTGGTCCCGAAACCACATCCCGTCTAGGGTCAATTTTGGGCTGTCACAACTCTCCCCCACTTAAGAAATTTTCGTCCCCGAAAATCTTACCGGTAAATAGGCTCGGGTATCGCTCTTTCATAGAGTCCTCAAGTTCCCAAGTGGCTTCTTCAATTCCGTGTTTATGCCACAACACCTTCACTAACGGGATTTTCTTATTGCGCAACTCTTTTACTTCACGTATCATAATGCGAGCAGGTTCCTCTTCATAGCTCAAATTAGGTGAATCTCAATCTCGGGCAGGCGATTACGTGCGATGGATCAGACCTATATCGTGAAGCATCGAAACATGGAAAGCGTTGTGAATCTTTTCGAGCTCGGGGTAAAATTAATCGATGCGCTCTCGCCCAACTCGTTCGAGATACTTCATACGGACCGATGAACCTCGGACTCAATTTGCCCTTACGGCCAAATCTAAGCACTTTCTTCCGGTGAGACTTTGAAATACCTTGTCTCCAACACGATATTCAATATCTTTTCTTTTCAAATCCGCATACGACTTTTGGCGATCCAAGCGACTTTCAAACTTTCACGAATTACTCGAACTTTTTCTCGGCATCCTTAACCAAATCAACCCGAAGATTTTTCCTTCACTAAGTTCAGTCGAATAATGGGTGCGGCATTTACGACCGTATAAAGCCTCGTAAGGCGCCATCTTGATACTTGATTGAAAGCTATTGTTGTGGCGAATTCAACCAAAGGTAAATACCGTTCCCATGCACCACTAAACTCAAGGATGCAACATCTCAACATATCCTCGAGTATTTGAATTATCCGTTCGGATTGACCATCGGTTTGGGGTGGCGAGTGCTAAAATGCAGCTTGGTACCCAAAGCCTCTTGCAATTTCTTCCAAAATCGCGATGTAAATCTTGGGTCTCTATCCGACCACGATAGAAATAGGCACCTCATGCAATCGAATAATTTGGGAGGCGTATAATTACGCCAATTTATCAAGCGAAAAATCCGTGCGACAGAATAAAATGAGCGGACTTGGTCATCTATCAACAATGACCCAGATCGCATCCTTCTTACTTGCTAACAAAGGCAGTCCGGATACAAAGTCCATGGTGACTCGATCCCATTTCCACTCGGGTATCGTGATCGGCTGAAGTAATCCCGATGGCACTTGATGTTTCGCTTTCACTTGTTGACATATTAAACATCTCGAAACAAAGTCAGAGATGTCTCGTTTCATACCATGCCACCAAAACCGACGTTTCAGGTCATTGTACATTTTAGTACTACCCGGGTGGATTGACATTCGACTACTGTGAGCCTCGTTCAAAATCATCGAAACAAGTTCCGAATTCCTTGGAATACATAATCGACCCTTGAACGTCAAGCAATCATGGTCGTCAATCTGAAATTCCGATTCCTCATTAGAAACACATTCGGCTCGCTTAGCGACCAATTCGGCGTCGACCTTCTAAGATTCGAGTACTTGATGAATCAATAATGGTTTGGTCTCTAATTCGACTACTAGCACCTCATCGGGTGAAACGGATAGATGAGCATCCATCGCTCTCAAAGCAAACAGTGCCTTGCGACTTAAGGCATCGGCCACCACGTTGGCCTTTCCCGGGTGATAATCAATGATGAGTTCATAGTCTTTCAACAACTCAAGCCAACGTCTTTGTCGCAGGTTTAAATCTCTCTGAGTCATCAAATATTTTAGACTCTTGTGGTCCGAATAAATGTGACACCTTTCTCCAAACAAGTAATCTTGCCATATCTTCAAGGCGAACACTATGGTCGCTAGTTCAAGGTCATGGGTCGGATAGTTTCTCTCATGCGGCTTTAGTTGTCTCGACGCGTAAGCCACAACTCGACCTTCTTGCATCAACACACAACCTAACCCAAGCAAGGATGCGTCATCAGATATGACAAACTCTTTCTTGGACTCCGTTTGTACTAGTACCTGGGGCCTCGGTTAAGCAGGTTTTTAGTCGATCGAAACTTTCTTGACAGCGTTCGACCACTCGAACTTAACATCTTTTGAAGTAGTTTTGTCATCGGTGCAGCTATCATCGAAAAACCTTTCACAAATCGTCGATAGTATCCGGCAAGCCCCAAAAAGCTCCTAACCTCGGTAACATTCCTTGGAGGTTTCCAATTGACTATGGCGAAATTTTGTTCGGGTCCACCACGACACCGTCACGGACACTACGTGCCCCAAAAGCTAACCTCTTTCAACCAAAATTCACATTTCTTGAACTTTGCGTATAATCTTGCTTATCTCGTAAGATTTGCAACACTAGCCTCGGTGTTCAGCATGTTCAGTTTCATCTCTCGAATAGACCAAAATGTCATCGATAAATACAACTACGAACCGATCCAAGTATGGCCTGAAAATTCTATTCATTAAATCCATAAACACCGTAGGGGCATTAGTGAGCCCAAACGGCATCACCAAGAATTAGTAGTGACCGTACCTCGTCCTAAAAGCAGTCTTGGGTATGTCCGATTCTCGAACCTCAACCGATAGTTCCCGACCTCAAATCTATCTTTGAAAACACCGAGGCTCCCTTTAATTGATCAAACAAATCGTCAATTCGTGGCAGCGGATATTTGTTCTTTATCGTCACTTTATTCAAGCGGCGATAGTCGATGCACAATCTCATAGTTCCATCCTTCTTCTTCACAAACAATCTTGGTGCGCCTATGGAGAAAAACTCGATTCGGCGAAACCTCTATCCGTCAATTCTTGCAATTGAACCTTCAATTCCTTTAATTCCGTTAATGCCATACGATACACGGGGCTATTGAGATCGGCGTAGTACCGGTACAACTTCGATGCGAATTCCACTTCTCGAACCGGTGGCAATCCCGTAACTCCTCGGAAAAACATCGAATACTCACAAACCACTGGTACCGATTCGAGTTTCTTTTCCATCTCTTTACTTTCAAACACATACGCAAGGTATGTTTCACACCCTTTTCACATATCTCCGGCGGTCATAGAAAATATTATCGCCGGCACTCCTTTTAAATCAAGAGACTCGACTTGGACTACCTCGTTATTTGCACTCCTCAAATCAATGGTTTTCCTTTTGCGGTCCACCTTGCATCATGTACGGTCACCAATCCATACCAAGAATAAGATCGAATTCATCAAATGGTAGAAGCATTAGATCGGTAGGAAAAGCAGATTCTCGAATTATTAGGGGCATCTCTTGCACACTTTATCAACTAGTACGTATTGACCCAAAGGGTTTGACACTCAATTACAATTGAAGAGACTCAACGGTAGAGTCTTCTTTGGATGCTAAGGTTTCACATACATATGAATGAGTAGAGCCGGGGTCAATCAATGCAATCACACTAGTATCAAAGAGAGTAAAAGTACCGTGATGACGTCGGGGAGGATGCCTCCTCTCGTGCGCGGATGGCATATGCTCTAGCAGAGCACGAGTCTCGGATCGGATAGCCGTATTAGAGGCTCCTCTCGATTACCACTCCTACCTCCGAGAGATTCTCGGGGCCTACCTCCACCGTCGTTCCACTAGGTCTTGCACCTTGCGTCTTATTCCTCTCATCTAGCTCCGTGCAATCTCTAATGAGGTGGTCCTTGAACCGCATCCATAACGAGCCCTATTAACAGACTTACCCCAACATTCACCTAGGTGTCGTCTTCCACATTGGGGGCATTTAGGTCTCTCTTGGCGATTATTGCCCACACTAGCTACCAAGTAGCTCGGAGTCCGTCAATGGTGGGGCTCTAATGGAAATTCCTGCATGTCGTCCTCGACTTCTTGGTGTCCTCCACGAACCTCTTTACAGCTGAGAACGGAGCTTTACTCGTCGATCTTTTACGGTAATCTCTTGCTTCGAATTCAGCCTTCTTCTTCTCCTTCCCAAGTTCTTCCGCCTTGCAGGCTCATTCGACTAGTGTCACGAACTCCTTTATCTCCAAAATTCCCACTAGTAACTTTAACTCTTCATTCAATCCTTCTTCAAATCTTTTGCACATCGCAACCTCATCAGCCACACACTCCCGAGCATACCGACTAAGTCTTACGAACTCATGCTCGTATTCAGATACGGTCATACGGCCTTGCTTGAGTTCCAAGAATTCCTTACGCTTCTGATCTATGAATCGTTGACTAATGTATTTCTTTCGAAATTCGGATTGAAAGAAATCCCAAGTAACTCGTTCATTTGGGACTATGGAAATTAAAGTCCTCCACCAATAGTAAGCTGAGTCTCGCAACAAGGATATAGCACACTTAAGACATTCATCGGGTGTGCATGACAGTTCATCTAACACTCGAATGGTGTTATCGAGCCAGAATTCGGCTCTTTCAGCATCATCAGTGACTATGGCCTTGAACTCCTCGGGCGCTTCCTAATCAAGTCTGGTGGTTTGCTTAGCCTCACGGGATCGAAGAATCGGAGGCATTGCGGACTCTTGGGGCGGAGTATTTAAATTCGGAATGGTTGGACAGTAGGGTTGGTTCGGGCATATTGTGCGACCCACTCATTCATCATGGTGAAGAAGGCTTGTTTCGCCCCTTCATTTTGATTATTCGCGGATGACTAAGGCTCAACAGGCGGTGTCCCTTGCGCGGGAGCAGCCGCTACACTTTCAATGTCATCCGCCAAGGGTCTCTCTATTCCGGGCTCCATTGCTAATCAAAACAAAAATTTCAACCGTCAGAAGTCATCACATTATTAAGCACTAACAAATTGGCATGTATAGCTAGACTCACACGCTCTATGGTAGTCCTAGAACCGACTAAACCATAGCTCTGATACCAATAAAATGTAACACCCCAAACCCGTGACCGTCACCGGATTTGAACACGTGGTGTTACCGGGCTTACTTCCCTTTTTTTTCTCTCTTGACAATAATTGATTTCAGTTCCGGGCAGGCTAGCTAACTGCGTCACTGTCACCTTAAAAATCATATCTCGAGTTCCAGAACTCGAAAATCCGTTCCGTAAATTTTCCCTGAAACTAGACTCATATATCCATCCCTGGATTTATTTCTAAAATTTTTGGTCTGGCCAATTGGTACAGTTTATTAGTTAAAGTCACCCATGTTACAGGGGTCGACTACACTGACCTTCACGCGTTACAACTTGAATATCTCTCTGTACAGGGCTTTAATACTGGTTCCGTTTGTTTCTAAAGAAACTAGACTCAAAATGGAATCTGCACATATAAGGCATGACTTCTAATTCTTTCTGGATAATTTATAGTAAATTTTAAAAGTCGCGACAGGGGACCCAGAAACCGTTCTGGCCCTGTCTCACAAGAACTCTAATATCTCTCAGTATACTGCTCATATGGTCGTTTCGTTTCGTCCATATAAAAATAGATTCATCAAGGTTAAATTTCATAATTTATTCACTATTTAATTCTACTTCTACTATTTTTAGTGATTTTTCAATCTCATCTCACTGCTGCTGTCAGCAACAGTTACTGCAGATGACTATGCCAATTTCATGAATCTTTCCTTGGCCTTACTAATCATCCATCATACATGACACAATTTATGGCCACCTTATCAAAATTAAAGTTTCTAAGACTCGTGGCTATAGGTTCTAGCATCCCACTCGGCGACCACATAGGCCATTTTCACATGGCTTAAAGTTTACAACCCACAATTTAACAAAATATAATAGCCTATACATGCCAATTGTTCTCCTAGTTCAACTACGAAGACAATACCAAAAGGTTTTCAGCCGGTGTGATGACTTCAACGACGGTTCCGAAAGCACGCGACAATACAAGTCCAAGAGACCTAAAATGGGTGACAAGAAAACACCGAGTGAGTTTATAACTCAGTAAGTCATAAGCATTCATCAACCAACCATTAATAAAATTATCACAACATGAAACGATAAGCGAGGCTAGGTACTCCATCCATATCGAAACTATGCCATAATTCCTCGGACCTTTCGGTTCAATCTCATACCAAGCCATACATCCACATTTCATATTCTATACAATAAGATATTTGAGGCATTTTCACACACCAACTCATTTTCACCACAATCATACAAATGCAATCATCACATAGATTTAAAGCGTACCAAGCTCAACCCCGAGCATGAACATATTGCCTATTCGTCATGAGCTCAAGGTACTTACCTGATCCGCTGTCCGGGATTAACTCGATAATGTCGCACACTCAGTGCCAATTGTAATGCAAGAGCATATAGTGAATCCGCACACTTAGTGCTATATATTTTCAGCTCGCACACTTAGTGCTATATAATTTTCAGCTCGCACACTTAGTGCTATATATTTTCAGCTCGCACACTTAGTCTTTGTATAATCAAACTCGCACACTTAGTGCTGTACAATTTAAACCCACACACTTAGTGCCAATCTTGTCACCGTGTCCATTTATACCCGCACACTTAGTGCCGAGACCAATACTTTATGCAATTTACCACCTTTATACATTCAACGATGGCATCATTCCATACACATACATTTCCATTTACACATCAATTCATTAAACACAATTGCATATATATTATGATCATTTAAATCAATACCAAATATATGCTTAATGACTTACCTCGGCGTTGTCGCACGTCTTCAACAACTATTCAATTACTTTTCTTTTCCTTGTCCAACTTGATCCTTTGAGCTCTTGAGCTAAATCAAACAAATTTACTTCCCAATCAAACACACACATACGGCAACCATATATTGTTTTTAACACATTCGGTCACTTGGGCGACCCATTGAACTTTTAAGCATTCATTTCAAATTTTTAGTTAAACAATGACGAATGCTATTAGCTACTAATGCCACACACACATATGCATAAAATTTAATCATACATGACCCATAGCTCATTTGGTCATTCATCTCTCAAACTTACCAAGCTTCATACCACACTTCCTTGGCGAATACATATATAAGCACAATTTAGCATTTTCATTTACTTAATATTTCATACCTATCATGCTAGCGAATATTGTTTAATCAAGTTCAACATCCTCATATACGGCATTAGCATCCAAACAACCTATATGAACATTTAACTAATTCAAGCTTCACCCATCCACACTCATTCATTTAACATAAAGAAAATATATCAACCTCTTCACTATCAACCATGGCGAATGCTTCATGGGTTTAAGGTAGATTCAAGAAAGAACCTCATAATTATTAAGATGTAAGCAACTACCCTTGTTCATCTAGATTTAGTATGAACAACAACTATCACCATTATTAATCACCATAGCCGAAAACCTCACCCTCATGGCGAATGTACCAAACATTTCCTAACTAAACTTTCACAAATTTTTAACCTCATATCGATCTCAACTTGTTCAATACAACATGAAACAATCCTTCTCCTAACCTCTTGATACACGGCTTGATGTTCAAACCCCATGAAAGTTTGATTTTCATGACATTACCAAAATGCATTATGACAATTAGCTCAACAAACTCAAGAAGTTAAAGCCAACATCTCAAAGCTTACCTCCAACTAGAAGAAGGGTTGCCGAATTTGCTTAATGAAAAGCTCTCCAATTCTTTCCTTTGGTTCACGGCAAGAAGAACAAAGCATAACCAAATTCCCTTTTTTTTTTCTTTCTTTGGTTAGTCACGGCAATGGGGCATCCACACACTTTTTTTTTTTGTCAACATTTTCTTTAATGCTAGCACATTATTTTATTGCTTCATACATCACTCACTAACCAAACATGTTGGGAGCATGTTTCCTTTGCCCATCAACACCCACCTTGGCCGGCCACTATAGTCAAATTTGGGAAATTTGACATGCAAGGACAACATTTCCTAGTATGCATCAATAGGCCACTTCAACATTTGCCTATCTCATTTCTAAGTTTTCACACAAGTCCTTTCTAGTGAAATTCACCTTTATAACACTAAATCAAATCATCAAAAATGTCACACACAATTTAACACATATCATAGGCATCACAATAAATTTTAAATTATTTTTATGCCTCGGTTTTGTGGTCCCGAAACCACATCCCGTCTAGGGTCAATTTTGGGCTGTCACAAGTAATGTCGCCATATCTTTAAGGCGAATACGATGGCAGCCAATTCGAGATCATGGGTCGGATAATTTTTCTCATGTGGCTTTAATTGTCTCGACGCATAGGCCACAACTCGCCCTTCTTGCATCAATACGCAACCCAACCCAAGTAGGGATGCGTCACTATAAATGACAAACTCTTTGCCCGATTCGGGTTGCACTAGAATTGGGGCTTCAGTCAAACAAGTTTTCAGTTGATCAAAACTTTTCTGACATTTCTTCGTCCATTCGAACTTAACATCCTTTTGGAGTAGCCGTCATTGGCGTGGCTATCGTCGAGAAACCTTTTACAAATCTCAATAATAAGCAAGCCCCAAAAGCTTGAACCTCGGTAATATTTCTGAGGCTTCCGATTAAGTATGGCTGCAATTTTGTTCGGGTCGACTCGAATACCCGATGCAGATACCACATGCCCCAAGAAGCTAACCTCTCTTAACCAGAACTCACACTTGCTGAACTTAGCATATAATTGCTTATCCCGTAAAATTCGCAACACTAACCTCGGTGTTGGTAGCGTTCGGTCTCATTTTTGAATAGATCAAAATGTCATCAATGAAGACAACTACGAACCGATCCAAGTATGGTCCAAGATCCGATTCATCAAATCCATAAACACCGTAGGGCATTAGTGAGCCCAAACGGCATCACTAGGAACTCGTAGTGACCATATCTTGTTCAAGGCGGTTTTAGGTACGTCGCATCTCGAATTCATGAATCGATAATAGCCCGATCTCAAATCTATTTTCGAGAACACCGAGGCTCCTTTCAGGTTGATTGAACAAATCATCGATCTGTGATAACAGATATTTGTTCTTTATTGTCACTTTATTAAGGTCGACGGTAGTCGATGCACGACCTCATGGTTCCGTCCTTCTTTTTCACGAACAACACGGCGCCCCAAGGTGAAAAACTCAGGCGAGCAAAACCTCTATCCACCAATTCTTGCAAGCGAGTTTTCAACTCCTTTAATTCCGTTGGTGCCATACGATACGGAGCTATCGAAATTGGAGTGGTACCGGTACCAATTCGATGCCAAACTCTATTTCCCGAACAGGTGGTAAACCCGGCAATTCTTCAGGGAAAACATCCGAGTATTCGCAAACCAGCGCACGATTCGGTTTCTTTTCTAACTCCTTGTCGTCTATTACATACGCAAGGTATGCTTCGCACCCTTTCTTACGTATTTCGGGCCAACATTGCGATATTACGGTGGCAACCCTTTTAAGTCCGTAGACTCAACCCGAATTATCTCGTTATTTGTACACCTCGGATCAATAGTCTTGCTTTTGCAATTTACAACCGCATCGTGCATGGTCAACCAATCCAAACCAAGAATAACGTCAAATTCGGTCGAATGGCAAAAGCATCAAGTCCGCCGGAAAACAAGAACCTCGAAATACTAGGGACTTTTCTTACACACTTTGTCAACGAGTGCGTATTGACCCAAAGGGTTTGACACTCGAATTACGAACTCGAGAGACTCAACGGTAGAGTCTTCTTGGATGCTAAGGTTTCACATACATATGAATGAGTAGAGCGGGGTCAATCAATGCAATCACACTAGTATCAAAGAGAGTAAAAGTACCGGTGATAACGTCGGGGAGGATGCCTCCTCTCGTCTTGCGGATGGCATATGCTCTAGCAGAGCACGGGTCTCGGACCGAACAGCCGTGTCAGTGGCTCCTCTCGATTACCACCCCTACCTCCCGAAATCCTCGGGGTCTACCTCTAGCCGTCGCCCACTAGATCTTGCACCTTGCATCTTATTCTTCTCATCTAGCTCGTGCAATCTCTAATGAAGTGGTCCTTGAACCACATCCGTAATGAGCCGGTTAATGTAATTACCCCAACATTCACCTAGGTGTCGTCTTCCATATTGGGGGCATTCGGGTCTCTCTTGACGATTATTGCCCACACTAGCTACCGAAGTAGCTCGAGTCTGTCGATGGTGGGGCTCTAATGGAAATTCCATGATCGCCTCGACTTCTTGGTGTCCTCCACGAACCTCTTTACACCGAGAATGGAGCTTTACTCGTTGATCTTTTACGATAATCTCTTGCTTCAAATTCAGCCTTCTTCTTTTCCTTTCCAAGTTCTTCCGCCTTGCGAGCTCGTTCGACTAGTGTCACGAACTCCTTTATCTCCAAAATTCCCACTAGTAACTTTAACTCTTCATTCAATCCTTCTTCAAATCTTTTGCACATAGCAACCTCATCAGCCACACACTCCGGGCATACCGATCGAGTCTTACGAACTCATGTTCAGTATTCGAGAATCTTGTCATACGGCCTTGCTTGAGTTCCAAGAATTCCTTACGCTTCGATCGATGAACCGTTGACTAATGTATTTCTTCGAAATTCGATTGAAAGAAATCCCAAGTAACTCGTTCGTTTGGACTATGGAAATTAAAGTCCTCCACCAATAGTAAGTCGAGTCTCATAACAAGGATATAGCACACTTAAAACATTCATCGGTGTGCATGACGGTTCATCTAACACTCGAATGGTGTTATCGAGCGAACTCGGCCTTTTCGGCATCATCAAGTAACTATGGCCTTGAAATCCTCAGCCCGCTTCCTAATCAGGTCTCTGGTGGTTTACTCAGCCTCACGGGATCGATGAATCAAGGCATTACGGGCTCTTGGGGTGGAGTATTTAAATTCAGGAATGGTTGGACAGCCGGGTTGGTTCGGGCATATTGCGCGACCCACTCATTCATCATGGTGAAGAAGGCTTGTTTCGCCCCTTCATTTTGATTATTCGCGGATGACTGAGGCTCAACAAGAGGTGTCCCTTGCGCGGGAGCAGCCGCTACACTTTCAACGTCATCCGCCAAGGGTCTCTCTATCCCGGGTTCCATTGCTAATCAAAACAAAAATTTCAACCGTCAGAAGTCATCACATTATTCAGCACTAACAATTTGGCATGTATAGCTAGACTCACACGCGCTATGGTAGTCCTAGAACCGACTAAACCATAGCTCTGATACCAATAAAATGTAACACCCCATCCCCGATACCGTCGACGGAGTCGGACACGAGGGTTCTAGGACCAACTCTCATGTGTCACACAGACTATTTTTCACATTTCCAGCCTAGCTGGCAAACTGCATCCCTGTCACCTTAAAAATCATATCTCGAGTTCCAAAACTCGAAAACCAGTTCCGTAAATTTTCCCTGCAACTAGACTCATAATTCCATCTACACATTTTTTTATATAATTTTAGGTCAAGCCAATTAGTACAGTTTATTAGTTAAAGTCACCCATGTTACAGGGGTCGACTACACTGACCTTCGCGCATTACGACCTCGATATCTTCTCGTACAGAGCTTCAATGCTCATGTCGTTTGTTTCTAATGAAACTAGACTCAAAAGGGAATCTTCACATATAAAACACGACTTCTAATTCCTTTTGGATAATTTATGGTAAATTTTCAAAGTCGAGACAGGGGATCCAGAAACCATTCTGGCCCTGTCTCACGAGAACTTTAATATCTCTCAGTATACTGCTCATATGGTCGTTTCGTTTCGTCCATATCAAAATAGATTCATCAAGGTTCAATTTCATAGTTTATTCACTATTTAATTCTACTTCTACTATTTTTAGTGATTTTTCCATCTCACCTCACTGCTGCTGGCAGCATCTGTTACTAAAGCAAACAATGACTATTTCATAATTCTTCCATGGCCAACTATTACATCATACATAATACAACCTATGGCCACCTTATCAAAATTAAGGTTTCTAAGGCTCGTGACTATAGGTTTTAGAATCACACTCAACCGACCACATAGGCCATTTTCGCATGGCTTAAAGTTTACAACCCACAATTCAACAGAACAAAATAGCCTATACATGCCAAACGTTCTCCTAGTTCAACTACAACGACAATACCAAAGATTTCCAGCCGGTGTGATGACTTCAACGACGGTTCGAGCACGCAAACGACACGAGTCCAAGAGACCTAAAATGGGTGACAAGAAAACGCCGAGTGAGTTTATAACTCGAGAAGTCATAAGCATTCGACAACCACCCATTAATAAAGTTATCACAACATGAAACGATGTGAAGCTAGGTACTCCATCCATATCGAAACTATACCATAATTCCTCGAACCTTTCGGTTCAATCTCATACCAAGTCATACATCCACATTTCAAATTCTATACAATAAGATATTTGAGGCATTTTCACACACCAACTCATTTTCACCACAATCATACAATTGCAATCATCACATAGATTTAAAGCTTACCAAGCTCAACCCCGAGCATGAACATATTGCCTATTCGTCATGAGCTCAAGGTACTTACCCGATCCGCTGTCCGGATTAACTCGATAATGTCGCACACTCAGTGCCAATTGTAATGCAAGAGCATATAGTGAATCCGCACACTTAGTGCTATATACATTCAGCTCGCACACTTAGTGCTATATAATCAAACTCGCACACTTAGTGCTGTACAATTTTAAACCCGCACACTTAGTGCCAATCTTGTCACCGTGTCCATTTATACCCGCACACTTAGTGCCGAGACCAATACCTTATGCATTTTGCTGCCTTTATACATTCAACAATGGCATCATTCCATACACATACATTTCCATTTACACATCAACTCATTTAAACACATTTGCATATATATTATGATCATTTAAATCAACACCAAATATATGCTTAATGACTTACCTTGTGTTGGGTAAAATAAATTCCAAGTCGGCTACTCGATGACCTTCGTTTTCCCCTTGTTGGACGCCTCTCCTTTAGGATCTTGAGCTTAAACAATTAAATTAACCCATTCAACCACTTTGTAAAATATTTGTATTAAACATTAAAATTTCATTTCATAGGATACACATGACAAATTCTTATCCTTCTACCCCATGCTTTTGAACTATTTGGTTCACAACCTTAGGCTATCACCCTATTGCCAACTATCCTAATCAAGGATAGTATCACAAGTGTGTACACCCATATGGCCGAATGTGCAAGATCAAATTCAACACCACCTATGTGCTTAATTAGGTGGCCGAATATACACATAAGCACATTTAGCATTTGATAGATTCGGCCTTAGCATAGATTTCATTAAAAGTCCCTATTAGCCACTTCACCATCAATTATCTCATCTACTTAATATTTCATACTCATCATGCTAGCCGAATATTACTTATTTAAGTTCAACACCCTTATATACCACACTATCATCAAATATGATATCTAATTCTTCTCTTTCTCTTTTCATCAAGACAACCTATATGAACATTTAACTAATTCAAACTTCACCATCTTAATGCCCATTATGGCCGAATGTACCAAGCATTTATCATTTTGCATCATGAATTCTATAGCATGGCCGAATACTCATGCACATACACACCCAACAACAAGAACTCAATGACCTAAAAATCTCCAAAACACAAACCATACCTATCATATTTACTTATATGGCCGAATATACATACCCCCATATAATACCATTTTCATTTCATTTACCACTTAATTTCTACCACATAAACACTTGGCCGAATAATCCTAACTAGCAAAACTTCACATTTGTTCATAGCATCTTTTAGATTAGCATATAGGTTACAATAGTAGCTTGACTACTAGCTAGATTCTCATAAAAATCAATAGAAATAACATGAACTCCTACCTTATTTAACCTCCAAGATAGCCGAATGCCCTAGACAAGTTCCTTCCTCTTTCCTCTTGTTTGGTGTGCAAGAAAGTAAGGAGATGAACACACTCTTACCTTTCTTTCCTTAAAGGTGATCAAAATGCCTTAATCTTCAATTTCCTCTCCTTTTTCTTTTCTTTTGAGTGCGGCAAAGGGGAAGAAGAAGGATGAATATCTTTTTTTTTTCTAACACTCTTCCATTCCTTTTAATTATCTTTTCTTCCATACCATAAGGCCATTAACTATTATCATGCTAACATAACATGTATATAATATCTATCCACCATCTTGATGGCCGGCCACTAAGTTAAAAGTGGTCCATTTGACATGCAAGTCCCTCATGTCACTAACTCATGCATTATTTGGCCATTTAAATTTCACCTATCACATTTTCAAGTCCTATCACATGGGTCCTTTCTTATAAATTAGCACCTAATTAATAAAAATCAAGGCACGAAATATTCACACATACAAATTCCACATACAATAAGCACAGAATAAAACACCTAATTATTTTTGTGACTCGGTTTTGTGGTCCCGAAACCACTCTCCGACTAGGGTCACATTAGGGGTGTCACACGTAGTAGCCTGCATTTAGTACTACACACGTGACCTCACCATCTGATACACGTAGTAGCTTGCACTTAGTACTACACACGTGATCGAAGTCATTGAGTACGCATAGTAGCCTGCACTTAGTACTACACATATGACTTAACAGTATGGTACACGTAGTAGCCTGCACTTAGTACTACACACGTGTATTCATAATGGGTCATTCGTATTGTTCCTGTTCCGAAGGTTCAACTGAAAAATCTTTCCTTTTTCACCGTTAACACTTATTCATAATCTAAATAAATTTGTAAGTTTCCATCATTTAATCATTCTATGGACAGTCACCAATTCATATGATAACAACATAAAATAACATAAAAAATCGATAAATTATTCATGTACGAACTTACCTCGGTGCAAACTTTAGAAATGTTATAATTTAGTCCGAAAGCTTTTCTTTTCCCTGATCATGATCGATTCCACGTCTTTCTTGATCTATAACAACACATTTAGCTCATTTAACACTCATACTATTTATTTCAATCCAAAAATCACATTATGGAAAAATTACGTTTTTGCCCCTAACTTTTACAAAATTATGATTTTGCCCCTAGGCTCAGAAATTTAATTTCAGCCATTATTCTTATGTTTTATGACAGGCTAAACTTTTTTCTCTTCTAAGGAAACATCAAATTCTCACTCTAACATGTACTTATGAACATTAGGTATTTCTACGGATTAAGCTATTTTACTCGTTTTCACTCAAAACCGAGTAGCACAAGTTGTCTAACATAATTTAAAACCTCATATTCTATCATAAAACACCAAAATACACAAATTTCACCTATGGGTATTTTTCCAAATATGAACCCTAGGTTGAATTATTGCTAACATAAGCTAAATCGAGCTACCAGGATTTCAAAAAACATAAAAATCATTAAAAACGGGGCTTGAAATCACTTACTATGAAGCTTGAAAATTGAATAAACCCTAGCTATGGAGGAGAGCAAAATTTTGCAGCAACTAATTGAGAAGATAACCATTTTTGTGTTATTTTTCCCATTTTATTTCATTTAATATACAAACGACCAAATTGCCCTTACTACTAAACTTTCCAAAAATTCCATCCATGTCTAATTTTTGTTCAGAAACTTAGAAATCGTTAAAATTTCTATTTAAGACCTTCTAATTAATATTCCAAAGCAATTTCATACTAAAAACTTCTAGAACACAAGTTTTGCAAATTATTCGATTTAGTCCCTAATCTCAACTTAAGCGCTTAATGCATAGAATTTCATCACGAAATTTTCACTCAATCATGAAATCATATCATACACCTCAAAATAATTATAAAATAATTATTTCTATCTCGAATTTGTGGTCACGAAACCACTATTTTGATTAGGCCCTAATTCGGGTTATCACAAGATCGATACCGCCATAACATAGACACATGAAAAACATTATGAATCTGATCAAGTTTGTAACACCCCAAACCCAGCCTGGAAGTTTGGCTCGAACTTGGCGTGTCACATTGAAAACCATGTTTCCATTAAAAACCCTTCTTAATAATTAAAAACTTATACCCTTTTTAAACCTTGTTAGAAAACCTCAGCTGAATAACATTCTTAACAACTTTGTAAAAATCTTGGTAGTTGTGGAAACTTACTTTAAAAACAATTGCGGTTACGTGATGTTTTGAATAACGATGAGTTGCTTTGGAAAATCGTGTTCTAATACTATCAATTATAAGAACAATAAATAAAATTCCAAATTTGAAATCCAAAAATTACAACGGCTTTACTACAACCCACATAAAATAATTTAAAGGTAATAATCAAAAGCGTAACATAAACATTGTGTGTGGCTTCCTCAGAGCCCCTAGCAACCCCGATCCATCTAAGGTGGAAATTACGAAAGGTTAATAAGCGGGTGAGTTTACGAAAACTCGATGTGAAATCCCTACTACAAAAAGGAACAGTCGGTCATATAAAAGAATTAAAAGTCTAGCCCCAACCTTACTTACAATATCAGTACCAATCGGGTCTTAGCCCATTACAACAGACAGATACCAGATGGACCTTAGCCCATTACGAATAAGAAACATTATCGAATTGGAACCAAAATGAGAATCGAATCGAATCGATGTGAATCGAATCGTAATCAATATTAGTAATGTAATCGAATCGAATCGAATTAGGTGACGTAATCGTAATCGTAATCGAGAATGTAATCGTAATCGAATCAGATAGTAATGTAATTAGAATCAGAATTAGAATTATGTGACAGAATCAAAATCAGAATGTGAATGCAATCCCAACCCAATCCAGCCGTATACACCTCCGTACCAACCTTACACCATGTGGGGAGACAACTCGACCCACCCATCCACTACACACCATAGAATTTGCAGCATGGCTGCCAGAACAGATATCGTGACAGAGTTACTAGATACAGATATTGTGGCAGAGCCACCAAAATCAGATAATGTGGCAAACCCACCTAACGAATCGTGGCACAAAGCCATAGATAAGCGTAATAACCCGCACATAGCCATCGGTGGCGGTAATATAATCTGGCGCCTGACCTTCGGTAAATATGATCGACACGTAGTCGTCAACAAATATGTTAGGCACATAGCTATAGGTAAATACGTTTGGCACGAAGCCATAGTCAAGATGGCACAAAGCCATATTTAGGTTGGCACAGAGCCATTAATAACGAGTCTATAATCGGCACGAAGCCCACAACAACAGCACACAGCCTTCGGTAGCGTGATCGGCACTTAGCCATCGATCGGTCAACAGATATTGTGACAGAGTCACCAAATACAGATATTGTGCCAGAGCCACCAGTACAGATATTTGTGGCATAGCCACCAGGACGCTTCCTCCGTACAAAATCCCAACCCATGCAACATGTCATGTATGCAGAATGTCATGCCCATATTTGAATCAAACAATCACAGTCAAGTCATTCATATCACCAACATATATTCACAATCAAATCCGTCAAACACACAATCCAAGTCAGTCACTTGCCCATAAGGGCAAAACAGTCATTTAACACCCTAGGGGCAAAATGGTAATTTTACCCCACAAGGGTATCACGGTAATTCTACCCTACAGGGGTATTTCGGTATTTCTACCCTACAAGGGTATTTCGATAATTCTACCCTACAGGGGTATTTTGGTAATTCTATCCTATAAGGGTATTTCAGTAATTCTACCCTATAGGGGTATTTCAGAAATTCTACCCTACAGGGGTATTTCAGTAATTTCACAATCAAGGGTAAAACGGTAATTCTGTAAATCGAGGGTAAAACGATAATTTTGTAAACTGAAGGTAAACTAGTAATTTTGTAAATCAAGGGTAAAACGGTAATTTTACAAATTGAGGGTAAAACGGTAATTCTGTAAATCGAGGGTAAAATGGTAATTCTGTAAATCAAGGGTAAAACGGTAATTCTATAAATCGAGGGTAAAACAGTAATTCTGTAAACTGAGGGTAAAACAGTAATTTTGTAAATTGAGGGTAAAACGGTAATTTTGTAAATCGAGGGTAAAACGGTAATTCTGTAAATCAGGAGTACTTTGGTAATTTTACAAGTCGAGGGCATTTCAGTAATTGGTAAACTAAAGTATTCTAAACATGAATAACAATACGAATGGGCCTAAAGCCTATTCTCTATTAAATGGGCCCACACGCTCGTGTGGCCCTTTTAACCCAAACCTAGCCACAGATATGCGATTCACCTAGCCTAGTCTAATATTTACTACACAATCAAACAACTTATCCAATTGGGCCCGTAGGCCCATTGGGCCCATATGGCCCCTTTCAGCCCATCGCGGCCCGAAGTAGCCATCCAACAACAAGAGTAGTGATAAATCGCTTTTGATTGGAGATCGGAGTTAATCCACGCTCCGAGCACTCTTAGCCGACGCCCAACCCAAACGAGCATGCCATAAAGCGAAAGGATCAGCCAAGAAAGGTACCTTTACTCTCCTCATGGTTCTCTCTATTTAAAGCCGACTTCCCATCCACTCTTATGTTAGCTTCCGATGTGGGATCCTCCAACATCGAGTTTAAATTCAACACCAACTCTTGCCCCTGTTAGCAAAATAAATGCTCTTTGCTTGCTATGGGATTCAACCCATGCCTCCCCTCAAATGCTCCACACGCCACTTGCCACTAAGCCATAAGGTTTTTGTGTCACAATTTCTCCAACAATATTCTTAAGGCCTACCTACTACACCTGTGGTTTGATTCACCTTAAACCAAATTTTTGCTAGAGTCCGGTTTAAACCCAGGACTTCTCCAACACTTCTCAACACACTTAACCACTAAATCAAGCCTTCATTAACGAAATTTGCATGCACAACAGAATATTATAAGCTGCCTTCAACTGCTCCCATGCTCAAGGCCCAAAACTTCTAGGCCCAAATTCAGGGTGTTACAAAGTTCTAGTGGTAAAGCTAACCGTTACGCAACCGGTCCAATTCTTTCTATAATCTCATATGGTCCAATGAACTATGGACTCAGTTTTCCTTTGTGACCAAACCAGAGAACTTTGTGACACTTTCAAGAATACTTTGTCAACGACTTGAAATTCTACTTCTTTTTGTTTCAAATTAGCGTAGGACTTTTGATGGTCCGAGGCTACTTTCAAATTGTCTCGAATTACATTCACTTTTTCCTCAGTCTCTCGGGCCAAGTCAGCTCCGTGTAACTTTTTCTCACTGAGTTCTGTCCAATACAATAGAGTTCTACATTTGCGACCATACAAGGCTTCATATGGTGCCATTTTGATGCTAAACTGATAACTATTATTATAAACGAATTCAACCAAAGGAAAATACTTTTCCCAGTTACCTTCAAACTCAAGTATACAACACCGAAGCATATCTTCCAAGATCTGTATTACCCGTTCAGATTGACCATCTATTTGGGGATGAAATGTAGTACTAAAGTGTAACTGAGTACCCAAAGCTTCTTGCAATTTACTCTAGAATCGATATGTAAACCAAGGATCTCTATCTAAAATAATGGAGACAGGCACTCCGTGCAATCTAACAATCTTAAAAATGTATAATCTAGCCAATCTATCCAAGGAATAATCCATACGTACCGGAATAAAGTGTGCAGACTTTGTCAACCGATCAACCCAAATGGCATCTTTCTTCCTTGGAGACAAGTGTAATCCTGTTACCAAGTCCATGGTAATTCTTTCCCATCTCCATTCTAGTACCGTGACTGGCTGTAATAGTCCAGAAGGCAACTGATGTTTAGATTTTACTTGCTGACATACCAAACACTTAGATACGAACTCAGAAATATCTCGTTTCATTCCTGGCCACCAAAACATCTTTTTCAGATCATTATACATTTTATTACTACCAGGATGTATAGACATGTTACCACTGTGAGCTTCATTCAAAATTTTCTGTACTAGTTCTAAACTTTTTGGTACACATACTCTGTCTCTGAATAATAAACAACCATCAGTCTTGATCTGAAATTCTGAGTTAGGAGTCAATTCACTTTGTACCCGTTTTGCTTGCAAGTTACTATCATTTTTCTGAGCTTTAGAGATCTGTTGCAAAAACATTGGTCTAGCTTTTAACTCAGCTATGACTGAACCATTATCAGAAAATGATAATCGGGTATTCATTGCTTGCAAACTATAAATTCCTTACCCGATTCAGGCTAGATAACACAGGTGCTTCTGTCAATAAAGCCTTTAATATGTCAAATCTCTGCTGGCATTTCTCAGTCCATTCAAATTTTACATCTTTCTGTAACAAACGAGTCATCAGAGAAGCTATCATTGAAAAACTTTTTACAAATCTCTGATAATAACCAGTTAGTCCCAAAAAATTTTGAACTTCTAACACATTCTTCGATGGCTTCCAATTAACAGTGGCTGAAATCTTATTCGAGTCTACTCTGACACCTTCAACAGATACTATATGCCCAAGAAAGCTAACTTCCCGTAGCCAAAATTCACATTTACTGAATTTGGCGCATAGTTGTTTCTCTTGCAAAATTTGCAACACTATTCTCAAGTGCTCAGCATGCTCATTTTCATTTTGAGAGTAAACCAAAATATCATCTGTAAATACCACCACAAACTTATCTAAATACAGGCTGAAAATTCTATTCATCAAATCCATAAACACAGTAGGTACATTTTTCAAGCCGAATGGCATCACAAGGAACTCATAGTGTCCATACCTGGTTCTAAAAGCTGTCTTTGGAACATCCAATTCTTTTACTCGTAGTCGATAATAACCAGAGCAGAGATCAATCTTCGAAAATACAGTGGCACATTTTAACTAGTCAAACAAGTCATCAATACGAGGCAATAGATACTTGTTCTTTATTGTAACTTTGTTGAGTTTTCTGTAATTAATGTATAGCCTCAACGATCTGTCCTTCTTCTTAACAAATAGAACCGGTGCACCCTAAGGAGAGAAACTAGGTCGAGCAAAACCTCTGTCAATCAACTCTTGCAATTGTACTTCCAGCTCTTTCAATTCAGTAGGAGTCATTCTGTAAGGTGCTATAGATATAGGTGCTGTACCCAGAACAAGATCTATAGAGAATTCCACTTCTTTATCTAATGGTAAACCAGGTAATTTTTTTGGGAATACATCAGGAAATTCACATACAATTGGGATTGACTGGATCTTTGACTCAGATACTCTAGTATCCAACACAAATGCTAAATAAGCGTTATAACCTTTTCTGACATATTTCTATGTTGACATTGTAAAAATCACATTAGGTAGTCCATCTAGTTTATCAGATTCAGCATGAAGCAATTCACTATTCTCACATTTCAATACAATATATTTCTGCTTACAATTTACCACTGCATCATATCTGGTTAACCAGTCTATTCCTAAGATCACATCAAATTCATCAAATGGCAATAACATCAAGTCAGCCAAAAAGCAATAAACTTTTACCATCAACGGACAGTTTTTACAAACTTTATCCACCATAGCACACTGGCCTAGGAGGTTTGAAACTTTAACCACAAATTCAGTGAATTCAACAGGTAAATTTTTAACAGACACTAAGTTTGTGCATATGTATGATTGTGTGGAACTAGGATCAATCAATGCAGTAATAACAGTATCAAGTAGAGAAAATGTACCAGTAATGACGTCTGGCTTAGAGGCATCTTCTCTAGCACGAATAGCATATGTTCTTGCAAGTGCTCGTGCCTCAGATCTATTTGTTGTATCCTTTGTAATACCTAGACTACCACTAACATTGTCAGGTTGGCAGGGTGGTCTACCTCTCAAGACAGGATTACTTAGCTTTCGAGTTCGCTCTATCTCCTTTTCAACTCTTTCTAGACAATCTTTGAGAAAATGGTCAGGTGAACCACATCTGAAATAAGCTCCACTTCTAAACCAACATTCGCCATGATGAAACTTGTTACAATGTTTACATTTCGATTTGGGATTATCGACACTACCCACACTGGTCATAGATGGAGATGAAGACCACAGGTTAGAACGTTGAGCGCCCCACTCTCTTCCAGAATATCTCATAGAGCTGGTCTGTAATAGTCCTATTTTGACCCTAGTCAGAACAGTGGTTTCGAGACCACGTAACCGATTCTGAAAAATATTTTAATGTTATTTTCTATGTCTGTGATATCTGAAATTACATCTGCGAAATTTCTATGATTTAATTTACCTGTTTCTGTGCTTAATTATGAAAAAGGATTAAATCGCGTAAAGTGTAAAAGTTGAGTGCTAAATGTTAAAGCACCTATTTGGCTTGGCTTTTAAAATAAAGGTCCTTGCATGTCAAATTTACCATTTATATTAATGGTAGACAATGATGGACATTAGTTGGTAGAAATTTAATGGTATATGCCATGGGCAAATTCGTAAAAGGTGAAATAATGTTAATTAAAATAAAAACAAAACAAAAGGTAGCCATATTATCATGCGTTTTAGCCGAAAATCAGCAAAAGAAAGAAGTGTTTGAGGCTTTTGTACATTCGGCACTTTGGTAGCTAAATTGAGGTATGAAATTTGTTCAGTTTTTGATAATTTCTACGTTTCTGTGATCGTTGCTTCGTGTTCTTCAAAACCCATGTTTGAATTTCTGTTTCTGTTAAAGATTTCATGAAATGCCATTGTTGATATCATGAGTTTTGAAATGTTTATGGATGAATTATGAAGGCTTGGTAGATGATTTATAAGTTTTGTCTTTGAATTTTGATGAAATAGAGCTATTTGAGCTAATTTGTGAAAATGAGATTTTGAAGGACTAAATTGTGAATTAAATATGTTATTTGGGCTTGTATGGAAGCCATGTATAGTCTTGGTGAATTTTTCATATTTGTGATTTAGTGAAAATTAGACTAAATTCTGAAAGTGTAAAAATGTAAGGACTAAAATGAAAAGTACCCTAAATATGTGTTCATGGATTATTTTGAGTGAAATGATGATTGAATGGTTAAATTTGAATTGTATTAGATCAAGAACAAAGAAAATCGGACTTATATCGAGGGAAGTCCAAAATAGTTGAATACTCGACTCGTTCCGTCCGAAATCTGTACGAGGTAAGTCAAATTACAATTACGTGTTAAACTGACTAAATTCTGCATATACAAATTGTATTGGATGGCCTTGAGAGCCTGATGAATACCTTTTGAGTAAATTCCGTTAATATGTTGGTATCCAAAAAGCTCTGTATGCTTCTAAAGAAACGTTGACATCTATCTAAGATATCGTGTAAGACCGTGTCTAGGACACAGGCCTCGATTGATATTTTCGTATAAGACCATGACTGGAACATCGACATCGTATTTGATTTTGTGTAAGACCCTGTCTGGGACAGAGGCATCAATATTGAATTACATGTAAGACCACGTCCAGGACGTCAGCATTGTACTTGTTTATGAGTATCTGTATCATTTCCGAACCGTCTGATGATAGCGTACGAAATATGAGAATGAGTATATGAAATATATAATCTACATAGGTACATTGGTATCGTACTAAATTTCTGAATATGAAAGACTATGTCTCTGTGAAATATGTATGGAATTTGGAAATGAAGCATGACATTCATGCAAAAAAATGAGTATGGTTAAGCTTATGAATTATTCTATGAAATGGTTATGAATCTTTACTGTTGAATTGCACTTATATGTTTTAGTACTAAGACCAATTGTATTTGGCTTACTAAGCTCTTTGTAGCTTACTTTGTGTGATTTTTGTCTGTTTTACAGTTATCGTAGCTACTGAAGGCTCGGGGATAGTCTAGGATCGTCACCACACTATCGACCTCATTTTGGTACTTTTGAAAGTGTAAATATTTTAAAGTATGGCATGTATAGGCTAGAAGGTCTATGTATTAAGTTTTGATTTGTAAATATATGTTATGCCATGAAAGTTGGCTAGCAAATGGTACGTTTGTGTTAAGTTTTGATATGGTTTTGAATGGGTTATTGAATGATGATGATTTAGTTGTAATGAAGCATGTTTTGAGCATGGAAATGGCTAAAAATTGTTGCATGAATGTTGTTTAACATTGCTAGTAGGAAAGACCCATTTAGGGGTGGCAAGTTGGCTTAAACCAAGCCTGCATCGTGCCACATGGTCAGGGGACACGGGCGTGCCTTGTGACCATGTAAGAAAGGTAGTAACCCCTTAAAAATCACACGGTTTTGACACACGGGAGTGTCATATGGCCATGGGCATAAGTCAGTAGCTAACTAAATATCACATGGCCATAGCACACGGGTGTGCCTAATGGCCGTGGGTGAAAGTCAGTATGGGTGCCTTGTTTGGCATGGTTGGTTCACATGGGTCTATCTAATGCCCGTGTGAGGCTCACGGCCTGGTCACACGGGCATGTGACCTCAACAGAAGTGAAATTTTCTCTGAAGTCTGAAAATTTTTTTATGCGTTCAGTTTAGTTCTGACTATTCTTAAAAGTATATTTTAGGTCTCGTAGACCATCTTAAAAGATGTTTGCATATGCAATGATGTTATATGATAATTGTGATTCTGAATTGGTCTGAAATGTTCTATCTGTCTGGTAATACCTCTTACCTATTTCGGGGACAATTAGTTATCGGGGTGTTACATTTAGTTGGTATCAGAGCTATGGTTTAGTCGGTTCTAGGACTACCATAGCGTATGTGAGTCTAGCTATACATGCCATATATCTGAATCTGCGATAGTGTAATGACTCCTAACATTGAAATGTGCTTTTATATAGCAAATGGATCCCGATAGAGCTGTAGCTAACGATGTAGAAAGCAATGCACCTGCTCCCGCGTAGGGGACGGTGCAATCTAATTCTAGACCGACTACGAGTAGCCATGATAGTGAGGCTAAGCAAGCCTTCTATTAGATGATGAATGAATGGTTCACCCAATACGTTAGAACCAATCTGATTGTACAACAACCTCCACCCCAAGTTAATCCTTCTCAAACTCCTAGTATGCCACAAGTAAATCCGGTACAGTTGAGTAGATCACCAGTTGATAAGATTAGAGAGTATAAGGCTGAAGAGTTTCGAGCCACAACAAATGATGATGCTGAAAGAGCCAAATTCTGGTTAGAGAATACAATACGAGTGTTTGATGAAATGTCTCTAAATCCTGAGGAATGTGTAAAGTGTGCTATTTCACTTCTTAGAGATACGGTGTATCGTTGGTGGAACACTTTGACGTCTGTGATTCTGAGTGAACGAGTTATGTGGGATTTCTTCCAATCTGAATTCCGAAAGAAATATATCAGTCAGAGATTTATTGATCAGAAACGTAAAGAGTTTCTTGAGCTTAAACAAGAGCGTATGTCTATTACTGAATATGAACGTGAATTTGTGAGATTGAGCCAGTATGCTCGTGAATGTGTATTGAATGAAGAAATAATGTGCAAAAGGTTTGAAGATGGACTAAACGAAGATATCCGTCTGTTAATTGGGATTTTGGAAATTAAAGAAATGGTAGTGCTTGTTGAGCGAGCTTGTAAAGCCGAAGAATTAAGTAAAGAGAAAAGAAAAGCTGATTCTGAAGCTAGAGATTGTAGAAAGAGATCCTCAAGTAGATCATTTTTGTCTGTGTTAAAGAAATTCCAAGATGATCAAAGCCGTCCAAATGCTAATGTGAGACATTCGAATCGAGATCGAGCTAGATCGCATTCAAATTTCAGAACTCCTGTTACTTCTATTGCAAGTGTCAGGAATGTCCGGTCTGAGAGTCCTGAATGTAAACACTATGGTAAAAGACATCCAAAAAATTGTAGATTGAATGGCCGAGCCTGTTTCCAATGTGGATCTCTGGACCATTTTGTAAGAGATTGTTCTGAACTTGTTGAGTAAGAGAATGTACAGAATCTAGGACCGAGCAACACTTCAGCTAGAGGTAGACCTTCCAGAAATACGGGAAATGTTAGTGGTGGTCAAAGAGCTACTAGGGATACTGTTGTTAGATCTGAGGCCAGAGCATCTGCCAGAGCCTATGCTATCTGAGCTCGTGAGGAAGCCTCGTCTCCAGACGTATTACTAGTACTTTTACTCTTATGATACTTCTGTGATTGCATTGATAGACCCTGGATCAACACTTTCTTATATTTGTATGAATTTAGTGCACAGTAAGACTTTTCTTGTAGAGTCTATTGAATTCGTAATTAGAGTATCGAACCCCTTAGGCAAAAGTGTCCTGGTTGATAAAGTCTACAAGAATTGCCCGTTAATGATCCAAGATATTTGTTTTCCTGCTGATCTGATGCTTTTACCTTTCGATGAATTTGATATAATTCTGGGAATGGACTGGTTGAATTTGCACGATGCTATTGTGAATTGCAAACGAAAATTCATTGATTTAAGGTGTAAGAATGATGAGATAATTCGAATTGAGTCTAGTGATCTGAATGGACTACCAGCGGTGATATCTATAATGAAAGCACGGGAATATGTGAAGAAAGGCTGTGAAGCCTACTTAGTTTATGTGATAGGTTCGAAAGTGAATGATAAGAAAGTTGAATCTGTTCCTGTTGTTTGTGAATTTTCTTATGTGTTTCCTAAAAAACTACCTGGTTTGCCTCCGATTCTAAAAGTTGAGTTTGGCATTGAATGTGTACCTGGTACTACTCCGATTTCGATAACTCCGTATAGAATGGCTCCAACCGAGTTAAAGGAATTAAAATCTCAATTGCAAGAGTTGACAGATCGAGGATTTGCTAGACCGAGCTTTTCACCATGGGGTGCTCCTGTTCTGTTTGTGAAAAAGAAATATGGCATAATGAGAATGTGTATTGATTACCATCAGCTTTACAAAGTGACTATAAAGAACAAATATCCTCTGCCTAGAATTGATGACTTATTCGATCAGTTGAAATGTGCCACTGTGTTTTCAAAGATAGATCTGAGATCGGGTTACTATCAGTTGTGAGTAAAGGACTCTGACATTCTAAAAACTACTTTCAGAACAAGGTACGGGCATTATGAATTTTTAGTTATGCCTTTCGGATTAACGAATGCACTTGCTGTCTTTATGGATTTGATGAACATAATTTTTAGACCGTATTTAGATCAATATGTTGTTGTATTCATTGACGATATATTGATTGATTCATGTGATGAATCTAAGCATGCCGAGCATCTGAGAATAGTGCTACAAACTCTGCGAGATAAACAGTTGTATGCAAAGTTTAATAAATGTGAATTCTGGTTGCGAAAAGTTGGTTTCTTGGGTCATGTTGTATCAGCATCTGGTATCCGAGTTGATCCGAGTAAAATTTCAGCTATTCTGGATTGGAAGCCTCCGAGGAATGTATCTGAAGTCTATAGTTTTCTGGGACTTACCGGTTATTATAGACGATTTGTAAAAGATTTCTCTGTGATAGCTGTTCCGTTGACAAAATTACTTTAAAAAGATGTGAAATTTGAATGGTCTGAGAAATGTCAAAAAAGTTCTAATCGGTTAAAAGCTTTGTTAACTGAAGCTTCGGTGTTGGTACAACCTGATTCAGGTAAAGAATTTGTTGTTTACAGCGATGCTTCGTTGAACGGACTAGGTTGTGTTTTAATGCAAGAAGGAAAAGTTGTTGCTTATGCTTCAAGACAGTTGAAGCCGCATGAGAAGAACTATCTGACACATGATCTAGTTGCCATTGTGCTTGCTTTGAAGATCTAGCGTTACTATCTGTTTGGTGAGAAATGTCACGTGCTTTCTGATCATAAAAGTCTGAAATATTTAATTATACAAAAGGATTTGAATCTGCGATAGAGAAGATGGTTAGAACTGTTAAAAGACTATGAACTTGTGATTGATTATCACCCGGGAAAAGAAAATGTTGTTGCTGATGCTTTGACTCAAAAATTGTTATTTGCTTTGAGTGCAATGAATGCTCATTTAGTTCTATCTGAAGATGGTTCAGTTTTAGCTGAATTAAAAGCAGGGCCCTTGTTCTTGCAGCAGATTATCGAAGCTTAGAAAATTGATAATGAGATTATCGCTAAACGAGTTCAGTGTAATTCTGATTATGATTCTGGATTCCGAATAGATGTTGATGACTTTCTGAGGTTCAGAAATAGACTTTGTGTTCTGAGAAATCTAGAGTTGATTCAAATGATTTTGAGTGAAGCTCATAGTAGTAGATTTTCAGTACATCCGGGAAGTACGAAAATGTATAATGACTTGAAACAACATTATTGGTGGTTTGGAATGAAAAGAGATATCTCTGATTTTGTTTCTAAATGTTTAATCTGTCAGCAAGTTAAAGCTGAACATCAGGTGCCATCTGGGTTATTACAATCGATTATGATTCTGGAGTGGAAATGGGATCGAGTGACCATAGATCTTGTTTCAAGTTTGCCTCTGTCTCCGAGAAAGAAAGATTCGATCTGGGTTGTAGTTGACAGATTATCGAAGTCAGCTCATTTTATTCCAGTACGATCTAATTTCTCACTTGATAAGTTAGCTGAGCTTTATATTTCTGATATTGTGAGATTGCATGGTGTACCGTTGTCGATAGTGCCTGATAGAGATCTGAGATTTACATCGCGATTCTGGAAGAAATTGCAAGATGCTCTGGGTACTAAATTGCATTTTAGCACTGCTTTTCATCCGCAAACAGATGGTCAATCTGAATGGATTATTCAGATATTCGAGGATATGTTGAGATGTTGCATTCTTGAGTTTAAAGGTACGTGGGAACAATATTTACCTTTGATTGAATTTGCTTATAATAACAGTTTTCAGTCGAGCATCAAAATGGCACCGTACGAAGCCTTATACGGTAGAAAGTGTAGAACCCTGTTATACTGGTCTGAGCTCAGTGAGAATAAGATTTATGGTGTTGATCTGATAAAAGAAATAGAACAGAAAGTGAAAGTAATCCGAGATAGTTTGACAGCTGCATCTGATCGTCAGAAATCTTATGCGGATTTAAAATGAAAAGATATTGAATTTGAGATTCGTGATAAAGTGTTTCTAGAAGTATCTCTGTGGAAGAAACTGTTTCGATTTGGTAAAAAGGGGAAATTGAGTCCGAGGTTCATCGGACCGTATGAAATCATAGAGCGAGTTGGGCCGGTTGCTTATAGGTTGAGGCTACCATCTGAGTTAGAAAAGATACATAATGTATTTCATGTATCGATGCTTCGACGGTACAGATCTGATCCGTCTCATGTGATATCCCCTTCTAATATTAAAATCCAATCTGATATGACTTACGAAGAAAAGCTGATTCGTATTTTAGTCCGTGAAGTAAAAGAATTACGAAATAAGAAAATTCCTTTAGTTAAAGTGATGTGGCATCATCACGGTGTTGAAGAGGTTACATAGGAGCCTGAAGATTCAATGAGGCAACAATATTCGAATCTGTTTAACGATAAGATTTTCAAGGACGAAAATCCCTAAAGGGGAGAATTATAACAATCCGGTTTTAACCCTAGTAGGAACAGTGGTTTAGAGACCATGTAACTGATTCTAAAAAATATTTTAATGTTATTTTCTGTGTCTGTGATATGTGAAATTACATCTGCGAAATTTCTATGATTTAATTTGCCTGTTTCTGTGCTTAATTATGAAAAAGGATTAAATCGCGTAAAGTGTAAAAGTTGAGTGCTAAATGTTAAAGCACCTATTTGGCTTGGCTTTTAAAATAAAGGTCCTTGCATGTCAAATTTACCATTTATATTAATGGTAGACAATGATGGACATTAGTTGGTAGAAATTTAATGGTATATGCCATGGGCAAATTCGTAAAAGGTGAAATAATGTTAATTAAAATAAAACAAAACAAAAGGTAGCCATATTATCATGCATGTTAGCCGAAAATCAACAAAAGAAAGAATGGTTTGAGGCTTTTGTACATTTGGCACTTTGGTAGCTAAATTGAGGTATGAAATTTGTTCGGTTTTTGATAATTTCTACGTTTCTGTAATCGTTGCTTCGTGTTCTTCAAAACCCATGTTTGAATTTCTGTTTCTGTTAAAGATTTCATGAAATGCCATTGTTGATATCATGAGTTTTGAAATGTTTATGGATGAATTATGAAGGCTTGGTAGATGATTTATAAGTTTTGTCTTTGAATTTTGATGAAATAGAGCTATTTGAGCTAATTTGTGAAAATGAGGTTTTAAAGGACTAAATTATGAATTAAATATGTTATTTGGGCTTGTATGGAAGCCATGTATAGTCTTGGTGAATTTTGCATATTTGTGATTTTGTGAAAAATAGACTAAATTGTCAAAGTGTGAAAATGTAAGGGCTAAAATGAAAAGTTCCCTAAATATGTGTTCATGGATTATTTTGAGTGAAATGAATGATTGAATGGTTGAATTTAAATTGTATTAGATCAAGAACAAAGAAAATCGGACTTATATCGAGGGAAGTCCAAAATAGTTGAATAGTCGACTCGTTCCGTCCGAAATCTGTACGAGGTAAGTCAAATTACAATTACGTGTTAAACTGACTAAATTCTGCATAGAAAATCTTTAATTTGTATTGGATGGCCTTGAGAGCCTGATGAATACCTTTTGAGTAAATTCTATTAATATGTTGGTATCCAAAAAGCTCTGTATGCTTCTAAAGGAACGTTGACATCTATCTGAGATATCGTGTAAGACCGTGTCTGGGACACAGGTCTCGATTGATATTTACGTATAAGACCATGCCTGGGACATCAGTATCATTCTAATTTCGTGTAAGACCCTGTCTAGGACAAAGGCATCGATATTGAATTACATGTAAGACCATGTCCGGGACGTCGGCATTGTACTTATTTATGAGTATCTGTATCATTTCTGAACCGTCTGATGATAGCGTATGAAATATGAGGATGAGTATATGAAATATATAATCTACACAGGTACATTGGTATCGTACTAAATTTCTGAATATGAAAGACTATGTCTCTATGAGATATGTATGGAATTTGGAAATGAAGCATGACATTCATGCAAACAAATGAGCATGGTTAAGCTTATGAATCATTCTATGAAATGACTATGAATCTTTACAGTTGAATTGTACTTATATGTTTTAGTAGTTAGACCAATTGTATTTGGCTTACTAAGCTCTTTGTAGCTTACTCTATGTGATTTATGTCTATTTTACAGTTATCGTAGCTACTAAAGGCTCGGGGATACTCTAGAATCGTCACCACACTATCGAACTCATTTTGGTACTTTTGAAAGTGTAAATATTTTAAAGTATGGCATGTATAGGCTAGAAGGTCTATGTATTAAGTTTTGATTTGTAAATATATGTTATGCCATGAAAGTTAGCTAGAAAATGGTACGTTTGTGTTAAATTTTGATATGGTTTTGAATTGGTTATTGAATGATGATGATTTAGTTGTAATGAAGTATGTTTTGAGCATGGAAATGGCTGAAAATTATTGCATGAATGTTTTTTAACATTGCTATTAGGAAAGACCCATTTAGGGGTGGCAAGTTGGCTTAAACCAAGCCTACCTCGTGCCACACGGTCAGGGGACACGAGCGTGCCTTGTGACCGTGTAAGAAAGGCAGTAACCTCTTAAAAATCACACAGTTTTGACACACGGGCGTGTCATATGGCCGTGAGCATAAGTCAGTAGCTAGCTAAGTATCACACGGCCATAGCACACGGGCGTGCCTAATAGCCGTGGGTGAAAGTCAGTATGGGTGCCTTGTTTTGGCACGATTGGTTCACATAAGTGTGTTTGATGCCCGTGTGAGGCACACAACCTGGTCACACAGGCATGTGACCTCAACAGAAGTGAAATTTTCTCTGAATTCTAAAAATTTTTGTATGCGTTCAGTTTAGTTCTGACTATTCTTAAAAGTATGTTTTAGGTCTCGTAAACCATCTTAAAAGATGATTGCTTATGCAATGATGTTATATGATAATTTTGATTCTGAATTGGTCTGAAGTGTTCTGTCTGTCTAGTAATGCCCCTTACCTATTCCAGCGACGGTTACGGGATAGGGGTGTTACATGGTCACACGATCATAATACTTCTTGAATTTCTTAAAATAAAATGAATGTGACTTACTCATGGTTCTTTTTCCAGAAACCCGAGCTTCTCTTTTGGCTTGTTTCTTTTCTTTACTCAGTTCCTTCGCTTTGTGTGCTTTCAAGAATCCCAATTAATAACTTGATATCTTCATTTAGGCCCTCTCCAAAGTGTTTACACATTTCAGCCTCGGTTAAAACCCATTCTTAGGCATACTTGCTCAGTCGAACAAATTCCCGTTCATATTTAGATACGATCATGTTTCCTTGTTTGAGCTCTAGAAATTCATTCCTTTTCTGATCCATAAATCTCTAACTAACATACTTCTTCCTGAATGTAGCCTCAAAGAATTACCACGTGACATTCTCCCTCGGTACTACTGAAGTTATGGTATTCCACCAAAGATAAGTTGTATCTTTCAGTAGAGATACTGCACATTTTAGACATTCAGCAGGTGTACAAGAAAATTCATCAAAAATCCGGATAGTGTTCTCTAGCCAAAACTCAGCCTTTTCCGGATCATCATCTGCGGTAGATCTAAATTCTTCCACCCTATGCTTGTGGATTTTATCTATCGAAGGCTTACCAATTTTAACAGGTTCAGCACCCTGTGGTACCTCAGGGATTTGTTGGAGAGCATGTGGGGGAGGTTGTTGTACAGCAAGGTTTGTTCTCAAGTACTGAGTAAACCATTTATTCATCATTTGAAAGAAAGTTTGTTTTCCCTCCTCACTTCAGCCTTCAGAAACAAGCCTTTCACTACCAGACGCAGACGCAACTCTTTGTACTGAAGCTGAAGCATTGCTCTCAGCTTCTTCGAATTTAGCTCTAGTTCAGTTAGATGACATTACTATATGAAAAACAAATTTTAAAATGACCAGGAGTCATCACACTATCACAATTTATATAATGGCATGTATAGCTAAACTCGTGTTCGCTACGTCAAATTTGAGAATCGGCTAAACCACAGCTCTGATACCACTAAATGTAACACCCTTAACCCATACCCTTCACCGAAATAGGGTTTTAGAGTATTACCAGAACATTCAAAATATTTTTTCCATTAATCTACATAAATTACTATTCATTTATCGAGATCAACCATAACGCCCCTTGATCGGGCCCTCGAGACCCAATACGAACATTAGAATCAAGTCAGGACTTAATCGGACCTCTAAGAATTTTTTGTGAAATTACAAAATTTTTCCAAGGTGCAAGGCTCACATGCTTGTGTGGTCCAAGGGACATGCCCGTGTGACCCTCGGACATGCCCATGTTAGAGTCCGTGTTTGACTCTGTGTAACTTTCTGACTTGCACACACGGCCATGCCACATTTTCGTGTGCTAGGTCGTGTGGTTAATTAATTCAATTCAAAAATAGGTGCAGGTTTCACATGGCCAAGACACACGCCCATGTTCTAAACTGTGTGGCATACACGGTTGAGAAACACGCCAGTGTCTCTGCCCATGTGCCCAATTCTGATCATTCTGTTTCTCAAAATTAAGGTACAAGGGACACACGGCCTAACCACATGCCCATATTGCCAGGCCATGTGTCACACACGATCTAGTCACACGCCCGTGTGGACAAAATGACGCCATTTCTAGCTCCATTTCTTAACCAAATTTTCACCCAAGACCTGCACATGAAACACACATCCAATACCAACCAATCCAAGCATTCAAAATAGACAATTTTATCATTCATCATAGCATACCATTACATGCATATATGGCTGTAAACTTACCTTGGATGAACTTAGGCATTACACAACATTGATCACATATTCTTAACATATCTCATGTGTAAATATATATCATGATAATCTACTTAATAATACCAAAATGAACAATTACTAGCCATTCCAATGGCTAGATTACAAAATAATATTTAAAGCCACTATTGGCCAAATTGTCCTATACATGCCATTATACCAAAATGATTTCACTAAGTATATCCAAAATGACTAGTTGATAGTGTGACAATGCTCCAACGATCTCCAACCCTCGCGAGCTTCTAAGCACTATAAAACAGTTGAAAATAAAATGGAGTAAGCATTACATGGTTAGTAAGTTCGTATAATGGAAACTAAACTTACCAATCTTGCTTATTAAATCTAGGCATACAATGTTATGTTTCCATCCATTTGGCTAAATTTTCCTAATCTCATACGTTCAATCAAAAATGTTAGTCACCAAAATCTTTAAATCAATAAAGTAACATACATGAGCTCATCAAGCAATATTCTTTCAAGTCATTATCATATCATCTCAAGATTTTCATGTCATGTCAAGAGTTATATGTCCATTGAATCATTGAACTCCAATGGATGCTCAAGTAGTACACTTGAAGTGTACGATTCAATAATCTGTCAATTTCATGTTCAAGCGTACCCATTAGGGCACTTAACCAAGAAACACTCGCTTGAGCCACATATCGTATAACAGGTTGCCAGTCCAGGCTAAATCATTTATATAACGTAAGCTCAGAGGAGCTCGATTAGGATTACCAGTCCAGGCTAAACCCTAATCATAATGTATGCTCGAGAGGTATTATATCGGGATTACCTGTCCGGGCTAAATCCTTTATATAACAAGGTCAATGGATTATTCATCCGAGCTAAATCTCGCCCGCAACAAATACATGACCTTATTAGTTTTAGAAAAGCACAAATAATCATCGAAATTCACATTCAATTAGGACTTAACCCTTTATCACCATTTCAAGCATGTATCAATTTCCCATCATAGTATACAATTAAAGCACATTACATACTAACACAACATTCAATTAACATAATTACATGCTGATGCGTGACATTCATGATAGGTTTTAAAGATTTATGAATGAATCGTTCTTGAAACTAACTTATTATCACGATTAAGGCAAGTGTACCTATCAAACAGTAGTATAGTTCAGCAAGACCGGATTGTCGAACCTAAAGGAACCACGAGTACTAGTATTTACTTCCTTTTTATTATCTAGCCTAAAAATTAAGAGGTTTGGTTATCTAAACTAATTACTAAACTAAGAATGCACAGAAAGAAAATTTGGTAAAATACTTTTGCGAAAATTTGATTGATTAAGACAATACCTAAGGAAAAATCCACCTAGACTTCACTTGTTATTTGACTCTGAATTAGACGATTTATTCGTTTGACTTGATCCGTAGAAATCCCTAAGTTATATTATTATCTCTCTTGAGACTAATAACTCTAACCCTAAGTTGAACAATTGAAATCTCTTTCTAATTAACACCCTAGAATTGCATTAACTCGATCTATGGATTCCCTTACTAGGTTTCACCCTAATTTGATAAAATCTTATCACCCTATCTCTAGGGTGCAATCAACTCAGCTTATGACAAATTTACTCTTATACAGGGTCTATTCCTCCTCTGAATAAGAGCTTAACTTGAATCAATATCCTAGAATATCAAAGCAAGAATTAAGAACACATAATTAAGAACAAGTCAAATATTTATCATACAATTCAGATAATAATAACAAGATCTGTCTTAGGTTTCATTCCCCTTAGGTATTTGGGGGGTTTAGTTCATACTTATGAAAGAAAACATCTCAAAAGCTTAAAGATAAAAAAACATAAGAAAACACAAAAAAACTCCTAAAGGAACTTGAAGGGAGATCTTCAGTCTTGATAATGTATCCAGCTTCTGAGATGGATCAATTGGCTACCCTTGAGTAATTCCTTGCTTCCTACTCTGCGTTCCCCTCTTAAGTGCCTCCTCAGGTGTTTAAATAGGCTTTTAGATGCCTAAAAGCCCTAAAAATTGGTCTTTTCTGAATAGGACTATACTTGGGCTCGGTAGGGACACGCCCATGTGCGATTACTCCAGCCCGTGGTCAAGGCTATTGAATAGGCACGGGCATGTAGTCTACCCGTGTAAGTCATGCTTCAATCCTACCAAATGGACATGGCTATGTGACACACCCGTGTGAGGAAGTCCAGGCCGTGTTGATTTCCCACGTGGGTCTATTTTCTCCTTTTTCGGCCCATTTCTCGCTCTTTTTACTATCCTATGCTCTCTTAAGTATAAAACATGAAATTAAAGGATTAGGAGCATCGAATTCACCAAATCTAAGGAGAAAGCATTCATAAATGGGCTAAGCATGGGATAAAAATATGTATAAATTACGGTTTATCAAATACCCCCACACTTAAGCATTTACTTATCCTCAAGCAAAATCCTCAACTCACAATCAAAATAAATTTTTTGCAATTTATAATCCCTATCAATAATATCTCAAAATAATCCATAATTATTTATAAATTTAAAATTCAACTAAAAGTACATTAAAATTTCAAACATTCCAAGTTGAGCATTTTATCACGAAAATATAGGTGTCTCCCCTTATCTAAGTGATATCCTTTGATAAAAATATCGCAGAGTTTAACATCCTCACTAAAGATTCACTCAAATCACTCAAGGTGTTTAAGGACATCAATAAAAGCACTCATTAGTCAATATGAAAAGTTATTACCATAGGCTTGCTTGAAAACCAAATCTCTACCACTATATATTGAGCTGATACATCAATCAAAAATGTCTTTTAAGAGGGTTGTAACGTGGCTTTAGTTAGGGGGTGTGGTCACAAGCTGAAAGAAAATGTTAGAATTGAGATTGAATTGAAAAATTACCTAGCTAGAAAAATAAATTGAATACAAGTGAGCTTCTTCTCAAAATATGGAATTAACACTCAAGCTCAAAAATGATGAATTACTACTAATATGTAATGAATTAAACTCTTTTTTTTTAAGAACAAATCAAATACATATAAGAGCAAAACATAGCTAAGCAATTAGTTCAAGACCAATCTCGACAAAAATAGGGATCAAATTAGGGGATTTCAACAATAATGGGTTATGGGCTAATATTGAGGGTAAATCAATTAATGGCTTGTTAGGCTCAAAAGGGTTCACTAAGAGTTAATTATGAAGGTAGGATTTTATGGAGTGAGTAGTTTAAACCTAAGTGCCTTTATCATCTTGACATATCAAATCAAATGGTGTGGTCTGGACATGCATAATCAAGCAAGTTCTAGAATAACAAATCAATACTGACGCACTCATAATAAAAGTGAGCATGAAAAGAATAAAATATGCTCTAAAGGCTCAAGATCTCACAAAAATTATGGCTTTTTATGTTCAAACTTGTGAATTTCAACTGAAGATAATACCTAAACTTAGGGAAACAACCTAAAAGTTTTTAATTCTTCAAAAATCAACTCATCATGCTTGATTTCCTAATGTCTTAAAGTTTAAACAATCAATGCATAATTGCCTATGTTTTAATTCAAGACATATCAATAAAAATCATAAATTAATTAAAATTCATTCTAATAGTAATATGAGTGATTCACGTGAGAATAAGATAAAATTCAGAGATTTCTAATGATGATATGAAAGACCCCCCCACACTTAAGATGTACATTTCCCTCAATGTACAAAGATAGATATATTGAAAAAAATAGATATATAATCATAAGATAGGGAGAGGAGTGAAACTTCCTGAATGATGAATGAACTCCTTGAATTGGAGTTATGGAGAATAATCGGCCAAAGCAATGATGAGGGTGGAGGAGGATACTCCTGCTGTGGTAGAGGCTCATTAATCCATAAGTCTTTTGCCCTTGGAGTTTTTAGTCATATTTGATGATGAGCTTTGGAGCTCTTTATGACTGTGATAAAGTCAGGAACTCTTTAGGAGATATACTGAAGCATAATTACTCGTAATGAAATAGCTGAAAAATAAAAATTGTAAAAACTCAATATAAAATAGTATTAAAAGGAAATTAAAAAAATGATTTCAAAATATAGAGATAAAAATAAATAAATAATAGGTGTTTATAAAGAAATTGGGGCACACGGCCGTGGGGCACGCCCGTGTGCCTTCGTTTCAGCCCGTGCGTTTTGTAGTTTTCGAAATTGGGCGCATTGGTGTACACAGCCATGTTGCACGGCCGTGTCAATATTAGTTCGCTTCTCTCACGCCTGTGTATGCAGGCACATGCCCGTGTTATTGTGACGACCACGGGGGCTGGGCACAGGCGTGTCGAACGCCTATGCTAAATTGACAGGTTTGCCCACAGTTTCAAAACACGGGCATGTCGTACTCCCGTGTTATTTTGGCAATTTTTCCCACGGCCATGTTGTACGGCCATGGCAACTTATCGCATCCCGTGTTGGGGAAAAAACTTTTACCCTGTTTTTACACGACCGTAGCGCACGCCCATGTTACATCCCGGGGTATGTGCACGGCCTACAGCACGCCCTTGTGCCTGGCCGTGTGGTTCTGAAAATCCTGTGTTCAGTGATTCAGTTAGTGAATTAAATGTTAAAGACTAAAATTTAAAGAAGTTAGCACCGTTAGTGCTCGGGGTGCCTCCCGAGAAGCGCTTGTTTATAGTCTAAGCTCGACTCTATCTTGTGGGTATATTTAGGTAATTGATGGAGCCGTAACACCTCTTTATTTTCTTTAAAATTCTCACCATTATACATTTTGAGACGATGTCCATTTACCTTAAAAGTGCCTTGATGACTTACCTCTACTGTCCCATATGGAAAAATACTGAGTACCGTAAGGGGAATTTCTTCATTAGGTTTAGGAGTGGTAATGCGAGGATCTGGTGCATCTAGTAGTACTTTGTCTCCAACCTTAAGTTGATTTGGTGAGGTATTGAGCTCGTCCTGGCTCAGTTTCAGTTTATTGGGTGTTCTCGATTTTTGTGTCTGCCATTCATCTAGCTCCTCGATTTGTAGCCTTCGTTCTTCATAAATAGGTCATTTGCTATTGTTTGAACATGACTCATATGCGTTCTTCGTAATTGTTTCCTACACAGAGGGTTTCACCACATGATCAGTACTAGTAGAATGATTTATACAACCACCTTCAATTTTTTATGTGTTACTCGAATTACGAGCTTGAAGGGTGATTGTTTCGTCTCCCACATGAAGTGTGAGTTCACCTGTATCAACATCAATAATGGTTCTAGCAGTCGCTAAAAAGGGTCGTCCTAAAATTAAAGGTGTGTTACTATTATCTTCCATGTCTAGAACAATAAAGTCTACTGGGTATATCAATTTATCGATCTTAACAAGAACATCTTCAATGATACCCCTAGGAAATCTAATGGTTTTATCAGCCAATTGAATGCTCATCCTAGTTTGTTTGGGGTTCCTAAGACCTAGCTGTTTAAACATTTTATAAGGCATAACATTAAAGATTTCCCCTAAGTCAGCCACTGCATTATGAACATCTAAACTACCAATTAAATAAGGAATCGTAAAACTCCTTGAATCTTTTAATTTGTTGGGTAGCTTATTCTGTAGAATGGCTGAGCAAACTGCATTCAACTCCGTATGCGATGCCTCATCCAACTTTCATTTATTTGTTAAAAGCTACTTTAAGAATTTGACTGTGTTTGGCATCTGCGAAAGAGCTTCAATAAATGGTAAGTTAATATGTAATTTTTTTAATGATTTAAGGAATTTACCGAATTGTTCTTCTTTTTGGCCTTTCCTTGTCATGTTTGGGTATGGCACACGAGGTTTGTATTCTTTACTCACCAATTTCTGGTCATTGTGGTCCACATCACCCTTACCTTTACTTACCATAGTTTCTTGCTTTGGTTCTAGTTCAGGTGCAACTAACCCTTTCGCATCTTGAATGGTAATTGCATTGATTTGCTCCCTTGGGTTAGATTTAGTGTTACTCGGCAGACTACCTTGTGGTCGTTCAGAAATCAGTTTGGCGAGTTGGCCTATCTGAGTTTCGAGCCCTTGGATTGACGCTTGATGATTCTTAAAGGCTGTCTTGGTATTCTAAAAATGAGTTTCTGACACCGAGATAAAGTTTGTTAACATCTCCTCAAGGTTCGGCTTCTTTTCTTACTGGTAAGGTGGTTGTTGAAAACTCGGAGGATCTTGTGGCCTTTGATTTCCTTAACTGCCCCACGAGAAATTGGGATGGTTCCTCTAACCTGCATTATAAGTGTTACTATACGGGTTATTTTGGGGTCTAAAGGTATTGTTACCCATATATTGGACTTGTTCCTCCTCAATGCTAGGGTTGAAGGGTTGATATTTTGTGTATGCTCCTCATCCATTCGAATCGCACCTCATCACTAGATGTACTTGAGTAGAACTACACAAACCGTCAATCTTTTTATTTAAGAGCTCTACTTGGTTAGATAGCATAGTAACCACGTCGAGGTTGAAAACATCGGCTGCTTTCGTCGACTTTGTCCTCATAACTTGCCACTGATAGTTATTCAGTGACATCTCCTCAATAAATTCATAAGCCACCTCAAGTGTCTTATTATTGATAGTTCCACCAGCGGCTGGGTCAATCATCTGCCGAGTTGAAGGGTTTAGGCCATTGTAAAACGTTTTGACCTATAGCCAGAGTGGTAACCCATGGTGAGGGCATCTTTGCAAAAGGTCCTTGTATCTTTCCCACGCATCGTAGAGTGTTTCTAAATCCATCTGCATAAAAGAGGAGATATCATTACGTAATTTGGTTGTTTTAGCGGCGGAAAATATTTTAATAAAAACTTTTCGGTAATTTTTTCCCAAGTAGTGATTGATCCTCGTGGCAACGAGTTCAACCACTGTTTAGCCTAATTCCTCAACGAAAAGGGAAACAACCGAAGGCGAATAACGTCATCAGAAATGCCATTAATCTTAAAAGTGTCGCAAAATTCTAGGAAATTTGCCAAGTGAGCGTTGGGATCCTCGTCCTGCAAACCATCAAACTGAAATTGTATCATTTGAATTGTGTTAGGTTTCAGTTCAAAATTATTTGCAATAATAGCAAGTCTAACTATACTTGACCCAATTCCTGTTAAATTAGGTTTAGCATAATCATACATAGTGCGTGGAACAGGAGTCTGATTTACTGGATCAGTAGCAATCGTAGGAGGTAGTGGATTTTCTTGGTTTTCAACCATTTCCTTGGTTGTGGTTGAAGTATCGTCCTCTTGCTAGTTCTTTGTGTATCTTAGGCCTCGCCTTATTTCTCTTCAGTTTTTGTGAACTGTGCAGTTGATCTCACCGTCAAAAAGTAGTGGTCCTGACAGGTTTGTTCTAGTCATAAACTAGGAAAACCTGTCAGAATAAAATAAATGAAGAATTAGAAAAGAAAATAAAAATTTAAATTGTAATAAAAGTAAAATGGCTAAAGTAATAAAAATTGAGTGTTCCTAATATCCTAGTTCCCCGGCAACGGTGCCAAAAACTTGATGCGTGATATTTGTGACAAGTTTTAAAGATTTATGAATGAATCGTTCTTGAGACTAACTTATTATCATGATTAAGGCAAGTATACCTATCGAACAGTAGTATAGTTCAGCAAGATCAGATTGTCGAACCCAAAGGAACCACGAGTACTAGTATTTACTTCCTTTTTATTATCTACCCTAAAAATTAAGAGGTTTGGTTATCTAAACTAATTACTAAACTAAGAATGCACAGAAAGAAAATTTAGGAAAATACTTTTGGGAAAATTTTATTGATTAAGACAATACCTAAGGAAAAATCCATATAGACTTCACTTGTTATTTGACTTTGAATCAGACGATTTATTCATTTGACTTGATCCATAGAAATCCCAAAGTTATATTATTATCTCTCTCGAGACTAATAACGTCTAACCCTAGGTTGAATAATTAAAATCTCTTTCTAATTAACACCCTAGAATTGCATTAACTCGATCTATGGATTCCTTTATTAGGTTTCACCCTAATCTGGCAAAATCTTATCACCCTATCTCTAAGCGTGCAATCAACTCCGCTTAATTATGACAAATTTACTCTTAGACAGGGTCTATTCCTCCTCTGAATAAGAGCTTAACTTGAATCAATATCCTGGAATATCAAAACAAGAATTAAGAACAAGTCAAATATTTATCATACAATTCAGATAATAATAACAAGATCCGTCTTAGGTTTCATTCCCCTTAGGTATTTGGGGGGTTTAGTTCATACTTATGAAAGAAAACATCTCAAAAGCATAAAGATAAAAAAACATAAGAAAACACAAAAAACTCCTAAAGGAACTTGAAGGGAGATCTTCAGTCTTGATGATGTATCCAGCTTCTAAGATGGATCAATTGGCTACCCTTGAGTAATTCCTTGCTTCCTACTCTGCGTTCCCCTCTTAAGTGCCTCCTCAGGTGTTTAAATAGGCTTTTAGATGCCTAAGAGCCCTAAAAATTGGTCTTTTCTGAATAGGACTATACTTGGGCTCGGTAGGGACACGCCCATGTGCGATTACTCCAGCCCGTGGTCAAGGCTATTGAATAGGCACGGGCATGTAGTCTACCCGTGTAAGTCATGCTTCAATCCTACCAAATGGACATAGCTATGTGACACACCCGTGTGAGGAAGTCCAGGCCGTGTTGATTTCCCACGTGGGTCTATTTTCTCTGTTTTCGGCCCATTTCTCGCTCTTTTTACTATCCTATTGTGACAGCCCAAAATTGACCCTAGTCGGGAAGTGGTTTCGGGACCGCTAAACCGAGTCACCGAAATGTTTGAACGTAATATTTATTGTCTAGAATATGTAATTATGAATGTGTGAAAATTTCAAGCTTCGATTTAGCCGATTGCATGTGAATTCAGTTAGTAGGACTTGTGTGACACTTTTGAAAAGTGATAGGCTAATCTATAAGGACCTAATAGTGCATGTAGTCAAAGGGGAGGACTTGCATGTCAAATTTCCCCCCCAAGTTCTAGTGGCCGGCCATGACAAGGAATCATGGGCAAAACATGTCCTAGACATGTTATGTCGGTACATCATGGGAGAAAAGAAATAAACAAATAAGTATGGGTAATAAAGAATGAAAAAAAAATGTGTGTGAGTGAACCCCCCCTTTTGCCGTGAGTTGAAGAAAAGCAAAGAAAAAAAAATTGTTCATCTTTTCTCATTCTTTTTGGCCGAAAATACTAAAGAAGAAGGAAGGAATTTTGCTTCATGCTTGGTTTGGAAGAGGATTAGGAGGAGGCTTGGCCATACTAGTGTCTACATTAAGGTATGTTTTGTGACAACCCGAATTAGGGCCTAATCGAAATAGTGGTTTCGTGACCACAAATCCGAGATAGAAATAATTGTTTTATAATTATTTTGGGGTTTATGATATGATTGCATGATTGTGTGAAAATTTCGTGATGAAATTCTATGCCTAAAGTGCTTAAATTGAAAGTAGGGACTAAATCGAATAAGTTGCAAAATTTGCATCCCGAAGTTTTAGTATGAAATTGTTTTGGAATATTAATTAGGAGGTCTTAAATAGCAATTTGACCAATTTTAAGTTCATGGACAAAATTAGGACATGGAAGGAATTTTGAAAGTTTAGTAAGGAGGGCATTTTGGTCATTTGGATATTAAATGAAATAAAATGGGAAAAATAACACAAAATTGATCATCATCCTCCTTAGTTGCTGCCGAATTCTCCTCTCTCCATAGCTAGGGTTTCTTCAATTTTCAAGCTCCATAGTAAGTGATTCCAAGCCCGCTTTTAATGTTCTTTACGTTTTGGAATCCGGAAGCTCGATTAAGCTTATGCTAGTAATAATTTAACCTAGGGTTCACATTTGGAAAAATACCCATAGGTGAAATTTGTGTATTTTGATGTTTTATGATAGAATATGAGGTTTTAAATTATGTTAAATAACTTGTGCTACTCGGTTTTAAGTGAAAACGAGTAAAAGCAAGATAATCAGTAAAAACACCTATTGTTCATAACTATATGATAGAGTGAGAATTTGATGTTGTTGTAGAAGAGAAAATGTTCAACATATCATAAAATATAAGAATAAGGGCTGAAATTAAATTCCGAGCCTAGGGGCAAAATTGTAATTTTGAAAAGTTAGGGGCAAAATGTAATTTTTCCATGATGTGATTTTGGATTGAAATAAATAGTATGAGTATTAAATGAGCTAAATGTGTTATTATAGATCAAGAAAGACGGAATTGATCTCGAACGGGAAGGAAAAAGTTTTGGACTAAATTGCAAAATTTCCACATTTTGCACCAAGGTAAGTTTGTATGTAAATATTACAATAATTTCATGTACATTCTTATATTTCAGCCTATTATATAAATATACTAGCTGATGTTAAAATATAAATCGACTATTGGAAGAATGGAAATAAATATAGAGAGAGATCCGGTTGAACATTCTGAGAGATCGAATGAAATAGAGGGCGTAGCTAGGTCACATGTATGATCTTTGAGTGCACATCATGTGTACAAGAAAGCTACGAGACACCTCAGTAGTAGCTAGGTCACATGTGTGATACGAGATGTATCCCATGTAGACAAGAGAGCTACGTGAAAGATAAATGTAGCTAGGTCGCATGCGTGATTCCAAGTGAAGGACACCATGTAGACAAGAGAGCTACGTGAAAGATAAATGTAGCTAGATCGCATGCGTGATTCCAAGTGAAGGACACCATGTAGACAAGAGAGCTACGAGACAAATCGGTTGGGTCGCATGAGTGGTACTAAGTGTTCACCATGTGTACAAGAGAGCCGAACTAAACGAAGTATGATGGTGGGGGTGTCTGTGAAACCATTAAATATCGAGGATTGATCCGAATTGTTCAACGGGATGGTTTTGTGGTGATATTGTGGTTTGGACCTACACTTATGGTGAATGAAATGTGGTGAAAATGATTTGTGGTATATACATATATAAGATAAAATAAGGTTAGCATAAAGAATGTGTGAAAGAGTGAAATTAGCATTAAAACTGTTTTTAGATGGTAGCAGTGACGTGATTTTGAAAAATCACCAAAAATAGGAGGAATATAATTAGAAGTTTAATGAGATTTGAAATTAAAGTTTAATGAGTCTACTTTCATATAAAAGAAACAGAGCAAGCAAAGGAATTCTATATTTTGAGATATTTACAATTGTATGTGACTTGCTCAGGATGAATATGTGATCCCCTGTTCCAACTTTGAAAAATCATTAAAAATTGTACAAAGCAAATAAAGAAATATAGTTTACATTCCTAAATTCCTTATTGAGACTAGTTTTAAATGAAACAGACTTCAGGGTTGTTTGAATTGTGTACTGAGAGAAATTCAATTTGTAGTGAACAGAGGTCAGATCAGTCGAGCTGTGTAACATGGGAAACTTTAAATAATAAACTGTACTAATCGGCTGAACCAAAAATTATAGAAAAAAATTAGCAAAAAGCTTTATGAGTCTAGATTCAGGGAAATTTTACGGATTTGAATTTTGAGTTTTGTAACTCGAGTTATGATTTATTTAGTGAATATGACGCAGCAGAGACAGCTTAATCAAAGTGGAATGAATAGTGAAGTTAAAGTAGATATACTTGAATTGTTATGTAAACATGTTAGATTTTTTTTTATTAGTATTTACATACTTACTTACTAAGCTATAAGCTTACTTTGTTTCTCTCTTTTGTCTTATAGTGTTCTTCGGCTTGCTCAGGAGTTAAGGATCGTGAAGATCTACCCGCACTATCATACTTTAGGGTATTTGAACTAAACGTTTTGAATTATGGCATGTATAGTAGGCTTAATTATTTTGTTACGTGTCATATTTGTCTAGGTTTAAAATATTAGTTACGATACTCGACCAGCTAATTTGTACAAGCCATTAAAGTTGGCTAATATTGTTCAAGACATATATTATACGATGCACTATCAAATTGGATGACATATTTATATTTCGGTTATGTTTAATGGTATGTGTTATGTTCGGTAATACCTTGTATCTGTTCCTATGACAGTAACAGGTAAGGGTGTTACATTTAGTGGTATCGAGCTATGGTTTAGTCGGTTCTCGGACTAATAAAGTGTGTGTAAAAGTCTAGCTATACATGCCATAAAAATATTGTGATAGTGTGGTGACTCTGATTATTCTAAACGTGTTTTGTTTTAATATAGTAATGGATCCTGAAGGAGGCTGCGGTGATGATCTTTGGTAGTAATGCGCCGGCCCCGCACAAGGGACCGCTTGTGGAAAGTAGACTGAGACATTGAGACAAGGAGATGAGGCTCGGGATGCCTTTCTCCAAATGATGAACAATTGGTATCTTGAATTTATTCGAGCAAATCCAAATGCTCACCTCCTCCACCCCTCCTATACCTCGGACGATTCTCTGTAGCTACTCAAGGTATAGATTTGGTAAGAATGAACAAGCCTCCGGTTGACAAGATTCGAAAACAAAGGGTCAAGAGTTTAGAGCAAAGGTCGATGATGATCCCGAGAAAGCGGAATTCGGCTTGAAAATTCTACCCGTGTATTTGATGAGCTCTCATGTACACCGAGGAATGCCTAAAGTGTGTCAGATCACTTTTGAGAGATTCGACTTACCAACGGTGGAAGACTTTGGTTGCACGGTGCCAAAAGAAAAAGTTACTTGGGATTTCTTCCAGAAGAATTTAGAAAGAAATACATAAGTCAGCGATTTATTGATCAAAACGGAAGGAGTTCCTTGAATTGAAGCAGGGAAAATGTCTCAGAGTAGAGTATGAACGCGAATTTGTAAGACTCAAACAAGTATACCCGAGAATGTGTGTCCACCGAGGCCATTATGTGTAGAAGATTTGAAGATGGGCTGAATGAGGACATTAAAGTGCTTGTAGGAATTTTGGAGTTGAAAGAATTTGTAGTATTGGTTGATCGAGCTCTTAAAGTCAAGAATTGAACAAAGAAAGAAGAAAAGCTGCTATTGAGGCCCGAGATGTCGAAAAAGATGAGATAAGCAAGCCATTTCAATCTCAACCAAAGAGGTCCAAAGAGACAAACCCTCGAATGACAGTTTCAATTGGGGATTCACAGAGATCGTGGTAGAGCATATTCGGGTCTAAAGCTCAAGCTACTTGGTGGCAAGTGTGGGTAATGTGCGACCTAGAAAGCCCGAGTGTCGACAATGTGGCGAGCAACATTATGGTGAGTGTTGGGGACCGAAGCGAGCTTGTTTCAAAGTCTTGGTTCTCGCGAGCATTTTATTAGAGATTGTCCGGAGAAAGTTAAAGAAGAAAGATTTCAGAGTGCTAGATGAATACCACCGCTAGTAGAGGTAGACCACCGAGAAATCTGGAGGTGGGACTAGTAGTAAACTGTGATGAAAGATTTAACGGCAAGATCGAAGCTAGAGCACTGCTAGAGCTTATGCTATCGTGCTCGAGAAGATGCATCATCTCCGATGTTATTATTGGTACATTTCTCTCTATGATACTATTGTTATTGCATTGATTGATCCCGGGTCCACTCATTCCTATATTTGCTTGAATTTAGTATCCAATAAAAGTTGCTGTTGAATTTCTTGAGTTTACGATTAAAGTGTCGAACCCCTTAGGCCAATATGTGCTAGTTGACAAGGTTTGCAAGAATTGCCCATTAATGATTCAAGGTCACTGTTTTCCCGCCAACTTGATGTCTGTTACCATTTGGTGAGTTTGACGTTATCTTGGGAATGGTGGTTAACATTGTATGATGCTAAGGTAGATTGTAAACAAAAGACACTAGAGTTGAAATGTGAAAATGGAGAAATTCGTGGGTTGAAACAGATGAATCAAATAAATTGCCTATGGTGATTTCGCACATGTCCGCATGTAAATACATGAGAAAAGGTGTGAAGCTTATCCGCTTATGTAATGAATATTGAGTTGCCTCAACTGAAATTTGAATCGCACCGATAGTCCGTGAGTTTCGGATGTATTTCCGAGGAATTGCACAGGTTGCCTCCGAACAGAGAGATAGATTTTGCCATTGATTTGTTGCTTGCATCGCACCGATCTCGATTGCTCCATATAGAATGGCTCATGAATTAAAAGAATTGAAGGCTCGATTGCAGGAGTTAATGACAAGGGATTTGTGAGACCGAGTTTCTCTCCACGGGTGCTCTGTATTATTCAAAGAAGAAGGATGGTTCAATGAGACTTTGCATTGATTACCGTCGACTTAATAAGGTGACTATAAAGAACAAGTACCGTTCTCGAGGATTGATGATTTATTCGATCGTTAAAGGGGCCACAAGTGTTTTCAAAGATTGATTTGAGGTCCGGTTACTACCAAATTGAGAGTTAAGGAGTCGATGTGCGAAAACCGCCTTTAGGACAAGGTATGGACATTATGAGTTTCTTGTGATGCCTTTCGACTTAACAAATGCTCCAACTATATTTATGGACTTAATGAATCGGATCTTCCGCCATATTTGGATAAGTTTGTAGTAGTGTTTATAGATGACATTTTAATTTATTCTCGAGATGAGTCGAACATGCCGAACACTTGAGAACTATATTGCAGATCTTGAGAGAAAAGAAACTGCTTGCCAAGTTTAGTAAAAGTGAGTTTCGCTTCGTGAAGTCGAATTTTTGGGGCATATAGTCTCGGTGATGGTATTCGGTGGATCCAAGCAAGATTTCTGCGATCGTTGATTGGAAACCACCCAAGAATGTATCCGAGGTTAGAAGCTTTTAGGCTTAGCCGGGTATTATAGACGTTTTGTTGAAGGATTTTCGATGATTGCCTCTCCTATGACTAAGTTGTTGCAAAAGAATGTTAAGTTTGAATGGATGATAAATGTCAACAAAGTTTTGAAAAATTGAAAGCACGATTGATGAAGCACCAATTTTAGTACACCCGAGTCGGGAAAGGAGTTCGTAATTTATAGTGATGCATCATTGATGTGCCTTGGATGTGTGTTGATGCAAGAGGGTAAAGTGGTAGCTTATGCTTGAGACGCTTAAAACCGCATGAGAAGAACTATCCTACACATGATTTGGGCCGGCATTGTTGTTTTTGCCTTGAAGATTTGGCGACATTATTTGTACGGTGAAAAATGCGAATTTTACCGATCACAAAAGTTTGAAGTACTTGATGAATCAAAAGGATCTGAATCTGCGACAATGAAGATGGCTTGAATTATTAAAGGATTATGATTTAGTGATTGATTATCATCCGGAAAAGCAAATGTAGTTCTTGACGCCTTGAGCGAAAATTTCTTTTTACTTTGAGAGCCATGAACACGGGTTAGCATTGTCGATGATGGGTCAATCTTAGCAGAGATGAGAGCTAAACCGTTATTTCTCCAGTTGATTTGTGATGCTCAAAAGAATGATAGTGAGTTGCGGATCAAGAGAACTCAATGCGAATCGAGTTACGACTCGATTTTCGAGTTGGACCGGATGACTATTTGATGTTTCGAGACGGGATATGTGTGCGAAAAATGATAAATTGATTCGAAAATATTACATGAGGCGCACAATGGTCATTTTATCGTTCATCTGGTAGCACAAAAATGTATAATGATTTAAAGAAGTCAGTATTGGTGGCCATGTATGAAAAGGACATTTCGAATTTGTAACCAAGTGTTTGATCATCAACAAGTAAAAGTTGAACATCAAGTGCCTTCGAGATTACTTCAACCAGTAATGGTGCTCGAGTGGAAATGGGACAAGATTACCATGGATTTTGTAACCGGTTTGCCTTTAACTCCTAAAAGAAGGATCTTTGTTTGGGTAGTGGTTGATAGATTAACAAAGTCACCCACTTTATACCAAGACGCACCGATTACTCACTTGATAAATTAGCAATTATATATTGCTGAAATTGTGAAGTTGCACGAGTACCTATGTCTATAATATCGATAGAGATCCAAGATTTACCTCGAGATTTTAGAAAAAGTTACAAGAAGCTTTGGGTACAAAATTGAACTTTAGTACCGCATTTCATCCACAAACAGATGGTCAAACGGAAAGAGTAATCCGGTACTCAAGATATGCTTAGATGTTGTGTTTTAGAATTTGGAGGTAGTTGGGAGAAATATCTATCTTTGATTGAGTTTGCCTACAATAATGCTTATCAATCAAGTATACAAATGGCACCGTCTGAAGCCTTGTATGGTCGTAAGTGTGGAACTCCTTTATATTGGACCGAGCTTAGTGAGAAACAGATTCATGGAGTTGATCTAGTTAAAGAAACCAAGAGAAAATAAAAGTAATTCGGGATTGCTTGAAAGTCGCTTCAGATCGACAAAAGTCATATCTGATTTAAAAAGAAAAGAGATTGAATTTCGGTGGGTGATAAAGTGTTCTTGAAGGTGTCACCATGGAAAAGATTCGAGATTTAGTCGAAAAGGCGAGGTTGAGTCCGCGTTTTATTGGGCCGTCTGAGATTACTAAGAGAATTGGACCATGGCATATCGGTTGGCCTTACCGGCAGAGTTAGAAAGAATTCATAACGTGTTTCATGTATCAATGTTATGACGTTATCGTTCGATCCTTCACATGTGATTTCCCAACGAAATTGAGATTCGATCGGATATGACCTATGAGGAGAAACCAATAAAGATTTTGGCTCGAGAGGTTAAACAGTTAAGAAATAAAAGTATAGCTTTAGTGAAAGTATTGTGGCACGGACATGGGATAGAAGAGGCTACGTGGGAACCCGAGGAAGCTATGAGGAAACAAGACCCAAACCTCTTTCTGGGTAAGATTTTCTGGGACGAAAATCTCAAAAGGGGGAGAATTGTGACAACCCGAATTAGGGCCTAATCGAAATAGTGGTTTCGTGACCACAAATCCGAGATAGAAATAATTGTTTTATAATTATTTTGGGGTTTATGATATGATTGCATGATTGTGTGAAAATTTCGTGATGAAATTCTATGCCTAAAGTGCTTAAATTGAAAGTAGGGACTAAATCGAATAAGTTGCAAAATTTGCATCCCGAAGTTTTAGTATGAAATTGTTTTGGAATATTAATTAGGAGGTCTTAAATAGCAATTTGACCAATTTTAAGTTCATGGACAAAATTAGGACATGGAAGGAATTTTTGAAAGTTTAGTAAGGAGGGCATTTTGGTCATTTGGATATTAAATGAAATAAAATGGGAAAAATAACACAAAATTGATCATCATCCTCCTTAGTTGCTGCCGAATTCTCCCTCTCTCCATAGCTAGGGTTTCTTCAATTTTCAAGCTCCATAGTAAGTGATTCCAAGCCCGTTTTAATGTTCTTTACGCTTTTGGAATCCTAAGCTCGATTAAGCTTATGCTAGTAATAATTTAACCTAGGGTTCACATTTGGAAAAATACCCATAGGTGAAATTTGTGTATTTTGATGTTTTATGATAGAATATGAGGTTTTAAATTATGTTAAATAACTTGTGCTACTCGGTTTTAAGTGAAAACGAGTAAAAGCAAGATAATCAGTAAAAACACCTATTGTTCATAACTATATGATAGAGTGAGAATTTGATGTTGTTGTAGAAGAGAAAATGTTCAACATATCATAAAATATAAGAATAAGGGCTGAAATTAAATTCCGAGCCTAGGGGCAAAATTGTAATTTTGAAAAGTTAGGGGCAAAATGTAATTTTTCCATGATGTGATTTTTGGATTGAAATAAATAGTATGAGTATTAAATGAGCTAAATGTGTTATTATAGATCAAGAAAGACGCGAATTGATCTCGAGCTGGGAAGGAAAAGTTTTGGACTAAATTGCAAAATTTCCACATTTTGCACCAAGGTAAGTTTGTATGTAAATATTACAATAATTTCATGTACATTCTTATATTTCAGCCTATTATATAAATATACTAGCTGATGTTAAAATATAAATCGACTATTGGAAGAATGGAAATAAATATAGAGAGAGATCCGGTTGAACATTCTGAGAGATCGAATGAAATAGAGGAGCGTAGCTAGGTCACATGTATGATCTTTGAGTGCACATCATGTGTACAAGAAAGCTACGAGACACCCTGTAGTAGCTAGGTCACATGTGTGATACGAGATGTATCCCATGTAGACAAGAGAGCTACGTGAAAGATAAATGTAGCTAGGTCGCATGCGTGATTCCAAGTGAAGGACACCATGTAGACAAGAGAGCTACGTGAAAGATAAATGTAGCTAGATCGCATGCGTGATTCCAAGTGAAGGACACCATGTAGACAAGAGAGCTACGAGACAAATCGGTTGGGTCGCATGAGTGGTACTAAGTGTTCACCATGTGTACAAGAGAGCCGAACTAAACGAAGTATGATGGTGGGGTGTGTCTTTGAAACCATTAAATATCGAGGATTGATCCGAATTGTTCAACGGGATGGTTTTGTGGTGATATTGTGGTTTGGACCTACACTTATGGTGAATGAAATGTGGTGAAAATGATTTGTGGTATATACATATATAAGATAAAATAAGGTTAGCATAAAGAATGTGTGAAAGAGTGAAATTAGCATTAAAACTGTTTTTAGATGGTAGCAGTGACGTGATTTTGAAAAATCACCAAAAATAGGAGGAATATAATTAGAAGTTTAATGAGATGTGAAATTAAAGTTTAATGAGTCTACTTTCATATAAAAGAAACAGAGCAAGCAAAGGAATTCTATATTTTGAGATATTTACAATTGTATGTGACTTGCTCAGGATGAATATGTGATCCCCTGTTCCAACTTTGAAAAATCATTAAAAATTGTACAAAGCAAATAAAGAAATATAGTTTACATGCCTAAATTCCTTATTGAGAGTAGTTTTAAATGAAACAGACTTCAGGGTTGTTTGAATTGTGTACTGAGAGAAATTCAATTTGTAGTGAACAGAGGTCAGATCAGTCGAGCTGTGTAACAGGGAAACTTTAAATAATAAACTGTACTAATCGGCTGAACCAAAATTATAGAAAAAATTAGCAAAAAGCTTTATGAGTCTAGATTCAGGAAATTTTACGGATTTGAATTTTGAGTTTTGTAACTCGAGTTATGATTTATTTAGTGAATATGACGCAGCAGAGACAGCTTAATCAAAGTGGAATGAATAGTGAAGTTAAAGTAGATATACTTGAATTGTTATGTAAACATGTTAGATTTTTTTTATTAGTATTTACATACTTACTTACTAAGCTATAAGCTTACTTTGTTTCTCTCTTTTGTCTTATAGTGTTCTTCGCTTGCTCAGAGTTAAGGATCGTGAAGATCTACCCGCACTATCATACTTTAGGGTATTTGAACTAAACGTTTTGAATTATGGCATGTATAGTAGGCTTAATTATTTTGTTACGTGTCATATTTGTCTAGGTTTAAAATATTAGTTACAGATACTCGACCAGCTAATTTGTACAAGCCATTAAAGTTGGCTAATATTGTTCAAGACATATATTATACGATGCACTATCAAATTGGATGACATATTTATATTTGGTTATGTTTAATGGTATGTGTTATGTTCGTAATACCTTGTATCTGTTTCGTGACGTAACGGGTAAGGGGTGTTACATGTTTGATGTTGTGCCATGAGATTCATGCATGTTTTTGGTTGCTAACTTGATGTTCTTATTAGCCCATGGTTCAAATCTTTGTTATATCATGGGGTTGGTATTTGGCCAAGGTGGATTTTGTGTTAATGCCATTGCATGTTAAATATGAAGCTTGCTAATGATATATGTGATGGTGGATTGATGGCTCTTGGACTTTCTTTTTAGTATTTTTGAGTAAGACATTAAGTTCTTTGTTTAATCATGACCAAAATTATGGTGTTGTGATGTATTCGGCCATGGTACATTCATAAGTATGATTTATGCTCATTGCATGGAAAGTAAGATTTGTGTTTTGGATTTATGTTCATGTTTAATTATAATCAACTTGAGATTCGGCTCTAGCATATATATATGTATATATGTTTGCACATGATCTATTGGTATGACATATATAATATCTCAACGTATATACTTACTTATGATGATGTTTCGGTTATGAAGGAAATGATAGATGTGTATTGAGTTACAATATGGAATGCATTAGTTAGTAGAATGTATGCTGTTTTTTTTTTTTTTGTGTGTGGTATTAAGTGTATAATTGGCCTCAACATGGACATGCATATTCGGCCACATGAGGGGAATTGGTGTGCATGCATTCGGTTAGAGGCAAACATATTGATGCCTATTCTTGGCTTAGAAAATTCGCCAAGGAGAGTACTAACTAATGTGTTGAGTTGATTCATGATTTCGTACCTCATTGACTTTAATGTCTAATGAAAATATGTGGGCTAACTACCTTGAATTCCTCTTCGATGCTCAAATGATTAAATCAATTTATTTGTTAAATTAAGCACAAGAGCAAAGGGAGCTAAATCCGATAAAGGGAAGGAAAAAGTAGTTGAATAGCCGTCAAATCGTTCGACAACATCCGAGGTAAGTCTTGAGTAATGACCCTACTTGAATTATATTGAAATCATGCTCCTTGTGTGTGGCTATTGAGCCGAAATTGTAAAGGTTTGATAAATATTTTGTGTTTGAGCCTTAGTAACGAAAATGAAATATGGATGTGTCGTGATTATTGATATATGTGTACATGAGCATTTGAATGATATCCGGCTAAGTCCCGAAGGCATTTATGCTAGTGATTATGTCCGGCTAAGACCAAGGCATTCGTGCGAAGTTGTTATATCCGGCTAAGACCAAGGCAATGGTGCAAGTTACCAAATCCGGGTTAAGACCAAGGCAATTGTGCTTGTGGTTGTATCCGTTAAATCCGAAGGTACGTGACTCGAAATTGTAACACCCGAACCCGAGACCATCGCCGTGTCGGACACGAGGGGTTAGCAAGCCAAGTTCACTTGTTTTGCCCATCCATTGGACATTTCCAGTCAGGCTGGAAAAACTGCGTCACTGTCGCCTTAAAATCATATCTCGAGTTTCAAAACTCGGAAACTGGTTTTGTAATTTTTCCCTGAATTTAGACTCATATATCCATCCATGGATTTATTTCTAGAATTTTTGGTCGGGCCAATTGGTACAGTTTATTAGTTAAAGTCACCCATGTTACAGGGATCGACTGCTCTGACCTTCGCGCGGTATAACTTGAATATCTCTCTGTACAGGGCTTTAATGTTGGTGCCGTTTGTTTCAAATGAAACTAGACTCAAAATGGAATCTGTACATATAAGGTATGTCGCCTAATTCTTTCTGGATAATTTATAGTAAATTTTAAAGTTACGACAGGGAACCCAGAAACCATTCTGGCCCTGTCTCACAATAGCTTTAATATCTCTTAACCTGTAACTCCTATGACCATTTCGTTTCTTCCATAAGAAAATAGACTCATCAAGGTTCATTTACATAGCTTATTCACTATTTAATTCCATTCCTATGAATTTTGGTGATTTTTCACATTCACGCCACTGCAGCTGGCAGCATCTGTTTATAAGGTAGGTCTTACCTATTTGGTAGTCTCCATGAACCAACTAGTCTTGCCATACATAGGTTCATATATGATCATTTTAACCATGCCAATGGCTGATCATATGACCAACATTCCCATTTCCAATCCATAGCCACATCATGACACCAAATATATACATACAAACCACAATTAGTCTAAGTTCATGCTTCCCTTTTCGAGCCATTTTCGCATGGCCGTACATACTTACATTACAACATATTTAACAAACAAGAGGTAGTCCTATACATGCCATCTCAAGTTCAACCAAAAATTTATACCAAAATGGAGGCTTGATAGTGTGGATGACTTCGACTTCAACGATCCCGAATCCGATTGCTATCGAGCGAAATCTAGAAAACTGAGAGCCAAAGCAATGAGTAAGCATTTTTATGCTTAGTAAGTCTCAAGGAATATAATCAACTCTAATTACAGCAATACATTCACATAGTTAAATGCATCATTTCATTAATGCACATTCACATAATCATACTTACTTCACCATCCCAACTCTTATGTTCATACACAAATAACGGCTTCATTAAGGCCGATAACTCGTTCCATCATAGGAGCGGATATTCACACGCCTTACTCCTAGCACGCAGCACACACCGCACTTACCTTGTCATTGGGAAATTTCACAAGTGCATTAGCTGAAATTTTCCAGCAAGCTTATAATTTTCAAATCACATACCTTCGAGTTTAACCGGATGTCGCTACTCGATCAATCGCCTTGGGACATAGCCCGGTTATGGTAACCCGCACCAAGGCCTACGGACTTAACCCGGATATCACGATTTGCACAAATGCCTTCGGTCTTAGCCGGATAGAATGACTCGCACGAATGCCTTCGGTCTTAGCCCGGATGTAGCCACTAGCACAATTGCCTTCGGTCTTAACCCGGTTATAATTTCCAGCATAATTTTCTTCGGGCTTAGCCCGGATATCATTCAATTTCTCATGCACACATACATCAATAATCATTGGACATACATATTTCATTTTCGTTACTAAGGCTCAAACACAATTATAATCATTAGCATATTCGCGGGACTTAGCCCGGTGGAATTCAAATACTCATACACACATAATCAATAATCATACACATCCATATTTCATCTCACATAATTCAAGTAAGGTCACTTCTTGAGGACTTACCTCGGATGTTGTCGAACGGCTTTTACGGCTATTCGATTACTTTTTCCTTCCCCTTGTCCAATTGTGGCCCTCTTAGCTCTTGAGCTAATTCAAACAAATTCAATTTATCAAAACCTCATTGTGCTAGCTTATGGCGAATATGACAAGGAATTTAAATGGTCATATGGCCACCCTTTAGCTTGAATACACAATGGTCATGCACATTTTATACTACATCAAGCAATTCAATACAATTTATTCGAGCATCAAGGAAAAGCTAAGGCCTTCAATAGGCTACCCAAGGCCGAATATTCATGTACATGTTGAGGTCAATTTTGCACTTAATACCTCACAAAAACAGCATGCAATTTACTAATTAATGCTTTTCACATTGTGGCTCAAAACTTATAATATAGCATCAAGCACTTATATGTGTGCTAGGCCGAATTGTGCTTGCAATTTCACAAGCATTCTTCCACATTTTCTTCTTTAAACCAATATATTCATCACTTAGTTCATAACCAAACATAATGTGCAATCATATATATGCATATATGAGCATGGCGAATTTTCAAGGTGTCCATAGCCATCCAAAACACAAATTTTAACTAACATGCAAGAAGCATGAATCATGCTCAAGAATGCATCATGGCGAATATGACAATCATGCTCCTTTTCAATTTCAATCATGATAAAACAAAGAGAAAACTCAAAATCTTACTCAAGAGTAGACAATCCATCATTGCATGCATCATCATCAAGCTTCACACTTAGCATGCAATGGCTTTATCACCATAACAACTTTGGCCAAATACCATTTCCATGGCTTAACAAAGATTTGAGCCATGGCTAACATGCACATCAAGTTAGCAACCAAAGCATGCATGAAACTCCTAACACAACCTCATACATACCTTAATCTTGATGCAAACTTAGCCAAATCTCCTTCTAGATCTCTTCCAAACCAAGCATGAAGCAAAAATCCTCCTTCTTCCTTAGTTTTGGCTCAAAGAAAGGATGAACAAAAATTTTTTCTTTCCTTCTCTACAACTCACGGCAATGGGGGATTACCACACTCACACACATTTTTTTTCATTTTTTATCACCCATACACCTTTGTTTATTATTTCACCCTAATGCACCAACAAAACATGTTTCATGACATGTTTAGCCCATCCTCCCTTGTCATGGCCGCCACCACCTATAAAGGGGAATTTGACATGCAAGTCCATTATTTTGCATGCATGCTTTAATTAGTCATCACACATTTCCCTATCATACTTTCAAAGTTCATTACTAAGTCCTTTCTTGTGGAATTCACCCTTATAACACTAAATCAATCATCATAAAATGTCATACATGAGCACACACATATTATAGGCATCAAAATAAATTTTTAATTATTTTTATGCCTCGGTTTTGTGGTCCCGAGACCACCTTCCGACTAGGGTCAATTTTGGGCTGTCACAGAAATGAGCAATCTTGCTGTAAAATTTCAGTTTATACACTTGTGAAAATTCCAGCAATGAGGTATGTTCGTATGTGCTTGAATTAGTTGAGTCCTTACAAGTGAGTATTCGCTTAGTTGATAAACGAGCTACCGGCCTTTGGCTAAGTTGTTCTTTTGTGTATGAACATAAGGGTCGGTAATGTGAAGTAAGTATGATTATGAGAATGTGTATTAATAGAGTGATTCATTTAGCTATGTGAATGTAATACTTTAGTCAAAGCTGATTTCATTGCTTGAGACTTACTAAGCATTAAAATGCTTACCCGCTGCTTTGGCTCTCTGTTTTATAGGTTTCGCTTCGTTAGCTATCGGATTTGGGATCATCGAAGTCGAAGTCATCCACACTATCAAAGCTCCCATTTTGGTACAATTTTGGTTGAACTTTGAAATGGCATGTATAGGACTACCCTTTTGTTGTAGGTCATGTACCTTTCGGTTTTGTGTAAACTTGGATAGCCATGCGAAAATGGCTTATATCGCTTTTAGCATAGTACTATAATCGCTTGTATGTTGATCATTATGAGGTATGGAATTGTTTTGAACGATTAGCCATTGGAATGGTTAATCATGATCACACTTTGTGCCACGTATGCAAAAAGGGCCAATTGAATCATGGAAATCATGAAATAGGTAAAGCCTACCTTAAAGGCAGATGCTGATAGCAGCAGTGATGTGGATGTGAAAAATCACTAAAAATATTAGGAATGGTATTAAATAGTGAATAAATTATGTAAATGAACCTTGATGAATCTACATTCATATGGAAGAAACGAAACGGTCATATGAGTTATATGTTAAGAGATATTAAAGTTCTCGTGAAACAGGGCCAGAACGGTTTCTGGATCCCCTGTTCCGACTTTGGAAATTCATTGTAAATTAACCAGAGGTAATTAGGAGTCATGCCATATATGTATAGATTCCCCTCTGAGTCTAGTTTCTACCGAAACAAACAGAAACAGTATTGAAGACCTGTATAGGAAGATATCCAATTCGTAATGCATAAAGGTCAGTGTAGTCAAACCCTAGAATAGGGGAGACTTTAACTAATAAACTGTACTAATTGGCCCTACCAAAAATTATATAAAAAAATCTGTAGATGGACATATGAGTCTAGTTTCAGGGAAAAATTACGAAACTGATTTTCGAGTTTTGAAACTCAAGATATGATTTTTAAGGCGACAGTGACGCAGTAACCAGCTTGTCTGGAAATTTTTAAATGGACAGTGGAAATGATTAAGTCAAGTTTGTGTGCACCTTGTGTTCGACTCCGATAACGGACTCGGGTACGGGGTGTTACAATTTTATTGGTATCAGAGCTACGGTTTAGTCGATTCTAGGACTACCGTAATGCATTTGGGTCTAGCTATACATGCCATTTTATGTGATTATTTGATAGTGTGGTGATTTCTGACATTTGAATTTGTGTTTATTTATAGTAATGGATCCCGATCCCAACCGAAGCGATAGCGATGATGTGGAGAGTGTGGCGCTGCTCCCCAGACAAGGGACAGCGCCGGACTCTCAACCTATTGCTAGCAATCCGAATGATGAGGCTAGGCAAGCCTTTTATAGCGTGATGAATGATTGGTTCAACCAATACATTCGAACTAATACTACTGCTCCACAACCTCCATTCCCGACTAATACAACCCCGCACCTACAATGCCTCCAGAATCGATCGAATAAGGTCGAATAAGCCCCAGCTGATGTAATCCGAAAACATGGGGCTACTGAATTTAAAGCTACGGATAACGACGACGCCGAGCAAGCTGAATTTTGGTTGGACAACACTATCCTGCACTCGATGAGCTATCTTGTACACCGATGAATGCCTAAAGTGTGCTATCTCCTTGCTACGTGATTCGCTTATTATTGGTGGAGCACTCGACTTCACAGCCCCGAGAGCAAGTAACTTGGGAATTTTTCCAAACCGAAGTTTCGGAAAAAGTATATCATCGAGATTTGTTGATTAAAAACGGAAGGAATTTCTTGAGCTTAAGCAAGGTTCTATGTCGCCATCGACACGAGCGAAAATTTGTTAGACTTAGTAGATACGCCGAGAATGTGTTTCGTCCGAGGTCGCATGTGTAAACGCTTCGAGAATGGGCTGAATGAAGACATAAAATGTTCGTTGGCATTCTTGAAATACGAGAGTTCGTAGTACTTGTCGAGCGAGCTTGTAAAGTCAAGAGCTTAAAAAGAAAAACAAAAGTTGATGTGGGAACCGGAGAGTTTCGTAAAAGATCCTCGGAAAGTCTCTTCAACATGCATCAAGAAATTTAGAGATGATGTGGGTCGGTCTAGAGGCACTTCGGCCTTTTAGACGAGATCGTGATCGACCCGTGGGTACACGAGGCACTTGCCGCCAAGTGTTGGGAATGAACGCCGAGACAAAACGGAGTGTCGACATTGTGGCAAATGGCATTCTAGAAGTCTGTAGGTTCCGTGACCGCTCCTGTTACAAGTGCGGATCGGTCGACCACTTTATTAAAGATAGCCCGAGGTTGCCCGAATGAATACAAATCGAGTGGGAAATCGGTGCTACCACCGCCGAGGTAGACCATCCGGAAATACGGCAATGCTAGTGGTGGTCGAGAGGATCTAGAGATGCTACGACCAGATCCGAGGCTCGCGCCCTCGCTAGGGCTTATGCCATACGCGCACGTGAGGATGCTTCCTCGCCAGATGTTATTACCTGTACTTTCACTCTCTTTGATACTAATGTGATTGCTTTAATTGACCCCGGTTCTACTCACTCTTATATATGCGAAACCTTAGCATCCAAGAAGACTTTACCTATTGAGTCTCATCGAGTTCGTAATTCGGTGTCAAATCCCTTGGGTCGTTACGTGCTGGTCGACAAAGTGTGTAAGAAATGCCCCCTAGTAATTCGAGGTTCTTGTTTTCCGGCGGACTTGATGCTTTTGCCGTTCGATGAATTTAATGTTATTCTTGGTTTGGATTGGTTGACCGTGCATGATGCGGTTGTGAATTGCAAAAGCAAGACTATTTATTTGAGGTGCGCAAATAACGAAATGATCCGAGTTGAGTTTACGGACTTGAAGGGGTTGCCAGCAGTAATATCATCAATGTTGGCCCAGAAGTATGTAAGAAAGGGGTGCGAAGCATACCTTGCGTATGTAATTGATAATAAGGAGCTAGAAATAAAACCCGAATCTGTGCCGGTGGTTTGTGAATACCCAGATGTTTTTCCCGAAGAATTACCGGGTTTGCCACCTGTTCGGGAGATAGAGTTTGGTATTGAGCTTGTACAGGACCACACCGATTTTGATAGCTCCGTATCATATGGCACCAACGGAATTAAAGGAGTTGAAAGCTCGTTGCAAGAGTTGGTGGATAGAGGTTTTACTCGCCGAGTTTTTCACCTTGGGTGCACCAGTGTTGTTTGTGAAAAGAAGGACGGAACCATGAGGTTATGCATCGACTATCGCCGCCTTAATAAAGTGACAATAAAGAACAAATATCCGCTATCACAGATCGATGATTTGTTCGATCAACTCAAGGAGCCTCGGTGTTCTCAAAATAGATTTGAGATCGGGCTATTATCGCCATGAATCTGAGATTCGGATATACCCAAAACTGCCTTCAAAACGAGATATGGTCACTACGAGTTCTTAGTGATGTCGTTTGGGCTCATTAATGCCCCTGCGGTATTTATGGATTTGATGAATTGGATTTTTAGACCATATTTGGATCGGTTCGTAGTTGTGTTCATTGACGACATCTGGTCTATTCAAGAGATGAGACCGAACATGCGAGCACCGAGATTAGTGTTACAAATATTACGGATAGGCGCTTATATGCTAAGTTCAGCAAGTGTGAGTTTCGTTAAGAGAGGTTAGCTTCTTAGGTCATGTGGTATCTGCGACGGTATTCGAGTCGAATTCGAGCAAAATTTCGCCATACTTAACTGGAAGCCTCCAAGAAATATTCTCGAGGTTCGAGCTTTTGGGACTTGCGGTTACATTACCGACGGTTTGTAAAAGGATTCTCGATGATAGCCACACCCAAGACGTAAACCGCTTCGTAAAGATGTCATGTTTGAATGGATGGAAAAGTGTCGAAAAGTTTCGATCAATTGAAAACTCATTTGACGGAAGCTCCAGATTAGTGCGACCGAATCGCAAAGAGTTTGTCATCTATAGTGACGCCTCCCTACTTGGGTTAGGTTGCGTATTGATGCAAGAAGGTCGAGTTGTGGCCTATGCGCCGAGACAATTAAAGCCACATGAGAAAAATTATCCGACCCATGATCTCGAATTGGTCGCCATCGATTCGCTTTAAAGATATGGCGACATTACTTATTTGGTGAGAAGTGCCATATGTATTTGGATCACAAAAGTCTCAAATATTTGATGACTCAAAGAGACTTAAATCTGCGACAAAGATGTTGGCTCGAGTTGTTAAAAGATTATGAGCTTGTCATTGATTATCACCCGAGAAAGGCTAATATGGTTGCGGACGCCTTAAGCCGGAAATCACTGTTTACTTTACGAGCGATGAATGTACACTTGTCTATTCTACCCGACAATGTGTTAGTAGCCGAATTAAAGGCCAAACCATTGTTGACTCATCAAATTCGTGAAGCTCAGAAAGTTGACGATGAGTTGGTTGCAAAACGGGCTGAGTGTGTTCCAAACAAGGAATCGGAGTTTCAAATTGATGATGACGATTGTTTGAGGTTCAGAAGTCGTCTGTGTGTTCCAAGGAATTCGGAACTTATTTCGATAATTCTGAACGAAGCCCATTGTAGCCGAATGGCAATCCACCCGGGGAGTACGAAGATGTACAATGATTTGAAACGTCGGTTTTGGTGGCATGGTATGAAACGAGACATCTCCGACTTTGTTTCGAGATGTTTAATATGTCAACAAGTGAAAGCGGAACATCAAGTGCCTTCAGGATTACTTCAGCCGATTATGATACCCGAGTGGAAATGGGATCGAGTCACAATGGACTTTGTGTCCGGACTGCCATTGTCATCAAGTAAGAAGGATGCGATTTGGGTTGTTGTTGATAGACTGACTAAGTTGGCTCACTTTATTCCCGTGCGTACGGATTTTTCATTGGATAAACTAGCTGAATTATACGCTTCCCAGTTGTGAGATTACACGGGTACCGATTTACATTGTGTCGGATAGAGATCCGAGATTCACCTCGCGATTTTGGAAGAAATTGCAAGAAGCTTTGGGTACCAAGTTGCATTTCAAAGACCGCTTTTCACCCCCAAACCGATGGTCAATCCGAGCTAATAATTCAGATACTTGAGGATATGTTGAGATGTTGCATCCTCGAGTTCAATGGTTCATGGGAACGGTATTTACCTTTGATTGAATTCGCACAACAATAGTTTTCAATCAAGTATTAAGATGGCGCCTTACGAGGCCTTGTACAGCGTAAATGCCGTACACCATTGTTTTGGACCGAGCTCGGTGAAAGCAAAATTTTGAGTGGATTTGATTAAAGATGCCGAATGAAAGTAAAAGCAATCCGTGAAAATCAAGATAGCCTCCGATCGTCAAGTCGACGCGGATCTGAAACGAAAAGACATCGAGTATCAGGTGGGAGATAAAGTGTTTCTTAAAGTTTCGCCTTGGAAAAAGATACTCAGATTTGGGCGCAAGAGCAAATTGAGTCCGAGGTTCATCGGGCCATATGAGATATCCGAACGAGTCGGTCCAGTTGCGTATAGTTTGATTTTGCCCCCTGAACTTGAAAAGATTCACGACATCTTTCATGTTTCGATGCTTCGACGCTATGGATCTGATCCGTCGCACGTAATTAGTCCATCAGAGGTTGAAATTCAAGCCGATATGAGTTATGAAGAAGAACCGATTCGTATCCTAGCTCGTGAAATAAAGGAGTTGCGAAACAAAAGGGTTCCGTTAGTAAAAGTGTTATGGCTCAAACACGGATGGAAGAAGCTACTTGGGAACCCGAGAACTCTATGAAAGAGCGTTACCCAAACCTATTTACGGTAAGATTTTTGGGACGAAAATTTCTTAAGTGGGGAGAGTTGTGACACTCAAAATTGACCCTAGTCGGAAGTGGTTTCGGGACCGCTAAACCGAGTCACCGAAATGTTTGAACGTAATATTTATTGTCTAGAATATGTAATTATGAATGTGTGAAAATTTCAAGCTTCGATTTAGCCGATTGCATGTGAATTCAGTTAGTAGGACTTGTGTGACACTTTTGAAAAGTGATAGGCTAATCTATAAGGACCTAATAGTGCATGTAGTCAAAGGGGAGGACTTGCATGTCAAATTCCCCCAAGTTCTAGTGGCGGCCATGACAAGGAATCATGGGCAAAACATGTCCTAGACATGTTATGTTGGTACATCATGGGAGAAAAGAAATAAACAAATAAGTATGGGTAATAAAGAATGAAAAAAAATGTGTGTGAGTGAACCCCCCTTTGCCGTGAGTTGAAGAAAAGCAAAGAAAAAAATTGTTCATCTTTTCTCATTCTTTTGGCCAAAAATACTAAAGAAGAAGGAAGGAATTTTGCTTCATGCTTGGTTTGGAAGAGGATTAGGAGGAGGCTTGGCCATACTAGTGTCTAGATTAAGGTATGTTTGATGTTGTGCCATGAGATTCATGCATGTTTTTGGTTGCTAACTTGATGTTCTTATTAGCCCATGGTTCAAATCTTTGTTATATCATGGGGATGGTATTTGGCCAAGGTGGATTTTGTGTTAATGCCATTGCATGTTAAATATGAAGCTTGCTAATGATATATGTGATGGTGGATTGATGGCTCTTGGACTTTCTTTTTAGTATTTTTGAGTAAGACATTAAGTTCTTTGTTTAATCATGACCAAAATTATGGTGTTGTGATGTATTCAGCCATGGTACATTCATAAGTATGATTTATGCTCATTGCATGGAAAGTAAGATTTGTGTTTTGGATTTATGTTCATGTTTAATTATAATCAACTTGAGATTCGGCTCTAGCATATATATATGTATATATGTTTGCACATGATGTATTGGTATGACATATATACTATCTCAACGTATATACTTACTTATGATGATGTTTCGGTTATGAAGGAAATGATAGATGTGTATTGAGTTACAATATGGAATGCATTAGTTAGTAGAATGTATGCTGTTTCTTTTTTTTGTGTGTGGTATTAAGTGTATAATTGGCCTCAACATGGACATGCATATTCGGCCACATGAGGGGAATTGGTGTGCATGCATTCGGTTAGAGGCAAACATATTGATGCCTATTCTTGGCTTAGAAAATTCGCTAAGGAGAGTACTAACTAATGTGTTGAGTTGATTCATGATTTCGCACCTACGTGACTTTAATGTCTAATGAAAATATGTGGGCTAACTACCTTGAATTCCTCTTCGATGCTCAAATGATTAAATCAATTTATTTGTTAAATTAAGCTCAAGAGCAAAGGGAGCTAAATCCGATAAAGGGAAGGAAAAGTAGTTGAATAGCCGTCGAAATCGCTCGACAACATCCGAGGTAAGTCTTCGAGTAATGACCCTACTTGAATTATATTGAAATCATGCTCCTTGTGTGTGGCTATTGAGCCGAAATTGTAAAGGTTTGATAAATATTTTGTGTTTGAGCCTTAGTAACGAAAATGAAATATGGATGTGTCGTGATTATTGATATATGTGTACATGAGCATTTGAATGATATCTCGGCTAAGTCCCAAGGCATTTATGCTAGTGATTATGTCCGGCTAAGACTCAAGGCATTCGTATGAAGTTGTTATATCCGGCTAAGACCAAGGCAATGGTGCAAGTTACCAAACCGGTTAAGACCAAGGCAATTGTGCTTGTGGTTGTATCTCGTTAAATCAAGGTACGTGACTCGAAATGAGCAATCTTGCTGTAAAATTTCAGTTTATACACTTGTGAAAATTCCAGCAATGAGGTATGTTCGTATGTGCTTGAATTAGTTGAGTCCTTACAAGTGAGTATTCGCCGCTTGATAAACGAGCCACCGGCCTTTGGCTAAGTTGTTCTTTTGTGTATGAACATAAGGGTCGGTAATGTGAAGTAAGTATGATTATGAGAATGTGTATTAATAGAGTGATTCATTTAGCTATGTGAATGTAATACTTTAGTCAAAGCTGATTTCATTGCTTGAGACTTACTAAGCATTAAAATGCTTACCCGCTGCTTTGGCTCTCTGCTTTATAGGTTTCGCTCGTTAGCTATCGGATTCGGGATCATCGAAGTCGAAGTCATCCACACTATCAAAGCCCCCAATTTGGTACAATTTTGGTTGAACTTTGAAATGGCATGTATAGGACTACCCTTTTGTTGTAGGTCATGTACCTTACGGTTTTGTGTAAACTTGGATAGCCATGCGAAAATGGCTTATATCGTTTTAGCATAGTACTATAATCGCTTGTATGTTGATCATTATGAGGTATGGAATTGTTTTGAACAATTAGCCATTGGAATGGTTAATCATGATCACACTTTGTGCTATGTATGCAAAAAGGGCCAATTGAATCATGGAAATCATGAAATAGGTAAAGCCTACCTTAAAGGCAGATGCTGACAGCAGCAGTGATGTGGATGTGAAAAATCACTAAAAATAGTAGGAATGGTATTAAATAGTGAATAAATTATGTAAATGAACCTTGATGAATCTACTTTCATATGGAAGAAACGAAACGGTCATATGAGTTATATGTTAAGAGATATTAAAGTTCTCGTGAAACAGGGCCAGAACGGTTTCTGGATCCCCTGTTCCGACTTTGGAAATTCATTGTAAATTAATCAGAGATAATTAGGAGTCATACCATATATGTATAGATTCCTCTCTGAGTCTAGTTTCTATAGAAACAAACGGCAACAGTATTGAAGACCTGTATAGGAAGATATCCAATTCGTAATGCATAAAGGTCAGTGTAGTCGAACCCTGGAATAGGGGAGACTTTAACTAATAAACTGTACTAATTGGCCCAACCAAAAATTCTAGAAAAAAATCTGTAGATGGACATATGAGTCTAGTTTCGGGGAAAAATTACAAAACTGATTTTCGAGTTTTGAAACTCAAGATATGATTTTTAAGGCGATAGTGATGCAGTAACCAGCTTGTCTGGAAATTTTTAAATGGACAGTGGAAATGATTAAGTCAAGTTTGTGTGCACCTTGTGTTCGACTTCGGTAACGGACTCGGGTACGGGGTGTTACACCTATGCTCTCCTAAGTATAAAACATGAAATTAAAGGATTAGGAGCATCGAATTCACCAAATCTAAGGAGAAAGCATTCATAAATGGGCTAAGCATGGGATAAAAATATGTATAAATTACGGTTTTTCACATGCCCCATTAAGTTACACAAATTACCTCGACACTTGTTCGCGTTAAAAATCTATTAATCCAAAACCTTTTCTTTTCCTCGATCTAACCTCGAATTGGTATTGTCTGGATCTATATAAATGAATTTAACCATCAATTTCACACATTTCATATTTAAATGGACTCAATTTACGTCTTAGGAAAAATTACCATTTTACCCTTAACTTTTCCATAAATTTTGATTTTGTTCCTAAGCCCAAAAAATGAAACTTGTGCAAATTACTCCCTATTCCAAGCCTAACCAAAGCCTCATTACAAATTTTCCAGCACATGTATTCTTAAAATTTTAGAATTTTCATCAAATTTTACAACTTTTCATTTTAGTCCCTAAATCATGTTTTCATCAAAAATCACTTTGTAAAAGTTGTTTATCTATGAACAAAATTTCATTTCTACCATACATATCTAATTTTCAACATATTTATCCATGACCCAAAGTTCATACCTTGATAACTTTTCAAATTAATCCCCTAGATAGAGAGATTAGACTATCCCGGTTTCAAAAATATAAAAATCATTAAAAACGGGACTTGATTTCATACCTTTTCTAGCTTGGTAAGTTGCCTACCTCTCTCCTAGGGTTTCCATGGAAATTTTGGGGAAGATGATATGAAATTAGATGATTATTTCTTTTTATTTAACTACTATCTTTTAATTTTAGTGATTTTCAATTTAGTCCCTTGCCTTTTTTAATTTTTACATGGATGAGTCATTAAAATATCTACTAACTACTCTTCAATGGTCTAATTACCATATAAGGAGCTTAAGTTTTGAATTTCATAACTATTTGATACATATAGCTACTAGAATCCAACTTTCGCATTTTATGCGATTTAGTCCTTCTCCTAATTAAGCATTTAATCGATAAAATTTTCGTGTCAAAATTTTCACACGACATGTCTATTATAATACTGACCTTATAACGAAATAAAAATAAACCTTATTTTTGGGTCAAATTTGTGGTCCCGAAACCACTGTTCTGATTTCACTAAAAAATGGGTTGTTACATAAACTTAATAAGTTCGTATGATAGAGAATTTAACTTACAATTTTAATCACATTTAAGGTAAGTAAACCAAAGCATATCTCAACTTAATTTGGCCAAAAGCCTAACACATATTCATCAACCATGTTAGCCATGTGATTCATATAAAAACCAAGAATCATGTATGAGTTCAACAACTATTCAAACTCCATATACATATAACATCTATACCATGTATCCATATATTATATACAAACCATTTCCATGTAATTCATGTAAATACATGTACTAGTTCATATCGAACGCATATAATATCGTAACAGAACTATCCTCGTTGAACCATTTAGAATATCGTTGGATACATGGGTAGTACACACAAGGTGTACTGAACTATAATCTGTCAATTCATGTACATGTTTGCTCATACGAGCTATAAACAATAAGCTCCTCCGAGCTGAATAACGGTTAGCTCTTCCGAGCTGAATAATGATAAGCTTATACGAGCTGAGTATCGATAAGCTCATAAGAACTGAAATCGGTAACCCTAATGACATGTCATTCGTATCCTACGAATTTCTATGGTTCAAACGGGGCTCCGTAATCATCGTACATTGTTGGATATGCAATCGGTATTCATATATGATGATAATACAAATAACATACATCTAATTCAATCGAAGCATATAATTACACAATTTAATTACATGAACTTACCTCAACGAGTGTACATAGATACGGAGATGAATAATCCGATATTTTCTCTTTGCCTCGATCTAACTCCGTATGAGGTCTAATCGGATCCATATGAATGAATTTAACTCAATTCAATATAATTCATATTCAATTTAGTCCAACACGCATTTTTAGCAAAATTACCATTTTACCTTTATACTTTTAATTCTTTGCAATTTAGTCATTAAGTTCAGAAAATATAATTCATTCAATTTTATCCCTACCCTAGCCTAGCCAAACTATATACATGCTTATAGCAGCCCACATATTTCACAAATTCACAATTTTACCACACAATTTATCACAATTTCCAATTTAATCCTATTTGACAATTTTACTAAAAATTCATTTACAAAAGTGGTTTATCTAAAAACAACCATTCATTTTATTTCATTGCACTTCAAAAATCAAGCATGATCATCAATGAAAAAAACCCTAATACTTAAATAGTTTCACAAATTAGTCTCTAGGCTAGCTAGATTAAGTTGCAACGATCCCGGAAACTTAAAAATCATTAAAAACGGGACAAAAATCACTTACCAAATTGCACACACAAGCTTGGCTGAATGTGAAGGATGAAAAATTGCTTCTTTTTACTTAACAATCGGCTGAGGAAGATGATACCAAATGATATTTTAATTTGGTTTTAATGATTATAACCTTAATTACATAATTACCTATTTAACCTATTAAAACATTAATAATTACACTTATACCAAGCCATGTGTATCCACTATCACCATTATTAGGTCAATTTCCATTTAAGGACATCCATTTTAAATTTATATAGCTCTTTAATACCTTTAACTCTTAGAACTCAACTTTTGCACTTTATGCGATTTAGTCCTTTTAATCAAATTAAAAATGTAAACGGTAAAATTTATTAATGAAATTTTTATATGGTATTTCTATCATAATGTAGCCAAAAAAATAATAATAAAATAAATTTTTTGACTTTATATTTGTGGTCCTAAAACCACTGTTCCGATTTCACTAAAAACGGGCTGTTAGACCCACTTAACCACTTAGCAAAGTTTCCACCAAAACTATCATTCAAGATTGACCAAAAACAAATCACCTATATACGTTCCTTAAAACTGAGTATTAAACGATTAGAAGATTACTAAATCAACAACATGATAGTGTAAGCTTCTTTATGATCTATTTGACATTTTCCGCAAGTTAACAATGTACAAGGAAAAGAGAATAAATGGAGTAAAGCATTAAAATTCTTAGTAAGTTCATAGTTATCAAAATAACAACTTACCTTATTTTATGAATTTCTACAACAAGTTATTTAACTTGAAGATTTTGCCTAAATTCGGCAACCCTATATCAACAAGGTGAGTTCATTCCGTAACCAATTCATAAAATAATCTAAATGTTTAGGATTTAAAATAACTTTAATACCAATTGCATGGAAAACAACAACTCAATACCATTGACATTATTCCCATAAACATTTCAGTTCACAAATACAACTAAAAGTCTCAATAGTACTTGTGTATCAATGTATACAAGCTTCAATTAATCAATCTAAAGATTATATCGTCTCATTTCATTTTGTTATCAACAGAACATCCAATTTCAATATGGTAGCAGTCATTATTCCATTTTATTGTTCGAATTCTGCATCAAATTCATAGATTTATCACATTTTCGTATTGGCCCTCTAACTCGTAATCTGATATGTATGAGCATTCAATACTATTGATATTCATCTATATTGTTCATCAACTTTGTATTATCATATCACAATTATCAATCTGGTTTATATCTCGCAAATCAAACATCACATTACTTTCCATTTCATATTTATTTGCAATCTCAATTATCAAATAACACTTTTCATTTCCAATTTTCAATCTCATGATTTTGAGAACTCTATCATCATCGTTTCAATTATACTTATCTCAGTTTTACCATTTATTCTCCCTATTAACTCGACTCAGATTCGGATACACGGATCCAACCAACACACCAGATTGACACGTAGTGCCTCAATAGATAAATCCAAAGTAAATAGTTTGCGCCCATCACTCATTAATAAATTTGACACCCAATGTCTCATATGTATAACTGAAGTACTTTGGCATCCAGTGCCTCATCGACTCGTAATCGAAGTAACCCTGAATTCTTCCTATCCTATGGCATGCCAACTATATTCAAGTCTGCCTGAACAGTTAATAGGGAAACCATTTTTAATTTCCATTATAAGTCAATTTCTCAATTCAATTATATATGTGCAATAGTAATTCATCAATACATATCAATATACCAACATAATTATATTTAAATTAAATTGATTAAATTTACTTTTTACTATAGAATTCGAATAAATATAAATCATTTTATTTTTAAGGTATAATGGCTTTTTTTTACCCTCTAACTTTACAAAAAAAAAGTCATTTTAACCTTTCATTTAATTCTTTTGTCTATTTTAGTCTTTGAACTTGTGTTTTTTGTCAAATCACCCCAAAATGGATGGAAAAATTAATGTATCTTAACGTTGCCGCCATAGCATACATGTGGATTGTTACATAGATGACATGCCAAGATTTAATTACTTTTTAAAAATTTTAAAATTTTAAAAAATATTTTTGAAAATTAAAATTATTAAAATTATTAAAAAGTAAAAAAATTATAAAATTATTTTTAACGTTTCTAAAGTTTCAAAGAATAATTAAATGCTTGATATGTCATACACACAACAATCCACATATATGCCAAAGTTAAACATTAATTTTTCCATCTAATTTTAGGTGATTTGACAAAAAAGAAGCAAATTTAAGTGTTAAAAGAGATGAAAACTTAAATGGTTGACTAAAATAAATTTTTTGTAAAGTTAGAAGGTCAAAAATCATTTTATTTTACTTTAATTCTTAATTGATTTGCCTCTAATAAATTAAATACATTTACTAATAATAATTATGTTATTGCATTGATATATTGATATTAAATATATGTTTTATATTTTTAATTTTATCAAATTTTATTTAATTAATAAATTTCTATTGTATTTAAAACAAATTATTTTTTAAGATTTATTTTATTTAATTAAAAATGTTTTCAAATATTTAATTATTTAAAAAATATTATAGTAATTAAAAATCCATGGCTCGCACGGGACAAAAACTATTTACATTGATAGAAAAGTAAAAATGTATCAAAAGTGAGACTAAAAAGAAAAGGAGCTGTATATCACATTAGAAAATCGGATAAACTAAGGGTATGTATAACATTATTCCAATAAAAACTTGTAGGGTTTAAATTGATCCGACCGGAAATCGGATTAGGTTCTGTATTCTGATGTGCAGAGAGAGAAAGAGAGAGTCAAAATCGAGAAATAAGAAGAAATTAGATGTTTACTTTATTACAAGAAAAATGATGAGTGAGGGAAGATCACAATGATGATAGGAGGAAGATCATCGTCGTCTTCATCAACAGCGACAGCAGCAGGTGGAACTTGGGTTTCAACAACCTCGGTGTCGGCTTCGGGGAGGAGGATACAAAGGGAGATGTCTGAGCTCAACGCCGACCCTCCTCCTCATTGCTCTGCTGCCCCCAAGGGTGACAATCTCTTCCATTGGGTTGCCACCATCATTGGTCCTCCTGGTTTATAACTCTTCTTCTCTCTCTGTCTGTTTTTTTTTAAAACTTATTTTCCCTTCCTCACAAATGGGTATTTTTAAACATCTCTTGTATTTTCCTTCTTTCCTAGATTTTACCGTTACTGAGAAATGGGTGCTTGTTAAATCTCTTGGTTTTACGCTCACTTGCACAATGCTTGCTTTTCTAGAAGTTGGGTTTTGTTGAATTTACATGTTTTCTTGTCAATGATGTAATTGTTTTTCTTTTTTGGCTTTTGAGATATTCGTTCAAGAGTGGTTGTTCAATTTTGCTTCCTGGCATTTATTTGATTACTTTTTAGATATGGTTGTTTCCAAAATCGTTTTTCTATCACTCCCTTAACGGTCTTCTTCTGAATGATTTGGGTGCTTTTAGAGAATAGTCGTTACAGTTTCTTGTTTTCATGCGTGATCTTGCTGTTCTGTGATAATTTCCTTCGGGTTTGAATGTTAGCTTAAGCTTACTTGCTTAGCTCTTGTTTCATGATCGATTGTACTGAATGTGGGTGTTTATTAATTTGATGCTTCTTTTGGTAAGAAATTAAAGGTGAAAGGATGAAAACCTGCAGGCATAATTAGTTGAATTTTGCACAAATTACAGATTCATTTTGAAGAAACAAACAATTGAAAAGTATTGTGAATGTGCTTTCAGTAACAGGTGCATGTTATTATTGATTTTCTTGTTTAATTTAACTGAATGCTTGAACAAATTTGGTTTTAATTCTAGTTTCCAAAATTGTCATCTTTTATTTTTATTGTTGTCCAGGGAAAAGATTAACTCAGCTATATTGATAAGCTCCCTGTTGTTCATTTTTCTAGGAACACCATACCAAGGTGGCATATTTTTCCTTGACATAACATTTCCAAGTGATTATCCCTTTCAACCTCCCAAGGTAAGCTCATTACTCATGTTGTCGAAGATCGTTAAACAATATCTTTTTGTTGTCTTACATCACAGTTTAAATCTTGTAACCATAATATATAGGTCCATAATCTCTCAAACCCAGCTTGAATTTTTAATTGTGTTAAGAGGGAGAGAGGCTGGGGTACTTGTATGACAGTGGGAGGTACTTAATGTTTTTGGCTAGCTGAAAAATACATAATTATAGTAATATGTATTTTAACCACCAACATGCATGGCATTCTGTTTCTGTATAGACTTCAAATATTTGGGGGTTTAGTAGGTGCCAATAAAAGAATTAGGCTAGACAAATATTTTCATTTCCTGCCTGCGTACCTGGATCCGCACTAACTTTTCTTTGACAATGTTAATTAGTGCTGCACTTTCCTTTCCCAAGTGTAAGTGCTAAAAGATCTTCGAATTAAATTGGGCAACATGGTCCAAGAGTTCCCCCTACCACCTTTGCTTTCATGCATGTTAGATGCTTGATATGTGCTGGTTTAGGGAAGTATGTATTGCCAGCCCGCCAGCTCCGAATTTGTAGTACCATTCAGAATATATAAACCTTGTGTCTTGCTGTGATGTAGATTGATACTAGATTGTGTTGCAAATATAGAGAGTTTTAGTTGGAACTCAAGGTTCAGACATATACAAGGTTCTTTTTATATGTGAGAACTCTATGTAGTCTTACTCGACATGTGTAAGACTTCCATTTTTTTCCTTATTCCTTTTGATTACATGTATCATTTTGTAGGTAATATTCAAAACCCGCATATATCACTGCAACATTGATGCTGCTGGCAATCTTAGTTTGGACATCTTAAAGGACAGCTGGAGCCCAGCCCTAACGATCTCAAAGGTTCTAACTGCAATCAGATCAATTTTCTCAAACCCTGACCCTTGTAAGTTCCCCAATTCGTCTTGAATTCTCTTATCATTTCTTAACAGGTAGGCAGGTAGGTTTGGAGGCAATTTGTCGAGTTAAAGGAGTATATCCTAGTAGTTACTGTGAGGAATAAAAAAGTTGGTGCAATTGTCGCACAAGGAACAACAAACAATATCTAATTTGTGCTTGACGCTTCTCAATATGTTTCCTTTAAGCTCTCGAAAACAAAACTGATGTTGCATTGCTGCAACTGGTTCAAATATTACGATTTTGTTAATGTAAAGTATGCCGTATGTCATATGCCGTTATCATGCTGAAGATATGGCTCTTCTTTTTAATGACAGATAGTCCTCTCACTTCTGGTGTTGCTCGCTTGTACTTAGCTGATAAAGCTAAACATGATGAAATAGCTTCAGAGTGGACGCTGCGGTTTGCTAAATAATCCTTCAATAATGCTTTAGAGAGCTCTATAAGCAACAAACAAAGTTTGAACTGAACCACATGCTGCTTTCATCATAAATATAAGGGTCACCAATTAAACTTGATTCGGAGGTCGTTGGTATTCAAGGTGTTTTGATGTTGATATAAAAACCAGCCAACTGCTCTGCAAGTGAACTACAATAATGAACTATTTCTAGTTGTAGACCCCAATTTGCAGCAAAAAATGAGGCAATGGTGGATCATTGAGGGGAAATGTAGTTCAATGGGACTTATATATTAGGATTTATTTGTTCTTTCTAGTGGTTTATGGAGAATAACTAGGATGTTTCCATGCTTTTAGAAAATGATATGGTACTTGCTATTTTGTCAATAAAACCGTATGGTTGCAGTTTAGAACCAACTATATTCAGATTTGCAAGAATTGAAATATGTAGCTATAATGCAGCAGCTGTTCTGCAAGTGAACTACAATAATGAACTGTTTTTAGTTTTAGACCCAACTTTGCAGCAAAAATGAGGCAATTGGGGGTCATTGAGGGGAAATGTAGTTCAAGGGGGCTTATATATTAGGACTTGTTTGATCTTTCTAGTGGTTTATGGAGTAGAATAACCAGGATTTATCCATGATTTTAGAAAATGATATAGTACTTTCTATTTTGTCAATAGAACCGTATGGTTGCAGTTTAGAACCAACTATATTCTGATCTGCAAGAACTAAAATATGTAGCTCTGCACTGTCTACAATCATGCTCCTGTTCATATCATGTGAACGACGCAGCGTATGTTGCCAATTCATGTTAAACAAACAACAAATGAAAGCAATTTTGAACAAAAACATGCCTCTTTGGTTGTTAGCATGATGCTATTGAGGTGATAATTAATGGCGGCAATTGTTGATCAATCGCACCAAAAGTTCAAGTTTTTTTCAGATTTCCTTCTTTCCCATCAACAATTGACTATTTAAATCTAATTTTTCTTTGGTGAAATATAAGGGGATTAATATTTTTTTAATTTTTATTAGAGGTTAGAAAGTAGGAAAGTTTTGAAAAGTAACAAGTGGCCCAATATAACGAAAGTGTATAGGGATATCATCTTCCTCTCTGTTGTGAGTGGAAAGGTTTGAGGAATTCACTAAGGAACAAAGGATGGACGTTGGAAGGGCCTAAAGGTCTTTCGGTGGCTTCAAGGTTCTCTACCTCCTTTTGGATGAACGATCAGTGTTGGAAGAGCTTGAAGGTCCAACTATTATGGCTTCCAAACTCCTCAAGGATAAAGGATCTTGGAAGGGTCTATAGGGGCCAACTTACATGGTTTTCGGATCCTTAAAATTCCTTGGGGATGAGGGATTAAAAGGCCAACTTTTGTAGTATAGGACTCCTCAAACTCCTTTAAGACAAGGGATCTTGGAAAGGCTTCAAAGGACCAATTTTTGTGGTTTCAAGACTCCTTAAACTCTTTGGAGATTAGAGATCTTGAAAGGGTTTTCAATGACCACCTTCTTAGGTTTGAAGACTTTTTAGGGATGAAGACTTGAAGGACCAACTTCTGTGATTAGAAGAGTTAATGGGGTTAAAGGCTCAAAGGACCAATTTTCATGGTCTCGAGACTTTCTAAGGATTAAGTTTGATGAATCGACTTTTGTGGTTTATATATTTTTGGGGATGGAGGCTTCAAAGACAAACTTTCATGGTCTTGACACTTCTTAAACTCTTTGGGGATCTATTGTTAGAAAATATTAGTTAAGAAACAATGTTTTTAGCACATCGAAAGTTTATATTTTTTAAAAAACTGAGTTTTGTGATATTTATAGTATTAAACCCTAAATCGAATTATCGCATGTACTTTGAACAATACAATTTAGGTCGTTTCTTGGCTTTCTACCAAACGATTTTCCCCACTATCCTTGAATCTCGTTTTGCATTGAGTATGAGCTCAAACTACATGACTGAACATATAAAATGAAAATTAGATTAACTTTTAGTGGGAAAATTAATTTCTCTTTATGAGAAACCGAAAAACTTTTGAGTTTTTTTAGAAAATAGAAGTTATTCTGTAAATAAATTGTCATTATTTTCTGACAGAGTAATGAACCTCAACTGGTATGTTTTTAGGTCATCCCATAGTTCCTAGTTATAGGAATAAGATACAAGAGTTTTACTTGAACAAGTTGTAATTAAATAATATTTTAATAGAAAAATATACTTTTCTTGTTAGAAAACCCTAAAGGCGGCGACAACCCTTATTGGGACTATGGTTTGTCGCTTGTCATGTATTAGGATGGGCTCTCGGGCCCATCTCATGTATTGGACACAATTATATGTGTTATCTGGATTTTTAACCAACAAATAATTTAACCAACCAAATATTTTTTTTTATTTCCCAAAATATAAATGGACTTCTTTCATTACTTCTATCGCCACATTGATCCTATCTTTGTTTCGTAATGAGAGTTCCTTATCCCAAAGGCTTATAATTTCCTTGAACCATTGTAAAAGAAACACAAACATGATTAGTGACTCTAGAATCAATGAATTAATGGTCTGTAGAGTCTTTCACTAAATAAATTTCAATAACAGATAGTTTCATACGTTTACCCTTAGATGCTTAGTAATCATTCTACTCTTTATAATTAATCTTGAAGTGCCATTTGTTTCCCTAGAAGAAACATTTAGACATAGACAAATCTTTAGGCTTTCTAGGCTTATTTCTTAGCATTTTTACTCTTCCTTAGCTTGTTTTCCTTTACTCTTCCTTAGCTTGTTTTCCTTTCTTTCTAGAGGGAGGAACAATTACTAAGTTCTTTACTGCTTTTTGGGCTTGTTCTCCTGATTGGAGTTCCTTTATGAGTTATGTAAGATTTAACTGTTTGTTTTCTAAGTTATATGTGACTCAAAAGTCGATGAAATCCTTAAATAAACTTTTGAACACTACTTCAATTTGAATGTTCATGTCTAGTCCAACCTTATTTGTTTGACATGGTGCCCTAAGTGCAGTATTTTCGTCTATGTACACTTGTAATTTGTTTTGAACAGATTGGTTAATAAAATTATTCATGATTACATTAATACCCTTTGTCTATTGCCCTCACGTGGTTTTTGCATGTAAAGAAATATAAAAGCAAATATTAGCTCACTAGTTACCTACTGTTTAACTAATACTAACCATTATTACGTGGTCGGATCATAATATGAAAAGACAACTTATATTAATACACGAATCTAAACATATCTTTAGTCTAATTGAAAATGAAAAAACTGATTGAAAAATTAATGTCGTTTATTAAGTCCAATTGCGGAGATGCTTTATCTTAGGCATCGAAACGAATGACTCACAGAAGATGGAAACATAGATGTGACTGACTGGATTGATAATAAATCGGACTGGACCCAACTAGAATAGATCCAAAATTCGTTTATTGATTTGATCACTTGTGATGTTAAAAGTGTGATATACCTTAATCTTGAGTGGATGACGGACTATGTATGCGTGATTCGTATACTTTGATTTAGGTAAAAACTTAAGTTTAAATAGATGGAATCGAAAGCTAGTGTGTTGGGTATATGATAACTTTCGAGAAGAGTTATATTTCATGCCTTTAGACCTAGCTAATTGCTTGTACTTGGGTACACTTAATGGCATTTTAGGACATTTTATTAGTATTTTTATTATTTGCATTAGGAGCTTGGACTATGTTTACATGCTAGATACTTTAAATTGCATGTGGAAGGGTTGTGTTTGGTGGTTTGGCAGGTGTAGGATATGCAAGAAGAAATAAAAGAGAGATGGTTTACCGAGGCAACAGGTTGGATAGTTTGCCATCTTGTATGCCATAGCAATTCAAGAAAACGACAGAGTCAACATTCAACACATACCAGTTTTAGCCCAACTTTACTTGTACCAGAAAAATCTGCCTAAAAAAGATGAGAAGATATCAAGGGCTGTTAGAGCTATTCTAGGAAGAAAAAGCCTATAAAAAGTCGAAGGAGAAAGCCCTAAGTGTGAAGATCCAGAGGCAACAATTGAGGGTAGTGGCTGAGTAGAGACGAAAAGGGGAGACCAGAGGTAGTCTCTTTCAGCCATCACAAGACGCTGTGCTGTTGGATTGAAGATTGATTTGGTGATAGTTACCTTCCTAAGTTCTTCATTTATTTCTTATTCTGTTCACTGTGAATTAATTTGATCAAAACGATGTTAGGTGTTATTTCAAACATGAATTTTAATCGTCGACCCATGAGCTAAATCTCATAGGGTTGGGATTACATGATGGAAACTTTTATTTTCTCTAATATTTGAATCATAAATTTGACTTAATTTATTGTTTCATTCAATTGTTGTATTTCCTAAGTGTATGCGTATATTATATAGACATAGAGGAATGTGAAATATGCCCATAAATTGAATCTAATTCTAAAAAGGTTGGATTAGTTGGATCGTAATTGAATGATATGAGCAAGTACTTGATAGATACTTGTAGTAGACTCTAAACATAGAGCAACGATCATATGGAATGAAGACAAAACAGTGCAGGGTACCGTGACAAGGCCTATAGACATAGGCCAAGTAACTTAAGACCTTGCTCTCGAAAGAAGTAGGTCACTTTAGGTCTCTTGTAACACCCATGACTTGTCCCATCGCCAAAATAGGGTTACGAAGTATTACCGTATAAAACGAAACATTTTATATCCAATAGCAATTAATTTTCAAATTAATTTAATAAATTCGTAAGAAATTCAAAAATGGAATGATCATGCATTTACGGGCCTTAAATCAAGCCCACGTGGCCTAAAAATAGCTTTTGAGCAATTAGGGACCAAATCAAAACAAATTAGAACAATTCCAGAAAAACCTGAAAAATTTCACCTACAAGGGTCGCACGGTTATGTACCTAGGTCATGTGAATCTTGTACCTAACACGCTCAGGACATACGCCCATGTGGGCTGCCCGCGTGTGTCACATGGTCTTGTGATAGCTCGTGTCCCAAGTCATGTGTATGTCCAAAAATGATCAAGATCATGTTATTTCCTCACCCAATTACATAGGTACCTAAACCAATTCTACATAGGTACCTAAACCAATTCATAATGCATGTTAACAAGTCTATAAACACACCTTTAAACAACCAAAATATGCCATTTTCAATTACTTAACATCATACCAAGTATCATATATTAAAACACATTATAGAGCACATGATACTCATTATCAAAATAATAATCTATAAGCCATAATATACATTAAACTAACCCATTTCTAACACACCATACCAACTTAATATGACACCTATCATTTCATAGCCGTATTTAAATGTACGTAAAGTTTAACAACCATAATACAAAGACTACCACTCTATCATCAAGTACCAAACATCACACATAGCCCATGAAATATAGCATAATAACCATTTGCACTATTACATACCATATAAGCTAGATGTTTGCAAAATCTACCAAAAGAGTCCTCGAAATAGTGTGATTCTGTGAGTTGATCCGATCTCCCGATCACAAAATGTAATCTACTAAACAAAATACAAGACACAAATAAGCTTACTTGAAGCTTAGTAAGTTCGCTAAATTAACAATAAATATTGCCAAATGAACACAGCAAATCAAGTTAAAGTTTTTAAAATAAAATTCCTGTCAAACACAGCTCACAACAGGTGAGTATTACATAGTGCATTAATTCACATCACATTCTCAATTGTTGCATTAATAAGATCTAATCTCAGGTAGTCAGAGGGTATCACTCATTCGAGTTTAATTTTAGAGTTTTGACTTGCTCACGATGCTGCTCATACAAGCTGCAAAGAATCCGCAACAGATGTAGGATCTCAAGCCATTGTTTCAATTTGCATCACTGGTACATAGTACCTACTAAATAATCACTGGCTCATGATGCTGCTTACAGAAGCTATAGAGAATCCACAACACATGCGGGATTCAGCCATCGCTACGGTCTGTATTACCGACTCAAGTCTTGATAGTTAATATTCATACTCATTTATCATGCAATCTCCAATCATTCTAAAGTCAAGTATAACATTGAATATAATCATAACATACATGAAATAAAAATGTATGTAATATAGAAATAACGACACGAACTTATAAGACTAATCTGCAGTAACGGCTCAAGTACAAGGACTACTCTGAAACTTTTTCTTTTCCGCTATTGTCAACACGTTCTTGATCTAAAATAATAATTCCATTCAATTAACTAAATTAACATAAAAAATTAAATCATTTTATGAAATTAAACCCCTTGTTGGCATTTTACAAAATTTCCTAAACTTTTCACTTTTGTTTAATTTAGTACCTAAGCCTCAAATCATGCAAATTAACCTTTTTTTATTAAATCCAAGTTCAACCAAATATTCAATGACCTCAATACAGCCCATTTTTGCAATTATTTCTTATCAAGTCCTTGTAATTTTATCATTTTAACAATATAATCCTTAAACCTTAAAATCATCAAAAACTACTTTACAAAATAGTCCTATCTAACAACCATAATCAATAATCTTTTATAAAATTTAAAGAATGACTCAAACTTAACAATGACACAACTCAAAACATTAAAAAATTTCACAAATTAGTCCCCGAGTTAGTTAGAGTAAGCTAATATGAGCTCAAAAATATAAAAATTACTAAAAACGGACTAAGTTTCACTTACCAATTTAAGCTTTGAAATTTCAAGCATGAAAAACCCTAGTTTTGGCTTGTTGTCGTGAAGAAGATTAATAGAAAAGAAAACAAATATCATCTTAATTTAGCTTTAATTTAATATATACCTAGGTGTTTTTTGTAAATATTTAAACTTTCTTAATTAAATCTTAGTTAATCAATATTAAGCCTAATTAAACTATCCACATATGCATATCATCATTTAAATCCACTAACTTAACTCTGATGGGTTAAATTATTCATTTAGCCACTTTAAATTAAATAACTCACCTTTTGCAACTTTTATGATTCAATCCTTAATAAACTATCTAAATGAAAAAAAATTTAACTTAAATTTAATACAACCTAAAGATCTCGTAAATATTAAATAAATAATATTTATGGATCATCATGTCGGAATTGTGGTCCTGAAACTACTATTTTCGACACTACTGAAAATCGGGCTATTTCATCTCTTCTGAGCAGTAGATTAAGCACGATTTTGCTGAGGCATTATTGAAAGTAAGGGCAAATTCTTAGTAATCCTAACCTTCCAATTAACACCGTAGACCTTTAATTCGTTGTCATAGCATCTTTTCCATAACATTCTTAGTTATTTATTTATTCACTTGTAATTTATTCACGTAATTATTCTCGTAATTGTTGTTGCATTTTTACTCTTGCTTTACCTTAGAATTTTTCAGTATTAGTTAGTTTATATTTCACACTCATCTTTATTCTTTTAGTTTACCACTATGTACTTAACTCGGCTTTGCCATAACATTAATCATCATCATAACTTGACCATTTCTACACCTAATCCAATCCCTATAGAGACGATTTCACTTATCACTTTATTACTTGAATCAATATTTATACTTGCACAATTTGCATATCATATTCACATGCGACAAGTTTTTTGCGTCATTGTTGGGGATCGCAATTTTGTGTAATTTGGTTGTGTTATTTTACTTAGTTTCATTAGTTTTTAACTTAGTTTACTTTAATTTCCACAAGTTTTCCACCAGTGCATGAAAAGAGGCAATCCTAGTAACAAATTATATCCTTTTGACTTAGGGATCAAAACTTTACAAAAAAGGCGAAAAGAACTACGAAAAATAGGTAGGAACGGGAATGATCCTGGTCTCAATGATAATCCTAATGGTCAAGATGCTAATACTCTTGTTCATAGGGTGATACCTAGTATTAATGATAATTTGAATGGTCAGGACGCTAATCCACATATTCTTGGGGTGATAGGTGACTGAGATGGACCAATCAGAGATCATGTTCTGCCAATTTTGGATTACTTGAATTCGGGGATAGTCAGACCACAAATACAGGCTTAGCAATTTGAGTTAAAACTGGTAATGTTTTAGATGTTACAAATAGCAGCATAGTTTGGTAGACTGCCCGTCGAAGATCCAAGACTACATTTACTACTTTTTCTAGAGGTTTGTGACTTGTTTAGGGAACAAGGTGTTCTTGAAGACGCACTGCGGCTTAAATTGTTTCCATATTCTTTAAGAGATCGTGCGAGAGCATGACTGAATGCTTTGCCATTGGGAACGGTGGCATTATGAAATGATCTTTCCTATAGGTTTTTGCTATGGTATAATCCCCCAAATATGAATGCCAATATTAGAAATGACATCACATATTTTTGGAAATTGGAGGATGAAACACTATATGAAGTTTAGGAAAAATTTAAATATTTAATTCGAAAATGTTTGATGCACGGGTTTCAACACTAGACTTAGATAGAGATATTCTATAATGGGCTGAATGCACATATGAGGATGGTAGTTGATGCTTTGACTAATGATACTTTGCTGGACAAATCTTATTATGAAGCATATAAGATTTTGGAGAAGATTGCCAACAATGATTATCAATATCCTACCACAAGAGTTGGGATGGGCAAGAGAGTTGCTAGTACTATGGAGCTGGATGCAGACAATTCATTGAAAACCCAAGTGTCTTTTTTGGTTAATATGATTAAAACAATGAAAAGGCGTATTGTAGTCTAGGAGATAAAATCAGCCGAGCTATCATGTGTTTATTGTGGTGAAGACCATGTGTTTGATGAATGCCCATCAAATCTAGCATTTCTATGCTACATGGGTAATTTCAATCAGAGCAATAACCTCTATTTCAACACATATAATCTTAGGTGGAAGCAGTATCTGAACTTTAGTTGGAATAATCAGGGTACGAGGAATTTTAACAATTCGACAAGACAAAATGCCATCAAGGTACCACCTGGTTATAATCAACCTATGCCGAGGCAAAATGTCCGGTAAGGTTAGCCATCAGTTTCATTATCATCATCAATTGATGTTTTTCTGAAAGAATATATTGCCAAGAATGATGCTGTAATTCAAATTCAGGCTATGTCTCTTCGAGCTCCTGAGAATCAAGTGGGGAAAATAGAAATCACTTTGAATTCGAGACCACAAGGGGCATTCCCAAGTGATACCAAGAATTCAAGAACACAAAGGAAGGAGTAGTGCAAGGCCATCATTCTCAGAAGCGAAACTCAGTTGAATGACGTTGTTTAAGATGCCACAACAGTAGAGGATAACTCAAATAACAACCATGAGAAGACTCTGGAGTCATCTGAAAAACAAATTGAACCTAAAAAGGGCAAGCAGCAAAATGCTGTGGCAGAATCGGATAATGTTGTCAATAGAATGCCACGAAAACAAAATATCAACAACCTGAAGGAAGACCACCTTTACTTTTTCCTCAGCAATTTCATAATTCTAAGCAGTATATTTAGTTCAAAAGATTTTTGAGGTTTTGAAACAACTCAACATACCACTGGTTGAAGCTTTAGAGCAAATGCCTAACTACGTAAAATTTATGAAAGATATATTGTCAAAGAAACGTAGATTGGGAGAATTTGAGACTGTCGCTCTCATTGAAGGGTGCACAGTAGTGTTGACAAATATATTACCTCCAAAGTTGAAGGACCCAAGGAGTTTAACTATCCCATGTTCAATTGGAAATCATTATGTTGGTAAGGCGTTATATGATTTAGGAGAAAGTATAAATGAAATGCCTATATATATTTTTAAGAAGCTAGGAATTTGAAAAGCAAAACGGTTACGTTGCAACTAGCTAATCGATCCTACGCGTATCCTAAAGGTAAAATTGAAGATGTGCTAGTAAGAGTAGATAAATTTATCTTTCCTGCGAATTTCCTTATTTTAGAATGTGAAGCTGTCCAAGATGTGGCAATTATTATTGGAAGACCTTTTCTTGCTTCAGGCAAAACTTTAATTGATGTACAGAAAGGTGATCTGACCATGAGGGTAAATAATTAGTAGGTTACCTTCAATGTGTTTAATGCTTTGAAATGTATTGATGTTAATGATGAATGCCACACCATTGGGTTAATAGAAACAGCAGTGGAGGAGTTCACCATATATAGCCACAACAATTTTGATAGTGATGAAGACGCACTTGAGTAGAGTGATATAGTAAGTTTTGAGGGATTTGGTGAATTTATGGCAGCCAATCAGATAGTGGATAGACCAGGGAAGAAGTTTGAATCCTTGGATTTATCAAATCAACCTTTCAATACTCTTAAACCTTCTATAGGGGAACCTCCTACATTGGAGTTAAAACCTTTGCCGTAGCAGTTGAAGTATGCATATTTGGGCGACAATAGTACTTTTTCGGTAGTAATTTTTGCGGAGCTGATACTCGAGCAAGATGAAAGGTTGTCAGAAGTTCTTCGGTGATTTAAGAGGGCATTGGGATGGACCCTGGCTAATATAAAGGGAATTAGCCCTGCATTCTGCATGCATAAGATTTTGTTGTAGGGTTGCCCTAGCAATTTCATTGAACAACAGCGAAGACTAAATCTAATCATGAAAGAAGTTGTTAAGAAAGAGATTATTAAGTGGCTTGATGTTGACATTATTTACCTGATTTCAGACAGTTTATGGGAGAGTCCTGTGCAATGTGTACCTAAGAAAGAAGGTGTTACAGTGGTAAGTAATGACAACAGTGAGCTCATACCAACTTTTACTATCACGGGATGGAGAGTATGTATGGATTACCGCAAGCTTAACACGGCAACGAGGAAATTCCATTTCCCCTACCATTCATTGATCAGATGTTGGATAGGTTAATTGGGTAAGCTTCCTACTATTTTTTTGATAGCAAAGAGGCGGAAAGGAAACTTGAATCAGTACCAGTGGTTTGTGAGTATTCAGATGTTTTTCCTGAGGAGTTACCGGGGTTGCCACCGGTTCGAGAGGTGGAATTTGGCATCGAGATTGTACCTGGTACCACGCCAATCTCAATAGCCCGTATCGTATGGCATTAACGAATTAAAGGCATTGAAAGTTCAATTGCAAGAATTGATGGATAGAGGTTTCGCCGACCGAAGTTTTTCTCCATGGGGCGCACCCGTATTGTTTGTGAAAAAGAAGGATGGAACCATGAGATTGTGCATCGACTATCATCAGTTGAATAAAGTGACCATAAAGAATAAATACCCGCTACCACGTATTGATGATTTATTTGATCAATTAAAGGGAGCCTCAGATTTTCCAAGATAGATTTGAGATCCGGTTATTATCGTTGAGGGTTCGAGACTGGACATACCCAAAACCGCTTTTAGAACAAGGTACGGTCACTACGAATTCTTAGTGATGCCGTTTGGGCTCACTAATGCCCCCGCAGATTTATGGATTTAATGAATTGAGTATTCAGGCCATACTTGGATCGATTTGTAGTTGTGTTTATTGATGATATTTTAGTTTATTCACAAGGTGAAGCCGAACACGCCGAGCATTTGAGGTTAGTATTACGATTTTATGAGACAAGAAGTTATACGCAAAATTCAAGAAATGTGAATTTTGGTTGAAAGAGGTTAGCTTTTTGGGGCACGTGGTGTCCGTGATCGGTGTTAGAGTGGATCCGAACAAAATTTCGCCATACTCGATTGGAAACCCCGAGGAATGTTACTTGAAGTTAGGAGCTTTTTGGGACTTGCGGATACTACCGACGGTTTGTAAGGGGTTTTCGATGATAGCTGCACTGCTGATTGAAACTACTCCAAAAGATGTTGAGTTTGAATGGATGTAAAAACTGTCGAAGAGTTTCGATCGACTAAAGACTGCTTAACCAAGCCCGGTGTTAGTACAACCGAGTCCGCAAAAGAGTTTGTCATTTATAGTGATGCATCCTTACTTGGGCTAGGTTGTGTGTTGATGCAAGAAGGTCGAGTTGTGGCTTACGCGTCGAGACAATTAAAGCCGCATGAGAGAAACTATCCGACCCATGATCTTAATTGGCGGCCATAGTGTTCGCCCTAAAAATATGGCGGCATTACTTGTTTGGGGAAAGGTGTCATATTTATTCGGACCACAAAAGTCTTAAATATTTGATGACACAAAGAGATCTAAATCTGCGACAAAGACGTTGGCTTGATTTGTTGAAAGACTATGAACTTGTCATTGATTATCACCCGGGGAAGGCTAACGTGGTGGCCGATGCTTTGAGTCGTAAAGCATCGCTTGCTTTGAGAGCGATGGATGCTCACCTATCCGCTTTACCGATGAGGTGCTAGTAGTTGAATTAAAGGCCAAACCATTATTGATTCATCAAATACTTGAATCCCAGAAAGTCGACGCTGAATTGGTCGCTAAACGAGCTGAATATGCCTCGAATGAGGAATCGGTGTTTCGGATTGACAATAATGATTGCTTGACGTTCAAGGGTCGATTATGTGTTCCAAGAAATTCGGAACTTATTTCGATGATTTTGAACGAGGCTCATAGTGGCCGAATGTTTATCCACCCGGGTAGTACTAAAATGTACAACGATCTGAAACGTCAATTTTGGTGGCCGGGTATGAAACGAGACATTTCTGAATTTGTTTCAAGGTGTTTGATATGTCAACAAGTAAAAGCGGAACATCAAGTGCCATCGGGATTACTCCAGCCAATCATGATACCCGAATGGAAATGGGATCGAGTGACAATGGACTTTGTATCCGGGTTACCTTTGACTCGAGTAAGAAAGACTCGTCTGCAGGTTATTGTTGATAGATTGACCAAGTCTCGCTCATTTTATCCTCGTCAGTATAGATTTTTCGCCGATAAATTGGCGAATTATACATCTCCCAAATTGTTCGATTGCATGGGGTACCTATTTCTATCGTGTCGGATAGAGACCCAAGATTTACATCGCGATTTTGGAGGAAGTTACAAGATGCGTTGGGTACTAAGATGCATTTTAGCACCGCATTTCATCCCCAGACTGATGGCCAATCTGAACGAATAATTCAGATACTCGAGGATATGTTGAGATGTTGCGTCTTAGAGTTTTGTGGTTAATGGGAAAGATATTTGCCTCTGATTGAATTCGCTTAGAACAATAGTTTTCAATCAAGCCTTAAAATGGCACCTTACGAGGCCTTATACGGTCGTAAATGCCGTATTCCCATTATTTTGGACCGAACTTAGTGAAAGTAAAATTTTGGGGTTGATTTGATTAAGGATGCCGAGCGAAAGTTCGAGTAATTCGTGAAAGTTTGAAAGCCGCCGGATCGTCAAAAGTTGTATGCGGATTCGAAAAGAAAAGACGTTGAATATCAGGTTGGAGACAAAGTATTTCTCAAAGTTTCACCCTGGAAGAAGGTGCTTAGATTTGGTCGTAAGGGCAAACTAAGTCCGAGGTTCATCGGTCCGTATGAAGTATCCGAACGAGTTGGGCCAGTCGCATACCGGTTAATTTTACCCCCTGAGCTTGAAAAGATTCACAACATTTTCCATGTCTCGATGCTTCGACGATATAGGTCCGACCCGTCGCACGTAATCACTCCATCTGAGATCGAGATTCAGCCTAACTTGAGTTATGAAGAAGAACCGATTCGCATTTTGATGCGTGAAGTAAAAGAGTTGCGAAATAAGAAAATCCCATTAGTGAAGGTGTTGTGGCATAAACACGGAATCGAAGAAGCCACTTAGGAACTTGAGGACTTTATGAAGGATCGTTATCCGAACTTATTCACGGTAAGATTTTCGGGATGAAAATTCCTTATGTGGGGAGAGTTGTAACAGCCCTAATTTGACCCTAGTCGAATGTGGTTTCGGGACCATTAAAATCGAGTCATAAAATTTAGTTAAAATTTTATTTGCATACCTTATATGTGTGGTAGTACTTGTATAAAAATTTGATGTTTTAATTTTTATCTTAGGAATGTGAATCTTGCTTGAAAGGATTTAGTTGAGAGACTTAGAAAATTTGATAGGTAAATAAGTAAGGACCAAATAGTATTGAAATATGAAAATTTGGGTTTGCATGTCAAAATGCCCCAAACTATGTTGAGTGGCTGCCAAGCATGGCTTCATGCTTCCAAGGTTATGTTATTTATTATTTAATATTGGTGAGTAATTAAAATAGAGAAGAAATAAAGATTAATAATAAGAAAATGAACAAAAAAAAGTGTGTGTTCATCCTTGCTATCCTTTAGCCGAAAAACCAAGTAAAAGAAGGAGAGAAAAGCTTTGGAGAAATTCGGCCATAATTGCATCTAGGTTGAGGTATGTTGAAGTTATTCCTTTAAATTCATGTATATTTTTGGTTGTTAGTTTGAATTCCATCTATCCCATGGTTGGATTTGGGGTTGTTGGAGAGTTGGGATTTGACAAAGAAGCTTAAAAATTTTAGTTGATACCTTGATGCTATTAACGTGTTAGTTATATGGATGTGTTAAGTTGCTTGTTATGTTAGCATGAAAGTTGAAGTTGTTAAGTCATGGTGTTGGAGGTGCCGAATGTAGGACTAAGAAGAGGATGAGGGGTCGGCTAACTTAGTTGAAAGGGGATGTTGCCGATTTTTAGATTTAGATTATGGGAGTGGCTATAATGGGCATTAAGATGTTAAACTTAAGAAATGTAGTCACATGGGGATTTATATGATATTACAAATAGAGGTGGAGCTATGCTAGATTGGGAAAAAAAGTCGATCAAGTAGGCATGAGAAGAATTTAGGTGTTTAGATGATGTTATAGATGACATTGTACATGTATATATATTCGGCCATCAAAGTGAGTATGTAGGTGATGTTGAATCAAATTTTTGGTGCACATTCGGTTATGTATATATATATATATACATAAGTATGCCCATTCGTGATGTTACCTTTAACTATGTGTATAATCGACTAAATGGGTAATTAGAAAGAGTGGTTGCCGAATATACAAACATACATATGCATGTGTAGTTGAGTTATAAATGTTTAGCAAGATGACTAAACTAGTTAATTTATTTATTAAGCCCGAGAAGTTAAAGAAGGGGAATCAAGCAAGGGCAAAGCCAAGGACATCGAGTAGTCGGGTCGGAACCGTTATACCCAACACAAGGTAAGTCCTTAAGCACTTTTTGCTAGAACTCCTTGGATAGATATTTTCGAATGATTCCCTACTTAATAATATGACCATATGTACAATTTGAGTTAAGTAAATTGCTTTACCATGATGAAACAACATAGGGCACTATGTGTGCAAAATTATGTGGCACTATGTGTGCCGATTAGGAGGTTGAAGCATGAGGGAATCTCAAATGCACTATGTGTGCGATTTACTATGGCACTATGTGTGTGAACATAATAAGCACTATGTGTGCAACATTCGGTTGTTGATATAAATTGTGCATGAACGAGGTAAGTGATTGAGCTACTAACTAAATATCGAAATTGAGATTGTGCGGTGTATGCATAAAATTATCTAGTGCATCGTTGTTCCAAACTTGAGGAAATGGATCTAAATCGATTGGGCTGACTTGGCATTTGATTTGATTGAAGGACTTGGCATGAGATCGAACCAAAAATTTAAGAAATTGCAGCATAGTTTGTTATGGTTGGAAAAATTGATTTTGTATTATTTGTTTTTCACTTATGATTGTTATTGTTGGACGGTAGAGTAGTACTTACGACTTACTGAGTTATGTACTCATTTGGTGTGCTTATTTGTTGCTTATTTAGGTTCTTGATCCATTTTGTGTGCTCGGGACCGTCGTCAAGTCATCACACCGCTAGCAACTTTTGGTATTTTCTTTTAGTTGGTCTAGGAGAACATTTCGGCATGTATAGGCTATTATGTTTTGTTGAAATTGGGTATGTAAACTTTAGCCATGCGAAAATGGCATAATGTTCGGTTGGATTTGGTTCTATGATGTTTGGACACAAGTCTTGGTAATTCGGTTTTGGTTGAATATTAGTCGAGGCCTACTCGATTGTTATGCCATAGGTCATGGCTGATTACTTTCGGTGTTAAATTCATGATTTGGTAATAGTGTAGTAGGGAGATGCTCGGTGATGATTAACCCTTGGCATGGCTAGTCATGATCATAATTTGTAATATGTATGATGAATTATTAGTTAGATCAAGGAAAAATCATGAAATAGGCATAGTTGCTTTAGTAACAGATGCTGACAGCAGCAGTGATGTGAGATTGAAAAATCACTAAAAATAGTAGAAATGGAATTAAATAGTGAATAAATTATGTAATCAAACCTTGATTAATCTACTTTCACATGGAAAAAAGAAAAGATCCTATGAGTTGTATGTTAAGAGATATTTAAGTTTTTGTGAGACAGGGCCAGAACGGTTTCTGGAGTCCCTGTTCGGAATTTAGAAATTCATTATAAATTGACCAGAGATAATTAGAAGTCATGCCATATATGTACAGATTCCTTTTCGAGTCTAGTTTCTGTAGAAATAAACGGCATCAGTGTTGAAGCCCTGTACAGGGAGATATCCAAGTTGTAATGCGCAAAGGTCAGCGTAGTCAATCCCTGTAACATGGGAGACTTTAACTAATAAACTGTACTAATTGGTCCAACCAAAAATTCTAGAAAAAAATTTGTAGATGCATATACGAGTCTAGTTTCAGGGAAAAATCACGTAACTGATTTTCGAGTTGTGGAACTCAAGATATGATTTTTAAGGTGACAGTGACACAGTTAGCCAGCTGTCTGGAAATTTTTTAAAAATGAACTGTGCTAGTAAGTGGATTAAGCCTGTTAACCCCTCGTGTCCGACTCCGGCGACGGTCTCGGCTACGGGGTGTTACAGGGAGAAATGCCACTTTATGGTTCATGAATGAATTTTCCTAGGGCATAGGATATCATAGAAAGGAATTGAAGTAGACAGAGAAAAAAATTAAAGTGATAGAAAAACTACCACCTCCCACCAGTGTCGAAGGTATTAGGAGTTTCTTAGGTCATGTTGTTTTTTATAGAAGATTCATTAAGGATTTTTCGAAGATATCTAAACCTTTGTTCTTTGTTGGAGCAAAATAGACCTTTCAATTTTGATGAATAGTATTTGGTAGCCTTTGAAGATTTAAAGAAAAAACTCATAGTAGCATCGATTGTAGTAGCTCCAGAATGGACACTGCCTTTTGAACTCATGTGTGATGCCAGCAATTATGTTGTGGGAGCCATGTTAGGGCAAAGGAAAGACAAAATACTTCAGGCAATGTACTATGCTAGTAGAACCTTATCAAAAGCAAAGCTAAATTACATCACTACTAAAAAAGGAGTTATTGAATGTGTTGTTCGCATTTGATAAAATTAGTTCGTATCTAGTTGGTATAAATGTCATAGTCTACATAGACCACTTCGCTATTAAGTATCTAATGAGCAAAAAAGATGCTAAGTCGAGGTTGATTAGGTGGATATTATTGCTACAGGAGTTTGACTTAGAAATTAAAGATCGAAAAGGGATTGAGAATCAAGTGGCTGATCACTTGCCAAGGATAAAATTTGGAAGTGAAGGTAGTCAATATACACTTATTAAAGAAGAATTTCTAGATAAACAGTTGTTAGTTGCCACGACATTACCTTAGTATGCTGACATAATGAACTATTTAGTGAGTGGTGCGTTGCCACTCGATTTAAACAGTCAGAAAAGACGAAAAATTTCTTTATGATGCCAAGTACTATTATTGGGATGAACCTTTCTTGTTTAAACATTGTGCTGATCAAATAATTAGGAAATGTATTCCTGATGATGAAATACGTAGCATTCTACAACATTGTCCTTCAGCTCTATACAGAGGACATTTTGGAGGGATGAGAACTGTTGCCACAGTACTTTAGTTAGGATTTTATTGACCAAGCCTGTTCAAAGATGCTCATAAATTCTATTAGTCATGCGACCATTATTAGAGAACAGGGAATCTATCTAGGAGATACAAAATGTCATTGCACAGTTTACTGGAGATTGAGTTGTTTGATGTATGGGGAATAGACTTTATAGGTCCATTTCCACCATCAGTAGGTAAGGTGTACATAATGTTAGTAGTGGACTATGTCTTTAAGTGGGTTGAGGCTGTTTCCTTTCCTACTAATGATGCAAAGTCAGTAATTAAGTTTTTACACAAGAACATTTTTACAAGAATTGGTACACCTAGAGCCATTATTAGTGATGAAGGGTCTTATTTTGACTATAAGTTGGTAGCTAATGCTTTGCAGTGATATGGGGTGAAATATAAGATTGCCACAACATATCACCCCAAACAAATGGACAATCTAAAATTTTGAACAGAGAAATTAATTTTTTTTTTAGAAAAAATGATAAATCCTACTCGTAAGGACTGGTCTACTAGATTGGATAAAGCTCTATGGGTGTATCGTACCGCATACAAACTCCATTGGGAATGTCACCTTTTAAACTTGTCTATGGCAAGCCATGTCACCATCCTCTTAAACTTGAGCACAAAGCATTTTGGGCTATAAAGAACCAGAACATGGATTGGGTCGCTACTAGCCATAAAAGGTTGTTAGAATTGAATGAAATAGAGGAGTTCTGAGTGCAAACATATGAGGATTCTAAGCTATACAATGAAAAAACCAAGTGTTGGCATGATAAAAGAATCTTGTAGCTACAATTTGAAACAGGGCAATAGGTGTTGTTATTTAACTATAGGCTCAAATTGTTTCCTAGTAAATTAATGTCTCTCTAGTCAAGTCCTTTTGAAGTAGTTCAAGTGTATCCTCATAGAGCTGTTAATATCAAAGATTTGAAAATGGGGGTCACATTTAAGGTTAATGGGCAATGCTTAAACACTATTGGGGTGCCCATGTGGATTGAGACAAGCACTCCATTGATCTCCGAGATGGTTGAGCTAACAACTTCTTTTATATTTCTTTTCTTTAATTTCTTTACTTTTATTTTATTTTATTTTTAGTAATTATATTATTTTCATTTTTGTTTTTATTTTTGAAAAAGTTTCTATGATTTTCAGAGGAAGAATAAAAAAAATGGGAACTGAGCAATTGCGATATTAAGAAGAGATTGTCGTAGCATTGCGACAAACTAGGTAGTGGCAATGTGAGGTTGACCAGGCAGATAAGTCCAAAGGGAAACATGGTTTTTTTAGTTGGGCTAATTCTATTATTGAGCGAGCCCATAAAGGGAAGTTAAGACTTTTTGGGATTAGGGCACTTCACATTTTCCCTCCCAAAGTCCTCTTAATTTTCTCTTTTCCTTTTCCACGTCACACAACTTCCCTAGCACATTTCAGTTTTGTTGAACTATCATCGCTATGCCCTTAGTTTTCTCTCTCCAACTTCTAACATCTTTTAAGTTCTCTTGAAGTTTTCATTTTCATCATTTTTTTCTCTTCAATCTCTCATATTTTGTCCACTACTCCAAGATTTCTTATAGATTATTCCCATGGCTTGCGTCAAAACTGCTGAATTATTAAGGGGACATTCTTTAATGCTGTCACAGCTAGAGATATAACAGCAATATTGTGAAGCGGTCTTTCTGTTTTGAGCAAGGGTTCTTGTTTAAAGATGAACCACACATGGGATACGATAAATCTATATCTTCAATTGTAGAAAAACATAGGTGGAACATTTTTTGTTTGCACCCCAAAGATGTTTTAGGGAAATTTGTTCGAGTGTTTTATGCCCATGTCAACTCACTAGATTCACCTTTTATTTACATAAGAATTACTTCCGTTCATTTCGATGAAGACCATATTAATATACAGTTTGGTCTTGCAGGTATACAGGACCAAACACACAACATTTGCTAAAAATATTACTGTCGAGGGTTTAACCTAGGTATTGGAAGATTTATATATTGAGGGAACTCAATGGACTGTTTCTAGCCAGGAATGTTATACTGTCGATAGGGCTTTATTGAAGCCTATTGGAAAAATTTGGTATCATTTTCTGAGAAGTTGACTTTTGCCGTCTATGCACAATACCATTATTTCAAAAGAAAGAATTCTTTTACTGCACTCCATTTTAAAAGGAAGGAAGATTAATGTCGGGAGGATCAGTTTTCAAAAAGTTCATTGATGTATTGAGAAGAATTCGGGTAGTTTAAATTTGCCCTCACTGATTACTGCCCTATGTCGAAATGCTCAAGTCCCTCTTAATACAGACAAGGATATAACACCAACAAAGGGGGGCTGGGCAGGACCATCTTTGCCAAGATCCAAGGCACTGAAATTGCCAATGCAGCTTAACACAGTTATGCCATTACTTCTTCTGCTGCGCATACTCCCACAATAACACCTCCAGTTTCTCGTAGCTCCCTTGAACAGCAAATGCTGCACTCCTTAAAGTAGTTAGAGTAGAGGATGTCACTTTTTGAAATCCAGCAGTTTCACTTGGCTGAGGAGATGGCACAGGCCCAACAGCAGTAAGCTGAATATTAGGCTTATAGGATTTGGCTCTAAGGAAATCCTTGTAAAAGAATTTTACGAAGCCAATACCAGCATTTCCTATCTTCCTGGCCACCTTGCTATTATTTATTAATACTGTCGAGGCACCCATTCAAGTTGCTGCTAAAGCGCCCAGTCAACCGGCTACCGCGACACCTACTCAAACTATTGCTGAAGAGCCCAAGAAGAAGACACCTTAAATGCTGAGAAGGAAAAAAAAGGAGAAAAAGGATGATACTACTACTACTACTACTACCACCACCATTAAGGGTAAGAAACTTGCTCCACCGTTGCCACTAGCTCCCGTCATCGCACAGGACCTTGACATTGATCGTTTGATCGATGAACTCACAGAAACTGACAATGAAAGGGAAGAAATGACCCCTAAAAAGAAGTGGCTATACAAGGTTAGTGCCTGAAAGTCTACTAGTTGGGCAGAGTGAAGTATCTACATGCCAGTCCAAGCAAACTAAGTTTTTTCTCTCTTTCATGCATCATGCATCTTGCATTTCATTTCTTTTACTATAGCGTTTGTTGAAAAAAAATTCTATTTTGGTTGTTCTCTTATATATTTAGTCATGTATTAAGGACAACGCATCCCTTAGATTTGGGGTGTGTTGTGCATTTAGGTTGTATTTTACATTTAGTATGTATGATCATTTTAGTATAATCATTTTAGTTTAGTTGAATTTGCTTTCCCACAATAATGTAACTATCATGTACTATTTGTAACACCCCAAACCCGACCTGGAAGTTTGGCTCGAATCTGGCGTGTCACATTGAAGTGTTTTTCAGAAACGATGTTTCCATTAAAAACCCTTCTTAATAATTAAAAACTTGTACCCTTTTTAAACCTTGTTAGAAAACCTCATTTGAATAACATTCTTAACAACTTTGTAAAAAATCACGGCGATATGGAAGCTTAATTTAAAAACAATTGCGGTTACGTGATGTTTTGAACAACAGTAGTTGCTTTGGAAAATCGTGTTCTAATACAAGCAATTATAAGAACAATAAATAAAATTCCAAATTTGAAATCCAGAAAATTACAACGGCTTTACTACAACCCACATAAAAACATTTAAAAGCAATAATCAAAACTATAACATAAACATTATGTGTGGCTTCCTCCGAGCCCCTCGTAGCCCCGATCCGTCTAAGGTTGGAAGTTACCTGAAAGGTTAATAAACGGGGTGAGTTTACGAAAACTCAATGTGAAAACCCCTACTATATAAAAGGAACAATCAGTCATAAAAAAAGAATTAAAAGTCTGCCCCTGACCTTACTTACGGCCAAGATCAATTGGGCCTTAGCCCATTTTAAATGACGATGCATCAGATGGGCTTTAACCTATTACATAATAAGAAACATTATCGTAACTAGAATCGAATCGAATCGAATTAGGTGATAGAATCGAATCGTAATCGAGATCGTAATGTAATCAAAATCAATCAAGATGTGTAATGTAATTAAAAATCGAATGTGAATGCAATCCCAACCCAATCCAAATTTATAACCAACCGCTACACTCCATCCGTACCAGCCCTACACTCCATATGGGGAATAGCTCAACCTACCCACCCTACACTCCACGGCTTGCAAGATTCTCGCTCGGTTATCGATATTGTGACAGAGTCACCAGATATCTGAATATTGTGGCGAGCCACCGTATCAGATATTTGTGGCATAGCCACCGTATCAGTATATTTGTGGCATAGCCACCGAAAGATAATGTGGCAAAGCCACTTAATGTAATACGTGGCACAAAGCCATCGATAACTGGATTATGTTAGGCACATAGCCATCAACTAGAGTAACACAACCGGCACACAGCCCTAGGTAAATGTGATCGACACAGAGTCGTCAATAACCATATATTGGCACATAGCCTTAGGCAAATACGTTTGGCACACAACCATAATCAGGTTGGCACAGAGCCATATGTAGGTTGACACAAAGCCATAATCAGAAGGCTTTAAGCCATCGGTAGCTGTATCATGTTAGGCACATAGCCATCAGCGACGGTAATATAGTCGGCACACAGCCTCAAGTAAATATGATCGGCACTCAGCCATTGATCGGTCCACATTCTTATTGGGCGACCCGTGCAACCTTATCAAATCAGTAGGAATATACGGCTCTTAAGCCTTCGGTGGATCCACAGTCGTCAAGCAACCATGCGATCCTAACAGATCAGATCTTCCTCCGTACAAAATCCCAACCCATGCAACATGTCATGTATGCAGAATGTCATGCACATATTTGAATCAAACAATCACAGTCAAGTCATTCATATACCAACATATATTCACAATCAAATTCGTCAACCACACAGTCTAAGTTAGTCACTTGGCCACAAGGGCAAAACAGTCATTTAACACCTTAGGGGCAAATTGGTAATTTTCCCCCACAAGGTATCTCGGTAATTCCACCCTACAGGGGTATTTTAGTAATTCTACCCTACAGGGGTATTGCGATAATTCTACCCTACAGGGGTATTTCGATAATTCTACCCTATAGGGTAATTTCAGTAATTCTATCCTATAGGGGTATTTCGGTAATTCTACCCTACAGGGGTATTTCGATAATTTTACCCTACAGGGGTATTACGATAATTCTACCCTACAGGGGTATTTCGATAATTCTACCCTACAGGGGTATTTCGGTATTTCTACCCTACAAGGGTATTTCGGTAATTTTGTAAATCGAGGGTAAAACAGTAATTTTGTAAATCAAGGGTACTTTGGTAATTTTACAAGTTGAGGGTATTTCAATAATTTTACAGGTCGAGGGTATTTCAGTAATTTCACAAATCAGGGGTATTTTGGTAATTTCACAAATTAAGGGTATTTTGGTAATTTTACAAACTAGGGGTATTTTGATAATTTTACAAACCAGGGGTATTTTGGTAATTTTATAAACAAAGGGTATTTTAGTAATTTTACAAACCAGGGGTATTTTGGTAATTTTGTAAACCAAGGGTATTTTGGTAATTTTACAAACCAGGGGTATTTTGGTGATTTTATAAACCAAGAGTATTTTAGTGATTTTACAAACCAGGGGTATTTTGGTAATTTGGTAAACTAAAATATTCTAAACAGGATAACAATACGAATGGCCCTAAAGTTTATTCTCTACCAAATGGGCCCACACGCTCGTGTAGCCCTTTTAGCCCAAATCCGACCACAAATATGAGATTCACCTAGCCTAGTCCAATATTTACTACACAATCAAACAACTTATCCAATTGGGCCAGAGGCCTATTGGGCCCATATGGCCCTTTCTACCATCGCTACCAAGTAGCCATCCTACTGACTAGAGTAGCGAGAAATACACACCTAATTGGAGACTAGAGTTAATCCACGCTCTGAGCACTATTAGCCGATGCCCAACCCAAACGAGCACGCCATAAAGCGAAAGGGATCAGCCAAGAAAGGTACCTTTACTCTCCTCATGGTTCTCTATATTTAAAGCCAGCTTCGCATCCACTCTTATGTTAGCTTCCCGATGTGGGATCCCTCCATCATCAGAGTTTAAATTCAACACCAACTCTTGCGGCCCCCTGTTAGCAAAATAAACGCTCTTTGCTTGCCATGGGATTCGAACCCATGCCTCCCCTTAAATGCTCCACACGCTACTTGCCACTAAGCCACAAGGCTTTTTGTGTCACAATTTCTCCAACAATATTCTTAAGGCCTACCTACTACACCCAGGGTTAATTCACCTTAAACCAAAATTTTTGCTAGAGTCCAGGTTTGAACCTAGGACTTCTCCAACACTTCCCAGCACGCTTAACCACTAAAACAAGCCTTCATTAAAGAAATTTTCACGCACAACAGAATATTATAAGCTGCCTTCAACCGCTCCCATGCTCAAGGCCCAAAACTTCTAGGCCAAAATTCAGGGTGTTACAACTCTACCTCCCTTAAAGAAATTTCGTCCACGAAATTTCCATCTAACAGGGTAGTCGTGTAACATCTACCCCACTTCGCTACCACTGCGCACTCTGATCCTACTATCACTATCACACTTCAACTAGAACTTGAAACATCTCATACATACAACACTTATTCACAGAAGCAGCCACATATTTATCACACATATATACAATTTCTATATCCAAACATCACATCCACATAAAATAAATACCAAATTTAAATTCAGACCAATATTTAAAATAATCCACAGTATTTCAATTTCTAAACAGACAAAAGTATTCAGAAGACTTACGGATTCGGCGCTGGAGACTCGGTGTGCCACACTTTTTAAAAGAAATACTTCAAACTGACCACGTGGTTGAAAATAATTTTCTGAAATTCAACCTTTGAAAACCCAATCCATAACCGAGTTGTTGTAACCCAGGCTCTGACACCACTAAATGTAACACCCCAAACCCGGCCTGGAAGTTTGGCTCGAATCTGGCGTGTCACATTGAAGTGTTTTTCGGAAACCATGTTTCCATTAAAAACCCTTCTTAATAATTAAAAACTTGTACTCTTTTTAAACCTTGTTAGAAAACCTCAGCTGAATAACATTCTTAACAACTTTGTAAAAAAATCCTGGCAGTTGCAGAAGCTTAATTTAAAAACAATTGCGGTTACGTGATGTTTTGAACAACAGCAGTTGCTTTGGAAAACCGTGTTCTAATACAAGCAATTATAAGAACAATAAATAAAATTCCAAATTTGAAATCCAGAAAATTACAACGGCTTTACTACAACCCACATAAAAACATTTAAAAACAATAATCAAAACTATAACATAAACAGTGTGTGTGGCTTCCTCCGAGCCCCTCGTAGCCCCAATTCGTCTAAGGCTGAAAATTACCTGAAAGGTTAATAAACGGGGTGAGTTTACGAAAACTCAGTGTGAAAACCCATACTATATAAAGGGAACAGTCAGTCATAAAAAAGAATTAAAAGTCTCCAGCCTTACTTACAGTTTCAGTATCAATTGGGCCTTAGTCCATTTTAACAGACAGTACCAAATGGGCTTTAACCCATTACAGAATAAGAAACATTATCAGAACTAGAATTAGAATCGTAATCGAATCGAATTAGGTGACGTAATCGTAATCGAATCGACGTCGAATGTAATCAAAATCGAATCGATGTCGAATGTAATTAAAAATCAGAATGTGAATGCAATCCCAACCCAATCCAGCCTATAACCAACCGCTACACTCCATCCGTACCAGCCCTACACTCCATGTGGGGAATAGCTCAACCTACCCAGCCCTACACTCCACAGTTGCAGCATTGCTGCTCAGTTATCAGATATTGTGACAGAGTCACCAGATACAGATATTGTGGCAGAGCCACCAGAATAGATATTTGTGGCATAGCCACCAGAAACAGATAATGTGGCAAAGCCACTTAACAGAATACATGGCACAAAGCCATCAATAACTGCATTATGTTAGGCACATAGCCATCGACTAGAGTAACATAACCGGTACACAGCTCTAGGTAAATGTGATCGACACAGAGTCGTCAATAACCATATATTGGCACATAGCCTTAGGCAAATACGTTTGGCACACGTACCATAATCAGTTGGCACAGAGCCATATGTAGGTTGACACAAAGCCATAATCGAAGGCTTTAAGCCATCGGTAGTTGTATCATGTTAGGCACATAGCCATCAGCGACGGTAATATAGTCGGCACACGACCTCGGGTAAATATGATCGGCACTTTCACCATTGATCGGTCTGATGCGTCTTGGGCGACCTGTGTGACCTTATCAAATTAGTACGAATATACAGCTCTTAAGCCTTCGGTGGATCCACAGTCGTCAAGCAACCATGAGATCCTAACAGATCAGATCTTCCTCCGTACAAAATCCCAACCCATGCAACATGTCATGTATGCAGAATGTCATGCCCATATTTGAATCAAACAATCACAGTCAAGTCATTCATATACCAACATATATTTACAATCAAATTCGTCAACCACACAGTCCAAGTTAGTCACTTGGCCATAAGGGCAAAACAGTCATTTAACACCTTAGGGGCAAAATGGTAATTTTACCCCACAAGGTATCTCGGTAATTCCACCCTACAAGGGTATTTTAGTAATTCTACCTTACAAGGGTATTTCGGTAATTCTACCTTACAGGGGTATTGCGATAATTCTACCCTACAGGGGTATTTCGGTAATTCTACCCTATAGGGGTATTTCGATAATTCTATCCTATAGGGGTATTTCGGTAATTCTACCCTACAGGGGTATTGCGATAATTCTACCCTACAGGGGTATTGCGATAATTCTACCCTAAAGGGGTATTTCAGTAATTCTACCCTACAGGGGTATTTCGGTATTTTTACCCAACAAGGGTATTTCGGTAATTTTGTAAATTGAGGGTAAAATGGTAATTCTGTAAATCAAGGGTACTTTGGTAATTTTACAAGTCGAGGGTATTTTAATAATTTTACAGGTCGAGGGTATTTAGTAATTTCACAAATCAGGGGTATTTTGGTAATTTCACAAATCAGAGGTATTGGGTATTTTGATAATTTTACAAACCAGGGGTATTTTGGTAATTTTATAAACAAAAGGTATTTTAGTAATTTTACAGACCAGGGGTATTTTGGTAATTTTGTAAACCAAGGGTATTTTGGTAATTTTACAAATTAGGGGTATTTTGGTGATTTTATAAACTAAGGGTATTTTAGTGATTTTACAAACCAAAGGTATTTTGGTAATTTGGTAAACTAAAGTATTCTAAATAGGGATAACAATACGAATGGCCCTAAAGCCTATTCTCGGCCCAAATGGGCCCAGACGCTCGTGTGGCCCTTTTAGCCCAAATCTAGCCACAGATATGAGATTCACCTAGCCTAGTCCAATATTTACTACACAATCAAACAACTTATCCAATTGGGCCCGTAGGCCCATTGGGCCCACATGGCACTTTTTGGCCCATCGTGGCCCGAAGTAGCCATCCTACAGCTAGAGTAGCGAGAAATACACAGTTGATTGGAGACTGGAGTTAATCCACGCTCCGAGCACTCTTAGCCGACGCCCAACCCAAACGAGCACGCCATAAAGCGAAAGGGATCTGTCAAGAAAGGTACCTTTACTCTCCTCATGGTTCTCTATATTTAAAGCCAACTTCGGATCCACTCTTATGTTAGCTTCCCGATGTGGGATCCCTCCATCATCAGAGTTTAAATTCAACACCAACTCTTGCCGCCCCCTGTTAGTAAAATAAATGCTCTTTGCTTGACATGGGATTCGAACCCATGCCTCCCCTTAAATGCTCCACACGCTACTTGCCACTAAGCCACAAGGCTTTTTGTGTCACAATTTCTCCAACAATATTCTTAAGGCCTACCTACTACACCTGTGGTTGATTCACCTTAAACCAAAATTTTGCTAGAGTCCGTGTTTGAACCGGGACTTCTCCAACACTTCTCAAAGACACTTAACCACTAAAACAAGCCTTCATTAACGAAATTTTCACGCAATGTGAGAATATTATAAGTCGCCTTCAACCGCTCCCATGCTCAAGGCCCAAAACTTCTAGGCCCAAATTCAGGGTGTTACACTGTTTTCCTATGAGGAGTACAGTTTGTACTTTCGATGATGAGCTTAGATTATTCAATACACCTAGAACATGTGATAGTGAATTAAGTGAATTTAGCTTAGGATTGGTTGCTTGAAAATTAATTTCTAAAAATGAGATGTTCTATACTAAGTTTTTCTTCTCATGTTATAGTAAGTATTTTCTAATGAACTTAGGGACTTTTAAAACTAAATTCAGTCATTTTGCCTTGGAATTACTAAATAAAGGACATCAGGCACTCCAATGCTTAGAATTGTTGAGTAAGTCAGTGTAACAGCCTGCTTTCAGTCAAATCAGAACAGTGGTTTTGGGACCACAAATCTAAAGTAAAAATAATTATTTTATTACTATTTTGGGGTCTACAGTATGATAAAATGATTGTGTGAAAATTTCATTAAGAAATTTTATCGTTTGATTGGTCAATTTGATAAAAAGGACTAAATCGAGTAAAGTGAAAAAGTGATGTTCTATTAGCTGAAGGTGTTATAGAACCTTAAAGAGAAGGTTCTTAAGTAGTAATTAGACCGTTATTAAGTTAGTGGACAATTATAATATTGGTATTGTTGTAATTAGTGGGATTAATTAAGGTTATAATGGTAAAATAATTAATAATGATATAATAACATAAGATTATTATGTTTATCTTCTTCGAAAAAACACCAAATCCAATTTTAACATGAAGAAACCATAGCTAGGGTTCGTCCATGATTGTTTTGCTTGATTGGTAAGATATTTTGTCCCGTTTTTAATGATTTTATGTTTTTGAGATCGTTGTAACTAGGTCTAGCTAGCCCAGGGACTAATTTGCAAAACTGTTAAAGGTTTTAGATGTTGGCATTGATAAATAAACATGTATTTTGAAGTTTCTTGATAGATTATGAATGCTTGTTGATAGATATACAAGTTTTGTTAAGTGATTTTTAGTGAAAAAGCACATTAGGGGTTAAATTGTGAAATATGTAAATTTAGTAGTTAAATTGTGCAATAAATGGAAAATATGGGTTGCTAGTGACTAATGTGTAAATTAGATAGCATGGGTTAGTTTTGAATTTCATTAATTTGTGTTTTTATAAAATAAGGACTAAATTATAGAAGTTGTGAAACATTAGGGGCAAATGTGTAAAAATGCCTTAAAGTGAATCTTGGACTGAATTGAATAGACAGATGATTTAATAAGTTAATTTTGATTACATATAGATCAAGGAAAGCGAAACTTGGATCTAGATCGGGGAAAGAACAAGGTTACGAAATAGTTGACTCGTTTAGCCATTTTTGTATCCGAGGTAAGTTCGTTTGCGATAAATTTCATTATAAATTTATTTTTAAATACTTTGATATTGCTTAAACTGTGAATATGAGGCTTTGGAAAAATTCATCAATGATTCGATGGTAATTCGGCATACAAAATCCCGGTTGAACCTTAGGAATATATTAGGATGCTAAAGACATGTCATTGGGGAACATTGATTTTTCTTCGGGCCATGATATTAGCATTTCGGGTGAGAGTTATACTGATTTGGCTTTGGGACATGAATAACGACTGATTTGGCTTCGATCCATGATATTAGTATTTCATATATAAGCTACCTTGATTTTGCTTCGGGCCATGGTATAGGTGTGCGAAACTCTTAAGTATTCGACTTCTATTCTGAATGGTTGATCAGGTAAACAAAAGATCTGATTGAATATGAGAATGATATGAGATGACACAGGTACGTACGTACATGTATAAGCTTTGGTTCGAAGAAACTTGTGAAGAATGTGATTGATATCATAATTGTGTATATGAAAGGTTTGTTAGCTAATATATGCTAAATGTTCATATATTCAAATTGTTGTATTATAATCTTGAGATTGAATTAAGTTTATTGTATACGAGCTTACTAAGCTTTATTGCTTACTTTGTTTAGTTTCTTGTGTTTTATAGTGTTATCAAGCTAGCTCAGATTTGGAGATCATCGGAGATCGCTTCACACCATTCTCCTATCACTTGGTACCTATGAACTTTGGCATTTTAAGTATATGGCATGTATAGGGACTTTGGTCATGTTGGTTATGTTTCGGTAATGATTTTGGCCATTTGAATTGGCTTGTAAATGTAAATGTTTTGGTTTGTATATATATGCCATGAGTGATGGTTTATTTGGAGTTATTTTGGTACGGTTAAATCATGTATTGATATATGTGTTTATGCTTTGTGATATGAGTTATATGATGATTGTGTGATGTTGATGGCTATAGGCATTATGAGTATCAAATGGTTGAGTTAAAGATAATGGTATGCTTATGAAATTAGGCTTGATATTGCATATTTGAGTTTAGCCATTTTTGATGATTTAAAGAAGTAAAGTTTGGTACAATTGGTAGGGTATGTTTTGGATATTTGTGTATATGTAAAATGGAGTATGGAATGTGCAAGATTTATGTTTGAATTGGCTGGTTTAGATGATTTGATATGCTATGTGTTGGTGATTATTGATGTGGTGTAGGTATATGCAAGTTTGGGTGGCAAAATGACTTGATAAATAGCCAATTTTCGTCTACACGAGCAGAGACACGGGCGTGTGTCTCGGCTGTGTGTGACACATAGTTATGTTACACGACCGTGTGTCCCTTGATGTTGAAATTAAAATCAAGTCAGTATGCTCCACATCGCCTCACACATGGGTGTGTGACTTGGCCGTGTGGCATAAGTCAGTATACCCTACAGGTTTGGCATGGCCTAGCACATGTCCTGACACACAGACTTGTATGGCTATTTTTAGGGCACACGGGCTAGATACTTTTAATTGTGTGTAGAAGGGTTGTGTTTGGTGGTTTGGCAGGTGTAAGATATGAAGGAAGAAATAAAGGAGTGAAGGTTTGTCGGGGCAATAGGTTGGATAGTTTGCCAATATGCCGTGGAAATTCAAGAAGATGACTGTGTAAACATTTAGTGTATACCAGTTGTACTAGAAAAATCTTCCCAAAAAAGAGGAGAAGATATTATGGGATGCTGGAGCTATTCTAGGAAGAAAGAACCTATAAAAAACCCAAGTAGGAAGTCCTAAGTGTGGAGATTCAGAGGCAACAATTGAGGGTAGCGGTTGGGTAGAGACGAAAAAAGGAGACCAAAGGCAGTTCCTCTCAACCATCATAGGACGCTGTGCTGTTGGATTAAGGATTGATTTGGCGACAGTCATCTTCGTAAGTTTTTCCTTTATTTCTTATTATGTTCTTCGTGAATTAATTTGACCAAAACAATGTTGGGTGCTATTTCAAACTTGAAATTTAATCACCGACTGAAATGACGGAAATGTACAAGTGTACACAATCGCAACAAGTAATAAAGTGACAAGTAAATGTCGAGTTATCGTACCCACAGGGACTGTGAAAAGAATTATTTATGAATGCAATTAAAAAAAATTTGGTGTAGAAAAATATTTTGACTTGAAGAGGTGATTAAAAACTAAGATTTTTAACTAAGTAAAATAAATAAAAGGAAAATAAAAGTTCCAATGCATGATTTCAAAAGATGATTTTAATCAAGATGGCATAATTGTGTTAGATTAATTACAATTCTTAACTTACAATTATTAAAATCATGTTCATGTTGTTACAAATAAATTCAAGGCAACTCAGTAATTTGCTAACTTATGAACATACTCACCTACCAAAATCCATTTATCTCTTGACTATATCTCTATGTCAATTCAACCGATTAAACAAATTTTAATAAGCAAATGTGTTAATGCACATACATACTTATGAAATCAAAATAATCTCTTATACATATCTCTATGCCAATTCAAACAATTAATTCAATTTTCATAAGCAAGTCAAAGTTTACGTGAGGTAACAATGTATTTCTACCTTGAAACAATTTAATCACAATAATCTTGCAAGTTATGCAAGGCTAATGTATCGTTAGATATCATTGCTAATTTAACCCTCAGCTACCTTAGATGATTAAACATTCACTAATTAAGTATTGTATCAATTAATTAAAATTTCAATCCATTTAAATAATTAATTCATCAGTTACCTTACAATTGTAATGCAAGAATAACTTAGTGATAGCGTGATATTCGTAACAGGATTTAAAGATTTATAAATGAAACATTCTTGAGACTAACTTATTATCACGATTAAGGCAAGTGTACCTATCGAACAGTAGTATAGTTCAGCAAGACAAGATTGTCGAAACCAAAGGAACTACGAGTACTAGTATTTATAGGTTGAGTAGGCTGCTAAAAATAGCAAAAATCAGTAGCTATAGAGTCCCCCATGGCCGGCCATACATGTGGCAAGTATGAAGGTTTCAAATTTTCTATTTTAAGGTTTGAATGCAAATTCAAGGAGTCTTCAAGGGATATTTTGAAAGCCAAATAATCAGCCAAACAAGCTGATTGGGTCAGCATGTGAGACGGTTTTGGGCTGCCCATGCTCAGTCGGATCGGTTTTCTCGGTTCAGCTCAACTAGGCCTCTTTTCACAATTAATTAACAATAATTATTTAACCCAAAATAAATTGGATTAAAATTAAAATTAATTATGCTATGAATTAATATTCATAATTTGGACCGTCTTCGGCTGAAAAATTAGTTTGCCTCGATGCTTCAAAAATCGCTTCTCGGTTTTGTGCTTCTAGTAGTGTCTGCCAAGCCAATTTTCGCCCTTTGTGCAAACCTGTCGAAAATGATCAAAATTAATAAAAATTTATTATAAAATTAATTAAAATTCAACATGTTAATAATTTAAGTTCAATTTAATTATTTTATAATTATTATATATTTTTCGATAATAATTTTATCGAAACTGGATGAATTTGAGTTAAAAAGGGCATGAAAAAGTGTGTATATTTTCGAGTTTCCACTGACCCATGAGCTAAATCTCATAGGGTTGAGATTACATGACGGAAAATTTTATTGTCTTTAATAGTTGAAGCATAAATTTGACTTAATTTACTGTTTCATTCAATTGTTTTATTTCCTAAATGTATGCGTGTATTGTCTAGACATAGATGAATGTGCAGTATGCCCATAAACTGAATCTAATTTTGAAATGGTTGGATTAGTTGGACCGTAATAAAATGATATGAGCTAGTACTCGACAAATACTTGTAGTAGACTCTAGACATAGAGCAATGATCGTATAGAATGAAGACAAAATAGTGCAGGGTATCGTTACAAGGCCTATAGACACAGGCCAAGTAACTTGAGGCCTTGCTCTCGAAAGAATCATGTAACAACCCATTTTTGATAAAATCAAAACAGTGGTTTCGGGACCACAGATTCGAGTTCGGAAAGAAAAATTATTTTAATGTTATTTTATGACCTATAGTATGATAATAATATTGTGTGAAAATTTCGTAAAGAAATTTTATTGATTACATGTTTAATTTGATAAAGGACCAAATTGCATTAAATGCAAAAGTTGGATTCTAGTAGCTAGAAGGATCAAATAGCTATGGAATTCAAAACTTGACGGCTTTAAATGGTAATTATGTGGTAGCCCTAATTTGACCCTAGTCGAAAAGTGGTTTCGGGGACCACAAAATCGAGTCACAAAATTATTTAAATGCTCTTTTCTATGTTTATTATATGTGAAGTTTCATGTGTGAAACTATCGTGTCTTAGTTTTGTCATTTGAATGTGGAATTATTAAAAAGGACTTATGTGAGAAAATTGAAAATGTGATAGGTTAATTTGTAGTGGCCAAATATAGTATGGTTTAAAATATGGGGACTTGCATGTCAAATACCCCTTCCTTAAGTTAGTGGACGTCAAGGTTAGTGGATGATTGACATTTTATGTCATTTATATTAATTAATTAAATGTTTAATGGATTAATAATATGAAATATGAATTTTTATTAAAAGAAAAGGGTGATAAAAATCAAATTCTTCTTCCATTGTCGTACCTAAAGAAAGAAAAGAAGAAATTGAAGTTAAGGCATTTGGTCACCTTTATGTTGATTAAGGTATGTTTAATGCTCTTTCATTGAAAATCTTTGTATATTTGGAGTGGTCATCAAGTATAGAAGCTAGCTCATGGCAAAATTTTTGTAAATTTTTGTATTTCTTTGATGTTGTTTTTGATGCTTTTGTGTATTGAGGGTTTATAATAGATGAGTTGAGCTTGGTAAAATTGAATAATTGTGGCTTCATTGTTTAATGGCAATTGGCTATTATGGTGAAATGCAAAGTTAATATTTAGTTGCTAGTATTTATATGTGTGTTAGCTGAATTTGAACTTGAATAATGATTTGAGCAAATGTTGAGTATTAAAATGTTAGAAAAAGAATATTTGCCATTTGAGTGATTTGAGAAAAGGATGTTTGAATGTCTAAAGGTTTGGCTTTATGCATTAATGATATGATTTTGAATAATGTAAGCTTAATGGAATGTGAGTTATGTTTATGCATAGGTGAAATTGTATATTCGGCCAACCTAGGTTTCTATGATATTGAAAATGGAAATAATCATGTTAAGTGACGAATGGTAGTTGACTAAGGATTAATATGTATCTTACATATACATATTCGGATGATGATTGTTAGGTGGGAAATAAGTATAGTTATGAGGTTTAAATATGTTAAGATGAATGAATTATGCATTTGGTCTTAAGGGTGTGTACAAAGGAAATGTTAAATTGTTTGTATTTTAAGGTCGAATGTATTTAAGGTTAAAGGATGAATTAATTAATTGTATTTGGGATGAATAGACATAAAAAAAATGCCGAATGTAATATTTGGTCAAGGAATGGTTCAAATTGATGAAAATAGAAAGGTCAAAGATGACCTATAATGTATATGACTTTTGTTTACTATGATCTATATGTGTGAAAGTCGAGTATATATATATATTATATTTTTGAAGTAATGATTGAATAGTCTAATAATGACTAGTTTAAAATTGTTGAATTTAAGCTCAAGAGCATAGAGGGGCAAATTCGGATAAGGGGAAAGCTAAAGTAGTTGAATAGCCGACCCGTAGTTGTTCAGAAATACTCGAGGTAAGTTTTAAGTATTTAAACATAAGTTATTTGTGAATGAATCATGATATGTCACAAGAATTTAGCCATACCTTTAGTAAATATACATATATATACATGCATAAAGCCGAATGGTATGCATGAAAGTGAAATAAGGAAATTGTTATGATCATATTGCCATAAGTTATATTCATGAGATGGAAGATATGTAATGGTAAATTAAGAAGCAATAGAGTGATAGTTATTAAGTGATTATACGTGAATGAAGTCTAAGTGGACTAATGTGATTAGCTTGTGTGAAATGCATAAATATAAGAAGTGCATATGTTATGATTTTGTGAAATTTATATTCGAATTATTATTCGGGCCTATGGCTCAGCAAGCTTTTAGCTGGTGAAATTGTTTCGGGCCATGAGCCTAGCAGGCATAATGCCGGTGAATGAGTTTCGGACTTAATGTCTAGCAGGCCTCGTGCCGGTGATAAGTTCAGGTTTATACCTAGTAGGCTAATTGCCGGTGAAATAATAAAAGTCTATGAATATGAGATTTATGCCATACGGCATCTAGATTCGTTCGATAGATTAAATTGTCCAGGTACGTATAAATTGTTTATGCATATGAGGATAATGTGAATTAAATTACAAAGTGAAACGAGAAGTATATGAAATGTGGTTGTGTATATTTATATTTGACCATTTTGAATTTAGTACATGAAAGTATATGTTATATATGTGATTATGATCATTGAAATTATATGTGAATGCAGTGCTCTAAATTAACTCTATAAAGTCGAATCAAAGAATTACTTCGAGTCATTTAGATGGTGTGATTATGTAATTCAAACTTTGAAGAAATGATAAGTCAATGAAATGGATTTAATGTGGCTATGCATATTCGGCTAATTAGTGTTGCATTTCGAATATGTTATATGTGAATAATGTGCATAAATAAGTTTTGTTGTTTAAAATACTTAAGACTTACTAAGCTTAATTGCTTACTGTGAATGTTTTTGTGTTTGTCCTATTTTATAGATCTTGTTTGAAAGCTACGAGCTCGGGGATTCAAGTCCAAAGTCATCCACACTATCGTCACTGTTTTTGTACTTTTTGATAGTTTGTATTTTGAAAGATGGCATGTATAGGCTTAGCTCTCTTTTGAAACAAGTTATATTTTGAATTTGTAAATATTCTAGCCATGCAAAAATGGCTTGCTTAATTCCTAAACATGAGTATATGGTTCAATAGACTTATGTGTCGATTATTTTGAAATTTATTAGTTATTTTAATTTGGTTAAAATTCGTTCATGGTTGAAAGATCAAAGAAACTATATTTTATGCATGATTGATTATGAATGGCTAGTCTAATCTGTCTTCTGATAGGTAATACCTTGTGAATCTATTCCGGCGACGGATGAGGGTCATAGTGTGTTACAAATTAGACCATTAAAAAAAAGTTAGCAGATATTTTTGATGATTCATCCATGGAAAAATTAAAAAAGAGTAAGAACAAAATTGGAAAGTGATAAAATTAAAAGATGATAAATAATTAAATAGAAATAAAAATTATTTTATATCATCTTCTTCCCCAAATATTCTATGGAAACCCTAGGAAAGAGAAAAAAGTTTTCTTGGCCAAATTAGGTAAGTATTCAAGCCTCATTTTTAGTAATTTTTATATTTTTGAAACTGGGATAGTTTAATCTATCTATTTGGGGAATTAATTTGAAAAGTTATAAAAGTATAAAAGTTATGTCATGGATGAATATGCTGAAATTTTGAAATTTATGGTAGAAAATGAAAGATTGTTGATAGATAAACAACTTTTACAAAGAGAATTTTAATGAAAACATGATTTAGGGACTAAATTGTAAAGTTGTGAAAATTGAAGAAAACATCTAAATTTTATAGAATACATGTGCTGTAAATTTTATATTGAAATTTTGGTTAGGCTTTGGATAAGGAGTAAATTGCATGAATTTCATTTTCTGAGCCTAGGGACAAAATTGTCATTAATTAAAAGTTTAGGGGCAAAATGGTAATTTTGCCTAAGATGTAAATTGGGTTGAATTGAGTTTAAATTGTATTAAATTGATGTTAAATTTACTCGTATAGATCCATATAGATCAAATTCGGAGCTAGAACAAGGAAAAAAGGAAAATGTCGGATTAGTAGATTTTATGTACACGAACATTTGTCGAGGTAAGTTCATGTAACTAAATTAAATATTTATATGCTTGAATTAGATTTTGTGTATGAAATTTATATAAATATCATATATATATATGACATTGAAAACATATCCAATAAAGCCCGATCAATGATAATGTCTGATAAAGGATAAATGATAAAAATGTTACTTTTATGCTTGTAATGAATGTGGAATGTGTTTATTTGAATGATATGGATGTTATAGATGTATGAAAGAATCACATGCCAGGCAATGCTTGAAAATGTTAAATCCCGTTTGAATAAATGAAAATCGATGGATAAATGTAATTTCCTAAAATAAATGAGGTCTTGCATTTGTTGATGACGAGATTTAGCTTGGACGAGTAATCCTATTGACTTCATTATAGATATGATTTAGCCCAGACAGGTAATCTTGATATAATCCCTCTCGAGCATATGTTACATGTAACGCCTCAAAAATCCCAAACTTTTTTTTTGGTTTTGATAAAAGGTGTGCTTAATATTCCTAGTCAAGTGTTATTTATGTGATAATAGGCCTTGGTTAAGTTTTGAGTTCGAACTTTGGGGTGAAGGAAATTATAGTTTAATAATTAAAAGAACCTTGATGGCAAGTAGTTCAGTTTTTAAATTAATGAAGGAGGAATTGGACACAAGGAGCCTTGTGTTGGAGTGGTAAGTAGCGTCACATGTGGGGCTTAGAGGTGGCGTCACATGCATGGCAAGGAGGTTTGGGGTTTGAATCCCTCCTTGCTCAAAAGAAGGATTTATTTTTTCTCAACAAATGACCAGTAGTGGTGTTGGATGTAAACTCTGAAGGGAGTGATCATAGGAGAAATTTAAGGAAAGGATTCAGGAGTTATCAGGGAGAAAAGTTAGGAGATGAGGGTGTAGAGAAGTGGAGTCGAATTGAGAATTTAGGGATAGGTAAATTCGGCTATAGTATATATAGGTGCCGCTTTTGGGGATTCTAGGCTGATGGCAAATTCTCCCTTTCTATTTTATCGAAAACACTTTTCTCTCCAAATATCTAAAGGCTGGAATCCCTTATTCTTTCTCTTTTATTTTGTGCCGATTTCTTCCTTTCCTTTCTCATCAAACTCTTTTCTTTCTTGCTCCTAGTTACTTTCTCTAAAGCCGAATATCTTTTAGCCAAAATCCTATGGTGCCGCCACTTTTTCTTCAATGTTGGCTGATCGATTCTTGTGTAAGTGCTTTACTTTCTTTTAGTTAGTCTTCCTAGTACCGATTTCTTCTTTGCCTCACTCTTTCTAAATCAGTTTGGTAGGGGATTAGTATCGAATCTCAGATTTCAGATCTCTACCGAATTGCTCCTTAGGCGTTTTGGGGTTTTGGGTAAGTATTCCTCTTTTATTGGTTAAGGTTGGTCGAATGGTCATGGATGATTTAAGAGTGACTTAAGATGATTGCAAGTCACTTGTTGTTTAGTTCTTAATGATTAAGATTGATGCAGATTTAAGAAATACTCGTGATTAGTGATCAAGGAAGGGCAGTTAAGACTTGTCGTTCAAGGTAGGGCAAATGTGAGATTTTCGATTTTTGGTGATTGTATTTGATAAGTGTGTGACTAATTGTTGAGTGGCATCGTTTGTAGGTTCGTGGCTAAGGAGATCGTGGCACGTTTTAGTACCAGGTGTGTACATACACAGCACACACAGTAGACCGGCAAATCTCGAAATGCCGAAAAGCCGAAAGTTTGGCTACAATAGTCTTGCGAGTGCGCGAACACTCGTAAGGGGAGAAACCGATAGGTTTTCAGAGGCCCCATGAGCGATTCCATAGACTTGGGTTGTGTATTGGCCAACCGAGCCAGAATAGGCTAAATGGGCCCGATGGGTTGTAGGGCCCATAATAGGCAAAATTGGCAACTTGATACTATGTGATGAAAAATCATATGATTACATGACTATGAATGTGATTGGGCCCGACGGGCCATATGAAAGTGATTGGGCCTGATGGGCCATATGAGTGTGATTGGGCCCGATGGGCCATATGAATGAGATTGGGCCTAAAGGGGCCACATGAATAAGTATGGATTTGTTAGTGTTTAGCAAGGGGTTGTGGACCCAATTTTTGGTAACTACTCAATCAGGCATAAAACTTAAATAATTAATTAATTGTAATCGTAGACGAGTCATAAGGTTAAGGTGTGGCAATGGGTATATGCATGTCTAGGATTGGATCTAGGGAGAGCTTGGTACTTAAGCGGTCTTGATGACTCACCTCCTCTTCTCTGGAATCCTACCTGGTGCATAGTATCTGTTCACTTTAGCCAACGAGGACATGTTAACGGGCCAAGGTAAGTAATAAACCCATAATAAAGAGAAATTACCGAAAATGCCCCTAAGGGAAAAAATGACTAAAATACCCCTATGTGTGGAATGTAAGATTTATGGATGTTACATGTATACCTGCTGCATTCATATGATATTCTGTATAGGTTGCATATGGGTTGGGAATTATGGAACGGAGGAAGTATATGAGGATCGCGTGGTTGCTTGATGACCTTGGATCCACCGATGGCTATGAAGCCCCATATTTGATTAGCAGCTTGCTGCAATGAAGGTAGTACCGCAATGGGGCTACCATTGGAGTGTATCAGATTGGTGGGTCAATATTTATATCCCCACATGGTGTGTATCGAGGGATGGAGATGGTGTGTAGTGATTGGATGGGTGGGATCCGTGCATATTTGATTGCTTTACATGTGTTCTGATATTGAATTGGGCTCAAGCCCAAAAAGACTTGCTATTGCATGCTTTTCTATTTACCAAGGGTTGTACACACTGAGTTTTCGAAAATTCAGCCCCTCTTTTATTTTTCTGCTCCTCAGTAGGTGGTTTGACGGTTGGAGGGACTCCGGGTGGCCAGCTAGCAAGATGACTTGGACCTCTTTTCTTAAGCCTATAATTTCTAGTATTTAAAGTTATTTCAGTCTGGAATGTAATAAGGCCTTTCCTCTGGTTATTATTCAAATTAGGATTATATTTATTATTATTATGCTTTATATTTGCTAGAAGTAGAACATGGTTTTCTTAAAACCATAACTATTTTTAAATACTACGTTTCTGAAACTCATGTAACACCCCTTACCTGTACCCGAGACCGGGATAGGGTACGAGGAATTATAGGACAAACATACAAACATCCAACTAAAATACAGGCTATAAAATTTCATTTTTATTTCGAAAAATTCATTTACATGCACATATCGTAAAACAATGGATCAAGCACACATAATCAATTAGACTTACAATCCAATAATCGGATTTAAACCATATTACATGGCTATATACAATTTAACCATAATAAGCCAATACGTTTGGTTAAATCATACTAACAACTATCATACAGACTAAATATCGATACATGCCACTCACTTGAAAACACTTGAAGTTTATCGACGCTTCACATCAACGTTCTGATACTGTGATGCTACTTCTGACAATCTACAACCCCGAGCCGACCTGCCAATACTAAAAGAAATGGAGAAGGGGGTAAGCTTTACACTTAGTAAGTCCATATGAAATTAATAAGCAATTTACCAATATGTTTCCTTAGGTAAAACAACTATAATTACACTTTTATTCATATTCTGGTCAAGCTGTCTACTCGAGTCATCATCGGTAATTTATTTATAACTCGAGTTACAGGATTCCAAATGATCTGTTAATTTTCCCAAAAACTAGACTCACATGTCTTCTTACCATAAAAATTTCAGAATTTTTGGTTGGGCCAATTAATACAGTTTATTCATTGAAGTCTCCCCTGTTTCGTGGTTCAGAAGCTCTAACCACTCTTCACTAAAATTTAATTATCTTTTGCTACCAAATTCAAATGAGGTTCTCGTTTCTTTATTTTGAAAATAAATTCAATAAGGAATCCAACCATATAAATTATGTTCCTTAACTATTTTTTTACAATTTTTAATGATTTTTACAATTTAGAATAGGGGATCACGAAATCAGTCTGAACCAGTCTTACGAAAATATAAATATCTCAAAATAAAAAATTCCTTTGTTTGCTATGTTTCTTTTATATGAAAATAGATTCAATAAGCTTTAATTTCATATCTCATTCCACTTCTATTTCAACTTCTACCATTTTTGGTGATTTTTAAAATTCACTCCCCTGCTACTGTTTTAGACTGTTTATCCAAAATTTCATTCCTTCACTAAAATTTCTTATTATCAACTTTCAAGATAATACTTATCCATATTCATCTTATCTAAAATTCAATCACATATCTAAATCATAATTCAAAACTCATATATTCATATTCCGGTATTATCCCACATTTTTTTTACGTTAAATTTCATTTAGCAAACTTGTTTCTCCCGGTGAACACTTCGGAAAGTAACAATATCTGGTGGTTTTAGCACATAGCTCCACCTTCTGTAATTAATGCTCAACTTAGTGGTATATGCACATAGCACCACACTATTGGGCTAACATGTAATTGTAGCATACGCACTTAGCGCCACTTTTCAAATTAACATGTATAACCGTGGCAGATCCACTTAGCACCACGTTACATGTTTAACCGTGGTATATCCACTTAGCACCACATTAATGAATCTATATATGTAACCGTGGCATATCCACTTAGCACCACGTTACATGTATCAATATGTGTAATCGTGGTATATCCACTTAGCACCACATTAATGTATAACCGTGGTATATCCACTTAGCACCATGTTTTTCCATTCCAAAGGTTCAACCGAGATTTTCTCATTTAATCTCAATTCATCAACCACAAATCACCGTTTGTGTCCATTAATTGAACAATACTAAAACTTATATCACAAGTCACAAAATAAAATATTAAAACATAATAAAACAATACATTATTTACATATAAACTTACATCTCATATACTATCAAAGCAATAACATTAAAATACACATTGCATTATTAAAAATCATATGAACTTACCTCGTATACGAAAATGACCATTTTTACCATTTAAGTCCACTACTTGGTATTTTCTCGATTTTAGCCCGAATCTTGATTTCCTTCATCTAACATTACAAATATAGATAATTTATTACTCACATTATTCAAATGGGTCCATAAATCATATTTTTACAAATTTGCATTTTGACCCCTAAATTTTTGCATATTTACATTTTTTCCACAAGGTTCAGAAATTAAACTTCATCCTATTTTCTTATGTTTTATGACATGCTGATCATTTTTCCCTTCTATAACAACATCAAATTCTCACTCTAACATGTACTTATGAACATTAGGTATTTTTATCGATTATGTCGTTTTACTCGTTTTCACGTAAAATCGCTTAGGAAAAGTTGTTTATCTAACACCCAACACTCATTTTCTACCATTAGACATTAAAATGCATGCATGTCACATATGGATAAATTTTTAAATATGAACCCTAGCTCAAATTAATGGTAGAGATGGGTAAATCGAGCTACGAGGATTTCAAAAATGCAAAGAACATTAAAAACGGGGCAAAGATGCACTTACAATCAAGCTTGGAAGTTTTACAAGACCTAGCCATGTCTTCCATCTCCATATACGGTTATGGAATGAGAAAAATGAAGAAGATGACATCTTTTTCTTAGTTATTTTGGCTTTATTTTTCAAATTACTAAAATACCCTTAATGAAAAATAAATAAAAACATACCATGCCATGTTCATTTTTGTCCACTAATTACAAAATGGGCTATTTACCATTTAAGGATCTCCAATTTAAAAACCCATTACTCACAAGTACTTAGTACCTTTGTGAACTAGAACACACATTTTGCAACCTTTTACAATTTAGTCCTTTTGACTAAATTGAGTGCCCAAACGTCAAAATTTTCGAACGAAATTTTCACTAAATTATTCCGTGAAATCGTAGACCATAAAAATATAATAAAAATAAAATTTCTTTCGTAGTATTTGTGGTATCGAGACCACTTTTTTGACTAGGCTCAAAATCGGGATGTTACAACTCAATTTTTAAATGACAAGTTTTCATAGATCATCGGTTTTAAATAAAGCTTCCGCAACTGAAAAGAGATTTTACAAAGTAGTTATTATCATACAAGATCGAGATTCGAATAGCAGTTGGGAAAGGGGATTTGGGCTAGATCGGATTTCGGATAGTGCATTGCAATTCATAACTTTTCCTTCCTCTATCTCATAGTAGGGAGTAGAAGGTCGGGGAAAATAACCACTGAAGTGATGCTTTAGGAAGGAGAATGGCTAATGGCTGCTGCTAAGCCTTTCAACTCCCTGCCGCGAACGGTAGCTACGCTACAGCAATTCTCGGACTTCTCAATTTTGTACCAAAGCGAGAATTCGAGCTAAAGCTTTTCCCTCCACTCTACTCTGGTATTAGTTATAAGAGAGAGCCAAATTGCGAAAGCGTAAGAGAGAGTATATTTTGTCCAGCGCTTTCTTCAAGGCTAGAAGAGGGAGCCCGTGGGGATGGCTAATCTAATAAAAAATCTATCTTTCAAAATTGCCAAAACAGCTGGGATTTTACTCTAGGTTTTTATTTTAAAGAAGGGTTTTCATTGAAAATAAAGTTTTCGATAAAACACTTCAATGTGACACGCTTGATCTGGCCATAACGTCCGGGCCGGGTTTGGGGTGTTACATTACAATTAGGATTTAGCCTGGACTGGTAATCCTAATTGAGCTCTTCTGAGCATATGTTACAGAAAGGATTCAACCTGGACTGTAAATCCTAATTAAGCTCTTGTGAGCATATGTTGGAGATAGGATTTAGCCTGGATTGGTAATCCTATTATATGATATGTGGCTCGAGAGTGTGCTTGTTGATTAAGTGCCCTAATGGGTACTCCTAAATATGAATTGATGGATCATGATTCATACACCTTAAGTGTACTACCTGTATATCCATCGATATTTTAGATAAATTGAACGGGAAAATCCTGACATGAGAAGATATGAATAAGAATTGAGTTATTGCACTTATCTGTCTGAAACACGTGAAAATGATTATACTTGACAATTGATATATGGAAACATAAGATGATGATATTTGTACATGGAATTTATTTGATGAATATATTCATCCTTGATTATAGATTTGTACACCTTGAGTGTACTACTACTCGTGTGACTTGAATATTTTTAATGATGTGAATAAAGTTTTAACATGAAATAATCTGAACTCGAGATGAATTATTATGAAAATATACTTGTAATATAAAGATATGATTTATACATGTTATATGAATATGTAATATGAAAAGTATATATATCTGGAAATCTAATTATTATTGAGACGTATATGTTTCTTGATGTTATTATGAATTATATGACTAACAAGGGCAATGAGGATATGTGTAGGGCTTGAGATCAAATTGATTGAATGTGCCTTACATGTTTATCTTGAAATAAAATGAATGGTAAGTTAAATACCATGTTATAAGAACTTACTAAGTATTAGATGCTTACTTAGTTTTATTTCCCTGTTTTATATTAAATCAGAAGCTCGATGGATTGAAGCTTGGTGGAGATCACTTACACTATCCATTAGTTCATTTCGGTATATATGGTGAGTCAATTATGGTTATAATGGCATGTATAGCTTATATTGTCCATATTGACATGTAAATGTAAATGATTATTGTAATCTAGCCATTGGAATGGCTAGTGATGATTATGTTTTGGTATATGCATATATAAAGATTATTTTATGGTGATAACATAAGTGTTTATTATTGATTGATTGAGAGAGTTTAAACAAGTATGCTTATAAAAAGTAAGATTAAAAGCATGAATGCATGTAATAATATATCATGTTAAAATGAATAGAATTAACTTGGTTATGATGCTTGAATTGGTTGGTATATGAATGAAAGTTTTGGTGTAGGTCATTCGCAAAGTTTGGGTGAGAAATAAAGCTAGAAAATGGCTTTATTTTGTCCACATGGGTAAACACACGTGCGTGTGTCTTGATCTTGTGTGACACACGGTCTGGCACATGGGTGTGTGGTTTAGCCGTGTGTCCCCTGCATCTTAAATTTAAGAAACCTAATGCTCAAAATTGAGCACACGGGCAAAGACATGGGTGTGTGTCTCAGCCGTGTGTGCTACACGGCCTAGAACACGGGCGTGTGTCTTGGCCCTGTGAAACCTACACTTAATTTTGAAAAATTTAATTAACCACCCAGTCTAGCACACGGGCATGTAGCTGGCTGTGTGGCACAAGTCAGAGAGCTACATGATTTCAAACACAGCCTGCAGCACGGGCCTGTCCTAGGCTCATATGGGCGTGTCCCTTGGACCACATGGGCGTGTGAGCCTTGCACCTTGGAAAATTTTTGAAATTTCGTAAAAAATTCTTAGATTTTTTTATTTAGTCCTGACTCAATTCTAATGCTCATGTTGGGCCTCGAGGGTCCATCTAAGAGACATTATGAATAATCTCGGGAAATGAATAATAACTATTATGAATTATCTGTAAATGTTCTGAAAACTTTAGTAATGCTTCGTAACCTTGTTCCTGAGATGGATACGGGTTAGGGGTGTTACAAATCAGGTCACTTTAGGTCTCTTCTGAGCAGTAGATTAAGCACGATTTTGTTAAGGCGTTATTAAAAGTAAGGGCAAATTCTTAGTAATCCCAGCCTTCCAATCAACATCATAGACCTTCAATCCGTTGTTGTAGCATCTTTGCCATAACATTCTTTGTTATTTATTTATTCGCTCGCAATTTATTCAAATAATTATTCCCATAATTGCTATTGCATCTTTACTCTTGCTTTGCATTAGCATTTCTCAGTATTAGGCAATATTTATTTCACTCATCTTTATTCTTTTAATTTACCATTGCATACTTAACTCGACTTTGTCATAACATTAATCATCACCATAACTTGACCATTTCTACACCTAATCCGATCCCTATGGAAACGATCTCACTTATCACTTTATTACTTGATTCATCATGTATGCTTGCACAATTTGCATATCATATTCACACGCGATAGTATACGACTTCTGTTGTATGTAGTGTCATTCACAACAGTGGAATCCATGACCCGATACATGGATAAATGATGTCCTCTCATTTGCATACATGATTGATGACAGGTAAACGTGACCACAGGTAGTTCATTTTTGTGATGAATGACTTGATTACTATTTAATAGTAATTGACTTTTCATGAAAGAAGATGTAATGGTTACCATGAGATAAAATAAGATCATATTGGGAGAACGAATTTATTTCAAAGAGATTAATGATATCTTTTGAGGGTAACACAATATGACAAGGTCATTGGGTGAGCATTGATCGAGTTGCTTTTGTAATGGTATACTGTTTGGGAGAGCTCAGTCAAGATATTATAGTGGAATGATTTCTTGACTAAATGAGTTTATAATTAATAGGTAAAAAGCTAGAACTTAATTATAAATGATTTGAACCCTAATTGTATATGTCCAATTGGTCCTTTTGCAAGCTCGTTAAAACTAGAATGAATTGCATGTTGATTCAAATGAACAAAAATTGATAAAAATGGTAAAAATGAAGAAATGAATCTGGCTTTCTCAAAAATGAAAATGACCTAGAAATGAATTTATGGTTTCCAAATTAAGTGAAGTTCAAAAATGGAAATAAATTATTTGGTTATAGTGAATTCGTTGAATATAGAAATATTAAGTATATTTTCTCGAAATTCTTTTACGATAAAATTGTTATGATTTTAATGGAATTAGAATTGGGTTGAGAAAATTATTTAATTGGTAAATTAATTTATTTAAATTAATTTAAGATGTTTATTTTTGGAAGTAGAAAAAAAAATATTGGGTTGGATCGAATTATAAAGTATTGAGTTATTAGTCCAGTAAGTACTTGTGATTGGACCCAAAAGCCCATCATGCTTAAAAAGAAGGATGACAAACCCTAGTTTGTTTAACCAGGGTTTCATCTCTTCTCTCTATAAATAGATGACACCAGAGGGGCTAAATATACAAATTTGAGATATTGTTATTCTGCTCGGAAATAGTGGGAGTTTATTCTCCATGTATAAATTCCATTTTTCAAAATAAAAATTTCGTCAGTTTCTATTGAGAGAAGTTTTGCTTTCACACTAAAGTAAATAAAACTATTTCTGGTTTTGTATTTGATTTGAATTATTCAAGTCCACATTTGAAACATTTCATGGTATGAGAATAGCACAGATGGCCGTTCGATTGAAAGCCATGAATGCCAAGGATTTGTCTAGCCGAAAACACAGGTGAGATTTAGATAAAGGGTTTATTGCTATAAATATCACAAAATTGGCTTGTTTCTCAAAATTTTTATTTTTCGTTGTATAAGATGTGGAATTCTTCATGTGATAAAGTTTGTTAAGATGTGGAATACTTGTAATTGTATGCATGCTTAGGGGATTGTATGCGAATGAATGCCTGCTATTATTTTATTGTTGTTTATGATAAATTAATTTTTCCAAAATTGTGATTCCTAGAAAATTAAATGTAATTATATTAATTTCTTGATCATGTATCACGTAGGTTTAATTTTATTATTTTAAAATAAAATATGTGAGCCAAAAATGGAAATAGGATTTTTGTAACCTAAATTTTTTCGATGGAACCTAGAGAGCCGTGATGCATTTAGATCGATCGCAATGATGCAAACCCGACTCAATCAATTCGGTAGTAGACCAATGGTGGTTTGACAATGATATTCTACAGCCAAGGTTGATGAGGATGGTTCGATGATGACCTGAAGCAACGACGACATGGAAACGGTGGCGGAAAGACAACGACAAAAACTTAAATTATTACCATATCAGAAGTCCGTGGCGGCAAAATAGAAGACCCAAAGTATGCTTTGGGTGGATTTTGTAATTTTATATTTTATAGGATGGAATCATGGAAACTTACGTTGGTTAGGGTCATTTAAAATTTTATGCTTTTATATATGTGATAAGCTTGATGATGTTTATTTGACTGCGAATTTATGTTCATGCGAATGTATGATAAGCATGCTATATAGTTCAGGGAAGAGTGTCACATGTACTTGTCATGCATATATTAATTATTCATGATTGGAATTGGACATTAAAAACCTCGTATGTTTTTAAAACATTGAGCGGGAGAAAGTCCCGAAACAAGACCTACGACCTCCATCAATTGTAACAGCTCGTTTTTAGTAAAATTGGAACACTGGTTTCGGGACCACAAATCTGAAATTAAAATATTTATTTTGATATTATTTTAATGTTTACAGCATGATAGCATGTATGTGTGAAAAATTCGTAAAGAAATTTTATCGTTTAAATGGTTAATTTGATATAAAGGACTAAATCGCGTAAAGTGAAAAATTGAGGTTCTATAAGCTAAAAGGGTTTAATAACTATAAAATTAAATAAAAGGAGGTTTTTATAATGTAAGTGGACATTTTTGTGCATGGTTAAATGAATTTTAATATTTAGTAATAAAGGTTAAAATGGTAAAATAATAATTAATAGCTTAAAATTAAAAGATACAAAATATCCATCATCTTCTTCTTCATTATTTTGAACAAATTTATCAAAAAAGAAGCCATTAGAATAGCTTCAAGGTTTGGCTAGGCTCATCCTCCTGCATGGTATGTGTTTTTGTTCGGTTTTTAATGAATTCTATGTTTTTGAGATTGTTGCTTCGTATTCTTGCTAGCCCATACCCTAGATTCAAAACTGTTAAAGACTTATCATGTTGCCATTGATAAATGCTTGAATAATTTGATGAATTATGATATATTTGGAATGTTTAATGTTAGATTAATAGCTTTTGTAAAGTGATTTTTGATAAAAATGTAAAAAATGAGATTAAATAGAGAAAATGTGAAATCTGGTGGTTAAAAGTGTGAATAAATTAAAAATATGGGTGGCTAGTAGTATGTATTAAATTCGCCTAAGCATGGATTTGTACTAAATTGCATGAATTTGCAATTTTATGTGATAAGGACTAAATTGTAAAAATGTGAAACATTAGGGGCAAATGTGTAAATTTTCAAAATTGTAAATTATAGGCTAAATTGAATAGACTGAATGCTGAATGAGCTAAATTTTGATAATATATAGATCAAAAAAAGCCGAGATTGAGATTAGATCGGGGAAAAGGAAAAGTGGACGAATAGTTGATAATTTCCATCCAAGCAATTCGAGGTAAATTCGTATAATTAGAATCAATTTTTTTTAATACTTGTAAATTATTTGAAATGAAAGTATAATTGAGTAAATGGTATTGCTGAGTTTGAATGCCTAATTGATGAGAATTATTGAATACCGAGTCTCGTTTGAACCGTAGAAAGTCGTAGGATATGAGTGACACGTCACTAAGGTTACTGTTTTGGTTGAGATCCTGCATGTGTTGCGAACTCACCACAGCTCGTAAGAGCTTATTGTTTTTAGCTCGTCGGAGCTTACCGTTTCAGCTCAACAGAGCTTACTATCCATCAGCTCAAGAGGATCTTACTGATCATAGCTCGAAAGAGCAAAAATGATAATGAATTGATGGATTACTGATTTATATACATAATGCATATCATTCGAGTATCCCTCGATATTCTAATAGGTTCAACGGGCAATAATTCTATTATTTGTTATGTGAAAAAGCTATGTGTTTATATGGATGAGTTACTGTTATCGAATGAATTATTTGTTTATGTGATTCAGAGTGAAATGTTACAAGTGATATACATGATATATGAATTTGATATGGTACAATGCATTGAGTATTAAATTGAGATAATGGATGATTAATGCACTTATGTGACTAACTTGTTGATGAATGCTTGTGTTTAGCCATTTTGGTAATTGAATTGAGTATACCTTATTTATTGTCTTGATTACGTATAAATGGTAAGTTTAATTTCAAATTATACGGGGTTACTAAGCTATAAAGCTTACTCTGTTTCTTTTCCATGTTTTATAGAGGTTCGATAGCTCGCTCGATTTGGATAAAGTCAAAGATACGCATAACACTATCTAGTTGCCGATTGGTATCTTTGAACTCATGGATATATGTAAATATGGCACGTATAGGGTAATTTTAAAGATGATAGTTATGGTTACTTGAGCTAGTGATTTTGGTACATGTTGTGGTATAAGATAAAACCATGTGTTTTGGCTTAACCTGGTATAAAATGTGTATGAAATGTTATGGATTAGCTGCCTATTGGGTTATAAAATGTTGCAAATTATGCTTGTTCAGGTATGTAAAAATAGGGTGGCAAATTGGCTTAGTAAAAAGCCTATTTTTATCCACACGGGCAGAGACACGGGTGTGTGTCTTAGTCGTGTGTGACACACAGTTATGTTACACGGCCGTGTGTCCCCTAGAGTTGAAATTAAAATCAAGTTTGTATACTACACACGACCTCACACACAGGTGTGTGACTTGGTCGTGTGGCATAAGTCAGTATACCCTATAGGTTTGACATGGCCTAGTACACAGCCTGACACACGGGCGTGTATGGCCATTTTAGAACACTGCAGTGTGTGTTTGTAACACCCTTACCGTTACCGTCGTCGCCGGAGCAGGATACAAGGTATTACCGAACATAACACATACCATTAAACATAACGAGATATAAATATGTCATCCAATTTGATAGTGCATCGTATAACATATGTCTTGAACAATATTAGCCAACTTTAATGGCTTGTACAAAGTAGCTGGTCGAAATCTTGTAACTAATATTTTAAACCTAGACAAATATGACACGTAACAAAATAATTAAGCTTACTATACATGCCATAATTCAAAACGTTTAGTTCAAATACCTAAAGTATGATAGTGCGGGTAGATCTTCACGATCCTTAACTCTGAGCAAGCGAAGGACACTATAAGACAAAAGAGAGAAACAAAGTAAGCTTATAGCTTAGTAAGTAAGTATGTAAATACTAATTAAAGAATCTAACATGTTTACACAACAATTCAAGTATATCTACTTTAACTTCAATATTCATTCCACTTTGATTAATTTGTCTCTGCTGCGTCATATTCACTAAATAAATCATAACTCGAGTTACAAAACTCAAAATTCAAATCCGTAAAATTTCCTAAATCTAGACTCATAAAGCTTTTTGCTAATTTTTTCTATAATTTTGGTTCAGCCGATTAGTACAGTTTATTAGTTAAAGTTTCCCTGTTACACAGCTCGATTGATCGACCTCTGTTCACTCTGAATTGTGTAACACCCGAACCGAGGCTGTCGCGATTGTCGGACGCGAGGGGTTAACGAGCCAAATCCACATATTGCACCGACCAATTTGACATTTCCAGACAAGCTGGAAATCTGCGTCACTGTCGCCTTAAAAAGCATATCTCGAGTTTCACAACTCAGAAACTGATTCCGTAAATTTTCCCTGAATTTAGACTCATGTATCCATCCCTGGATTTATTTCTAGAATTTTTGGTCGGGCCAATTGGTACAGTTTATTAGTTAAAGTCAACCATGTTACAGGAGTCGACTGCTCTGACCTTTGCGCGTTACAACTTGAATATCTCTCTGTACAGGGTTTTAATACTGGTGCCGTTTGTTTCTAATGAAACTAGACTCAAAATGGAATCTGTATATACAAGGTATGACTTCTAATTCTTTCTGGATAATTTATGGTAAATTTTCAAAGTCGTGACAGGGGACCCAGAAACCGTTCTGGCCCTGTCTCACGAGAACTTTAATATCTCTTAGTATACTGTTCCTATGACCGTTTCGTTACTTTCATATGAAAGTAGATTCATCAAGGTTTGATTTCATACTTCTTTCACTATTTAATACCATCCCTACAAATTGTGGTGATTTTTCACATTCACGTCACTGCAGCTGGCAGCATCTGTTTTTAAGGTAGGTCTTACCTATTTTGTAGTCTCCATGAACCAACTAGTCTTGCCATACATAGGTTCACATATGATCATTTTTAACCATTCCAATGGCTGATCATGTGACCAACACTCCCATTTCCAATCCATAATCACATCATGACACCATATATATATATATACAAACCACAAATGGTCTAAGTTCGTACTTCACTTTTACGAGCCATTTTCGCATGGCCGTACACATATACATCACAACATATTTGAACCAACAAGGGGTAGTCCTATACATGCCATTTCAAAGTTCAACCAAAATTATACCGAAATGGAGCCTTTGATAGTGTGGATGACTTCGACTTCAATGATCCCGAATCCGATCGCTAACGAGCAAAATCTATAAAACAGAGAGCCAAAGCAACGGGGTAAGCATTTTTATGCTTAGTAAGTCTCAAGCAATAAAATCAGCTTTAACTAAAGCATTACATTCACATAGCCAAATGAATCATTCCATTAATTCACATACACATAATCATACTTACTTCACACTTCATCATTATATACTTTCACAAGATATCAACCAACTCAATGGCTGAAAATTCGTTAGTCGATTTAACGAATGTTACTCAAACGTATCGACTTTTCCAATGCACATATAAACATACCTTATCCTTTGGGCTTTTCGAGCGTACTAATTAAATTTATTACAGCAACCAACGCTCACCTTCAGCCCAAGCTTCTTGAATACAACCGGATATAACCACGCACGAATGCCTTGGTCTTAGCCCGGATTTAACGACTTGCACGAATGCCTTGGTCTTAGCCCGGATTTAACAACTTGCACGAATGCCTTGGTCTTAGCCCGGATTTAACGACTTGCCGAATGCCTTGGTCTTAGCCGGATGTAGTCACTAGCACAATTGCCTTGGTCTTAACCGGATATAATTACTAGCATAAATGTCTTGGGACTTAGCCGGATATCATTCAATTACTCATGCACACACCTACATCAATAGTCATTACACATCCATGTTTCATTTTCGTTACTAAGGCTCAAACACAAACATATCACTAGCATAATCACCTTCGGGACTTAGCCCGGGTATCATTCAAATACTCATACACACATATATCAATACTCATTACACATCCATATTTCATTTCACATAATTCGAGTAGGATCATTTCTTGAGGACTTACCTCGGATGTTGTCGAACGGCTTCAACGGCTATTCGATCACTTTTTCCTTCCCTTTATCGGATTTAGCTCCCCTTTGCTCTTGAGCTTAACGAATACAAGTAGAAGTATTCAATATTTCTATCAATAATGTTTACTAGTCAATCACATTCGCATCTAATATCATCTCACTTTATTATAATTTATCATTCAACCTTTGAACCAAAACGCCATTATATGGCCACATATACATACATCCATATATTTAAGCTCAAGAATTTTAACATAACATCAAGTGCTCAAATTACTCATGTGGCCGATTATACATGGTCATAAATACACAAAATCAAAAATAATTTCAAGGTTTTTCACACTATACATGTACTAGGCGAATGTACATGCAAATCTCACAACCTTCTTCAACAAATTTCTTCTTTAAACAAACATATTTATCACTTTCTTCTTAATCAAAATATCATGTGCAAACCTATATACACATATAGGTGCAAGGTCAATTTCAAGGTGTCCATAACCATCCAAAACACAAATTTTAACTAACATGCAAGAAGCATAAACCATGCTCATGAATGCATCATGGCCGAATACATCACAATCATGCCCCTTTCAACTTCGGTCATGGTTAAACAAAAAAAAAAACTCAATGTCTTACTCACGATTGCTACAAGGAAATTTCAAGAGTAGATAATCCATCATTGCATGCATCATTAGCAAGCTTCACATTTAGCATGCAATGGCTTTAACACAATAACAAGCTTGGCCAAATACCATTTCCATGGCATAACAAGGATTTGAACCATGGCTAACATGAACATCAAGTTAGCAACTAAAACATGCATGAATCTCATGATACAACCTCATACATACCTTAATCTTGATGCAAGTTTAGCCAAATCTCCTTCTAGATCTCTTCTAAACCAAAAGATGGTGCAAAAATCCTACCTTCTTCCTTAGTAATTTCGGCCAAAAAGGAAAGAACAAGGATGAACAAATTTTTCTTTTCTTTTCTTCCACTCACGGCACAAGGGGGGAAAAGGATGAGCAATTTTTTTTTTTGATTTTTTTGTTTCTCATCCAACATCATTAGTTTTTTTTATCATTTAACACATCATGCATTAACAAAACATGTTTCAACATGTTTTCTTTGCCCATAAACCATGTCATGGCCGGCCACTAAGCTTCTTTTGGGGAAATTTGACATGCAAATCCTTTATTTTTGCATGCATGATCAACTAGTCATCACACATCTTCCCATCATACTTTCAAAGTTTACTACTAGGTCCTTTCTAGTGAAATTTACCTTTATAACTCTAAATCAAAACATCAAAAATGTCACACATGAATACACACATATTATAGGCATCAAAATAAATTTTAAATTATTTTTATGCCTCGGTTTTGTGGTCCCGAAACCACATTCCGACTAGGGTCAATTTTGGGCTGTCACAACTCTCCCCCACTTAAGAAATTTTCGTCCCCGAAAATCTTACCGGTAAATAGGGTTGGGTATCGCTCTTTCATAGAGTTCTCAGTTTCCCAAGTAGCTTCTTCTATCCCGTGTTTGAGCCATAACACTTTCACTAGCGGAACCCGCTTGTTTCACAACTCTTTCACTTCACGTGCTAGGATACGAATCGGTTCTTCCTCATAACTCATATTGGCTTGAATTTCAACCTCTGATGGACTAATCACGTGCGATGGATCAGATCTATAGCGTCGAAGCATCGAAACATGAAAGACATCGTGAATCTTTTCGAGTTCGAGGGGCAAAATCGACGATATGCCTTTGGACCGACTCGCTTCGGATATCTCATATGGCCCAATGAACCTCGGCTCAACTTGCCTTACTACCGAATCGAGTGTCTTTTCCAAGGTGAAACCTTGAGAAACACTTTATCTCCCACGATGCTCGATGTCTTTACGCTTCAGATCCGCGTCACGACTTCTCGACGATCGGAGGCTATCTTGAGACTTTCACGGATTACTTTCACTTTCATTCAGCATCTCTAATCAAATCCACCCCGAAAATTTTGCTTTCACCGAGCTCAGTCCAAAACAATGGTGTACGGCATTTACGACCGTACAAAGCCTCGTAAGGTGCCATCTTAATACTTGATTGAAAACTATTGTTGTAAGCAAATTCAATCAAAGGCAAATATCGTTCCTATGAACCACTGAACTCGAGGATGCAACATCTTAACATATCCTCAAGTATCTGAATTATCCACTCGGATTGACCATCGGTTTGGGGGTGAAAGGCGGTGCTGAAATGTAGCTTGGTACCCAAAGCTTCTTGCAACTTCTTCCAAAATTGCGAGGTAAATCTCGTATCTCTATCCGACATGATGGAAATAGGCACCCCGTGTAATCTCACAATCTGAGAAACGTACAGTTCAGCTAGTTTGTCCATTGAAAAGTCCATACGTACGGGGACAAAGTGAGCCGACTTAGTCAATCTATCTACAACGACCCAAATCGCATCCTTCTTATTCACTGACAATGGCAGTCCAGATACGAAGTCCATTGTGACTCGATCCCATTTCCACTCGGGTATCGTGATCGGCTGAAGAAATCCTGAAGGCACTTGATGTTCCGCTTTCACTTGTTGACATATTAAACACCTCGAAACAAAGTCGGAGATGTCTCGTTTCATACCATGCCACCAAAATCGACGTTTCAAATCGTTGTACATCTTCAGATTGCCGGGTGGATCGCCATTCGGCTACAATGGGCTTCGAGAATTATCGAAATAAGTTCAATTCTTTGGAACACACAAACGACTTCGAACCTCAAACAATCGTCATCATCAATCGAAACTCCGATTCCTTGTTCGAACACACTCACCCGTTTTGCAACCAACTCATCGTCGACCTTCCGAGCTTTACAAATTTGATGTATCAATAATGGTTTGGCTTTCAATTCACTACTAACACGTTGTCGGATCGAGCGGACAAGTGCACATTCATCGCTTCAGAAGCGAATAATGATTTACAACTCAAGGCATCCGCAACCACATTCGCCTTTCCGGGTGATAGTCAATGACCAGCTCATAATCCTTTAACAACTCGAGCCAACGTCTTTGTCGCAGATTTAAGTCTCTTTGGGTCATCAAATATTTGAGACTTTTCGATCGAATACACATGGCACTTCTCACCAAATAAGTAATGTCGCCATATCTTTAAGGCGAATCGATGGCGACCAATTCGAGATCATGGGTCGGATAATTTTTCTCATGTGGCTTTAATTGCCTCGACGATAGGCCACAACTCGACCTTCTTGCATCAATACACAACCTAACCCAAGTAGGGATGCGTCACTATAAATGACAAACTCTTTGCCCGATTCGGGTTGCACTAGAATTGGGGCTTCATCAAATAAGTTTTCATTGATCGAAACTTTTCGACATTTCTCCGACCATTCGAACCTTACGTCCTTTTGGAGTAAGCCGTCATTGGCGTGGCTATCGTTGAGAAACCTTTACAAATCGTCGGTAATAACCGCCAGCCCCAAAAAGCTCCGAACCTCGGTAATATTTCTCGGAGGCTTCCAGTTAAGTATGGCTGAAATTTTGTTCAGGTCGACTCGAATACCCGATGCAGATATCACATGCCCCAAGAAGCTAACCTCCCTTAACCAGAACTCACAATTGTTGAACTTAGCATATAACTGCTTATCCCGTAAAATTTGCAGCACTAACCTCAGGTGTTCAGCATGTTCGGTCTCATTTCTTGAATAGACCAAGATGTCATCAATGAATACGACTACGAACCGATCCAAATATGGTCTGAAGATCCGATTCATCAAATCCATAAATACTGCAGGGGCATTAGTAAGCCCAAACGGCATCACTAGGAACTCGTAGTGACCATATCTCGTTCTGAAGGCAGTCTTGGGCACGTCCGAATCTCGAATTCACAATTGATAATAGTCCGATCTCAAATCTATTTTCGAGAACACTGAGGCTCCCTTCAGTTGATCGAACAAATCGTCGATCTGTGTAGCGGATATTTGTTCTTTATCGTCGCTTATTAAGTCGACGATAGTCGATGCACAACCTCATGGTTCCATCCTTCTTTTCACAAACAACACCGGCGCACTTAAGGCGAGAAACTCGGCGAGCAAATCCTCTATCCGCCAATTCTTGCAACCGAGCTTTCAACTCCTTTAATTCCGTTGGTGCCATACGATACGGAGCTATCAAAATTGAGTGGTACTAGGTACCAATTCGATGCCAAACTCTATTTCGACAGTGGTAAACCCGCAATTCTTCGTGGAAAACATCCGGTATTCACAAACCATCGCAGCGATTCGGGTTTCTTTTCGACTCCTTGTCATCGAGCACATACGCAAGGTACGCCGCACCCTTTTCTTACATATTTCCGGCCAACATTGCTGATATTACGGTGGCAACCCTTTAAGTCCGTAGACTCAACCCGAATTATCTCGTTATTCGCGCACCTTAAATCGATAGTCTTGCTTTTGCAATTTACAACCGCATCGTGCATGGTCAACCAATCCAAACCAAGAATAACGTTGAATTCATCGAGCGGCAAAAGCATCAAGTCCGCCGGAAAACAAGAACCTCGAATACTAGGGGACTTTTCTTGCACACTTTGTTGACAAGCACGTAATGACCCAAGGGTTTGACACCGAATTACAAACTCATGAGACTCAATAGGCAAAGTCTTCTTTGGATGCTAAGGTTTCACATATATAAGAATGAGTAGAACCAGGTCAATCAAAGCAATCACATCATTATCAAAAAGAGTGAAAGTACGGTAATAACATCCGGTGAGGCGGCATCTTGGCGTCTTGGCGTATGGCATAAGTCCTAGCAGAGCACGAGCCTCAGATCGATGGTAGCATCTATAGATCCTCTCGACCGCCACTAACATTGCCCATATTTCTAGGTGGCCTACTTGACGATGGTAGCACCGGGTTTCCACTTTGACTTACATTTTGTTCGAGCAACCTCGGGCAATCCTTGATAAAGTGGTCACCGATCCACACTTATAGCAGAGCGATCACGGAACCTCACACTCCCCGAATGCCATTTGCCACAATGCGCAGACACTCCGCTCTCTCGGCGATCATTTCCACCATGGCGATCGAAGTGACTCGTGTGGTCACAGGAGGTCGACCGCGATCTCGTCTAGAAAAGCCCGAAGCGCCTCTAGACCGGCTCACATCATCTCGAAATCTCTTCGATGCCTGTTGAAGAGACTTTCCCGAGGACCTTTTTCGGAATTCTCCAGTTCCTACATCAACTTTTTGTTTCTCCTTCCTAAGCTCTTCAGTTTTACAAGCTCGCTCAACAAGTACTACGAACTCTCGTATTTCGAGAATGCCAACGAACATCCTTATATCATCATTCAGCCCATCCTCGAAGCGTTTACACATAATAGCTTCGGACGAAATGCATTCTCGCACGTACCGGCTAAGCCTCACAAATTTTCGTTCGTAGTCGGTAACTGACATAGAGCCTTGCTTAAGATCAAGAAATTCCTTTCGCTTCTGGTCGATGAATCTCTGACTGATATACTTTTTTCGGAACTCGGTTTGAAAGAACTCCCAAGTCACTTGCTCTCTAGGCACCACAGTCGAGTACTCCACCAATAGTAGGCGGAATCGCGTAGCAAGGAGATGGTACACTTTAAGCACTCATCGGTGTACAAGATAGCTCATCGAGCACCGGATAGTGTTGTCCAACCAAAATTCAGCTTGCTCGGCATCGTCGCTATCCGTAGCCTTAAATTCAGTGGCCCCATGTTTACGAATTCTGTCGATCGGGGCTTACTTGACCTTATTTGGTCGATTCACGGAGGTATTGTAGGTCTTGGGGTTACATTAGTCGGGAATGGAGGTTGTGGAGCAGTAGTGTTAGTTCGAATGTATTGGTTGAACCAATCATTCATCACGCTATAAAAGGCTTGCCTAGCCTCATCATTCGGATTCTTGGCCATAGGTTGAGAGTCCCCGGCTGTCCCTTGCGCGGGAGCAGGTGCCACACTCTCCACATCATCAGCTATTGCTCGGTTGGGATCGGATCCATTGCTATAAACAAACACAAATTTGATTGTCGAAATCACCACACTATCAATTTATCACTATATGGCATGTATAGCTAGACCCTAAACATATCACGGTAGTCCTAGAATCGACTAAACCGTAGCTTTGATACCAATAAAATTGTAACACCCGAACCCGAGACCATCGCCGTGTCGGACGCGAGGGGTTGACGAGCTAAATCCTCTTAAAGCACCGACCAATTTGGCATTTCAGACAGGCTGGAAAACTGCGTCCTTGTCGCCTTTAAAAATCATATCTCGAGTTTCAAAACTCGAAACTGATTCCGTAAATTTTCCTGAATTTAGACTCATATATCCTTCCATGGATTTATTTCTAGAATTTTGGTCAGGCCAATTGGTACAGTTTATTAGTTAAAGTCACCCATGTTACAGGGATCGACTGCTCTGACCTTCGCGCGTTACAACTTGAATATCTCTCTGTACAGGGCTTTAATACTGGTGCCGTTTGTTTCTAATGAAACTAGACTCAAAATGTAATCTGCACATATAAGGCATGACTTCTAATTCTTTCTGGATAATTTATAGAAAATTTTTAAAGTCGCGACAGGGGACCCAGAGACGGTTCTGGCCCTGTCTCACAATAACTTTAATATCTCTTAACATGTAACTCCTATGACCGTTTCGTTTCTTCCATATGAAAGTACTCATCAAGGTTCATTTACATAACTTATTCACTATTTAATACCATTCCTACAAACTTTGGTGATTTTTCAAAACCACACCACTGCTGCTGCCAGCATCTGTTTTCAAGGTAACCTTTACCTATTTCATGATTTCCACGATTCAATTGGCCCTTTTTGCATACATAGCACAAGTGTGATCATGATTAACCATTCCAATGGCTAATCTTTTCAAAACCATTCCATACCCCATAATGATCATCATACAAACGATTATAGAATCATACTAACAACGTATATAAGCCATTTTCGCATGGCTATCCAAGCTTACATAAAACCAAAAGGTACATGACCTTCTACAATAGGGTAGTCCTATACATGCCATTTCAAAGTTCAACCAAAATTATACCCAAAATGGAGGCTTTGATAGTGTAGATGACTTCGACTTTAATGATCCCGAATCCGATCGCTAACGAGCAAAATCTATAAAACAGAGAGCCAAAGCAACGGGGTAAGCATTTTTATGCTTAGTAAGTCTCAAGCAATAAAATCAGCTTTAACTAAAGCATTACATTCACATAGCCAAATGAACCATTTCATTAATACACATTCACATAATCATACTTGCTTCACACTTCATCATTGTATACTTTCACAAGATATCAATCAATTCAATAGCTGAAAATTCGTTAGTCGATTGAACGAATGTTACTCAAACACATCGACTTTTCCAATGCACATATAGACATACCTTATCCTTTGGGCTTTTTGAGCGTACTAATCAAATTTATTACAGCAACCAACGCTCACCTTCAGCCCAAGCTTCTTCAGAATACAACCGGATATAACCACATGCACGAATGCCTTCGGGTCTTAGCCCGGATAGAACGACTTGCACAAATGCCTTCGGGTATTAGCCCGGATTTAACAACTTGCACGAATGCCTTCGGGTCTTAGCCCGGATGTGGTCACTAGCACAATGGCCTTCGGGTCTTAACCCGGATATAATTACTAGCATAAATGTCTTCGGGACTTAGCCTGGATATCATTCAATTGCTCATGCACACACATACATCAATAATCATTACACATCCATGTTTCATTTTCGTTACTAAGGCTCAAACACAAACATATCACTTACATAATCGCCTTCGGGACTTAGCCCGGGTATCATTCAAATACTCATACACACATAAATCAATAATCATTACACATCCATATTTCATTTCACATAATTCGAGTAGGGTCATTTCTTGAGGACTTACCTCGGATGTTGTCGAACGGCTTCAACGGCTATTCGATCACTTTTTCCTTCCCTTTATCGAATTTAGCTCCCCTTTGCTCTTGAGCTTAACGAATACATGTAGAAGTATTCAATATTTTTCTCAATAATGTTTACTAGTCAATCACATTCGGCATCTCATATCACCTCACTTTATTATAATTTATCATTCAACCTTTGAACCAAAACGCCATTATATGGCCACATATACATACATCCATATATTTAAGCTCAAGAATTTTAACATAACATCAAGTGCTCAAATTACTCATGTGGCCGATTATACATGGTCATAAATACAGAAAATCAAAAATAATTTCAAGGTTTTTCACCCTATACATGTACTAGGCCGAATGTACATGCAAATTTCACAACATTCTTCAACAAATTTCTTCTTTAAACAAACATATTTATCACTTTCTTCATCACCAAAATATCATGTGCAAACATATATACACATATAGGTGCAAGGCAATTTCAAGGTGTCCATAACCATCCAAAGCACAAATTTTAACTAACATGCAAGAAGCATAAACCATGCTCATGAATGCTTCATGGCCGAATACATCACAATCATGCCCCTTTCAACTTCGGTCATGGTTAAACAAAAGAAAACTCAATGTCTTACTCAAGATTGCTACAAAGAAATTTCAAGAGTAGACAATCCATCATTGCATGCATCATTAGCAAGCTTCACATTTAGCATGCAATGGCTTTAACACAATAACAACTTTGGCCAAATACCATTCCCATGGCATAACAAGGATTTGAACCATGGCTAACATGAACATCATGTTAGCAACTAAAACATGCATGAATCTCATAACACAACCTCATACATACCTTAATCTTGATGCAAGTTTAGCCAAATCTCCTTCTAGATCTCTTCTAAACAAAGAAAATGAAGCAAAAATCTCTTCTTCCTCTTAGAATTTTAGGCCAAAAGAAGGAGAGAACAAGGATGAACAATTTTTTTTGTTTTTCTTTCACTTGCTGGCAATGGGGATTGCTACACTCTCACACACATTTTTTTTATTTCTCTTCCCTCATCTAATTATTTTATCACTTAATACATCATGCATTAACAAAACATGTCATAACATGTTTTCTTTGCCCATAATTCCTTGCCATGGCCGGCCACCACCTATAAAAAGGGGAATTTGACATGCAAGTCCATTGTTTTGCATGCATGCTTTAATTAGTCATCACACAATTCCCTATCGTACTTTCAAAGTTCACTACTAAGTCCTTTCTAGTGAAATTCACCTTAATAACACTAAATCAATCACAAAAAAAAAATGTCACACATGAGCACACACATATTATAGGCATCAAAATAAATTTTAAATTATTTTTATGCCTCGGTTTTGTGGTCCTGAAACCACATTCTGACTAGGGTCAATTTTGGGCTGTCACACAATCCATCATTGCATGCATCATTAGCAAGCTTCACATTTAGCATGCAATGGCTTTAACACAATAACAAGCTTGGCCAAATACCATTTCCATGGCATAACAAGGATTTGAACCATGGCTAACATGAACATCAAGTTAGCAACTAAAACATGCATGAATCTCATGATACAACCTCATACATACCTTAATCTTGATGCAAGTTTAGCCAAATCTCCTTCTAGATCTCTTCTAAACCAAAAGATGGTGCAAAAATCCTACCTTCTTCCTTAGTAATTTCGGCCAAAAGGAAAGAACAAGGATGAACAAATTTTCTTTTCTTTTCTTTCACTCACGGCACAAGGGGGAAAAGGATGAGTAATTTTTTTGATTTTTTGTTTCTCATCCAACATCATTAGTTTTTTTATCATTTAACACATCATGCATTAACAAAACATGTTTCAACATGTTTTCTTTGCCCATAAACCATGTCATGGCGGCCACTAAGCTTCTTTTGGGGAAATTTGACATGCAAATCCTTTATTTTTGCATGCATGATCAACTAGTCATCACACATCTTCCCATCATACTTTCAAAGTTTACTACTAGGTCCTTTCTAGTGAAATTTACCTTTATAACTCTAAATCGAAACATCAAAAATGTCACACATGAATACACACATATTATAGGCATCAAAATAAATTTTAAATTATTTTTATGCCTCGATTTTGTGGTCCCGAAACCACATTCCGACTAGGGTCAATTTTGGGCTGTCACAAATTGAATTTCTCTCAGTACACAATTCAAACAACCCTGATGTCTGTTTCATTTAAAACTAGTCTCAATAAGGAATTTAGGCATGTAAACAATATTTCTTAATTTGCTTTTTACAATTTTTAATGATTTTTCAAAGTTGGAACAGGGGATCACGTATTCATCCTGAGCAAGTCACATACAATTGTAAATATCTCAAAATATAGAATTCCTTTGCTTGCTCTGTTTCTTTTATATGAAAGTAGACTCATTAAACTTTAATTTCACATCTCATTCAACCTCCAATTATATTCCTCCTATTTTTGGTGATTTTTCAAAATCACGTCCATCGCTACCATCTAAAAACAGTTTTAATGCTAATTTCACTCTTTCACACATTCTTTATGCTAACCTCATTTTATCTTATATATGTATATATCACAAATAATTTTCACCACATTTCATTCACCATAAGTGTAGGTCCAAACCACAATATCACCACAAAACCATCCCGTTGAACAATTCGGATCAATCCTCGATATTTAATGGTTTCAAAGACACACACCCCACCATCATACTTCGTTTAGTTCGGCTCTCTTGTACACATGGTGAACACTTAGTACCACTCATGCGACCTAACCGATTTGTCTCGTAGCTCTCTTGTCTACATGGTGTCCTTCACTTGGAATCACGCATGCGACCTAGCTACATTTATCTTTCACGTAGCTCTCTTGTCTACATGGGATACATCTCGTATCACACATGTGACCTAGCTACTACTGAGGTGTCTCGTAGCTTTCTTGTACACATGATGTGCACTCAAGCATCATACATGTGACCTAGCTACGCTCCTCTATTTCATTCGATCTCTCCGAATGTTCAACCGGATCTCCTCTCTATATTTATTTCCATTCTTCCAATAGTCGATTTATATTTTAACATCAGCTAGTATATTTATATAATAGGCTGAAATATAAGAATGTACATGAAATTATTGTAATATTTACATACAAACTTACCTTGGTGCAAAATGTGGAAATTTTGCAATTTAGTCCAAAACTTTTCCTTCCCCGTTCGAGATCAATTCGCGTCTTTCTTGATCTATAATAACACATTTAGCTCATTTAATACTCATACTATTTATTTCAATCCAAAAATCACATCATGGAAAAATTACATTTTGCCCCTAACTTTACAAAATTACAATTTTGCCCTATGCTCGGAATTTAATTTCAGCCCTTATTCTTATATTTTATGATATGCTGAACATTTTCTCTTCTACAACAACATCAAATTCTCACTCTATCATATAGTTATGAACAATAGGTATTTTTCCGATTATCTTGCTTTTACTCGTTTTCACTTAAAACCGAGTAGCACAAGTTATTTAACATAATTTAAAACCTCATATTCTATCATAAAACATCAAAATACACAAATTTCACCTATGGGTATTTTTCCAAATATGAACCCTAGGTTAAATTATTACTAGCATAAGCTTAATCGAGCTTAGGATTCCAAAAGCGTAAAGAACATTAAAAGCGGGGCTTGGAATCACTTACTATGGAGCTTGAAAATTGAAGAAACCCTAGCTATGGAGAGAGGAGAATTCGGCAGCAACTAAGGAGGATGATGATCAATTTTGTGTTATTTTTCCCATTTTATTTCATTTAATATCCAAATGACCAAAATGCCCTCCTTACTAAACTTTCAAAATTCCTTCCATGTCCTAATTTTGTCCATGAACTTAAAATTGGTCAAATTGCTATTTAAGACCTCCTAATTAATATTCCAAAACAATTTCATACTAAAAACTTCCGGGATGCAAATTTTGCAACTTATTCGATTTAGTCCCTACTTTCAATTTAAGCACTTTAGGTATAGAATTTCATCACGAAATTTTCACACAATCATGCAATCATATCATAAACCCCAAAATAATTATAAAACAATTATTTCTATCTCGAATTTGTGGTCACAAAACCACTATTCTGATTAGGCCCTAATTCGGGTTGTCACAGTGTTGGCCGTGTAACCCAAGTTAGAGTGTTATATGGGGTCGGACATGGGTTGGGACAAGACTATGTGCTTCCATTTCGAATGTCCACAAGACCTGTGACACGAGTGTGTCTAGTCTCACACGGCCTGGCGACATGGGCGTGTATCCCCTATTTTGAGAAAAATTTTCAAATTTTTGTGAAAGTTTCTTGAGTTACCAGTTTAGTCCCGAATCACTCCCAAAGCATGTTTAAGGCGTCGTAGGCTCGTATAAAGGACATGTAACATCCTGAAATAGGGCCTAAATGGAATAATGGTTGCGAAACCATGAATCTGAGATAGAAAAGTTTAGTGCAATTAATTTTATGATTTACCGAGTGATTAGATGCATGTGTTAGAATACCGATAAGAAATTTCAGTGATTGCATGTCTGATTTGCATATTAGGGCTTAATTGCAAAAGTTGATAAATATGAGTTCTAAATGCTAAGGGATTAATTTGAAGTGCATAATTGAAGTAGAGGTCATTAAATGGTAATTATACCATTATATTTTGATGGAAAAAAATGGATATACATAGGTAGAAATAACTAAAAATTTTAATGAAGGGCATTTTAGTAAAGTGTCAAATAAAAGAATTAAAAAGGAAAAAAGATGGAAAAAATGTGCTTATCTTCTTCCTTAGGTCGAATGTCAAGGGTTCTCCATATCTAGGGTTTGTTTCAAGCTTCCAAGCTCCATAGTAAGTGATTTCAAGCCCTGTTTTTAATATTCTTTACGTTTTTTGAGTTTCGGTAACTTGATTAAACTTATTCTAGCAATAATTTAACCTAGGGTTTATATTTTCAAAAATACCCATAGGTGAAATGTGTTTATTTTGATGTTTTATGGTAGAATATGAAGCTTGAAATTGTGTTAAACAACTTTTTCTAAGCGATTTTACGTGAAAACGAGTAAAACGACATAATCGGTAAAAATACCTAATGTTCATAAGTACATGTTAGAGTGAGAATTTGATGTTGTCATGCAAGGGAAAAATGATCCGCATTTCATAAAACATAAGAAAATAGGATGAAGTTTAATTTCCGAGCCTTGGGGAGAAAATGTAAATATGTAAAAGTTTAAGGGCAAAAGTGTAATTTTGACAAAGTTTGAGTCAAGAAATTTTTTAATAAATGTGAGTTTAAATAAGTTAAATTTGTTATTATAGATCAAGAAGAATGAAATTTGGAATTAGACCGAGGAAAGAAAAAGATAGTGGACTAAATCGATATGATCGTATTTTGTTTCGAGGTAAGTTTGCGGTAAATAAATACAATGTTTTATTATTTGTAATTAATGATGTTATTTTTCAGCATCTATATATTTATTTTGTAAATTTATTCCTTGATGATTCAAGTAAGAATTGACAGAGAAATGATACTTAAAAGTCCCGGTTGAACCTTAGGAATGTGTAGGATACAAATGTCATGACATTAGGATTTAAGGATACCAAGTAAGACCATGCCAAGGCATGGCATTGGTAAGTTTTACAAGGCAAGGAAATCATGTAAGACCATGTCAAGACATGGCATTGATAAGTAGTATAAGGCAAAGGTCCCATGTAAGACCATGCCAAGGCATGGCATTAGTGAGTTCATAAAGCAAGGATACCATGTAAGGCCATGTCGAGACATGGCAATGGTAAGTTTCAAAAGGATACCACGTAAGACCATGGCAAGTCATGGAAATGGTAAGGTGCCCGTATATCCTTAGTATTCCAAGTGGTTCAACGGGAAAATTTAAAGAGAATATCAAGGTAAGGTAAGGTAAGACGAGTTATACTAAAAATGTAAGACAAGTTCATGCTAGAAGAGCAAAGGTAAGTATATAATGTTCATGTATGCTTGATAAGGAAAAAGGTAAGTAAAATGTATTAATAAATTTGATTAAGTAAGTAAGTATTTAAGTAAGTGAGTAAGTGAAGAAGTTTAAAATATGTCTATGACAATTAATGGAGTTGCATTAAGTAGTATCATGCCAAGTAATAAGATAATTCTTATGAATGTTGTTATTTATTTGCATGCAAACTTACTAAGCTTAATGCTTACCCCTTTTAATTTGCTTCTTTTTATAGTTTTGTCAAGCTAACTCAGGGATCGTAAAGTACGTCGGAGGTCTGAGCACACCATCACAAGGATTATTTTGGTATAGCTAGACGTTTTATTTTTTGTATGGCACATATAGCATCGTAGCCATTTTGTGTGTAGGATCTTATGATATGGATAATGAATGGTATGTAAATGCTTGATAATGATTAGCTATTGGAATGACTAATCAAGGACATGTTTGGTGTTATGTATGCCTAAATGCTAGTTATTCCATGGAAATCATGAAAAAGGTGAAATTAGCTTTAAAAGGTGAAATGCTAGTTTTAGAGAAAATTTACGGATTTGAATTTCAAGTTTCGTAACTCGAGTTATGATTTATTTTGTGACTATGATGCAAATGGACAGCTTATTTATGAAAGATGAAATAAATTGTTTTGATTTGTTTAAGTGATCGAAAATTTTTTATTGATTCTGGTTTGTTCCTGAACCATTTAAATTACATGTTTTAGGGTCTCAATGACCCTTTTTAAGGACATATTGAATGAATGAAACTAAATTAATTTTAAAAGCAAATTTTTATGCCCCGAATTAGTAAGCTAAGTTCGATAACGCCTCGTGCTCGACTCCGGCGATGGTTTCGGGTAAGGGGTGTTACAGGATAAATTGATTGAGATTGAGAGATGAATGCTTGAATTGAGAAAATGTATACAAAATGGATGTGTAATTGTTTTGTAAGTTCGATAATGCTCTGTAACCCTATTTTAGCGTTGAATACGGTGAGGGGTGTTACATTTATTGGTATCAGAGCTACAATTTAGTCTATTCTAAGACTAACGTAGCACGTGTGAGAGTCTAGCTATACATGCCATAAATATATAACCTGTGATAGCGTGATGAATCCTGACATTATAAACTATGTAACACCCCTAACCCGTATCTGTTCCCAGACTAGGGTTAAAGGCGTTACCGGACAATCGAAAACATTTTAACTAACAATTCAATAACATCATCCATAACATAATCAAACATCATTATAAAGTCCTTTATACAGGTCATCGAGACCTTAATCATGCTATAGAAAGGGGTCGGGCCTAAACCGAGCTCATACAAATTCTTTTGAAAACTAAACATTTTTCAAAGTTACAGAGGTCACACACCCATGCGTGTCTTGTGACCTACAAGCATAAAACCAAACACATTTGCATTATAATTTCAGCAAATTTCAAACCCAAATCATGCATCTACCATGCCATTTCATTTTCAACAATTTCCACACTTGTAACACATATCAAAACATATCATTCTATAAGCCAAATACATACCAAAACTTATGATTTATAACCTTAATATCTATCATTCAATCTCTTGCATGATCTTACTTTTTCTTCAAAATAAGTACAATTCAAAAACTTACCAATTTGACCAATTTCTTTGGCCATTCAAAACACATCATATTAATCATATTGCATCATTATTTCATACTAAGATCTCATTCATTTACACAACCATAATCAAGCCAAATCACATGGATAGATATAGACATCACAAAACATATACACATACTTCTAGCCTTGTTTTTCCCCTAATCTAAATCTGAATTTCGCTTTTCTTGTTCTAACTATAATCAAAATTAACTTCTTTAATTATCAGTGTATTCAATTTAATACAAAATACACACTAAGGCAACTTTTCACTTTTTCCCTTAATATTTCAATTTCTTTACAATTTAGTCCTTATCTCATAAAAATAAAAATTCATGCAATTAAGTCCTTACCCATGCTAGTCGAATTTCTCTTATTACTATAGTAGGCTATAACACCACTTTTTCACTTTATGCGATTTAGTCATTTTTATCAAATTAAGCACTCAAACAATAAAATTTCATAACAAAATTTTCACACAAGAATCCTATTATACTTTAAACCTTAAAATAATAATAAAATAATTATTTTAGCCTCAAATTTTTGGTCCCGAAACTACTATTTCAATTTGACTAAAAATGGGCTGCTACATTCCCATGTAGCTTCTTCGACACTGTGACGTTGCTAGAGAACCTTAACTAATGCCATGCTTTTATTTCTCAACTCTTTAATCTCTTGAGCTAGAATTCTGATTGGTTTTTCGCTATACGTCATATCAGGATGAATTTCAATCTATTTTAGAGAAATTACATGTGACGAATCTTATCTATATCAGTGCAACATCAACACATTAAATACATTGTGAATCTTTTCTAACTCTGATGGTAAAGCTAGTCGATATGCCACTGGAGCTATTCTTTCAGTAACTCATAGGCCCGATAATTCGTGAACTTAATTTTCCTATGTGACCAAAAAGAAGAATCTTCTTACACAGAGATACTTTCAAAAATACTTTGTTGTCAATCTAAAGTTGCTTTCAAAATGTCATGAATTACTTTCACATTCTCTTTAGTCTCTCTAACCAAATCAACCCCGTGAATCTTTTTCTCACTAAGCTCGGTCCAATACAATAGAGTTCGGCATTTGCAACCATACAATGCTTCATACGATGCCATCTTTATGCTCTATTTAAAACTATTGTTATACGCAAATTCAACTAACGGTAAATATTTCTCCCAGTTGCCTTCAAACTCTAAAACACAGCAATGAAGCATATCTTCGAGAATTTGAATTAGTCTCTCAGACTGATTGTCGGTTAATGTACGAAAGTGCAACCACTTACCCAAAGCTTCTTGCAATTTCTTCCAAAATCGTGATGTGAACCTCGGATCTCTATCTAAAATAATAGAAACTGGCACCTCGTGCAATCTAACGATCTCAGAGATATACAACTCAGCTAATCTATCAAGTGAAAAGTCTGTACATACCGGAATGAAATATGCCAATTTCATCAAATGATCAACAATAACCCAGATAGAATATTTCTTTTCCAGAGATAGGGGTAATCCCGATATGAAATCCATTGTAACTCTATCCCTTTTCCACTCTGGTATCATCACTGGTTATAGTAGTCGCGAAGGAACTTAATGTTCGGCTTTAACTTGTTGACAAACTAAGCATTTCGACACAAACTCTAAAATGTCTCATTTCATGCTCAACCACTAGCAAAATTGTCTCAAATCATTGTACATTTTAGTACTCCCTGGATGAACAGATAAACATCCACTGTGTGCTTTGTGTAGAATTTTTTGAAAAATCTCGAAATTCTTTCGTACACATATTCTATCTCGGAACATCAAACAATCATCGGATTCGATTTGATAGTCTGAATCAATAGTGTTCTCGCATTGCACTCTTTTAGGTTACAGTTCATTATCACATTTCTTATCTTTACAAATTTGCTGAAGAAATAAATGTTTAGCTTTTAACTCAGCTAAAATCGAACCATCATAAGTTAAGCTTAATTGTATGTTCATCGCCCATAAAGCAAACAAAGATTTTCTACTCAGAGCATCCGTGACTACATTTCCTGTATTTCTAAATGGCCTCCCTCTAGCAGTTGTGTTACTCGATCTTGCATTCTGATATCTATCTTTCTCGAGCAACTCAAGATAATCCCGAATGAAGTGATCTTGCGAGCCACATTTAACACAACCTTTATTATTCATCCAGCAGTCTCTAAAATGTTGCCTTCCATACTATTGACACTCGGGTTTATTATTTCTCACACTACCAACACTTGATACTGAAGTAGCTTGAGCATTAGAACATGAGTATTACTTCCCATGATCTCTATTTGGATATCTCACTGAAGCATTCGAATGACTATACGAATCTTGTGATTTTTTTGACGAAGAGTGATAGGGTTTACTCATCGACCTCTTTCTTGAATCTCTAGCCTCAAAATTAGCTTTTATCTTTTCTTTGCCAAGTTCCTCAGCTTTGCAAGCTCTGTCGACTAACACAAGAAATTCTTTCAATTCTAAAATCCCGATCAGAAGTCTAATGTCTTTGTTCAACCTGTCTTCAAATCTCTTATACATAATTGCCTCTGTGGAAACACATTCTCGAGCATATTTACTGAGTATCACAAACTCTCTCTCATATTAGGTCACATACATTCAACCCTGTTTCAACTCCAAAAACTCTTTTTTCTTTTGATCAATAAACCACTGGCTGATGTATTTCTTTCTGAACTCGGCTTGAAAGTATTCCCACGTGACCTGTTCTCTAGGCACAACAGATTTCAAAATGTTCCATCACTGATATCTAGTGTCTCTCAGAAGTGATATGGTGTATTTTACACATTCAACTGGCATGCACGATAGTTCATCAAATACTCTGATTGTATTCTCAAGCCAGAACTTGGCTCTCTCAAGATCATTATTGACTGTAGCTCTAAACTCTTCAGCCCCATACTTTTAGATTTTATCAACAGGAATGATAGCTTAATTTCATTTAAGTTAGATGATTGCTTTGATTAACTAATAATTATTTGATTCATGCTTATAATATTTGTGTCTCAATCGATCATGTTTTCAATTAAAATCAAGTCTATATTTCATTCGTACGTGATTGAAATGCACCTGAATTAGCTGAGCGATCCTAACTAGACGATGGCTAATGGACACATAATTGAAATGCGCATGCTCAATTTAGATCCTAAAAGGATTAAATTGCAGGTTACATAACAACCCTAACCAGGTTCTATTATCTGCATAGTTTTTAGATTTGTGTGATTAAACTGTTTCAAACCTAACACGTCCAAGTTACCTCGCACGAATACTAAAAAAACCTTAGTAAATAAGGATCAGTAAAATGCTTATTTACTTAGTAAAGGATTTTGAAAGGACCTAATGTGGTTTCCAAACTCATGAAAGATTGAGTTGCCATTGAATGTTTTTCTGAATATTAATAAGCATGTTGATAATAATTTGAGTTTAATTAAAGTAATTATCCTAGCTTATTTATGTTATAATTGTTGCTTATTGTGTTAATTCTGCTAAAATCTATTTCATTCATATAGTTTGCATACTTAGGATAAATTACATTAGGGATCATTGCATTTAGTTTCATATACTTATTTTTCATCACTTCTCAATTATTTTGTTTTTATTTATCAAATTGTTAATATAATTTTACAAATTAAGTGACTTAGTACAAATACAATCCCTGTGGAGACGATAACTCGATACTTACTTATTACTTGATAACGACTGTGTACACTTGTACAAACCCGAACGTTACAAGTTTTTGGCACTGTTGCCGAGGATTGTCAACTGTTGCCATAGTCATTCTTTGTGAAATTATTTATTTTCAATTTGGCTATTTCTAACAGTACTAACTTATTCTTTTTAATTTTTTTTATTTTCTTTTCAGGTCTTTATGAGCATAGATCGGATTACCGATTTACTTCCAGTAGACCCTGAAATTGAGTGAACTTTCAGACAAAGAAGACGTGAACGAATAGCTCAAAGACAAGTTGAGATGGAACTCAGAAATCAAAATCAAGTCCAAGGTAATAAAGCCAATCATGTACAAAATCCCATCCTCATTGCTGATGATAGGGATCGATGAATCAGACAATATGCTGTACCGCTTTTTAATGAGTTAAATCCAAGAATTAGAAGGGCAGATATTGAGGCAACCCAATTCAAATTGAAGCCAGTGATGTTTCAAATGCTAGAAACAGTGGGCCAATTTAGTGGTATGCCCCCGGAAGATCCATATCTCCACCTTTGATTGTTTATAGAGGTGAGTGATTCATTCAAGATAGCAGGTGTGACTGAAGACGCATTGAGGTTGAAGTTGTTTCCGTACTCGTTGCGAGATCAAGCATGAGCATGGCTCAATTCATTACCACCAAGTTTCATATCTACATGGTAAGAATTAGCAGAGAGATTTTTGGTTAAGTATTTCCTACCTAGCAAGAATGCTTGGTTGAAGAATGAGATCACAACTTTCCAAAAATTGGATGACGAGTCTTTGTATGAGGCTTGAGAGTGATTCAAGGAGTTACTTCGTAAGTGTCCTCATCATGGGATTCCTCATTTTATCCAGTTGGAGAAATTCTATAATAGTCTCAATGAACATACAAGATTGATGGTAGATGCTTCTGCGAATGTTGCAATTTTGTCTAAGTCTTATAATGAGGCTTATGAGATCATCGAGAGGATCGTCAGCAACAACTATCAATGGCCAAAAAATCTAACAGCTTCAAGAAAATGTATAGCTGGAGTTCATGAAGTTGATGCTCTCACTTCGTTATCAGCTCAGGTATCATCTATTTTCTCTATGTTAAAACAGTTACCGCTAATAGTGTTAATAATTTTACAACTCAGCCACTAAGTCCGTTTGAAGTAGTTTCCTGTGTGTACTGTGGGAAAGGTAATTCTTTTGAGAATTGCCCATTGAATCCCAAGTCAGTGTACTATATGGGAACCAAAATCAAAATAGGAGTGGACAAGGACCCCAATCCAACTTTCATAATCCTTTATGGCGTAATCACCCCAACTTTTCTTGAAGTAACCAAGGAAATGGACCAAACAACAACTCTATGCAGCATAGACTCAACCCATCTCAAGGGTTTAATCGCAAGTTCCAAAACCACCTCAAGCTGAGGCATCGAACAATTTGGAGAACTTGCTAAAAGTGTACATGGCAAAGAATGATGCTTTGATCCAAAGCCAAGCAACAACACTAAAAAATTTGGAAAACCAAATGGGCCAGTTAGCTACTGAGCTTCGTAATAGACCACAATGAACCTTGCCGAGCATTACTGAGAATCCAAGAAATTTGGGTAAAGAATATATCAAGGTAGTGGCATTGTGAAGTGGTGAAATTCTGGAACCCCGATTGATTGAGGTCGAAGATAAGCCCGTTAAGAAGAATCAACCAGCTGCTGAAATTCCTACACCAAAGGAATCAGAATCTGTAAAGACTGACAAGGTAAGCCCTAACTTAGTGAATTCAGATACTTTAACATCTTCTTTGGATGCAAACTTACTTACTCAGAAGAGTTGTCCGGTTCAACCGAAAGTTCCATCACCTCCATATCTGCAAAGATTGTAGCAACACAAGAAGAAATAGAAGGTACAATTCAAAAAGTTTTTAGATGTTCTGAATCAATTACACATCAATATTCCATTGGTGGAGGCTTTAGAAAAAATGCTGAATTATGTGAAGTTTATGAAGGATGTACTATCCAAGAAGAAATGACTGAGTGAGTATGAGACTGTCGCCTTAACAAAGGAGTGCAGTGCATTCCTGCAGAACAAGCTGCCACCAAAATTGAAGGATCTAGGAAGCTTTACGATACCCTGTAACATTGGTGAATCTTACTATGATAAAGCTTTGTGTGGCTTAGGAGCAAGTATCAACTTGATTCCTAAGTCTATTTTCAAGATGCTAGGGATAGGAGAAGTAAGACCTACAACTGTGACACTCTAGCTAGCAGATCGATCTTTAGCATACCCCAAAGGAAAGATCGAGGATATTTTGGTAAGAGTCGATAAATTTATTTCTCCTACTGATTTCATTATTCTAGATTTTAAGCAGATAAAGAAGTGCCAATTATCCTTGGGAGACCTTTCCTAGCCACGGAAAGAACGTTAATTGATGTGCAAAAAGGCTAACTCACCAAGCGAGTTCAAGACGATCAGGTAACTTTTAACATTCTTAAAGTGACGAAATTTCCTGATCTAACATAAGAGTGTTCAGTTATGGAAAAGATAGAAACCTTGATTTCTATGGAAAGCAATTTTGAAGAAGACCCATTGGAGAAAGCCTTAGCGTTTGACCCTTTAGAGGATGAAGAAAGTGAAGAAAACATGGTTCTGGTGGAAGCCAATCAGAGAAATTTTATTCAATCCACATGGTTTGAACCATTGGATTTGGAAGCCAGAGAATTTGTGCAACCCAAATTGTCAATCGAAAAACCACCTACACTCGAACTAAAAGTACTTCCTTCCCATTTGAAATACATTTATTTAGGTGATTGTTCCACTTTGCCTGTGATTATTTCAACAGAACTAACAAAAAATTAAAAGGAGCAACTAGTTTTTGTTCTAAAAAAATTTAAGAAAGCAATTGGTTGGACCATAGCTGATATTCGAGGTATAAGCCCTTCATTTTGTATGCATAAAATTATTCTAGAGGAAGGTTAAAAAGCTCGAAGTGATGGGCAAAGAAGGCTCAATCCTATTATGAAGGAAGTTGTGAGAAAGGAAGTGATCAAATGGCTAGATGCAGGAATCATCTATCCTATTTCAGATAGTTCGTGGGTAAATCCGGTGCAGTGTGTGCCGAAGAAAAATGGAATTACGATTGTTGAAAATGAGTATAACGAATTGATCTCAACAAGAAATTTTATTGGTTGGAGAATTTGTGTTGACTACAGAAAGCTAAATAAATCCACTCAGAAGGACCATTTTCCTTTGCTTTTTATGGATCATATGTTAGATCGACTAGCAGGTAATGAATTCTATTGTTTTTTAAATGGTTATTCGGGATATAACCAAATATTTGTAGCTCTGGAAGACCAACATAAAAAAACCTTTACTTGTCCATACAGTACATTTGCTTTTAGGCGAATGCCTTTTGGTTTATGTAATGCACCTACAACCTTTCAACGATGCATGATGGAAATATTCACTGATATGGTTGAAAATTTCTTAAGGTTTTCATGGATGATTTTTCTATTTTTGGTAACACTTATGATATTTGTTTGAGTAATTTGGCTATGGTACTGAAGAGATGTGAAGAGATGAATCTTGTCCTTAACTGGGAGAAATGCCATTTTATGGTTAAAGAAGGGATTGTCATAGGGAATAGAATTTCAAAGAAAGGAATTGAAGTCGACAAAGCAAAGGTGGATGTAATTGAACGATTTCTAGCCTCAATGAATATGAAAGGAGTTAGAAGTTTCTTAGGCCATGCCGGTTTTTACCGAAGGTTCATCAAAGATTTTTCAAAAATTTCTAAACTGTTGTGTTTGTTGTTAGAGAAAGATGCAGTGTTTGATTTTAACAAAGCATGTTTAAAAGCTTTTGAAGAGCTGAAAAAATGGTTAATCTCAGCCCTAATAATCATTACACCCGATTAGAGCACACCTTTTGAGTTGATGTGTGATGCAAGTGATTATGCTGTTGGAGCTGTGATGGGTCAAAGAAAAAATAAAGTGTTCCACCCTATTTACTATGCAAGTAGAACCTTGTCGGGAGCCCAACTCAATTATACGGTAACTGACAAGGAATTATTTGCTATAGTTTTTGCTTTTGACAAATTCCGCTCATATCTTATAGGTACCAAAGTTACAGTATTTACTGATCATGTGGCCATTAAATACTTGCTCACGAAGAAAGATGCGAAATTGAAGCTAATTCGTTGGATACTTTTACTCCAAGAATTTGACCTTGAGATCCAAGATAGAAAATGTGTTGAAAATCAAGTTGCTGATCATCTGTCGAGGTTAGAGCAAGATGAGGTAACTCGATCACATGTGCCTGTCATCGAGAATTTCCCAGATGAGCACTTATTTGGGGTGAGTCAAATTCATGAAACACCTTGGTTTGCTGATTTTTCCAATTATCTTGCATGTTGAATAATTTCTCAAGAAATAGCATACCAACAAAGTGTAACACCCCAAACCCGTGACCGTAACCGGATTTGAACACGTGGTGTTACCGGGCTTACTTCCTTATTTCTCTCTTTGAAATATTTGATTGCATTCGAGCGGGCTAGCTAACTGCGTCACTGTCACCTTAAAATCATATCTCGAGTTACAGAATTCAAAAATCAGTTCCGTAAATTTTCCTGAAACTAGACTCATAATACCATCTACATATTTTTTTATAGAATTTTTGGTCGAGCCAATTAGTACATTTTATTAGTTAAAGTCACCCATGGTACAGGGGTCAACTACACTGACCTTCGCCCATTACGACCTAGATATCTTCTCATACAGAGCTTCAATGCGCATGTCGTTTGTTTCTAATGAAACTAGACTCAAAATGGAATCTGCACACATAAGGCACGACTTCTAATTCCTTCTGGATAATTTATGGTAAATTTTCCAAGTCTAGATAGGGGATCCAGAAACCGTTCTGGCCCTGTCTCACGAGAACTTTAATATCTCTCAGTATACTGCTCATATGGTTGTTTCGTTTCGTCCATATGAAAATAGATTCATCAAGGTTCAATTTCATAATTTATTCACTATTTAATTCTACTTCTACTATTTTTAGTGATTTTTCAACCTCACCTCACTGCTGCTGGCAGCATCTGTTACCAAAGCAAACAATGACTATTTCATAAATCTTCTATGGCCAACTATTACATCATACATAATACAAACTATGGCCACCTTATCAAAATTTAGGTTTTTAAGGCTCGTAAATATAGGTTTTAGAATCACACTCAACCGACCACATAGGCCATTTTCGCATGGCTTAAAGTTTACAACCCACAATTCGACAAAACAAAATAGCCTATACATGCCAAATGTTCTCCTAGCTCAACTACGAAGGCAATACCAAAAGATTTTCAGCCGGTGTGATGACTTCAACGACGGTTCCGAGCACGCAACAATACGAGTCCAAGAGACCTAAAATGGGTGACAAGAAAACACCGAGTGAGTTTATAACTCAGTAAGTCATAAGCATTCAACAATCATCCATTGATAAAGTTATCACAACATGAAACAATAAACGAGGCTAGGTACTCATCCATATCGAAACTATACCATAAATCCTCGGACCTTTCGGTTAAATCTCATACCAAGTCATACATCCACATTTCATATTCTATACAATAAGATATTTGAGGCACTTTACACACCAACTCATTCACACCACAATTATACAATTGCAGTCATCACATAGATCTAAAGCTTACCAAGCTCAACCCCGAGCATGAACGTATTTCCTAATCGTCATGAGCTCAAGGTACTTACCCGATCCGCTTTCCATACTCAACTCGATGGAGACACACCCTCCATATATATATAGAGTATGCACACACAGTGCTTAATACTCGATTTCGCACACTTAGTGCCATGCGATTTAAGCCCGCACACATAGTGCCATGCCCTTCGAGCTCGCACACCCAGTGCCGTATATTTCCAGCATGCACACTTAGTGCCATATATTTCCAGCATGCACACTCAGTGCCATATATTTCCAGCACGCACACTTAGTGCCAATCTAAATCACCGATACACGTTTTGCTCAAGACACTTAGTGCCGAAAGCAAACTTTCTACACATTTCACTATTTCTTTTACATTCAACAATTGTCATCACTCCATACACATACAATTTCATTTATATATATATAGCATCCCATTAAACACAATTGCATAGATTTTTCAATCATTTAAGCAATATCAAACATATGTGCTTAATGACTTACCTTGTTTTGGGTAGAACGGTTCCAATTCGGCTACTCGTTTGCTTTCTCCTTTCCTTTGTCCGATTTAGTTCCCCTTTGCTCTTGAGCTAAATCAAACAATTTACCTCTCCATCAAACACAAACATACGGCATTCACATACATTATTATGATTATTGCCGAACACTTAACACAACTAAGCTGAAAATTTACTCAATCTCATCTTAATTTATTGCTACTTATTTATCCAAAATTTCCAATACAAGGTATTTAACACCTATGCCCATTTATACCCCCATATGGCCGAATGTATGTATATATGTATATATATATACAATGTCAACTATAACATCTTTTAAACACCTAATTTCACCTTATGAACACTTAATCAATTTTTTTTTCCTAATCTAGCATATATTTTCACATCCATTGTATCATCATGTAAAATCACATATAACTCATATAGGTGCAAGGCCGAATTTCAAGGTGTCCATAACCATCCAAAACACAAAATTTAACTATCATGCAAGAAGCATAAACCATGCTCATGAGCATGCCATGGCCGAATACATCACACACCATACTCCTTATAATTTTGGTCATGGTTAAACAAAGGACTCAATGCCCTACTCAAGAATACTAAAAAGAAATTTTCAAGAGTAGTCAATCCATCATTGCATGCATCATTAGCAAGCTTCACACTTAGCATGCAATGGCTTCAACACAATATCAACCTTGGCCAAATACCATTTCTATGGCATAACAAGGATTTGAACCATGGGTAGCCATGAACATCAAGTTAGCAACTATAACATACATGAATCTCATGACACAACCTCATACATACCTTAATCTTGATGCATGTATAGCCAAATCTCCTTCTAGATCTCTTCTAAACCAAAATGGAGCAAAATCCTATCTTCTTCCTTAGTATTTTCGGCCAAAAGGAAAGAACAAGGATGAACAAATTTTTTCTTTGCTTTTATTTCACTCACGGCACAAAGGGGGAAAGGATGAGCAAATTTTTATTTTTTGTTTCTCTTCCTACATGCTTAATTTTTATCATTTCCTCATCATCCATTAACAAAACATGTTTCAACATGTTTTCTTTGCCCATAAACCATGTCATGGCGGCCACTAAGCTTCCTTTGGGGAAATTTGACATGCAAATCCTTTATTTTGCATGCATTATCAACTAGTCATCACACATTTCCCCATCATACTTTCAAAGTTTACTACTAGGTCCCTTCTAGTGAAATTCACATTTATAACTCTAAATCGAAACATCAAAATGTCACACATGAATTAACACATATCATAGGCATCAAAATAAATTTTAAATTATTTTTATGCCTCGGTTTTGTGGTCCCAAAACCACATCCCGTCTAGGGTCGATTTTGGGTGTCACAACTCTCCCCACTTAAGAAATTTTCGCCCCGAAAATCTTACCGTAAATAGGTTTGGGTATCGCTCTTTCATAGAGTCCTCGAGTTCCCAAGTGGCTTCTTCAATTCGTGTTTATGCCACAACACCTTCACTAATGGGATTTTCTTATTGCGCAACTCTTTTACTTCACACATCGAATGCGAACGGTTCCTCTTCATAGCTCAAATTAGGTGAATCTCAATCTCGGACGGAGTGATTACGTCGATGGATCAGACCTATATCGTCGAAGCATCGAGACATGGAAAACGTTGTGGATCCTTTCAAGCTCAGGGGGTAAAATTAATCGGTACGCTACTGGTCCAAGTCGTTCGGATACTTCATACGGACCGATGAACCTCGGATTCAATTTTCCCTTACGGCCAAATCTAAGCACCTTCTTCCAGGGTGAGACTTTGAGAAATACCTTGTCTCCAACCTGATATTCAATGTCTTTCCTTTTCAAATCCGCATACGACTTTTGGCGATCCGAAGCAGCCTTCAAACTTTCACGAATTACTCGAACTTTTTGCTCGGCATCCTTAACCAAATCAACCCCGAAGATTTTTCCTTCACTAAGTTCAGTCCAAAATAGTGGGGTACGGCATTTACGCTCGTATAAAGCCTCGTAAGGTGCCATCTTAATACTTTATTGAAAGCTATTGTTGTAAGCGAATTCAACCAAAGGTAAAATACCGTTCCCATGAACCACTAAACTCAAGGATGCAACATCTCAACATGTCCTCGAGTATTTGAATTATCCGTTCGGATTGACCATCGGTTTGGGGTGGCGAGTGCTAAAATGCAGCTTGGTACCCAAGGCCTCTTGCAATTTCTTCCAAAATCGCGATGTAAATCTTGGGTCTCTATCCGACACGATAGAAATAGGCACCCCATGCAATCGAATAATTTGGGAGACGTATAACTCTGCCAATTTATCAAGCGAAAAATCCGTGCGGACAGGAATAAAATGAGCAGACTTGGTCAGTCTATCAACAATGACCCAGATCGCATCCTTCTTACTCGTTGACAATGGCAGTCCGGATACAAAGTCCATGGTGACTCGATCCCATTTCCACTCGGGTATCGTGATCGGTGAAGTAATCCGATGGCACTTGGTGTTCGCTTTCACTTGTTGACATATCGAGACACCTTGAAACAAATTCGAAATGTCTCGTTTCATACCGGGCCACCAAAATTGGCGTTTGGTCATTGTACATTTTAGTACTACCGGGTGGATTGACATTCGACTCGTGAGCCTCGTTCAAAATCATCGAAACAAGTTTGAATTCCTTGAATACATAATCGACCCTTGAACGTCAAGCAATCATGATCGTCAATCTGAAATTCGATTCCTCATTCGAAACACATTCGCTCGCTTAGCGACCAATTTGGCGTCGACCTTCCGAGATTCAAGTACTTGATGAATCAATAACGGTTTGGTCTCTAATTCGACTACTAGCACCTTATCGGGTGAAAGCGGATAGATGAGCATCCATCGCTCTCAAAGCAAGCAAAGTGCCTTGCGACTTAAAGCATCGGCCACCGCGTTGGCCTTTCCGGTGATAATCAATGATGAATTCATAGTCTTTCAACAACTCAAGCCAACGTCTTTGTCGCAGGTTTAAATCTCTCTGAGTCATCAAATATTTTAGACTCTTGTGGTCCGAATAAATGTGACACCTTTCTCCAAACAAGTAATGCCGCCATATCTTCAAGGCGAACACTATGGCTGCTAGTTCAAGGTTATGGGTCGGATAGGTTCTCTCATGCGGCTTTAGTTGTCAGCGTAAGCCACAACTCGACCTTCTTGCATCAACACACAACCCAACCCAAGCAAGGATGCGTCACTGTATATGACAAATTATTTACCGGACTCCGGCTGTACTAGTACCGGGGCCTCGGTTAAACAGGTTTTTTAGTCGATCGAAACTTTCTTGACAGCGTTTCGACCACTCGAACTTAACATCTTTTTGAAGTAGTTTTGTTATCGGTGCAGCTATCATCGAAAAACCTTTCACAAATCGTCGATAGTATCCGGCAAGCCATAAAAAGCTCCTAACCTCGGTAACATTCCTTGGAGGTTTGCAATCGACTATGGCTGAAATTTTGTTCGGGTCCACCCTGACACCCGATGCGGACACCACGTGCCCCAAAAAGCTAACCTCTTTCAACCAAAATTCACATTCTTGAACTTTGCGTATAACTCGCTTATCTCGTAAGATTTGTAACACTAGCCTCGGTGTTCAAGCATGTTCGATTTCATCTCGAATAGACCAAAATGTCATCGATAAATACAACTACGAACCGATCCAAGTATGGCCTGAAAATTCTATTCATTAAATCCATAAATCTGCGTAGGGCATTAGTGAGCCCAAACGGCATCACTAAGAATTCGTAGTGACCGTACCTCGTTCTAAAAGGTCTTGGGTATGTCCGATTCTCGAACCCTCAACCGATAGTACCCGACCTCAAATCTATCTTTGAAAACACCGAGGCTCCCTTTAATTGATCAAACAAATCGTCAATTCGTGGCAGCGGATATTTGTTCTTTATCGTCACTTTATTCAGCGGCGATAGTCGATGCACAATCTCATAGTTCCATCCTTCTTCTTCACAAACAATCTTGGTGCGCCCCATGGAGAAAAACTCGGTCGGCGAAACCTCTATCCATCAATTCTTGCAATTGAACCTTCAATTCCTTTAATTAGTTAATGCCATACGACACGGGGCTATTGAGATCGGCGTAGTACCGGTACAACCGATGCGAATTCCACTTCTCGAACCGGTGGCAATCCGGTAACTTCTCGGAAAAACATCCGAATACTCACAAACCATGGTACCGATTCGAGTTTCCTTTCCGTCTCTTTACTTTCAAACACATACGCAAGGTGTGTTTCACACCCCTTTTCATGTACCTCGGCGGTCATAGAAGATACTATCGCGGCACTCATTTTAAATCGATGAGACTCGACTCGGACTACCTCATTATTTGCACTCCTCAAATCAATGGTCTTCCTTTTGCGATCCACCTTTGCATCATGTCTGATCACCAATCCATACCAAGAATAACATCAAATTCATCAAATGGTAGAAGCATCGGATCGGTAGGAAAAGCAGATTCTCGAATTATTAGGGGCATCTCTTGCACACTTTATCAACGAGTACGTATTGACCCAAAGGGTTTGACACTGAATTACGAACTCGATGAGACTCAACGGTAGAGTCTTCTTGGATGCTAAGGTTTCACATACATATGAATGAGTAGAGCCAGGGGTCAATCAATGCAATCACATTAGTATCGAAAAGAGTGAAAGTCTGGGTGATAACGTCGGGGAGGATGCCTCCTCTCGGGCGCGGATGGCATATGCTCTAGCAGAGCACGGCCTCGGATAGAACAGCCGTGTCGAGGCTCCTCTCGATTGCCACCCCTACCTCCGAAATTCTCGGGGCCTACCTCTAGCCATTGTTCCACTAGGTCTTGCACTTTGCATCTTATTCTTCTCATCTAGCTCGTGCAATCTCTAATGAAGTGGTCCTTGAACCGCATCCATAACAGCCCTATTAACAGACTTACCCCAACATTCACCTAGGTGTCATCTTCCACATTAGGGGCATTCAGGTCTCTCTTGACGATTATTGCCCACACTAGCTACCAAGTAGCTCGGAGTCCGTCGATGGTGGGGCTCTAATGGAAATTCTCATGATCGCCCTCGACTTCTTGGTGTCCTCCACGAACCTCTTTACACCGAGAACGGAGCTTTACTCGTTGATCTTTTACGGTAATCTCTTGCTTCAAATTCAGCCTTCTTCTTTCCCTTAGAGTTCTTCCGCCTTGCGAGGCTCGTTCGACTAGTGTTACGAACTCCTTTATCTCTAAAATACCCACTAGCAGCTTTAAGTCTTCATTCAATCCTTCTTCAAATCTTTTGCACATAGCAACCTCATCAGCCACACACTCCCGAGCATACCGACTAAGTCTTACGAACTCATGTTCGTATTCAGATACGGTCATCCGGCCTTGCTTGAGTTCCAAGAATTCCTTACGCTTCTGATCGATGAGCCGTTGACTAATGTATTTCTTTTGAAATTCAGATTGAAAGAAATCCCAAGTAACTCGTTCATTTGGGACTATGGAAATTAAAGTCCTCCACCAATAGTAAGTGAGTCTCTTAACAAGGATATAGCACACTTAAGACATTCATCGGTGTGCATGGCAGTTCATCTAACACTCGAATGGTGTTATCGAGCGAATTCGGCTCTTTCGGCATCATCGGTGACTATGGCCTTGAACTCCTCGGCCCCGCTTCCTAATCAAGTCTACTGGTGGTTTGCTTAGCCTCACAGGATCGATGCGGAGGCATTGCGGACTCTTGGGTGGAGTATTTAAATTCGGGAATGGTTGGACAGTAGGGTTGGTTCGGGCATATTATGCTGCCCACTCATTCATCATGGTGAAGAAGGCTTGTTTCGCCCTTCATTTTGATTATTAGCGGATGGTGAGGCTCAACAGCGGTGTCCCTTGCGTGGGAGAAGCCGCTACACTTTCAACGTCATCCGCCAAGGGTCTCTCTATCCCGGGTTCCATCGCTAATCAAAACAAAAATTTCAACCGTCAGAAGTCATCACATTATTAAGCACTAACAATTCGGCATGTATAGCTAGACTCACACGCTCTATGGTAGTCCTAGAACCGACTAAACCATAGCTCTGATACCAATTAAATGTAACACCCCAAACCCGTGACCGTAACGGATTTGAACAAGTGGTGTTCTGGGCTTACTTCCTTATTTCTCTCTTTGAAATATTTGATTACATTCGAGCGGGCTAGCTAAGCTGCGTCCTTGTCACCTTAAAAACCATATCTCGAGTTACAGAATTCAAAAATCAGTTCCGTAAATTTTTCCTGAAACTATACTCATAATACCATCTACATAATTTTTTCTAGAATTTTTGGTCAAGCCAATTAGTACATTTTATTAGTTAAAGTCACCCATGCTACAGGGGTCAACTACACTGACCTTCGCGCATTACGACCTGGATATCTTATCTTACAGAGCTTCAATGCGCATGCCGTTTGTTTCTAATGAAACTAGACTCAAAATGGAATCTGCAAATAAGGCACGACTTCTAATTCCTTCTGTATAATTTATGGTAAATTTTCCAAGTCGAGACAGGGGATCCAGAAACCGTTCTCGCCCTGTCTCACGAGAACTTTAATATCTCTCAGTATACTGCTCATATGGTCGTTTTGTTTCGTCCATATGAAAATAGATTCATCAAGGTTCAATTTCATAATTTATTCACTATTTAATTCTACTTCTACTATTTTTAGTGATTTTTCCACCTCACCTCACTGCTGCTGGCAGCATCTGTTACCAAAGCAAACAATGACTATTTCATAAATCTTCTATGGCCAACTATTACATCATACATAATACAAACTATGGCCACCTTATCAAAATTTAGGTTTCTAAGGCTCGTAACTATAGGTTTTAGAATCACACTCAACCGACCACATAGGCCATTTTCGCATGGCTTAAAGTTTACAACCCACAATTCGACAAAACAAAATAGCCTATACATGCCAAATGTTCTCCTAGCTCAACTACGAAGGCAATACCAAAAGATTTTCAGCGGTGTGATGACTTCAACGACGGTTCGAGCACGCAACAATACGAGTCCAAGAGACCTAAAATGGGTGACAAGAAAACACCGAGTGAGTTTATAACTCGATGAAGTCATAAGCATTCAACAATCATCCATTGATAAAGTTATCACAACATGAAACAATAAACGAGGCTAGGTACTCATCCATATCGAAACTATACCATAAATCCTCGGACCTTTCGGTTCAATCTCATACCAAGTCATACATCCACATTTCATATTCTATACAATAAGATATTTGAGGCACTTTACACACCAACTCATTCACACCACAATTATACAATTGCAGTCATCACATAGATCTAAAGCTTACCAAGCTCAACCCCGAGCATGAACGTATTTCCTAATCGTCATGAGCTCAAGGTACTTACCCGATCCGCTGTCCATACTCAACTCGATGGAGACACACCCTCCATATATATATAGAATACGCACACACGATTGCTTAATACTCGATTTCGCACACTTAGTGCCATGCGATTTAAGCCCGCACACATAGTGCCATACCCTTCGAGCTCGCACACCCAAAGGTCAGTATATTTCCAGCATGCACACTTAGTGCCATATATTTCCAGCATGCACACTCGATGCCATATATTTCCAACACGCACACTTAGTGCCAATCTAAATCACCGTACACACGTATTGCCTTCAGACACTTAGTGCCGAAAGCAAACTTTCTACACATTTCACTATTTCTTTTACATTCAACAATTGTCATCACTCCATACACATACAGTTTCATTTATATATATATAGCATCCCATTAAACACAATTGCATAGATTTTTCAATCATTTAAGCAATATCAAACATATGTGCTTAATGACTTACCTTGTTTTGGGTAGAACGGTTCCAATTGGCTACTCGTTTGCTTTCTCCTTTCCTTTGTCCGATTTAGTTCCCTTTGCTCTTGAGCTAAATCAAACAATTTACCTCTCCATCAAACACAAACATACGACATTCACATACATTATTATGATTATTGCCGAACACTTAACACAACTAAGCTGAAAATTTACTCAATCTCATATTAATTTATTGCTACTTATTTATCCAAAATTTCCAATACAAGGTATTTAACACCTATGCCCATTTATACCCCATATGGCGAATGTATGTATATATGTATATATATATACAATGTCAACTATAACATCTTTTAAACACCTAATTTCACCTTATGAACACTTAATCAATTTTTTTCCTAATCTAGCATATATTTTCACATCCATTGTATCATCATGTAAAATCACATATAACTCATATAGGTGCAAGGCCGAATTTCAAGGTGTCCATAACCATCCAAAACACAAAATTTAACTATCATGCAAGAAGCATAAACCATGCTCATGAGCATGCCATGGCGAATACATCACACACCATACTCCTTATAATTTTGGTCATGGTTAAACAAAGGACTCAATGCCCTACTCAAGAATACTAAAAGAAATTTTCAAGAGTAGTCAATCCATCATTGCATGCATCATTAGTAAGCTTCACACTTAGCATGCAATGGCTTCAACACAATATCAACCTTGGCCAAATACCATTTCTATGGCATAACAAGGATTTGAACCATGGGTAACCATGAACATCAAGTTAGCAACTATAACATACATGAATCTCATGACACAACCTCATACATACCTTAATCTTGATGCATGTATAGCCAAATCTCCTTCTAGATCTCTTCTAAACCAAAATGGAGCAAAAATCCTATCTTCTTCCTTAGTATTTTCGGCCAAAAGGAAAGAACAAGGATGAACAAATTTTTTCTTTGCTTTTATTTCACTCACGGCACAAAGGGGGAAAGGATGAGCAAATTTTGATTTTTTGTTTCTCTTCCTACATGCTTAATTTTTATCATTTCCTCATCATCCATTAACAAAACATGTTTCAACATGTTTTCTTTGCCCATAAACCATGTCATGGCCGGCCACTAAGCTTCCTTTGGGGAAATTTGACATGCAAATCCTTTATTTTGCATGCATTATCAACTAGTCATCACACATTTCCCCATCATACTTTCAAAGTTTACTACTAGGTCCCTTCTAGTGAAATTCACATTTATAACTCTAAATCGAAACATCAAAAATGTCACACATGAATTAACACATATCATAGGCATCAAAATAAATTTTAAATTATTTTTATGCCTCGGTTTTGTGGTCCCGAAACCACATCCCGTCTAGGGTCGATTTTGGGCTGTCACACAAAGAAATTCCTTCATGATAGTCGGTGTTATTTCTGGGAAGACCCCTTCTTGTTTGAACAATATGCAGATAATATAATCCAAAAGTGTGTAGTTAAAAGTGAGATTGCTGAGATATTATATCATTGCCATTTATCTCCAAGTGGGGGACACTTTGGTGGTGCACGTACTGCAGCAAAGATTTTGAAAGCAGGTTTCTTTTGGCCTACACTATTTAAAGATTCTTATGTTTATATAAAGAACATCGATAATTGTCAAAGAATCGAAAATATATCATGAAGGAATGAAATGCCTTTAACAAATATTTTGGAGATTGAATTATTTGATGTATGGGGCATTAACTTCTTCGTATAGGAACAAATACGTCTTAGTTGCTGTGGATTATGTGTCCAAATGGGTTGAAGCTGAAGCATACCCTACAAATGATGCTAAGGTAGTCATGCGATTTCTACATAAGCATGTGTTTACACGATTTGGGACACCAAGAGCTATTATTAGTTATGAAGGTTCTCACTTTGTGAACAAATGGCTTAAGTGGTTGTTTAACAAATATGATGTGAAGCATAAGATTGCTACTGCCTATCATCCTCAGTCTAATGGGCAAGTTGAAAGAGTGAACCGTGAAATTAAAGGTATCCCTAAAAAGGTAGTATGCCCTAGCAGAAAAGATTAGTCTGGAAGGCTCGATGATGCATTATAGGCCTATCGAACAAAATTTAAGACACCATTAGGAATGACTCCTTACCGATTGGTTTTTGAAAAGGCATGTCATTTGCCATTAGAGTTGGAGAATAAAGCTCATTGGGCTTTGAAGAAGTTGAATTTTGATCTTAACGAAGCTAGTGAGAGAAGGATGTTACAACTAGATGAGTTGGAAGAGTTGAGGTTGTTTTCCTATGAGAATGCCAAAATGTGTAAAGAAAGATAAAAAAGATGGCATGTACAACCTCACGAGTTTAAAGAAGGCCAGAAGGTTTTGTTGCTTAATTCAAGGCTGAAGTTATTTCCTGGAAAGCTAAAATCTCGATGGAAATGACCTTATACCATCTATCGAGTTTATCCTTATGGAGCTATTGAATTATACGACAATTAAAGAGGTACGTTTAAAGTTAATGGTCAACGTCTCAAGCATTATTGGGACGGTGACGTTGAGCGAGTTGAATCCTTGTTCAAATTAACAAACCCCTGATTTTTTATGAACTCATTTTGTAAATAAATAAATAATTAGAATTTATTTTCTTAATTTAGTACATTTAATTAATTTTGTCTAAGGAGATTGGAACTTAAGCGGGGTCGCTATGACCCCTCCAACCTTTCTTTGGAATTAATTTAATATAATTTGTTAAGAAGAAATTTTCTAATTAAGATTTAAAATGTTTTTTTCTTTCTAGTTTAATTTATTTTGCTTAATTTAAAATGTTCATATTAATAAAAAGGGTCAAATTTGACCCAAGTACTAATCAGTTTCTCCTTGTTGAATAAGTTTGTAAATATAGTCTGAATTTGAGGCCCAAGATAGCAAATAGGAGGGAAAAATCCACACCTATTGCCGCCACTTCCATTGCTTGCCGCCCATGTAACCTTAATGTAGCTAAATTTTTGCTACATGTTGCCCTAGTTTTCCTTATATAAATCCTTCTTCATTCTACTAATTTTTTATCCCTTAAAGCAATTTGCTTAACCCTAAAAATCCCTAAACATCCTCCTTATGTCAGTAGCCTCAAATCCCAAAAGAAACCCCTAGTCCATTTCTTTTCATTTGTCGAAATCACCTAGTACTGCCGCAAGAGAATCGCTAGAGCATCAACGTCGCTCCGCACGTAGCCGCTATCGCCATCGCACATCACCATTGCTGCCGCACGTTGCCTTTGCTGCCATAACCTTTTCTATAACGCCCCAAAATCTAAGTACTTATTTTTGTATGTTTGTGACAAATACATGTCTGCTTTAGTAGTTAAGTGTCCTGGGAAGAGTCGAAGAAGTCTTGGGTTCAAGCCTTGGCTTATACAAAAAATTTATTTTAATTGGTTAAACTCTTGTCTCTAGTCAATAGGCCCTCTAGTCAATAGGCTTTTAAATGAATGTGGGTATTTTATGATAGAAAGGGCATACTGGTCTAAAGGGTAAGGGGCGTGTTATATATTCTAGAGGACTGAGGTTCGAATCCTAGTGGGGGCAGTGGAGTGTTTTATTTTGCTGATGTGCCGTGTAAGTGGTTGAATGTCAGTGGAACTCTGATGCTGGAGGGCAGTTGGAGTATTTGTGGAGTGTGGGGATTGTGTAGCCAAATTTTGGGAGGAAATATGGGATTTGGATAGAGGAGTGATCGATTTGAGTGACTTGAGGAGGGAATTAAGGGATTTTGGGAAGAGTGGGAGTGTTGTGCTGTATGTGGGAGTCTTATTTTGTCAAAATCGGTCAATAGCACACATTCACTCCTTGATGCCAAATTTTTGCTTTTGGTTTTACAGCTTCTCCATCTTTCGTATTTCTCTTTTGGGATGGATTGTTACTAAAGATCATTCGGGGTTTTTCTCAATTTGGTCTATTTCAGATTTGTTCTTCCCTATAACAGATTGCTTTCTTCTCTCCCACTCTCAAATCTTGGCTGAATACTCCTTATTATTTCCTCTTTCAATTCTTTCCTTTTTCTTCACCCTCTTGTTTGGCCGAACACACCTTCCTCCCCCTCCTTCGATTCTTTTTTGGGTTCACAGATTTCCTCTCTTGTCATCTTGCCATTTTGACCGAATACCTCATCTCTCCCTCTCTCTATTTTGTTTTCGATTTTTGCAATTACGCATTGACTAATCGGTGGGTGTAGGGTTCTTCTCTGTTCTCTCTTTTTCTCTATGTGGAATACTCTTCTAACATTTGCCTTTGCTGCCATTTATGGCTAGGGACGTGTTGGTGTTAGTCTTTGCTTCTGCAGTGATGTAGGTTTTGGCCTGCATTGGGGGTATCGGTTGATTGTTTCCCTTCCTTTTCTCAATGTGGCGCTTTCAGTAAGTTTTATGTGATTAGTACAATCTTTTGGCATGATCAATATATGGCTCAGATTGTTAAGTCTTGGTTGGATTGTAGGATACTTGAAAAAGGGGTTTGGACTAGTCTTTTGCAACAGATTAAGGAAGTGATCCTCAGTCAATGGACCAAGGTAAGTGATAAGAAGCCATTTTAATAAGTGTTAGAGAAAAGGATTATTTAACCCTGTTGTTAAAGGGACTAATGGTGTGTTGTGTTTGGATCTAGGGTTGGAGCGCTTGTGGTCTATTTGCACACTCTCGCATCAAGGTGTGTAAAAACACTACCCTAATCGTAGATCGGCAAAAGCCAAAATAAGTGACCATCGATGCTACATGGGTGTGGGCTCACTCGTGTGATAATTCGAATGCATAAACATGGGCGTTTGATCGTAGAGGCCATCGTGAGTGATTTTATGGGTTAGGCCGTTTTGGGCCCTACGAGCGTGTGGGCCCCACACGGGTTTATCACACAGAGGTGTGGAGAACATTGGGCCAAGCTGTGTAATCAATAAAGCCAAGGCCATTTCTGGACTATGTGGGGCACATGGGTGTGTGGGCCTACATGGGTCCGTATTATGGGCCGTGAGCCCATTTTTACTGTTTGACTGTTGAGGTTGCGTGGGTTGCCCGATACGACTGTGGACCTACTGTTGGGTCGGTAAGGGTATCTAGAACCCCTAATTGATGAAATGATTGAAATGCCTCTACATGGTAAAATGACTGATATGCCCCTATGAGATGTATGACTAGGTTTGAGCATGCCATCTTATATATATATATAGATCACACGTATGATATTATGACATGATGTATGACATGTTGCATGGGATGGGTTTGTTATGATTGGAGGAAGTGTACTGGTCTGGCAGCTCTGCTGCAAATACTGTTAAGTGCCGTGATAAACCATAATTTATACATATTTTTACCCCATGCTTAACACATTTTATGGATGATTTTTCCTTAGAATTGGTAGATTCGATACTCCTAATGCTATAATTTCATGTTTTATACTTAGGTGAGCATAGGAGAGCGAAAGGAACGAGAAACGGGCCAAAAACGGAGAAAATGAGCCAATGTACGAAATCAACATGGCCTGGACTTCCTCACACGGGCATACCACACGGCTGTGCCAATTTGGCAGAATCGAAGCACGACTCACATGGGTAGAACACACACCCATGCCATTCTAACAGGTTCGAGCACGGCTTGAAGTAGTCGTACACGGGCGTGTCCCTGCCGAGCCCAAGTTGAGTCAAATTCAGAAAAGGCTAATTTTGAGGGTTTTTAGGCATTCTAAAGCCTATAAATACACCCTAAACGAAGAGGAAAGAGGATGCGGGGAAAAGGAGGTAGGGAACTGCTCAAGGGAAGCCGATTGATCCATCTTAGAAGCCGAATTCACCATCAAGAGTGAAGATCTCCCCTCAATTTCCCTTCAGGAGTTTTGGGTTTTCTTTATGTTTTGTATTTATTATTCTTCTGAGATGTTTTCCGTTTTAGTTATGAACTAAATCCCCTAAATACCTAAGGGGAATGAAGCCTAAGACGAATCTTGTTATTATTTTATGAATTGTAGATAAATATTTAACTTATTCTTAATTATGTGTTCTTAATTCTTGTTTTGATAACCCAGGATACTAATTTAAGATAAGCTCTTATTCAGAGGAGGAATAGACCCTGTCTAAGAGTACATTTGTCATAATTAAGCGGAGTTGATTGTGCTCTTAGAGATAGGGTGACAAGATTTTACCAGATTAGGGTGAAATCTAATAAGGGGATCCATAGATCGAGTTAATGCAGCCTTAGGGTGTTAATTAGAGAAAAGTCTCAATTATTCAATCTAGGGATTAGATGTTATTAGTCTTGAATAGGGATAATAACATAACTTAGGGATCTCCACAGAACAAGTTAAATGAATAAATCATCCGATTCGGAGTCAGAATAACAAGTCAAGTCTAGGTAGATTTTTCCTTAGGTATTGTCTTAATTCAATCGTTTTTTCAAAAGTAATTTCCCAATTCTATTTTCTGTGAATTCTTAGTTTAGATAATTAGTTAGTTAAAACAAAACCCCCTTATTCTTAGGATAGATAATAAAAAGACAGTCATTACTAGTACTTTTAGTTCCTTTTGGTTCGACAATATGGTCTTGCTAAAACTATATTACTGTTTGATAGGTACACTTGCCTACATCGTGATAATAGTTAGTTTCAAGAACGATTAATTATAAATATATAAAACTTACCTGTCACGAAGTTCGCAATCAAGTTTTTGGCACCGTTGTCGGGGAACAAAGATATTAGGAACATTTAATTTTTATTACTGTAGGCATTTATTTTTCTTTATTAATTTACTTTTTCTTTATGTTGGCAGGTTTTTATAGTTTATGACTAGAAGAAACCCGTTAGGACCACTACTTTTTGATAAAGAAATCGATCGCACAGCTCGCAGAAACCAAAGAGAAATAAGGTGAAGCTTAAGATACAAAGAGAACGAGCAAGAGGAAGATATTCAAACCCCAACTGAGGAGATGGCTAAAAACCAAGACAATCAGCTACCTCCTGCGATACTCGTTAAACTAGCAAATCAAAATCCTGCTCCTCGTACTATGTATGATTATGCTAAACCTACTTTAACAGGAACTGAGTCAAGTATAATTAGGCTTGCTATTGCTACAAATAATTTTGAACTAACACCTAGCACTATTAAAATGATACAGCAATTTTTTCAGTTTGATGGTTTGCAGGATGAGGATCCAAACACTCACTTGGCAAATTTCCTGGAATTCTGTGATACATTTAAAATTAATGTAATTTCTAACGATGCCATTCGTATTCGGTTATTCCCTTTTTCATTGAGGAACAAAGCTAAACAATGGTTGAACTTGTTACCACGAGGGTCAATTACTACTTGGGAACAAATGATCGAAAAATTTCTATTAAAATATTTCTCGCCGGCTAAAACAGCCAAATCACGTAATGATATCTCTTCGTTTGTGAAGATGGACTTAGAAACTCTTTACGATGCATGGGAGAGATACAAGGACCTACTACGAAGGTGTCCTCACCATGGACTACCTCTATGGTTGCAAGTTCAAACATTCTACAATGGTGTGAACCCCTCGACAAGGCAAATGATTGATGCAACAGCCGGGGCAACCATCAATAGCAAAACACCTAAAGAGGCTTACGGATTTATTGAAGAGATGTCACTGAATAACTATCAGTGGCAAGTTATGAGGACTAAGCCAACTAAAATAGCAGGCATTTATAACGTCGATTCGGTTACTATGCTGTCAAACCAGGTAGAACTTCTAAATAAAAAGATTGATGGCTTACTTGGTTCTACTCAGGTACATCCAGTAATGAGGTGCGAGACGAATGGAGGAGGATTATGCACAGAGTATTAGCCCTTCAACCCTAGCATCGAGGAGGAACAAGTCCAATTTATGGGTAACAATAACTCTAGATCCCAAAATAACCCATATAGAAACATTTATAATGTAGGTTGGAGGAACCATCCCAATTTCTCGTGGGGCGGTCAAGGAAATCAAATACCACAACATCTTTCGGGTTTTCAACAACCACCCTACCAACAGGATAAGAAACCGAACCTTGAAGAGATGCTGTCTAAATTTATCTCGGTGTCTGAAACCCGTTTCTAGAACACCGAGACAGCACTTAAAAATCAACAAGCGTCAATCCAAGAGCTCGAAACTCAAATAGGCTAGCTGTCCAAACTAATCTCCGAACGACCTCAAGGTAGCTTGCCAAGTAATACTGAACCCAACCCAAGGGAACAGCTCAACGCGATTAATGTTTAAGATGAAGAAGGATTCGTTGAGCCTGAGCCAGAACCGAGGCAAGAAACTATGGTGAGCAGAGGCCAAGGTGAGGTAGGTCATAATAAAAACAAATCAGTGAATGTCGAATATAAGCCTCGTGTGTCATACCCCAACCCGACAAGGGAAGACCGCTCAGATGAACAATTTGGTAAATTTCTTAAACTCTTAAAAAAAATTACATATTAACTTACCATTTATTGAAGCTCTATCGCAGATGCCAAACGCAATGAAATTTTTCAAAGAGCTTTTAGCAAATAAGCAGAAGTTGGACGAGGCGTCGCATGTAGAGCTAAACGCAGTTTGTTCAGCTATTCTACAGAATAAACTACCCAACAAACTAAAAGATCTAGGGAGTTTTACGATTCCTTGCTTAATTGGTAGTTTAGATGTTAATAATGCATTAGCTAATTTAGGGTCTTAGGAAACCCAAATAGACTAGGATGAGCATTCAATTAGCCGATAAAACTATAACATTTCCTAGGGGTATTATTGAAGATGTGCTAGTTAAAATTGATAAATTTATATTTCCCGTTGACTTCATTGTTTTAGACATAGAGGAGGATAGCAACATTCCTTTGATTTTAGGATGGCCCTTTTTAGAAACTACTAAAATGATTATTGATGTTGGCATAGGTGAGCTCACACTCCGTGTGGGAGACGAAACAATCACCATTCAAGCTCGCAATTCTAGCAACACATCGGAAATTGAAGGTGATTGTATAAACCATTCTACTAAAACTGACAATATGGTGCAACCTACTTTGCAGGAAATGAGTCTGAAGGAAGCACATGAGCCATTCTTAAGTAGTAGCAGAGGACCTATTCATGAAGATCGAAGGCTACAAATCGAGGAGCTAGATGAATGGCGGATGCATAAACCGAGAACATACGATAAACCAAAACTACGCCAGAACGAGTCAATACCTTCCCAAATCAACTTAAGGTTGGAGATAAAGTATTATTAGATGCTGCAGATCCTCACATTGTATCGAATGAAGAAATACCTCTTACGGTACTTAGCATTTTCCCATTCGGTGCAGTCGAGGTAAGTCATCCCAAGTTTGGCACTTTTAAGGTAAACAACACCCGTCTAAAACCTTATTTTGATGAGAATGATAGCAGGAATAAGGAATATAAACTCCTTGAACCACCATGACCATTCAATGAGAGGTAAGTCGAGCTTAGACTATAAATAAGCGCTTCTCGGGAGGCAACCTGAGCTCTAACTATATTAACTTCTTTAAATTTTAGTGTTTAACACCTAACTTACTATCAGAGCTCTTGAATATAGGTTTACCATACAGACACAGCCAAGCACACAGGCGTGCTTATGACCGTGTGGAAACAGGGAAAAGATTTCCCCAATACGGGCTACGAAAAATCACCACGGCCGTGCTACATGGCCGTGGGCGAACCTGCCAAAATAGCGCGGGCGTGTGACACGCCTATACCAAGCAACCATGGGCGAACCTGTTAAATTAACACAGGCGTGGGCCTACATATACAGGCATGGGAGAAGCGAACGAAGCTAGACACGGTCGTGCGACACGGCCATGTGCACCCATAAGCCCAAGGGACACGGGCGTGGGCAAAATGTTAGACGTGCCCAAATTCAAAATTCGCGAGTCACACGGGCAAAATTTGGGGAACACGGGCGTGTTCCCTGGCCGTGTGCCCCAAAATCTATGATTAGGCTGCACTATTCATTGTCTTATTCACCCAAAAACCCTAATCTTAGCTACTCCAAGGCATCGGCTCTCCCTCCATCTCTGAGGTACCTACACACCATTTTGGCTCACACATTAATAGGAAGGCGAGAGAGCAGTGGCGTCGTCAACACTCACGACGCCCACTTTCTATGGTGTATGTCACACGAGCACATCATCGACCTTGCCTATTTCATTGCCCTTGCCATTCAACACCAGACGGAGTGGCATATGAAGGGGGTCATCTCTATTGGCCCCTATGTTACTCGGTTGGCTCGACACTTCGGGCTCCTCAAATCGTGGCCCAGGAATCTTCCTTGACCCTCATTGGCCAGATGTCTCCACAAGGCATCTCGAGGATGCTAAGCATAAGGATGATCAAAAAGCTCAGAGGAACCTACCCTTCTCAATACCGTCTCGTCCAATCTACCGAGGAAGAGACCCCCGAGGACATTACTGATGATGTTCCCCCACAGCACGAGGACCTTTCGTCTCAGCCACCACTACCCTCTCATCCAGTTCATACGGCGGCTTCATATGCTGACATTTCTGAGTGCCTCACTCAATTCGAGCAGCAGTGTTTTCAACAATTTGACAACATTGATGCTACTCTATAGCAGATCTGTCAGCACCTCCACATCTCATCTCTACCCCCACCTCTTGAACCATCTAGAGATGAAGATGTTTAAAAACTTTCATTTATTATTTTATGTTTGTACTTTTATTTTATTTTAAGACTGCTTTTTATTTTTTTCATCTTATTTTTATTAGGATTTATAATTTTTATTTAACAATTTTGAATTCTGGCTATTTCCTACCGAGTAATCATTCTTCCTTATATATTTTCTAAAAGAGTTCTTGATGCTATCACAGTTCTAAAAAGCTCCAAAGCTCGTTATTACTCAGGGACTCGAAACTCCACTGGGAAAGGTTCTCCACGACTGCCATGTCTTGCTCAACCACGACCATAACCAACTTCAGATATAATATTCTTTTAGCGCAGGAATTATGGACTAATGAACCTCTACCACTGCCGAAGTATCCTCCTCCACCCTCACGCCGATTATTCTCTGAAACTCCAGTTCTAGGAAATTCATTCATCACTCAGGACGTTTCACTTTTCTCTCTATCTTATGACCTTACACTTACATTTGTCAAAATATCTATCTTTGTACATTGAGGACAATGTGCATCTTAAGTGTGGGGGGAGGGGTATTCATTCCATTATCAGAAAAATCTCTGAATGACTGCCTTGTTCTCTTAAAAAGCTCTCATATCATATTTAGGATAAATTTTGATTGATTTATGATTTTGATTGATATATCTTGAATTAAAACATAGGCATTTATGCATTGATTGTTTAAACTTTAAGACATTAGAGAATCAAGCATGATAAGTTGATTTTTAAGAATCTAAAATTTTAGGTTGTTTCCCCAAAGTTTAGGTATTACTTTGAGTTGGAATTCACAAGTTTTAAACATCAAAAAGCCATAATTCTTGTGAGATTTTTGAGCCTTTTGATCATCTATTACTTCTTTCATGCTCACTTTTATTATTGCTTTGAGTGCGTCAGTATTGAACTGTTATTCTAGAACTTCTTGATTATGCATGTCAAGACCACACTATTTGATTTGATATGTCAAAATAAGAAAGACACTTAGGATTAAGCCACTCATGCCATGAAAAGCCTACCTCTACGATTAACCCTTAGTAAACCCCATTGAGCTAACAAGCCATTTCTTGTATTACCCTTAATATTAACCCTCAACCCTTTATTGTTGAAATCCCCTAAATTAATTTGATCCCCATTTTTGTCGAGATTTGAATTGAAATAGTTGCTTAACTATGTTTTATTCTATTTTGTAAGTTGACTTGTTCTTAAAAAAAATGTATACATATTAGTAGTAATCTTCTGAGCTAAAGAAGTTAAATCCATATTCTGAAAAAATCTCTATTGTACGCAATTGATGACTAGCTATTTTTCTAGTTAGGCAATTTTTCAATTCAATCTCGATTCTAACCTTTTCTTTCAGCTTGAGACCACACCCCCTAACCAAAGCCACGTTACAACCCTCTAAAGACCTTTTGATTGATGTATCATCTCAATTTATAGTGGTGGAGATGTGATTTTCATCAAGCCTATGGTAATAACTTTTCATATTGACTAATGAGTGCTACTTTCATTGTCCTTAAATACTTTGAGTGATTTGAGTGAATCTTTAGTGAGGATGTTAAACTCCGTGAGATTTTGAATCGATGTAACCACTTAGATAAGGGGAGATGCCTAAGTTTTGCATGATTAAATACTCAACTTGGAATGTTTGAAGCTCTAATGTTCTTTTAGTTGAATTCTTAATGTACGACTACTCATGGATTATTTTGAGATATTTTTTATAGATATTATAAGTTGAGAAGGATTTATTTTGATAATGAGTTGAGGATTTTGCTTGAGGACAAGCAAATGCTTAAGTGTGGGGGTATTTGATAAACTGTAATTGTAACACCCCGAACCCGAGACCGTCGCCGGAGTCGAGCACGAGGTGTTAACAGACTTCAACCCACTTATTGAGAGTTTCCAGACAAGCTGCCAATCTGTGTACTAGTCGCTCCAAAATTCATAACTTGAGTTTTACAACTCGAAAATCAGTTTCGCAATTTTTCCTGAAACTAGACTCATATTTCCATCTACATATTTTTTCTAGAATTTTGGTCGAGCCAATTAGTACAGTTTATTATTTAAAGTCTCCCTGTTGCAGGGATCGACTACACTGACCTTTGTGCATTACGAATTGGATATCTCCCTGTACAGGGATTCAATACTGATGCCGTTTCTTTCTATAGAAACTAGACTCAGAGAGGAATCTACACATATATGGCATGACTCCTAATTATCTCTGGTTAATTTACAATGATTTTCCAAAGTCGGGACAGGGGATCCAGAAACCGTTCTGGCCCTGTTTCACAAGAACTTTAATATCTATTAACTTATAACTCATATGACCATTTCGTTTCTTCTATATAAAAGTAGATTCATCAAGGTACATTTACATAATTTATTTACTATTTAATACCATTCCTACTATTTTTAGTGATTTTTCAATCTCACGTTACTGCTGCTGCCAGCACCTGTCACTAAAGCAACTATGCCTATTTCATGATTTCCCTTTGATCTAACTAGTGATTCATCATACATGTCACAAATCATGATCATGACTAGCCATACCAGAGGCTAATCATTATCCAACATCTCCCTACTGCACTATTGCCATAACATGCATTTTAACACCAAAATAATCAACCATGGCATAAGGCATGGAAATCGAATTACCAAGACTTGTGACTTAACATTGGAGAACTAAATCCAACCGAGCATTTATGCCATTTTCGCATGGCTAAAAGTTTACATACCAAAGTTCAACAAAGCATATTAGCCTATACATGCCAAAATGTTCTCCTAAACCGACTACACAAAAAATACCAAAAGTTGCTAGCGGTGTGATGACTCCAATGACGATCACGAAAGCACGCAAAAAGGACGAGTCCGAGAAACCTAAAATGGCGACAAGCAAACACCGGTGAGTATATAACTCAGTAAGCCATAAGCATTATATTGCCGTTCAGTAATAATATACCATAAAAGAAAATAATTAATGCGGATTAAAATCCTCCATCCACACCCCAAACGGTACTATAATTCTTTAGGCATTTCGGTTTGGTCACATACCAAGCCCTACTTGATATTTCATACATTACGCCATATGACATTGCATGCATTTATTTTCGAGCATAATCACCACATAGATCAAGACTTACCAAACCAAAATTCCAAATATAAATAAAATGTCCATTCCTCATGAGCTCAAGGTGTTTACTCGCATCGCTGTCCATGATTGACTCGGTAAGGCCGCGCACATAGAACATGTACGTTTATTAGAGGATGTGCAATAAGCCCGCACACTTAGTGCTTAATAGTCGAACTCGCACACTTAGTGCTATATAATTAAACTTGCACACTTAGTGCTGTATAATTTGAACCCGCACACTTAGTGCCAATTTGTGATTATAAATGTTTACACCGCACACTTAGTGCCGAAACCGATCATTCAATACATCTCACCTCTTTTCTTTCAATTCAATATTTTTATCACCACATACATACATGTTTATATATATATTCTACCATTCCATTCAGCATCATTACTTGGACATTACGACCCTTTAAATTAGTACAAAATAAGTGCTTAATGACTTACCTTATATCGGATGAAATGATTCCCAATCTACTACTCGATTATCTTTGCTTTGCCTTTGCTTGGTTCTCCTCTTTGATGTCTTGATCTAAAATGAATACATTTAGTAGTTTAATCTTCTTGCTGGATTTTTATGTGTATAACTTAATGGTTTTCACCCCATTTCACAACTATCTTTGTTCAAAATATCAAAATCTCAACCAACATTTGTTTAATGCTTCAAGGCGAATGCATGGCCACCATTAAGCTAATCTAGTCTCAAGTATTTTAATCCTAACATACAACATCATGAATCAACTCAACCTTATAAGCCAATATTACTCCTACAACCGATTGTAAGGAGTTAACAAAGAAAATATATTTTTACAAACATATACACCCATATGGCCGATTTTACCAAATCAAATTTAACCTTACTTATCTCAAATTTTCATTTCATACTATCATCCCCATGACATAGCAAGGTTTTGAATCATGGACTAATTAGAACTAAAACTAGCAACTAAGAACATGCATGAATCTCATGGCACCATATTAAACATACCTTAATCTAGCTACAAGGATGGCCAACCTATTCCAAACCAACCATGAGCAAGGACCCCTTTCTTCTCCCTTGAGATTTTCGGCCAAAAGGATGAAAAAAAAAAAGATGAACAAAGCTTTTTTTTTTGTTTTTCTTTCTCACTTGCACGGCAATGGGGAGGGAGGAAATCCTTCACACACACACTTTTTTTTTATTACTCATGCACCTTATTTTATTTATTTCAACATAAAACACTCACCCAACATGTTTCATGACATGTCTTGCCCATGCTTCCTTGTCATGGCCGCCACTAGCACTTGGGGGATTTTGACATGCAAGTCCTCCCTTTTGACTACATGTACTATTAGGTCCTTATAGATTAGCCTATCATTTTTCAAAAGTGACATACAAGTCCTACTAACTGAATTCACATGCAATCGACTAAACCGAAGCTTGAAATTTTCACACATTCGTAAATACATATTCTAGACAATAAATATTACGTTCAAACATTTCGATGACTCGGTTTAGTGGTCCCGAAACCACTTCCCGACTAGGGTCAATTTTGGGCTGTCACAGTAATTTATACATATTTTTACCCCATGCTTAACACATTTTATGGATGATTTTTCCTTAGAATTGGTGAATTCGATGCTCCTAATGCTTTAATTTCATATTTTATACTTAGGTGAGCATAGGAGAGCGAAAGGAACAAGAAACGAGCCAAAAATGGAGAAAATTGGACTTTCTCACACGGGCATACCACACGGCCGTGTAAATTTGGCAGAATCAAAGCATGACTCACACGGGTAGAACACATGCCCGTGCCATTCTAACAGGTTCAAGCACGGCCTGAAGTAGTCACACAAGGGCGTGTCCCTGCCGAGCCCAAGTTGAGTCCAATTTGGAAAAGGCTAATTTCGAGGGTTTTTAGGCATTCTAAAGCCTATAAATACACCCTAAAGGAAGAGGAAAGAGGATGTGGAGAAAAAGAGGCAGGGAACTGATCAAGGGAAGCCGATTAATCCATCTCAAAAGCCATATTCACCATCAAGACTGAAGATCTCCCCTCAATTTCCCTTTAGGAGTTTTGGGTTTTCTTTATGTTTTGTATTCATTATTCTTCTGAGATGTTTTCCTTTTTAGTTATGAACTAAATCCCTTAAATACCTAAGGGGAATGAAACCTAAGATGAATCTTTTTATTATTTTCTGAATTGTGTGATAAATATTTAACTTGTTCTTAATTATGTGTTCTTAATTCTTGTTTTGATATCCCAGGATATTGATTCAAGATAAGCTCTTATTTAGACGAGGAATAGACCCTGTCTAAGAGTACATTTGTCATAATTAAGCGGAGTTGATTGCGCGCCTAGAGATAGGGTGACAAGATTTTGCCAGATTAGGGTGTAACTTAATAAGGGGATCCATAGATCGAGTTAATACAACCCTAGGGTGTTAATTAGAGAAAAGCCTCAATTATTCAATCTAGGGATTAGACGTTATTAGTCTTGAATAGGGATAATAACATAACTTAGGGATCTCTACGGAACAAGTTAAATGAATAAATTGTCCGATTCAGAGTTAGAATAACAAGTGAAGTCTAGGTGGATTCTTCCTTAGGTATTGTCTTAATTCAATCGTTTTTCCAAAAGTAATTCCCTAATTCTATTTTCTGTGAATTCTTAGTTTAGATAATTAGTTAGTTAAAACAAAATCCTCTTATTCTTAGGCTAGATAATAAAAAGATAGTCATTACTAGTACTTTTAGCTCCTTTGGGTTCGACAATTTTGTCTTGCTAAAACTATATTATTATTCGATAGGTACACTTGCCTACATCGTGATAATAGTTAGTTTCAATAACGATTAATTATAAATATATAAAACTTACCTGTCACGAAAATCGCGATCATGCCGCAACCAGTACTACTTGGAATGTAGGGATGGGTGGGTTGATTTTATCCCCACATAGAGTGTAGGGTTAGACAGAGATGGAGTGCAGATGCTGGTTGGGTAGGATATATTGATTGCATATCTGTACTGTACTATCACCGAGATGGTCTGTGGCCCACACTGATACTGATACTGTAATGGGCTAAGGCCCTAACTGAAACTAAACCGTTAACGAAATGGGCTTAGGCCCAGACTGTATATGCATTTCTTGGTTATTTAATGTTGGATTACACACTAAGTCTCCATGAATCAGCCATCTTTTTATCTGTACATGTAATCCCCAGGTTTAGGCGGATCGGTGCTGCGAGAGACTCAAGGGTGGCCACACAATCGCATGGACTTCCTCGTTGGATTTAAAATTATAAGTAGTTTTATTTTGGGTAATTTTAATTTAATAAGGCCTCTTTAAATTTTTAACTCTAATTTTGGGTTTTGTTTATTTTGATTTATATCTACTAGCAGTAGGACGCGGGTTTTCAAAAAGATAAATGTTTTTTAAAACACCACATTTACACAACATGTTTTAAAAGCTTCCGTAAGAAATAATGTTTTAAGTTTAATGACAAATTAATATGATTAACTTTTTGAAAAAACGTATTAAAATAAATATTAAGTCACACAAAGAGGTTAAATAAAGAGCGAGATTTTCAATGATAGCACATTTTTTGAAAAACACTTCAATGTGACATTGCTAGATTCAGCAATAAAGTCCAGACCGGGTTTGGGTGTTACATTTACTGGTATCAGAGTCAAGTTGCAAAACTCGGCTATGGATTTGGGTTTCTTATAAAACTTAAATTTGAATAAGAATTATTTCAAAATGGTTTGAAGTATTTTGAAAAGTTTTACTTAATGTGTGGTACACTGAGTCTCCAGTGCTGATTCTGTAAGTTTTCTGAAACTACTGTTTGATTAATTGAGATACTGAGACTACTATAGTTAGTAGACTGTACTTCTCTATTTAGGGTAAACTAAAATTGTAGTAAGACTGTGATCTGCGAAAATAAACTCTCAATTACTGGTACTGTTTTCCATAAAATATTCGTTAATAAACACTTGAACTGTAAACTGATGCATAAAATTGTTAATACAGATAAAGTGTAGTTTGATAATGAGTACCAGTGGTACTTGTGGAAGGGGTACAAGAGGCCACGGCGGAGGCCGTGGAGGTGCTCGGGCTGGGTCTTCGTCATCTGGCCATATGCCTAATCTTGAAGCTAGAGAGGTACCGACTTCACTTGTAATTGAGAATGGGTCTCATGACCGTGCGGCTGGGGATGACGCATTGTCCCAGGCCATGTTGCGGATTTTGGAGAGGGTCATTGGGCCCAATATTGGTACTGTGGGCCTTAGGTGGGCTACAGAATGACTCCGGTCTAACGGAGTTGAGATATTCAGGTGTATTGTTGGAGTTTCCCATAATATGGCTGAATATTGGATTGAGGCCATAGAAAGGATCATGGATGATTTCAATTGTACCCCAGAGCAGAAACTAAAGGGTGCAGTGTCACTGTTGTGAGATGAGGCTTACCAGTGGTGGCTTACAGTTAAAGAGGGCACTCAGTCCGATCGGTTGACTTGGGAGTTCTTCAAGATCACTTTCCAAGGAAAATATATGGGTGCTAGTTATATGGATGCTCGAGGGAGAGAGTTTCTAAATCTGACATAGGGGGATAAATCAGTGGCCGAATATGAGGCTAAATTTTTATGACTTAGCCACTATGCGCATGGGATGGTGGCAACTTAATATGAGCATTGTGTTTGTTTTGAGGACGGTCTCAGGGATGGTTTAAGGGTTTTGAAACCTCCATAGAGGGAGCGAGATTTTGCTGCTTTAGTGGATAAGACGAAGATCACCGATAATGTGAAGCTCGCTGAGTGCCAGAATTGTGAGAAGGAAAGAGGTAGGAACAAGAGGGATTCAGAGCCCTCAAGTTCATTTCTGAGGCCTAAGAAAAAGGCCAGAGTTGATAGGCTAGTTAGAATTGGGGCCCCTGTTGCTGTTACTGGACCGTAGTCCTGTGCGGATGATGGGAGATGCCATCAAGACGAATGCTGGAAAAGGATTGGGGCATGTCTAAGATACGGATCATTGGAGCATCGTATCAGAGATTATCCACAGAGGCCCGATCAGATGCAAGCTACTGGTATGGGTATGGTGCAGTCGCCGAGAGGTGTTTAGTAGCCACCGAGAGGCCGTGGTCAGGCCAGAGGTGGTAATGGTATGGGCCGTGGTTAGAGGGCACCAGGTAAGGTCTATGCTGCAAGTCACCGAGAGGATAGAGATGCCCTAGACGTTATCATGGGTACATTCTTCATTTATAATGTACCTTATACTGCACTGATAGATATAGGAACTACTCATTCCTATATAGCTTGTAATGTGTCTAAGACTTTGGATATTTTGGTTAAGAGTACTGCAAGTGAGGTTACTGTGCTGAGTCCATTGAGGCAGTCTGTAAGGGTAGATAAATTGTTCAGATATGTGCCTTTAGAGGTTCAAGGAGTTATCTTTTTTTGCGGAATTAATGGAACTCCCTTTTGGAGAATTTGACTTTATTCTGGGAATGGACTGGCTGGTTAAACATCAAGTGAACTTGGATTGTGCTACCAAATGGATGGTACTGAAAACTGCAGAGGGTGATGAGGTAGTTGTAATTGAGGAGTGTCAGAATTAGTTGTCAAATATGATTTCTGCGCTAAGGGTCAAGAAATTGGTTCGTAAGGGTTGTGAGGAGTATCTAACCTATATTGGTGTTTTAGATTCTGAGGGTTCTTTTGTTAAAGATGTCAGAATAGTTAATAAATATCTGGATGTTTTCCCTGATGAGCTGTCTAGGTTACCTCCAAACCGTGAAGCTGAGTTTGGGATTGAGCTCCTACCTGGTACAGCTTCGGTGTCCATTGCCCCTTATAGAATGGCACCGAAGGAGCTTGTAGAGCTTAAAGTTCAGATTCAAGAGTTATTGGATCGAGGGTTCATCTGACCAAGTGTGTCTCCAAGGGGAGCACTGTAAAACCCCTAACCCGTATCCGTCACCGGACTAGAGTTAAAGGCATTACCAAACAAATCGGAACATTTAACATAAATTTTATAATCATCAGAGCATCAAAGATCAAATATTAATATAGAGTCCCTTATATAGGTCATCGAGACCTAAAACATGCATTAGAAAGGATTCAGGACTAAACCAAACTCATACAAAATTTTTCCAAAACTTAAACATTTTCAAAGAAGTACAGGTCACATTCCCGTATGAATAGGCCGTGTGCCTTACACGGTATTAGACACGCCCGTGTGTCTAGGCCGTATCAAAACAAGGCATACATACTGACTTGCTCACAAGGCCACAAGACACGCCCGTGTGCCTTGACTGTGGTCGAATTTGACTTGGGCCACATGGCTAGCCACATGCCCGTGGGCCCTGGCCGTGCTCGAGCTTGACTTATAATTGTAGGATAGCCCAGGGGACACACAGCCATGCAACATAGCCTTGTGTCGTGCACAGCTAAGACAGACGCCCCTGTCCCTACCTGTGTGGACAAAAATATGCCATTTGAATAGCCAACTTGCCACCCCAATTGGGTCAAACCTACAAACATCAAACTAAGCATATTTTGTACACCAATTTCAGCCAATCTCTATTCCAAAACATACATTAATCATACCTTTACATTATCAATATATTCCAAGCTCAATTCATCAACCAAAACATACCAAAATCTAAACTAAATTCATAGCAAAACATATGTTTCAATACATCATTCAATCTCAAGCTCAAAACTTACTAAGACCATTTCTTTTGGTTATTCAAAATAGACCCTATAATTCATAATGCCTCACATATCATATAACATTTCCAACCTTAAGTTCAAACATAACCTAGCCATATCACGTGGCATGATAAATACATTACAAAACCTAACCAAAACTCTTCTAGCCTATACATGTCATACTTTAATATATGCATTTTCATAGGTACCAAAATAATGTTCGATAGTGTGGTGACAATCCTCAACAATCCCTGAGCTCACAGTAGCTTCGACATCTATAAAATAATGAAAACACACACAGAATAAGCTTTCAAAAGCTTAGTAAGCTCATACCAAAAATCATCAACAGTTTATAAAATATAAAACATCAACACATAAGCACTTATAAATTTTCAATCCATCTATCAATTTTATGCCAACACAATTCATATGTTTATACCAATTCAACTAACTTCATATACATAATGCCATCTACCACCTAGGTATTGTACATACCTAAACCTTTCTGTATTTATTCATTTTCATTATTACCTTTCATTCGAATACATTATTCTTTCTAAAGTCTTTCCCAGCTTAAAGAATTCACACACTTAGTGATTTAATGATTAGGCGAAGCTAAAATGATTCTGCACACTTAGTGTCATATCAAATAGACGAAGCTACCTCAGTATCGCACACTTAGTGCCTCATATAGTTGAAGCTATTCCATTTTGCACACTTAGTGCTATTTATAACCGCAACTATTTCAAATCGCACACTTAGTGCTGAACACCTTCGATTTGTCCACTTACACAAACCATAATAAAACATCTATACAATTCATGCATCATCAAAGCATTAAAAGATGACTATAATATCATTTATCCCATACGAACTTACCTCATACTTGGCATTATCGATTTGAATCGTCTACTCGATTATCTTCGACTTTCCTCGGTCTAAATCTAAATTCCTCTTTTTTTGATCTATATGTATTCAAAATTAACCCTTTTATTCTCCAAGTCATTCAATTCAATCCACAAACATACATTCAGGGCATTTTGTAAACTAGCCCTCGTATTTTCACATTTTGACACTTAAGTCCCTAATTCACAAAATCACAAAATACACATAATTTACTTGTACACAAGCTTAGAAAAATTTTCATAGTTCTCATAAAAGTCCATACATTTCATTTATTTCACATTTTAGTCCCTCATGATAACATTTTTACAATTTAGCCCAAATTACTCAATTTCATAAAAAATCCAAAGACAAAACACGTAAACTCAACATCAAACTTTCATATTTCATCATTTAACAACATAAAGATCATAAATTCATCCATGGAACATTTTAAAATCATCATCAAAATTAGAAATTGAGGCATGGGCTTGATAATATATGAAGCAATGATTACAAAAACGTAGAAATTATCAAAAACCGAAGCAAAAACATACCTAAATCAAAGCTTGCAAATGCCGAACCTTAGCAAAGCTTTTATCTTTTCTTTTCTTTGATATTTTTGGCTATATGAACATATTATGGCCTATTTTCTTACTTTAGTTTTATTATAATTACCTTAATAAACATTTTACCAATTTACCCTTGCATTATAACATTAATATTCCACCAACTAATGTCCACCAATGTCATTTAATGAAATCCATGGTCAAATAACCACATAAGGACCTCACAATTATAAAGCCAAGTCAAGTAAGCACTTAACAAGCAGCAGGCAACTTTTACATTTTACGCTATTAGGTCCTTTTATCAAATTGAGTACACAAATAATCAAATTTTTAGACAAAACTTTCACATATGCTAATTCACACATCATAAGCACGGAAAATAATATTTAACTATTTTTCTGGCTCACATATGTGGTCCCGAAACCACTATTCTAACTATGGTTAAAATCGGACTGTTACAACACCGGTTTTGTTTGTGAAAAAGAAGGATGGATCTATGCGCATATGCATTGATTACCGGCAATTGAATAAATTGACCGTTAAGAATAAGTACCCCCTACCGATGATAGATAATCTATTTGACCAGTTTCAAGGTGCTTCGATTTTCTCTAAGATTGATCTTCGATCGGGGTATCATCAACTGAGGGTTAAAGAGATTGATGTTTACAAGATAGTGTTTAGGACTCGTTATGGTCATTACGAGTTCCTAGTGATGTCGTTTGGACTAACGAATGCACCAGTGACTTTTATGGATTTGATGAACTGAGTGTTCCAGCCCTATCTAGATCGGTCGTAGTGGTTTTTATTGATGACATTCTGGCGTATTCGAGAATCGAAGATGAACATGATGCATATCTTCGAGTGGTTCTGCAGATTCTGAGGGAGAAACAACTGTACGCCAAGTTCAGTAAGTGTGAATTCTGGTTGCAAGAGGTAACATTTTTGGGCCATGTGGTATCTGCTGAGGGGATTAGGGTTGATCCTTGGAAAATTGAAGCTGTTTTGGATTGGAAGCCGCCTAAGACTGTATCAAAAGTTCACAGTTTTCTGGGACTAATAGGGTATTGTAGACGATTTGTTGAGGGGATTTCATTGATTGTTGCACCTCTAACGAAGTTGTTGCATAAGGGTGTGTCGTTTAACTAGACTGATGCACAACAAAAGAGTTTTGAGAAGCTTAAGAAAGTTGTAATAGCCCGATTTAGACCCTATTCAGAATGGTGATTTCGGGACCATGAATATGAGTCAGAATAGTATTCTAAAATTATTTTGTTTTTCTTATGTGAGAATTTATATCTATGAAATTTTCGTTCTTTAATTTTAGCATTTGAGTGCCAATTTAATAAAAAAGGCTTAATCGCGTAAAATGAAAATTTGATGGTTAAATAGGAAAGGGCCAAATTGTTGTTGTCTTTATAAATGTAGGTATTTATGTTGTAATTTTCACATGATAACATGCAATGGACGGTGTGGCCTTATTATATCATGGTTTTATATTTTATTACAAAGGTTATTTATGTAAAATGGTTAATAATATAAGTTATAATAAAACATAAAAATTAAATATATGCTTTCATAATACATTGTTTTTTTCCAAAACATAAAAGAAAAGAAAAAAACAAGGGTTCAAGGGTTTGGCAAATTGTTAAGCTTAATTAAGGTATGTAACTAGCTAAATTTTTGATAAATTTTACGTTTTTGAGATCGTTGCTATGTTATCTACAAAGCCCATGCTTAAATTTTTAATTTTGATGAATATTTTAAGTTATGCCATTGATGAATGTTTGAGCTATCTGATGTTAGTTGATGAAATATGAAAGATATGTTTTGTATTGGAATTTTTGATGATTTTGAGTAATTAGGACTAAATTGCAAAAATAATAAATTGAGGGACTAAAATGTGAAATAAATGAAACATATGGACTTGTATGAACACAAGGAAGATTTGGCCTAAGCATGATATATTGAAATTTTGCATATTTTGTGTTTTGTGCAATAGGGACTAAATTGTAAAAAGTGTAAAATGTCAGGGGTAAAATGGTAATTTTCCCATTTATGTGTTTTTGGATTAAATTGAATAAAAATATGTTTGAATGAGTTTAATTTGAATATGTTTATATCAAGAACCAAAGAAATTAGATTTGAATCGGGGGAAAGCTAAAGTTGTTGACTAGTCGTCCCGTTCTGGTTTTCATCGTTTGAGGTAAGTTTATAAGCAAGAAAATGCTGTTAATTTTGAACAAATGTAAACTTAAAATGTTGAATTGAATTTTATGAGTATTTATATCTCATGACCGAATGTGTATATGCTTGGGAATTAAGTTTATGAGTTTGATTCGACTTAGTTATGACATCTGAAAGCTCCATACGAACCGAAAGAATCCAACATTTGTTTTCGTGTAAGACCACGTCTGGGATGTTGGCATCGATATATGTTTTTTCTTGTAAGACCATGTCTGGGACGTTGGCATCGATATATGTGGTTACGTAGATCATGTTTGGGACATCGGCATTGTATTTGATTTGTGTAAGACCCTGTTTGGGATAGTGGCATCAATATGAGATGACATGTAAGACCATGTCTGGGATGTTGGCATTGTTCGATATATGTGATTATCCGAGTATCCTATTCAATTTTGAATGGTTCAACAGGCAATGATAAGTTGTGTTCGAAGGTGTAAAATGAGCTAAAATGATCAGGTATGAGTTAGTTGATTACCTATTTGAAAAATAAGGTAAGTTGACCATTATGTATATAAGTTACTAATGTGAATATATGTGCCTTGTGAAGTATATTCGGCCATTGCTATGTATTTGTATATGATGTTATATTTTGATTCATGAGTATATGTATATGGGTATAAATGTACTTGGTCACATAATGATATTTAGCTTTGAAGTTGAAAGATATTTTGTTAATATATATATGTATTTTTCCATAAATAAGTTTATATGTGAAAGTATATGATATACGTGAAATCATAAGATTGAGGTTTAATATGATTATGATAGTATAATTTGGTTTAGTTTAAATGAATTGATTATGTCATTGAATTGTTTATTTGCTTATGACTTATTAAGCTATGATAGCTTATTGTGTGTGTTTATGTTTGCCTCTGTTTTATAAATTTTGGAGATTAGTTACAAGCTCGGGGATCGTCAGCAAAGTGCATCACACTATCAACTATCTTTGCTATTTTATAAGCTGAATTTTTGAAACTATGGCATGTATAGGTTGGATTATATCTTTGAAATGTTGAATTTTGGTTTATGTATAATTTAAGCCATGTGAAAATGGCTTAACTTCTATGGTTGAATTTGGTTATGTTTGAATATGGTTTAAGTTCATTTTGGTTATAATGCTACATATTATGAATGAATGGTATTTATGATAGGTGTTATATGCTTTGGAAATGGCTTGATAATGATGTTAGTTATGATGTGTAATCAGTCATGAATTTAGCTCATTTTGGAAATTATGTTCATGGTACATGTGCATGGTGTGCTTGGCTATATGAATCGGCTTAAGTAATGATTTAGTTGGTGGATGTATTTTTGCCATAATATATATGTCTTTATAAGCTATGTTATATATATGTAAATGAATATGAGTTGAACTGTGGATATTCGATTGTGGAATTGAATAGATAATGATATAAAATTATTACCTTTGTTCATTGTTTATAAATGAATTGTTAAGCATAATGAATAGTTTGTAAAATGACTATGTTTAGATTTGGAAAACAAGGTGAATTAACTTTCAATGGATGTTAAATAATTGAAGTATTATTTATTTGATGATAAAATCGAATTGCTTTGGCTATAGGATTTATATAAATATATTTAGCTGAATATGTAAATATTAAATTAGTATTGAATATGAATTTTGTTAATTTACTTGATAAGTGATAATAGCATGTTAGAACTTGGTGTTGGTTTGCTAAAATTATTGGATGAATAGCTATTATGTATTGTACCTATACATATATAAATGATGTGATGTTGTGATTGTTAAAATAATATGTTTGATTATTCGGATTGGTTCATGGATATGTTTCATGCTTGTAAAGTGTTTGAGCATATTGGAAGTTGACATTAAATAAGACATACGTGGTCAGCATGTTATATATGTTTGGCTAAAGTTTAGAAAAATGACCATATGAATAGTAACTTAGGTTCTATTATTATAAGTAAGTTGGTTTAGATAAATTTGTAATAAGATGGCATGTATGTTCAGTATTATGTAATGAATTATGAGATGTTTTAATTCAAATGTTTATATCCGATCATTTGATAACGATTATATTTGAATGTTAATTAATTTATGTGTAACTTCAAAATATTTGGTTTGTTTAGAATATGTTCAAATATGGTAAGTTAGAAGGATTAAATCCTAGTTGTATCCATGAATGTCTGAAAGTTGTGTTTCATTTAGTAATACCTTGTAATCCCTTTTCGGCGACAGATACGGGTTAAGGGTGTTATAAAAGTTATGATTGAAGCCCCTGTCTTGATACAGCCAGAGTCTGGAAGAGAGTTCACTGTCTATAGCGATGCATCACATGTGGATTTGGGATGTGTGTTGATGCAAAATGGTAAGGTCGTAGCATATGCATCTCACCAACTTAAGTCGCATGAGATGAATTATCCACCGTATGACTTGGAGTTGGCCGTAATAGTATTCACACTGAAAATTTGGAGGCATTATTTGTAGGGTGAGAAGTGTATCATTTACACTAATCACAAGAGCCTCAAATATCTTCTCACTTAGAAGAAGTTGAATCTTAGGCAGCGTAGATGGATTGAGCTGCTTAAAGACTATGATTCTACAATTGAATACTATCTTGGTAAGGCCAATGTGGTGGCTGACGCACTGAGCCCTAGGGCTATGACTGATCTGAGGGTGATGTTTGTTAGTCTTAGCTTATTCGATCTTCGTAGTCTGTTGGCCGAATTTCAGGTTAAACTGATGTGGATTGAACATATTAAGGGTAAATAGTTGGAGGATGAGTCACTAGGTCTTCGATTCCGACAGATTGAGAGTGGTAACATATCGGACTTTGGACTAAATAGTGAAAAGGTGCTTTGTTTCTATGGGAGAGTCTGTGAGCCGAAGGATACTGATTTGAGGCAGTTTATACTGCGATAGGCTCATAGTAGTCCTTATGCTATGCATCCTGGTGGAAATAAGATGTACCGAGACCTTCGTGAGTTGTATTGGTAGCCGGGTCTGAAGCATGAAGTTACCGACTTTATGGGTTAATGTCTAACTTGCCAATAGGTTAAGGCTGAACATCAGTTGCCGTCAAGGTTGCTTCAGCCAGTTGAAATTTTACTTTGGAAGTGGGAGAAAGTGACTATAGACTTCTGATAAACGCCAAATTATACATATCTATACCCCAAATACTTAGCATATTTATGGATGTTTATTACTAGATTTCTGGATTTTGGTGCTCTTAATCCAGTTATTTCATGTTTTGTACTTAGGAGAGCACCAACAGTCGAAAAGAGCCAAAAATGAGCTAAAAAGGGATAAAAATAGACCAAATCGAGAAGATGGTACGACCTAAGCCTTGCCACACGGGTATCTCACACGCCCGTGGTCTTTGGGGGTGTCGACCAAGGTTTTCTGATTCACACGGCCTGGCCATTGAGCCTACACAGCCGTGTGCAATTCAACCGATCAAACACGGCCTAGTAATCACGTCACACGGCCGTGGCACACGGGCGTGTCCCTTTTTCAAAGAGTTGTATTTTACACGGAAATGGGTACTTAGGGAGGAAGAAAGCCAATCCAAAGCCTATATAAAACACCCTAAGTGTGACCTAGAAGAAGGCCGCTCTTTCTAGAAATTTTTTGGAATATAGAACGACACGCCATGAATTACTTGAAGAAAGCCAGACGATCCATCTCAAAAGCCAGAGTTACTCCAAGACTGAAGATCTCTCTCAGAATTCCTTCAGGGGTTTTAGAGTTTTCTTTATGTTTTGTTATTTTCATACTCTTGAGATGTACTCTTATTTTATTATGAACTAAACCCCTTAGATACCTAAGGGGATAAAACCTATGATGGATCTTGTTATTATTATCTGAACTATATGATAAATACTTGACTTGTTCTTAATTATGTGTTCTTAATGCTTGAGTTAATATTCCGGGTATTAATTCATGATTTGATGTGCTTAAGCAGAGGAGGAATAGACCCTTCCTAAGAGTAGATTTGGCATAATTAAGCAGAATTGATCGAACGCCTAGAAATAGGGTTACGAGATTTTACCGGATTAGGTGAAACCTAATATGGGAGTCTATAGAGTGATTTACTACTTCCCTAGGGGTTTTAATTAAGAAAGAAATTTCGATTAATTCAACTGAGGGTTAGATGTTATTAGTCTCGAAAGGGATAATAACATAGGTTAGGGAGTCTCACGGATCAAGTCAAATGAATAAATCGTTCGGTTCAGAGTCAGATATCAAGTGAAATCTAGGTGGATTCCTCCTTGGGTGTCGTCTTTCTCAATTGCTTTTCTTCAAGTCTTTTTCCAAATTTTCTCTTTGCTTTAATTAAATCAATTAATTAGTTTAAACAATTAGTTAATTAAAACAAACCCTTTTATTCTTAGGCTAGATAATAAAAATATAATTATTACTAGTACTTTTGGTTCCCTTGGGTACGATATCCCGATCTTGCCATTACTATACTATTGTTCGATAGGTGCGCTTGCCTTTCGTCATGATAATAGTTAGTCTAGGTTTGATCTTCATTATAAATATTTATTACTTGTTACGAATCACGCGATCAATTTCGTTAGTGGGTTGCCCCTAACGCCTACTAAGAAGTTTCGGTATGCGTCATCATGGATCGATTGACCAAATCTGCCCATTTCATACCAGTCTGTACTGATTACTCGTTGCAGAAACTGGCTAAACTGTATGTGTCTGAGATAGTGAGACTGCATGGGGTACCAGTTTCCATAATTTCTGATAGGGATGCTCGCTTCACATCTCGGTTCTGGAAGAAGCTGCATGAAGCTCTGGGTACAAGGTTGGACTTCAGTACTACGTTCCATCCTCAAACAGATGCTCAGTCGGAGAGGGTGATTCAGATACTGGAGGACATGTTAAGGAGTTGTGTGATAGATTTTCGAGGTAGTTGGGAGGATTACTTGCCGTTAGCAGAGTTTGCGTATAGCAATAGCTATCAGTCTAGCATACAGATGACACCTTATGAGGCATTATATGGTCGTAGGTGTCGTACTCTTTCATGTTCGACTGAGTTGGTCTAGCAACGTATTCTGGGCCCTGAGTTAGTTTCTGATACCGAGGACAAAGTTAGACTAATTCGGGATCGACTGAAGGCGGCATCAGACAGAAAAAAGTCGTATGCAAATCTGAAGCATAAGGAGATTAAGTATTCTGTGGGAGACTGTTGTTCTCAAGGTCTCGCCACGGAAGAAAGTACTGAGATTTGGACAAAAGATGTAACATCCCGATTTAGACCCTATTCAGAACGGTGGTTTTGGGACCATGAATCCAAGTTAGAAAAATATTTTAACATTATTTTATGTGTTTATTATGTATGAATTGATATCCGTAAAATTTTTGTGTGTTAATTTTGATGTTTGAGTGCTCGATTATTAAAAAGGATTTAATTGCATCAAATGAAAAATAAGCATGCTACTCTGTAAAATGCCTAATTGTTATGTCTTTTCAATGTGGAGGTTGTATGACCTTTTAATATAATGGTTTCATATTTTATTTATAAGGTTAAATTTGTAAAATAGAAATTTTTATATGTTATAATTAATAAAACATGACAAAATGGCTTGCATGTTCATATTTTTTTTATCACCGAAACTAAAAGAATAGAAAAAAAGAAAGAGTTTGAGTATTCTTTCTTGTACAGGCTTGATTAAGGTATGTATTTATTTCAGTTTTTGATAATTTTTACGTTTTTGAGATCATTGCTTCGAATACTATTCGACCCATGCTCGAATTTTTGATTTTGATGAATATTTTGAGTTATGACATTGATGAATAATTGTGTTTTGTGATGTTTGATGATGAATTATGAAAATATGTTTTAGATTAATATGTGTTATATTGGAATTTTTGATGAATTTCAGTAATTAGGGATAAATTGCAAAAATTATAAATTTAGGGACTAAAATATGAAATAAATGAAATGTATGGATTTATATGAAGAAGATGAACATTTGGCCTAAGAATGTTGTATTGAAATTTTGTGTATTTTGTGTTTTATACAAATTGGATTAATTTGTAAAAGTGTGAAATGTTAGGGGTAAAATGGTAATTTTCCCATTTATGTGTTGCTTTATTAAATTGAATGAAATTATGTTTGAATGAGCTTAATTTGAAATTGTATAGATCAAGGACAAAAGAAATCAGACTTAGATCAGGGGACAACAAAAGTAATCGAATAGTCGATTTACATCGTTCGTTGATATCCGAGTTAAGTTTATAGGCAAGTAAACGTTGTTAATCATTACAATATGTAAAATTAACACGCTGATTTGAATTTCTATGAGTTTATAATGCAATTTCCAAATGTGAATATGCTTGGGAATAATATGTTCAAGTTCAATTCGATCGAGTTACAACGTCCGAAAGCCCGTACGAACCTTAGGAATAGCTAGGATACATATGTCATGACATAGAATTTTGATATGTGATGTTCGAGTAAGACCATGGCATCAATATATGTGTGCGAGTAAGACCGCGTTTTATACGTTGGCATCCATATGTGACTCTGATTTATGTGTGCGAGTAAGACCCTGTCTGGGACAGTGGCATCGATATGTGATTACATGTAAGATCACGTCTGGGACATTGGCATTGTACGATATATGTGATTATCTGAGTATCCTATACAATTTCGAATGGTTCAACGGGCAATGATAAGTTACGAATGAATGTGAAATTAGGTTAAAGTCAACAGGTACGTGAAAATTATTTGCCTACTTGAAAGTAAGGTAAGTTGGTTATTGATATGTGATATAAGTTATAAGGATGCTAATGGTGATGTTTGTGTATATAAGAAGCTATATGTGGTCTAATGAATAAGTATGTGATGTTGAAATTTGATTCATGAATACATATATATATATATATATATTCGTTATGTAATGATATTGTGGCTTTGAATTAAATGATTCTTGATGATGGATATATGTATTTATATTCGGCCAAGATAAGGTTATATATGAAAGTATATAATGTTTATGAAATTACAAGTTTGATACTAAATGGAATTATGAAATAATGTATTAATTTAGTTAATTTGAGTTCATAATGCTTTTGAGTTGTTTATTTGCTTAAGGCTTACTAAGCTAAGTTAGCTTACTTTGTGTGTATATATTTTTCTTTGTTTTATAGATTTTGGAGATCATTACATGCTAGGGGATCGTCAGTAAAGTCAATCACACTATCGTTTATTTTCGATACTTCTAAAAAGTTTGAATTCGAACCTATGGCATGTATAGGCTAGTTTATATTATGTCTGATTTTGGAATATGTATATATTAAGCCATGCGAAAATGGCTAAGTTGATTTATGAATTTATGCTATCTCGGGTATAATTTTTAAGTATGCTATGCTTGAATGATGATGGATTGAATTGAATATGACCTTGGTGATTTGGTTATGTGATTAATTTAGGTGATAGAAATATAAGTGCTAAAGGTGATGAAGTTCAGTCAAGTTATATATATATGAATGGCATAAATAATATGAGGTGAACTTGTGGTTTGATTTATGTGTGGTATTTATGGTTAATGGATATGAGTATTTGGTTGTGGCGTAATCATGTTCGGTAGTGAAGTGTATATTATGTATATAAATCATACTTGAGTTATATTTATTATTGGTTTTGGGAATATGGCTTGGTAGTTATGCTAGGAATCAATTATGTTTGATCATGGTTTAAATTCTTTTTTGTAAAAAAGTTACATGTTATGCTTGAATGGTATTTTATTTATATTTAGTATAAATATGCTTAGCATGAATCTGTTGTGTAAGGTTATTAGTTAGTTCATTTTTTAAAAAAAAAGGTTGTTTTATATATGTATAAATGGATGATGATTAAATTTGGATAAATGGCCGAATATATATAAGCATATGTTTAAAACAAGTTAGTTGAGTTATATACGTGAAATTTGGTTAGATGTATTCGGTATATTAAGTATTAATTAGATGATGGTTATGTTTAGTTAATGATTAAAATGGTTAAGTTGGTTTAAATTGTTTGATATGCTGGTTAAGATGTGAAACTATGTTTTGAATTTGGTTAAAATTAGATTATATGTTTAATCTGATATTTAGCCGAATATATGGTTATTGAGGTAAATATTGAAATCGCATGAGTAGTAAGCATGAATATAAATATTCGGTTAAGGCTTGTAGAATTATCAAATGAATAGTAACTTTTACTATTAGCCATGAATAATATTCAATTTCATGTGTTTTAATCATGTTATGAGTAGCATGTTTTGACATGTATAATTTGGTTTATAAGTTCGACTAAGGTATTTATTCATGTATAAATTTAAAATTTAGGATGGTAATTGGAGTAGTAGTCGAATATACATATGCATATATTTTTATAATGTGCTGAATGGAAATCATTTTGTTTTAAATGATTTGTACCTTGAAAGGATTACTTTTATATGACACATGTTTGAATAATGGAATGAAATATTTATATAAACTTTGGTATGTGCGTATGATATGTATATTTTTGATATGCTGAATATCTTTGCTTATGAGATATGTGGCTATATATATATATATATATAAAATATATATATAAACATATATACATATTTGTTAAGTGACATGAAATGAGACGTGCTTAACTATGTTAATTGTATCTTTTAAACATTTGATTAATTAAAGACTTGAATATGTGTATATATATTTATAATTATTCGGATAATGTGTATTTTCTGGTAATGCCTCGTAACCCTAATCCGACGAGGATATGGGTTAGGGGTGTTACAGAAGGGCAAGCTAAGCCCTAGATTCATTGGGCCTTACCGCATACTGAAACGTGTGGGACCAGTTGCCTATCAGTTAGAGTTACCTCCAGAGTTGGACCGGATTCATGATGTTTTCCACGTATCTATGTAGAGGCGCTACCGCTCTGATCCTATGCATGTTATCTCGATTGAGGAGATTGAGGTTAAGCCAGATCTGACTTTTGAGGAGGAACCAATTCAGGTTTTAGACTGTGATGTAAAAGTGTTAATAAACAAGTCTATTCCACTGTTAAGGTACTCTGGCATAATCACAGCTCAGAGGAGGCAACGTGAGAACCCGAGGAGGCAATGCGACAACAATATCCTCATCTGTTCTGACCAGGTAAAATTTCAAGGCCGAAATTTTCTTTTAGGAGGTAGGGTTGTAACGCCCCAAAAAATAAGTACTTATTTTTGTATGTTTGTGACAAATACATGTCTGCTTCGGTGGTTAAGTGTCTTGGGAAGAGTCAGAGAAGTCTTGGGTTCAAGCCTTGTGACATTCCAAACTTGGCCTAGACGTTATGGCCAAATCTGGCGTTGTCACATTGAAGTATTGTTCGCAAAGCGTGATGTCGTTGAAAACCCTTTCCATATTTATCTTCGTTGTGTGATCTTAATAACAATTTTAAAACGTGTCGTTCATTTCAAAACTTGCGTCCCAATCGAAAGGTATTTACTTTAAAATCGTTATTTGTTTCCAAAATCATTTTATAGCAGAAGCTTTTTAAAACAGTTGCGTGCATGCATTTACTTTGTAAAAACATTGTCTCTTTTTGAAAATCTACAGCCTACTACTAATAGATATGAATCAAGGTAAATAAATTCAAAATTAAAATAAACATTTAAAGAGGCCTTATTACAAAACAAATACCCGAATTAAATTACTTATAAATTAACAACCAAATATGGACGCATGAGCGGTTGTGTGGCCTCCTTCAAGTCCCTCCCAACACCGATCCACCTAAGGATTACCTGTGCAGATAAGCAGAAGTGTGAGTTACAAATACTCAGTGTGTAACCCCTTATTAAACAAACAGCCAAACATACAGTGAGTAAATACAGTCTGGGCCTAAGCCCTTTTTAGTAACAGTGACAATATCAGTTTGGGCTTTAACCCATCTCAATACTAAAACAATCATATGTTCGGGCCTTGGCCTATTGCAGTAACATTAAACAGTGCAGTAACAGTAAACAATATACAAGTCCTGCCCATCCAGCCTCTACATTCCATCTCCGTCCAACCCTACACTCCATGTGGGGATAAAATCAACCCACCCATCCCTACACTCCAAAATTAGCACTGGTTGCGGCACTAAACAATGTTTGCAACAAACCTGCCAGTATAATAGGCTTAGAGACATCAGTGATTTGCAGTAGAGCTGCCAGTACAGTACACTTCCTCCAATCATATAAAAACCCACCCCCATGCAATGCACCATGCCACATGTCATGTCATATTATAATACTATACATGTACTCAACACATTTACAATAGCATGCTAAAATATAAACATGTATCACATAATGGCAAAACAATCAATTTACCATGTAGGGGCATTTCAGTCATTTACCACATTAGGGCAAAACAATCATTTAACCACATAAGGGCAAAATAGTCATTTATCAAATTTGGGGTCGACGTATACTTACCGACCCAATAGTAGGTCCACAGTCGTATCGGGCGACCTGTGCAACCTTAACAGTCAAACTGTGGAAATGGGCCCAAGGCCCATAATACGGGCCTATATGGGCCCACAAGCCCAAATTTGTCCTTGGTTGTGTAGACTACATAGGCTGGCCCAATATTCTCAACACGTTCGTGTGGTTTACCCGTGTGAGGCCCACGGGCTATTCTGGCCCAACATGGCCCAAAACGGCCTAAGCTGTAACACCCCTTACCCGTATCCAAGGCTGGAACAGAGTACGAGGCATTACCAGACTTAACAATACACATAGACGAAAATCGGGCCATAAAATTTCATTTAATCCAAAACTTTTCGAACACATGCATAACAAACAATGCTAACTATATCATCACATCAAAACATAGGACATGGCACGATTAATTAAACCTATAAACCATAATGGATAAGGACTACATCTCATGATCATATACGATAACTCAATGCAGACTGATACGTATAGTCAAAATCATAATAAAAATACATATCACAAACCAACTTTCAATACATGCCACTCACTTGATATTTCTAATATTTGAATTAATTCTCCCAAAATGATAGTTTGATAGTGTGATTTTGCCTCTGACGATCTCCAACCTCGAGCCAAACTATTAATACTAAAGAAATGGAAAGGATGGGTAAGTTTTACGCTTAGTAAGTTCATATAAAAATAATAAGCAATTACTACCACGCTTTTCAAGATAAAACACTATAATTGTACAATTACACATGTTCAGGTTAGGCTGTGTTATTGAGTTACAGTTACTAAATCATTCATATATGAAGCTAAAAAACTCAAAATTTAGTTTGGTTAATTTTCCTTGAAACTAGATTCATATATCTTTCTCCCATAAAATTTCCAGAATTTTTTGTTTAGCAAATTGGTACAGTTAATTCATTAAAGTTTCCCTGTTTGTGGTACAACTACTCGCCTTGAAGGCACTACTGAACCAAATTTCTCCCTGTACAGAATTTCAATAACCATGACGTTTATTTCCATTAAAAATAGACTTAATAAGGAATCCATTAATGTAAGGTATGACTCTTAATAATTTTTTTAAAATTTATGGTGAATTTCTAAAGTCGAGCAGGGGATCTCGAATTTATTCGACATCATCTAACAAAAATTATAATATCACATAATATATAACTCTTTTGCTCCCCTGTTTCTTTTATATGAAAATAGTCATTAATATTTAATTTCATAATTTTTGAAATTTAATTCAACTTACACAATTTTTGGTAAATTTTCAAATTCATGCCTTCTTCTTTGCTCAACACTGTTTTACTACTAAAGTTCACTTTTACACAATTCACTTAATCCATTCCATTTTACCGAGGTTCGCTCAAATATCGAGCATATTGCTCATAAATTCAAATAAACATATACTTGCACTTGTTCATCACATAATCACTTTCACATGTATTTTCATTTAATCGATTTCCCGTTGAACTCATCGAAATAATAACAAATACACAATTGCCTGCACATTTTCCCATTTCCACACTTGTAGCCGAAGCTATCTAGTACGTATAGTAGCCTGCACTTAGTACTACACATGCGACGAATAATCTGGTACAAGTAGTAGCCTGCACTTAGTACTACACACGTGATCACAGTTTTCGGGTACGCATAGTAGCCTGCACTTAGTACTACACATGCGACCAATTATCCGGTACACGTAGTAGCCTGCACTAAGTACTACACACGTGACCTCACAATAGTTCATTTGTACCGTTTCTATTCCGAAGGTTCAATCGGGAAATTCCTCACTTTTCAACATTTTACTAAATTGTACGTAATCAATTTAAATTCATAACTTACATCAAATAACCATTTGATAGGCAGCCACATTTCATTTGATATCAAAATATAATAACATAAAAAGAATCGATAGATTAATTATGTACGAACTTACTCAAAGTTTCGATCTCACTATCCATAGTACTAATTGTTCATTCATAGTATAATAAGACACAACTCAAATATCAAATCAGCTTTTAAGAATTTACATAACATATATCACATATTTCATATATCACTTGTCATGTATCATCATTTTCTTGCATTCCATGTAACATTCTTTCATGTCATATTTCCACATCATAAACACCATTCCATCAACTTTTCCAATATATTAAATCATACAATATATGCAATAATAGTAAGAAATATAATTGAAACATAACATTCCTCGATCCAGAAACGACAATTTACCATTTTAGTCCAAAACCTTGTATTTTCCCGATTTAAGCCTGAATCTCGATTTCCTTCATCTATAATATCACATTTAGCCTAATAATTAGTCACACTATTCATATGGGTCCAAAAATCATATTTTTACAAATTTTCATTTTGACCCCTAAACTTTTACATATTTTCACTTTTGCCCCAAGGTTCGGAAATTAAACTTCATTTTATTTTCTTATGTTTTATGACATGATGATCATTTTTCCCTTCTATGGCAACATCAAATTCTCACTCTAACATGTACTTATGACTTAGGTATTTTTACCGATTAAGCCCTTTTACTCGTTTTCACTTAAAACCGAGTAGCACAAGTTGTCTAACATAATTTAAAACCTCATATTCTATCATAAAACACCAAAATACACAAATTTCACCTATGGGTATTTTTCCAATTATGAACCCTAGGTTGAATTATTGCTAGCATAAGCTAAATCAAGTTACCGGGACTCCAAAAAACGTAAAAATCATTAAAAACGAGGCTAGAACGGACTTACAATCGAGCTTGGAAGCTTGGAAACCCTAGCCATGGAGCCTCACTTGGCATACATGTCCATGGTGAAGAAGATGAACAAAATTGGCTTTTAATTTTGTATTTTAATTCATTTTACCCCTAAATGACCAAAATGCTTTTTTTACTAAACTTTTCAAAAATTCCATCCATGTCCAATTTTTGTCCATAAACTTAGAAATTGGTCAAATTTCTATTTAAGACCTCCTAATTAATATTTTAAAGCAATTTCATACTAGAAACTTCTAGAATGAAAGTTTTGCAACTTATTCAATTTAGTCCCTAACTTCAAATTAAGCACTTTATGCATAGAATTTCTTCACGAAATTTTCACACAATCATGCAATCATATCATAGACCTCAAAATAATCATAAAATAATTATTTCTATCTCAAATTTGTGGTCACAAAACCACTATTTTGATTAGGCCCTAATTCGGGATATTACAACTCTCCTCCCTTTTGGGATTTTCGTCCCCGAAAATCTTACCGGAAAAGTGGTCTTCACTTAGATTCCTCAATTTCATATTCAGTGCTGAAGAACTTTCACTCAGGCGGTGCCTCCAATATATCTCTTTAATTTCTCATATATTCTGAAAGCTTACGTACTTATCTCTTAATTGTTCTTAAATTTTCAACCCTTCTCTGTTTCCCTTGTCATCTTGACATAAAACCAGGTCTCAATTTGGTTAATGGAGACTAAAATTCCAAGAAATCCAACAATCAAAGGGACCTGCACTCTTCCGAAATAATCATACAGATTTTTATCATCAATAAATCACAATCCAATAACATCTGAATCAAATTACAATACACGTCATTACTTTCTGAATGAATAGGCAAATTTTCACTATGAGCTTCATACAATTCTTTCTGTATAAGCCTCAGAATAATAATAATAATAATACCATGAACTAGATCCAATCTGAAATTCAACATCAGAAGTCGATCCTCACTGTACTCTTTTAGTTTACTACTCACTATCACATTTCCCTCTTTCCGCTACGGAATTAATTCTGATATAACCTCGAAAATAATCCTTTCTTCTAGTTACAAAACAATTCATCATGACATCCTTTACTATTCATTCATTATGTTAATCAAAACCGTCTCAATTGCATTAGTTCAAGTACCAAAATATCTCAATGGTAGACATTAACTATAATTGACTTACTTGAGAGAAGTAATCCACCATACCGATTGAAACTCGCATTTTTATCACTTATACCTTTACTATTGTCAAACCTTACATGAAAATTAGAAAAATCCCAATACTGAAATTGTGACAGCCCTAAATTGACCCTAGTCGGAAAGTGGTTTCGGGACCACTAAACCGAGTCATAAAAATAATTAATTGTTATATTCTATGCTTACTATGTGTGTGCATGCATGTGTGGAAGTTTCATTCTCTAATTTTACCAATTTTATGAGAAATTATTAAAATAGGGATCAATGTGAAACATGGTGAAATATGATATGCTAATTTTAAATGGCTTATTAGTGCATGTTAACACAAGGGTGGAGTTGCATGTCAAATAACCCATTTCCTAAGGTTAGTGGTTGGCCATGACATGATGATGGGCAAAGAAAACATGTCCTAGACATGTTGGCCTAGTGCATTATGGAAGGAAAATAAAGAAATGAAAAAAAAAGGAAAATGATGAAAAAAAAAAGAGTGTGGATGCCCCTCCCCCTTGTTGCCGTGAGTTGAGGAAAAAGAAAGGAGAAAAATTTTGTTGTTCATCCTTTCTCATTTTGTTACAATTGCCATGACTTGAGAAGAAGAAAAAAAGTGTCCATTCTCTCATTTTTCTTTGCATGGCCGAATGTACTAAGAAGAAAGGGGGAAGCTTGAGAAAATCAGCCATGGGAGCTTACTAGACTAAGGTGTTTTGATACAAGAAGGTATGTTTTATGCCACTCTTGAAAATGCATGCATAGTTTGGAGGATTGGTTCAAATTTTTCCTTGAATCTTGGATCGAAACTAAGTTGTTAGGTGAGTTAAATTTCGCCAAGAATGTTGTATTTCCTAATTAGTGTTTTGATGTTGTTGTGATGAAAGCATGGAGATGAGTGAGTTTGAATGTTTAACAAAAGGAGATTTTGTGCCATTGAGTTCTTGTTGTTATGTGTGTATGTGCATGAGTATTCGGCCATGCTATAAAATTTATGTTGCAAAATGATTTAATGCTTAATGTGATATATAATAGTACTTGTGAATGAGCTTGAGAGCACCTAAATTATTAGTTGGAAGTGCGAATGTAGTCTTGGATGAATTTTAAAGAACAAAGAAATTTTGGGTGACTAGAGGTCAAGGACATTCGCCAAAGGCTTGTGTGCTAGCAAAATTTGGCCTAGATGGGGTAAATGTTAAGTGTTAAATGCAATGGAAATGCTAGATTAATGTTGCACATTCGGCTATAGTTAGGCATGTTTATGATCTCATTTAGACGATTAGACATAAAAAGGGTGGTAATGAGGCTGAAAATTGTTGAATGGCTAGTTGGGTAATGAATGTAGCATTCGGCCATATGGGGTAAAAATGGGTCAAATGTTCGTGAAATAAAACTTTGTGAATTGATGAATTAATGATGATAGTATTGTTGATGTCATGTATATATGTATAAATATTTGGCAAGACGGTTAAACTAGTTAATTTATTGATTAGCTCAAGAAGCTAGAGGGGGAGAATCAAGCAAAAGCAAAGGAAAGAACATCGAATAGCCGAGTTGGAACCATTTTACCCAACACAAGGTAAGTCATTAAGCATATATTTGGCATTGTTTTAAATGATCATAATATCTATGCAATTGTGTTTAATGAGATGATATGTAAATGAAAATGTATGTGTATGGAATGATGACATTGTTGAATGTAAAAGAAATAGTGAAATGTGTAGAAAGTTTGCTTTCGGCACTAAGTGTGCGGGCAATACGTGTGTACGGTGACGAGATTGGCACTAAGTGTGCATGCTGGAAATATATGGCACTAAGTGTGCATGCTGGAAATATACGGCACTGGGTGTGCGAGCTCGAAGGGTATGGCACTATGTGTGCGGGCTTAAATCACATGGCACTAAGTGTGCGAAATCGAGTATTAAGCACTGTGTGTGCGTACTCTATATATATATATATCTCCGATCGAACAATTATATGGAGGGTGTGTCTTCATCGAGTTGAGTATGGACAGCGGAAAGAGTAAGTACCTTGAGTTCGTGGCTAATAGATACTATGTTCATGCTCGGAGTTGAGTCGGTAAGTTTTAAATCTATGTGATGATTTCAATTGCATGATTGTTGCGGAAATGAAATGATGTATGGAAATTGCTTCAAATATCCTATTGAATAGTATATGAAATGTAAATGTATGACTTGGTATGAGATTGATCCGAAAGGTCTAAGGAACTATGGTATAGTTCGGTATGGCTGGAACAATGGGCCTTGTTTCATTATTTCATTTTATGATAATTTTAGTAACGGATGGTTGTGAAATGCTTATGACTTACTGAGTTATAAACTCACTCGGTGTTTTCTTGTCACCCATTTTAGGTCTCTTGGACTCGTGATCGTTTATGCGTGCTCGGAACCGTCGTTGAAGTCATCACACCGGCTGGAAATCTTTTGGTATTGTCTTCGTAGTTGAACTAGGAGAACATTTGGCATGTATAGGCTATTTTGTTTTGTTGAATCTCGGGTTGTAAACTTTAAGCCATGCGAAGATGGCCTATGTGGTCGGTTGAGTGTGAATCTAAAACCTATAGGCACGAGCCTTAGAAACCTTAATTTTGATAAGGTGGCCATAGTTTGTATTATGTATGATGAAATAGTTGGCCATGGAAGAATTATGAAATAGTCATTGTTTGCTTTAGTACCAGATGCTGCCAGCAGCAGTGAGGTGAGATGGAAAATCACTAAAAATAGTAGAAGTAGAATTAAATAGTGAATAAATTATGAAATTGAACCTTGATGAATCTATTTTCATATGGACGAAACGAAACGACCGTATGAGCTGTATTTTAAGAGATATTCAGGTTTTCATGAAACAGGGCCAGAACAGTTTCTGGATCCCCTGCTCCGACTTGGAAAATTTACCATAAATTATCCAGAAACAATTAGAAGTCATGCCTTATATGCATAGATTCCCCTTTGAGTCTAGTTTCATTAGAAACAAACGGCATGAGCATTAGAGCTCTGTACGAGATGATATCCAGGTCGTAATGCGTAAAGGTCAGTGTAGTCGAACCCTGAAACAGGGGTGACTTTAACTAATAAACTGTACCAATTGGCCCGACCAAAAATTCTAGAAATAAATCCATGGATGGATATATGAGTCTAGTTTCAGGAAAAATTGACGGAACTCATTTTCGAGTTCTGGAACTCGAGATATGATTTTTAAGGTGACAGTGACGCAGTTAACTAGCCTGCCTGGAACAGAAAAAGGAAAACAAAAAAAAAAATTCCAAGAGAGGAATAAGTAAAGTAAGCCCGGTAACACCTCATGGTCAAATCCGGTGACGGTCACGGGTTTGGGGTGTTACAGAAATCACCACATCGCCCAAATCAAATCAGAAGTATAGTTATACTTGACATGATTATCACGAGCTGAAGAATGCACTCCGAACATGAGTCATAATTGACAAATTATGGAATAAAGATAACAAGAAAACCGAATAAAGAAATTCAAGATAGAAAAACCCAGAATAAAGAAATCTAGATAAAGAAACCCAAGATACGATACTATGCCGGAAAATTGAAAACCAAACTCATAGGAAAATTCCTCAGAGAAAAGAAATCCAGTAGAAAACATCATTTAATCTCACTGGAATCAAATGCAACAAGAACAATGTATCTTCCCTTATATATACATATCAAATGGAGCATCAAGTAGAAGAAATAGAATCATAGTATCATACATATTCTCTCACCAATTTTTTTATCAGGCAGAATATAATGGAATGCCCTAAGAAATAGAGTAATACAAATTATAAACCAGTTAGGCTACCAATGTTTTCGTCTAACATCAGGATTAGAAAACATCCCCATATAACAAAAAATTTCTTCAAAATATCAATAACCATAGAAATATTTCTGGGAACGGATAAACACATAGAACATCTTAGAAGAAACTACTAAAATCTGTCTAGCCGTAACTGTCACACTCAGATATTACACATTTCAGATATCATTTCCCCAACTATTTCTGCCATCACAAATTTCATATTTCTTTTCACTAAAGAAGCCTAGTTCTGAATAAATTTTGATTTGCACTTTTCTCGACCTTGTACCTTAGTAATTCGATTTATCAAAATAAATTTCTTCTCTAATTGGAACAGTGCATAACTCCAATAATCCTTATGCCAATCTGATACTTTTCTAGCTTTGACTTTACTTATCAACTCATTCTTCAATCTCTAATCATATTTATTGTAACACCCCGTAACCGAGACCGTGGCCGGCGTCGAACACGAGGTGCTAGCAGACATAATATATTTATTTTCACAGTCCATTTAAAAAATTCCAGACAGCAGGCTAACTGTGTCACTGTCACCTTAAAAATCATATCTTGAGTTCCACAACTCGAAAATCAGTTTCGTGATTTTTCCCTGAAACTAGACTCATATATACATCTACAAAGTTTTTTCTAGAATTTTTGGTCTGGCCAATTAGTACAGTTTATTAGTTAAAGTCTCCCATGTTACAGGGATTGACTACACTGACCTTCGCACATCACGACTTGGATATCTCCCTGTACAGGGCTTCAATACTGATTCTGTTTGTTTCTATAGAAAATAGACTCAAAGAGGAATCTATACATATATGGAAAGACTCCTAATTCTCTCTGGTTAATTTATAAAGAATTTCCAAAGTCGGAACAGGGAATCCAGAAACCGTTCTGGCCCTGTTTCACGAAAACCTAAATATCTCTTAACATACAACTCATATGACCGTTTTGTTTCTTCCATATGAAAGTAAATTCATCAAGGTTCATTTACATAATTTATTCACTATTTAATTCCATTCCTACTATTTTTAATGATTTTTCACATCCACATCGCTGCTGCTGTCAGCATCTGCCTTTAAGGTAGACTTTACCTATTTCATAGCTTCCATGATTCAATTAGCCCTTTTTGCATACATAGCACAAAGTATAATCATGATTAACCATTCCAATGGCTAATCGTTTCCAAATATTTCCATACCTCATAGTGATCAACATACAAAACGATTATAGTACTATGCTAAAAACGTATATAAGCCATTTTCGCATGGCTATCCAAATTTACACAAAATCCATGGGTACATGACCAACAACAAAAAGGGTAGTCCTATACATGCCATTTCAAAGTTCAACCAAAATTGTACCAAAAGGGGCTTTGATAGTGTGGGAGACTTGACTTCCAAAAATCCCGAGTCCGATGGTGACGAGCCAAAATCTATAAAACAGAGAAACAAAGAAACGGAGTAAGCAAATTTATGCTTAGTAAGTTTTGAGCAAGGATTCCAGCACAACAAAAGCATAGCATTCATATAGCTAAACGGATAATTTCATATGCACAAATTCTCAATATCATACTTACTTCACATTACCAACCCTTATGTTCATACACAAAGATCAACTTAGCCAAAGGCGGTAGCTCGTTTATCAACTGGCGAATACTTATTTGTAAGGGCTCAACTAATTCAAAGCACATCTGAAACATACCTCATTGTTGGGATTTCACAAGCGTATTAACTGAAATTTTTACAGCAAGTTCATTCATTCCCGAATCACGTACCTTCGGAGTTTAACCGGATATAGCTACTCGTTCAAATACCTTCGGGACATAGCCCGGTTATAGTAGCTCGCACAAATGCCTTTGGGACTTAACCCGGATTTAGTAACTCGCACAAATGCCTTCGGATCTTAGTCCGGATTTAGTAACTCGCACAAATGCCTTCGGATCTTAGTCCGGATATAGTCACTTAGCACAAAGCCTTTGGGACTTAGCCCGGACATCATTCGAAGAACCATGCACACATATATCAATAAATCATGACACTTCCATATTTCATTTTCATTACCAAAGCTCAACACAAGACACTTATCATATTTACAATTTCGGCTCAATAGCCACATACAAAGAGCATGATTTTGATTTACTTAAGACATAATCTAATCGAATCATAATTTAAGTTCCATTACTCAAAACTTACCTCGGATGTTGTCGAGCGATTCGATGGCTATTCGACCACTTTTTCCTTCCCTTTATCGGATTTAGTTCCCTTTGCTCTTGAGGTTAATTTAACAAATAAATTGATTTAATCATTTGAGCATCGAAAAGAGGAACTCAAGGTACTTAGCCCACATATATTCATTAGACATTAAAGTCACATATGTACGGAATCATGAATCAAACTCAACACATTAGTTAGTACTCTCCTTAGCGAATTTTCTAAGTCAAGATAAAGCCTTCAACATGCTTACCTATGGCGAACAACACATCAACCTATGTACTCATTCATGTGGCCGATTATGCATGTCTATGTTGAGGCCAATTATATACTCAATACCACACACAAATGGCATACACATTACTAACTAATGCATTACATATTATAACTCAATACGCATCCATCATGTACTCCATAACCGAAACACCATCATATGTAAGTATATACCTTGAGATATTGTATATGTCATACCAATACGTCATGTGCAAACATATATATATATATATATATATGTGCAAGAGCCGAATCTCAAAGTTGATTATAACTAAACATGAACATAAATCCAAAACACAAATCTTACTTACCATGCAATAAGCATAAATCATACTTATGGATATACCATGGCCGAATACATCACAACACCATACCATTTCAATTTTGGTCATGGTTAAACAAAGAACTTAATGTCTCACTCAAAAATGCTAAAAAGAAAATCCAAGAGTCATCAATCCACCATCACATGTATCATTATCAAGCTTCATATTTAGCATGCAATGGCATTAACACAAAATCCACCTTGGCGAATATCATCCCCATGACATAGCAAAGATTTGAACCATGGGCTAATTAGAACTCAAGCTAGCAACTAAAACATGCATGAATCTCATGGCACAACCTCAAACATACCTTAATCTAGATACAAGTATGGCCAAACCTCTTCCTAATCCTCTTCCAAACCAAACATGAGCAAGAACTCCTTCCTTCTTCCTTAGAATTTTCGGCCAAAAGAAATGAAAAAGGATGAACAAATTTTTTTTTTCTCTTTTCTTCAACTCACGGCAATGGGGGGGGGAAACACTCACACCATTCTTTTCTTTTTCCCAGTTCTTTATTACCCATACTCCTTATTTTATTTTTTTCCTAACATACACCATTGTCACAACATGTTTTATGACATGTTTTGCCCATCACTCTGTCATGGCTGGCCACTAGCAATTAGGGGGGGAAATTTGACATGCAAGTCCTCCCTTTTGATTACATGCACTATTAGGTCCTTATAGATTAGCCTATCACATTTCAAAAGTGTCACACAAGTCCTACTAACTGAATTCACATGCAATCGACTAAATCGAAGCTTGAAATTTTCACACATTCATAATTACATATTCTAGACAATAAATATTACGTTCAAACATTTCGGTGACTTGGTTTAGCGGTCCCGAAACCACTTCCCGACTAGGGTCAATTTTGGGCTGTCACAACTCTCCCCCACTTAAGAAATTTTCGTCCCTAAAAATCTTACCGATAAATAGGTTTGGGTATCGCTCTTTCATAGAGTTCTCGGGTTCCCAAGTAGCTTCTTCCATCCCGTGTTTGAGCCATAACACTTTTACTAACGGAACCCTTTTGTTTCGCAACTTCTTCACTTCACGAGCTAGGATACGAATCGGTTCTTCTTCATAACTCATATCGGCTTGAATTTCGACCTCTGATGGACTAATTATGTGCGATGGATTAGATCTATAGCGTCGAAGCATCGAAACATGAAAGACGTCGTGAATCTTTTCAAGTTCAGGGGGCAAAATCAATCGATACGCAACTGGACCGACTCGTTCGGATATTTCATATGGCCCGATGAACCTCGGACTCAATTTGCCCTTACGCCCAAATCTGAGTATCTTTTTCCAAGGTGAAACTTTAAGAAACACTTTGTCTCCCACCTGATACTCAATGTCTTTTCGTTTCAGATCCGCGTACGACTTCTGGCGATCTGTGGCTGCCTTCAGACTCTGACAGATTACTTTTACTTTCCGTTCAGCATCTTTAATCAAATCAACTCCGAAAATTTTACTTTCACCGAGCTCGGTCCAAAACAATGGTGTACGGCATTTACGCCCGTACAAGGCCTCGTAAGGTGCCATCTTAATACTTGATTGAAAACTATTGTTGTAAGCGAATCCAATCAAAGGTAAATACCGCTCCCACGAACCGCTGAACTCGAGGATGCAACATCTCAACATATCCTCAAGTATCTGAATTATCCGCTCGGATTGACCATCGGTTTGGGGTGAAAGCAAGTGCTAAAATGCAACTTGGTGCCCAAAGCTTCTTGCAATTTCTTCCAAAATCGTGAGGTGAATCTCGGATCTCTATCCGACACAATAGAAATAGGTACCCCGTGTAATCTCACAATCTGAGAAACATACAATTCAGCTAGTTTATCCAATGAAAAATCCGTACGTACGGGGATAAAGTGAGCCGACTTAGTCAGTCTATCAACAACGACCCAAATCGCATCTTTCTTACTTGCCGACACTGGCAACCCAGATACAAAATCCATCGTGACTCGTTCCCATTTCCATTCAGGTATCATGATCGGCTGAAGTAAACCCGTAGGCACTTGATGTTCTGCCTTTACTTGCTGACATATTAAACACTTCGGAACAAAATCGGAAATGTCTCGTTTCATACCATGCCACCAAAACTAACGTCTCAGATCGTTGTACATTTTCGTACTCCCCAGGTGAATTGACATTCGACTACAATGAGCTTCGTTCAGAATCATCGAAATGAGTTCTGAATTTCTTGAAACACACAACCGATTTCTGTACCTCAAACAATCGTCATCATCAATTTGAAACTTCGATTCCACATTCGGAACACATTCAGCCCGTCTTGCAACCAACTCATCGTCGACCTTCTGAGCTTCACGAATTTGATGAATCAATAATGGTTTGGCCTTTAATTTGGCTACTAACACATTGTCGGGTAGAATAGACAAGTGTACATTCATCGCTCTTAAAGCAAACAGTGATTTATGGCTTAAGGCGTCCGCAACCACATTAGCCTTTCCCGGGTGATAATCAATGACAAGCTCATAATCTTTTAACAACTCGAGCCAACGTCTTTGTCGCAGATTCAAGTCTCTTTGAGTCATCAAATATTTGAGACTTTTGTGATCCGAAAATACATGGCACTTCTCACCAAATAAGTAATGTCGCCATATTTTCAAGGCGAATACAATGGCAGCTAATTCGAGATCATGGGTCGGATAATTTTTCTCATGTGGCTTTAATTGTCTCGACGCATAGGCCACAACTCGACCTTCTTGCATCAATCGCTAACCTAACCCAAGTAGGGAGGTGTCACTATAGATGACAAACTCTTTGCACGATTCGGTTGCATTAAAATTGGAGCTTCCATCAAATAAGTTTTCAGTTGATCAAAACTTTTCGACATTTTTTCGTCCATTCGAACTTAACATCTTTTGAAGTAGCCGTCATGGGTGTGGCTATCATCGAGAAACCTTTTACAAACCGTCGGTAGTAAAGCAAGTCCCAAAAAGCTCGAACCTCAATAATATTTCTGGAGGCTTCCAGTTAAGTATGGCTGAAATTTTGCTCGGTCGACTCGAATACCGATCGAGATACCACATGACCCAAGAAGCTAACCTCTCTTAACCGAACTCACACTTGCTTGAACTTAGCATATAACCGCTTATCCCGTAAAATTTGCAACACTAATCTCGGTGTTCAGCATGTTCGGTCTCATCTCTTGAATAGACCAAGATGTCATCAATGAACACAACTACGAACCGGTCCAAATATGTCGAAGATCCGATTCATCAAATCCATAAATACTGCGAGGGCATTAGTGAGCCGAACGGCATCACTAAGAACTCGTAGTGACCGTACCTCGTTAAAGCGGTTTTGGGTACATCCGAATCTCGAATCCATGAATCGATAATAACCCGATCTCAAATCTATCTTTGAAAACACCGAGGCTCCCTTTAGTTGATCAAACAAATCATCAATACGCTGTAACGGATATTTATTCTTTATCGTCACTTTATTCGGTGACGATAGTCAATGCACAACCTCATGGTTCCATCCTTCTTTTTCACAAACAATACTGGTGCACCCCAAGGTGAGAAACTTGGTCGAGCGAAACCTCTATCTGTCAATTCTTGCAACTGAGCTTTCAACTCTTTTAACTCGGTTTGTTCCATACGATACAGAGCTATCGAGATCGGCGTAGTCCCAGGTACAAGCTCAATACCAAACTCTATCTCCCGAACAGGTGGCAAACCCGGTAATTCTTGGGAAAAACATTGGTATTCACAAACCAAGCATGATTCGGGTTTTATTTCTAACTCCTTATCATCAAGTACATACGCAAGGTATGCTTCGCACCCCTTTCTTACATATTTCTGGGCCAACATTGATGATATTACAGCTGGCAACCCCTTTAAGTCCGTAGACTCAACTCGGATCATCTCGTTATTTGCACACCTCAAATCCATAGTCTTGCTTTTGTAATTCACAACTGCATCATGCACGTTCAACCAATCCAAACCAAGAATAACATCAAATTCATCAAACGGCAAAAGCATCAAGTCCGCCGGAAAACAGGAACCTCGAATTACTAAGGGACATTTCTTACACACTTTGTCGACAAGCACGTAACGACCCAAGGGACTTGACACTCGAATTACGAACTCAGTAGACTCAATAGGTAGAGTCTTACTGAATGCTAAGGTTTCGCATATATAAGAATGAGTAGAACCAGGGTCAATCAAAGCAATCACATTAGTATCAAAGAGAGTGAAAGTACCGGTAATAACATCTGGCGAGGAACCATCCTTGCGTGCGCGTATGGCATAAGCCCTAGCAAGAGCGCAAGCCTCGGATCTGGTCGTAGCATCTCTAGATCCTCTTTGACCACCACTAGCATTGCCTGTATTTCTAGATGGTCTACCTCGAGCAGTGGTAGCACCCGGTTTCCCACTCTGATTTACATTCTGTTCAGACAACCTCGGGCAATCTTTAATGAAGTGGTCAACTGATCCGCACTTGTAACAGGAGCGGTCATGGAATCTACAACTCCCCGAATGCCACTTACCACAATACTGGCACTCCGCTCTGTCTCGACGATCATTTCCAACACTAGCGATCGAAGTGACTCGTGTGCTCACAAGGGGTCGATCGCGATCTCGTCTAGAAAAGCCCGAAGTGTCTCTAGATCGGCCTAGATCATCTCTAAATTTCTTCGATGACTGATGAAAGAGCTTTCCTGATGATCTCTTACGAAACTCCTTTGCCCCCACATCAGCTTTCCTTTTCTCCTTATTGAGCTCCTCGGCTTTGCAAGCTCGCTCGACAAGCACCACAAATTCTCGGATTTCTAAAATGCCAACATACAACTTTATATCATCATTCATTCCATCTTCGAAACGTTTACACATCACAGCTTCTGAAGAAATGCATTCTCGCGTCTTGGGTTAAGCCTCACAAATTTTCGTTCATAGTCGATGAATCGACATGGAACCTTGTTTGAGTTCAAGAAATTCCTTCCGCTTTTGGTCAATGAATCTCGGTGATATACTTTTTCGAAACTCGGTTTGGAAAAACTCCCAAGTTACTTGCTCTCTAGGCTGTGAAGTCAACGTATTCCACCAATAGTAGGCGTAATCACGTTGCAAGGAGATAGTACACTTTAGGCACTCATCGAGTGTGCAAGATAGCTCGTCGAGTGCCGGATAGTGTTGTCCAACCAAAATTCAGCTTGCTTGGCATCATCGCTGTCCGTAGCTTTAAATTCAATAGCCGTGTTTCCGGATTACATCAGCTGGGGCTTATTTGATCTTATTTGGTCGATTCTGGGAGGTATTGTAGGTCTTGGGGTGGTATTAGTCGGGAATGGTGGTTGTGGAACAGTAGTATTAGTTCGAATGTATTGGTTGAACCAATCATTCATTACGCTATAGAAAGCTTGTCTAGCTTCATCATTCGGATTACTAGCAATAGGTTGAGAGTCCACCGGATCTGTCCCTTGTGCGGGAGCAGGCGCTACACTCTCAAGATCATCAGCTACCGCTCAGTCAGGATCGGGATCCATTACTATAAATAAGCACATTTGCAAATGTCAGAAATCACCACACTATCAAATAATCACTTAAAATGGCATGTATAGCTAAACCCAACGCATTACGGTAGTCCTAGAATCGACTAAACCGTAGCTCTGATACCAATTTAATTGTAACACCCGTGCACGAGACCGTGGGCGAGTCGAACACGAGGTGCTAATGAGACATAATATATTTATTTTCACAGTCCATTTAAAAAATTCCAGACGGTGGCTAAGCGTATCCTTGTCACCTTAAAAATCATATATTGAGTTCCACAACTCGAAAATCAGTTTCGTGATTTTTCCCTGAAACTAGACTCATATATGCATCTAAAAATTTTTTTCTAGAATTTTTGGTCGGGCCAATTAGTACAGTTTATTAGTTAAAGTCTCCCATGTTATAGGGATCGACTACACTGACCTTCGCGCATTACGACTTGGATATCTCCCTGTACAGGGCTTCAATAGTCGTTTGTTTCTATAGAAAACATACCCAAAGACGAATCTATACATATATGGCAGGACTCATAATTATCTCTGGTTAATTTATAATGAATTTCCAAAGTCGAACAGGGAATCCGAAACCGTTCGCCCTGTTTCACGAAAACCTAAATATCTCTTAACATACAACTCATATGACCGTTTCGTTTCTTCCATATGAAATTATATTCATCAAGGTTCATTTACATAATTTATTCACTATTTAATTCCATTCCTAATATTTTTATTGATTTTTCACATCCACATCATTCTTCTTTGTCAAGATCGCCTTTAAGGTAGACTTTACCTATTTCATAGCTTCCATGATTCAATTAGCCCTTTTTGCATACATAGCACAAAGTATAATCATGATTAACCATTCCAATGGCTAATCATTTCAAACATTTCCATACCTCTTAGTGATCAACATACAAAACGATTATAGTACTATGCTAAAAGCATTATATAAGCCATTTTCGCATGGCTATCCAAATTTACACAAAATCCATGGGTACATGACCAACAACAAAAGGGTAGTCCTATACATGCCATTTCAAAGTTCAACCAAAATTGCACCAAAGGGGCTTCGATAGTGTGGGAGACTTGACTTCCAAAAATCCCGAGTCCGATGGTGACGAGCCAAAATCTATAAAACAGGAAACAAAGAAGCGGAGTAAGCAAATTTATGCTTAGTAAGTTTTGAGCAAGGATTCGGCACAACAAAAGCATAGCATTCATATAGCTAAACGGATAATTTCATATGCACAAATTCTCAATATCATACTTACTTCACATTACCAACCCTTATGTTCATACACAAAAGATCAACTTAGCCAAAGGCTAGTAGCTCGTTTATCAACTGAGCGAATACTTATTTGTAAGGGCTCAACTAATTCAAAGCACATATGAAACATACCTCATTGTTCGGATTTCACAAGCGTATTAACTGAAATTTTTACAGCAAGTTCATTCATTCCCGAATCACGTACCTTCGGAGTTTAACCGGATATAGCTACTCGTTCAAATACCTTCGGGACATAGCCCGGTTATAGTAGCTCGTACAAATGCCTTCGGGACTTAACCCGGATTTAGTAACTCGCACAAATGCCTTCGGATCTTAGTCCGGATTTAGTAACTCGCACAAATGCCTTCGGATCTTAGTCCGGATATAGTCACTTAGCACAAAGCCTTGGGACTTAGCACGAAATCATTCAAGAACCATGCACACATATATCAATAAATCATGACACTTCCATATTTCATTTTCATTACCAAAGCTCAACACAAGACACTTATCATATTTACAATTTCGGCTCAATAGCCACATACAAAGAGCATGATTTTGATTTACTTAAGACATAATCTAATCGAATCATAATTTATGTTCCATTACTCGAAAACTTACCTCGGATGTTGTCGAACGATTCCGATGGCTATTCAACCACTTTTTCCTTCCCTTTATCGGATTTAGTTCCCCTTTGCTCTTGAGGTTAATTTAACAAATAAATTGATTTAATCATTTGAGCATCGAAAAGAGGAACTCAAGGTACTTAGCCCACATATATTCATTAGACATTAAAGTCACATATGTACGGAATCATGAATCAAACTCAACACATTAGTTATTACTCTCCTTAGCCGAATTTTCTAAGTCAAGATAAAGCCTTCAACATGCTTACCTATGGCTGAACAACACATCAACCTATGTACTCATTCATGTGGCCGATTATGCATGTCTATGTTGAGGCCAATTATATACTCAATACCACACACAAATGGCATACATTTACTAACTAATGCATTACATATTATAACTCAATACGCATCCATCATGTACTCCATAACGAAACACCATCATATGTAAGTATATACCTTGAGATATTGTATATGTCATACCAATACGTCATGTGCAAACATATATATATATATATATGTGCAAGAGCCGAATCTCAAAGTTGATTATAACTAAACATGAACATAAATCCAAAACACAAATCTTACCTACCATGCAATAAGCATAAATCATACTTATGGATATACCATGGCGAATACATCACAACACCATACCATTTCAATTTTGGTCATGGTTAAACAAAGAACTTAATGTCTCACTCAAAAATGCTAAAAAGAAAATCCAAGAGTCATCAATCCACCATCACATGTATCATTATCAAGCTTCATATTTAGCATGCAATGGCATTAACACAAAATCCACCTTGGCCGAATATCATCCCCATGACATAGCAAAGATTTGAACCATGGGCTAATTAGAACTCAAGCTAGCAACTAAAAACATGCATGAATCTCATGGCACAACCTCAAACATACCTTAATCTAGATACAAGTATGGCCAAACCTCTTCCTAATCCTCTTCCAAACCAAACATGAGCAAGAACTCCTTCCTTCTTCCTTAGAATTTTCGCCAAAAGAAATGAAAAAGGATGAACAAATTTTTTTTTTCTCTTTTCTTCAACTCACGGCAATGGGGGGAAACACTCACACCATTCTTTTTTTTTCCCATTTCTTTATTACCCATACTCCTTATTTTATTTTTTTCCTAACATACACCATTGTCACAACATGTTTTATGACATGTTTTGCCCATCACTCTTTGTCATGGCCGGCCACTAGCAATTAGGGGCGAAATTTGACATGCAAGTCCTCCCTTTTGATTACATGCACTATTAGGTCCTTATAGATTAGCCTATCACATTTCAAAAGTGTCACACAAGTCCTACTAACTGAATTCACATGCAATCGACTAAATCGAAGCTTGAAATTTTCACACATTCATAATTACATATTCTAGACAATAAATATTACGTTCAAACATTTCGGTGACTCGGTTTAGCGGTCCCGAAACCACTTCCCAACTAGGGTCAATTTTGGGCTGTCACATTTATAATTATTCTAGCACTGAACTCTTTGGTTTCTCAACCAGAAACTTATTCAGTACAAATCTCATGAAATTCCATTATAAAACACCACTTTGGTAAGGGGGAAGGGGTCGTAGGGCCTCTAACTCAACTCTCATATACATATACATGTAACACAGTTTTCATCATAGCAATTGTAACACCCCTTACCCGTTACCGTCGCCGGAACAGGATACAAGGTATTACCAGAACATAACATATACCAAGATAGAAATATGTCATCCCATTTGATAATGCATCGTATAACATATATCTTGAACAATATTAGCCAACTTTTATGGCTTGTACAAAGTAATCGGTCGAGAAATCTTGTAACTAATATTTTAAACCTAGACAAATATGACACATAACAAAATAATTTTTGCCTACTATACATGCCATAATTCAAAACATTTAGTTCAAATACCCCAAAGTATGATAGTGCGGGTAGATCTTCACGATCCTTGACTCTGAGCAAAGTGGAGAACACTATAAGACAAAAAGAGAAAGCGAAGTAAGCTTATAGCTTAGTAAGTAGTATGTAAATACTAATTTAAGAATCTAACATGTTTACACAACAATTCAAGTATGTCTACTTTAACTTCACTACTTATTCCACTTGATTAAATTTGTCTCTGCTGTGTCATATTCACTAAATAAATCATAACTCGAGTTACAAAACTCAAAATTCATATCCGTAAAATTTCCTGAATCTAGACTCATAAAGCTTCTTGCTAAATTTTTTATAATTTTTGGTTCAGCAGATTAGTACAGTTTATTAGTTAAAGTTTCCCTGTTACACACAGCTCGACTAGCTGACCTCTGTCCACTACGAATTGAATTTCTCTCAGTACATAACTCAAACAACCCTGAAGTCTGTTGTATTTAAAACTAGTCTCAATAAGGAATTTAGGCATGTAAACTATATTTCTTAGTTTGCTTTGTACAATTTTTAATGATTTTTCAAAGTGGAAACAGGGGATCACGTATTCATCTGAGCAAGTCAGTTACAATTGTAAATATCTCAAAATATAGAATTCCTTTGCTTGCCCTGCTTCTTTTATATGAAAGTAGACTCATTAAGCTTTAATTTCACATCTCATTCAACATCTAATTATATTCCTCCTATTTTTGGTGATTTTTCAAAATCACGTCACTGCTGCCATCTAAAAACAGTTTTAATACTAATTTCACTCTTTCACACATTCTTTATGCTAACCTCATTTTATCGTATATATGTATATGCCACAATTCATTTTCACCACATTTCATTCACTATAAGTGTAGGTCCAAACCACAATGTCACCACAAAACCATCCCGTTGAACAATTCGGATCAATCCTCGATATTTAACGGTTTGACTGACCCCACCATCATACTTCATTTAGTTCGGCTCTCTTGTACACATGGGGAACACTTAGTACCACTCATGCGACCTAGCCGATTTGTCTCAGTAGCTCTCTTGTCTACATGGTGTCCTTCACTTGGAATCACGCATGCGACCTAGCTACATTTATCTTTCACGTAGCTCTCTTGTCTACATGGTGTCCTTCACTTGGAATCACGCATGCGACCTAGCTACATTTATCTTTCACGTAGCTCTCTTGTCTACATGGTGTCCTTCACTTGGAATCACGCATGCGACCTAGCTACATTTATCTTTCACGTAGCTCTCTTGTCTACATGGGATACATCTCGTATCACGCATGTGACCTAGCTACTACTGAGGTGTCTCGTAGCTTTCTTGTACACATGATGTGCACTCGGCATCATACATGTGACCTAGCTACGCTCCCTCTATTTCATTCGATCTCTCAGATGTTCAACAGGATCTCTCTCTCAGATTTATTTCCATTCTTCCCATAGTCAATTTATATTTTAACATCAGCTAGTATATTTATATAATGGGCTGAAATATAAGAATGTACATGAAATTATTGTAATATTTACATACAACTTACCTTGGTGCAAAATATGGAAATTTTGCAATTTAGTCCAAAACTTTTCTTTCCCCGTTCGAGGTCGGTTCAGCGCCTTTCTTGATCTATAATAACACATTTAGCTCATTTAATACTCATACTATTTATTTCAATCCAAAAATCACATTGTAGAAAAATTACATTTTGCCCCTAACTTTTACAAAATTACAATTTTGCCCCTAGGCTCGGAATTTAATTTCAGCCCTTATTCTTATGTTTTATGATATGCTGAACATTTTCTCTTCTACAACAACATCAAATTCCCACTCTATCATATAGTTATGAACATTAGGTATTTTTACTGGATTATCTTGCTTTTACTCGTTTTCACTTAAAACCGAGTAGCACAAATTATTTAACACAATTTAAAACCTCATATTCTATCATAAAACATCAAAATACACAAATTTCACCTATGGGTATTTTTCCAAATATGAACCCTAGGTTAAATTATTACTAGCATAAGCTTAATCGAGCTTAAGGATTCCAAAACGTAAAGAACATTAAAAGCGGGCTTAGAATCACTTACTATGGAGCTTGAAAGTTGAAGAATCCTAGCTATGGAGAGAGTGAAGTTTCGGCAGCAACTAAATGGGGAAGATGACTATTTTGTGTTATTTTTCCCATTTTATTTCATTTAATATCAAAATGACTAAAATACCCTTACTACTAAACTTTCCAAAATTCCTTCCATGTCCTAAATTTGTCCATGAACTTAAAATTGGTAGAATTGCTATTTAAGACCTCCTAATAAATATTTCAAAACAATTTCATACTAAAAATTTCTAGTATGCAAATTTTGCAACTTATTCGATTTAGTCCCTACTTTCAATTTAAACACTTTAGGCATAGAATTTCATCACGAAATTTTCACACAATCATGCAATCATATCATAAACCCCAAAATATTTATAAAATAATTATTTCTATCTCGGATTTGTGGTCACAAAACCACTATTCCGATTAGGCCCTAATTCGGGTTGTCACAATTCTCCCCCTTTAGAGATTTTCGTCCCAGAAAATCTTACCCGTAAAGAGGTTTGAGTCTTTGTTTCCTCATAGCTTCCTCAAGTTCCCACGTAGCCTCTTCTATCCCATGTCGTGCCACAATACTTTCACTAAGGCTATACTTTTGTTTCTTAACTGTTTAACTTCTCGAGCCAAAATCTTTATTGGTTCCTCCTCATAGGTCATATCCGATCGAATCTCAATTTCATTGGGAAATCACATGTGAAGGATCGAACGATAACGTCATAACATTGATACATGAAACACGTTATGAATCTTTTCTAACTCTGCCGGTAAGGCCAACCGATATGCCTTGGTCCAATTCTCGATAATCTCATGACGGCCCAATAAACGCGGACTCAACTTGCCTTTTCGACTAAATCTCGAATCTTTTCCATGGTGACACCTTCAAGAACACTTTATCACCCACTTGAAATTCAATCTCTTTTCTTTTAAATCGCATATGACTTTTGTCGATCGAAGCGACTTTCAAGCAATCCCGAATTACTTTTATTTTCTCTTGGTTTCTTTAACTAGATCAACTCAGTGAATCTGTTTCTCACTAAGCTCGGTCCAATATAAAGGAGTCCGACACTTACGACCATATAAGGCTTCATGACGGTGCCATTTGTATACTTGATTGATAATTGTTATTGTAGGCAAACTCAATCAAAGATAGATATTTCTCCCAACTACCTCCAAATTCTAAAACACGACATCTAAGCATATCTTCGAGTACCTGGATTACTCTTTCCGTTTGACCATCTGTTTGTGGATGAAATGCGGTACTAAAGTTCAATTTTGTACCCAAAGCTTCTTGTAACTTTTTCCAAAATCTCGAGGTAAATCTTGGATCTCTATCTGATATTATAGACATAGGTACTCCGTGCAACTTCACAATTTCAGCAATATATAATTCGGCTAATTTATCAAGTGAGTAATCAGTGCGTCTTGGTATAAAGTGGGCTGACTTTGTTAATCTATCAACCACTACCCAAACAGCATCCTTCTTTTTAGGAGTTAAAGGCAAACCGGTTACAAAATCCATGGTAATCTTGTCCCATTTCCACTCAGGCACCATTACCGGTTGAAGTAATCCTGAAGGTACTTGATGTTCAGCTTTTACTTGTTGACAGATCAAACACTTAGTTACAAATTCAGAAATGTCCCTTTTCATACCGCCACCAATCTGACTTCTTTAAATCATTATACATTTTGTGCTACGGAGGTGAAGCGATAAACAGCCATTGTGCGCCTCATGTAATATTTTACGAATCAATTTATCATTTTTCGGCACACATATTACGTCTCGAAACATCAAACAGTCATCTGGTCCAACTTTTAAATCTGAGTCATAAGTGATTAGCATTGAGTTCTCTTGATCCGCAACTCACTATCATTCTTTTGAGCATCACAAATCAAGCGGAGAAATAACGGTTTAGCTCTCATCTCGCTAAAATTGACCCGTCATCGACAATGCTAACCCGTGTTCATGGCTCTCAAAGTGAAAAGAAATTTTACGCTCAAGGCCAAGTAACTACATTTGCTTTTCAGGATGATAATCAATCACTAGATCATAATCCTTTAATAATTCAAGCCATCTTATTGTCGCAAATTTAGGTCCTTTTGATTCATCAAGTACTTCAAACTTTTGTGATCGGTAAAAATTCGGCATTTTTCACCGTATAAATAATGTCGCCAAATCTTCAAGGCAAAAACAACAATGCGGTTCAAATCATGTGTAGGATAGTTCTTCTCATGCGGTTTTAAGCGCCTCGAAGCATAAGCTACTACTTTGCCCTCTTGCATCAACACACATCCAAGGCACATCAATGATGCATCACTATAAATTACGAACTCCTTTCGACTCGGGCAGTACTAAAATTGGTGCTTCATCAATCGTGCTTTCAACTTTTCAAAACTCGTTGACATTTATCGGTCCATTCAAACTTAACATTCTTACGCAACAATTTAGTCATAGGAGAGGCAATTATCGAAAATCCTTCAACAAAACGCCTATAATACCCGGCCAAGCCTAAAAGCTTCTAACCTCAGATACATTCTTGGCGGTTTCCAATCAACGATCGCAGAAATCTTGCTTGGATCCACGAATACCATCACCGAGACTATATGCCCCAAAATCCAACTTCACGAAGCGAACTCACTTTTACTAAACTTGGCAAACAATTTCTTTTCTCTCAAGATCGCAATATAGTTCTCAAGTGTTCGGCATGTTCAAACTCATCTCGAGAATAAATTAAAATGTCATCTATAAACACTACTACAAACTTATCCAAATATGGCGAAAATCCGATTCATTAAGTCCATAAATATGGTTGGAGCATTTGTTAAGCCAAAAGGCATCACCGAAACTCATAATGTCCATACCTTGTCCTAAAGGCGGTTTTCGCACATCGACTCCTTAACTCTCGGTGATAGTAACCGGACCTCAAATCAATCTTTGAAAACACTGTGGCCCCTTTAAGCGATCGAATAAATCATCAATCCTTGGCAACGGTACTTGTTCTTTATAGTCACCTTATCAAGTCGACGGTAATCAATGCAAAGTCTCATTGAACCATCCTTCTTCTTCTGAATAATACTGAGAGCACCCAGGAGAGAAACTTCGGTCTCACAAATCCCTTGTCATTAACTCCTGCAATCGAGCCTTCAATTCTTTTAATTCGATGAGCCATTCTATATGGAGCAATCGAGATCGGTGCGATGCAAGCAACAAATCAATGGCAAAATCTATCTCTCTGTTTGGAGGCAACCCGGGCAATTCCTCCGAAATACATCCGGAAACTCACGGACTATAGGTATTGATTCAAATTTCAGTTGAGACATCTCAACATTCATTACATAAGCGGATAAGCTTCACACCCTTTTCTCATTTATTTACGTGCGAGACATGTGCGAAATCACCATAGGCAATTTATTTGATTCGTCTGCATTTCAACCCACGAAATTTCTCCATTTTCACATTTTAACTCTAGTGTCTTTTGTTTACAATCTACCTTAGCATCATACAATGTTAACGGTCCATTCCCAAGATAACGTCAAACTCACCAAATGGTAACAGACATCAAGTTGGCGTAAAAAAGTGACCTTGAATCATTAATGGGCAATTCTTGCAAACCTTGTCAACTAGCACATATTGGCCTAAGGGTTCGACACTTTAATCGTAAACTCGATAAATTCAACAGGCAACTTTTTATTGGATACTAAATTCATGCAAATATAGGAATGGGTGGACCGGGATCAATCAATGCAAGAACAATAGTATCATAAAGAGAAATGTACCGATAATGACATCGGAGATGATGCATCTTCTCGAGCACGTATAGCATAAGCTCTAGCAGGTGCTCTAGCTTCTGATCTTGCCGTTAAATCTTTCATCACAGTTCTACTACTAGTCCCACCTCTAGTATTTCTCGGTGGTCTACCTCTACTAGCGGTGGTATTCTATCTAACACTCTGAAATCTTTCTTCTTTAACCTTCTCGGACAGGTCTCTAATAAAATGCTCATGAGAACCTTTGAAACAAGCTCGCTCGGTCCCCAACACTCACCATAATGTTGCTGCCACATTGCGACACTCGGGCTTTCTAGGTCGCACATTACCCACACTTGCCACCAAGTAGCTTGAGCTTTAGACCCCGAATATGCTCTACCACGATCTCTGTAAATCCCCAATTGAAAGCTGTCATTCGAGGGTTTGTCTCTTTGGACCTCTTTGGTTGAGATTGAAATGGCTTACTTATCATCTTTTTCGACATCTCGAGCCTCAATAGCGACTTTTCTTCTTTCTTTGTTCAATTCTTGACTTTAAGAGCTCGATCAACCAATACTACAAATTCTTTCAACTCCAAAATCCTACAAACACTTTAATGTCCTCATTCAGCCCATCTTCAAATCTTCTACACATAATGGCCTCGGTGGACACACATTCACAGGCATACTTCTTTGAGTCTTACAAATTCGCGTTCATACTCTGCGGCAGACATTTTCCTTGCTTCAATTCAAGGAACTCCTTCCGTTTTGATCAATAAATCGTGACTTATGTATTTCTTTCTAAATTCTTCTGGAAGAAATCCCAAGTAACTTTTCTTTTGGCACCACTGCAACCAAAGTCTTCCACCGGTGGTAGGCGAATCTCTCAAAAGTGATCTGACACACTTTAAGCATTCCTCGGTGTACATGAGAGCTCATCAAATACGGGTAGAATTTTCAAGCCGAATTCCGCTTTCTCGGGATCATCATCAACCTTTGCTCTAAACTCTTGGCCCTTGTTTTCGAATCTTGTCAACCGGAGGCTTGTTCATTCTTACCAAATTTATACCTTGAGCATTGCAGAATCGTCGAGGTATAGGAGGGGTGGAGGAGGTTGAGCATTTGGATTTGCTCGAATAAATTCAGTATACCAATTGTTCATCATTTGGAGAAAGGCGTCCGAGCCTCATCTCCTTGTCCCAATGTCTCAGTCTACTTTCCACAGTAGCGGTCCCTTGTGCGGGAGCGGCGCGACATTAGCAAACATCATCACCGCAGTTCCTTGGGATCCATTACTATATTAAAACAAAACACGTTTAGAATAATCAGAGTCACCACACTATCACAATATTTTTATGGCATGTATAGCTAGACTTTTACACACACTTTATTAGTCCGAGAACCGACTAAACCATAGCTCGATACCACTAAATGTAACACCCTTACCCGTTACTGTCGTAGGAACAGATACAAGGTATTACGAACATAACATATACCAAGATAGAAATATGTCATCCCATTTGATAATGCATCGTATAACATATATCTTGAACAATATTAGCCAACTTTTATGGCTTGTACAAAGTGGCGGTCGAGAAATCTTGTAACTAATATTTTAAACCTAGACAAATATGACACATAACAAAATAATTTTTGCCTACTATACATGCCATAATTCAAAACATTTAGTTCAAATACCCCAAAGTATGATAGTGCGGGTAGATCTTCACGATCCTTGACTCTGAGCAATTTGGAGAACACTATAAGACAAAAGAGAAAAGGAAGTAAGCTTATAGCTTAGTAAGTAGTATGTAAATACTAATTTAAGAATCTAACATGTTTACACAACAATTCAAGTATGTCTACTTTAACTTCACTACTTATTCCACTTGATTAAGCTGTCTCTGCTGTGTCATATTCACTAAATAAATCATAACTCGAGTTACAAAACTCAAAATTCATATCCGTAAAATTTCCCTGAATCTAGACTCATAAAGCTTCTTGCTAAATTTTTTTTTATAATTTTTGGTTCAGCAGATTAGTACAGTTTATTAGTTAAAGTTTCCCCTGTTACACAGCTCGACTGGCCTGACCTCTGTCCACTACGAATTGAATTTCTCTCAGTACATAACTCAAACAACCCTGAAGTCTATTGTATTTAAAACTAGTCTCAATAAGGAATTTAGGCATGTAAACTATATTTCTTAGTTTGCTTTGTACAATTTTTAATGATTTTTCAAAGTGGAAACAGGGGATCACGTATTCATCCTGAGCAAGTCAGTTACAATTGTAAATATCTCAAAATATAGAATTCCTTTGCTTGCCCTGCTTCTTTTATATGAAAGTAGACTCATTAAGCTTTAATTTCACATCTCATTCAACCTCTAATTATATTCCTCCTATTTTTGGTGATTTTCAAAATCACGTCACTGCTGCCATCTAAAAACAGTTTTAATACTAATTTCACTCTTTCACACATTCTTTATGCTAACCTCATTTTATCGTATATATGTATATGCCACAATTCATTTTCACCACATTTCATTCACTATAAGTGTAGGTCCAAACCACAATGTCACCACAAAACCATCCCGTTGAACAATTCGGATCAATCCTCGATATTTAACGGTTTCAAAGACGACCCCACCATCATACTTCATTTAGTTCGGCTCTCTTGTACACATGGGGAACACTTAGTACCACTCATGCGACCTAGCCGATTTGTCTCGTAGCTCTCTTGTCTACATGGTGTCCTTCACTTGGAATCACGCATGCGACCTAGCTACATTTATCTTTCACGTAGCTCTCTTGTCTACATGGTGTCCTTCACTTGGAATCACGCATGCGACCTAGCTACATTTATCTTTCACGTAGCTCTCTTGTCTACATGGGATACATCTCGTATCACGCATGTGACCTAGCTACTACAGGGTGTCTCGTAGCTTTCTTGTACACATGATGTGCACTCAGCATCATACATGTGACCTAGCTACGCCCTCTATTTCATTCGATCTCTCAGAATGTTCAACAGGATCTCTCTCTCTGTATTTATTTCCATTCTTCCCATAGTCAATTTATATTTTAACATCAGCTAGTATATTTATATAATGGGCTGAAATATAAGAATGTACATGAAATTATTGTAATATTTACATACAACTTACCTTGGTGCAAAATATGGAAATTTTGCAATTTAGTCCAAAACTTTTTCTTTCCCCGTTCGAGGTCGGGTTCGCGCCTTTCTTGATCTATAATAACACATTTAGCTCATTTAATACTCATACTATTTATTTCAATCCAAAAATCACATTGTAGAAAAATTACATTTTGCCCCTAACTTTTACAAAATTACAATTTTGCCCCTAGGCTCGGAATTTAATTTCAGCCCTTATTCTTATGTTTTATGATATACTGAACATTTTCTCTTCTACAACAACATCAAATTCCCACTCTATCATATAGTTATGAACATTAGGTATTTTACCGATTATCTTGCTTTTACTCGTTTTCACTTAAAACCGAGTAGCACAAATTATTTAACACAATTTAAAACCTCATATTCTATCATAAAACATCAAAATACACAAATTTCACCTATGGGTATTTTTCCAAATATGAACCCTAGGTTAAATTATTACTAGCATAAGCTTAATCGAGCTTAAGGATTCCAAAAGCGTAAAGAACATTAAAAGCGGGCTTAGAATCACTTACTATGGAGCTTGAAAGTTGAAGAATCCCTAGCTATGGAGATAGTGAAGTTTGGCAGCAACTAAATGGGAAGATGACTATTTTGTGTTATTTTTCCCATTTTATTTCATTTAATATCAAAATGACTAAAATACCCTTACTACTAAACTTTCCAAAAATTCCTTCCATGTCCTAAATTTGTCCATGAACTTAAAATTGGTAGAATTGCTATTTAAGACCTCCTAATAAATATTTCAAAACAATTTCATACTAAAATTTCTAGTATGCAAATTTTGCAACTTATTCGATTTAGTCCCTACTTTCAATTTAAACACTTTAGGCATAGAATTTCATCACGAAATTTTCACACAATCATGCAATCATATCATAAACCCCAAAATATTTATAAAACAATTATTTCTATCTCGGATTTGTGGTCACGAAACCACTATTCCGATTAGGCCCTAATTCGGGTTGTCACAGCAATCATATCTCAATCATGTTATTCATTTCGAGTAAATAACATTCATATTGGTTTAATGCCCACTTTCCAGTTATCTCATTTAGTCAAGTATAATTATGCATGCATCTTATGTTTTCTGGATAGCTTGACTTATCCATTCATCTACTCGAACAAATCATACTCATGACATCATATAAGGGTTAAACAAACATAGATATTTGCATCACAATCGCAACTTTCATTTCGTGCATCATCATATACATATCATTACAATCACATAATTCAGTCCAAACTATTTAACATAGATAAATTCATTTCATTATAATCATTTAACTCATAAAAAAAATATCATTGACATTCATCAACATTCAATGTTCAATCAAGGCAATGACATTTTCATTCATATCATGATATTAGGAACTTTTACTCATACCTCTACGAATTTCTATTTATCCTGTTCATCTTATCAAGTAAGTCAAATACACTACATCATATGAGCATCAAGCAAGTATGGAAATTTATCACAACATGACCTTTCATCTCACGTGTTATCACTTTTATATATATCATAAATTTTTATCATAAATTTTTATTCATACTTTTCTAAATCGAGACTCATCATAATCGTAATTTTATTCAAACACCTTCGCATCACATTGAACATGGTCAGTGTAGCTCAGTTGCAGAGTACCTCTGTCTAAACAAGACGGTGCTCATACGCGTCGGGAGACATCACACTATCACAGATCCGTGGCATGTATAGCTATACTTTTGTACATGCTAGGTTAGTTCAAGAACTGACTAAACTATAGCTCTGATACCACTAAATGTAACACCCCTTACCTGCATCTAAGGCTGGAACAGAGTACGAGGCATTACCAGACTTAACAATACACATAGACGAAAACCGGGCCATAAAATTTCATTTAATCTAAAACTTTTCGAACACATGCATAACAAACAAAGCTAACTATATCATCACATCAAAACATAGGACATGGCACGATTAATTAAACTTATAAACCATAATGGATAAGGACTACATCTCATGATCATATACGATAACTCAATGCAGACTGATACGTATGGTCAAAATCATAATAAACAATACATATCACAAACCAACTTCCTATACATGCCACTCACTTGATATTTCTAATATTTGAATCAATTCTCACAAAATGATAGTTTGAGAGTGTGATTTTGCCTCTGACGATCTCCAACCCCGAGCTGAACTGCCAATACTAAAGAAATGGAAAGGATGGGTAAGCTTTACGCTTAGTAAGTTTATATGAAAATAATAAGCAATTACTACCACGCTTTTCAAGATAAAACACTATAATTGTACAATTACACATGTTCAGGTTAAGCTGTGTTATCGAGTTATAGTTACTAAATCATTCATATCTGAAGCTACAAAACTCTAAATTTAGTTTTGTTAGTTTTCCTTGAAACTAGATTCATATATCTTTCTCTCATAAAATTTCCAGAATTTTTGGTTTATCCAATTAGTACAGTTTATTCATTAAAGTTTCCTCTGTTCCAGGGTATGACTACTCTGACCCCTGTGCACTACGAACCAAATTTCCCCTGTACAGAATTTCAATGACCATGACATTTGTTTCCCTTCAAAACAGACTCAAAAAGGAATCCATACATGTACTTTATGACTCATAAATAATTTTTGTACAATTTATAGTGAATTTATAAAGTAAGAACAGGGGATCTCGAATTTATTCTGATACTATCTTACAAAAATTATAATATCACATAATATATAACTCTTTTGCCCCCCTTGTTTCTTTTATATGAAAATAGACTCATTAATCTTTAATTACATAATTTTTTTGAAATTTAATTCAACTTACACAATTTTGGTAAATTTTCAAAGTCATGCACAGCTGCTGTTCAACACTGTTTTACTACTAAAGTTCACTTTTACACAATTCACTTAATCCATTCCATTTTACCGAGGTTCGCTCAAATATCGAGCATATTTCTCATAAATCTAAATAAACATATACTTGCACTTGTTCATCACATAATCACTTTCACATGTATTTTCATTTAATCGATTTCCCGTTGAACTCATCAGAATAATAATAAATACACAATTGCCTGCACATTTTCCCATTTCCACACTTGTAGCCGAAGCTATCTGGTACGCATAGTATCCTGCACTTAGTACTACACATGCGACCAATAATCTGGTAAACGTAGTAGCCTGCACTTAGTACTACACACGTGATCAAAGTTTTCCGATACACATAGTAGCCTACACTTAGTACTACACATGCGACCAATTATCCGGTACACGTAGTAGTCTGCACTTAGTACTACACACGTGACCTCACAATAGTTCATTTGTATCGTTTCTATTCCGAAGGTTCAGCCGGGAAATTCCTAACTTTTCAACATTTCACTAAATTGTCCGTAATCAATTTAAATTCATACCGTACATCAAATAACCATTTGATAGGCAGCCACATTTCATATGATATCAAAATATAATAACATAAAAAGAAGCGATAGATTATTTATGTACGAACTTACTCGAAGTGTCGATCTCACTATCCATAGTGCCAATTGTCCATTCATAGTATAATAAGACACAACTCAAATATCAAATCAGCTTTAAAGAATTTACATAACATATATCACATATTTCATATATCACTTGTCATGTATCATCATTTTCTTACATTTCATGTAACATTCTTTCATGTCATATTTCCACATCATAAACACCATTCCATCAACTTTTCCAATATATTAAATCATACAATATATGCTATAACAGTAAGAAATATAATTCAAACATAACATTGCATTATTATTATCATATGAACTTCCCTCGATCCAGAAACGACAATTTACCATTTTAGTCCATAACATTGTATTTTCTTGATTTAAGCCCGAATCTCGATTTCCTTCATCTATAATATCACATTTAGCCTAATAATTAGTCTCACTATTCATATGGGTCCAAAAATCATATTTTTACAAATTTTCATTTTGACCCCTAAACTTTTGCATATTTGTACTTTTGCCCCAAGGTTCAGAAATTAAACTTCATTCTATTGTCTTATGTTTTATGACATGATGATCATTTTTCCCTTCTACGGCAACATCAAATTCTCACTCTAACATGTACTTATGACTTAGGTATTTTTACCGATTAAGCCATTTTACTCATTTTCACTTAAAATCGTGTAGCACAAGTTGTCTAACATAATTTAAAACCTCATATTCTATCATAAAACACCAAAATACACAAATTTCACCTATGGGTATTCTTCCAATTATGAACCATAGGTTGAATTATTGCTAGCATAAGCTAAATCAAGTTACCGGGACTCCAAAAACGTAAAAATCATTAAAAACGAGGCTAGAACTGACTTACAATCGAGCTTGGAAGCTTGGAAACCCTATCCATGGAGTCTCCCTTGGTATACACGTCCATGGTGAAGAAGATGAACAAAATTGGCTTTTAATTTTGTATTTTAATTCATTTTACCCCTAAATGACCAAAATGCCCTTTTTACTAAACTTTCCAAAAATTCCATCCATGTCCAATTTTTGTCCATAAACTTAAAAATTGGTCAAACTGCTATTTAAGACCTCCTAATTAATATTTCAAAGCAATTTCATACTAAAAACTTCTAGAATGCATGTTTTGCAACTTATTCAATTTAGTCCCTAACTTCAAATTAAGCACTTTATGCATAGAATTTCTTCACGAAATTTTCACACAATCATGAAATCATATCATAGACCTCAAAATAATCATAAAATAGTTATTTCTATCTTGGATTTGTGGTCAAGAAACCACTATTCTGATTAGGCCCTAATTTGGGATATTACATACGCCCATGACATCGCTCATGGTGGCCTCTACGATCCAACACCCTTGTTTTTGCATTCAAACTACCACACGAGTGAGCTCACGTTCGTGTGGCACCGACGTTCTCTTATTTCGGCTGTTGTCAATTTATGAGTAGAGGTAATGTTTAACACACCTTGCTCACAAAAACGTGCGAATAATCCCCGAGTACTCTAACCTAATACTTGCTTAGATCAGTCAATTGTGGCTTGCCCATTTAAACCATTTACAAGAGATTAATCACTAGGCCTTAGGGGGGTTATCGAAAACGCAGAGTCCAGATTATAATAACATTAAACCCACAGCCATACAAAAGCCGAAAGTACACAGAATGGTAGAGGCAAAATGGAATAATCGCACCCCTGAAATGGAATGTTCGGCTAACACAAAATGCAGATTACCGACAGAATGAAATGAGGGGAAGAATATTTGGTTTTAGCAATACAAGGAGGGGCACTCAAAAAGAGTCGAAGGAATAAAGAGAAAAGGGAAAAAATGGGTATTCGGCTATTATTGGAAGAAATGGAAATTTTGAGAGAGGGCGAAATAGAGGATAATTGGCCAAGCACAAGATGCGGAAGAGGAGAATTGATAGTATCAAAAGAACTAAGAGAGAGAGGAAAGAGAGAATTTGGCTAAGAAGAAGGAGGGAAAGAAGAGTAAAATGACGAAATGAGGGACCTCCGGAGAAGTGAAAACCCGATGCCAGCAAAAACGAATGGTACTACCAAAACCTCCCTAGCATTATTCGGCCTCCACAGAAAAAGAGAGTGCCAATATGTTCACAGCACCCAAAAATAGAGTGGCTAAACTCATCAAAACTGAAAGTCTAGAGTGCCCCAAATCCCATTCAGTACTAACTCTTCTCCCACCATAAATCCCCACGTTTTCTCCTATAATCTCTCCTAAAATCCCTCCAACCGAACACTATCCACATCCCAACATTCCCTCCTACAATCCCTCCATGTCCAGTTCAAACTCCACTCCACTCAGCAGTGTTTCGGTCAAACTCTACTACCCACAAGGCTTAGGCAGCAAAATAGAACCCCCATTGCGCAAACCAGGACTCGAGCTTCAAACCTTAGACATTAATAACACGCCACTTATCCCCTGGACCAGTAGGCCCTTTCTGTCATGTTTTTCTCTTATTTACTTAAAAGCTTACTGCCTAGAGACATTGCTTATTCCTTTAAAAACAAAACTTTTTACACTTGCTCAAGCTTGAACCCAATACTTCTCAGACACTTCCTAGAACACTTAACCACTGAGGCAAGCATTGATTTTGTGTCACCTTCTTGCACAACTAAATATTTATGTACATCCTCCTAAATTTACCCTTGTTTAAAACCTAATACTTCTAGGCCCAAAATTCGGGGAGATACAAGCCTTGGCTTATACAAAAAAATTGTTTTAATTTGTCAAACTCTTTTCTCTAGTTAGTAGGCTTTTAAATAAATGTGGGTATTTTATGACAAAAAGGGCTGGCTGGTCTAGGGGTAAGGGGCGTGTTATCTATGCCTAGGGGCTGAGGTTCGAATCCTGGTGGGGGCAGTAGAGTGTTTTATTTTGCTGCTGTGCCATGTAAGTGGTTGAATGTCAGGGGAACTCTGATGCTGGTGGACGGTTGGAATATTTGTGGGGTGTGGGGATTTTGTAACCAAATTGTGGGAAGAAATATGGGATTTGGCTAGAGGAGTGATTGGTTTGAGTGATTCGAGGAGGGATTAAGGGATTTTGGGAAGAGTGGGAGTGTTGTACCGAATGTGGGAGTCCCATTTTGTCAAATCGGTCAATTGCACACTTTCACTCCTTGATGTCGAATTTTTGTTTTTGGTTTTTACTACTTCTCCATCTTTCGTATTTCTCTTTTAGGACGAATTGTTACTAGAGATCATTCACGTTTTTTCTTAATTTGGTCTATTTCGGGTTTGTTCTTCCCTAAAACTGATTGCTTTATTCTCTTCTTCTTTGAAATCTTGGCCGAATACTCCTTATTCTTTCCTCTCTCAATTCTTTCCTTTTTCTTCACCCTCTTGTTTGGCTGAACACACCTTCCTCCCCCTCCTTCGATTCTTTTTGGGTTTACAGGTTTCCTCTCTTGTCATCTTGCCATTTTGATCGAATACCTCATCTCTCCCTCTCTATTTTGTTTTCAATTTTTGCAATTACGCTTTGAACAATCAGTGGGTACAGGGTTCTTCTCTGTTCTCTCTTTTTCTTTGTGTGGTAATACTCTTCTAACATTTTCCTTTGCTGTCGTTTATGGCTAGGGACATGTTGGCGCTAGTTTTTGCTTTTGTAGTGACGTGTGCTTTGGCTTGCGTTGGGGGTATAGGCCAATTACTTCCTTTCCTTTTCTCAGTGTGGCACTTTCGGTAAGTGTTATGCGGTTAGTACAATCTTTTAGTATGATCAATATATGGTTTAGATTGTTAAGTCTTGGTTGGATTTTAGGATACTTCAAAAAGGGGTTTGAACCAGTCTTTTGCAGCGGATTAAGGGAGTGATCCTCAGTCGATCGACCAAGGCAAGTGATAAGAAGCAGTTTTAATAAGTGTTATAGAAAATGATTGTTTAATCCTGTTGTTAAAGGGACTAATGGTGTATTGTGTTTGGATCTAGGGTTGGAGCGCTTGTGGTCTATTTGCACACTCTCGCATCAAGGTGTGTAAAAACACTGCCCTAATCGTAAATCGACAAAAGTCGAAATAGGTGGCCGTCGATGCTACACGAGTGTGCACTCGCTCGTGTGGTAATCCAAATGCATAAACATAGGCATTTGATCGTAGAGGCCATCATGAGTGATTTCATGGGCTTTGGCCGTTTTGGGCCATGTTGAGCCGAAATGGGCCGTGGGCCCCACATGGGTTTGTCACACAGAGGTGTGGAGAACATTGGGCCAGGCTGTGTAATCAATAGAGTCAAGGCCATTTTTGCGCTATGTGGGCCACAAGGGCGCGTGGGCCCACATGGGCCCGTAATATGGGTCGTGGGCCCATTTTTACAGTTTGAGTGTTGAGGTTGCACGGGTTGCTTGAAATGACTGTGGACCTATTTTTGGGTCGGTAAGTGTATCTAGACCCCCTAATTGATGAAATGACTAATGTAACACCCTTACCAATTCAAAATCATTTAAGCAGATACAAGGTATTACGAACATAATACATACCATTAAACATAATCGAAATATAAATATGTCTTGAACAATATTAGCCAACTTTAATGGCTTGTACAAATTAGCTGGTCGAAAATCTTGTAACTAATATTTTAAACCTAGACAAATATGACACATAACAAAATAATTAAGCCTACTATACATGCCATAATTCAAAACGTTTAGTTCAAATACCCTAAAGTAGGATAGTGCGGATAGATCTTCACGATCCTTAACTCCCGAGCAAGCCGGAGAACACTATAAGACAAAGAGAGAAACAAAGTAAGCTTATAGCTTAGTAAGTAAGTATGTAAATACTAATTAAAAAAATCTAACATGTTTACACAACAATTCAAGTACATCTACTTTAACTTCACTATTCATTCCACTTTGATTAAGCTGTCTCTGCTGCGTCATATTCACTAAATAAATCATAACTCGAGTTACCAAACTCGAAATTCAAATCCGTAAAATTTCCCTGAATCTAGACTCATAAATATTTTTGCTAATTTTTTTCTATAATTTTTGGTTCAGCCGATTAGTACAGTTTATTAGTTAAAGTTTCCCCTGTTACACAGCTCGACTGATCTGACCTCTGTTCACTACAAATTGAATTTCTCTCAGTACACAATTCAAACAACCCTGAAGTCTGTTTCATTTAAAAATAGTCTCAATAAGGAATTTAGGCATGTAAACTATATTTCTTAATTTTGTTTGTACAATTTTTAATGATTTTTCAAAGTTGGAACAGGGGATCACGTATTCATCCTGAGCAAGTCACATACAATTGTAAATATCTCAAAATATAGAATTCCTTTGCTTGCTCTGTTTCTTTTATATGAAAGTAGACTCATTAAAATTTAATTTCACATCTCATTCAACCTCTAATTATATTCCTCCTATTTTTGGTGATTTTTCAAAATCACGTCACTGCTACCATCTAAAAACAGTTTTAATGCTAATTTCACTCTTTCATAAATTCTTTATGCTAACCTCATTTTATCTTATATTTGTATATACCACAAATCATTTTCACCACATTTCATTCACCATAAGTGTAGGTCCAAACCACAATGTCACCACAAAACCATCCCGTTGAACAATTCGGATCAATCCTCGATATTTAATGGTTTCAAAGACACACCCCACCATCATACTTCGTTTAGTTCGGCTCTCTTGTACACATGGTGAACACTTAGTACCACTCATGCGACCCAGCCGATTTGTCTCGTAGCTCTCTTGTCTACATGGTGTCCGTCACTTGGAATCACGCATGCGACCCAGCTACATTTATCTTTCACGTAGCTCTCTTGTCTACATGGTGTCCTTCACTTGGAATCACGCATGCGACCTAGCTACATTTATCTTTCACGTAGCTCTCTTGTCTACATGGGATACATCTCGTATCACACATGTGACCTAGCTACTACTGAGGTGTCTCGTAGCTTTCTTGTACACATGATGTGCACTCGGCATCATACATGTGACCTAGCTACGCTCCATCTATTTTATTCGATTTTTCCGAATGTTCAACCGGGATCTCTCTCTCTATTATTTATTTCCATTCTTCCAATAGTCGATTTATACTTCAACATCAGCTAGTATATACATATAATAGGCTGAAATATAAGAATGTACATGAAATTATTGTAGTATTTACATACAAACTTACCTTGGTGCAAAATGTGGAAATTTTGCAATTTAGTCCAAAACTTTTTCCTTCCCCCGTTCAAGATCAATTCCGCGTCTTTCTTGATTATGGAGCTTGAAAATTGAAGAAACCCTAGCTATGGAGAGAGGGAGAATTCGGCAGCAACTAAGGAGGATGATGACCAATTTTGTGTTATTTTTCCCATTTTATTTCATTTAATATCCAAATGACCAAAATGCCCCTCCTTACTAAACTTTCAAAAATTCCTTCCATGTCCTAATTTTGTCCATGAACTTAAAATTGGTCAAATTGCTATTTAAGACCTCCTAATTAATATTCCAAAACAATTTCATACTAAAAACTTCTGGGATGCAAATTTTGTAACTTATTCGATTTAGTCCCTACTTTCAATTTAAGCACTTTAGGCATAGAATTTCATCACGAAATTTTCACACAATCATGCAATCATATCATAAACCCCAAAATAATTATAAAACAATTATTTCTATCTCGAATTTGTGGTCACGAAACCACTATTCGATTAGGCCCTAATTCGGGTTGTCACAATTCTCCCCCTTTTGAGATTTTCGTCCCCGAAAATCTTACCTAAAGTGGTTTGGGTCTTTGTTTCCTCATAGCTTCTTCAGGTTCCCACGTAGCCTCTTCTATCCCATGTCGTGCCACAATACTTTCACTAAAGCTATACTTTTATTTCTTAACTGCTTAACCTCTCGAGCCAAAATCTTTATTGGTTCCTCCTCATAGGTCATATCCGATCGAATCTCAATTTCGTTGGAGAAATCACATGTGAAGGATCGAACGATAACGTCGCAACATTGATACATGAAACACGTTATGAATTCTTTCTAACTCTGCCGGTAAGGCCAACCGATATGCCATCTTGGTCCAATTCTCTCAAGAATCTCATGACGCCCAATAAAACGCGGACTCAACTTGCCTTTTCGACTAAATCTCAGAATCTTTTTCCATGGTGACACCTTCAAGAACACTTTATCACCCACCTGAAATTCAATCTCTTTTCTTTTTAAATCTGCATATGACTTTTGTCGATCTGAAGCAGCTTTCAAGCAATCCCGAATTACTTTTATTTTCTCTTCGGTTTCTTTAACTAAATCAACTCCATGAATCTGTTTCTCACTAAGCTCGGTCCAATATAAAGGAGTCCGACACTTACGACCATACAAGGCTTCGTACGGTGCCATTTGTATACTTGATTGATAACTGTTATTGTAGGCAAACTCAATCAAAGATAAATATTTCTCCCAACTACCTCCAAATTCTAAAACACAGCATCTAAGCATATCTTCGAGTACCTGGATTACTCTTTCTGTTTGACCATCTGTTTGTGGATGAAATGCGGTACTAAAGTTCAATTTTGTACCCAAAGCTTCTTGTAACTTTTTCCAAAATCTCGAGGTAAATCTTGGATCTCTATCTGATATTATAGACATAGGTACTCCGTGCAACTTCACAATTTCAGCAACATATAATTCGGCTAATTTATCAAGTGAGTAATCGGTACGTACTGGTATAAAGTGGGCTGATTTTGTTAATCTATCAACCACTACCCAAACAAAGATCCTTCTTTTTAGGAGTTAAAGGCAAACCGTTACAAAATCCATGGTAATCTTGTCCCATTTCCACTCAGCACCATTCTTGGTTGAAGTAATCCGAAGGCACTTGATGTTCAGCTTTTACTTGTTGATGATCAAACACTTGGTTACAAATTCGAAATGTCCTTTTCATACCGCCACCAATATGACTTCTTTAAATCATTATACATTTTTGTGCTACCGGGATGAACTGATAAAGCACCATTGTGCGCCTCATGTAATATTTTCGAATCAATTTATCGTTTTTCAAGACACATATCCCGTCTCAAACATCAAACAATCATCCGGTCCAACTCGAAAATCTGAGTCGTAACTTTGATTCGCATTGAGTTCTCTTGATCCGCAACTCACTATCATTCTTTTGAGCATCACAAATTAATTGGAGAAATAATGATTTAGCTCTCATTTCTGCTAAGATTGACCCATCATCAGACAATGCTAACCCCGTGTTCATGGCTCTCAAAGTAAAAAGAAATTTTTCGCTCAAGGCGTCAAGAACTACATTTGCTTTTCCCGGATGATAATCAATCACTAGATCATAATCCTTTAATAATTCAAGCCATCTTCATTGTCGCAGATTCAGATCCTTTTGACTCATCAAGTACTTCAAACTTTTGTGATCAAGAAAATTCGCATTTTTCACCGTACAAATAATGTCGCCAAATCTTCAAGGCAAAAACAACAATGCCGCCCAAATCATGTGTAGGATAGTTCTTCTCATGCGGTTTTAACTGTCTCAAGCATAAGCTACCACTTTACCCTCTTGCATCAACACACATCCAAGGCCCATCAATGATGCATCACTATAAATTACGAACTCCTTTCCGACTCTAAAATTTGTACTAAAATTGGTGCTTCATCAATCGTGCTTTCAATTTTTCAAAACTTTGTTGACATTTATCATCCATTCAAATTTAACATTCTTTTGCAACAACTTAGTCATAGGAGAGGCAATCATCGAAAATCCTTCAACAAAACGTCTATAATACCCGCTAAGCCTAAAAGCTTCTAACCTCGGATACATTCTTGGGCGGTTTCCAATCGACGATCGCAGAAATCTTACTTGGATCCACCCGAATACCATCACCTGAGACTATATGCCCCAAAAATCCGACTTCACGAAGCCAGAACTCACTTTTACTAAACTTGGCAAACAGTTTCTTTTCTCTCAAGATTTGCAATATAGTTCTCAAGTGTTCGGCATGTTCAGACTCATCTCGAGAATAAATTAAAATGTCATCTATAAACACTACTACAAACTTATCCAAATATGGCCGGAAGATCCGATTCATTAAGTCCATAAATATAGCTGGAGCATTTGTTAAGCCGAAAGGCATCACAAGAAACTCATAATGTCCATACCTTGTCCTAAAGGCGTTTTTAAGACATGTCGACTCCTTAACTCTCAGCTGGTAGTAACCAGACCTCAAATCAATCTTTGAAAACACTGTGGCCCCCTTTAACTGATCGAATAAATCATCAATCCTCGGCAATGGGTACTTGTTCTTTATAGTCACCTTATTAAGCTGACGGTAATCAATGCAAAGTCTCATTGAACCATCCTTCTTCTTCTGAATAATACAGAGCACCCAGGAGAGAAACTCGGTCTCACAAATCCCTTGTCCGTTAACTCCTGAATCGAGCCTTCAATTCTTTTAATTCAATGAGCCATTCTATATGGAGCAATCGAGATCGGTGCAATGTGCCGGCAACAAATCAATAGCAAAATCTATCTCTATTCGGAGGCAACCCAGCAATTCCTCCGAAATACATCCGAAAACTCACAGACTATCTAAGACCGATTCAAATTTCAGTTGGGCAACTCAATATTCATTACATAAGCCGATAAGCTTCACACCTTTTCTCATGTATTTACGTGCGGACATGTGCGAAATCACCATAGGCAATTTATTTGATTCATCTGTTTCAACCCACGTAATTTCTCCATTTTCACATTTCAACTCTAGTGTCTTTTGTTTACAATCTACCTTAGCATCATACAATGTTAACGGTCCATTCCCAAGATAACGTCAAACTCACCAAATGGTAACAACATCAAGTTGGCCGGAAAACAGTGACCTTGAATCATTAATGGGCAATTCTTGCAAACCTTGTCAACTAGCACATATTGGCCTAAGGGTTCGACACTTTAATCGTAAACTCATAAATTCAACAGCAACTTTTTATTGGATACTAAATTCATGCAAATATAGGAATGAGTGGACCGGGATCAATCAATGCAATAACAATAGTATCATAGAGAAAATGTACCAATAATAACATCGGAGATGATGCATCTTCTCGGCACGATAGCAAAAGCTCTAGCAGTGCTCTAGCCACGATCTTGCCGTTAAATCTTTCATCACAGTCTTACTACTAGTCCCACCTCCAAGATTTCTCGGTGGTCTACCTCTACTAGCGGTGGTATTCATCTAGCACTCAAATCTTTCTTCTTTAACTTTCTCCGGACAATCTCCAATAAAATGCTCGCGAGAACAAGACTGAAACAAGCTCGCTTCGGTCCCCAACACTCACCATAATGTTGCTCGCCACATTGTCGACACTCGGGCTTTCTAGGTCGCACATTACCCACACTTGCCACCAAGTAGCTTGAGCTTTAGACCCGAATATGCTCTACCACGATCTCTCGTGCGAATCCCCAATTGAAACTGTCATTCGAGGGTTTGTCGCTTTGGACCTCTTTGGTTGAGATTGAAATGGCTTGCTTATCTGTCTTTTTTTCGACATCTCGGGCCTCAATAGCGCTTTTCTTCTTTCTTTGTTCAATTCTTGGCTTTAAGAGCTCGATCAACCAATACTACAAATTCTTTCAACTCCAAAATTCCTACAAGCACTTTAATGTCCTCATTCAGCCCATCTTCAAATCTTCTACACATAATGGCCTCGGTGGACACACATTCCCGGGCATACTTCTTTGAGTCTTACAAATTCGCGTTCATACTGCTCTGAGACATTTTCCCCGCTTCAATTCAAGGAACTCCTTCCGTTTTTGATCAATGAATCGCTGACTTATGTATTTCTTTCTAAATTCTTCCCGGAAGAAATCCCAAGTAACTTTTTCTTTTGGCACCACTTGCAACCAAAGTCTTCCACCGGTGGTAAGTCAATCTCTCAAAAGTGATACAAAGACACTTTAAGCATTCCTCGGTGTACATGAGAGCTCATCAAATACACGGTAGAATTTTCAAGCCGAATTCCGCTTTCTCGGGATCATCATCGACCTTTGCTCTAAACTCTTCAGTCCCTTGTTTTGAATCTTGTCAACCGGAGGCTTGTTCATTCTTACCAAATCTATACCTTGAGCATTCTGACAGAATCGCCCGAGGTATAGGAGGGGTGGAGGAGGTTGAGCATTTGGATTTGCTCGAATAAATTCAAGATACCAATTGTTCATCATTTGGAGAAAGGCATCCCGAGCCTCATCTCCTTGTCTCAATGTCTCAGGTCTATTTTCCACAAAGCGGTCCCTTGTGCGGGCCGGCGCATTACTAGCAAACATCATCACCAGTTCCTTCAGGATCCATTACTATATTAAAACAAAACACAGCTTTAGAATAATCGAGTCACCACACTATCACAATATTTTTATGGCATGTATAGCTAGACTTTTACACACACTTTATTAGTCCGAGAACCGACTAAACCATAGCTCGATACCACTAAATGTAACACCCCTTACGTTACACGTCATAGGAACAGATACAAGGTATTACGTAACATAATACATACCATTAAACATAATCGAAATATAAATATGTCTTGAACAATATTAGCCAACTTTAATGGCTTGTACAAATTAGCTGGTCGAGTATCAGAACTAATATTTTAAACCTAGACAAATATGACACGTAACAAAATAATTGAGCCTACTATACATGCCATAATTCAAAACGTTTAGTTCAAATACCCTAAAGTAGGATAGTGCGGATAGATCTTCACGATCCTTAACTCCCGAGCAAGCCGGAGAACACTATAAGACAAAAGAGAGAAACAAAGTAAGCTTATAGCTTAGTAAGTAAGTATGTAAATACTAATTAAAAAAAATCTAACATGTTTACACAACAATTCAAGTACATCTACTTTAACTTCACTATTCATTCCACTTTGATTAAGCTGTCTCTGCTGCGTCATATTCACTAAATAAATCATAACTCGAGTTACCAAACTCGAAATTCAAATCCGTAAAATTTCCTGAATCTAGACTCATAAAGCTTTTTGCTAATTTTTTCTATAATTTTGGTTCAGCCGATTAGTACAGTTTATTAGTTAAAGTTTCCCTGTTACACAGCTCGACTGATCTGACCTCTGTTCACTACAAATTGAATTTCTCTCAGTACACAATTCAAACAACCCTGAAGTCTGTTTCATTTAAAAATAGTCTCAATAAGGAATTTAGGCATGTAAACTATATTTCTTAATTTTGTTTGTACAATTTTAATGATTTTTCAAAGTTGGAACAGGGGATCACGTATTCATCCTGAGCAAGTCACATACAATTGTAAATATCTCAAAATATAGAATTCCTTTGCTTGCTCTGTTTCTTTTATATGAAAGTAGACTCATTAAACTTTAATTTCACATCTCATTCAACCTCTAATTATATTCCTCATATTTTTGGTGATTTTTCAAAATCACGTCACTGCTACCATCTAAAAACAGTTTTAATGCTAATTTCACTCTTTCATAAATTCTTTATGCTAACCTCATTTTATCTTATATTTGTATATACCACAAATCATTTTCACCACATTTCATTCACCATAAGTGTAGGTCCAAACCACAATGTCACCACAAAACCATCCCGTTGAACAATTCGGATCAATCCTCGATATTTAATGGTTTCAAAGACACGCCCCACCATCATACTTCGCTTAGTTCGGCTCTCTTGTACACATGGTGAACACTTAGTACCACTCATGCGACCCACCGATTTGTCTCGTAGCTCTCTTGTCTACATGGTGTCCGTCACTTGGAATCACGCATGCGACCCAGCTACATTTATCTTTCACGTAGCTCTCTTGTCTACATGGTGTCCTTCACTTGGAATCACGCATGTGACCTAGCTACATTTATCTTTCACGTAGCTCTCTTGTCTACATGGGATACATCTCGTATCACACATGTGACCTAGCTACTACAGGTGTCTCGTAGCTTTCTTGTACACATGATGTGCACTTGGCATCATACATGTGACCTAGCTACGCTCCATCTATTTTATTCGATTTTTAGAATGTTCAACCGGATCTCTCTCTATTATTTATTTCCATTCTTCCAATAGTCGATTTATACTTCAACATCAGCTAGTATATACATATAATAGGCTGAAATATAAGAATGTACATGAAATTATTGTAGTATTTACATACAAACTTACCTTGGTGCAAAATGTGGAAATTTTGCAATTTAGTCCAAAACTTTTTCCTTCCCCGCTCAAGATCAATTCGCGTCTTTCTTGATTATGGAGCTTGAAAATTGAAGAAACCCTAGCTATGGAGAGAGGGAGAATTCGGCAGCAACTAAGGAGGATGATGACCAATTTTGTGTTATTTTTCCCATTTTATTTCATTTAATATCCAAATGACCAAAATGCCCTCCTTACTAAACTTTCAAAATTCCTTCCATGTCCTAATTTTGTCCATGAACTTAAAATTGGTCAAATTGCTATTTAAGACCTCCTAATTAATATTCCAAAACAATTTCATACTAAAACTTCGGGATGCAAATTTTGCAACTTATTCGATTTAGTCCCTACTTTCAATTTAAGCACTTTAGGCATAGAATTTCATCACGAAATTTTCACACAATCATGCAATCATATCATAAACCCCAAAATAATTATAAAACAATTATTTCTATCTCGAATTTGTGGTCACGAAACCACTATTCCGATTAGGCCCTAATTCGGGTTGTCACAACTAAAATGCCCCTACATGGTAAAATAACTGATATGGCCCTATGAGATGTATGTCTAGGTTTGAGTATGCCATCTTATGTATATATTGATCACACGTATGATATTAGGACTTGATGCATGAAATGTTGCATGGGGATGGGTTTGTTATGATTGGAGGAAGTGAACTGTTCTGGCAGCTCAGTTGCAAATACTGTTAAGTGCCGCAACCAGTACTACTTGGAGTGTGGGGATGGGTGGGTTGATTTTATCCCCACATGGAGTGTAGGGTTGGATGGAGATGGAGTGTAGAGGCTGGTTGGGTAGGATCTATTGATTGCATATCTGTACTGTGCTGTCACTGAGATAAGCTTTAGCTCACACTGATACTGATATTGATACTGTAATGGGCTATGGCCCTAGCTGAAACTGAATAGTTACTGAAATGGGCTTAGGCCTAGACTGTATATGCGTTGTTTGGTTATTTAATATGGGATTACACACTGAGTCTCTATGACTCACCCATCTGTTTATCTATATAGGTAATCCCCAGGCTTAGGCAGATCGGTGCTGCGAGAGACTCAAGGGTGGCTACACAATCGCATTGACTTCCTCGTTGGATTTAAAATTATAAGTAGTTTTATTTTTGGGTAATTTTAATGTAATAAGGCCTCTTTAAAATTTTAATCTCTAATTTGAGGTTTTTTTTATTTATTTTGATTTATATCTGGTAGTAGTAGGACGCGGGTTTTCAAAAAGATAAATGTCTTTCAAAACACCACGTTTACGCAACATGTTTTAAAAGATTTCGCAAGAAATAATATTTTAAGTTGAAACTTAATATGATTAACTTTTTGAACAAACGTATTAAAATAAATCTTAAGTCATACAAAGAGGTTAAATAAAGAATGGGTTTTTTCAACGATAGCACATTTTTCGAAAAACCTTTCAATAACATCGCCAGATTCGGCCATAACGTTCAGGCTGGGTTTGGGGTGTTACTTCTTTTCTGTCACAAGGTTTGCCGAAGTAAATCCTACCCACTTGCCGATTTCTCTTCCTCCCCTAAAAGAAAAACTTTGTCGAATTTTTAAGAAAATACCATGTCTCGCAAAAGAACTAAATCGTCGAAGACTACTCCTGAAAACTCGATTGTGATCGATGAAGAAGTAAAAGAGAGATTTGTTTCAATTTTCAAGCATCAGCCTATGATGCTAGAAAAAGGTTTTAATTTGAAGAGTAATGATTTCATGGTTGTCCCTATGACAATTAGAAAGACAATCAATGCTCTCAAGTGGGAACGATTTTGTGATGCTCGTTCACTTCCCGATGATGAACTAGTCCGACAGTTCTGTGCAAGTTTGACCACACAAGATGCTACTGAGGTTATTGTTCAGAAGAAAAATGTGCTTCTTACTTCCAAGTCCATCAATGATTTGTCTAACTTACCTGATGTTGAAGAAGATGAGTATTACCCTATGGTGAACAACATAAATTGGGATTTTCTTCAACAAGTACTTGATGTTGTGACAAATCCAGGATCCCAATGGATTATAAGAAAGTATGGGACCTATTCTTGCTGGAGGGAAAACCTAAAACCAGTAGCAAAGGTATGGTTTTATTTTGTTCGCTACAATGTTATGCCTATCTCACATAGTTCCACCATCTCGATGGAACAAATGCTCTTGTTATATGCAATCTTGATAGAAATGTCCATTAATGTTGGGAAAATTATTCTCAAGGAGATTAATGACTGTGCTAAAACAAAAATAGGAAGTGCTTAGTTCCCATCATTTATCACTTCACTTTGCTTAAGGGCCTTTGTTAAAACAAAAGCAAATTTGAAGGGGCAATATGTCCAAGGGTGCATTATAAGTCATGATCTTGAAAGGTTAGTAGAGTAGGTGCATGAGCTGAATCAAGGTGAGCAAGAAGAACCAACTGAGCCAGATACTGAGGACTCAACAAATGAAACTGAAATTGAATCAGTTACAGACACTGAAGAAGAAGAATCTGAAAAGGTACCAAACAGTCCTAAACTAGTTGAAGGATTTGAAAACCCTGAACCAAGGGTTGAACCAGAAGAAAAACCAGTCAAGCTAAGTGTTGAACCTGAATATGCAACTCCCATGCCAACTTCTACAAGTACTTTAAGGAAACTGGAGTCGTCAATTTTGATGGATATGTGCGAGTTCATGCACAATCAACAACAAACTTACTAGAAATATGTAAAAATTAGAGATGGTTTGATTCGAAATACTTTTAAGAATATCTCTAATACTTTTGTTCCTGAGTTCCCAGATGCTATCTTTGAGATATAGACGGAAGATACTGATTATATAAGTGGAGAAGGAGCTAAAGAAGACAAGAGGAATGAGTCAGAAAAATAAAAGGAGGGATTCTTGTCTTTTTATTTATTTATTTTAGGTCTTTCGGAATTTGTTTCTTTAGTAACTAGCATTTAATGTCATTTTATTATTTGGGCTTGTTTTTTATAAAAAAATTTCACGATGTTTTGGAAGAAAAAAATTCTTACTGTGCGACACACCGAGTCTCCGACGTCGAACCAAGTAAGTTCCTCTATTCTTAAGCTGGTGTAATTTGATATACTGTAGGTAGTTCGTGGGCTACTTTAGATGATTATGCTAAGGATTTTTTAGATTAAAACTAAAGCCCGTAGGACCTTGGAACTGTAGAGGATTTATGAAAACAACCTTCTTTTAATACATCCATAAAACATTAGTTTAATTATTAAAACTAACTAAAACATCATAAAATTTCTATTCCAGATAATACATGAGACAACGATGGGTGGTAAAAGAGGTGCAAGAGGCCGTGGCCGAGGTTACGGAAGTGTTAGGGCGGAATCGTCAGCATCAAGCCATATGTCCGACGTTGGAGTATAAGAGGCTCCGGCCTCACCCGTAGTTGGGATTGGGCCGTATGATCGGGCCGTGGGGGAAGATGCATTGTCGCAGGCAATCCTGAGGATTTTGGAAAGGGTCGCAGGACCCAATAATGGCAAGAGAAATCGGGGGTCAATTTTGGAGCGACATTGATCAAATAGGGCTGTGATCTTTAAAGGGATGGCTGGTGTGGCTCCTAACGTTGTGGAATACTGGTTGGAGGCCACCAGAAGAATAATGGAGGACTTGGACTGTTCTCCTGAACAAAAGTTGAAAAAGCTTACTAGTGGTGGCTGACAGTGAAAGAGGGCACCCAACCTGAGCAGGTCACTTGGGAGTTTTTCAAAACTGCGTTCCAAGGGAAGTATGTGGGTGTGAGTTATGTGGATGCTAGATGGAAGGAGTTCCTGAACTTGACCCAGGGAAACAAATCTGTGGCGGAGTATGAGGTGGAATTTCTAGGCCTTAGAAGGTATGCAAGAATTATGGTGGCAACCGACTATGAACGTTGCGTTAGGTTTGAGGATGGACTTAGAGATAGCCTCATAGTATTGATAGCTCCATAAAAGGAGCGAGTTTTCTTAGAGTTGGTAGAGAAAGCAAAGATAGTGGAGGAGGTAAAGCACACTGAGCACCTAAATCGGGAAAAAAGAAAAGGGTAAGAATAAAAGGGAGGCTGAGACTCCTGGTTTTGGATAGAGGCCTAGGGCTAAGGCCAGAGATAATGGGTCGGTTAGAGCAGGGCCCCTTGTTGTGAATCCAGGGGTGCCACCTTGTGCTAATTGTGGGAAAGGTCATGTAGGCGAGTATTGGAATAGGATGGGAGCTTGTCTGGCTTGTGGATCTATGGAGCATAGGATCAGGATTTGCCCTAGAATGCCAATTCAGATGCTAGGCATGGGTAGAGGTGGTGTACAGCCACAGAGGGGTGGTCAGCAGCTGCTCAGAGGCAATGGTCAAGCCAGGGGTGGAAACAGTTTAGGTCGTGAAGCACTGAACAGAGGTGCTGGTCATGCTGAGGTAAGACAGCCAGTGTTGGTTATGTAGCACGTCGTTGAAGGACGGAGACGCTCTAGAGGCGAATATTGGTGCGTACGTTAACCATAATATGCTATTTATTTAGTTTGGAATTAGAGTCCGCAGTAGGAGCATAGTGTGGTAGTCTATGCTATGCAGTTGTACTAATAGTTAGAAATTTTGAGGATAAAATTTCTTTTAGGGGGTAGAGTTGTAACGCCTCAAAAATCTCGAAATCTCGAACTTTCATTTTTTTCAGTTTCGATAAAAATTTTGTTTTACATTCCTAGTCAAGTGTAAATTATGTGATAGTAGGTCTTGGTTAAGGTTTGAGTTCAAACTTAGGGGTGAAGGAAATTATGGTTTAATTTTTGAAAGAACCTTATTGGGAAGTAGAATAGCTTTTAAATAAATGAAGGAAGAATCAAACACAAAAAAGCCTTGTGGTGGAGTGGCAAGTGGCGTCACATGCAAGGCAAGCAGGTAAGGGGTTTGAATCCCTCCTTGCTCAAAAGAAGGATTTATGCTTGTTTAAGGGATGGACAATGGTGGCATCGGATATGAACTCTGTAAGGAGTGATAAGAGGAGAAAATTGAGGAGGGGATTAATGAGTTATTAGGGAGAAAAATTAGGAGATGTCGAGTGAAGAAGAGGTGGAGCCGAATTGGGAATTTGGGCATAGGAAATTCGACCATAGAGGCTATATATAGGTGCCGAATGTGAGGCTGCTAGGCTAATGCCGAATTCTCGCTCACTATGTTGCCAGAAAACACCTTTTTTCTCTAAAGATCTAAAAGCCGAAAATCCCTTGTTCTTCCTTCTTTTTTTTCTGTTCCGATTCTCCATTCTTCCCTACTCAAAGTTTTCTTTTTGATTCACTTCTAGTTTTAAACGATTTCTACTTTTCTTTGTGCCGAATAACCTTTTTCATTATACAAGTTCCAAGAGCCGAATATCCTCTGTGCCGCCACTACACTTTTGTACTCGGTCAATTTTAGTGTAAGTATTTTGCTCTCTCAATCAGTTTTTGCTAAGTATCGATTACTCTATTCCTCACTTCTTCTAATCGGTTTTGATAGGATTAGTATCGAATCCCAATCTTTTGGATCCCTGCCGATTTGGTCCTTAGATGTGAGATATTGGTAAGTGTTCTTCACTTCGGTAAAGTTGGCCGACTAGGCTTTAGTAGTAAAGGATGATATATACTGGATACAAGTCACCCAATATGTTTTTAACGATAAAGGTTAATGTAGATCTGGGAAGTACTCGTGATTAGTGATCAAGGAAAAGCTATTAAGACTTGGCGTTTCAGGTAAGGTTAAGGTGAGACTTTGGTTTTTGGTAAAGTATTCGTTAAGTATATGTGAGTAATCATTGAGAGATATCGATTGTAGGTTCATGGTAAGGGGGATCGCAGCATGCTTTATTACCAGGTGTGTACATACACTGCACACACATAAGTAGATCGGCAAATCCTGAAATGTCGAAAAGCTGAAATGCCGAAAAGCCGAAAGTTTGGCTATGGTAGTCTTGCGAGTGCGCGAACACTTGTAAAGGGGAAACCGATAGGATATCTGAGGCCCCATGGGCAATTCCATGAACTTGGGCTTTGTTTTGGCCAACCGGGCCAGGATAGGCTAAGTGGGCTCGATGGGCTGTTGGGCCCATAATAGGCAAAATTGGCAACTTGATGTTAAGTGATAAAAATTATATGAAAGCATGTATATGAATGTGATTTGGGCCTAATGGGCCATACGAATGTGATTTGGGCCTAATGGGCCATATGAATGAGATTGGGCCTAGTGGGTCATATGCATGTATGTAGACTTGTTTGGGCTCTATAAGGGGTTTTGGACCTAGTATCTGATAACTGTTTAATTGACATAAAACTTAATTAATTAATTAAAGACCGTGGACAAGTTATAGGGTTAAGGTGTGGCAATGGGTATATGCATGTCTAGGATTGGATCTAAGGAGAGCTTGGTACTTAAGCGGTCTTAATGACTCACCTCCTCTTCTCTGGAATCCTACCTGGTGCATAGTATTTGTTCATCTTAGCTACCATTGATGTGTATCTGATGGGTGGGTTGATATTTATATCCTTACATGATTTGTATCGGGGGACGGAGTTGATGTGTAATGGTTAGATTATTGGGGTGGGTTGCACTGCATTGCATTGCGTGTATGATTTTCTGGATTGATGAATGCTTATTACTCGCCAAGGGTTGTACACACTGATTTTATCGAAAACTCACTCCCTGTAACACCCCTCACCCGTATCCAACTTCGGGATATGGTTTGAGGCGTTAACGGACTTAAACATTCACAACAACCCATAACATATTACCAACCATGCATGGCAAACAAGCATAAGCACATCACCAATATCAAACATAACATAAATAGCTAGATTTATAAGTCAGAAACATTAGCTCACTAAAGACCAATATATTTGGCCAAATTATAATAACATATGTTATAAAACTAGGTCCCTATACATGCCACTCACTTGATAATTCTAGCTTATGTGTTTATACTGTCAAGGTGTTGGCTTGATAGTGTGATGCTGCCTCCGACGATCTCCAACCCTGAGCTAACCTAAAAACACTAAAAGAAATGGAAAGGAGGGGGTAAGCTTTACGCTTAGTAAGCTCACATGAAATAATAATAAGCAATTTATTAACATGCTTTCCATAGTAAAACTAACCTAATTGTACATTTACACATGTTCTGGTTAAGCTGCTTTCTTGAGTCACAGTCACTAAATCATTTATATCTAGAGTTACGGAACTCCAAATTAATATCCATAAATTTTCCCAAAAACTAGACTTATATATATTTCCACCATAAAATTTTCAAATTTTTTAGTTCAGCCAATAAGTACATTTTATTATTCAAAGTCTCCCCTATTTTGCTATTTGACAGCTTGAACCTTTCTTCACTAAAATTTATTTATCTCATATTGAGAGACTTGGATAATGTTAATGTTTGTTTATATTAAAAGTATACACATCAAAGATACTAAGAATATAAATTATAACCCATAATTATTTTTCTACAATTTTTAACAATTTTTCCAAGTCAGAATAGGGGATCTCGAATTCATTCTGACACTGTCTCACAAAAATTAGAATATTACATAATATAAAACTCTTTTGCTCCCCCTGTTTCCTTTATATAAAAAAAGACTCATTAATATTTAATTATATAATTTATTTTAAATTTAATTCAACTTAAACAATTTTTGGTGAATTTTCAAAATCACACAACTGCTGCTGTCCAACACTGTTTTACTACTAAAATTCACTCTTACATAATTTCATTTAATCTATTTTGTCTTATCGAAGTTCACTCAAATATCGAGCATATTGCTCAAAATTTTCTTAAACATATACCTGCACTTATTCATCATATAATCATGTTCACATGTATTTTTACTTAATCGATTTTCCCGTTGAACTCTTCGGAATAATAACTGATACTCAGTTGCCTGCACATATTTAACACTTGTAGCCAAAGCTATCTAGTATGCATAGTAGCCTGCACTTAGTACTACACATGCGACTAATTATCTGGTACACATAGTAGCCTGCACTTAGTACTACACACGTGACCTAACCATCTGATACACGTAGTAGCCTGCACTTAGTACTACACACGTGATCAAAGTTATCGGGTACGCATAGTAGCCTGCACTTAGTACTACACATGCGACCAATTATCTGGTACACGTAGTAGCCTACACTTAGTACTACACACGTGACCTCACAATAGATCATTCGTATCGTTTCTATTCCAAAGGCTCAACCGGGAAATTCTTCAATTTCCAACATGTTATAATTTATTCATAATCCTTTTTCAATTTGCAATTTACAACAAATAATCATTCTATAGGCAGCCACATTTCATATGATAACAAAATACAATAAAATAAAAAGAATCGATAAATTATTTACGTACAAACTTACCTCGGATACAGAAATGGCAATTTACCATTCTAGTCCATAACCTTGTATTTTCCCGATTTAATCCCAAATCTCGATTTTCTTGATCTATAATATCACATTTAGCTACTAATTAGTCACACTATTCATATGGGTCTAAAAATCATATTTTTACAAATTTTCATTTTGACCCCTAAACTTTTGCATATTTGCACTTTTTACCCAAGGTTCGGAAATTAAACTTCTTCCTATTTTCTTATGTTTTATGACATGCTGATCATTTTCCCTTCTATGGCAACATCAAATTCTCACTCTAACATGTACCTTTGAACATTAGGTATTTTTACCAATTATACTGTTTTACTCGTTTTCACGTAAAATCGCTTAGAAAAAGTTGTTTAACACAATTTTAAGCTTCATATTCTACCATTAAACATCAAAATACATGCATATCATTCATGGGTAAATTTTTAAACATAAATCGTAGCTCAAAATAATGGTAGAAGTGAGCAGATCATGTTACCGGGATTTCAAAAATACATAGAACATTAAAAATGGAGCTCGGAATCACTTACTATTAAGGTTGGAAGCTTGGCCAAACCCTAACCATGGCTTCTCTTGGTACATTCTGCTGTAGCAAGAAGAAAGGGACACATTTGGAGTTTACAATTTGTCTTTTAATTCATTTTACCCCTAAATGACCAAAATGCCCTTTTTACTATTCTTTCAAATTTTACCCAATCAAGGCCATTTTTGCCCAACAAGTTATACAATGGTTTAATTATCATTTAAGTACCTCCCATTTAAAATTTCATAACAATTTGATACCTCTAACATGTAGAACTCAACTTTTGCACTTTTTACAATTTAGTCCTTTTTACTAAATTGAGTGCCCAAACGTCGAAAATTTCGAATGAAATTTTCATGAAATCATTTCGTGAAATCATAGACCATAAGAATATAATAAAAATGAAATTTTCCTCATCGGATTCGTGGTACCAAAACCACTGTTCCGACTAAGCCCAAAATCAGGATGTTACATTCCCTCTTTTATTTTTCTCAAGTAATGCTCAGTAGACAGTTCAATGTCAAGACGACTTGGACTTGTGTTTTTTTTTAAAAAAAAAAGCATATAGTTCCAAGCTTATTAAGTAATTTTAGACTGGAATGAAATAAGGCCTTCCCTTTTATTATTATTTGGATTGTTATCTTTATACATTGTAATTATGAGAAGGTGAACATGGGTTTCCTAAATCATAGATTCTTTTTCTACGTTTCCGCAACTAAATTTTAAAATGACATGCTTTCATAAATCATATGTTTTAAACAAGCTTTCGCGATTGAAAGAGAGTTTTTATAAGTTAATTAAGGTTTCTCATTTTCGGAAGGGTTTTCAATGAAAACAAGGTTTTCGCTAAAACACTTCAATGTGACGCGCCAGATTCGGCCATAACGTCCGGGTTGGGTTTGGGGTATTACATAATTGCTCAAAATCTTTAATTGCTCGAAATCTTTAAAATTTTCAAGTATGTTTCAATCATTTCTTTCATTTGTATGTTTTAATAAATGGATGTTTAGAGAAATTTTTTGTTAATGAGATAGCTTCTATGCAATCATGAATGATGATTTTATCTGAATGATTGTATGTTATCATAAAGAACAGAATGATTGCATGATCTTAGTCTTAGGTAATGTTTCCCATGAAAACTAAGTTTCTTTTGAGATTAAACATGCATGAAGGTTTATATTTTTAGAATTGACTTAGTAACTTTCTTGATAAGCATGTTGATAATAATTCGAGTTTAATTAAAGTAGTTATCGTAGCTTATTTATGTTATAATTGTTGCTTATTGTGTTAATTTTGCTACAATCTATTTCATTCATACAGTTTCCATAATTAGGATAAATTGCATTAGGGATCATTGCATTAGTTTCATATACTTAATTTTTCATCACTTCTCAATTATATTGTTTTTATTTATCAAATTGTTAATATAATTTTACAAATTAAGTGACTTAGCACAAATACAATCCTTATAGAGATGATAACTTGATATTTACTTATTACTTGATAACGACTGTGTACACTTGCACAAACCCGAGCGTTACAACGGGTGATCTTGATTAAGCTCTTATGAGCATATGTTGGAAACATGATTTAGCTTGGACAAGTAATCCTGTTATGTAATATGTGGCTCGAGAGTGTGCTCATTGATTATGTGCCCTATTAGGTACTCTTGAATATGAATTGACGGGTTATTGATTGTATACCTTGGGTGTACTATTTGAGTGTCCATCGGAATTTCAATGATTCAACAGATAAAATACTTGACTTGTTATGAGAATTATGAGATGAAATGAAAAAAGTCTTGAAAGAATATAGTATGATGAGCTCATCTATGTTTACTTGTTGTATATGAGAATTAAGTTACAAACTTACTTGATTGAATGCATGTGTTTAGGCAGTTTTACCAAGTTTATAGAAACATATTATTATATCTTAATTTTAATAAAGAGATTGGTAAGTTTAATTCCAATTGTACGAACTTACTAAGCATAATATGCTAGCTAGGTTAGCTTTTCTTTGTTTTATAGTGCTCGGAAGCTAGCGAAGTTTGGTGATCAGTTGAAGCATCATCACACTATTCACAAGCTTGTTTTGGTATAAATAGTAACCTCATTTTGGTATAATAGCATGTATAGGTAACTTAGCCAAATGTTAGAATATAAATGTTGTTTATAATCTAGCTATTTGAAATGGCTAGTAATGATTTATGTTTTGGGATATCTATTAAGGTATTCTTATGGTATTATCATGAGTACATATGGTAAGATCTGATTCAGGTATCAATATAATGATACATTATGTTAGATACTTGAATTGGTCTTGATATAGTGCTTGGGTTGGTTGGTATTTGGATGTAAGTTTTGGTGCAGGATATTGGTAAAATTTTGGGTGAGAAATGAAGCTAGAAATGACTTTATTTTGTCTACATAGGCAGACACACGGGCGTGTGTCTAGACCGAGTGTGACACACGGCCTGGTACGTGGGCGTGTGGTTAGGTCGTGTGTAACACCCCTCACCCGTATTCAACGCCGGAATAGGGTTACAGAGTATTACCTAACTTATAAAACATTTAAACATTCAATTCACATATAATTTCATGTTTCATTCAAACATTATTCAAACTCAAGCATAATGTCCCTATAACGAGCTTACAAGGCCCTAAACATGATTTAGGAGTGGTTCGGGACTAAACCGATAGTTCAAGAAATTTTTACGAAATCTAGAAAAAATATTTCAAAACAAGGGACACATGCCCGTGTGGCCTGGCCGTGTCTCTCACACGGCCAACAGACAAGTCCGTGTCACAGGCCGTGTGGACATTCGAAATGGGAGCATGTGGTCGTGTCCCAGCCCATGTCTGACCCAGTGTAACTCTCTGACTTGGGTGACACGGCCAGCACACACGCTCGTGTGGCTAGCCCGTGTGCCCTAAAAATGGCCATACACGCCAGTGTGCCAGGCCGTGTGCTAGGCCGCGCCAAACCTGTAGGGTATACTGACTTATGCCACACGGCCAAGTCACACGCTCGTGTGTGAGGCAGTGTGGAGCATACTGACTTGATTTCAAATTCAACACCAGGGGACACACGGCCATGTAACATGTCCGTATGTTGCACACGGCTAAGACACATGCCCGTGTGGAGAAAAATAGGCTATTTACCAAGCCATTTTACTACCCAAATTGGCAGACACCTACATCAAACCAATTCGCACAATTCATAGCATTTACAAGCAACCAATACAACCACAACCAAGTCTAAAATATATATACCGTTTCAATACCAACATCTAACATGCTTATAATACCATATTTTTTCCTACTCAAAACATGCCAATTCACATTGCCAAAGCATTCATATGTATCATTTCAACTAAGCATTTCTTAGCCTAAAACCACAAGCACAACCATTCTCAATTCATCAACCATTAGCCACCTTGAAAGTTGTATTCAACAAGCCATTGCTATGCAATCATGAACCACATCACTAAGAGGCATTAATACATATATACATACAACATAATTGCCAAAATAAGCCAACTTACATAGCTAACAAAAAACTAAACACTTAATATTTACAAGCCAACACAAATGGCCAAAATCATGCTAGATATACCAAAATGACTCAAATTCCCTATACATGCCATATACTTAAAATACCAAAGTTCATAGGTACCGAGTGATAGGTGGATAGTGTAAAGCGATCTCCGATGACCCCCGAATCTGAGCTAGCTTGATAACACTATAAAACACGTGAAAAATAAACAAAGTAAGCTATAAAGCTTAGTAAGCTCATATCAAATAATCTCAATATAATCATATCTACATAATTCAATAGCTAATTATAGATACATGAATTCACATCAACTAACAAACCTTTCAATTACTCATTCACAAAACTATATACCTTCTTCATCATTTCTTCGATTCAAAGCTAATATGGTTTATGCACATACCTGTACATCTCGTACCAATCTCATTCTCAACCACATCATTCATTTTTACCCGTTGAACCATTCAGAATAGAAGTCAGATACTCAGAAGAAACTAAACTTGCCAATCCCATTTATTGAATCTAAGCATACAATAACAAGTTTTCCATCCATTTGGCTAAATTTCCTAAACACATGCATTCAATCAAACATGTTAGTCACCAAAATCTTCAAATCAATCAAGTAACATAGATGAGCTTATCAAGAAATATTCTTTCAAGTCATTATCATTTCATCTCAAGATTTTCAAGCCATGTCAAGAGTTTTATGTCCGTTGAATCATTGAAATCCGATGGATGCTTAAGTAGTACACTCGAAGTGTACGATTCAATAATCCATCAATTTCTTATTTAAGGGTACCCATTAGGGCACTTAACCAAGAAACACTATCTCGAGCCACATATTGTATAACAAGATCACCAGTCCAGGATAAACCCTAATCATAACGTATGCTCGAGAGGTATTATATCGGGATTACCTATCCGAGCTAAATCTTTTCTATAACAAGGTCAATGGGATTACTTGTTTGAGCTAATTCTCATTCGTAACAAATGTAGGACCTTATTAGTTTCGGGAAAGCGCATATAATCATCGGAATTCAGTATTCAATCGGGACTTACCCCTTTCATCATCATTTCAAGCATGTAATCAAACATTCATTATAACAATCAAATAAATAATATCAATATAAGTCACATTACATACAAACACAATTATTCAATTAAACATATTTACAAGTTTGGTTAAGTTACACGAACTTGCCTCGACACTTGTTCACGTAAAAAGTCTACTAATCTATATAAATGATTTTAACCATCAAGTTCACACATTTCATATTTAAATGGACTCAATTTACGTCTTAGGTAAAATTACCATTTTGCCCCTAACTTTTCCATAAATTCTGATTTTGTCCCTATGCTCGAAAAATGAAACTTGTGCAAATTAATCCCTATTCCAAGCCTGACCAAAGCCCCATTACTAATTTTACAGCACGTGTATTCATAAAATTTTAGAATTTTTCATCAAATTTTACAACTTTTCATTTTAGTCCCTAAATCATGTTTTCATAAAAAATCACTTTGTAAAAGTTATTTATCTATCAATAATCTTTCATTTTCTACCATAAATTTCTAATTTCCAGCATATACATCCATGACCCATTTTTCATATCTTGATAACTTTTCAAATTAGTCCCTCAAATAGATAGATTAGACTATCCTAGTTTCAAAAATATCAAAATTACTAAAAATGGGACAAGGAATCTTACCCAATTAGGCCTTGAAAGTTTCTTTTCTCTCACCTAGGGTTTCCATGTGTTTTTAGGTTGAAGATAATGAAAATAAGATGATATATTTTCTTTTTATCTTTTAATTAATTGAGTATTTTGCTATTTCCAATTTAGCCATTGCCCTTTTTCTATATTTTCATGGATGAGTCACCAAAAAAAATCTACATACTTCTTTTAATGGTCTAATTACCATATAAGAACCTCTAGATTTGAATTCCATAGCTATTTAATCCTTATAGCTACTAGAATTCAATTTTCACATTTTATGCGATTTAGTCCTTTTCGTAATTAAGCACTTAATCGATAAAATTTTCGTATCAACATTTTCACACGACATGCTTATTATAATACAGACCATATAATGAAATAAAAATAAACCTTATTTTCAGATCGAATTTGTGGTCCCGAAACCACTGTTCTGATTTCACTGAAAAGTGGGCTATTACAACTCTCCCCTTTTAGGGATTTTCATCCTCAAAAATCTTACCAATAAAAAGATTCAGGTATTACTTCCTCATAGTACCCTCCAGTTCCCAAGTTGCCTCTTCAATACTGTGTCGTTGCCAAAGAACTTTTACTAAAGCTACCTTTTTATTTTTGAACTCTTTCATTTCCCGAGCTAAGATTTTGATTGGTTCTTTACAATATGTCATATCAGGCTGAATCTCTACCTCTTTCTGAGAGATAACATGTGAAAGATCAGATTGATACCGCCGTAGCATAGACATGTGAAAAACATTATGAATTCGATCAAGTTCTGGTGGTAAAGCTAACCGATATGCAACCGGTCCAATTCTTTCTGTAATCTCATATGGTTCAATGAACCGTGGACTCAGTTTTCCTTTACGTGTAAACTGGAGAACTTTCATCTAAGGTGACACTTTCAAGAATACTTTGTCACTGACTTGAAATTCTATTTCTTTTCATTTCAAATCAGTGTAGGACTTTTGACGATCAGAGGTTACTTTCAAGCTGTCCCGAATAATCTTCACTTTTTCCTCGGTCTCTAAGACCAAGTCAACTCTGTGTAACTTTTTCTCACTAAGTTCTATCCAATACAATAGAGTTCTACATTTGTGACCATACAAGGCTTCATACGGTGCCATTTTTAATACTAGATTGATAACTGTTATTATAAACAAATTCAACCAAAGGCAAATACCTTTCCCAATTACCTTCAAACTCAAGTATACAACATCGAAGCATATCTTTCAAGATATGTATTACCCATTCAGATTGACCATCTGTTTGTGGATGAAATGCAGTACTAAAGTGTAAATAAGTTGTGACAGCCCTAATTTGACCCTAGTCGGAAAGTGGTTTCAGGACCACAAAACCAAGTCACAAAAATAATTAACTGTTATATTATATACTTATTCTATGTGTAAATGCATGTGTGAAAGTTTTATGCTTTGATTTTTGTCATATGTATGTGAAATTTATTAAATAGGACTTATATGAGACATTTTTGAAATGTGATAGTTTAATGTGTAATGGTCTATTAATGCATGTTATAAAAGTAGGGACTTGCATGTCAAATATCCCTTTTTGTTATTAGTGGCCGGCCATGATGATGCTTTATATAAAAATATATATTAATTATCACTTAAAATGGCTTTATATTTTATATTATTAATGAATAAAAATAAAGGAAAAATGGGTAATGAAAACAAAGCTTTATCTTTGTTCTTGGTCGAAACGAAAGAGAGGAAAGGGGAGAAAACTCCAACCGGTCACCTTAGGCTTGAATCAAGGTAAGAATTCATATGAATTCTTAAAACTGTAGTTAATTTTAAGTTAGTTACCAAGTTCTTTATTTAACCCATGTTAAAATTTTGGTTTTGGGGAGGATTTCAGTTCTCGGCCATGGTAGAAAATGAAAGGGATACATGGTTGTCTTCAAGTTTAATGAATAATTACAAATGAATGATGTTTGAGATAGTTTAAGGTGCTTGTAAGTAGTTTAGATGAATGAACAAAAAAAATAAAAATAAATCATCTTGTGTATTGGTGTAATTTCCGAATTTGAACTAGGGATATTTTTTTGAGTAATGTTTGTATTTTAAATGATGGAATAGAGTAAATGCTTGGAGTGTTATGCATAAATTATAAGTTGGATTAAAGGTTGTTATATTGCCTTGTCATTTCCGAAAATGTGCTTTGTTAAAGAAATTGGGTGTTGGATGTTTCAGTGATGTAAGTATATGTATATTTGGCTTGTAGTTATATAAGTGTAGTATGAGAAAATAACTCATAATTAAATGCAATGTATGTTTCAGTAAAATTGGTCTTGTTGGCTATTCCTGTATGTATATATATATGCAATACTACGTAGTGATTTCTTAGCTTATGTGTAAAAGTATATACAAGCGTGATTATAATAAAATTGTGGTTTTTGAGAAGTTGAATATTAATATACTCAAATAGTTAGGTGAGTATTAGGCCAAGTAAATAAAAATGCAATTACGTATATATATATATATATATATATATATATGTGTGCATTCGGCATGGGTAAAACAAAGTGGCTGGTAAGTTGATTGAAAAATAGACAATGAGTGTATTTGATTATTCGACCAAGATGATGTTTAAGTGCGAATGCATTTATGTGGATGTACTTATAAGTATAACTTGAGATTAAATGGTATTTAGTCACTATAAATAACCATACTTGTAGAATTTATTAAATACATAATTGGTCTTATGTAGATATGCATATAATTATAAAGTTGTTAATGCCTAATAAGGTGTTTGGTTGTGCATGACTAGGGAATATATATATGCATATGGTGTTTGATAGTTAATTATTAAGCCATATGTACGTTAACCTTATAATATACATGTATTATATTAAATTGCCTATTTAATAAGAAATTAAATAAATTCAATTGTTTAAATCAAGCTCAAGAGCAAAGGGGAACTAGATCAGGTAAGGGAAAGGAGAAAGTAATCGAATAGTCTATCCGCCACTGTTCAAAAATATTCGAGGTAAGTTTTGAGTAATTACAGTTGTTAGATAATTGATGTAATGAGATAAGTATGATAAATGAATTGCGACCTATTGTCTCTACTTGAATAAGGTTGTCTAATAAATAACTTGAGTATATGGCATGTAACCGAATGGATATTAGGAGTTAAGTTGAGATAGTGAAATGGTTATGTGTTCTTGCGTAAAAGTGTTGAACCGAAAGTTATATTGAAAGTGTGTTTTCTTTGTGTGCTTATACTCGAATGAAGAAATTGAAGTACAAATGTGATATGTTATGTAAGCCGATTTATCATGTGGGTAAATACGCTTAGCACTCGATATATTATATATCTGGGTTAAATGCCGCAAGCTTCGTGCTGGTAATATATATCCGGATTAAATCCCGTAGGCTTCATGCTGGTAATATATATCTGGGTTAAATCCCACAGGCTTTGTGCTGGTAAAGTATATATCCGGGTTAAATCCCGCAGGCTTAGTGCTAGTACTATATCTGGGCTTAAAGTTTCGCAGACTTTGAGCTAGTGACTGGATTCGGGTTTTGAAACCTAGCAGGCTTAACGCTGGTGATTCGAATGAGATTACAAATTCAAATGTTCAAAGCAAACTATTATTGATTATGTATGATACATGGTAATGACCAGGTACGTATTATGTATTTATATGTGAATTGATTGCAAGGTGAGTCATTAGTATCAAATAACGATAAAATTGTGTGGATGATTAATATATCTATGAATAAGAGAAATGACCTATTCGGTCGATGTCTGTCATTATATGAAAATATGTGAATTAAATTAGTTGTATGAGCCATAAAGTAAAGTGAAGCATGTGCTAAAATTATTTTTGTGTATTTATATTCAGCCAATAGGCTTTATATGTAGTATACTTGTGTATATTCAGCTGAGTGATTGTAATTAGAATACGAGTTTTGTGATATTTAATGTTTGTTTTATATGATACATTTTGATTGTTTGAAATGCTTAAAACTTACTAAGCATAGTAATGCTTACTTTGTTGCCTTAATTCTCTGTTCTATAGATCTTGTTCGTCAGCTACGGTCTCGGGAATCTCAAAGTTGAAGTCGTCCACACTATCTAAGCCTTTTGGTACTCTAGTGGTTAAATTTAGATAATGGCATGTATAGGCTTGACTTTTTGTTGTTAAATAATTATCTTTTTGATGATGTATATATGTATAGCCATGCGAAAATGGCTTGATAAGTTACTATATGTGTTCGAAATGGTTAATGTGAATGTGTGGTTGAGATTTGATTAATGTTTTCAATGTTTGATGAGAATTGAACTTAAGAATGAATCACTATACCTAATTATCTTGATATGACTCTTTTGTGTAAGGTAATACTCTTTAGCCCTCCAGCGACGGGTACGGGTTAGGGGTGTTACATAAGTACCAAAGCTTTTTGCAATTTACTACAAAATCGAGATGTAAACTGAGGGTCTCTATCTGAGATAATAGAGACAGACACTCCATGCAATCTGATAATCTTAGAAACATATAATTTAGCCAATCTATCCAAGGAATAATCCATACGTGTAATACCCCTAACCCGTATCCGCCGCCAGAATAGGGTTACGAGGCATTACCAAATATTACACGTCATTCATATACATTTATACATTCATTATCATAAACTATTCACAAACATTCGCATTGTCCATTACAAGGTTTTACAAAACCTTAAAACATGCTTAAGAGTGGTTCAAAACTAAACCGATCACAAATAAAAGCTTCTGGACACATAAAAAAATTATACAATCACAGGTCACATGCCCGTGTGAACTGGCCGTGTGACTCACACGGTTATCAAACACGCCTTTGTCATAGGCCGTGTGAAAACAGAGCATACATACTGACTTGCACCACACGGTAGGAGACATGCCCAAGTGCCTTGGCCATGGTTGAAACTGACTTAGGTCACACGGCTAACCACACAGCTGTGTACCTTTCGAAATGGCCACACACACCCATGTGCCAAGGCATTGCGCCTTACACTGCCACCAGACACGCCCGTGTGTCTAGGCCATGCTCGAGACTGACTTTAAATTGTAGGACTACCCAGGGGACACACAACCGTGTAACATGACCGTGTGTCACGCACGGCTAAGACATACGCCCATGTCTCTGTCCGTGTGGACATAAATAGGCCATTTGCAAAGCCAATTTGCCACCCTAATCTCAAGTTCATATAGCAACCCAAAATAGCATCATTTCAATACACTTATAGGCAGCCAAATTCACCAAAACATACACATATCATGCCATCTAAACATAACCATTTCAACATCACATAAACAAGCCACACATAAGATATCAAATACATCACATTATTAACCTTTCAAGCACATATCATAAGACAACTTAAATGGCTAAAACATACCAACATTTACAACCAAAAGTAAGCCAAATCTCATGGCTATAATCTTAACACAAAACATATCATATACTCACTAGCCTATACATACCATACATTAATATTTACAACATCAAAAGTACCAAAATATTGTTCGATAGTGTGACGATGATCCTTAACTATCTCGAGCTCCTAGTAGCTTTGATATCTAAAAATCAATTGAAATCGCACACAAAGTAAGCTTTTGAAAGCTTAGTAAGCCATATACAAATAAACATATCACATATCACAATTATAAACCAATTCATTCATATGAATCATGGCATAACACAATAGCAAGCTCATATTTCTCATTTAGCTCAATTGTTCATAATTACTTACTTATAAATACATCACATTTCCATGTAGCTCACATATCAAAAGATCATATTCATACTCACCTTTCATTTTGAAATTCCATTTACAGTTTATACATACCTAAATCAGATATACATTTACATAGTTATTCATTTCTCGATATGCCCGTTAAACAGTTTGAAATCAATAAGGATACTCGGATACCTCGAAAAGCTCATACAATGCGAACGTCCTAGACGTGGTCTTACATGTAATCAAATATCAATGCCACTGCCCCAGACAGTGTCTTACACGAAATCATATATGATGCTCGTGTCCCAGACATGGTTTTACACATAAATCTCAAATCGATGCCAACGTCCCAGACATGGTCTTACACGAAATCTCATATCGAAATCCTATGTCATGACATATGTATCCTAACTATTTCTATGGTTCGTACGGGACTTTTCGGACGTCGTCACATTATCAAAACTTTCTCAGATTTCTCATATTCAACTCAAATAGCCATTCATCACTATTCATTAACATAAAAGCAATAATAATTCAATTCAAACACATTTATTTGTATATTGACTTACCTTGTACTTATTCGAACGGATGTAATCGGCTAATCAACGACTTTTAACTTTCCCCGATCTAATTTCGTTTTCTTGGTTCTTAATCTATATAAATTCAAAATTAGCTCTTTTATTCAACAATTCATTCAATTCAATCCATATAGATATATTTAGGGCATTTTGCAAATTGGCCGTCATATTTTCACATTTTAACACTTTAGTCCTTAATCACAAAAATCACAAAATATACAAAATTTCTATATACACATGCTTAGCCGAATTTCCCTTAGCTCATATAAGCCCACATATTTCATTTATTTCACATTTTAGCCCCTCAATTTCTCGTTGTCACTAATTAGTCCAAAATACACAAATTCATCAAAAATTCAAAAACAAAACATATTAACCCAACACATATCCTTCATTTTCCATTAACTAACATCACAAAGCTTACAATTTCATCAATGCAAGACTCAAATTCATCATCAATTTCAGAAATTGAGACATGGGCTTGCTAGATTACTAAGCAATAATCTAAAAAACGTAAAAATTATCGAAAACCGATCAAAAACACATGGCTAATTAATGCTTGACGAACCCTAAATAACTCTTTTTCTTTTCTTTTTCTTTGTATTTTAGGTGCAAAGATGAATAAAATGATCACCATTTTGTTTTATTTTAAATAATATAACATTAATTACCTTTTTACAATTTTACCCTTCTTTATAAACATATAAAATCAACTAATGGATACCTATTAATGTCCATTAACACTATGTATGGTCTAATTTCATCATAAGGACCTCCCACTTAATAAGACACATCAATTCAACACTTAATCAAACGGAAGGACAATTTTGCATTTTCTGCGATTTAGTCCTTTTTGCAAATTAAGCAAACAAATGATTAAATTTTCAACGAAACTTTCATACATGCTTAACCACATACTATAAACACAAAGAATAATCTTAAAATATTTTTTTACTCAGATTTTTGGTCCCAAAACCACTATTCTGACTAGGGTCTAAACCAGGCTGTTACAACTCTCCCCCCTTAAGGATTTTCGTCCCCGAAAATCTTACCGTTGAACAGATTCGGATATTGCTGTATCATAGCATCTTCGGGCTCCCACGTAGCCTCTTCAACACCATGTCGATGCCATAATGCTTTTACTAATGAAATTTTCTTATTTCGTAGTTCTTTAACCTCGCAAGCTAAGATAAAGATCGGTTCCTCTTCATAAGTCATATCAGACTGAATTTCTATTTCGGATGGAGTAATCACATACGAGGGATCAAATTAATATCATTGAGGCATTGATACATGAAACACATTATGAATCTTTTCTAACTTAGGTGGTAACAATAATCTATAATCAACCAGCCCGATATGCTCGATAATCTCATATGACCTAATGAATCTCAGAGTTAACTTTCCTTTTCTGCCAAATCAAAGTATTTTCTTCCATGGAGATACTTTCAAAAACACTTTATCCCCAATTTGAAACTCACTATCTTTTCATTTCAAGTCTGCGTACGATTTCTGACGATCTGACGCTGCTTTCAAACTTTCACATATCAATTTTACTTTCTTCTCAGTTTCTTTAATCAAATCGATCCCGTGAATCTTATTCTCACTGAACACAGTCCAATACAAAGGTGTACGGCATTTTATACCTTATAAGGGTTCGTACGGTGCCATTTTAATGCTCGATTGAAAATTATTATTATAAGCGAATTCAATCAATTGAAAATACTATTTCTACGAACCTTCAAACTCAAGAATACAACATCTCAACATATCCTTGAGTATCTGAATAATCTGCTCGGATTGACCATCCATCTGTAGTTGAAAAGTAGTACTGAATACAATTTCGTACCTAAAGCATCATGCAGCTTCTTCCAAAACCTAAAAGTGAATCTCGGATCCCTATCTGACACAACAGACTGTGGCACCCCATGCAATCTCACAATTTCATAAATGTATAATTCAGCTAACTTATCATGTGAGTAATCTATTCGAACAGGAACGAAATGAGCTAATTTTTTCAATCTATCAACTAAAACCAAAATAGCATCCTTCTTTCTCGAAGATAAGGGTAAAATCGAAACAAAATCCATCATCACTATATCCCATTTCCACTCGGGATTCATAATCGGTTGTAACAAACCAGATGGCACCTGATGTTCAGTTTTAACTTGCTAACGGATCAAACATTTTCAAAAAAATTCGGAGATATCTCTTTTCATTCCAGACCACCAGTAATGCTATTTCAAATCATTATACATTTTCGTACTACCCAGATGTACTGATAGATAACTATGATGTGCTTCTTTCAGAATCATCTGTATCAACTCTGGATTTCTCGGAACACAAATCCGATATTAGAATCTTAGACCATCATCATTATCAATTCGATATTCAGAATCAGAATCCAAATCACACTGAGCTTATTTTACTAAAATCTCATTATCCACCTTCTGAGCTTCGCAAATCTGCTGAATAAATAATGGTCTCTCTTTTAATTCGGCTAATACCGAACCATCATCGGATAGATCTAAATGAGTATTCATTGCACGCTATGCAAACAATGATTTTTGACTCAAAGCATCAGCAACTACATTTGCTTTTCCTGGATGGTAATCAATAACTAGCTCATAGTCTTTTAATAGCTCTAGCCATCTTCTTTGTCGCAAATTCAAATCTTTCTGAGTCATTAGATATTTCAAACTCTTGTGATCTGAATAAACATGACATTTCTCACTAAATAGATGTGGTGCCAAATCTTTAAAGCAAACACAATTGCAGCTAATTCAAGGTCGTGTGTAGGATAATTCTTTTCATGTGGCTTTAATTTTCTCAAAGCATAGACTATACCTTTGCCTTTTTGCATTAGAACACAACCTAAATCGTTCATCGATGCATCACTATAAATGAAAAATTCTTTACCCGATTTTGGCTGTACTAACACTGGAGCTTCAGTCAATAAGGCTTTTAATAGATCAAAGCTTTTCTGGCACTTATCTGACCATTCGAACTTAAAATCTTTTTAAAGAAACCTCTTCAATGGAGTCGTAATCATCGAAAAGCCTTTTAAAAATCGTCAGTAATAACCAGCAAGTCCCAGAAAATTGTGGACTTTAGACACATTTCTTGGAGGCTTCCAATCTAAGATAGTTGAAATCTTGCTCGGATCAACTCGGATACCAGATGCTGATACATTATGGCCCAGAAAACCAACTTCATATAACTAGAACTCACATTTACTGAATTTCGCGAATAGTTTCTTATCACGCAGAGTCTGTAGCACAACTTTCAAATGCTCGGCATGCTCAGTTTCACCACACGAATAAATCAAAATGTCATCAATGAATACGACAGCAAATCGATCTAAATACGGTTTGAAAATTTTGTTCATTAAATCCATAAAAATAGCAGGTGCATTCGTTAATCCAAAAGGCATAACTAAGAACTCATACTGTCCATACCTTGTTCGGAAAGTAGTTTTCGAAATGTTTGAATCCTTTACTTTCAACTGATAATAGCCCGATATCAAATCTATCTTTGAAAACACAGTAGCTCCTTTCAATTGATCAAACAAATCGTCAATTCTGGGCAGAGGATATTTGTTCTTGACAGTCACTTTGTTCAACTGGCGAAACTCAATGCACATTCTCACCGTGCCATCTTTCCTTTCACAAATACAACAGAAGCACCCCAGGGAGAACAGCTTGGTCATGCGAATCCTCTATCAGTCAACTCTTGCAACTAAGATTTCAATTCTTTCAATTCTATCGGAGCCATTCTATACGGAGCTATTGATATCAGAGTAGTCCCAGACACTAATCCAATACCAAACTCAACTTCTCGTATCGGAGGTAATCCCGGTAATTCTTCAGGAAACACGTTCTGAAAATCACAAACAATAGGCACTGATTCTATTTTTCTTTCTGTCACTTTCATATCAATCACATACGTGAAATAAGCTTCACATCCATTTTTCACATAATTCAAAGCTTTCATCGATCATATCACAGCTGGTATCCCATTCAAATCATTAGATTTAATTCGGACTATCTCATCACTCTGACTTTTCAATTCAGTAGTTTTTCGTTTATAATTCACAATAGCATTATGCAAAGTTAGCCAATCCATACCCAGAATTATATCAAACTTGTCAAAGGGTAATAACATCAAATCAGCCGGAAAGCAGAAATCTCGAATCATCAACAGACAGTTGTTCATATTTTATCTACCAAAATAGACTTGCCTAAAGGGTTCGATACTCTAATCACAATTTCAATAGACTCTACAGGCAAAGTCTTACTAGATACTCACATCTGGAGACGAAGCTTCCTCACAACACTAGTATCATAGAGAGTGAAAGTACCGATAATCACATCCGGAGACGAAGCTTTCTCACAAGCTCGGATGGCGTACACTCTGGTAGGTGCTCTAGCCTCAGATCGAACAACTGTATCTTTAGTAGCTCTTCGACTACCGCTCACATTTCCCGTATTTTTGAGAGGCTTGCCTCTAGTTGAAGTGCCACTCAGCCTCGGAATCTATATAATTTCTCTGTTTAATAGACTCATGGCAATCTCAAATAAAGTGATCCAAGGATCCACATTTGAAACAAGCTCGATCATTCAATCTACAATTGTCGGGATGTCATTTACCGCAATGATTGCACTCACGTTGATTAGATCTAGTTACCAACAGTAGCTATTGAGGTAACTTTTGAACTCACAGATGGTCTATCACGATCATGTCTAGAATAACCCACAGTAGCCTTTGAACGGCTCGAATCATCTCAAAATCTCTTTGATGCAGACTGAAATGACTTACTCTATAATTTTTTAGTACCTCTCTAGCTTCAGAATCAGCTTTTCTTTTCTCTTTACTCAATTCTTTAGCTTTAAACGCTCGTTCAACAAGCACTACCATCTCTTTTATTTCCAGAATCCCGACTAACAAGCGAATATCTTCATTTAAGCCATCTTCTAACCTTTTACATATTATTGCTTCGGTCGAGAGACATTCCCATGCATATTGACTCAACCTAACAAACTCTCGTTCGTATTCTGTAACAGACATACGACCCTGTTTCAGTTCAAGAAACTCTTTGCATTTTTGATCTATGAATCTTTCACTGATGTATTTCTTTCAGAATTTAATTTGGAAGAAATCCCAGGTAATTTGTTCTCTCGGAACCACTGTTATCAAAGTTTTCCGCCACTAATATGTGGTATCCCTCATAAGTGAACCAAAACATTTAACACATTCTTTCGAAGTACAAGATAATACCCGAATCGTATTCTCAAGCCAAAACTCAGCTCTATCAGCATCATCATCAATAGTAGACGAAACTCTTCAGCCCCATATTTTCTAATATTATCAACTAGAGGCTTATTTAGATGAATCAGATCTACCACCTAGGGAGCTATAGGAACTTCTAGGGCTGGAGGTTGGGGAGCAGCCGAGTTTGTTCTAACATACTAAGTGAACCACTCATTCATCATTTGGAAGAAGGCTTGCTTAGACTCTCCCTCATGGATACTAGTAACAGGTCTAGAATCAGAAGGCCCTGTCACTTGGACGGGAGCAGGCGCATTACTTTCAACATCGCCAGCTACGACTCGATCGGGATCCATTACTATACGAAAAACACATTTTGTTTGTCAGGATTCATCATACTATCACAGTTCTTATATATGATATGTATAGCTAGACTCACATACGCTACGTTAGTCCTAAAATCGACTAAACAGTAGCTCTGATACCAATAAAATATAACACCCTAACCTATATCCGTCGCTAGAATAGGTTACAAGGCATTATCGAATATTACACATCATTCACATACATTTATGCATTCATTATCGTAAACTATTCAAAAACATTCACATTGTCCCTTACAAGGTTATACAAAGCCTTAAAGCATGCTTAAGAGTGGTTCAGGACTAAACTGATCACAAATAAAAACACTTAGAAAAATTATGGAATCACAGGTCACATGCCCGTGTGAACTGGCCATGTGACTCACACGGTTATCAAACATGTCTGTTTCATAGGCCGTGTGAAAATAGGGCATACATACTGACTTGTACCACAAGGCCGAAGACATGCCCGTGTGCCTTGGCCGTGGTCGAAACTGACTTGGGTCACACGGCTAATCACACGCCCGTGTGTCTAGCCCGTGTAACTTGCAAATTGGCCACACATGCCCATGTGCCAAGGCTGTGTGCCTTACACAGCCCCCAGACACGCCCATGTGTTTAGGCCGTGCTCGAGACTGACTTTAAATTGTAGTACTACCCCAAGGGACACACAACCGTGTAACATGACCGTGTGTTGCACACGGCTGAGACACACGCCCGTGTCTCTGTCCGTGTAGACATAAATAGGCCATTTGCAAAGCCAATTTGCCACCCTAATCTCAAGCTTATATAGCAACCCAAAATAGCATCATTTCAATACACTTTTAGGCAGCCAAATTCACCAAAACATACACATATCATGCCATCTAAACACAACCATTTCGACATCACATAAACAAGCCAAACATAAGACATCAAATAGATCACATTATTAACCTTTCAAGCACATATCATAAGCCAACTTAAATGGCTAAAACATACCAACATTTACAACCAAAAGTAAGCCAAATCTCATGGCTATAATCTTAACACAAAACATATCATATACTCACTAGCCTATACATGCCATACATTAATATTTACAACATCAAAAGTACCAAAATATCGTTCGATAGTGTAACAATGATCCTTAATGATCCCCGAGCTCCCGATAGCTTCTATATCTAAAAAAAAATTGAAATCACACACAAAGTAAGCTTTTGAAAGCTTAGTAAGCCATATACAAATAAACTTATCACATATCACAATTATAAACCAATTCATTCAAATGAATCATGGCATAACACAATAGCAAGTTCATATTTCTCATTTACCTCAATTGTTCATAATCACTTACTTATAAATGCATCACATTTCCATGTAGCTCACATATCAAAAGATCATATTCATACTCACCTTTCATTGCCAAATTCCATATACAGTTTATACATACCTAAATCGGATATACATTCACATAGTTATTTATTTCTCAGAATGCCCGTTGAACCATTTGAAATCAATAAGGATACTCGGATACCTCGAAAAGCTCATACAGTGCCAACATCCCAGACATGGTCTTAGATGTAATCAAATACAGATGCCACTGTCCTAGATAGTGTCTTACACGAAATCATATACGATGTTGATATCCTAGACATGGTCTTACATGTAAATCTCGAATTGATGCCAACGTCCCAAACGTGGTCTTACATGAAATCTCATATCAGAATCCTATGTCATGACATATGTATCCTAACTATTTCTATGGTTCGTACGGGACTTTTCGGATGTCATCACATTATCAGAACTTTCTCGGATTTCTCATATTCAACTCAAATAGCCATTCATCACTCTTCATTAACATATAAGAAATAATAATTCAATTCAAACACATTTATTTGTATATCAACTTACCTCGTACTTATTCGAACGGATGAAATCGGCTAATCAACGACTTTCGACTTTCCCCGATCTAATTCCATTTTCTTTGGTTCTTGATCTATATAAATTCAAATTTAACACTTTTATTCAACAAATTATTCAATTCAATCCATATAGATATATTTAGGGCATTTTACAAATTGGTCGTCATATTTTCACATTTTAACACTTTAGTCCTTAATCACAAAAATCATAAAATATACAAAATTTCTATATACACATGCTTAGCCGAATTTCCTTTAGCTCATATAAGCCCACATATTTCATATATTTCACATTTTAGCCCCTCAATTTCTCATTATCACAAATTAGTCCAAAATACTCAAACTCATCAAAAAATCAAATACAAAACATATTAACCCAACACATATCTTTCATTTCCATCAAATAACATCACAAAGCTTACAATTTCATCAATGGCATAGCTAAAATTCATCATCAAATTCAGAAATTGAGACATGGGCTTGATAGATTATCGAAAACCGATAAAAAAACACATAGCTAATTGATGCTTGAGCTTGCCGAACCCTAAATAACTCTTTTTCTTTGTATTTTAGGTGCAAAGATGAACAAAATGATCACCAGTTTGTTTTATTTTAATTAATATAACATTAATTACCTTTTTACAATTTTACCCTTGTTTATAAACATATAAAATCAACTAATGGATATCTATTAATGTCCATTAACACTATCTATGGTCTAATTTCATCATAAGGACCTCCCACTTAATAAGACACATCAATTCGGCACGTAATCAAATAGAAGGACAATTTTGCATTTTCTGTTATTTAGTCCTTTTTGTAAATTAAGCACACAAATGATTGAATTTTCATACGAAACTTTCATAGATGCTTAACCACATACTATAAACAGAAAAATTAATAATAAAATATTTTTCTGACTTAGATTTGTGGTCCAAAACCACTATTCTAACTAGGGTCTAAATCGGGATGTTACAATACGTACCGAAATAAAGTGTGCAGACTTTGTCATCCGATCAAAAACTACCCAAATGACATCTTTCTTCCTTAGAGACAGGGTAATCTCGTTAAAATGTCCATAGTTATTCTTTCCCATTTCCATTCCGGTATCGTAACCGGCTGTAATAGTCCAGAAGACAACTGATGTTCAACTTTTACTTGCTGACATATCAAACACTTAGATACAAACTCAGAAATGTCTCGTTTCATTCCTGGCCACCAGTACATCTTTTCCAAATCATTATACGTTTTATTACTACTAGGATGTATAGACATGTTACCATTGTCAGATTCATTCAAAATATTTTGTATTAATTCTGAACATTTTGGTACACATACTCTGCCTCTGAATAACAAACAACCATCATCCTCGATCTAAAATTCTGAGTTAAGAGTCGATTCGCTTTGTACCCATCTTGGTTGCAACTTACGATCATTTTTCTAAGCTTCAGAGATCTGTTGCAAAAACATTACTCTAGCTTTTAACTCGGCTATGATTGAACCATCATCAGAAAATAAAAATTGAGTGTTCATTACTCGCAAAGTATACAGGGATTTTCTACTCAAAGCATCTGCCACTACATTGGCTTTTCCCGGATAGTAGTTAATAATAAGATCATAATCTTTCAATAACTCAAGCCATTTGCGCTATCTCAAATTCAAATCTTTCTATGACATCAAGTATTTCAGACTTTTATGATTAGTGAATATGTGACATTTTTCCCCAAATAAGTAATGCCGCCGCTAGATTTCTGTGCAAACACTATGGCTACCAATTCAAGATCATGTGTCGGATAGTTCTTTTCATGTGGCCTTAGCTGTCGTGAAGCATAGGCTACTACCTTACCATCTTGCATCAAAACACAGCCTAAACCATTCAATGACGCATCATTGTAAACTATAAATTCCTTACCCGATTCAGACGGGACTAACACAGGTGCTTCTATCAATAAAGCCTTTAATCTGTCAAAGTTCTGCTGGCATTTGTCAATCCACTCAAACTTTACATCTTTCTATAGCAAACGACTCATCGGAGAAGCTATCATTGAATTTTTTTTCCAAATCTCAGATAATAATCAGCTAGTCCCAGAAAACTTCAGACTTCAGACACATTCCTCAGTGGCTTCCAATTAATAATGGCTGAAATTTTATTCGGGTCTACTTTGACACCTTCAGCAGATACTATATGCCAGCAGATACTATATGCCCAAGAAAACTAACTTCTCATAGCCAAAATTCACATTTACTGAATTTGGCATACAATTGTTTCTCTCGTAGAGTGTGCAACACTATTATCAAATGCTCAGCATGCTCATTTTCATTCTGAGAGTAAACCAAAATATCATCTATAAATACCACCACAAATCTATCCAAATACGGGTTGAAAATTCTGTTCATCAAATCCATAAACACTGCAGGTGCATTTGTCAAGCCGAATGGAATCACAAGAAACTCTTAGTGTCCATACCTGGTTCTAAAAGTTGTCTGTTGCACATTCAATTCTTTTACCTTTAGTTGATAATAACCAAAACGGAAATCAATTTTTGAAAATACAGTGGCAAATTTTAACTAGTCAAACAAGTCATCAATACGCGGTAATGGGTACTTGTTCTTAATTGTAACTTTGTTGAGCTGTCTATAATCAATGCACAGCCTCAACTGTCCATCCTTCTTCTTTACGAACAAAGCCAGTGCACCCCAAGGTGAGAAACTAGGACGAGCAAAACCTCTATCAATCAATTCTTGTAACCGTACTTTCAGCTCTTTTAGTTCAGTGGGAGCCATTCTGTAAGGTGCTATACATATAGGTGTTGTACCTGGAACAATATCTATATAGAATTTCACTTCTCTATCTGGTGGTAAACCAGGTAATTCTTTTGGGAATACATCATGAAATTCACATACAATCGGCATTGATTGAATCTTTGACTCTGATACTATAGTATTGGAAACACGAAAATTTATGCATTTTTACATACCCTTTTTAGCTTAAAATCATACTATATCAATTAAATTCTTATTGAAAAATAATTAATTTTTATAAAATAATTAAATTATACTTAAAAGATGAACATGATGAATTTTAGTTAATTTTATAATTAATTTTGAGTAATTTTGGTTATTTTCGACAGAATTGCGCAAAGGGCGAAAAATGGCTCGGCAGACACTGCTTGAATCACAAAACCGAAAAGCAATTTGAAGTATCAAGGCAAATTAATTTCCAGCCTAAGATGGTTCAATTATGTGTATTAATTCATAATATAATTAATTTTAATTTATACCCAATTTAATTTGGGCTAAATAAATTAATATTAATTAATTATGGAAAAGGTGGTCCAGTTGAACCTAACCGATTGAAATGAATCGGCCAAAGATTGGGCAGCCCAAAACAGGAAATATGGTGACCCAAATCAGTTTATTAACTAATTAATTAAGCTTGCAAAGAATCCCATGAAGTCTTTTCAAAGTTGCATTCAAACCCCTCCACAATTGGTGGATTTTTGGATTTGCCATAAGCCATTTTTAGCAAAGTTGAAAGCATCAACTTTGCCACATAGATGGCCGGACAAGGGGTGGCTCTTTAGATGCTATTTTTAGCAAATTTTAGCTGCCACACTGATCTATAAAAGCACCCCTTGGCTGATCATTCAAAGCATCTCATTCATTCCTCATTCATTTCACAACACTTCTCTCCTCTCTCATTCTTTTTCTCTCATTTTTCCATTTCAATTCCCTTGCTCTTGTGCCGATTTCTTCCCTTGTAAAACGGGTGTTCTTCAACCATTTTGGAGTAGCAATTGAGTGTTCATCGAAGCCTTGATCGGTGAGGACAACAAGAAGGAAGAACAGAGCAACCAATCAAGCCTCGGGAAACCACCAAATTTGATTCTTGTTCCCTATCTTTTTAATTTTTGTTGTTGTTATGATGAACATATCTATGAGTATTCATGTTGTTGGAATGGTTAATTTAATCAGCTTAGCTTGAATTTAATTCGTGTTAGTTTGATTTCATTTTTTCTTCTTAAATTGGTAAAATTGTGTTTATGTTGTTATACGCCTCGGTAAAATGCTTGATTAAGTAAAATCATGCCTAAGTTATTCTTGTGTTATGACTGTGAGGTAACTAATGAATTAATTATTTAAACGGACTGAAATTGTAATTAATTGACATAGTACTTGATCAGTGCATGTTTATTCTTCTAAGTTAGTTAAAGGTTAAATTAGCAATGTATCTGGCAATATTATTGCCTTGCATAACTTGCAAGATTATTGTGATTAAATTGTTTCAAGGTAGGGATACCTTGTTACTTCACATAGTATTTTATATGCTTGTTAGATTTAATTAATCGTTTGAATTGACATAGGGATATGCAAGAGATTAGTTCAGTTTAATGAGTATGTCTGTGTAATAACATGTTTGCTTACTAGAATCTGTTTAGTCGGTTGAATTGACATAGGGATATGTCAAGAGATGAATGGATTTCGGTATGTAAGTATGTTCATAAGTTAGCAAATTTCCAGGTTGCCGTGATTTTATTTGTAACAATATAAACATAAGTTTAATAATTCTAAGATGAGAAGTGTAATTAATCCAACACAATTATATCATCTTGATTTAATCTTATTTTGAAATCGTGCATTAGAACTTTCTTTTACTTCATTTATTTATTTATTTTAATTCTCTTAAGTTTTTAATCACCCTCTTTAAACAAAATATTTTTCTTCACCAAAGTGTTTTAAATTGCATTCATAAATAATCCTTTTCACAGTCCTTGTGGGTACGATAACTCGACATTTACTTGTCACTTTATTACTTGTTGCGATTGTGTACACTTGCACATTTCCGTCGTTCCAAGTTCTTGGCACCGTTGCCATGGACGGTTTTAAAAATTCATTATTTGTGAATTTGTTAGTCTACATTTTGGTTTATTTTTTTTCTTCTGTTTAATTTTTAACTTAATTAATTTTTTTGTGATTATTCTAGGTATTTATGAGTATTGACCAAATTATTGACGTACTCCCTGTAGACCCTGAGATAGAAAGAACTTTTCGACAGTGAAGATGACAAGCAAATCAGAGGAGGACCGAAGAGATGAACTTCAAAAATCCAATCCAAGGTAACAGAGCAAACCCTGCTCAAAATCCTATCCTTATTGCTGATGATAGGGATAGAGCTTTACGACAGTATACCGTACCAGTATTTAATAATCTTAATCTGGATATTAGGAGACCCGAAATTGAGGCACAACAATTCGAGCTGATTCTAGTCATGTTCCAGATGCTTCAGATAGTGGGCCAATTCAGTGGAATGCCTACTGAAGATCCTCACCTACACTTAAGACTATTTATGGAGGTGAGCGATTCTTTCAAAGTTAGCCGGAGTACTCGAAGATGCGTTACGATTGAAGCTGTTCCCATATTCGCTGAGGGACAGAGCTCGAGCCTGGTTGAACTTATTGCCACTGAACTCAATTTCCACATGGCAAGAGTTAGCAGAAAGATTCCTTATGAAGTATTTCCCGCCTAGCAAGAATGCTAAGTTGAGGAACGAGATCAATGCCTTCCAACAAATGGATTATAAGTCATTGTATGAGGCATGGAAAGGTACAAAGAGTTATTACGAAAGTGCCCTCATCATGGAATCCCATATTGCATCACACTTGAGACATTTTATAATGGTATCAATGCTCAGACAAGGATGGTAGTGGACGCTTCTGCTAATGGTGCTCTCCTTTCTAAGTCTTATAATGAGGCTTATGAAATTATCGATCAGATTGCCAGCAACAATTACCAATGGCCAACCAACCGAGTAGTGTCAAGAAGATGAGTTGCTGGAATAAATGAAGTGGATGCTCTTACTTCACTCGTATCTCAGGTATCATCAATATCCTCAATGCTTAAAATTCTTACTACTAATGGGTGTAACAGTTTTATAGCACAACCTCCAAATCAATTTGAAAATATAGCCTGTGTTTATTGTGGGGAAGGACATTTGTTCGAGGAATGTCCATCAAACCCAGAATCCATGTACTACATAGGTAACCAGAACCAAAACAGAGGAAAGCAAGGACTGCAATCCAATTTTTATAACCCATCGTGGCGAAACCACCCAAATTTTTCCTAGAGTAACCAAGGAACTGGAACCAGTAATACTTATGCCCAACCTAGGTCGACCCAGCCACCAATTTTTCCCCAACAAGTTTAGAAACCAACCCAACCTGAACCATCCAATGGCTTAGAAAATCTGTTGAAGGCATACATGGCCAAAAATGACTCCTTAATCCAAAGCCAAGTAGTTACAATGAAAAACCTAGAAAACCAAATGGGCCAGCTTGCAACTGAACTCAAGAACCAACCACAGAATGCTTTACCTAGTGATACAGAAAGTTTGAGGAATCCAGGGAAGGAGTATTGCAAAGTATTAACATTAAGGAGTGGAAAGACAGTAGAGCCCAACACCATTGAAGCTGAAAAGGAGCAAGCTGATGCTCAAGAATCAGAGGATGTTCAACCGAGCGTTGAAATTCCAGTTTCACAAGAACCAGAATCTACAAAACCTGACAAGGTAATTTCAGAACTAGCTAATTCTGATCAACTAACAACCCCGTTAGATGCTGAATTGCCACAGAAGACAAATCAACCAGTTCCAGTAAAGAAACCGCCACCACCCTACCCTCAAAGACTTCAAAATCAAAAGCATGAGATTCAATTCAAGAAGTTCCTAGACGTACTCAAGTAACTTCATATCAACATCCCGTTCGTTGAAGCACTTGAGCAAATGCTGAACTACGTCAAATTCATGAAGGATATCCTGTCCAAAAAATGAAGACTCAGAGAATTTGAGACGGTAGCTCTGACAAAGGAATGCAGCGTATATCTTCAAGACAAACTTTCCCCAAAATTGAAGGATCCTGGATGTTTTACCATACCTTGCAACATTGGAGCAACATATTATGGTAAGGCACTATGTGACTTAGGTACGAGTATTAACTTGATGCATATGTCAATATTTAAAAAGTTGGGGATAGGTGAAGTTAGACCTACTACGGTTACACTTCAATTAGCAGATCGATCCTTAGCACATCCAGAAGGAAAAATTGAGGACATATTGGTACGTGTAAATAAATTTCTTCCCTGCAGATTTTGTTATCCTATACTTTGAAGCAGACAAAAAAGTGCCAATTATCTTAGGAAGACTGTTCTTATCAAATAGAAGGACCCTTATTGATGTACAGAAGGGCGAGCTTACTATGCGTGTTCAGGATGATCAGGTAACATTTAACGTTTTTAAGTCTATAAGATTTTCTAACACAATTGATGATTGTTCTGCAGTATCCGATTTAAAAGATTTAATAGTGGAGAAGGAGCTCAAATATGTGGAGGATCTGTTGGAACAAATTTTGACATCAGGTCCTCCAAATGATGAAGAGGAGGATGAGTACTTAGCTTTGTTAGAAACTAATCAAAGGGGATTTATTCCACAGTCCAGCTTTCAATCTTTGGAGTTAGAGGAAAGGGATTATGCCCAACCAAAAGCGTCAATCGAGGAGCCACCTAAATTAGAACTCAAGGTACTACCTTCACATCTAAAATATGTTTATTTAGATAACTCTTCTACTCTTCCTATGATTGTTTCATCAAAATTAACTACTGAGCAAAAAGAGAAACTCATCTTGGTGTTGAAACAATTCAAGAGGGCTACCGGATGGAACATAGCCGATATCCGCGGTATTAGCCCATATGTATGCATGCACAATGTAACGCCCCAAACCCGTGACCGTCACCGGATTTGACCACGTGGTGTTACCGGGCTTACTTCCCTTATTCCTCTCTTTGAAATGTTTAATTTTTGTTCCAGGCAGGCTAGCTAACTGCGTCACTGTCACCTTAAAAGTCATATCTCGAGTTCCAGAACTCGAAAATCAGTTCCGTCAATTTTCCCTGAAACTAGACTCATAATCCCATCTACAAATTTTTTTCTAGAATTTTTGGTCAAGCCAATTAGTACAGTTTATTAGTTAAAGTCACCCCTATTTCAGAGTTCGACTACACTGACCTTTACGTATTACAACCTGGATATCATCTCGTACAGAGCTCCAATGCTCATGTCGTTTGTTTCTAATGAAACTAGACTCAAAGGGGAATCTATTCATATAATGTATGACTCTAATTGTTTCTGGATAATTTATGGTAAATTTTCAAAGTCGAAACAGAGGATCCAGAAACCGTTCTGGCCCTGTCTCACGAAATCTAGAATATCTCTTAAAATACGGCTCATATGGTCGTTTCATTTCGTCCATTTGAAAATAAATTCATCAAGGTTCAATTTCATTATTTATTCACTATTTAATTCTACTTCTACTATTTTTAGTGATTTTTCCATCTCACCTCACTGCTGCTGGCAGCATCTGTTACTAAAGCAAACAATGACTATTTCATAATTCTTCCATGGCCAACTATTTCATCATACATAATGCAACTATGGCCACCTTATCAAAATTAAGGTATCTAAGGCTCGTGACCATAGGTTTTAGAATCACACTCAACCGACCACATAGGCCATTTTCGCATGGCTTTAAGTTTACAACCCACAATTCAACAAAACAAAATAGCCTATACATGCCAAATGTTCTCCTAGTTCAACTACGAAGACAATACCAAAAGATTTCCAGCCGGTGTGATGACTTCAACGACGGTTCCGAGCACGCAAACGATACAAATCCAAGAGACCTAAAATGGGTGACAAGAAAACACCGAGTGATTTTATAACTCAGTAAGTCATAAGCATTCATCAACCATCCATCAATAAAATTATCACAACATGAAACGATAAACGGGGCTAGGTACTCCATCCATATCGAAACTATACCATAATTCCTCGGACCTTTCGGTTCAATCTCATACCAAGTCATACATCCACATTTCATATTCTATACAATAAGATATTTGAGGCATTTTCACACACCAACTCATTTTCACCACAATCATACAATTGCAATCATCACATAGGTTTAAAGCTTACCAAGCTCAACCCCGAGCATGAACATATTGCCTATTCGTCATGAGCTCAAGGTACTTACCCGATCCGCTGTCCGGGATTAACTCGATAATGTCGCACACTCAGTGCCAATTGTAATGCAAGAGCATATAGTGAATCCGCACACTTAGTGCTATAAAATCAGCTCGCACACATAGTGCTATATAATCAAATTCGCACACTTAGTGCTGTACAAATTTTAAACCCGCACACGTAGTGCCAATCTTGTCACCGTGTCCATTTATACCCGCACACTTAGTACCGAGACCAATACTTTATGCAATTTACCACCTTTATACATTCAACGATGGCATCATTCCATACACATACATTTCCATTTACACATCAATTCATTAAACACAATTGCATATATATTATGATCATTTAAATCAATACCAAATATATGCTTAATGACTTACCTTGTGTTGGGTAAAATGGTTCCAACTCGGCTATTCGATGTTCTTTCCTTTGCTTTGCTTGATTCTCCCCCTCTAGCTTCTTTAGCTAATCAATAAATTAACTAGTTTAACCGTCTTGCCAAATATTTATACATATATACATGACATCAACAATACTATCATCATTGATTCATCAATTCACAAAGTTTTATTTCACGAACATTTGACCCATTTTTACCCCATATGGCGAATGCTACATTCATTACCCAACTAGCCATTCAACAATTTTCAACCTCATTACCACCCTTTTTATGTCTAATCGTCTAAATGAGATCATAAACATGCCTAACTATAGCCGAATGTGCAACATTAATCTAGCATTTCCATTGCATTTAACACTTAACATTTACCCCATCTAGGCCAAATTTTGCTAGCACACAAGCCTTTGGCCGAATGTCCTTGACCTCTAGTCACCCAAAATTTCTTTGTTCTTTAAAATTCATCCAAGACTACATTCGCACTTCCAACTAATAATTTAGGTGCTCTCAAGCTCATTCACAAGTACTATTATATATCACATTAAGCATTAAATCATTTTGCAACATAAATTTTATAGCATGGCCGAATACTCATGCACATACACACATAACAACAAGAACTCAATGGCACAAAAATCTCCTTTTTGTTAAACATTCGAACTCACTCATCTCCATGCTTTCATCACAACAACATCAAAACACTAATTAGGAAATACAACATTCTTGGCCGAAATTTAACTCACCTAACAACTTAGTTTCGATCCAAGATTCAAGGAAAAATTTGAACCAATCCTCCAAACTATGCATGCATTTTCAAGAGTGGCATAAAACATACCTTCTTGTATCAAAACACCTTAGTCTAGTAAGCTCCATGGCTGATTTTCTCAAGCTTTCCCCTTTCTTCTTAGTACATTCGCCATGCAAAGAAAAATGAGAGAATGGACACTTTTTTTTCTTTTGTTTTCATCATATTCCCCTTTTTTTTTTTTTTCCAATTTCATTTCTTTATTCTCCCTTACATCATGCACTAGGCCAACATGTCTAGGACATGTTTTCCTTGCCCATCACCTTGTCATGGCCGGCCACTCACCTTAGGAAAGGGGTTATTTGACATGCAAGGACAACCATTTCCCACATGTATTAATAGGCCACCTTACATTTGCCTAGCACATTTCTAAATTTTCTCACATAAGTCCTAATCACTAAAATTCACCTATAATTAAGCAAAAAATTAAATTAAGAAATTTTCACACATGCATATTCACATATTTAGACAAGAACTATCATACTCAAATAATTTAGTGACTCGGTTTAGCGGTCCCAAACCGCTTTCCGACTAGGGTCACTTTCGGTGTCACAACTCTCCCCACTTAAGAAATTTTCGTCCCGAAAATCTTACCGTAAATAGGCTCGGTATCGCTCTTTCATAGAGTCCTCAAGTTCCCGGTGGCTTCTTCAATTCGTGTTTATGCCACAACACCTTCACTAATGGGATTTTCTTATTTCGCAACTCTTTTACTTCACGCATCGAATGTGAACGGCTCTTCTTCATAGCTCAAATTAGGTGAATCTCAATCTCGGATGGAGCGATTACATGCGATGGGTCGACCTATATCGTCAAGCATCGAGACATGAAAACGTTATGAATCTTTTCGAGCTCAAAGCGTAATTAATTGGTAAGTGACTGGCCCAACTTGTTCGGATACTTCATACGGACCGATGAACCTCGGACTCAATTTGCCCTTACGGCCAAATCTAAGCACCTTCTTCCAGGGTGAAACTTTGAGAAATACATTGTCCCCAACCCGATATTCAATGTCTTTTCTTTTCAAATCCAGATATCGACCTTTGGCGATCCGGCGACTTTCAAACTTTCACGAATTACTCGAACTTTTGCTCGGCATCCTTAACCAAATCAACCTCAAGATTTTACCTTCGCTAAGTTCAGTCCAAAATAATGGGTACGGCATTTACTACCGTATAAAGCCTCGTAAGCGCGATCTTAATGCTTGATTGAAAGCTATTGTTGTGCGAATTCAATCAAAGGTAAATATCTTTCCCATGAACCACTAAACTCAAGGATGCAACATCTCAACATATCCTCAAGGATTTGAATTATCCGTTCGGATTGACCATCGGTTTGGGGATGAAAAGTGCTAAAATGCGACTTGGTACCCAAAGCCTCTTGCAATTTCTTCCAAAATCGTGATGTAAATCTTGGGTCTCTATCCGATACGATAGAAACAAGTACCCCATGCAATCGAACAATTTGGGAGACGATAATTCGCCAATTTATCGGCGAAAAATCGTCGCGGACAGGATAAAATGAGCAGACTTGGTCGATCTATCAACAATGACCCAAATCGCATCCTTCTTACTCACGACAATGGCAATCAATACAAAGTCCATGGTGACTCGATCCCATTTCCACTCGGGTATCGTGATCGGCTGAAGTAATCCCGATGGCACTTGATGTTCCGCTTTCACTTGTTGACATATCAGACACCTTGAAACAAATTCAGAAATGTCTCGTTTCATACCGGGCCACCAAAATTGGCGTTTCAGGTCATTGTACATTTTAGTACTACCCGGGTGGATTGACATTCGACTACTGTGAGCCTCGTGCAAAATCATCGAAACAAGTTCCGAATTCCTTGGAATACATAATCGACCCTTGAACGTCAAGCAATCATGGTCGTCAATCTGAAATTCCGATTCCTTATTTGAAACACATTCGGCTCGCTTAGCGACCAATTCGGCGTCGACCTTCTGAGATTCAAGTACTTGATGAATCAATAACGGTTTGGTCTCTAATTCGACTACTAGCACCTCATCGGGTGAAACGGATAGATGAGCATCCATCACTCTCAAAGCAAAGCGATTGCCTTGCGACTTAAAGCATCGGCCACCACGTTGGCCTTTCCCGGTGATAATCAATGATGAGTTCATAGTCTTTCAACAACTCAAGCCAACGTCTTTGTCGCAGTTTAAATCTCTCGAGTCATCAAATATTTTAGACTCTTGTGGTCCGAATAAATGTGACACCTTTCTCCAAACAAGTAATGCCGCCATATCTTCAAGGCGAACACTATGGTCGCTAGTTCAAAGTCATGGGTCGGATAGTTTCTCTCATGCGGCTTTAGTTGTCTCGACGCGTAAGCCACAACTCGACCTTCTTGCATCAACACACAACCTAACCCAAGCAAGGATGCGTCATCAGATATGACAAACTCTTTCTGGGACTCGGCTGTACTAGTACGGGGCCTCGGTTAAGCAGGTTTTAGTTGATCGAAACTTTCTTGACAGCGTTCGACCACTCGAACTTAACATCTTTTAAAGTAGTTTTGTCATCGGTGCAGCTATCATCGAAAAACCTTTCACAAATCGTCGATAGTATCCAAGAAGCCCCAAAAGCTCCTAACCTCGGTAACATTCCTTGGAGGTTTCCAATCGACTATGGCTGAAATTTTGTTCGGGTCTACCTCGACACCGATGCGGACACCACGTGCCCCAAAAGCTAACCTCTTTCAACCAAAATTCACATTCTTGAACTTTTGCGTATAGCGCTTAACTCGTAAGATTTGCAACACTAGCCTCGGTGTTCAGATGTTCGATTTCATCTCTCGAATTGACCAAAATGTCATCGATAAATACAACTCCGAACCGATCCAAGTATGGCCTGAAAATTCTATTCATTAAATCCATAAATACCGCAGGGGCATTAGTGAGCCCAAACGGCATCACTAAGAATTCGTAATGACCGTACCTCGTTCTAAAAGCAGTTTTGGGTATGTCCGATTCTCGGACCCTCAACTGATAGTACCCCGACCTCAAATCTATCTTTGAAAACACTGAGGCTCCCTTTAATTGATCAAACAAATCGTCAATTCGTGGCAACGGATATTTATTCTTTATCGTCACTTTATTCAAGCGGCGATAGTCGATGCACAATCTCATAGTTCCATCCTTCTTCTTCACAAACAATTTGGTGCGCCCATGGAGAAAAACTCGGTCGGCGAAACCTCTATCCGTCAATTCTTGCAATTGAACCTTCAATTCCTTTAATTCCGTTAATGCCATACGATACGAGGCTATTGAGATCGGCGTAGTACCCGGTACAACTTCGATGCCAAATTCCACTTCTCGAACCGGTGGCAATCCCGGTAACTCCTCAGGAAAAACATCTGAATACTCACAAACCACTGGTACCGATTCGAGTTTCCTTTCCGTCTCTTTACTTTCAAACACATACGCAAGGGATGTTTCACACCCCTTTTTCACAAACCTCTTGGCGGTCATAGAAGATATTATCGCTGGCACTCCTTTTAAATCAGTAGACTCGACTCGGACTACCTCATTATTTGCACTCCTCAAATCAATGGTTTTCCTTTTGCGATCCACCTTTGCATCATGTACGATCACCAATCCATACCAAGAATAACATCGAATTCATCAAATGGTAGAAGCATCAAATCGGCGAAAACAGATTCTCGAATTATTAGGGGCATCTCTTGCACACTTTATCAACGAGTACGTATTGACCCAAAGGGTTTGACACTGAATTACGAACTCATGAGACTCAACAGTAGAGTCTTCTTGGATGCTAAGGTTTCACATACATATGAATGAGTAGAGCGGGGTCAATCAATGCAATCACACTAGTATCAAAGAGAGTAAAAGTACCGGTGATAACGTCGGGGAGGATGCCTCCTCTCGTATGCGGATGGCATATGCTCTAGCAGAGCACGGGTCTCGGATCGACGGTAGTATTAGAGGCTCCTCTCGATTACCACCCCTACCTCCGAAATTCTGGGGTCTTACCTCCACCGTCGTTCCACTAAGTCTTGCACCTTGCGTCTTATTCCTCTCATCTAGCTCCGTGCAATCTCTAATGAAGTGGTCCCTCGAACCGCATCCATAATGAGCCCTATTAATGCAGACTTACCCCAACATTCACCTAGGTGTCGTCTTCCACATTGGGGGCATTCAGGTTTCTCTTGACGATTATTGCCCACACTAGCTACCGAAGTAGCTCGAGAGTCCGTCGATGGTCGGGCTTTGATGGAAATTCCCACAGCAATCGCCCTCGACTTACTAGTGTCCTCCCTGAATTTCTTTACGGTCGAGAACGGAGCTTTACTCGCCGATCTTTTACGATAATCTCTTGCTTCAAATTCAGCCTTCTTCTTCTCCTTTCCAAGTTCTTCCGCCTTGCGAGCTCGTTCGACTAGTGTTACGAACTCCTTTATCTCCAAAATACCCACTAGCGACTTTAAATCTTCATTCAATCCTTCTTCAAATCTTTTGCACATAGCAACCTCATCAGCCACACACTCCGAGCATACCGAATAAGCCTTACGAACTCATGTTCGATTCGAGATCTTGTCATACGGCCTTGCTTGAGCTCCAAAAATTCCTTACGCTTCGATCGATGAACAGTTGACTAATATATTTCTTCCGAAATTCCATTTGAAAGAAATCCCAAGTAACTTGTTCCTTTGGGACTATAGAAATCAAGGTCCTCCACCAATAGTAGGTGAGTCTCATAACAAGGATATAGCACACTTAAGACATTCATCGGTGTGCATGACAGTTCATCGAACACTCTAATGGTGTTATCAAGCGAACTCACCCTTTCGGCATCATCAAGAACTATGGCCTTAAACTCCTCGCCCCACGCCTCCTAATCAAGTCCACGGTGGTTTACTCGGTCTCACAGGATCGTGCTCGGAGGCATTGCGGGCTCTTGGGGTGAAGTATTTAAATTCGGGAATGGTTGGACAGCCGGATTGGTTCGGGCATATTGCGCGACCCACTCATTCATCATGGTGAAGCGAGCTTGTTTCGCCCTTCATTTTGATTATTCGCGGATGATCGAGGCTCAACAGCGGTGTCCCTTGCGCGGAGCAGCCGCTACACTTTCAACGTCATCCGCCAAGGGTCTCTACCCCGGGTTCCATTGCTAATCAAAACAAAAATTTCAACCGTCAAGTCATCACATTATTAAGCACTAACAATTTGGCATGTATAGCTAGACTCACACGCGCTATGGTAGTCCTAGAACCGACTAAACCATAGCTCTGATACCAATTAAATGTAACGCCCCAAACCCGTGACCGTCACCGGATTTGACCACGTGGTGTTACCGGGCTTACTTCCCTTATTCCTCTCTTTGAAATGTTTAATTTTTGTTCCAGGCAGGCTAGCTAACTGCGTCACTGTCACCTTAAAAGTCATATCTAGAGTTCCAGAACTCGAAAATCAGTTCCGTCAATTTTCCCTGAAACTAGACTCATAATCCCATCTACAACTTTTTTTCTAGAATTTTTGGTCAACCCAATTAGTACAGTTTATTAGTTAAAGTCACCCCTGTTTCAGAGTTCGACTACACTGACCTTTGCGCATTAAAACCTGGATATCATCTCGTACAGAGCTCCAATGCTCATGTCGTTTGTTTCTAATGAAACTAGACTCAAAGGGGAATCTATGCATATAAGGTATGACTCCTAATTGTTTCTGGATAATTTATGGTAAATTTTCAAAGTCGAAACAGAGGATCCAGAAACCGTTCTGGCCCTGTCTCACAAAATCTAGAATATCTCTTAAAATACGGCTCATATGGTCGTTTCGTTTCGTCCATATGAAAATAAATTCATCAAGGCTCAATTTCATTATTTATTCACTATTTAATTCTACTTCTACTATTTTTAGTGATTTTTCCATCTCACCTCACTGCTGCTGGCAGCATCTGTTACTAAAGCAAACAATGACTATTTCATAATTCTTCCATGGCCAACTATTTCATCATACATAATGCAACTATGGCCACCTTATCAAAATTAAGGTATCTAAGGCTCGTAACCATAGGTTTTAGAATCACACTCAACCGACCACATAGGCCATTTTCGCATGGCTTAAAGTTTACAACCCACAATTCAACAAAACAAAATAGCCTATACATGCCAAATGTTCTCCTAGTTCAACTACGAAGACAATACCAAAAGATTTCCAGCCGGTGTGATGACTTCAACGACGGTTCCAAGCACGCAAACGATACAAGTCCAAGAGACCTAAAATGGGTGACAAGAAAACACCGAGTGAGTTTATAACTCAGTAAGTCATAAGCATTCATCAACCATCCATCAATAAAATTATCACAACATGAAACGATAAACGAGGCTAGGTACTCCATCCATATCGAAACTATACCATAATTCCTCGGACCTTTCGGTTCAATCTCATACCAAGTCATACATCCACATTTCATATTCTATACAATAAGATATTTGAGGCATTTTCACACACCAACTCATTTTCACCACAATCATACAATTGCAATCATCACATAGATTTAAAGCTTACCAAGCTCAACCCCGAGCATGAACATATTGCCTATTCGTCATGAGCTCAAGGTACTTACCCGATCCGCTGTCCGGATTAACTCGATAATGTCGCACACTCAGTGCCAATTGTAATGCAAGAGCATATAGTGAATCCGCACACTTAGTGCTATAAAATCAGCTCGCACACATAGTGCTATATAATCAAATTCGCACACTTAGTGCTGTACAAATTTTAAACCCGCACACGTAGTGCCAATCTTGTCACCGTGTCCATTTATACCCGCACACTTAGTACCGAGACCAATACTTTATGCAATTTACCACCTTTATACATTCAACGATGGCATCATTCCATACACATACATTTCCATTTACACATCAATTCATTAAACACAATTGCATATATATTATGATCATTTAAATCAATACCAAATATATGCTTAATGACTTACCTTGTGTTGGGTAAAATGGTTCCAACTCGGCTATTCGATGTTCTTTCCTTTGCTTTTGCTTGATTCTCCCCCTCTAGCTTCTTGAGCTAATCAATAAATTAACTAGTTTAACCGTCTTGCCAAATATTTATACATATATACATGACATCAACAATACTATCATCATTGATTCATCAATTCACAAAGTTTTATTTCACGAACATTTGACCCATTTTTACCCCATATGGCTGAATGCTACATTCATTACCCAACTAGCCATTCAACAATTTTCAACCTCATTACCACCCTTTTTATGTCTAATCGTCTAAATGAGATCATAAACATGCCTAACTATAGCCGAATGTGCAACATTAATCTAGCATTTCCATTGCATTTAACACTTAACATTTACCCCATCTAGGCCAAATTTTGCTAGCACACAAGCCTTTGGCCGAATGTCCTTGACCTCTAGTCACCCAAAATTTCTTTGTTCTTTAAAATTCATCCAAGACTACATTCGCACTTCCAACTAATAATTTAGGTGCTCTCAAGCTCATTCACAAGTACTATTATATATCACATTAAGCATTAAATCATTTTGCAACATAAATTTTATAGCATGGCCGAATACTCATGCACATACACACATAACAACAAGAACTCAATGGCACAAAAATCTCCTTTTGTTAAACATTCGAACTCACTCATCTCCATGCTTTCATCACAACAACATCAAAACACTAATTAGGAAATACAACATTCTTGGCGAAATTTAACTCACCTAACAACTTAGTTTCGATCCAAGATTCAAGGAAAAATTTGAACCAATCCTCCAAACTATGCATGCATTTTCAAGAGTGGCATAAAACATACCTTCTTGTATCAAAACACCTTAGTCTAGTAAGCTCCCATGGCTGATTTTCTCAAGCTTTCCCCCCTTTCTTCTTAGTACATTCGGCCATGCAAAGAAAAATGAGAGAATGGACACTTTTTTTTTCTTTTTTTTTCATCATATTCCCCTTTTTTTTTTTTTTTCCAATTTCATTTCTTTATTCTCCCTTACATCATGCACTAGGCCAACATGTCTAGGACATGTTTTCCTTGCCCATCACCTTGTCATGGTCGGCCACTCACCTTAGGAAAGGGGTTATTTGACATGCAAGGACAACCATTTCCCCACATGTATTAATAGGCCACCTTACATTTGCCTAGCACATTTCTAATTTTTCTCACATAAGTCCTAATCACTAAAATTCACCTATAATTAAGCAAAAAAATTCAATTAAGAAATTTTCACACATGCATATTCACATATTTAGACAGTAACTATCATACTCAAATAATTTAGTGACTCGGTTTAGCGGTCCTGAAACCGCTTTCCGACTAGGGTCACTTTCGGGCTGTCACACACAAGGTCATACTAGAAGATGGTGAGAAAGGGACGATCGATGGACAATGAAGACTGAACCCCATCAAGAAGGATATAGTAAAGAAAGAAATTATTGAGTGGTTAGATACGAGTATAATTTACCCCATCTCAGATAGTTCATAAGTAAGTCTAGTCCAGTGCATGCCAAAGAAATGAGATATCATGATCATCCAAAATGAGAATAACGAGTTGATACCGACTAGAACGGTTACGGGATGGAGAATTTGTATCGATTACCGAAAGTTGAACAAGGCGACTAGGAAAGATCACTTTCCTTTGCCGTTTTTGGACCAGATGCTGGATAGACTCGCAAGGTGAGACTACTACTGTTTTCCCGATGGATACTCGAGGTATAATCAGATTATAATAGCACCAGAAGATCAACACAAGACAACATTCACCTGCCCGTATGGTACATTTGCATTTAGACGCATGCCATTTGGTTTATGTAATACACCTACTACATTTCAAAGATGTATGATGTCCATTTTTACTGACATGGTTGAGAAGTATTTCGAAGTTTTTATGGATGATTTTTCAGTATTTGGAGATACGTATGACGATTGCCTAGCCAATCTAGCCAAGGTTGTAAGGCGATGAGAGGAAACAAACCTATTACTCAACTGGGAAAAGTGCCATTTTATGGTACGAGAAGGGATTGTTCTAGGGCATCGGATAACGAGACATAGAATCAAATTAGATAAAACAAAGGTAGATGTTATTCAGAAACTCCCACCTCCAACTTCTGTAAAAGGTGTTAGGAGCTTTTTGGGCTATGCCGGTTTCTATCGAAGATTCATCAAGGACTTCTGCAAAATTGCTAAACTTTTATGTAAATTATTGGAGAAGGACTCAACGTTCAAGTTTGATGAGGAATGCTTAAAGGCTTTCAAATAGTTGAAGAGTCGATTAGTTATGGCACCCATTATTGTCACACCAGACTGGGATCTGCTATTCGAATTGATGTTTGATGCGAGTGACTTCGCGATAGGAGCCATTATGGGCCAGCGAAGGAACAAAGTTTTCATCCCATTTACTACGCAAGTCGAACTCTGACAGGAGCTCAACTAAATTATATGGTAACAGAAAAAGAGTTACTTGCTACTGTGTTTGCTTTTGACAAATTTCGATCTTATCTTGTAGGTACCAAAGTAACTGTCTATACGGACCACTCAGCAATTAAGTACTTACTCTCTAAGAAAGATACTAATCCGAGGTTGTTCTGATGGGTACTTCTACTTCAAGAGTTTGATCTAGCAGTTCAAGATCGAAAGCAAGTGGAAAATCAAGTAGCAGATCACTTGTCCAGATTGAAGCCGCAAGAAAGGAACTCTCCTCTCATACCAATTCAAGAATCATTTCCGGATGAACACATACTAAAGGTAAATCATGTCCATAATACCCTTTGGTTTGCTGATGTTGCTAACTATTTAGCTTGTGGTTTGATGCAGATTGATGAAACGTATCATTAAAGGAAAAAGTTTCTTCACGATGTGAAGTACTATTTCTGGGAAGAACCATACTTGTTCAAGAAGTGTGTAGATCAAATTATCAGGAGATGTGTGGCAGAAGATGAAGTACAAAAGATTCTATTCCATTTTCACTCAACTCCAAGTGGGGGACACTTCAGAGGTACTCGTACTGCGGCCAAAGTATTGCAAGCAGGATTCTTTTGGCCAACACTATTCAAGGAGGCGTATGCTTACGTAAAGAGTTGTGATCAATGTCAAAGGGTCGGGAATGTCACCAGTAGAAATGAGATGCCTCGAACAAACATTATTGAGGAAGAATTATTTGATGTTTGGGGCATTGACTTCCTCGGTCCTTTCCCTCCGCCTTTTGGTCACAAGTACATCTTGGTAAGTGTAGACTACGTGTCTAAGTGGGTCTAGGCTGAAGCTTTTCCAACAAAAAATGTAACGCCCCGTACCCGAGACCGTCGCCGAAGTCGAACACGAGGTGTTAATAGACTTAATTCATTACTTAAACAGCTCAAACAATTTATTTTTAAAATTTTCAGTCAAGCTAACAATCTGCGTCATAGTCGCTTAAAAATTCATATCTCGAGTTAAAAAACTCGAAATCCAATTCTGTAAATTTTCCCTGAAACTAGACTCATATATCTATTTAATAACTGTTTTATAGAATTTTTGGTCAAGAAAATTAGTACAGTTTATTAGTTAAAGTCTCCCCTATTTCAGAGTTTGACTGCTCTGACCTCTGTGTATTACAAATCAAATATCTCCCTGTACAGAGTTTCAATGACTATACCGTTTGCTTTTAATAAAACTAGACTCAATAAGGAATCTGTAAATATAAATTATGACTTCTAATTATCTTTTAAAAATTTATGGTGAATTTCCAAAGTCAGAACAGGGTATCGAGAAATCTCTCTAGCCCTATTTCACAAAAATTTAAACATCTCATAAAATATAGCTCATATACCTGTTTCGCTTCTTCCATATGAAAATAGACTCATCAAGCTTCGATTTCAGAACTTATTCATTATTTAATTCTGTTTATACTATTTTTAGTGATTTTTCAAATTCACGTCACTACTGCTGTCTGAATCTATTTTATGGTAAATTTTACCTATTTCATGGTTTCCATGGATTAGCTAGTAATTTGACATACATAACACCAAATATGATCATGATTAGCCATTCCAATGGCTAATGATTACCAAGCATTTCCATACCACTCAATAACCAGATCATAATACCATTTATACAAAATGATTATAATGCTATACATGCCATACTCAAAATATGCAAGCCATTATGCCAAGATGGTATACGGATATAGTGTGAGCATGCCTCCAACCGTTCCCGATTTTCGAGCTGGCTTGTCAACACTACAAGGATTGAAAAGGAGGAAGTAAGCATAAATGCTTAGTAAGCTCACATGCAAATAGCAAGTAACACAACTATATAAGCAAACATAAAACATCATTTGCATAATCATCACCGAGACATTCATATCACATTTTCATTTATCATCTTACCATATTGTTGTTATATCTAGTTTTCAACCCGAGGGTTAAGTACATACCTGTTCAAAGTATTCATTTCACAACACTTACCAATACGTCCCTTTCATCTCAAGTATTCCTCCATTTGAGTAGAATTTTACCCGTTGAACACATCGGAATATAATTCGGATACATGGAAAGTTTGCACATAAGTGCCACATATGTAGCCAAGCTACCATGTAACTCGCCCATAAGTGAACTCAGACTCAACTCAACGAGCTCGGGCGTTCGCATCCATAAGTGAACTCGGGCTCAATTCAACGAGCTCGGATGCCTAGTTACATCTCTCGAACTCGGACTCAACTCAACGAGTTCTGACATTCACATCCATAAGTGAACTCGGACTCAACTCAACGAGTTCGGATGCCCAAACATCCTAGTGACATGTCACTTGTATCCTAATCTATTCCTAAGGTTCAAATGGGTGTTTTCCTCGATCACACATCTTTGCCATCTTCCATGGAATATCAAAATTGATACTTCAGTGATAGTTCATACTCATCAAGTAATTCACATAATTACATATTATTCAACAATAACCACAAAGCATAATATTTCATGATAATAATCAGCATCATATCATATAAACAACATTAAATTGCTTAAAATGACAATTATGTTACTACATTTACACATGAACTTACCTCGTATGCGAAAATGGCTACTTTTACCATTTCGTCCACAACTTGGTATTTTTCCCATTTTAGCCCGAATTTTAGTTTTCCTTGCTCTATCATTTAAAATATAGTCTAATTAGGACTCACATTATTCAAATTGACCCAAAATCATATTTTGGAAAAATTACAATTTTGCCCCTAAACTTTTGCATATTCACACTTTCGCCCCAAAGCTCGTAAATTAAACTTCAGCCTATTTTCTTATGTTTTATGACATGCTGATCATTTTTCCCTTCTATGGCAACATCAAATTCTCACTCTAACATGTACTTATGACTATTAGGTATTTTTACCGATTAAGCCCTTTTGCTAGTTTTCGCTTAAAATCGAGTAGCACAAGTTGTCTAACATAATTTAAAACCTCATATTATATCATAAAAAATAAAAATACACAAATTTCACCTATGGGTGTTTTTCCAAATATAAACCCTAGGTTAAATTATTGCTAGCATAAGCTAAATCGAGCTAGGGACTCCAAAACGTAAAAATCATTAAAACGAGGATAGAACGGACTTACAATCGAGCTTGGAAGCTTGAAAACCCTAGCCATGGTTTCTCCTTGCTATATTCGGCCATGGGGTTGAAGATGAGCAAAATTGGCTTTTAATTTTGTATTTTAATTCATTTTACCCTAAATGACCAAAATGCCCTTACTACTAAACTTTCCAAAATTCCATCCATGTCCAATTTTTGTCCATAGACTTAGAATTTGGTAAAATTTCTATTTAAGACCTCCTAATTAATATTTCAAAATAATTTCATACTAGAAACTTCTAGAATGCAAGTTTTACAAATTATTCAATTTAGTCCCTAATTTCAATTTAAGCACTTTATGCATAAATTTTCTTCACGAAATTTTCACACAATCATGAAATCATATCATAGACCTCAAAATAATCATAAAATAATTATTTCTATCTCGGATTTTGTGGTCACGAAACCACTATTTCGACTAGGCCCAAAATCAGGATATTACAAACAATGCTAGGGTTGTAATAAAGTTTTTGCAGAAACACGTGTTCACAAGGTTTGGAACCCCAAGAGCTATTATCAATGATGAAGGGTCCCAGTTTGTGAACAAGTGGTTGAAATGGTTGTTATATAAACATGGAGTGAAACACAAGGTCGCTACAACTTACCATCCGCAGACGAATGGGCAAGCTGAACTGGCAAATAAGGAGATCAAAGGCATACTTGAGAAGGTAGTTTGCCCGAACCGACGTGATTGGTCTAAAATACTGGATGATGCTTTATGGGTTTATAGGACAGCTTACAAGATACCTTTAGGGATGTCACCCTACAGGTTGGTCTTTGGGAAAGCTTGTCCTCTACCCTTGGAGTTAGAACACAAAGCTTACTGGGCCCTTCGACAAGTCAACTTTCATCTTAAGCTTGCTAAAGAGAAATGGATGCTCCAACTCAATGAGCTAGAGGAATTCGGAACGTTCTCGTATGAAAATGCCAAGCTACTAAAGGAGAGACTTAAGAAATGGCATGACAAGCATATTCGAGTTCGAGAGTTTCAAGCAGGTCAGCAAGTCTTGTTATTTAATTCCAGATTAAAGTTCTTTCAAGGTAAACTAAAATCACATTGGTCTGGTCTATTTACAATTCATCGCGTCTATCCATACAGAGTTGTTGAACTCCAAGGTAAGGAAGGTAATTTTCAAGTTAATGCTCAGCATCTGAAACATTATTGGGGAGATAAGACTGAACGGAATCAAATTTCGTTCATTCTATCAGATGTTTAAATTTTCTTATTTTCCATTTTAATAAATGATTTAGGGTATATTTTCGAGATTAGTATGTTTAAATCAATTCTGTCTAGGAGATTGGAACTTAAGTGGGACCGCTTGTGACCCCTTCAATTTTTCCTCGGAATTGATTTTAACATAATTTTTCGAGAAATTATTCCCTAAATAGAAAAATAAATTTTTAGTTTTTCAAATAAAGAGGTCAATGTTGACCTAAGTTTTAAATTGCAACTCAATTTCAAATTTTCATTAAGTCTAGGGACTTAATTGAATTATTTTCAAAATTTGGTTACTCTTTTCATAAATAATAAAAACTAGATGCCTCTTTTTTTGTAAATATTTTCAAAAGGCTTTTAGAATTAATTTTTAATTAAAAAGATGATAATTATTAATATATAATTAAATCCATTATAATATATATTAATTATTATCAACTTTTATAGGTTACGATTAGTGTTAATTTCATCATATTTTATTTGATAAGTTTTTAATAATAATAAGATGATAATCTTTAATATATAATTATATCTATTAATTTTTATCAATTTAGCATAAAATTAGGATTAGTTTTAATCATATCACATTTTTGTTTAAATAAATTAATAGCATTAATAATTTAATATGCATATATTTATTGTTGTTAAAATTAGAACTTAGAGTTTTTAATTATTAAATTTCTCTAAGAATTCTAGTTTAAGTCCTATTCCTTTCATTATAAATACTACATTCTCCATTCATTCATTACTAAAAATCCCAAACATCAAAACCTTTAAAGTGTTGCAAGCCCCTAGCCTAGCAGCCATTCGGCCAGCAAGCACCCAGTAGGCCAGCTTCATCGCACACGCCGAGCACACCTGCCCCAATCGCGTGTTGTATTGTGTGCCCTATCCTGCTCCAGCACTTTCGTACAACCAGGTCCAGCACTCAACAGGACCGCACCTTGACGCTGCATCTGCTTCAGCTACAGCGTGCGCGTGTCTCCGCTGTTGCCCAATCAGCTTTGTGGCCTGTTGCCCGTGCAGCTCATTGCGCCAAGCAGTGCCGCTTCTTGCTCCTGCTCGACGAGTCTGCTTGTTGTCTGGCACTTGTGTGGCACACACCTACACCAAGCCCCTTAGCCGAAATCTTCCAATCCACCTTAAATTGACCTCTTTTGTTTATTAATTATTTTTAGGAGTTCTGAGTTTTATAAAAAAAAAGTTGGTAAGACAATTTGTTTTCTCCTAAATTTTAATTTTATTCAATTATTTAATTTTTCAGTTTATTGAATTATTAATAAATTTTGTGAATTAAATTTTTGAGAAAATAATTTTTCCCATCTTTTGTTCAAGTTGATCATGCCTCGCAAGAGAACACGTGCTTGTGCCCAAATTGATGAAACACAAAACAAATTCCATTGTGAAGAAGCCAAAGCAAGATACGAGAGTATCTTCCAAAATCAACAGATGCATCCAGAGAAAGGCTTTACATTGAAAGAGAGCAACTACAAAGACTTTATGGCACGTATTCGTCAAGTTGCTGAAGCCCTCAATTGGGAATTATTTTGTGAAAAGAGGCCTAGTGTGGATGAGGAACTAGTTCATGAATTCTACGTGAATTTAACCTCAAGATATTTAATAGAAGTTCCAGTTTGCAGAAGCAAGGTGCCTATAAGTTCAAATGCTATTAATGAGTTCTTTGAATTAACTGATTTCGAAAATGATGAATATTCTTCTTTGATGAGCAACATCGAGCTTGAAAATTTGCAAGAAATTCTTGAGGAACTTACAGTTCCAGGGTCTAAGTGGACTATGTCAAAGCAAGGAATCCACACTTGTCGAAGAGAATGTTTGACAGCACTTGCAAAGGTATGGTTCTATTTCATCCGTTTTAGCCTTATGCGTAGTTCGCATGGGACTACAATCTCATTAGAGCGAATGGTCTTATTATATTCGATTTTAACTGTAAAGACCATTGATGTGGGAAAAATCATCCTACGATAGATGAGGAATTGTGCCACTAGACGTTCTAGCCCCGCTTACTTCCCCTTTACGATAACAATTTTGTGCTTAAAAGCTGAGATTCTTGCAAACGTAAAGAAGACAGGGTATAGCCAGGGCACAATCACATATTGGGACCTCTACCGAGTAGCTGGAATTCTGTTCTACAACAGCGAGTTAAAGAAAGTAAGGATCTCGATGAAGAGGAAGAAGATCCCACAGAGATCGAGCCAATACAATCGGCTGAAGTCCTTGATAAGGTGGAACCAATAGAACCAGAAATTGAGCCCAATGACGAAACTTCTATATTTAGAGCTCAACCGCCTAGCCCATATCTTCGAGATGAACTGTCAAAGTTGGTGGACATAATGCAGCATATGCAATGGCAGCAACAAGCTTATTGGAGATACTAAAAAATAAGGGATGACTCGATGAGAAGTGCTCTTAAGAAAATTTACAATTACCCATTTATTTTTGTGACTAAATTTCCAAATTTTATATTTGAACCATGGAGGTCATTATCGAAGAAGGAGCGAAGCAATTCATGTAAAGGCGATAGTGATGGAGCAAAAGATGAGTCAAGTTCGGAAGGGTCTGCAAATAAATAAATGGGGGATCTTGACTTTATTTTATTTCTTTTCTTAGGTCATTTTATGATTAAGTTAATTAGGAATTTTTTTATTTTAAATTAAGAGAGGAAAATCACTAATAAAATTTGAGCAAGTCACGAAGTATAAAGTGTGTCAATAGGTATATACATGTCTAGGATTAGATTTAGAAAAGAGCTTGGTAGCAGTTAAATTGACTCACCTCCTCTTTTCTAGAATCCTACCTAGTGTATAGTATCTCTGAAAGCCCTAAATTGACCCTAGTCGGAAAGTGGTTTCGAGACCGCTAAACCGAGTCGTAAAAATAATTAACCGTCATAGTTGATGCTCATTATATGTACATATGCATGTGTGAAAATTTCATGTTTGGATTTTGTTAATTGTGTTTAATTTTATCAAATAGGACTTGTGTGAGAAAATTTAGAAATGTGCTAGGCAAATGTAAAGTGGTCTATTAATTCATGTTGTGAAAATGATGGGTTTGCATGTCAATTTACCCAAAATTTAAGCATGGTGGCCTACCATGCTATGAGTGGAAACATGTTGCAAACATGTTGGGTTAGTGGTTATGTTAGAAAGAATAGAATAATGAAAGAAAGAAAAAAAAGAATATGATGAAAACAAAGGAAAAAAATGTGTCCATCCTTTCACATTTTTCTTCCTTGGCCGAATGTTCTAAGAAGAAGGGGAAGAGCTTGAGAAAATCAGCTATGGTAGTTTGGTAGACTAAGGTATGTTTGATGTTGTCCATGAGATTCATGCATGTTTTTAGTTGTTAGTTTGAGTTCTACTTAGCCCATGGTTTAAATCCTTGCTATGGGATGGAGATGATATTCGGCCATGGGTGTTGTCTTCTTGGTTGATGTTTGATGTTGTGGTGATGAGGCATGAAGATGAGTTAAGTTTCGGCTAAGGTGGATTTGTGTTGATGTCATTTGCATGCTAAGTGTAGAAATGTAGAAATGTGGAAAAGTAAAAGAAAATTTATGTAGAAATGTGGTATATGTGGATTTGTAGGATGTTATAAATATATGTGAAGCCATGCTAGATTAGGAAGAATTCGGTCAAGTGTTCATGAGATGAAATTTTGTGTTTAGGTGAATTAAAGATGATAGTATAGTTGATATCATGTATATATGTATGCATATTCGGCCATCAAATTAAGAGTATAGGTGATGTTGAGTCTAAGCTTTGCACATTCGGACATATATATATATATATATATATGCATGTGTGATTGAATTATTGATAGTAGGGCGATAGCATATGGTTATTAGCCGAAGCGATAGCATATGGTTATTAGCCGAATAGCTAAGAACATAAGGTAGCAAGATAAAAATTTTACCATGCCGTTCCGTATGTCATAAAATCATTAAAATGTATGTAGCAAAGCGGTTGAATGAGTTAATTTATTTGTTTAAGCTCAAGATCCTAAAGGAGAGGCGTCCAACAAGGGGAAATCGAAGGTCATCGAGTAGCCGACTTGGAATTATTTTACCCAACACAAGGTAAGTCATTAGGCATATAGTTGGTATTGATTTAAATGATCGTAATACCTATGCAATTGTGGTTAATGAGATGAAATATATACAAATGTATATGTATGTAGAGATGAAATTGTCGAATGTAAAAAGGAAGTGAAGCGTATAGAGTGGCTGGTTTTCGGCACTAAGTGTGCGGGCAATAAGTGTTCACGGTTGTGAGATTGGCACTAAGTGTGCGGGCTTGAAATGCATGGCACTAAGTGTGCGAGTTTAAAGTACATGGCACTAAGTGTGCGTGGTTGATTATTAAGCACTATGTGTGCGAACCCATTATATATATATTTTCTATCAATTATTTATATTAAGCGTGCTACCTTACCGAGTCGATTTCGGACAGCGAAAAGGGTAAGTACCTTGAGTTCATGGCTAATAGGTGCTATGTTTATATTTGGAGTTGAGCGTGATAAGTTTGAACCTATGTGATGATTATAATTGAAGTCACGTACATAAGGTTCATCGTGGAATAGGTGAAAGTTTGCTTAGTTGTATGATTGTAACGAAAATAAAATGGTGTATGGAAATGCCTCAATTATTCTATATAGCGTATGAAATGTCAATGTAGGACTTGGAATGAGATTGAATCGTAAGGTCTAAGAAACTATGGCATAGTTCGGTATGGATGGAGTACTTAGCCCCATTTCGTTGTTTCCTCTTGTGAAAATTTTATTAATGGATGGTAGTGTAATGCTTATGACTTACTGAGTTATATACTCATTCAGTGTTTGCTTGTCACCTATTTTAGGTTTCTTGGACTCGACTTTTTGCGTATTCGGGACCGTCATCGAAGTCATCACACCGACTAGCAACTTTTGGTATTCTCTTCTTAGTTGGTCTAGGAGAACAATTCGGAATGTATAGGCTATTATGTTTTGTTGAAATTTGGTATGTAAAACTTTGGGTAGCCATGCGAAAATGGCTTATATACGTTTTGAGCATAATGTTATAGTCATCTTGAATGTATATGTTCATTAAGAGGCATGGAAACTATGTAATAGGTAAAGTCTACCTTAAAAATGGATGCTGATAGCAGCAGTGACGTGGATATGAAAAATCACTAAAAATAGTAGAAATGGAATTAAATAGTGAATAAATTATGTAATCGAACCTTGACGAATCTATTTTCATAAGAAAGTAACGAAATGATCATATGAACAATATATTAGGAGATATTTAAGTTTTCGCAAAACAGGGCCAGGACAGTTTCTGGATTCCCTGTTCCGACTTTGGAAATTCATTATAAATTAACCAAAGATAATTAGAAGTTGTTCCATATATGTAAAGATTCCTTTTCGAGTCTATTTTCTATAGAAACAAACGGCATCAGTATTGAGTCCCTGTATAGGGAGATATCCAAGTCGTAATGCCTGAAGGTCAGTGTGGTCGAACCCAGAAACAGGGGAGACTTTAACTAATAAACTGTACTAATTGGCTTGACCAAAAATTCTAGAAAAAAATTTTGTATATGGATATATGAGTTTAGTTTCAGGAAAAATTTACAGAATTAGTTTTCGAGTTTTGGAACTCGAGATATGATTTTTAAGGTGACAGTGACGCAGTTAGCCAGCTCGTCTGGAAATTTAAAATGGACTGTACAATAAGTGATTTAAGTTTGCGAACCCCTCGTGTCTGACTCCGGAAACGGTCTCGGGTACGGGGTGTTACAATTTTATTGGTATCAGAGCTATGGTTTAGCCGGTTCTAGGACTACCATAGCATGTATGAGTCTAGCTATACATGCCTTAATGTTAGTGCTTAATAATGTGATGACTTCTGACGGTTAAAATTTTTGTTTTGATTAGCAAATGGAACCCGGGGTAGAGAGACCCTTAGCGGATGACGTTGAAAGTGTAGCGGCTGCTCCTGCGCAAGGGACACCGCCTATTGAACCTCAGTCATCTGCAAATAATCAGGATGAGGGGGCAAAACAAGCCTTCTTCACCATGATGAATGAGTAGGTCGCGCAATATGCCCGAACCATTCCGGCTATCCAACCATTCCCGAATTTGAATAATCCACCCCAAGAGCCCGTAATGCCATCAGTTACCGATCCTGTGAGGCTGAGTAAACCACCTGTAGACTTGATTAGGAAGCGCGGAGCCGAGGAGTTCAAGGCCATAGTTACTGATGATGCCGAAAGGGCCGAAGTTCGCTTGATAACACCATTCGGTGTTCGATGAACTATCATGCACACCGATGAATGTCTAAAGTGTGCTATATCCTTGTTGCGAGACTCACCTACTATTGGTGGAGGACCTTGATTTCCATAGTCCCAAACGAACGAGTTACTTGGGATTTCTTCCAAGCGGAATTTCAAAGAAATATATTAGTCACGGTTCATCGATCAAAAGCGTAAGGAATTCTTGGAACTCAAGCAAGGCCGTATGACAAGATTCTGAATCTGAACATGAGTTCGTAAGACTCGATCAAGATGCCCGTGGAGTGTGTGGCTGATGAGGTTGCTATGTGCAAGAGATTTGAAGAAGGATTGAATGAAGATTTAAAGCTACTAGTGGGTATTTTGGAGATAAAAGAATTCGTAACACTAGTTGAACGAGCCTACAAGGCGGAAGAACTTGGAAAGGAGAAGAAGAAGGCTGAATTTGAAGCTAAAGACTATCATAAAAGATCGATGGGTAAAGCTCCATTCTCGGCTATAAAGAAGTTCAGGGAGGACACTATTAAATCGAGGACGACTGCGGGAACTTCCATTAGAGCACGACCATCGACGGACTCTCGAGCTACTTCGGTAGCTAGTGTGGGCAATAATCGCCAAGAGAAACCTGAATGCCCCCAATGTGGAAGACGACACATAGGTGAATGTTGGGGTAAGTCTACTAACAGGGCTCATTATGATGCGGTTCAAGGACCACTTCATTAGAGATTGCACGGAGCTTGATGAGAAGAATAGGATGCAAGGTGCAAGACCTAGTGGAATGATGACTAGAGGTAGACCACCGAGAATTTCAGGAGATAGGGGTGGTAGTCAGAGAGGGGCCTCTGATACGGCTGTTCGAACCGAGACCCGTACTCCTGCTAGAGCATATGCCATTCGCGCACGAGAGGAGGCATCCTCCCCTGATGTTATCACTGGTACTTTCACTCTCTTTGATACTAGTGTGATTGCATTGATCGACCCTGGCTCTACTCATTCTTATGTATGTGAGACTTTAGCATCCAGTAAGACTCTGCCTATTGAGTCTACTGAGTTCATAATTCGAGTGTCAAATCCCTTGGGTCAATATGCACTTGTCGATAAACTTTGTAAGAGATGCCCTCTAATGATCCGAGAATCCTGTTTTCCGGTGATTTGATGCTTTTACCATTTGATGAATTTGATGTTATTCTTGGTATGGACTGGTTGACCGTATATGACGCGATGGTGAGTTGCAAAAGAAAAACCATTGATTTAAGGTGCGCAAATAATGAGATAATCCGAGTTGAGTCTACGGACTTAAAGGGTTGCCGGTGTAATATCATCAATGTTGGCTCGAAATATGTAAGAAAAGGGTGCGAAGCATACCTTGCATATGTACTTGATGACAAAGAGTTAGAAAAGAAACCCGAATCTGTGCCGGTGGTTTGTGAATACGCCGACGTTTTTCCCGAAGAATTACCGGGTTTACCACCTGTTCAGGAGGTAGAGTTTGGCATTGAGCTTGTACCCGGGACTACGCCGATTTCGATAGCTCCGTATCGTATGGCACCAACTGAGTTAAAAGAGTTGAAAGCTCAGTTGCAAGAATTGACGGATAGAGGTTTCGCTCGACCAAGTTTCTCACCTTGGGGTGCACCAGTATTGTTTGTGAAAAAGAAGGACGGAACCATGAGGTTGTGCATCGACTATCGTCAGCTGAATAAAGTGACAATAAAGAATAAATATCCGTTACCGCGTATTGATGATTTGTTTGATCAACTAAAGGGAGCCTCAGTGTTTTCAAAGATAGATTTGAGATCGGGCTATTATCGATTCTGATTCGAGATTCGGATATACCCAAAACCGCTTTCGAGCGAGATACGGCCACTACGAGTTCTTAGTGATGCCGTTTGGGCTCACTAATGCCCCTGCGGTATTTATGGATTTGATGAATCGGATCTTCAGACAGTATTTGGACCGGTTCGTAGTTGTGTTCATTGATGACATCTGTGACAGCCCAAAATTGACCCTAGTCGGGATGTGGTTTCGGGACCATAAAACCGAGGCATAAAAATAATTTAAAATCTATTTTGATGCCTATGATATGTGTTAATTTGTGTGTGACATTTTTGATGTTTCGATTTAGTGTTATAAATGTGAATTTCACTAGAAAGGACCTAGTAGTGAACTTTGAAAGTGTGATGGGGAAATGTGTGATGACTAGTTGATCATGCATGCAAAAATAAGGGACTTGCATGTCAAATTTGCCCCCCCCCAACATGAAGTGGCCGGCCATGGCAAGAGAGGATGGGCATAACATGTCATGAAACATGTTTTGTTGGTGCATTAGGGAGAAATAATAAACAAAGGTGTATGGGTAAGAAAAGAATGAAAAAAAGAAATGTGTGTGAGTGTGGTATTCCCCCCCCCATTGCCGTGAGTTGTAGAGAAAGAAAGAAAAAAATTTGTTCATCCTTTCTTTGAGCCAAAACTAAGGAAGAAGGAGGATTTTGCTCCATTTTTTGGTTTGGAAGAGATCTAGAAGGAGATTTTGGCTATACTTGCATCAAGATTAAGGTATGTATGAGGTTGTGTCATGAGATTCATGCATGTTTTAGTTGCTAACTTGATGTTCATGTTAGCCATGGTTCAAATCCTTGTTATGCCATGGAAATGGTATTTGGCCAAGGTTGTTATTGTATTAAAGCCATTGCATGCTAAATGTGAAGCTTGCTAATGATGCATGCAATGATGGATTGACTACTCTTGAAATTTCTTTGTAGCAATCTTGAGTAAGACATTGAGTTCTTTGTTTAACCATGACCGAAGTTCAAATGAGCATGATTTATGCTTGTTACTTGATTGGTAAAAATTTGTGTTTTAGATGGTTATGAACACCTTGAGATTCGGCCATGCACCTATATGTATATATATGTTTGCACATGATGTGTTGGTATGACATATATACTATCTCAAAGTATGTATTTTCTTGTGATTATGTTTTGGTTATGAGGTAAATGAAAGATGAGTATTGAGCCACAATATGTAAAGCATTAGCTAGTAAAATGTGTGCCATTCATGTGTGGTATTAAACATGTAATTGGCCTCAACATCAACATGCATAATCGGCCCATGAATGAGTACCTAAGAGGTTGTGTTGTTCGGCCATGAGTAAGCATGTTGAAGGCTTTGTGTGTTGAGTTTGATTCATGAATTCCGTACGCATGTGACTATAATGTCTAGTGAATATATGTGGGCTAAGTGCCATGAGTTCCTCTTTTCGATATTCAAAACGATTAAATCAATTTATTTGTTAACATTAAGCTCAAGAGCAAAGGGGAACCAAATCCGATAAAGGGAAGGAAAAAGTAGTCGAATAGCCATCGGAATCGTTCGACAACATTCGAGGTAAGTTTTCGAGTATCGAAACTTAGATTTTGATTCGATTGGATGAAGTAATAAGCAATCGAAATTGTGCCCTTGTATGTGGCCATTGAGCCGAAATGATATTTCTTATTAAGTAAATTGTGCATAAAGGTTTGTTATGAAATTGAAACAAAGATGTGTATGAATGTGCGAATTGTGATATCTGGGCTAAGCCCGAAGGCAATTGTGCGAGTTGTGATATCCGGGCTAAGCCCGAAGGCAATGGTGCGAGCTGTGATATCCGGGCTAAGCCCGAAGGCAATGGTGCGAGCTATGATATCCGGGCTAAGCCCGAAGGCAATTGTGCGAGTTGTGATATCCGGGTTAAGTCCGAAGGCATTTGTGCGGGTTACCATAACGGGCTATGTCCCGAAGGCGTTTGAGCAGTAGCTATATCCGGTTAAACTCGAAGGTATGTGATTTGAAAATTATAAGCTTGCTGTAAAATTTTCAGTTAATGCACTTGTGAAGTTCCCAACAACAAGGTATGTTTTGTGTGTGCTTTGCACACTATGAGTAAGTGCGTATGAATATTCGCTCCAATGATAAATGAGCTATCGGCATTAACTAAGCCGTTATTTGTGTATGAACATGAGAGTTGGGATTGTGAAGTAAGCATGTCTTTGAGAAATTGTGCATATGAATTATTGTTTAGCTACTTGAATGCTATGCTTTGGTTGTGTGTATATAATGGCTCGAAACTTACTAAGCATAAATTGCTTACTCCGTTTCTTTGTTTCTCTGTTTATAGATTTTGCTCGTTAGCGATCGGATTCGGGATCATAGAAGTTGAAGTCAACCACACTATCAAAGCCCTTTTTGGTACTCCTTTAGTTGAGTTTTGGATATGGCATGTATAGGACTACCCTCGGTTGTTTTAAGTACTTTGTGATGTATATGTGTGTGCCATGTGAAAATGGTTCGTAAAAGTGGAGTATGGAATTTGACCATATGTGGTTTGTAATTATATTTGGTTTCATGATGTGATTATGGTTTGGAATGAGAGAGTTGGTCACATGATCAGCCATTGGAATGGCTAAATATGATCATATGTTGGACCTAAGTATGACTAGACTATAGTTGGTCCATGGGAACTACAATATAGGTAAAGCCTACCTTAAAAACAGAGGCTGCCAGCTGCAGTGACGTGGATGTGAAAAATCACCAAAATTTGTAGGAATGGTGTTAAATAGTGAATAAATTATGTGATCGAACCTTGACGAGTCTATTGTCATATGAAAGTAACGAAACGATCATATGATCAGTATACCGAGAGATATTAAAGTTCTCGTGAGACAGGGCCAGAACGGTTTCTGGGTCCCCTGTCGCGAATTTGAAAATTTGCCATAAATTATTCAGAATGAATTAGAAGTCATGCCTTATATGTGCAGATTCCATTTTGAGTCTAGTTTCATTGGAAACAAACGGTATCAGTATTGAAACCCTGTACAGAGAGATATTCAAGTTGTAACGTGCAAAGGTCAGTGTAGTCGACCCCTGTAACATGGGCGACTTTAACTAATAAACTGTACCAATTGGCCCGTCCAAAAATTCTAGAAATAAATCCATGGATGGATATATGAGTCTAAATTCAGGTAAAATTTACGGAATCAGTTTCCGAGTTGTGAAACTCGAGATATGCTTTTTAAGGCGACAGCGACGCAGTTTTCCAGCTTGCCTGGGAATGTCAAATTGGTCGGTGGCATAAGTGGTTTTGGCTTGTTAACCCCTCGTGTCCGACACCAGCAACGGTCTCGGGTTCGGGGTGTTACAACATCTTGGTCTATTCAAGAGATGAGACTGAACATGCCGAGCACCTGAGATTAGTGTTGCAAATTTTACGGGATAAGCAGTTATATGCTAAGTTCAGTAAGTGTGAATTCTGGTTAAGAGAGGTTAGCTTCTTGGGTCATGTGGTATCCGCATCGGGTATTCGAGTTGACCCGAGCAAAATTTCAGCCATACTTAACTGGAAGCCTCCGAGAAATATTACTGAGGTTCGGAGCTTTTTGGGACTTGCCGGTTACTACCGACGGTTTGTAAAAGGTTTCTCGATGATAGCCACACCAATGACGAAGCTACTTCAAAAAGATGTTAAGTTCGAATGGACGGAAAAATGTCAGAAAAGTTTTGATCAACTGAAAACTTATTTGACTGAAGCTCCAATTCTAGTGCAGCCCGAATCAGGCAAGGAATTTGTCATTTATAGTGATGCATCCTTGCTTGGGCTAGGTTGTGTGTTGATGCAAGAAGGTCGAGTTGTGGCTTACGCGTCGAGACAATTAAAGCCGCATGAGAGAAACTATCCGACCCATGACCTTGAATTAGCAGCCATAGTGTTCGCCTTGAAAATATGGCGACATTACTTGTTTGGAGAGAGGTGTCATATTTATTCAGACCACAAGAGTCTTAAATATTTGATGAGTCAAAGAGATCTAAATCTGCGACAAAGACGTTGGCTTGAGTTGTTGAAAGACTATGAACTTGTCATTGATTATCACCCGGGGAAGGCTAACGTGGTGGCTGATGCTTTGAGTCGTAAAGCACTGTTTACTTTGAGAGTGATGGATGCTCACCTATCCGTTTCGCCCGATGAGGTGCTAGTAGTTGAATTAAAGGCCAAACCATTATTGATTCATCAAATACTTGAATCCCAGAAAGTCGACGCTGAATTGGTCGCTAAACGAGCTGAATGTGCCTCGAATGAGGAATCAGAGTTTCGGATTGACAACAATGATTGCTTGACGTTCAAGAATCGATTATGTGTTCCAAGAAATCCGAAACTTATTTCGATAATTTTGAATGAGGCTCACAGTAGTCGAATGTCAGTCCACCTGGGTAGTACTAAAATGTACAACGATCTGAAACGTCAATTTTGGTGGCCGGGTATGAAACGAGACATTTCTGAATTTGTTTCAAGGTGTTTGATATGTCAACAAGTAAAAGTAGAACATCAAGTGCCGTCGGGATTACTTCAGCCAATCATGATACCCGAATGGAAATGGGATCGAGTGACAATGGACTTTGTATCCGGGTTACCTTTGACTCGAGTAAGAAAGACTCGATGCAGGTTATTGTTGATAGATTGACCAAGTCGCTCATTTTATCCTGTCCGCACGGATTTTTCGCTCGATAAATTGACAGAATTATACATCTCCCAAATTGTTCGATTGCATGGGGTACCTATTTCTATCGTGTCGGATAGAGACCCAAGATTTACATCGCGATTTTGGAAGAAGTTACAAGAAGCGTTGAGTACTAAGATGCATTTTAGCACCGCATTTCATCCCCAGACTAATGGCCAATCTGAACGAATAATTCAGATACTCGAGGATATGTTGAGATGTTGCATCCTCGAGTTTAGTGGTTCATGGGAACGGTATTTACCTTTGATTGAATTCGCTTACAACAATAGTTTTCAGTCAAGCATTAAGATGGCGCCTTACGAGGCTTTGCACGGTCGAAAATGCCGTACACCATTGTTTTGGACCGAGCTCGATGAAAGTAAAATTTTCGGAGTGGATTTGATTAAAGATCTTTGAGCAGAAAGTAAAATAATTCGTGAAAGTCGAAGGCGCCACGCAGACGATCGTAAATCGTATGCGAATTTAAACGAAAGGATATCGAGTATCAAGTGGGAGACAAAGTGTTTCTTAAGGTCTCACCTTGGAAAAAGATACTCGATTTGGCCGTAAGGGCAAACTAAGTCCGAGGTTCATTAGGCCGCATTGAAATCTCGAAGCGAATTGGTCCGATTATGTATAGATTGATCTTGCCCCCGAACTTGAAAGGATTCATAATGTTTTCATGTTTCGATGCTTGACGTTACCGATCCGATCCTTCGCATGTAATAAACCCCTCCGAGATTGAAATTCAAGCCGATATGAGTTATGAAGAAGAACCGATCCGTATCCTAGCTCGTGAAGTGAAAGAGTTGCGAAACAAAAGGGTTCCGTTAGTGAAAGTGTTATGGCTCAAACACGGAATGGAAGAAGCTACTTGGCAACCTGAGAACTCTATGAAAGAACGATAGCCAAACCTATTTACCGGTAAGATTTTCAGGGACGAAAATTTCTTAAGTGGGGGAGAGTTGTGACAGCCCTAAATTGACCCTAGTCGGAAAGTGGTTTCGGGACCGCTAAACCGAGTCGTAAAAATAATTAACCTCATAGTTGATGCTCATTATATGTACATATGCATGTGTGAAAATTTCATGTTTGGATTTTGTTAATTGTAAGTGAATTTTATCAAATAGGACTTGTGTGAGAAAATTTAGAAATGTGCTAGGCAAATGTAAAGTGGTCTATTAATGCATGTTGTGAAAATGATGGGTTTGCATGTCAATTTACCCAAAATTTAAGCATGGTGGCCGGCCATGCTATGAGTGGAAACATGTTGCAAACATGTTGGGTTAGTGGTTATGTTAGAAAGAATAGAATAATGAAAGAAAGAAAAAAAAAGAATATGATGAAAACAAAGGAAAAAAAAATGTGTCCATCCTTTCACATTTTTCTTCCTTGGCCGAATGTTCTAAGAAGAAGGGGGGGAAGAGCTTGAGAAAATCAGCTATGGTAGTTTGGTAGACTAAGGTATGTTTGATGTTGTCCATGAGATTCATGCATGTTTTTAGTTGTTAGTTTGAGTTCTACTTAGCCCATGGTTTAAATCCTTGCTATGGGATGGAGATGATATTCGGCCATGGGTGTTGTCTTCTTGGTTGATGTTTGATGTTGTGGTGATGAGGCATGAAGATGAGTTAAGTTTCGGCTAAGGTGGATTTGTGTTGATGTCATTTGCATGCTAAGTGTGAAGCTTTGTAATGATACATGTGTATGGTGCTTTTGATGTTGTGAATGGAAGTAGTTGAAAAGTAAAAGAAAATTTATGTAGAAATGTGGTATATGTGGATTTGTAGGATGTTATAAATATATGTGAAGCCATGCTAGATTAGGAAGAATTCGGTCAAGTGTTCATGAGATGAAATTTTGTGTTTAGGTCAATTAAAGATGATAGTATAGTTGATATCATGTATATATGTATGCATATTCGGCCATCAAATTAAGAGCATAGGTGATGTTGAGTCTAAGCTTTGCACATTCGGACATATATATATATATATATATATATATATATATATATATATGCATGTGTGATTGAATTATTGATAGTAGGGCGATAGCATATGGTTATTAGCCGAATAGCTAAGAACATAAGGTAGCAAGATGAAAATTTTACCATGCCGTTCCGTATGTCATAAAATCATTAAAATGTATGTAGCAAAGCGGTTGAATGAGTTAATTTATTTGTTTAAGCTCAAGATCCTAAAGGAGAGGCGTCCAACAAGGGGAAATCGAAGGTCATCGAGTAGCCGACTTGGAATTATTTTACCCAACACAAGGTAAGTCATTAGGCATATAGTTGGTATTGATTTAAATGATCGTAATACCTATGCAATTGTGGTTAATGAGATGAAATATATACAAATGTATATGTATGTAGAGATGAAATTGTCGAATGTAAAAAGGAAGTGAAGCGTATAGAGTGGCTGGTTTTCAGCACTAAGTGTGCGGGCAATAAGTGTTCACGGTTGTGAGATTGGCACTAAGTGTGCGGGCTTGAAATGCATGGCACTAAGTGTGCGAGTTTAAAGTACATGGCACTAAGTGTGCGTGGTTGATTATTAAGCACTATGTGTGCGAACCCATTATATATATATTTTCTATCAATTATTTATATTAAGGGTGCGACCTTACCGAGTCGATTTCGGACGGCGGAAAGGGTAAGTACCTTGAGTTCATGGCTAATAGGTGCTATGTTTATATTTGGAGTTGAGCGTGGTAAGTTTGAACCTATGTGATGATTATAATTGAAGTCACGTACATAAGGTTCATCATGGAATAGGTGAAAGTTCGCTTAGTTGTATGATTGTAACGAAAATAAAATGGTGTATGGAAATGCCTCAATTATTCTATTGAATAGCGTATGAAATGTCAATGTAGGACTTGGAATGAGATTGAATCGTAAGGTCTAAGAAACTATGGCATAGTTCGGTATGGATGGAGTACTTAGCCCCATTTCGTTGTTTCCTCTTGTGAAAATTTTATTAATGGATGGTAGTGTAATGCTTATGACTTACTGAGTTATATACTCATTCGGTGTTTGCTTGTCACCTATTTTAGGTTTCTTGGACTCGACTTTTTGCGTATTCGGGACCGTCATCGAAGTCATCACACCGACTAGCAACTTTTGGTATTCTCTTCTTAGTTGGTCTAGGAGAACAATTCGGCATGTATAGGCTATTATGTTTTGTTGAAATTTGGTATGTAAAACTTTGGGTAGCCATGCGAAAATGGCTTATATACGTTTTGAGCATAATGTTATAGTCATCTTGAATGTATATGTTCATTAAGAGGCATGGAAACTATGTAATAGGTAAAGTCTACCTTAAAAATGGATGCTGATAGCAGCAGTGATGTGGATGTGAAAAATTACTAAAAATATTAGAAATGGAATTAAATAGTGAATAAATTATGTAATCGAACCTTGACGAATCTATTTTCATAAGAATGTAACGAAATGATCATATAAACAATATATTAGGAGATATTTAAGTTTTCGCGAAACAGGGCCAGGACAGTTTCTGGATTCCCTGTTCCAACTTTGGAAATTCATTATAAATTAACCAGAGATAATTAGAAGTTTTTCCATATATGTACAGATTCCTGTTCGAGTCTAGTTTCTATAGAAACAAACGACATCAGTATTGAGGCCCTGTACAGGGAGATATCCAAGTCGTAATGCCTGAAGGTCAGTGTGGTCAAACCCTGAAACAGGGGAGACTTTAACTAATAAACTGTACTAATTGGCTCAACCAAAAATTCTAGAAAAAAATTTTGTATATGGATATATGAGTTTAGTTTCAGGAAAAATTTACAGAATTGGTTTTCGAGTTTTGGAACTCAAGATATGATTTTTAATGTGACAGTGACGCAGTTAGCTAGCTCGTCTGGAAATTTAAAATGGACTGTACTATAAGTGATTTAAGTCTGCGAACCCCTCGTGTCTGACTCCGGCAATGGTCTCGGGTACGGGGTGTTACAGTATCTATTCACTTTAAACAATGTGGACATTGTTCATTTTAAGTTGGGGGTCTGAAAATTTGAATAATTTCCACTCAGAATAAATTTTTCTGTTAATTATGATTAGGATATATTTTGTTCAATAATTTGAAATTTTGTTAAGTATGCTAAACTTTAGTATGAATAAAGTTCTATTATTTCAATGAATTGTTATGTTAGCTTAATAATGATATAAATGTATTTTTAATAAAGCATGCAAATCACACCATAAAATTTTTGTTACTTATGAAAGTTAGGCATGCATGAAAGTTTAAGTCTTTAGAATTGACTTAGTAGTTTCTTAAGGCCAAATCCTAGGAAGCATGGAATGTTGGAAATGATTTAGGAAACTTTTGTTTGGACCATTTGAGCCTTTCAAGCCAACCATGATGAAATTTTTATCCTTTGAGACTATACGGCCTAATTTTATTTGAACCCTTGCAAATATAGCCATCACTTCTCTCTTAACTATCTCAAAATTGTCCCAAACACTAGACTCTATACTATACCGAGTATTCGTTGAAAATAAGTTTGGGGGAGTTGAAAAGAAATATAAAATGCTCTTAAAATTGTTGTACATTCAGGAAAATGCTTGTGTAATTAAAAAAAAAGCATATGTACCTAAAAGAGAATGTACAAAAGAGCATATGAGAGTAAAGAAAGTTGGTGTATTGAAGGTAATTATTTCGAAGGTCCGATACAAGCTGGGTCTAGGGTTTAAAAGCCTAAAATTATCTATCTTTTACCTATCCTTAAGCCCAGCCACGTTACAACCTTGTTAAAGACATATTAATTCAAAAGTTCCAATGCCACCTACATTAGTGGATAGAAATTGCTACGTACAACATATGAAGACATAAGTTAAAACTTAATGATTGCAACTTAATCTTGAATAAAGGGAATAAAATCACATTGGTAAGGTTTAACATGACTTTATTAGGAAGCATTTAGTCTAATTTCTACTATCAGAATAGTTGTTGAGACTAATTTGAACAATATGTATACTTAAGTAGCATAACTATCAAATTTCTTATCTTTGAGCATAAGTATATTAAATTCATAATTTTGGAAAAAATGTTGTTCTGAAGGAGTTTTTCAAAGGTGTTTCTGAGAAATTCCTTTTGAAATTTGTGCATTACTCGGGACAAGCAATGAATTAAGTTTGGGGGTGTAAAAACATGAAAATTTACGCATTTTTACATACCCTTTTTACCTTAAAACATACCATTTTGATTAAATTCTTGTCGAAAAATAATTAATTTTTATAAAATAATTAAATTATACTTAAAATATGAACATGATGAATTTTAGTTAATTTTATAATTAATTTTGAGTAATTTTGGTTATTTTGACAGAATTACGCAAAGGGCGAACAATGGCTCGGCAGACACTACTTGAAGCATAAAATCGAGAAGCAATTTGAAGTATCAAGGCGAATTAATTTCCAGCATTAGACGGTTCAATTATGTGTATTAATTCATAATATAATTAATTTTAATTTATACCCAATTTAATTTGGGCTAAATAAATTAATATTAATTAATTATGGAAAAAGTGGTCTAGTTGAACCGAGCCAATTGAAGTGAACCTGCCAAAGATTGGGCAGCCCAAAACCGACCATATTCTGACCCAAATCAGTTTATTAGCTGATTAATTTTGCTTGAAAATAATCCCATGAAGTCTTGTCAAAGTTGCATTCAAACCCCTCCACAATTGGTGGTTTTTTGGATTTGCCACAAGCCATTTTTAGCAAAGTTGTAAGCATCAACTTTCCCGCATAGGTGGCCGGCCAAGGGGTGGCTCTTTTGCTGATATTTTTAGCAAATTTCAGCTGCCACACTGATCTATAAAAGCCCCCCTTGACTGATCATTCAAAGCATCTCATTCATTCCTCATTCATTTCAGAACACTTATCTCCTCTCTCATTCTTTTTCTCTCATTTTTCCATTTCAATTCCCTTGCTCTTGTGCCGATTTCTTCCCTTGTAAAAGGGGTATTCTTCAACCATTTTGGAGCAGCAATTGAGTGTTCATCGAAGCCTTGACCAGCGAGGACAACAAGAAGGAAGAACAGAGCAACCAAGTCAAGCCTCGGGAAACCACCAGATTTGATTCTTGTTCCCTATCTCTTTAATTTTTGTTGTTGTTATGATGAACATATCTATGAGTATTCATGTTGTTGGAATGGTTAATTTCATCAGCTTAGCTTGAATTTAATTCGTGTTGGGTTGATTTCATTTCGTCTTCTTAAATTGGTAAAATTGTGTTTATGTTGTTATAGGCCTTGATAAAATACTTGATTAAGTAAAATCATGCCTACGTTATTCTTGTGTTACGAATGTGAGGTAACTAATGAATTAATTATTTAAACAGATTGAAATTGTAGTTAATTGACACAGTACTTGATCAGTGCATGTTTATTCTTCTAAGTTAGTTGAAGGTTAAATTAGCAATGTATCTGGCGATATTATTGCCTTGCATAACTTGCAAGATTATTGTGATTAAACTGTTTTAAGGTAGGGATACGTTGTTACCTGACATAGTATTTTATATGTTTGTTAGATTTAATTAATCGTTTGAATTGACATAGGGATATGCAAGAGATTAGTTCAGTTTAATGAGTATGTATGTGTAATAACATGTTTGCTTACTAGAATCTGTTTAGTCGGTTGAATTGACATAGGGATATGTCAAGAGATGAATGGATTTTGGCATGTAAGTATGTTCATAAGTTAACAAATTACCAGGTTGCTGTAATTTTATTCATAACAATATAAACATAAGTTTAATAATTTTAAGATGAGAAGTGTAATTAATCCAACACAATTATATCATCTTGATTAAATCTTATTTTGAAATCGTGCATTAGAACTTTCTTTTACTTCATTTTATTTATTTATTTTAATTTTCTTAAGTTTTTAATCACCCTCTTTAAACAAAATATTTTTCTTCACCAAAGTGTTTTAAATTGCATTCATAAATAATCCTTTTCGTAGTCCCTATGGGTATGATAACTCGACATTTACTTGTCACTTTATTATTTGTTGCGATTGTGTACACTTGCACATTTTCATCGTTCCAAGTATCCAACACATATGCAAGATAAGCATAATAACCTTTTTTAACATATTTTTATGCTGACATTACTAAAATCACATTAGGTAATCCGTCCAATTTATCATATTCAACATGAGTAATTCACCATTCTCACATTTCAATACAATATATTTTTGTTTATAGTTCACCACTGCATCATATTGGGTTAACCAATCCATCCCCAAGATCACATCAAATTCATCAAATGGAAATAACATCAAGTAAGCCAAAATGCAATAACCTTTTATCATCAACGGATAGTTCTTTATAAACTTTATCCACCATAACACACTGGCCCAAGGGGTTTGAAACTTTAACCACAAATCTAGTGAATTCAACAGGTAAATTTCTAACAAACACTAGGTTCGTGCATATATATGAATGTGTGGAACTAGGATCAATCAATGCAATAATATTAGTATTAAGTAAAGAAAATGTACCAATAATGACGTCTGGCGTAGAGGTATCTTCTTTAGCACGAATAACATATGTCCTTGCAGGTGTTCGTGCCTTAAATCTAATTGTTGTATCCTTGGTAGTACCTCAACTACCACTAACATTACCGGGGTGACGGGGTGGTCTGCCTCTCGCAACAGGATTACTAGGCTTTGAAGCTGGTTTTATTTCTTTTTCAACTCTTTCGGGACAATCCCTAAGAAAATGGTCAAGTGAACCACATCCGAAACAAGCTTCACTTTTAGACCGACATTCCCCATGATGAAATTTTTTACAATGCTTACATTTCAGTTTGGGATTACCAACATTACCCACACTGGTCATACATGGAGATGAAGACCTAGGGTTAGAACGTTGAGAGCCTCGCTCTCTTCCAGAATATCTTGTAGTGATGGTAACACGATCATAATCCTTTTTTAATTTCTTAGCAGAAAATGATTGTGACTTACTCATAGTTCTTTTTCTAGAAACCCGAGCCTCTCTTTCGGCTTGTTTCTTTTCCAGAAACACCATGTCGATGCCATAAAACTTTTACAAGAGCCACATCTTTATTTCTTAACTGTTTAACTTCGCGAGCTAAAATCTTAACTAGTTCCTCTCCATAGGTCATGTCCGGTCGAATTTCAATCTCAGTCGGGTAAATTACATGAGAGGGGTTTGATCGATATCTCCTTAACATGGATACATGGAACACGTCATGAATCTTTTCCAGTTTGGGCAGCAACGCCACACGATAGGCTAACGGTCTAATTCTTTCGGTAATCTCATACGGTCAGATAAATCGTGGACTTAGTTTACCTTTTCAACCAAATCTCAATACCTTTTTCCATGGAGATACTTTCAAGAATACTCTATCTCCAACTTGAAACTTAATCTCCTTTGTTTTCAGATTAGCATAATACTTTTACCTATCTGATGCCGTTTTTAAACAATCCCATATCACTTTAACTCTTTCTTCAGTTTCTTTAATCAGATCAACTCCATGAATCTGATTTTCCTTAAGTTTTGTCCAGTACAATAGAGTTCGGCACTTCTTACCACACAAGGCCTCATAAGGTGCCATTTTCAAACTTGTTTGGAAAGTATTGTTGTAGGCAAGCTCCACCAATGGTAGGTATTTTTCCCAAGTACCCTGAAATTCGAGGATGCAACAACACAACATGTCCTCGAGAATCTAAATTATATGCTCAGACTGACCATCAGTCTGAGGGTGAAATGTTGTGCTAAAACTCAACTTTGTACCCAAGGCTTCTTGTAACTTCTTCCAGAATCTCGAAGTGAACCTCGAGTCTCTGTCAGAAATAATCGACAGTGGTACTCCATGCAATCTTACTATATCAGGAATGTACTAATCGGCTAATCTATCAAGAGAATAATCCGTCCTTACCAGAAAAAAATGAGCCGACTTTGTCAATTTATCCATTATAACCCATATGACATCTTTCTTTTTCAGAGTTAAAGGTAATCCTGTCACAAAGTCTATTGTAATTCTGTCCCACTTCCACTCAGGGACCATTACAGGCTGTAAAAAACCTGAAGGCACTTGGTGCTCAGCTTTAACTTGCTGACACACCAGGCATTTCGATACAAATTCAGATACATCTCTTTTCATATCGTTCCACCAGTACATATTCTTTAAATTGTTCTACATCTTGGTACTTCCTGGATGAACAGACAAACGACTGTTATGTGCTTCTTGCAAAATCTTCTGAATAAGTTCATTGTCTTTGGGTACACAATACCAATAAAATTGTAACACCCCGAACCCGAGACTATCGCCGGTGTCGGACACGAGGGGTTAACAAGCCAAGTTCACATGTTTTGCCCACCAATTTGACATTTCCAGTCAGGCTGGAAGACTACGTCACCGTCGTCTTAAAAATCATATCTCGAGTTTCAAAACTCGGAAACTGGTTTCGTAAATTTTCCCTGAATTTAGACTCATATATCCATCCATGGATTTATTTCTAGAATTTTTGGTCGGGCCAATTGGTACAGTTTATTAGTTAAAGTCACCCATGTTACAGGGATCGACTGCTCTAACCTTTGCACGGTATAACTTGAATATCTCTCTGTACAGGGCTTTAATGCTGGTTCCGTTTATTTCTAATGAAAATAGACTCAAAATGGAATCTTTACATATAAGGTATGTCTCCTAATTATTTCTGGATAATTTATAGTAAATTTTTAAAGTTACGACAGGGGACCCAGAAACCGTTCTGGCCCTGTTTCACAATAGCTTCAATATCTCTTAACATGTAACTCCTATGACCATTTCGCTTCTTCCATATGAAAATAGACTCATCAAGGTTCATTTACATAGCTTATTCACTATTTAATACCATTCCTACAATTTTGGTGATTTTTCACATTCACGTCACTGCAGCTGGCAGCATCTGTTTTAAGGTAGGTCTTATCTATTTTGTAGTCTCCATCAACCAACTAGTCTTGCCATACATAGGTTCACATATGATCATTTTAACCATACCAATGGCTGATCATGTGACCAACACTCCCATTTCCAATCCATAATCACATCATGACACCATATATATACATTCAAACCACAAATAGTCTAAGTTCATGCTTCCTTTTACGAGCCATTTTCGCATGGCCGTATACATATACATCGCCACATTTTTAAACCAACAAGGGGTAGTCCTATACATGCCATTTCAAAGTTCAACCAAAATTTATACCAAAATAGAGGCGTTGATAGTGTGGATGACTTCGACTTTATTGATCCCGAATCCGATTGCTATCGAGCGAAATCTCGGATGTTGTCGAACGGCTTTTACGGCTATTCGATCACTTTTTCCTTCCCCTTGTCCAATTGTGGCCCTCTTAGCTCTTGAGCTTAATCTTGATGCAAACTTAGCCAAATCTCCTTCTAGATCTCTTCCAAACCAAGCATGAAGCAAAAATCCTCCTTCTTCCTTAGTTTTGGCTCAAAGAAAGGATGAACAAAATTTTCTTTCTTTCTCTACAACTCACGGCAATGGGGGAATACCACACTCACACACATTTTTTTTCATTCTTTTCTTACCCATACACCTTTGTTTATTATTTCTCCCTAATGCACCAACAAAACATGTTTCATGACATGTTTTGCCCATCCTCTCTTGCCATGGCCGGCCACTTCATGTTGGGGGAAATTTGACATGCAAATCCTTATTTTTGCATGCATGAGCAACTAGTCATCACACATTTCCCATCATACTTTCAAAGTTCACTACTAGGTCCTTTCTAGTGAAATTCGCATTTATAACACTAAATCGAAACATCAAAATGTCACACACAAATTAACACATATCATAGGCATCAAAATAAATTTTAAATTATTTTTATGCCTCGGTTTTGTGGTCCCGAAACCACATCCCGACTAGGGTCAATTTTGGTGTCACAACTCTCCCCACTTAAGAAATTTTCGTCCCGAAAATCTTACCGTAAATAGGTTTGGATATCGCTCTTTCATAGAGTTCTCGGTCTCCCAAGTAGCTTCTTCTATCCCGTGCTTGAGCCATAACACTTTCACCAGCGGAACCCGCTTGTTTCGCAACTCTTTCACTTCTCGTGATAGGATACGAATCGGTTCTTCCTCATAACTCATATTAGCTTGAATTTCAATTTCTGATGGACTAATCACGTGCGATGGATCGGATCTATAGCGTCGAAGCATCGAAACGTGAAAGACATCGTGAACCTTTTTGGGTTCAGGGGGCAAAATCAAACGATATGCCACTGGACCGACTCGCTTGGATATCTCATATGGCCCAATGAACCTCGGGCTCAGCTTGCCCTTACGGTCGAATCTGAGTATCTTTTTCCAAGGCGATACCTTGAGAAACACTTTATCACCCACCTGATACTCGATATCCTTACGCTTCAGATCCGCGTACGACTTCTGACGATCGGAGGCTATCTTCAGACTTTCACGGATTACTTTCACTTTCTGTTCAGCATCTCTAATCAAATCCACCCCGAAAATCTTGCTTTCACCGAGCTCAGTCCAAAACAATGGTGTACGGCATTTACGACCGTACAAGGCCTCGTAGGGTGCCATCTTAATACTTGATTGAAAGCTGTTGTTGTAAGCGAATTCAATCAACGGCAAATACCGTTCTCACATTGAGCTCTTTTTGATTGCAAGTTATCATCATTAAGCTGAGCATCATAAATTTCCTGCAGAAATGTGGGCCTAGCCTCCAGCTCGGCCAGAATTGAACCATCATCAAGCAAAGTCAAACGAGTATCCATAGCTTTCAAAGCATACAGGGATTTTCTACTCAATGCATCGGCGACCACATTCGCCTTTCCCGGGTGATAGTCGATAATCAGGTCATAATCCTTAATTAATTCTAACCATCTTCGCAGTCTCAAATTTAGTTCTTTTTGAGTCATCAAGTACTTCAAACTTTTGTGGTCCGTGAATATACGGCAAGTCTCACCATACAAATAATGGCTCTAAATTTTCAAGGCAAAAACAATAGTGGCAAGCTCTAGGTCGTGGGTTGGATAATTCTTCTCATGAGGCTTCAATTGCCGTGAAGCATAGGCTATCACCTTGCCATCTTGCATAAGTACACAACCCAATCCATTTAAGGATGCATCACTGTAGACCACAAACTCTTTTCCTGATTCAGGTAGCACTAAAACAGGAGCTTCAATCAACAATGTCTTTAACTTCTCAAAACTTTGCTGAAACTTCTCTGTCCATTCAAACTTAACGTCCTTCTGTAGCAACTTCGTCATCGAAGTCACTATTATGGAAAATCCTTTTACAAACTTTTGATAGTAACCGGCTAAGCCCAAAAAACTTCTAACCTCGGTTACATTCTTAGGCGATTTCCATTCAACAGTTGCAGAAATCTTACTTGGATCATGTAACACCCTTAACCCATATTCGTCGCCAAATTAGGGTTATGAAGTATTACCGATTAAACTATTATTCATACAAATGTTGTTTATAAATTTTAAATCAAAATTCAGATCACATATAAGCTCATAACTCAACTCATTATCAAATCTTTAAATAAATTTAGATACACAATACATTACAAATAATGTATAATCTAAAATGTACGTACAAGTTTAAATATTTACTTCATACACGAAACATGGAACACATCTATGGCATCAATGTTAATCATTTGGCTTAATGGATACATATGTCACGTGTGTGCACAGGTTGCATTAAATTTAATATATATATTTCATTATTATTTCTTTGTTTTATCTATTTGTATGACATTACAACTTTAACTATTATATTATTCGTAAGTAATACATTAAGGCAGTCTGTTTCACTCTTTATGAACTTGTAAACATATAATTAGTTATAACTGACCATTACCACACAAACCTATAAGGCAAATTTAAATGTCAAATTAATAAATCATTATCGCATTAAAAAATGCAATATTTATTACCAAGCTCAACCCTATTTTTTACCATTTAGTATAAGTCCCTCAAAGAACCCTTAAGATAATTTAATATATTATCATGCAAAAATTCATTAACTTAGCAAACTGGAAATAAATTACTAATAACAATTCTTGCACACACTTTATTTAAGCACACATGTCAAATAAATAGGCAAAACAATTTTAACATGTATTTAATACTTATTACCTTTCATCACCGAATGGTAGTACCCAAATCTAGGCTTACTAAGAATTATGTCCATGCATTTACGAATCTAAACCAAAGCATAAAAGCAAATTCACATATGTATATCTCACCTTATCTCAAACAAATCCAAGTTAATATAACAAACTTATGATCGAACTTATCTTGTCACTTACTAAGTTATAATCCAACTTTGATACATAATCATATAGCATCACTTATAATTGTTTATAAATTACGGCATATTTCTCCCTCCCTCATGAAAAGTCACTAACCTAATTCAACATTTCAATACACAATCCATACTATATCCATCCATAGCACACAACATATGAATCAAAATGAACTTATACCATTATCAATATAAAACTGAACAGAAGAAGAGAAACAACCACAACCAAAGCACAATCAAAAACCAACTTAAGTAATTTAGCCATTTTTGTATGGCTTGTATATACATTCATTTCCAAAATATTTAACTCCAAAACCAGCCTATACATGCCATAATTAAAGTTTAGTTCAAAGGTACCACAGCTGTAGATAGTGTGATGAACTTAGCTGACAGTCCCTGAGCTTGTAGCTTGACTCCAAATATATAAAATAAAGACAAATATACACAGTAAGCTACTTAAGCTTAGTAAGTCATAAGCAAATAAACAAGCCGATAATATAATTAACTTAATTTAACCAAATTTCAATATCATTAACAAGCTTACTCTCAACTTATATCTTCAATAATAATATACCAACCACATATATTTATTACCTTAGCCGAATATTCACAAGTTAAGTAATAAAACCACTGCTCAATTTTCAAAAGCCAAAATGTCATAATATAATCAACTACTACTCATTTATATAAGTCCAAAACCATAATATAATATTATGTACATATAACTCTTATAAGCCAGATTATTTATGATCACTTATATATGCATAATCAAAAATTAATTCCATAATATACTTACCATTTGTTCAAAGCCGAATACACTTATTTAATTCATGTATATAGTTAACCTTACATCACATATAATTTATCAACTATCAAGTCACATACATATCTTATTATTGATAGCTAACAAGCTAAATCATACCTGGCCTTTTAGCCCATTTTACACATTCGATCACGATTTACCTTTACCCAATGAACCATTCGGAATTGGACAGGACACTTGGATAATCACATAAGTCGTACAATGCCAACGTCCCAGACGTAGTCTTACATGTAGCCACAAATCGATGCCACTGTCCCAGACAAGATCTTACTCGTAAACACATATTGGAACCACATATTGATGCCATGGTCTTACTCGCAGACATATATCGGAATCCTATGTCATGACATATGTATCCTAACTATTCCTAAGGTTCATACGGGGCTTTCGGACATCGTAACTCGGTCGAATCAAACTCGGAAGTGTAGTAGCCAAATTTAATCATGTTCGGCTAACATATTTAAATTCTAACATTTCATAACAACATATAAATATAACATTTAATTTCCAAATAAACACATCTATTTGCTTATAAACTTACCTCGGACAACGAAAAATCATTACGGATCGACTAGTAGACAACTTTTGACTTTCCCCGGTCCAAATCTGATTTCTTTAGTTCTTAATCTAAACATATTCAAATTAAGCTCATTCAAACATATTTTCATTCAATTTAGTCCAAAAACATATAAATAGGTAAATTACCATTTTACCCTTGACATTTACAATTTTTACAATTTAATCCCTATTGCACAAAACACAAAATACACCAAATTTCTCTATACTTATGTTGGGACGAATTTTGCCCACTCTCAAACAAGTCCATATATTCAATTTATTTCACATTTTAGTCCTCAAATTATTTTTTTCAATTTAGTCCTAATTACTCAAAATCATCAAAAACTCCAATACAAAATATGTTAATCTAAAACATATCTTTCATTTTCAATCATCAAACAACAAAAATCACAAGCTATCAACAATGGCACAACTCAAAATATTCATCAAAATCAAAAATTCAAGCATGGGTTTTGTAGTACTTGAAGCAACGATCTCAAAAACGTAAAAATTATCAAAAACCGAACAAAAACGAACCTTGTATGGGCTTGAATATTGACCAAACCCTAGCTTGCTTTCTTTTCTTTTTATTTTGTTTAGTTTCGGCTACCAAGAACATATGAACACTCAAATATGGCTTTGTTTATTTTATGTTTTATATTATAATATAACATATAATAATTTAATATTTAATTTACTTATATACCTTTACTAATATAATATAAAAACCATGTAACATATATCTTATGCCGTCCCACTTAGTTATTAATGGGTTATTTACAACATAAATGTCCCAACTTAGAAAGCCACTAACAATTTGGCCCTCATGCTTTAAACTATCAAGTTTTTAATTTACGTGATTAAGTTCTTTTATTTAATCGGACACCTAAACGACAAAATTAAATCATAAAAATTTCACAGATATAAATTCACACAAAATAAACACTAAAAATAATTTAAAAAAATTTTCTAACTCGGATTCGTGGTTCCAAAACCACCATTCCGATTAGGGCCTAAATCAGGCTGTTACAGATAAGCTCGGATGCCTTCACCTGAAACTATATGACCCAAAAATCCAACCTCCTGGAGCCAAAACTCACTCTTGCTAAATTTAGCTTATAGTTGCTTTTCTCGCAAGGTCTACAACACAATTCTCAGGTGCTTCGCATGCTCTGTCTCATCTTTAGAGTAGATCAAAATGTCGTCAATAAACACAACGACGAACTTATCCAAATATGGCTGAAAGATCCGATTCATTAAATCCATAAACACAGCCAGTGCATTCGTCAGCCCAAACGACATGACAGGAAATTCATAATGGCCATACCTCGTTCTAAAAGCTGTCTTAGGTACATCCGAGTCTTTAACTCGTAGATGATAATAGCCAGACCTCAAGTCTATCTTAGAGAATACGGTGGCTCCTCTCAACTGGTCAAATAAATCATCAATCCTTGGCAAAGGGTACTTATTCTTGATATTCACCTTATTCAGTTGCCGATAGTCGATACATAACCTCATTGAACCATCTTTCTTCTTTACAAACAACACGGGGGCACCCCAGGGTGAAAAACTTGGCCTAGCAAATCCTTTATCCATCAGCTCTTGCAACTGTGCTTTTAACTCCTTCAACTCAGTAGGTGCCATTCTGTACGGGGAAATAGAAATGGGAGTCGTCCTTGGCACCAACTCAATACCAAACTCTATCTCCCTTTCAGGAGGTAATCTGGGTAATTCCTCCGGAAACATATCTGGATACTCACATATTATCGGCATCGACTCAATCTTCAATTCAATTTCCTTAGTGTTCATCACAAACGCAAGGTAAGCTTCGTATCCTTTCCTCATATATCTCTGGGCAACCATTGCAGTAATTATAGCCGGCAGTGAACCCAATTCTCTTAATTCAATCCGTAGAATCTTACCATTCGGACATTTCAACTTTACATACTTACTACCTCAATTCATAATTACATCATGAAGGGCTAACCAATCCATACCAAGTATTACATCAAATTCATCAAATGGTAACAACATAAGGTTAGCCGGAAAACAATGACTTTGAATCGTCAAAAGACAATTCTTACAGACTCTATCAACCAGAACTGATCTGCCTAGTGGGTTCAATACTCTAATGATGAATTCTATAGGTTCAACAGATATGTTCATGATAGACGCCAATCTCATGTAGATATATGAATGCGTCGACCCCAGTTCAATTAAAGCAACAAAACTGGTATTAAAAAGAGAGAAAATACCCGTAATAACATCAGGAGCAGAGGCTTCCTCTCGAGCACGTATCGCATACGCTCTTGCCGAGGCCCGAACCACTAGTTTTGCAGCTCCTTTCGTCTCAACTCAACTGCCACTAGCACTCCCAGGATATCTCGGAGGTCTACCTCGTGAAATGGGAGAATTCGTCTTCTGAGCTAATTCTTAATCTTTTTCAGCTCGCTCTGGGTGGTCTCTAAGAAAATGATAAAGAGAACCACATCTGAAACATGTGCCGCTTTTCATTCGGCATTCTCCAAAGTGAAATTTGTTGCAGCTCTTACACTTCAATTTTTGATCGTCTACACTCCCCACACTAGTTACCATCGGGGAGGAGGACTTTTGACCTCGTTGCTTAGAGCTTCTTGATCTACCCGAATATCCCACTTACGAAGTGGAGCGTTTATGCAGGCTTCTAGCTTTCTTCATGGAGAACAAGAGTGTCTTACTACTAGACCTCTTACTCGTAATTCGAGCCTCTCGCTTAGCTTGTTTTCTTTCATTATTGAGTTCCTCAGCCTTCTTGGCTCGACCGGCCAATGCAACAAACTCCCGTATTTCCAAGATCCCAATCAACAACTTGATATCCTCATTCAAACCTTCCTCGAAGCATTTACACATTCTCGATTCCATTTGGACCCATTCAATTGCATACTAACTTAGTCGTACGAACTCTAACTCGTATTCCGCTACAGTCTTGTTCCCTTGTTTGAGTTCCAGGAACTCCTTTCGCTTCAAATCCAAAAAACCGTTGGCTAGTGTATTTCTTCCTAAACTCAGCTTGGAAGAAATCCAAAGTGATATTTTCTTTCAGCACTATCGAGGATATGGTTTTCCACCAATTGTATGCAGTATCCTTCAAAAGGGACACAGCACACTTCAAACATTCTTCGGGTGTGCATGACAAATCATCTAGCACTCGCATAGTATTCTCGAGCCAGAACTTGGCTTTTCAGTGTCATCATCAACTTTCACTCTGAATTCCTCAGCCCCATACTTTCTAAGTTTATCTACCGGGGCTTTACCAATTCTCACTGGTGCCATACCTCGTGGCACACCCTCATCAGTTTGGTTAGGGGGCGAGGGATGTCTTGGTATATTGGGGTGATTTCTTAGATAATCCCCAAACCATTCATCCATCATATCAAAGAAGGCAGCTCGGGCCTCTTCTCGGCCTTCTGACATCAGCCTTCTACTACTACTAGATATAGCTCATTGTACGGAAGCTGGAGCATGGCTCTTGGCTCCCTCGGACTCATCTTGTGCTTGATTGGAAGACATTTACTATATTCAAAACAATTTAAACAATTAGGAGACGTCACACTATGCACACTCAAACAATGGCATGTATAGTGAACTTTAACAATCCTCTACGGTAGTCCTAGAACCGACTAAACCGTAGCTTTGATACCAATAAATGTAACACCTTTAACCCGTATCCAACCCCAAACAGGGCTCGAGGCATTACCGAGACTTTACACTTTCGGTACATGAACCCAGGTCACAAAATTTCATTTAAACTTAAAATCTTTCAATCATGAACATCTCGTCCCTTATATAGGCCTTCAAAACCTATAACATATCAGAAGGCAACATGGGACAAATTCGGGCTCGTTTGGTTCCCCTTGGGCTCCTCAGAACATTTTCCTTGGCAAAAGGGGCACACACCCATGCAGGTGGGCCGTGTGGACTCACACACCCGTGGACTCACCTCGTGTTCAAAACCTGAGCATTCTGTTAAATTAACACGGCCAATACACACGCCCGTATGTCTAACCATGTGGACCTTAATAGGCTATTTTCCAAGCCTTTAGTCACCCCTTTCCTACTGCTACTTCTTAATAGATACCAAATTCAAAGTAAAACATGATTATACACTTGTAAATGATCTTGATGAAGTTAGTTGCATGGAAACCTCATATCTTTGGTTTCATGAAAAAGGTTATTTCCCATCTAGCATTTATGGGTTCTTATGTTATTGCAATAAATTCAAGACTTGGCTCGTTTTTGAACTCATTGCCACTTGTAGCAACCCATCATAATGGAGCATAAACATGCATATAAAGGCAGGTCATAGCCTACTTTCAAATATGCCATTTTCCATGGCCTTATACAAAAAGATTAATGCATCTTTACATGCCTTCATTTGGCAATTCAAATGACACATATGACAAAATACTCAAAGCCCTATACATGCCATTAACAAAATAGCAGTGTCTTTATACCAAAGCTTGACTAGTTGATAGTGTGTTGACTCTCCAATTATCTTCCAATCCTTATAAGTCCTCGAGCTCTGTAAAATAGTGAAAAAGAAAGGGGTAAGCATTTACATGCTTAGTAAGCTCGAATAACCGGAAAGTAAACTTACTGAGTAATTAGCATACATCCATACTTAAATCATGGAATCATCTATTATAAAATGATTTCCTATCACATGCACTCAATCAATAAGTTAGTCACTTAACAAAACATCATGTAATTTATATAGATGAGTTCATCATTCATCATCTTGTTAGCATACATCATATTAACCCTGTTGAGTTTCTAGGAAATCTCGATGGAATACCTAGTATCCGTTAATTCTCACGAATGATCATTTTACATATATGCACTCCCGTGAACCTCACATTTCATGGCGGAATTACCAGTCCAGGCTAAATTCCCCATATCATGAACCCATAAGGTGATGTCGGGATTACCAGTCCAGGCTAAATCCCTTATAGTGACAAACACCCTTAATGAGCTTAGATTTGAATTACCAGTCCAGGCTAAATTCAGACCCTAATCAGATTACCCGTCCGTGCTAAATCCATAGTGCACACGTATTCTTCGGGGGGGTTGATCATTCAAGGAACACCCGTCCGGGCTAGATTCCTTTTCATACTTGAGATCAAGGATTACCCGTCCGAGCTAAATCCTTTCTGCAACACATGTAGGATCTCGTTCCACATGTAAAACATGGTTTATCCATCGAATTCCCTTTTTAACCTCAACTAAGACGTTATCAACAATTCATTATCAAAGATGCATTTCATACATTTTCACGCCATTAATAAATGCAAATATCATGCATTCATAAATCATGCAATTATACATGTTAGGGGTTTACTTTAAGTTATTCGAACTTACCTAGTATTCTTTTCGGGATTATGTTTCGGTTATTCCGAAACCTTGCGTTTACCACGATCGACCTCCAGAATTTGTTCTTCGGTGTCTATAACAGCAAAATTAATTCATTAATACCCCACATTTTACATTTCAAGTTTAATATCTACCCTCAGTTCAAATGACCGTTTTGCCCCTAACTATCATATTTTTACAATTTAGTCCCTAGGATCGAATAATGAAACACATACACTTTCTATCTTACCCAAGCCTAGGCAAACACTTTTCCTTCTTATGGTAGCCCACATTATCCATTAATTTCTCATTTCTACCACACATTTACATCTTTTGCAAAATGGTCCCTATAAGGATTTCTTATGAAAATCAACTAGAAAAAAATGTTTAACACACATTTATCTTTCATATTCCTCCATAATCCATCAAAATACCAATAACTCATGCATGGGTAAATTTTTGAACATAAACCCTAGCATGAAATATGGGTAGAAATAGGAAGAGCAAGCTACCGAGATTTCAAAAATACAAACAACATGAAAAACGAGGCTTGAGAGCACTTATTATTTAGCTTGGAAAGCTTGAAAACCCTAGCTATGGTGACCCTTGAAATTCGACTGGAGGAAGGAGAAAATGATTTTGATTCATTTTTCCCATTTTATTTCATTAAAATGACAAATGACCAAAATGCACTTATGCCATTTCTTTAAAATTTCATCCATGCAAGCCCATTTTTGTCCAAAAATTTAGAATTTGGACAAATTTCTCTCCAAGACCCTCTAATTCATAATCTAAAGCAATTTCATACAAATTGCTTCTAGAAACCAAGTTTTGCAATTTATTCAATTTAGTCCTTAATTTCCAATTGGACATCTTATGCTTAGAATTTCTTCATGAAACTTTAACACATGCATATACTCATATTCTAGGCCTCATAATAATCATAAAATGAATATTTTGATGTCAAATTTGTGGTCCCTAAACCACTATTCCGGCTAGGCCCTATTTCAAGGTGTTACAAATAGTATTTTCTAGACAAAACGTGGCCATTTCCAGATCATCATCTGCGGTAGCTCTAAATTCTTCTGCCCCATGCTTGCAGATTTTATTTATCAGAGGCTTACCAATTCTAACAAGTTTGGCGCCCTATGGTACCTCAAGAACCAGTTGAGGAGAAACTGGGAGAGATCGTTGTACGGCAGGGTTTGTTCTCAGGTACTGTGTAAACCATTCATTCATCACTTGAAAGAAGGCTTGTTTTGTATCCTCACTTTGGCCCTCAGACATGGGCCTTTTATTACCAGACGCAGACGCAACTCTTTATGCTGAAGCTGAAGCATTGCTTTTAGCTTCCTTGGATTCAACTTTAGCTTAGTTTGATGACATTACTATATGAAAAACACATTTAAAATGATCAGGAGTCATCACACTAACACAATTTATATAATGGCATGTATAGCTAAATTCATGTTTACTATGTCAAATATGAGAATTGGTTAAACTGTAGCTCTAATACCACTAAATGTAACACCCCTAACCTGTATCCGTCGTCAGAATAGGGTTTTAGAGCATTACCAAAACATTCAGAAACATTTACAAATAACTTATGTAAATTACTATTCATTTACTGAGATCATTCATAACGTCCCTTAATTGGGCCTTTGAGGCCCATTACGAGCATTAGAATTGAGTCAGGACTTAATCGGGAACTTTAAGAATTTTTGCAACTTTTCAAATTTTTTCCAAGGTGTAGGGCTCACACACTCGTGTGGTCCAAGGAACACACCCGTATGACCCTGGGACATGCCCGTGCTAGAGGCCGTGTTCGACCCAGTATAACTCTCTAACTTGCACACACGGCCATGGCACACGCCCGTGTGCTAGGCCATGTGGTTAATTAATTCAATTCAAAATTAGGTGCAGGTTTCACAGAGCCAAGACACACGCCTGTGTCCTAGGCCGTGTGGCACAAACGGCTGAGACACACGCTCATGTCTCTGCCCATGTACCCAATTCTGAGCATTCTGTTTCTCAAAATTAAGGTGCAGGGGACACGTGGCCTAACCACATGCCCATGTTACCAGGCCGTGTGTCACACACGATCTAGACACACGCTCGTGTGTTTGCCCGTGTGGACAAAATGAAGTCATTTCTAGCTTTATTTCTCACCTAAAATTTCACCCAAGACCTACACTTGAAACACACATCCAATACCAGCCAATCCAAGCATTCAACTTAAGCAAAATTTCATCATTCACAAGGCATATCACTACAAGCATACATGATCACAACCTTACCTTATTTTAACTTAGGCATTCACAACATTGATCACATATTCTTAACATAATGCATGTGTATATATATATCCTAATAATTTACTTAGTCATACCAAAATGAACCATTACTAGCCATTCCAATGGCTAGGTTAGAAAATAACATTTCAAGCCACTATTTGGCCAAGCTGTCCTATACATGCCATTATACCAAAATGATTTTTACTAATTATACCAAAAGGACTAGTTGATAGTGTGATGATACTCCAGTGATCTCCAACCTTCCCGAGCTTCCGAGCACTATAAAATAGGGGAAAAGTAAAAAGGAGTAAGCATTACATGCTTAGTAAGTTCGTATAACGAAAACTAAACTTACCAATCCCATTTATTGAATCTAAGCATACAATAACAAGTTTTCCATCCACTTGGCTAAATTGCCTAAACATATGCATTCAATTAAACATGTTAGCCACCAAAATCTTCATATCAATCAAGTAACACAGAGGAGCTAATCAAGCAATATTCTTTCAAGTCATTATCATTTCATCTCAAGATTTTCATGCCATGTCAAGAGTTTTATGTTCGTTGAATCATTGAATTCTGATGGATGCTTAAGTAGTAAACTCGAAGTGTACGATTCAATAATCCATCAATTTCTTATTTAAGGGTACCCATTAGGGCACTTAACCAGGAAACACTCTCTCAAGCCACATATCGTATAACAGGATCACCAGTCCAAGCTAAATCCTTTGTATAACGTAAGCTCAGAGGGGCTTGATTAGGATTACTAGTCCAGGCTAAACCCTAATCATAACGTATGCTCGAGAGGCATTATATTAGGATTACATATCCGACCTAAATATTTTCTATAACAAGGTAAATGGGATTACTTGTCCGAGCTAAATCCTGTTTGCAACAAATGAGGACCTTATTAGTTTCAGGAAAGCGCATATAATCATCGGAATTCAGTATTCAATCGGGACTTACCCTTTTCATCATCATTTCAAGCATGTATTTAAACATTCATTATAACAATCAAATAAATCATATCAATATAAGTCATATTACATATATACACAATTATTCAATTAAACATGCTTACATGTTTGGCTAAGTTACACGAACTTACCTCGACACTTGTTCGCTTAAAAAGTCTACTAATCTGAAACCTTTTCTTTTCCTCGATCTAACCTCGAATTAGTGTTGTCTGGATATATATATTAATGATTTTAACCATCAATTTCACACATTTCATATTTAAATGGACTCAATTTACGTCCTAGGTAAAATTACCATTTTGCCTCTAACTTATCCATAAATTATGATTTTGTCCCTAGGCTCGAAAAATGAAACTTGTACAAATTACTCCCTATTCCAAGCCTAACCAAAGCCCCGTTACAAATTTTATAGCACATGTATTCATAAAATTTTAGAATTTTTCATCAAATTTTACAACTTTTCATTTTACTAAATAAAGTTTTTATCAAAAATCACTTTGCAAAAGTTATTTATCTATCAATAATCTTTCATTTTCTACCATAAATTTCTAATTTCCAGCATATACATCCATGACCCATTTTTCATACCTTGATAACTTTTCAAATTAATCCCTCAAATAGATAGGTTAGACTATCTCGGTTTCAAAAATATTAAAATTACTAAAAACGGAACAAGGAAACTTACCCAATTTGGCCTTGAAAGTTTTTTTTTCTCTCACCTAGGGTTTTCATGTGTTTTTAGGTTGACGATGAAAATAAGATGATATATTTTCTTTTCATCTTTTAATTAATTAAGTATTTTGCTATTTTCAATTTAGTCATTTCCCTTTTTCTATATTTCCATGGACGAGTCACCAAGAAAAATCTACATACTTTTCTTAATGGTCTATTTACCATATAAGGATCTCTAGATTTGAATTTCATAGCTATTTAATCCTTACAGCTACTAGAATTTAATTTTCGCATTTTATGTGATTTAGTCTTTCTCGTAATTAAGGACTTAATCGATAAAATTTTCGTATCAACATTTTCACATGACATGCCTATTATAATACGGGCCATATAATGAAATAAAAATAAACCTTATTTTCAGATCGAATTTGGGGTCCCGAAACCACTATTCCGATTTCACTGAAAAATAGGTTGTTACATAATCGGGAAGTACACTCTCGAGCCTTGTAGCAGAAAACTCATATAGAGCTATTTCGGGAAGCCCAAAAAGAGCCTATCGGGAAACTTATCTAGGTATATAACGGGAAGCTCATAAGAGCCATATATCGAGATGCTCATAAGAGCTAAGGTGTGTCCACAACACATGTAGGATCATAACCTATCGGAATGCTCCAAAAAACTATAACGAGAAGCTCGCAAGAACCATATATGGGAAGCTCAAGAGGATTAATAACAGGACGCTCTTTCGAGCTGTGGTTTGTCTGCAACATATGCAAGACCACAACCAATTCGAGAAAAACTTGTATCCATCGAATTTCATCTATTCAAACGGCACTTAACAGTTCTAGGACATGTGGGATACATAATCAATTTCATATACATAATAAATTCATAATTCACATATATAACATTCAATTCAAACATGAAAATATACACAATTTAGTTACACAAACTTACCTCTATAAACATTCCTATATAAAGATCTACTAATTTGATACTTTTTGTTTTCCTCGATCCAACTCAGTATTTGGTCTTTCTGGACTATATAAATGAATTTAACATCAATTTAATTCATTTCATACTCAATTTAATTCAATTCACATCCTACGCAAAATTTCCATTTTGCCTATATATTTTTCATAACTGACACTTTCGTCCCTAGGCTTGGAAAATGAAATTCATGCAATTTAATCCTTATTCCATGCCTATTAGATTTTCACATATAACATTTACAGCACATATATTTCATAAAATCAGAAATTTTTCATGAATTTTACATCTTTACAATTTAGTCCCTAAACCACGATTTCATGAAAATTCACTTTACAAAAGTTGTTTTTCTATCAACAACCTTTCATTTTCTACCATAAATTTCATATTTTTAGCATATTCATCCATGGAAAAATTTTAATACTTTAATATCTTTACAAATTGATCCCCAAAATAGCTAGATTAGGTTATTTCGATCTCAAAAATATAAAAAATACTAAAACTGAGACATGATTACTTACCTAATTAAGCCAAGAAAGCTTGCTTTCTCTTTCCTAGGGTTTCCATGTATTTGGGGATGAAGATGATATAAAATGATGATATTAAACCTTTATTTATTTTATCATCTTTTAATTTTTCCACTTTCCAATTTAGTCCTTTTTTTTCTAATTGTCCATGGATGATTCACCAAAAATATCTACTAACTTTTCTTTAATGGACTAATTACCATATAAGGACTCAAATTTTGAATTCTATAGCTATTTGATACTTATAGCTACTAGAATTCAACTTTTGCATCTTATGCAATTTGGTCCTTTACACAATTAAACATGAAATTGATAAAATTTTCTTATAAAAATTTTCATACATCTTTCCTATCATAATGTAGACCATGCAATATTATTAAAATAAATTTTCTTTCTGACTCGAATTTGTGGTCCCAAACCACTATTTCGATTTCATTGAAATTGGGTTGTTATAACTCTCTCCCTTAAAGAATTTTCGTCCTCGAAAATCTTACGAGTAAAGAGAATTGGATATTGCTTTCTCATTGTATTCTCCAATTCCAAGATAGCTTCTTCAATCCCATGTTTTTGCCAAAGAACTTTTACTGAAGCTACCTTTTTATTTCTTAATTTTTTTTTCTCATGCCAGGATTTTAATCGTTTTTTCACTGTAAGTCATGTCAAGCTGAATTTCTACTTCTATCGGAGATATAACATGTAAAGGATTTTACAAATATCATCCTAACATGGACACGTGAAAAACATTATGAATTTTGTCAAGCTCTGGTGGTAATGCTAGTCGATATGCAATAGGTTCGATTCTTTCAATAATCTCATATGGCCTGTTCAACCGTGGACTCAGTTTTCCTTTACGGCCAAACTGGAGAACTTTCTTCCAAGGTGATACTTTCAAGAGTACCTTGTCACCGACTTGAAATTCTATCTCTTTTCGTTTAAGATTGGCATAAGACTTTTGACGATCAGAGGCTGCTTTCAAACTATCCCAAATTACTTTCACCTTTTCTTCAGTTTCATGGACTAAGTCAACTCCGTGTATCTTTTTCTCACTGAGCTTCTTCCAATACAATGGAGTTCTATATTTTCAGCCATACAGAGCCTCGAACGGTGCCATTTTAATGCTTAACTCAAAACTATTATTATATGCAAATTCAACCAAAGGTAAATATTTTTCCCAATTACCTTCAAATTCTAAAGCATAACACTAGAGCATATCCTCTAGAATATGTATTACATGTCCAGATTGACCATCAGTCTGAGGATGAAATGTAGTACTGAAATGTAACTACGTACGTAGATCTTTTTGTAACTTTTCCAGAATCGAGATGTAAACTGGGGATCTCTATCGAGGATAATGGAGACTGGTACTCCATGCAGTCTGACAATTTCAAAAACATATAATTCAGCCAATTTGTCAAGGGAGAAATCTATACGTATCAAAATAAAGTGTGTAGACTTTGTTAATCAGTCAACGATTACCCAAATGGCATCTTTCTTTTTTGGAGATAAGGATAATCCCAATACAAAGTCCATATTAACTCTTTCCCATTTCCATTTCGATATCGTAACTGGATGTAATAATCCCGAAGGTACCTAATGTTCAGCTTTAACTTGCTGACATATCAAACACTTAGACACAAATTTAGAAATATCCCGTTTTATTCCTCGCCACAAGTACATCTTTTTCAAATCATTATACATTTTGTTACTCCCTATATGCAAAGACATAACACCATTGTGAGCTTCGTAAAATATCTTCTGTACAAGTTCTGAATTCCTCGGTACACATATTATGTCCTTAAATAACAGACAACCATCAGACCCAATCTAAAATTCTGAATCAGAATTCAACTCACAATGTATCCGTTTAGCTTGTAATTCATCATCACCCTTCTGAGCTTCATAGATCTGTCGTAGGAATATTCGTCTAGATTTTAACTCATCTACAATTGAACCATCATCAGAAAAAGATAACTGAATGTTCATTGCTCATAAAGCAAACAAAGACTTCCTGCTTAGAGCTTCAGCAACCACGTTAGCTTTTCCTGGATGATAATCAATAACTAGATCATAATATTTTAACAATTCAAGCCATCTTCTTTGTCTCAGATTCAAATCTTTTTGCGACATCAAATACCTCAAACTTTTATGATCGGTGAATATGTGGCACTTTTCACCAAACAAGTAATGCTGTCAAATTTTGAATGCAAACACCTCCAAATCATGTATCGTGTAATTTCTTTCATGTGGTTTTAGCTGTCTAGAAGCATAAGCTATTACTTTTCCTTTTGAATCAAAATACAGCCTAAACCATCCAAAGATGCATCACTGTAAATTACAAATTCTTTACCCGATTCAGGTTTAACTAACACAGGTACTTCAATCAAAAAAGTTTTCAATCTATCACTTATCAGTCCATTCAAATTTCACATCCTTCTATAACAAAGGGGTCATCGGAGAGGATACCATTGAGAAACCTTTTACAAACCTTCGATAATATCCAGCTAGTCCTAGAAAACTTCTGATCTCATACACATTTTTTAGTTTCCAGTTAACAATTGCTGATATTTTATTCAGGTCAACTCTAATACCTTCAGCAGATACTATATGTCTAAGAAATCCAACTTCCCGAAGCCAAAATTCACATTTACTGAATTTGGCATACAATTGTTTCTCATGCAGAGTTTGTAATACAATTCTCAAAAGTTCAACATGATCATTTTCATCTCGAGAATATATTAGGATATCATCAATAAATACTACTAAAAATCTGTCTAGATACGGTCTAAAAATTCTATTCATCAAATCCATAAATACTGCAGGTGCATTAGTCAAACCGAACAGCATCACAAGAAACTCATAGTGCCCATGCCTAGTCCTGAAGACTATCTTTGGTACATCTAAGTCTTTCACCAGTACCTGATAGTAATCAGAACGAAGATCAATCTTCAAAAATATAGTGGCACCTTCCAACTGATCAAACAAATCATCAATACGAGGCAATGGATACTTGTTCTTTATTGTAACTTTGTTGAGTTTTCTGTAATCAGTACATAACCTCAATGATCTGTCTTTCTTTTTAACAAACAAAACTGGTGCACCCCAAGGTGAAAAACTAGGTCGAACAAAACCTCTGTTAGTCAATTGTTGCAACTGTGATTTCAAATCTTTCAATTCTGTAGAGCCATTCTGTAAGAAGATATAAATATTGGAGTTGTTCCTGGAACAAGATCTGTAGAAAATTCCACCTCTTTGACTGGAAGAAATCCAGGTAATTGTTGCGGGAATACATTAGGAAACTCACAAACAACCAGCACTGACTTAATCTTTGACTCAGATACTTTAGTATCCAACACATATGCAAGATAAGCATCATACCCTTTTCTGATATATTTCTGTGCTGATATAGCTGAGATTACATTAGAAAACCCATCCAATTTATTAGATTCAATACGAAGCAATTCATCATCCTGACATTTTATCATAATATATTTCTATTTACAATTTACCACTGCATCATGCTGAGTTAGCCGGTCCATACCCAGAATTACGTCAAATTCATCAAATGGCAACAACATTAAATCAGCCAAGAAACAATAACCTCATACCATTAACGGACAATTTTTACAAACTTTATCCACCATCACATACTGGCCCAGGGGGTTCGAAACTTTAACCACGAATTCAGTGGGCTCAACAGGTAAATTTTTAACAGACACTAAATTCATGCATATATATGAATGTGTTGAACTAGGATCAATTAAAGCAGTAATATTAGTATCAAGAAGAGAAAATGTACCAGTAATATCATCAGGTACAGAAGTATCCTCTCGTGCACGTATAGCATATGTTCTCGTTAGTACTTATGCTTCAGATTTACCTGTTGAATCTTTTGTAACACCTCAACTACCACTGACATTGTTAGGATGACGAGGTGGTTTGCCTCTCGAGGCGGAATTGCTCTGCCTAGAGGTCTGGACAGTATATTTTTCAGGCTTTTCCAGGCAGTCTCTGAGATAGTTGTCAAGAGGACCACACCTAAAGCAAGCTCCGCTTCTTATACGGAATTCACTAAAATGCAATTTATTGTAATATTTGCATCTTAGTTTAGGACTTCTAACACTTCTTACACTAGTCACGGAAGGAGATGGAGATTTCAGATTAGAGAGTTGAAAGCCTCGGTCTCTCTCAGAATATCTCACAGATGTGGTAGAACGATCATGATATTTTTTTGATATCTTTGAAGTCGATGATTATGATTTGCCCATAAATCTTTTACTTGAAGTTCAGGCTTCCATCTCTGCCTGCCTCTTTTCTTTATTTAGTTCTTTAGCTTTATGTGCTCGGTCGACCAGTACAACAAATTCTTTTAATTCCAAAATTCCAACTAACAATTTGATGTATTCATTTAATCCCTCTTCAAACCATTTACATATAGCAACTTCAGTTGGGATACATTCTCTGTCATATTTGCTTAACCGAACAAATTTCAACTCGTATTTAGATACAGTCATGTTCCACTATTTGAGCTCTAAAAATTCTTTCTTTTTTTGATTAAGAAATCTCTGGCTAATGTACTTCTTTTTGAATTCTGTTTGGAAAAATTCTCATGTAACATTTTCTTTTAGTACAACAGAAATAATGGTATTCCACTACTGATAGGCTGAGTCTTTTAGCAGTGATACAACACATTTTAGGCATTTTGTAGGTGTACAAGGAAATTCATCTAGAACCTTGATTGTATTTTCTAACCAGAATTTAGCCCTTTCAGGATCATCATCAGCAGTAGCCCTAAATTCTTCTACCCTATATTTACGAATTTTATCTACCAGAGGCTTACTAGTTCTAACAAGTTTGGCACCTTATGGCATATCTAGAACCGGTTGAGGAACAGGAGGGGAAGATTGTTGTATAGCAGGAATTTTTCTTAAAAATTATGTTAACCACTCATTCATCATTTGAAAGAAGGCTTCCTTTTCCTCCTCACCTCGGCCCTTAAATTCGGGCCTTCTACTACTTGTAGCTGCAACTCTTTGAACTGAAGATGGAGTATTGCTCATAGCTTCCTCGGGTTCAGCTCTAGCTCGGTTGGACGACATTACTATATGAAAACCACATTTAAAATGGTCAGGATATATCATACTATCACCAAATTATATAATTGCATGTATAGCTAAGCTCGTACTTGCTACATTAGTCCGAGAATCGGCTAAACCGTAGCTCTAATACCAATAAATGTAACACCTCTAACATGTCTCCGTCGCTGAAATGGGGTTACAAAGCATTACCAAAGTTTACAATTCAATTACAATTAATTTATGTCATTTACTATTCATATTAAAAAATTAATCATATTCAATTATAATGTCCCTTATATGGGTCTTCAAGGCCAAAAATACATATGAGAATCGAGTCGGGACTAAACCAAAATCTCAGAAATTTTTTGCGAAATTTTAAAGTTTTTCTTAAATACAAGGGACACACGCCCATGTCGGTAGGCCGTGTGGCTCACACGACCAAGTGACATGCCCATGTCTTATGTCGTGTGGGCATTTGATATGAGGCATACGGTTGTGTCTCGGCCCTTGTTCAAATTAAGGTAGCTACTCACTTGTGTCACATGACTAGCCACATGCCTGTGTGGACAATTTAATTTTCCAAAATAGGTGCAGGATTCATAAGGCCAAGGCACATGCTCGTGTGTTGGGTCATGTGTTTCACACAGCTGAGACACACGTCTGTGTCTCTGCCAGTGTGATAAATTTTAGGAATTCTGTTTCTCAATTTTTAAGATGCAGGGGACACACGACCAAACCACACGCCTGTGCGTATGGTCGTATGTCACACATGGTTGAGACACATGCCCATTTGTCTACATACGTGAATGAAAATAAGCCATTTTCATTGTCAATTTTCTCACCCAAATTGTCTTAAACCTACATCAATACTTACATACATATACAAACCAATTCAAGATATTAAAATCAAGTCAATATTAACATTATATAAGATATATCATCAGATGTATTCAAACTTACCTTTTGTAAGACATATATGCTTTCCATAATTCAAACAAATCATACCAAGTACATATATGTTAATCATGTAATAACAACACTATAACCTCATATATATATATTTTCACCAAAAATATCATCACTAGCCATTCCAATGGCTAGATTACAAACAACCATTTATATACCAACATTGGCCAAGTTATCCTATATATGCCATTATACCAAAATAAGTTTGCTATTATACCAAAACAAGTTGAAGCATAGTGTGATGATGCTCTGACCGATTCCAACCTTTACGAGCTTTCGAGCACTTAAAACAATGAAAAGAAAACCGAGTGAGCATTTCAAATGCTTAGTAAGTTTGTATAACATAAAATTAACTTACCAATTATATTCATTTAAAGTAAGCATACAAACATGCATCCAAAACTATGTGGCCAATTGCCTAAACACATGCTTTCACAAGTTAGTCATAAAATTTTATATGATTATCAAGAAAAAAAAGATGATTCACCAAAAAAATCTACTAACTTTTCTTTAATGGTCTAATTACCATATAATGACATCAAATTTTGAATTCTATAGCTATTTGATACTTATAGTTACTAGAGTTCAACTTTTGCATCTTATGCAATTTGGTCCTTTACACAATTAAACATGAAATCGATACAATTTTCTTATAAAAATTTTCATATGTCTTTCCTATCATAATTCAGACCATACAATATTATTAAAATAAATTTTCTTTTTGACACGGATTTGTGGTCCCAAACCATTATTCCGACAAGGTTACCCTTTATCACTTTATTTGTTAGTATTAAGCATGGAATGGCTAGGGCATAGTTTTAGTTTTCAATCATCCATTTCTTCGAGAGACTAGCTCCCCATTAAATTATCAAAAACCGGACCAGCCTTGTCACATTTATTTTTTGTAGATGATTTGGTGATTTTTTCAAGCGCGGATATTAAACATGGCATGTTGCTAAAAAACATTATTGACCAATTCTGTAGCTTTTTAGGGGACTATGTCAACACAAGGAAAACTAACATGTTCTTTTCAAAAGGAGTAGCGGAACAACTAAGTGATAGACTAAGCAGAATCCTGGGGTACCAAAAAATACAAGAATTAGGCAAATATTTAGGCATCCTATTACTCCAAAAAAGAATATCTAAATCTACAGTACAATTTTTGGTTGAAAAAGTCCAGGAAAAATTATGCAACTGGGATGGAAAACAATTATCCATGGTAGGACACTTTACCCTTGCACAAATGGTTCTCTTAATTATTCCTAATTATTTCATGCAATCCATGAGAATTCCAAAATGGGTGTGCGATGAAATTCAACACCTAGCAAGACAGTTCATTTGGGGGTCCAACACGGGAGGTAGGAAGTTAGCACTAGTTGATTGGGGGACAATATGTCAACCTCATTTATACGGTGGACTAAGCCTAAGGCATTTACAAGACCATAATAGATCTTTCTTGTTAAAATTAGGAGTTAATATCATCTCCAACCAAGAAGCTTTATGGATGTGTTACGTTCAAAATATGGAATGAAAGAGGTAATTCCAGAGAGTATAGTAAAATGAAACTATTCTTGTAACACCCCTAACTCATATCTGTTGTCGAAATAGGGTTTCTGAGCATTATCAAAACTTTCAGAATATTTTACAAATAATTTATGTAAATTACTATTCATTAATTGAGATCATTCAAAACGTCCCTTAATTGGACCCTCAAGGCCCAATACGAGCATTAAAATCGAGTCGAGACTTAATCAGGAGCTTTAATAATTTTTTGCGACATTTCAAAAATTTTCCAAGGTGCAGGGCCCACACGCCCGTGCTAAAGTCTGTGTTCGACCTCGTGTAACTCTCTGAATTGAGCACACGGCCATGCCACACACCTGTTTGTGTGGTTAATTAATTTAATTTGAAATTAGGTGCAGGTTTCACACGGCCAAGACAAACGCATGTGTTCTACACCGTGTAGTACACAGCTGAGACACATGCCCATGTGTCTGCCCGTGTGCTCAATTCTAAGCATTCTATTTCTCAAAATTAAGGTGCAAGGGACACACGGCCTAACTACACGCCCATATTACCAGGCCGTATGTCACACACAGTCTAGACACACACCCGTGTGGAAAAAATAAAGCCATTTCCTTGCCCCATTTGTCACCCAAATATACAATTTTCCTGCACTAAAACACACATCCAAATATCAACCAATTCAAGCATTCAAATTAAGCAAATTTACCATTCAATAAGGCATATCATTACATGCATATATGTTTATAATCTTACCTTGGTTCAATCCATTTATTAGACATAATATGATCAGCTACTTAACATATATTTAGCTACTATAGCATGACATAAGTATATCAAAACAACCATTACTAGTCATTCCAAAGGCTAGGTTACAAAAATCATTATCAAGCCACTAATGGTCAAGTTGTCCTATACATGCCATTATACCAAAATGATTTTACTAAGTATACCCAAAATAAGCTAGTTGATAGTGTAACAATGCTCCACTGATCTCTAACCTTCGCAAGCTTCCGAGCACTATAAAATAAGGGAAAATAAAACGAAGTAAGCGTTACATGCTTAGTAAGTTCGTATAATGAAAACTAAACTTACCAATCCCATTTATTAAATCAAAGCATACAATATCATGTTTTCCATCCATTAGCAAAATTGCCTAAACACATGCATTCAATCAAACATGTTAGTCACCAAAATCTTCATATCAATCAAGTAAACATAGATAAGCTCTTCATACTATTTTCCTTCAAGTCATCATTCATTTCATTCCATAATTCTCTTATCATGCCAAGAGGTTTTGTGTCCGTTGAATCATTGAAATTCTGATGGATGCTCAAGTAGTACACTCAAGGTGTACGATTCAATAATCTGTCAATTCTCATTCAAGGGTACCCATTAGGGCACTTAACCAAGGAACACACTCTCGAGCCACATATTGTATAACAGGATTACCAATCCAGGCTAAATACTTTATATAATGTATGCTCAGAAGAGCTCAATTAGGATTACCAGTCCAGGCTAAACCTTAATCATAACATATACTCGAGAGGTATTATATCAAGATTACCCGTTCGGCCTAAATCCTTTCTATAATGAGGTCAATAGTATTACTTGTTCGAGCTAAACCCATCAGCAACAAATGCAGGACCTCATCCATTTCGGGAAAACACATATACTCATCGGAATTCAATGTTTAATTGGGACTTAACCCTTTTTCACAATTCAAGCATATATTAAATTTTTCATTATAGTATTCAAATAATGTACATGAATATAAGTCACATTCCATACAAACACAACATTTAATTTAGCATAATTACAAGCTCGATTAAGTTACAAGAACTTACCTCGACACTTGTTCGCGTAAGTAATCTACTAATCCAAAACAGTTTCTTTTCCTTGATCTAACCTTGAATGTGAATTTTCCAGATCCATATAAATAGCTTTAATTGTCAATTTCTCATATTTCATACTCATTTGGACTCAATTTACGTCTTAGGCAAAATTATCATTTTGCCCCTAACTTTTCCAAAAATTCCAATTTCATTCCTAGGCTTGGAAAATGAAAATTATGCAATTTACTCCCTATTTCAAGCCTAACCAAAATCCCATGAAAAAATTTACAGCACATTTATTCATAAAAATTAAACATTTTTCTTCAATTTCACAAGTTTATATTTTAGTCCCTAAATCATGTTTTCATCAAAAGTCACTTCGTAAAAGTTGTTGATCTATCAACAACCTTTCATTTTCTACCTTAAATTTCTAATTTTCAGCATATACATTTTTAAAATAATCCCCCAAATAGATAGTTTAAGCTATCCTTGAAAGTTTCTTCTCTCTCTCCTAGGGTTTCCATATAATTTTGGGGTTGAAGATGACAAAAATAATAAGATGATATCTTTTATTATCTTTTTAATTAATTAATTATTTCAATATCTAATTTAGTCTCTACTCTTTTCTAATTTTTCCATGGGTGAGTCACCAAAAATCTACATACTTTTCTTTAATGGTCTAATTACCATATAAGGACCTATAGATTTGAATTCCATAGCTATTTAATCCTTATAGCTACTAGAATTCAACTTTCGCATTTTATGCGATTTAGTCATTCTCGTAATTAAGCACTTAATCGATAAAATTTTTGTATCAAAATTTTCACACAACATGTCTATCATAATACGGACCATATTATAAAATAAAAATAAACTTTATTTTTGGGTCAAATTTGTGGTCCCGAAACCACTATTCTGATTTCACTAAAAAATGGGTTGTTACAACTCTCCCCTTAAGGATTTTCATCTTCAAAAATCTTACCAGTGAAAAGATTCGAGTATTGCTTCCTCATAGTTTCCTCCGGTTCCCAGGTAGCCTCTTCTATACTGTGTCATTGCCAAAGAACTTTTACTAATGCTACCTTTTTATTTCTTAACTCTTTTGTTTCCCAAGCTAAGATTTTGATTGATTCTTCACTATATGTCATATTAGGCTAAATCTCTACCTCTGTCGCAGAAATAACATGTGAAGGATCGGATTGGTACTGTCATAGCATAGACACATGAAAAACATTATTAATCCGATCAAGTTCTGGTGGTAAAGCTAACTGATATGCGACCGGTCAAATTCTTTTTATAATTTCATATGGTCTAATGAACCATGGACTCAGTTTTCCTTTGTGACTAAATCGAAGAACTTTCTTCCAAAGCGATACTTTCAAGAATACTTTGTCACTGACTTGAAATTCTATTTCTTTTCGTTTCAGATCAGCACAAGACTTTTGACGATCAGAGGTTGTTTTCAAACTTCCCAAATTACTTTCATTTTTTTCCTTAGTTTCACAAATTAAGTCAACTCTGTGTAACTTTTTCTCACTGAGTTCTATCCAATACAATGGAGTTTTATATTTGTGACCATACAAAGCGTCATAGAGTGCCATTTTGATACTGAATTGATAATTGTTATTATAAGCAAATTCAACCAAAGGCAAATACCTTTCCTAGTTATCTTCAAACTCAAGTATACAACATCGAAGCATATCTTTCAAGATCTGTATTACCCGTTCAGATTGATCATCTGTTTAGGGATGAAATGCAGTACTAAAGTGAAACTGAGTACGCAGAGCTTCTTGCAATTTGCTCTAGAATCGAGATGTAAACCGAAGGTCTCTATTTGAAATAATGGAGACAACCACTCCATGCAATCTGACAATCTCAGAAACATATAATTCAGCTAATCTATCCAAGGAAAAATCCATACGTATTGGAATAAAGTGTGCAGACTTTGTCAATCGATCAACAATTACCCAAATGGCATCTTTCTTCTTTGTAGACAGAGGTAACCCCGATACAAAGTCCATAGTAATTCTTTCTCATTTCCTTTCTGGTATCGTAACTGGCTATAATAGTCCAGAGGGCAACTGATGTTTAGCTTTTACTTGCTGACATATCAAACATTTAGACACAAACTCAGAAATATCTTGTTTCACTCCCGGCCACCAGTACATCTTTTTCAGATCATTATACATTTTATTACTACTAGGATGTATAGACATGTTACCGCTATGATCTTCATTAAAAATCTTTTGTACTAGTTCTGAACCTTTCAGTACACATCCTCTGCCTCTAAAAAACAAACAACCATCAGTCCTGATCTAAAATTCTGAATCAGGAGTCGATTCATTTTGTATCTATTTTTCTTGCAACTTACTATCATTTTTCTGAGCTTTAGAAATCTGTTGCAAAAACGTTGGTCTAGCTTTTAACTCATCTATGATTGAACCATCATCAGATAGTGACAATCGAGTATTTATAGCCTGCAAGGAAAATAGGGGTCTTCTGCTCAGAGCATCAACAACCACATTGGCTTTTCCCTGATGATAGTCAATGACAAGGTCATAATCTTTTAGTAATTCTAACCATCTGCGTTGTCTCAAATTCAAATCTTTCTGTGACATCAAATATTACAGACTTTTATGATCAGTGAATATATGACATTTTTCACCAAATAAGTAATGCCGCTAGATTTTCAATGCAAACACTATGGCTGCCAATTCTAGATCATGTGCCAGGTAGTTCTTTTCATGTGCCTTTAGTTGTCTTGAAGCATAGGCTACTACTTTACCTTCTTGCATCAAAACACAGCAAAAACCATGCAATGACATATCACTGTAAACTATAAATTCCTTACTCAATTCTAGTTGAGCTAACATTGGAGCTTCTATCAATAAAGCTTTTAACTATCAAAACCCTGCTGGCATTTGTTAGTCTACTCAAACTTTACATCTTTTTGCAACTAACAGGTCATCAGAGAAGCTATCATTGAAATTATTTTTACAAACCTCTAATAATAACCAGCTAGTCCCAAAAAACTTTGGACTTCAGATACATTCTTTGGTGGCTTCTAGTTAACAATAGCTGAAATTTTATTCGGGTCTACTCTGACACCTTCAGCAGATACTATATGCCCAAGAAAACTAACTTCCCGTAGCCAAAATTCACATTTACTAAATTTGGCATACAATTGTTTCTCTTGCAGAGTTTACAACACTATTTTCAAATACTCAACATGTTCATTTTCATCTCGGGAGTAAACCAAAATATCATTTATGAATACCACCACAAACCTGTCCAAATACGGGCTAAAAATTCTGCTCAACAAATCCATAAACACTGCAGGTGCATTTGTCACATAGTGTCCATACCTGGTTCTAAAAGCTGTCTTTGACACATCTGAATCTTTTACCCATAGTTGATAGTAGCCAGAACGGAGATCAATCTTTAAAAATATAGTGGCATATTTTAAATGGTCAAACAGGTCATCGGTATGAGGCAAAGGGTACTTATTCTTTATTGTAACTTTGTTGAGCTATCTGTAATCAATACACAACCTTAACGATCCATCCTTCTTCTATACAAATAGAATCGGCGCACTGCAAGGTGAGAAACTAGGTCGATCAAAACCTCTGTCAATCAACTCTTGCAATTGTACTTTCAGCTCTTTCAATTTAGTATGAGCCATTCTTTAAGGTGTTATGGATATCGGTGTTGTACCCGGAACAAGATCTATAGAGAATTCTACTTCTCTATCCAGTGGTAAACCAGGTAATTCTTCTAGGAATATATCAGCAAATTCACATACAACCGACACTGATTGAATCTTTGACTCAGATACTTTAGTATCCAGCACATATGCAAGGTAAGCATCATAACCCTTTCAGACATATTTCTATGTTGATAATGCTAAAATCACATTAGATAATACATCCAATTTATCAGATTCAACATGAAGTAATTCACCATTCTCACATTTCAATACAATATATTTCTATTTATAATTCACCACTGCATCATACTGGGTTAACCAATCCATTCCCAAAATCACATCAAATTCATCAAATAGCAGTAACATTAAGTAAGCCAAAAAGCAATAACCTTTTACCATCAATGGAAAGTACTTACAGACTTTATCCAGCATAACACATTAGCCCAAGGGGTTTGAAACTTTAGCCACAAATTTAGTGAATTCAACAGGTAAATTTCTAATAGTCACTAAGTTTATACATATGTATGAATGTGTGAAACCAGGATCAATCAAAGCAGTAATGTCAATATCAAGTACAGAAAATGTACCAGTAATGATGTCTGGTGTAGAGGCATCTTCTCTAGTATGAATAGCATATGTTATTGCAAGTGCTCGTGCCTTAGATCTAACTACTATATCTCTGGTAGTACCTCGACTACCACTAACATTGCTAGGGTGACAGGGTAGTCTGCCTCTTGAAATAGGATTACTAGGCTTTCGAGCTGGTTTTATTTCTTTTTCAACTCATTCAGGACAATCCCTGAGAAAATGGTCAAGTGAACCACATCCAAAACAAGCTCCACTTATAGATCGATATTCCTCATGATGGAATTTGTTACATTGTTTAAGGTTTAGTTTGGGATTACCAACATTACCCACGCTGGTCACAGATGGAGATGAATACCTCGGGTTAGAACGTTGAGAGCCCCACCCTCTTCTAGATATCCCTCTAACATGATCACAACACCTCTTTAATTTCTTAGAAGCAATTGATTGTACTTACTCATAGTTCCTTTTCCAGAAACTCAAGCCTCTCTTTCAGCTTGTTTCTTTTCTTTACTCAATTCCTCAACTTTGTGGGCTTGATCGGCTAACACCGTAAATTCGCTTATTTTGAGAATTCAAATCATCAACTTGATATCTTCATTTAAACCCTCTTCAAAGCTTTTACACATCTCAGCCTCGGTTAGAACCCATTTTCTAGCATATTTGCTCAACCAAACAAATTCTTGTTCATACTCGGACATAGTCATATTTCCTTGCTTGAGTTTTAAAAAAAATTTCTTTTTCTTATCCACAAATCTCTGATTAACATATTTATTTCTGAATTCAACCTGGAAAAATTCCCATGTAACATTGTCTCTCAGTACCACTAAAGTTATGGTATTCCACCAATGTTAAGCTGTAACACCCTAAACCCATATCCGTCGACGGAGTAGGGTTATGAGGTATTACCGATCAATTCACAACATATAGTATACATTTATCAAACATAAAGCATTCATTCTCATAAATCATTCCACACAATCACATTGTCTCTTATAAGGGCCTACGAGGCCTTAAACATGCTTTAAAAGTGGTTCAAAACTAAACCGATAACATATGAAAATTTTGGAAACATAGAATAATTTCAACCATGCAGGGGTCACATGCCCATGTGCACAGGTCATGTGCCTCACACGGCTCAAGAAATGGTCGTGTCTCAGGCCTTGTGGAAACAGGGAATACAAAGTAACTTGTATTACACTGCCGAGGACACGCGCCAGGTCGTGTGAAATCTGAAGGGTATACTGACTTATGCAACACGGCCAAGTCACACACCCATGTGCTAGGCCGTGTGCCAATTAAGGGGTATACTGACTTGTACCACACAGCTAGTCACATACTCGTGTGTGAGACCGTGTGGAGCATACTGACTTCAATTTAATTTCAGTACCAGGGACACATGGTCGTGTAACATGACGATGTGTTGCACTAAACTGAGACACACGTCGGTGTCTCTGCCCGTATGGACAAAAATAGGCCATTCTCAAGGCTAATTTTCCACCCTTATTCATGCTTACCTAAACAACCAAACTGGTACAATTTCATAATACAATTAGGCAGCCAAAACTATCAACCAAATGCACTACCATTGTAACACCCCTAACCCGTATCCGACGCCAAAATAGGGTTACAAGGCATTACCAGACAATACATCTCATTCACATACTTTTATACAATCATAAAAAAAATTCATTCCCAATGTCCCTTATGAGGCCCTACAAGACCTTAAAACATGCTTAAGAGTGGTTTGGGACTAAACCGATCACATATAAAAATTTCCAAACCCTTAGAAAAATTTCATGAAATCATAAGCTGCATGCCTGTGTGAACAGGCCGTGTGCCCCACACGACCACCTGACACGCCCGTGGCGCAGGCCATGTGAAAACATGGCATACATACTGACTTATACCACATGGCCGAAGACATGCCTGTGTGCCTTGGCCGTGGGCGAAACTGACTTGGGTCACACAGCTAACCACACTTTCGTGTGTCTAGCCCATGTACTCTTCAAAATGGCCACACATGCCCATGTGCTAAAGCTGTGTGCCTCACACGGCCACCAGACACGCCCGTGTGTTTAAGCCGTGCTCGAGACTAACTTTAAATTGTATGTAACACCCCGTACCCGAGACCGTTGCCGAAGTCGGACACGAGGGGTTAACAGACTTAATTCCCTTATTTTTACAGTCCATTTTAAAAATTTCCAGACTAGCTGGCTAACTGCGTCACTGTCACCTTAAAAATCATATCTTGAGTTCCAAAACTCGAAAATCAGTTTCGTAAATTTTCCCTGAAACTAGACTCATATCTCCATCTACAAATTTTTTTCTAGAATTTTTGGTCATGCAAATTAGTACAGTTTATTAGTTAAAGTCTCCCCTGTTTCAGGGTTCGACTGCTCTGACCTTCATGCATTACGACTTATATATCTCCCTGTACAGGGCTTCAATACTTATACAATTTGTTTCTAAAGAAACTAGACTCGAAAAGGAATCTATACATATATGGCATGGCTTCTAACTATCTCTTTTTAATTTATAATTAATTTCCTAATTCCGAATAGGGAATCCAGAAACCGCTCTGGCCCTGTTTCACGAAAACTTTAAAATCTCATAAAATACTGTTCATATGATCGTTTCATTACTTCCCTATGAAAATAGATTCATCAAGGTTCAATTAAATAATTTATTCACTATTTAATTCCATTCTTACTATTTTTAGTAATTTTTCAAATCCACACCACTGCTGCTGTCAGCATCTGTTTTTAAGGTAAACCTTACCTATTTCATGGTTTTCCATGAATCAACTAGAGTTTGTCATATATAGCATCAAAATAATCATAATTAACCATTCCCCATGGCTAATCGTTACCAAACATTTCCATACCTCTCAATGAACAACATACAAGACGATTATAATGCTATGCTCAAAGTGTATATAAGCCATTTTCGCATGGCTATCCAAATTTATACAAAACCAAAGGGTACATGACCAACAACAAAAAGGGTAGTCCTATACATGCCATTTTCAGAGTTCAACCAAAAGTGTACCAAAAGGGCTTTGATAGTGTGGACGACTTCAACTTCAACAATCCCGAGTCCGATAGCTGACGAACCAAAATCTATAAAATAGAGATTCAAAGAACGGAGTAAGCATTTAATGCTTAGTAAGTTTTGAGCAATAAAATTAGGCACAACTGAAGTATAGCATTCATATAACTAAACGGATAATTTCATATACACATATTCTCAAAAATCAGTCCTACTTCACATTTCCAACCCTTATATTCATACATAAGGGATCAACTTAACCAAAGGCCCGAAAGCTCACTAATCGACTGAGCGGATAATATTTAAACGAAATCACTACTCCAATGCATATCTGAAACGTACCTTATCGTTGGGATTTTACGAGCGTATTAATTGAAATTATTACAGCAAGATCGCTCATTCCCACACCAAGTACCTTCGGGTTTAGCGGATATAGCTACTCGCTCAAATGCCTTGGGACTTAGCCGGTTATAGTAACTCGCACAATTGCCTTGGGACTTAGCCGGTTATAGTAACTCGCACAATTGCCTTGGGACTTGGCCGGTTATAGTATCTCGCATAAATGCCTTGGGACTTAGCCGGATATAGTAACTCGCACAAATGCCTTGGGCTTAGCCACATTATCAATCCGAATATCCATGCACATATCAATAAATCATGACACATCAATATTTCATTTTCATAACTAGAATTCAAACACAAGTCACTTATCAAGCATTATCATTTTCAGCTCAAAAGCTACATACAAAGGGCATGATTTTGATTTGCTTATAACATAATCTAATCGAATCATAATCTAAGTTTCATTACTCGAAAACTTACCTCGGATGTGGTCGAACGATTTCAGCGGCTATTCGATCACTTTTTCCTTTCCCTTATCCAACTTTGATCCTCTAAGCTCTTGAGCTTAATAAACAAATAAATTTATTCAATTACTTATCCAACTTTACTATATACAAATATCTATTTATTTAGATTCATTTCGAACTAATATTAGGCAACCGATCATATATTCTCCCCATGGCGATATTCAAACATTGTAGCCAAAGAATAATTATTGAATGTTTAACTATGATCGGACATATGATATTACCCGTATGTCTTAAGCTAATTGCCGAACCTATTGCCTCAATTTGTGTACATATCAAATATAGTAATCCTTACTTGAACTATTAACCAACCTTATCAATGAACAATATACTTAAAATACCATATATATATATATATATATATATATATTCATAAGTGCATAGATACTATGTTACCAACAATTATTTCCTTGCTTAGCAGCCGAACCAATATACACATTACTCCATATCTACCCGTCACGTTTACTCTACTTAAACCGAATAAACTTGCACATAAGGTCCTTAGCTGAACCTCACTAAAAACAAGTCAACCAAAATCTTAGTATTCATCTTGTGTATAACTTTATTTACCTTCCAAAATCACAAAACATCAAACTCTTAATGTTTATGTACAAGGCGAATCTTAACATGATCCAACCTCCAACTCATTCATTTCAATCACTCACACGGCATTTGTTCAATTCTTTAGACAAATCTATGTTTGGCCATTGTACTCATGAGCATTAAAATTTATAATTTGACTACTTAAACCCTTCTCTTCAACAATTCTTCATAAAACATAAAGATTATAACCCAATCTCATCCTTTAATAACTAAAACCGAATGCTCAAGCCATCACCAAGATTTCAAAATTTTTGCCATGGGTTGTGTAAGAAATTAGCTAATTAACTAGAAACAAGTTTAAAATTTAAGAATCTAACACAACATACTAACCTCCCCTTAAGCTCAAGGTGACCGAAACCTCTCTTCTTCCTTTCTTCAATTCGGCCAAGAAGAACCAAAGAATGAAGCTCTTTTTTTTTCTTTCAATTCACGGCAATGAAGGGGGCAACCACACACATTTTTTTTTGTTTCTCCTCCTACTAACACTAATATTTTATTGCCCATGTTCTTTATTTTATTATTCCTAACATAAGCATTAACATAACATGTTTATGACATGTTTTGCCCATAACATTTTGTCCACCCTCCTTGTCATGGCGGCCACTTACTAATTAAGGGGAAATTGACATGCAAGTCCACCCTTTTGATCTCATGCACTAATAGATCCTTATAGATCGACCTATCACATTTCAAAGGTGTCACACATAAGTCCTATTAGCTAAATTCACATGCAATTGACTAAATCGAAGCTTAAAACTTTCACACATTCATATTCACATATTTTAGACAATAATCATTATATTCAAATAATTTGGTGACTCGGTTTAGCGGTCCCGAAACCGCTTTCCGACTAGGGTCACTTTAGGGCTGTCACAACTCTCCCCCACTTAAGAAAATTTCGTCCCCGAAAATCTTACCGGTAAACAGGTTTGGGTATCATTCTTTCATAGAGTTTTTGGGTTCCCAAGTAGCTTCTTCCATCCCGTGTTTGAGCCATAACACTTTTACTAAAGGAACCTTTTTGTTTCGCAACTCTTTCACTTCACGAGCTAAGATACGAATTGGTTCTTCTTCGTAACTCATATCGGCTTGAATTTCAACCTCGAAGGGACTTATTATGTGCGAAGGATCAGATCTGTAACGTCGAAGCATCGAAACATGAAAAACATTGTGGATCCTTTCGAGTTCAGGGGGTAAAAGCAACCTATATGCAACTGGACCAACTCGTTCGGAGATTTCATACGGCCCAATGAATCTCGGACTCAACTTGCCCTTACGCCCAAATCTGAGTATCTTTTTCCAATGTGAAACTTTAAGAAACACTTTATCTCCCACCTGATACTCAATGTCCTTTCGTTTCAAATCCGCGTACGACTTCTGACGATCTGATGTTGCCTTCAGACTTTCACGAATTATTTTACTTTACGCTCAAAGCATCTTTAATCAAATCAACTCCAAAATTTTTCTTTCACCGAGCTCGGTCCAAAACAATGGTGTACGGCATTTTGACCGTACAAAGCCTCGTAAGGCGCCATCTTAATGCTTGACTGAAAACTATTGTTGTGCGAACTCAATCAAAGGTAGATACCGTTCCCATGAACCACTAAACTCAAGGATGCAGCATCTCAACATATCCTCGAGTATCCGAATTATCCGCTCGGATTGACCATCGGTTTGGGGATGAAAAGCGGTGCTAAAATGCAACTTGGTACCCAAAGCTTCTTGCAATTTCTTCCAAAATCGCGAGGTGAATCTCGGATCTCTATCTGACACAATAGAAATGGGCACCCCGTGTAATCTCACAATTTGAGAAACATACAATTCAGCTAGTTTATCCAATGAAAAATCCGTACGTACGGGAATAAAATGAGCCGACTTAGCCAGTCTATCAACAACAACCCAAATCGCATCTTTCTTACTTGTCTACAATGGCAACCCAGACACAAAATCCATCGTGACTCGATCCCATTTCCATTCAGGTACCATGATCGGCTGGAGTAAACTCGTAGGCACTTGATGTTCCGCCTTCACTTGTTGACATATTAAACACTTCGAAACAAAATTGGAAATGTCTCGTTTCATACCATGTCACCAAAACTGACGTCTCAGGTCGTTGTACATTTTCATACTCCCCGGATGAATTGACATTCAGCTACAATGAGCTTCGTTCAGAATCATCGTAATAAGTTCTGAATTTATTGGGACACACAAACGACTTCTGAACCTCAAACAATCGTCATCATCAATTTGAAACTCTGATTCCATGTTCGAAACACATTCCGCCCGTTTTGCAACCAATTCATCATCGACTTTCTGAGCTTCACGAATTTGATGAATCAATAATGGTTTGGCCTTTAATTCAGCTACTAACACATTGTCGGGTAGAACAGACAAGTGTACATTCATCGCTCGTAAAACAAGCAGTGATTTCTGGCTTAAGGCGTCTGCAACCACATTAGCCTTTCCCGGGTGATAATCAATGACAAGCTCATAATCTTTCAACAACTCAAGCCAACGCCTTTGTCGCAGATTCAAGTCTCTTTGAGTCATCAAATATTTGAGACTTTTGTGATCCGAAAATACATGGCACTTCTCACCAAATAAGTAATGTCGCCATATTTTCAAAGCGAATACGATGGCAACTAATTCGAGATCATGGGTTGGATAATTTTTCTCATGTGGCTTCAGTTGCCTCGACGCATAAGCTACAACTCGACCTTCTTGCATCAATACACAACCCAACCCAAGTAAGGATGCATCACGTAAATGACGAACTCCTTGCACGATTCGGCCGCACTAATCTTGGAGCTTCATCAAATGGGTTTTCAATTGATCGAAACTTTTTCGACACCTTTCCGTCCATTCAAACTTAACATCTTTCTGAAGTAGCTTCGTTATTGGTGTGGCTATCATCAAGAAACCTTTTATAAACCGTCGGTAGTAACCGGCAAGTCCCAAAAAGCTCCGAACTTCAGTAATATTTCTCGAAGGCTTCTAGTTAAGTATGGCTGAAATTTTGCTCGGATTGACTCGAATACCCGATGCAGATACCACGTGACCCAGGAAGCTAACCTCTCTTAACCAGAACTCACACTTACTGAACTTAGCATATAACTGCTTATCTCGTAAAATCTGCAACACTAATCTCAAGTGTTCAGCATGCTCGGTTTCATCTCTTGAGTAAACCAAGATGTCATCAATAAACACAACTACAAACCAATTCAAATACGGTCTAAAGATCCGATTCATAAAATCCATAAATACCGCAGGGGCATTAGTGAGCCCAAACGGCATCACTAAGAACTCGTAGTGACCGTATCTCGTTCTGAAGGCAGTTTTGGGTATATCCGAATCTCCAATTCGCAACTAATAATAACCCGATCTCAAATCTATCTTTGAAAACACTGAGGCTCCCTTTAGTTGATCAAACAAATCATCAATGTGCGGTATCGGATATTTATTCTTTATTGTCACCTTATTCAGCTGACGATAGTCGATGCACAACCTCATGGTTCCGTCCTTCTTTTTCACAAACAATACTGGTGCACCTCAAGGTGAGAAACTTGGTCGAGCGAAACCTCTATCCGTCAACTCTTGCAACTGAGCTTTCAATTCCTTTAATTCGTTGGTGCCATACGATCACGGAGCTATTGAAATCGGTGTAGTCCTGTACAAGCTCGATGCCAAACTCTACCTCCGAACAGTGGTAAACCCGGTAATTCTTGGGAAAAACATCCGGGTATTCACAAACCACGCGCAGATTCAGCTTCTTTTCTAACTCTTTGTCATCAAGTACATACGCAAGGTATGCTTCGCACCCTTTCTTACATATTTCGAGCCAACATTGATGATATTACGGTGGCAACCTATTCAAGTCGATGAGACTCAACTCGGATTATCTCGTTATTTACACACCTCGGATCGATCGTTTTTCTTTTGCAATTTACAATTGCATCATGTACTGATCAACCAATCCATACCGAGGATAACATCAAATTAGTCAAACGGTAAAAGCATCAAATCGGCAGGAAAACAGGAACCTCTGATTTCTAAGGGACATTTCTTACACACTTTGTCGACAAGCATGTAACGACCCAAAGGATTTGACACTGAATTACAAACTCGAGAGACTCAACGTGTAGAGTCTTCTTTGGATGCTAAGGTTTCACATATATAAGAATGAGTAGAACCGGGGTCAATCAAAGCAATCACATTAGTATCAAAGAGAGTAAAAGTACCGGTAATAACATCTGGCGAAGAAGCATCCTCGCGTGCGCGAATAGCATAAGCTCTAGTAGGAGCACGAGCCTCAGATCTGGTTATAGCATCTCTAGATCCTCTCTGACCACCACTAGCATTGCCCGTATTCCTAGATTAGTAGCACCAGGTTTCCCACTCTGATTTACATTCTGTTCAGACAACCTCGGGCAATCTTTAATAAAGTGGTCAACTGATCCGCACTTGTAATAGGAGCGGTCATGGAATCTACTACTCCCCGAATGCCATTTACCAAACTACTGACACTCCGTTCTGTCTCGACGATCATTTCCAACACTGGAGACCGAAGTGACTCGTGCACTCATAGGGGGTCGATCACGATCTCGTCTAGAAAAAACTGAAGTGTCTCTAGATCGGCCCAAATCATCTCTAAATTTCTTCGATGACTGTTGAAAGGGCCTCCCCGAAGACCTCTTACGAAACTCCTTTGCTCCCATATCAGCTTTTCTTTTCTCCATACTGAGCTCCTTGGCTTTGCAAGCTCGCTCGACAAGTACCACAAATTCTCGAATTTCCAAAATGCCAACATACTGACTTTATATCATCATTCGGTCCATCCTAAACGTTTACATTACGGCTTCAAGAAATGCATTCTCGAGCGTACCGGCTAAGCCTTACAAACTTTCGTTCATAGTCGGTAACCGACATGGAACCTTGTTTAAGTTCAAGAAATTCCTTCCGTTTTTGGTCAAAGAATCTCTGACTGATATACTTCTTTCGAAACTCGGTTTGGAAAAACTCCCAAGTTACTTGCCCTCGGGGCACAACAGAAATCAACGTATTCCACCAATAGTAGGCAGAATCATGTAGCAAGGAGATAGTACACTTTAGGCACTCATCAGGTGTGCAAGATAGCTCATCGAGTACCGAATAGTGTTGTCCAACCAAAATTCACTTGCTCGGCATCATCATTTGTCGGTAGCTTTAAATTCATAGCCCGTATTTTGGATTACATCAACTGGGGCTTATTTGACCTTATTTGGTCGATTCTTGGAGGTATTGTAGGTGCGGGGTGGTATTAGTCGGGAATGGAGGTTGTGGAACAACAGTATTAGTTCGAATGTATTGGTTAAACCAATCATTCATCACGCTATAAAAGCTTGACTAGCCTCATCATTCGGATTGCTAGCAATAGGTTGAGAGTCATGGCGCTATCCCTTGTCTTGCGGAGCAGCGCTACACTCTCAAGATCATCACTACCGCTTCGGTCGGGATCGGGATCCATTACTATAAATAAACACATTTGCAAATGTAAATCACCACACTATCAAATAATCACAAAATGGCATGTATAGCTAGACCCAAACGTATTATGGTAGTCCTAGAATCGACTAAACTGTAGCTCGATACCAATAAAATTGTAACACCCGTGCAGAGACCGTTGCGAGTCGGACACGAGGGTTAACAGACTTAATTCCTTATTTTTACAGATCCATTTTAAAAATTTCTAGACTAGCTGGCTATCTGCGTCACTGTCACCTTAAAAATCATATCTTGAGTTCCAAAACTCGAAAATCAGTTTCATAAATTTTCCCTGAAACTAGACTCATATCTCCATCTACAAATTTTTTTCTAGAATTTTTCGTAGGGCCAATTAGTACAGTTTATTAGTTAAATTCTCCCTATTTCGAGGTTCATTGCTTTCGACCTTCATGCATTACGACTTATATATCTCCCTGTACAGGGCTTCAATACTTATACCATTTGTTTCTACAGAAACTAGACTCGAAAAGGAATCTATACATATATGGCATGACTTCTAACTATCTCTGGTTAATTTATAATGAATTTCCTAATTCCGAACAGGGAATCCAAAAACCGCTCTGGCCCTGTTTCACGAAAACTTTAAAATCTCATAAAATACTGTTCATATGATCGTTCAATTACATAATTTATTCACTATTTAATTCCATTCTTACTATTTTTAGTGATTTTTCAAATCCACACCACGCCATCTTGTCAAGATCTGTTTTTAAGGTAAACCTTACCTATTTCATGGTTCTCTATGAATCAACTAGAGTTTGTCATACATAGCATCAAAATAATCATAATTAACCATTCCCCATGGCTAATCGTTACCAAACATTTCCATACCTCTCAATGAACAACATACAAGACGATTATAATGCTATGCTCAAAGTGTATATAAGCCATTTCGCATGGCTATCCAAATTTATACAAAACCAAAGGGTACATGACCAACAACAAAAGGGTAGTCCTATACATGCCATTTTCAGAGTTCAACCAAAAGTGTACCAAAAGGGCTTTGATAGTGTGGACGACTTCGACTTTGACAATCCCGAGTCCGATAGTTGACGAACCAAAATCTATAAAATAGAGATTCAAAGAACGGAGTAAGCATTTAATGCTTAGTAAGTTTTGAGCAATAAAATTAGGCACAACTGAAGTATAGCATTCATATAACTAAACGGATAATTTCATATACACATATTCTCAAAAATCAGTCCTACTTCACATTTCCAACCCTTATATTCATACATAAGGGATCAACTTAACCAAAGGCCCAAAAGCTCACTAATCGACTGAGCGGATAATATTTAAACGAAATCACTACTCCAATGCATATACGAAACGTACCTTATCGTTGGGATTTTACGAGCGTATTAATTGAAATTATTACAGCAAGATCGCTCATTCCCATACCAAGTACCTTCGGGGTTATAGTAACTCGCACAATTGCCTTCGGGACTTAGCCCGGTTATAGTAACTCGCACAATTGCCTTGGGACTTGGCGGTTATAGTATCTCGCATAAATGCCTTGAGGACTTAGCGGATATAGTAACTTCGCACAAATGCCTTGGGCTTAGCCACATTATCAATCCGAATATCCATGCACATATCAATAAATCATGACGCATCAATATTTCATTTTCGTAACTAGAATTCAAACACAAGTCACTTATCAAGCATTATCATTTTCAGCTCAAAAGCTACATACAAAGGGCATGATTTTGATTTGCTTATAACATAATCTAATCGAATCATAATCTAAGTTTCATTACTCGAAAACTTACCTCGGATGTGGTCGAACGATTTGGTGCTATTCGATCACTTTTCCTTTCCCTTATCCAACTTTGATCCTCTAAGCTCTTGAGCTTAATAAACAAATAAATTTATTCAATTACTTATCCAACTTTACTATATACAAATATCTATTTATTTAGATTCATTTCGAACTAATATTAGGCAACCGATCATATATTCTCCCCATGGCGATATTCAAACATTGTAGCTAAAGAATAATTATCGAATGTTTAACTATGATCGGACATATGATATTACCCGTATATCTTAAGCTAATTGCCGAACCTATTGCCTCAATTTGTGTACATATCAAATATAGTAATCCTTACTTGAACTATTAACCAACCTTATCAATGAACAATATACTTAAAATACCATATATATATATATATATATATATATATATATATATATATTCATAAGTGCATAGATACTATGTTACCAACAATTATTTCCTTGCTTAGCAGCCGAACCAATATACACATTACTCCATATCTACCCGTCACGTTTACTCTACTTAAACCGAATAAACTTGCACATAAGGTTTTTGGCCGAACCTCACTAAAAACAAGTCAACCAAAATCTTAGTATTCATCTTGTGTATAACCTTATTTACCTTCCAAAAATCACAAAAACATCAAACTCTTAATGTTTATGTACAAGGCTGAATCTTAACATGATCCAACCTCCAACTCATTCATTTCAATCACTCACACGCCATTTGTTCAATTCTTTAGACAAATCTATGTTTGGCCATTGTACTCATGAGCATTAAAATTTATAATTTGACTAATTAAACCCTTCTCTTCAACAATTCTTCATAAAACATAAAGATTATAACCCAATCTCATCTTTTAATAACTAAAACCGAATGCTCAAGCCATCACCAAGATTTCGAAATTTTTGCCATGGGTTGTGTAAGAAATTAGCTAATTAACTAGAAACAAGTTTAAAATTTAAGAATCTAACACAACATACTAACCTCCCCTTAAGCTCAAGGTGACCGAAACCTCTCTTCTTCCTTTCTTCAATTTGGCCAAGAAGAACCAAAGAATGAAGCTCTTCTTTTTTTTTCTTCTTTCAATTCACGGCAATGAAGGGGGCAACCACACACATTTTTTTTTGTTTCTCCTCCTACTAACACTAATATTTTATTGCCCATGTTCTTTATTTTATTATTCCTAACATAAGCATTAACATAACATGTTTATGACATGTTTTGCCCATAACATTTTGTCCACCCTCCTTGTTATGGCCGGCCACTTACTAATTAAGGGGGAAATTGACATGCAAGTCCACCCTTTTGATCTCATGCACTAATAGATCCTTATAGATCGACCTATCACATTTCAAAGGTGTCACACATAAGTCCTATTAGCTAAATTCACATGCAATTGACTAAATCGAAGCTTAAAACTTTCACACATTCATATTCACATATTTTAGACAATAATCATTATATTCAAATAATTTGGTGACTCGGTTTAGCGGTCCCAAAACCGCTTTCCGACTAGGGTCACTTTAGGGCTGTCACATTGTAGGACTACCCCAGGGGTCACACGGCCATGTAACATGACCGTGTGTCGCACACGGCTGAGACACACGCTTGTGTCTTTGCTTATGTGGACAAAAATAGGACATTTGAAAAGCCAATTTTTCCATCCTTTTCTCATGCATATCAATCAACTTATTTGGTACCATTTCAAGTCATTTATAAGCAACCAAAACCCGTCAAAACATACACATATCATACAATTCAACCATTTTTAACTAATCAAGTCCAAATTCAAATTATACCAAATCAGTATGCTAAAATCATCATATTTCATATCACAAAGCGCATCATATCTTTATCTCAAACCAAACCAATTCATAAATTATAATATACATCACACATAACACTTACCAAACACATAATTCAAGGTTATTCATACCAAATTTACAAGCAAAATCTTATGGCTAATATCAAGACTCAAAACATACTAAAATATCACCAGCCTATACATGCCATATACCATATATATAAGTTTCAAAAGTACCAACAAGATGATCGATAGTGTGATGACGTTTCCTAACGATCCCCGAATCCAAGCTAGCTTCGATGATCTATAAAACATAGACAAATAACACATAGTAAACTTCATAGCTTAGTAAGTTCGTACCAAAAATACTCAACATTTCATATTATCTAAATCATCATCTAATGGACACTTAGTAGTTCTCATATCATCATTCAATTCTAACTCATAACCATTTATCATGTCCATACCATTTCATCAAGCTTCATACACATAGTATCAACTACCACATTAGTATCGTACGTACCTGTATTTTCCTATATTTATTTATTTCATTATCATCTCTTTGTTTAACGCATTGATTCATTCAAAAATCTTTCAATACTCCAAGAACTCGCACACTTAGTGCATCAGTGATTAGTCGAAGCTATAACAATTTCGTACACTTAGTGCCATCATTTTTAAACCGAAGTTATCTCGGTATCACACACTTAGTGCCTCATATAGCCGAAGCTATTCCAATTCACACACTAATTGCTATTTATAGCCGAAGCTATCTCGAAACGCACACTAAGTGCCAATCATCGTAGACTTGTCATTGTACACAGTCGTAGTCACAAATATACAATTTATGCATTATTAAAGCATTAAAAACATAATTGTAACTTCATTTATCACGTACAAACTTACCTTGTACTCGGAATGGACGAATTGGATCGATTACTCTATAACCTTCGATTTTCCCGATCTAAATCTTAATTCTTCCTTTCTTGATCTATATGTATTAATAATTAACCCATTTAATCACCAATTCATTCAATTTCATTCACAAACACATATTTGGGCATTTTTTCACTTTAGCCCCTAAAGTTACACATTTTGACATTTTAGTCCTTAATACACAAAACACCAAATATACAAAACTTTCATCAAAACCATGCCTTAGCCGAATCTTCCTAAGGTCCCTAGCAGTCCAAAACTTTGAATCTTCCTAAGGTCCCTAGCAGTCCAAAACTTTCATTTATTCACACATGTAACCCCACATTTTCACATTTTCACAAATTAATCCCTAATATGCATTTTTATTCAAAATCACTTTATAAAACATGTATATCAAGCACCCAGCTTTCATTATTCATCATCAAACATTCAAAAACTCAAGCATTCATCAATGGAAACTTTCAAAATCATCAACAAATTCGAAAATTAGGGTACGGGCTAGCTAGTACTCAAAATGATCTCAAAAACATAGAAATCATCAAAAACCAAACAAAATTCATACCTTAATTGAGCAAAATGAGTGTCGAACCCTAGCTTAGTCTTTTTCTTTCTTTTTCTTTTGTATTTTCAGTTAAGAAGAAATAAAATGAGCTAAATTTTAGCTTTTGTTTTAATTATATTAACATAATTATTAATTACCAATTTTACCCTTTATTATAACATTAATAATCCACTAACTCATGTCTAACTTCGTCCATGCATTAATCCTAGGGTCCATTTATAACATAAGGACCTCACATTTAATAAGCCATAACAAATAGGCATATTTAATGTAAAACTCCAAACCCGGCTTAGACGTTATAGTCGAATCGGGCGTGTCACATTGAAGTGTTTTCCGAAAACCTTGTTTTCATTGAAAACCCTTCTTTAAGATAAAAACCTTGAGTAAAATCCCAGCTTGTATTTGCTTCTTTCAAAACGAGGTGTATTTAAAAAAAAACTTATTCCTTCTTGTATGGTAATAATACTTTGTAAAATCTCTATTCAGTTGTGGAAGCTTTTTTTAAAATAGATGATCTATGAAAACTTGTCATTTAAAAAAAATTGAGTTGCGAAAGCGTAGTATTTAAAAACAGTTATGGTTTAGTAAAACCATGTTCTACTTCTAACAAATATAAAGCATAAAAACAATAATAATCCTAATTTGAAATAATAACTAGAGGGAAGGCCTTATTACACCCCAAATAAAAAACAATAGTTTAAAATCAAAATATTAAAAATTACATAAAATACTAAGTTTAAACTTTTTCCTAGTTGGCCACCTCCGAGTCCCTCCATCCGTCGAACCTCCTACAAGGATCACTTGAAAAATTTAAAAGAAGGCGGTGAGTTTCGAAAACTCAGTGTGTACAACCCTCAATGAGTTTAAAGCAATCGTTAGTCATTTTGGGCCTGAGCCCAATTCAATAACGGTGGTCTTTGGGCCTTAGCTCATATTAGCCTCAGTTGGGCCGAAGCCCACATCGCAATAACATCACAATAATATTATACATGCAATGCTGTGCAACCCACCCCAATATTCCAATCGCTCCACACCAACTCCGTCCCTCGGTACACATAATGTGGGGATATAAATGTCAACCCACCCATCCGATACATATCAATGGTAGCTCAGTTGTGGTACTACCTTTATTGCAGCAAGCTGCTAATCACATATTGGGCTTAATAGTAGTCGGTGGATCCACGATTGTCAAGCAACCATGCGATCCTCATATACTTCCTCCTATCCATAATTCCCAACCCATATGCAACCTAAACAGAATATCATATGTATGCAGCAGATATACATGAAACATTCATAAGTCTTACATTCAACACTTAAGGGGATTTTAATCATTCTTGCCCTTAGGGGAATTTCGGTAATTTTACAAGTCGAGGGTATTTCGGTAATTGTACAGGTCGAGGGTATTTCGGTAATTTCACAAATTAGGGGTATTTTGGTAATTTTCCTTTATTTTAGATTTTTACTTACCTTGGCCCGTTAACAAATCCCCGTTGGCTAAGATGAACGAATACTATGGACCAGGTAGGATTCCAGTGAAGAGGAGGTGAGTCATTGAGACCGCTTAAGTACAAGCTCTCCCTAGATCCAATCTTAGACATGCATATACTCATTGCCACACCTTAACCTTATGACTTGTCCATGGTCAAACTTAATTAATTAATTAAGTTTTATGTCTGTTTAAGCAGTTATCATATACTAGGCCCAAAACCCCTTACAAAGTCCAAACAAGTCTACATACATGCATATGGCCCACTAGGCCCAATCTTATTCATATGGCCCATTAGGCCCAAATCACATTCATATGGCCCATCTGGCCCGAATCAATTCCAAGCCATGTAACCAATATGACTAGTTCATCACTTATTATCAAATCAACAAATTCGCTTATTTTGGGCCCACGGCCTTCGGGCCCACTTAGCCCATTCCTGCCCAGATAACCTAAGTACAGCCCAGATCCATGAGATCGCTTATGGGGCCTCTGTCAACGTATTGATTTTCCCCTTACGAGTGTTCGCGCACTCGCAAGACTATCGTAGCCAAACTTTCAGCTTTTTTGCATTTTGGCTTTTCGGCATTTCAGGATTTGTCGATCTAACGTGTGTGCAGTGTATGTACACACCTTCGGCTTTATATCAAGCTATCATAGGGTAGAAGTACACGCCTTATCACCTGGAGTACTAAGTATTCATAATCGCCCGAACCTATATTCAACATTATACTCCATTAGTCACATCCCATTAATTCAAAATAAATCCACTACTTATCGAAGAACAACCTATACTTGCCTTGACTAGATTGATCGGCTACGATCTACCTACATAACTCAGAATCTGACGTAGTCCCCCTTTCGCATCTAGGCGAAATGTCCCTAACAACTGACACCTTACGTCGCCTAATCTCGGGAGCTTCCATCCCAACCTCTCTGCTAGAACCCCCATTTTCCATCAACTAATACTCAGCCAATGATCACATTCTTGAATGAGAGGGAGAAAGAGAAATAAATGGAGAAACCATAGGTTAACGAAAGTAATGGTATTGGAAAGGATAAAGAAAAAATGGCTTTTAAGAGTGTAGAAACGAAAGAACTTAGAAAAATTTAACAAAAGTCGAAGAAGATCTAATTCACTTACCGATCGCGAGATTGCTTGCCAACAAGAAATCAACCCCCAAAGTGTATGAATCGGCTTTTAAATGAAAAAGAAGCAATCAGCTAAGTTAAAGAGGGAAGAGGTTGATTTGATTAAAATAGGGAAGAAAATATCAAGAGTTTGGATTAAAGAAAAGAAGAGGTGAAGGGTTTGAGATTACTCAGGTATTTACAAAAATAAAAAATAAAACAAAAGAGTTAAGAGGTTGGAAGAAATTTCCCCCAAGAATATGCAACTGAAGCACACAAAATAACAAATGCCCTTACTTCCCCATACGACACAAATATATATACTAAAAAATATAAATAAAAAAATACAAACCTACACTCCCCAATCGACTTAAACTCGTCAAGCTAAATTTCTTTCAATTTCTCCAATTTTATCACTATCATATCCACACTTAATCCTCATACTTATCTCCACCGTAACCTTGATTTTAGCCAACAATTCCAATTTGAATTGCATTCAAATTGCTTCCACCGAATGGCAATCCTCCCTTACGTTGAGTAGCAAAATTGAATTCCCTTTTGCGCATGAAATCACTCGAACTCTAGCCCTCCAACTTCCCCAACATGCTGCTGGCCACTGCACCGCCACCTATCTTGTGCTACCATTCGGTCACAATTAACTATAAGGCTTATATGCCTAAGCCTCAGTTTCCTTAAAGAATAAAATTTTATAACTTTTCCAGGCCTGGGGATTCGAACCTGCAACCTCTTAGATCCATAGCATACTTCTCGCCACTGCCCCTCAGGCGCTCTTGTGCCATATTCCATCCCTAACTATTTTAAGGCCTATTAACCCGCAATCAGGTTATCCTAAAAATATTTACTACCATTCAGATTCGAACCCCCAATCTCTTGGCTAGGCTATATTCCCTTGCCACTACGACACCTATCTTATTTGCATCATTTCTCCTCCCCAATTAATTATAAAGTCTTTCTGCCGACCTCTGGGTTGTTTTAAAAAAAAACCCACCACAGCTTTTGCTCATGCTGCGACTTGAACCCAACACCTCTCCCTACTCCTAACGCCATCATACCACAAGGCCAAGCACATCCTTTGTGTCGAATTTTCACCAAACATATTTATAAGGCCTAAACGCTAGCTTCCCTCCTAATCATATGCGCAATAAAAATTTGCGCCAAGGTCAGGACTTGAACCCTGGACTTCCTCCTTGCTACCAACGCCTTTTGCCACTAGAGCAAGCGTTTCCTTATGTTATATTTTACCAGGCCTTATTAATAAGCCCTCCACCTAATGCTCAGGGTCCTTTAGAAAAAAAATATGCAAAATTTTGCTAAAGCCCTGGATCGAACCTAGGACTTTTTCCACACTACCAACCCTTCTTAAATCACTTAACAATTAAACTAAACATGCAATTTAAACACATTCAAGTTATTTAAGCCGCCTTCTAACTGATCCCAAACTCAAGGCCATTACTTCTAGGCCCAAAATTCAGGGTATTACATTTAACATATAGCATGCCACTTTTCATTTTACGCGATTAAGTCATTTTGTCAAATTGGACATTCAAACGATAAAATTAATTCACGGAAAATTTCACACATATCAATTCACATACTATAATCATGGAAAATAATATTAGAATATTTTTCTGACTCGTATTTGTGGTTGCGAAACCACTGTTCTGACTAGGGTTTAAATCGGGCTATTACAACTTTCCCCCCTTAGGGATTTTCATCCCCGAAAATCTTACCAATGAATAGGTTTGGATATTTCTTTCTATTTCATCCTCGAGTTCCTACGTAGCTTCTTCAACCCTGTGTTGATGCCATAACACTTTCACTAACACTATTCTTTTGTTTCTCAACTCTTTGATCTGACGAGCTAGAATTTGGATCGGTTCTTCACTGTACGATAAATTTGGTTGAATTTCAACCTCAGTCGGGGATATGACATGTGAAGGGTTAAATCGGTATCGTCGAAGCATCGATACATGAAATACATTGTGAATCTTATCTAACCCAAACGACAATGCTAGCCGATAAGCAACTGGTCCAATTTGCTCGACGATTTCATACGGCCTGATAAATCGTGGACTCAATTTGCCTTTTCGATAAAATCAAAGTATTTTCTACCACAGAGATACTTTTAGAAACACTCTATCACTGATCTGAAACTTAATATCTTTCCGTTTTAAGTTTGCATATGATTTTTGATGATCTAACGCTGCTTTCAAACTATCACGAATTTGTTTCACTTTTTCTTTAGTCTCTCTAATCAAATCAACCCCGTAAATCTTATTATGGCTGAGCTCAGTCCAATACAAAGGTGTTCAGCATTTGTGACTGTATAAATCTTCGTAAGGTGCCATTTTTAGACTCGATTGATAACTATTATTATATGCAAATTCAATCAATGGAAAGTATCGTTCCCACGTACATTCAAACTCAAGAATGCAGCATCTTAACATATCCTCGAGTATCTGAATAATCCACTCAGATTATCCATCCGTCTGTGGATGAAAAGTAATACTAAAGTGTGGTTTTGTAACTAATGCAATTTGTAGTTTCTTCCAAAATCGCAATGTAAGTCTCAGATCTCTATCCAAATCAATAGAAATAGGTACTCTGTGTAATCTCACAACCTCGAAAATGTACAACTCAGCAAGTTTATCAAGAGAATAATTCGTATGCACTGAAATGAAATAAGCCAATTTTGTCAATCTGTCAACTATAACCCAGATCACATTTTTCTTACTATGAGACAGGGGCAAACCCGATACAAAATCCATACTGATTTTATCCCATTTCCACTTAGGAATCATAATCGACTGCAATGAACCTGATGGCACTTGATGCTCAGCTTTAACTTGCTGACAAATCAAATATTTAGAAATGAACTCTGAAATGTCACATTTCATACCATGCCACCAATAGAGTTGTTTTAAATCATTATACATTTTCGTACTTCCTGGATGAATAGATAAACAATTACTATGTGCTTCATTTGAAATCATCTGAATCAACTCTGAATTTCTCGGAACACATATTCGGCCTCTGAATCTTAAACAATCATCAGAATCAATTTAAAACTCTAAATCAGAGTTCGAATCACACTAAGCTCGTTTTGCTAACATTTCATTATCAACTTTTTGAGCTTCATAAATCTACAAAAAAAAAATGGTCTTACTTTTAACTCTGCTATAATCGAGCCATCATCAAACCAAGCCAACTGTGTATTCATTACACGTAGAGCAAACAACTATTTCGGGCTTAAAGCATTAGCAACAACATTCGCTTTTCCTGGATGGTAGTCAATTATTAACTCGTAATCTTTTAACAATTCTATCCATCTCTGCTGTCTCAAATTCAAATCTTTCTGGGTCAGCGAATATTTCAAACTCTTATGATCTGAATAAACATGGCATTTCTCACCAAACAGATAATGACACCAAACCTTCAACGTAAATACAATGGCTGCTAACTCTAAATCATGCGTCAGGTACTTCTTTTCATGTGACTTCAACTGTCTCGAGGCATAAGCTATGACTTTGCCTTCCTGCATCAAAATACAGCCCAGACCATTCAACGATGCATCACTATAGATTACAAATTCTTTACCCGATTCTGGCTATACTAACACTGGAACTTAGATCAATAAAGCTTTCAGCTGCTCAAGACTTTGTTGACAATTTTCGAGTCATTCAAAATTTACATCATTCTAAAGCAATCTTGTCAACGGAGTCGCAATCCTCAAAAAGTCTTTCACAAATCGCTTATAGTAACCAGCTAGTCCCAGAAAACTATTTTATGTGTTATATTATGATTTTATGAGTGCATGAAAATTTTGATGAACAAATTTTAACGATTTTAAGCTTAATCGCGAAAAAGGACTAAATTGCATAAAGGGTAGAAGTTCTATTGTACTTGATAGCCAGGCCAAATAGCTAGAGAAACATAATTGGGGGTCTTTAAAGGGAAAATAAACCCTTTTTAGGAGAATGGCCGGCCATAGAGGGGACAAGAGAGGTCAAACGTCAATATTAGGTGTGTTTGGTGACTTAATTGATTAAAATAAAAATAAAAGAAAGAGAAAAAGATTTCATCTTCTTCTCATTTCCTTTTCCACTGAAAATAATAGAAAATTAAGGGTTTTTGGAATCTTGAAATTGTAGCCACTCTCCATCTTTGAAAGTAAGTGATTTAGATAACCTTGATAATTTTTATGTTTTTGGAGCCTCTAAAGCTTAATTTAGCTATTGAAGGGACTATTTTGCAAAAGGATTGAAAGTATAGGATTTTTTCATGAAAGCTTTTGAGAATTTTGTAGAAATATTATAGAAGAAAATGAGTTATGGTGGTTAAATAAACAATTTTTGTGAAGTAGTTTCCATGAAAACACCTAAAGAGACCATTTTGTAAAGTTTATAAAATAAGTTGTAAATGTGTGAAATAATTGGAATTATGGGCTGTTTCTAGTATAAAAATAATTTATCTAGGCCTAATTAGTGAGAAAATTTGATGAAAAATCGATTTACGAACCTAGGGGTAAAATAGTAATTTTGTGAAATCCTAGGGGCAAAATGGTCATTTTGCCAAAATGTGGTCTATATAATGTCTTAATTAATGTGATGATTGAACTAGTGAAATTTTTATCATTTTAGATCAAGAAAAACGAGGAACGGACCTTGACTGGGGAAAAGACAAGGTGTACGAGGACTAGACTCGTTTTTACAAATTTTGTACCGAGGTCAGTTCACAGGTAAATAATGCAATAAAAATAATGTATAAATGCTTAAATGTTGCATGAATTTTCATTCCCACCCTTGAAGGTAAGTTACAATATTTTGTCATTATGCGAGATTATGTGTTAACTCTTTTATCATGAAATATGTGATTGCCTAAGTTACCGAGTTTCTCAAAGGTAAGTCTACGAAAAAAGTTCTGTTTGAACTTTGGAATAGATTAGGATACAATGTGACATGTCACTAGGAACAATGTGGTTATGAACTCATTTGTATATGTGGTGTGTGATTATATAAATCTGAGCATTAGTCAAGTACGTTCTACCGGTGGCTGGGTAGCCCGGCATGTGTTGCGGGTACCTGTCAGCTTGTGTGAGTAGCTCGTGTAGTTATGTCTTCACTGTCAACTTGTGTGAGCAGGCCTGTGATTAGCTCAAGAATTAGCAATATGTGATGTGTTAAATAAGTTAGCATGTGGCCACATATGGTGTGTTATGCGTATGCATTCCGAATATCCAATGATATTCCTAGTGTCCAATGGGTAAGTCGGTAGTTATTCAAAAACTAAGTCAATGATGAGAATTATACAATTATGTTATGAGTTAGTACAGGTATGTACGTAAAACTCTTAAGTAAAGATTTTAGTATGTTAAGTTCTTGTGGTAAGAGCATGTATAAGAAGGTTAAGCTTATGAAAATTTGTTTTATTTTAACTATTGAGTCATGTTGTTTATTAGATGCATGTGAGCTTACTAAGCTTTATGCTTACTCTTTTCCTTTCCATTTTCTTATAGTGTCGTCAAGCTAGTATCGAGGATCAAGAGGTGTCGGAGGCATTGATCACACTATCACTTGAAGCTTTAGTATAGCTAGTTAAAATGTTTTGATTTTTGGTATGTATAGGGACTTGAATCTTCAGTTTAGTGTCTTGTTAGTTTAGCCACAAGTGTTGGCTCATATGATGGATGTGATATTCATTTTGTATAGGCCATTAAAGTTGGCTAATATTAATTTTTATTATATGCATTTGATGCAAGTTTTTAATGGTTATGGCTGATTTGGTTATATATATATATGTATATGTGTTATGCTTGTATTGGTTTGGTTGATCTTATGTAGGTTAATGTAAGTAAGGGTAGCAAAGAGGCTTGGTAAATAACCTTATTTTTGTCCACACTGGTAGTTACACGGGTGTGTGTCAAGGTCATATGTGACACACAACCAGCCCCGTGGGCATGTTCTCTGGCCGTGTGTCCTCTTCACGTAAAAGAATTTCAAGTCAGTATGCATGGTAATAACACAGGGATAGAGACACGACCGTATGTCTCAATCGTGTGGAGGACACGGCCTCTAGCCACGGGCATGTGCCTCGGCCGTGTGCCCCTAATTGGATGCTGATGTTAGAAATAGAATGTCAAGGTTTTTAAACATGGGCTAAGACACGGGCGTGTCATGGCCGTGTGAGGGACACGAGCCATGGACATTAGTGTGTGTCCGGCCATGTGAAAACCCTTGCAGGTTCGAATTTAGAAATTAATTCACACAGGCTCTGCACACGGGCGTGTCCCATCGTGCTTAGGCCGTGTGAACCACATGGGCGTGTGTCTTGTTTCTGAGGACATCTTTCTAGAGTTTGTTAAAGGACCCGAATCAGTCCTGAATGGGTTCCGATGGATGTTTGGGGTCTTGTGAGTCCATGTTAATGAAGTTTAGACATGTTTCGAAAAAGTTTTAAGGTGCGGTGTCGACTGATAATAGACATCCCACGATTAGTCAGGGAGGAGGAGAAGGGGCTTTGGAGGCCTTTCTCCACATGATGAATAATTGGTACACGGAGTTTGTTCGAGCGAACCCGAATGCCTAACCCCCTCCACCCCCACCTATTCCTCAACATGTCCCTGTAACACCCCAAGTTATGGATTTCGTGAGGTTGAATAAACCCCCAGTAGATAAGATCCGGAAGCATGGAGCTGAGGAGTTTCGTGCTAATAAAGATAATGATCCCGAAAGGGTAGAGTTCTAGCTTGAGAATACCATCAAGGTATTTGATGAATTGTCACGCACACGGATGAATGCATGAAGTGTGTCGTATCACTTTTAAGAGACTAGGCATACCAGTGGTGGAGCACTCTTGTGTTGATTTTACTAAGGGAGAAAGTCACTTGGGACTTCTTCCAAGAGGAGTTCCAGAAGAAGTATATTAGTCAACGATTTATCGACCAAAAACAAAAGGAATTTCTTGAGTTAAAACAAGGCTGGATGATGATGACTGATTATGAGCGTGAGTTCGTGAGACTTAGTAAGTACGTTCGAGAATCTGTATCGACCAAGGCCATTATGTGTAAGAGGTTTGAGGATGGATTAAATGAAGACATTTGATTGATTGTTGGTGTCCTTGAAGTATGTGAATTTGTAGTGTTGGTAGAGAGAGCTTGTAAGGCTGAAGAATTGGCCAAGGAGAAAAGGAAGGCTGAAATAGAGTTTCGTGACTCGAGGAAGAGACAAATGGGTTCATCTAAGAAATCGAAGGAATTTAACACTCGATCTAGTGCTTCAGCTGGATTCTCAACTAGAAACCAAGGGAAACAGTCTTCAAGACATAAGGCTCAGACTACTTCAGTAGTAAGTGTGGGTAATACTCGACCTAATAGGCCTGAGTGTCAACACTATGGCCGACACCACCCCAGTGAGTGTTGGATGAATAGTCGGGCATGTTTCAAATGTGGATCCCACGATCATTATATTAAAGATTGTCCTGAGATTGTTGAGAAGGAGAAATCCCAGAGTGCGAAGTCTGGCAACACTACTCCTAGAGGAAGGCCATAGAAGAATTCAGGAAGTGAAGCAAATAGTAAGAATGCCCCAGCTGGGAGGCCTGAAAATAGAGCACCTGCGAGGACGTATGCAATTCGCGCTCGCAATGAGGCTTCATCTCACGACATGATTACGGGTACCTTTTCTATCCATAATATACCTGTTGTTGTTTTAATTGACCCAGGGTCCACCCATTCATATATTTGCATGAAATTGGTACCCAATATGAACATGCTAGTTGAGTCTACTGAATTTGTGGTAAAAGAGTCTAACCCGTTAGGCAAACATGTGCTAGTTGATCAAGTATGTAGAAATTGTCCTTTGATAATTAGAGACCATTATTTTTCGGCTGACCTCAAGATATTACCGTTTGATGAGTTTGATATAATCCTTGGTATGGATTGGTTAACTTCCCATGGTGTTGTAGTGGATTGTGGAAGAAAATCTATTGAGTTGAAATGCAAAGGCAGGGATGTTCTTCGGGTTGAACCGAGTGAACTGGATAACTTGCATGTGACAGCCCTAAAGTGACCCTAGTCGGAAAGCGATTTCGGGACCGCTAAACCGAGTCACCAAATTATTTGGATGTGATATTTATGGTCTAAAATATGTGAATATGAATGTGCGAAAATTTTAAGCTTCGATTTAGTAAATTGCATGTGAATTTAGTCAAAAGGACTTGTGTGACACTTTTGAAATGTGATAGGCTAATCTACAAGGATCTAATAGTGCATGTAGTCAAAGGGAGGACTTGCATGTCAATTTCCCCCTAATAGTAGTGGCCGGCCATGACAAGGTGGATAGACAAATTGTGATGGGAAAAAACATATTATGAAAAGTTTATGACAACATGTTGTGTTAAGAACAATAAAATATGTGGGCGGTGGGAGGAGAAACCAAAGTTGTTTCATCCTTGCTCCCCATTTGCGAAACTAGAAGAGAAAAAAAGGCATCATTCTTTGTTCTTCTTGACAAAAAAAAATGAAAGAAAGAAGAAATATGTTTTGAGGATTTGGCAAGATAGCAAGCTAAAAATTTGAGGTATGTGCATTCGGTCATAGAAAATTGAATCAAAAGTTTGGTTGCCTTGATTTTTGGCTTAGAAGATGGCTAGAATGAGGTATGTATTGAATGATTCTTGAAAATCTATGCATGTTTGAGATGATTAGTTCAAGTTCTAATCAACCAATGGCTTGTTTATTTTGTTAAGTTCGGTTTTAAGGTTTGAACAAATTGTGGTTATATTTGACATAGTTGGTTTATTTTGTTATGCTTGTTATATGATAGGTATGATTTGTGTTTGGGTGATGTGTATGTGATATTGATTATATGATTGAAAATGAGATTTGTTAATGATGAAATATAATCGGCCTTGGAAGTAGCTCATTTTGGAAGTATGATTTATGGTATAATTTGTGTGATGGAATGGTCTTGAGAGTTGGCTTGATTAAATGGATAAAATGCTAAGTGTTTTAAAGATGATGTAATGGTTATTTCGGTTTATGTGAAGTAAATATAGATGATGGATATAAGCTGTTTTATGATTTGATAATGGTGATTAAATCTTGTAGTTAAGTGTTTAGATATATATATATATATTAATAATGAATTTAGTTGTACTTGCTATGTGAGAAATGTGCAATGCTATAGGTATTTGATTATTAGATATGGTTATTTTAAGTTGATTTGTGATGGTATGATTGCATTGATGAAATGGTGGGAAGAATTAGCTATTATGCTTGATACTAATGCGAATATGAGAATGTTGTACTTGAAAATGTAGGTGAGCGTGACAAGTGTATTCGGCTTAGGGCCTAAAGGATATGAAATTTGGTATTTATTTTTGATTGTGTGTGTATGACCATGAATAATTGGCTGCACAAATATTATGAATACATAATGTATGATAAGTTTATTAAGTTACAAAACATTATACATGATCGGCCAATGTAAATTATTTGAGTAAAGTATATCTTGATGGTACATTTCGGCTAGTATAAAATGTATATGGATGTCGTATGACTATGTTTAATTTGGGAAGTAAATTGTTTGATCTAGCTCAAGAGCCTAGAGGATCAAAGTTGGATAAGGGAAAGAAAGAGGTGATCGAATAGCCGTCAGAATCGTTCGGCAACTTCCGAGGTAAGTTTTAAGTGATTAAATGTTGAGTAAATTCAACTATAATAGGATATAATGAGTTGATTTAATAAGATATGATGTGGCCATGATATGTCTTAGACCCAAATGGTAAGTTCATAAGTGTTTGGACTTGGAAATTTAAGAGCGAATTGTAATAAATTGCTTGGACAGCAGCAGTAATGTGATTTTAGAAAATCACTATAAATTGTTGGTGTGGAATTATAGGCTGAATAAAATATGTAATCAAAGCTTAGTTGGTCTAGTTTCTTATAAAGGAGACCGTGAAAGCAAAGAAATTTCCTATAAAGAGATATTTAAAGTTGTGCGGGACAGTGTCGGAATGACTCCGAAATCCCCTGTTTGGTTTTAAGAAAATCACTATAATTTGTACAAAAATGGTTACAAGATAAAATTTATATGTTTAGACTCCTTAATGAGTCTAGTTTCAAATGAAATCAAGTAGAACATACTTTGAATTCTGTACAATGAGAATTTTGATTTGTAGTGAAGACTGGTCAGGTTAGTCAAACAGTGAAACAGGGGAAACTTTAAGAAAAATCTGGTATTGATTGGCCACACCTAAAATTCTGAAAATTTTATGGATGAAATATACATGAATCTACATTCGGGGGAAATTAACGGCAATTGATTTTGAGTTTTGTAGCTCCAGTTATAAACAATTTAGTGACTGTTGCTCAGGAAAACTGTTTGTAGTGAATATGTGATTTTGTTGTAAACTTTGATGAAAATATTTGAGTTGCTTATAAGCTATTGCTGAAATGGATGTACAAGAAAAATATGAAACATGTATGAGATATATATATGTGATAAGGCCTAATGGCCGATGTGATGAATGTGAAAGTGTATGTATATATGTGATAAGGCCTAATGGCCGATGTGATGAATGTGAAAGTGTATGTATATATGTGATATGGCCTAATGGCCGATGTGATGAATGTGAAAGTGTATATATATGTGATAAGGCCTAATGGCCGATGTGATGAATGTGAAAGTGTATATATATGTGATAAGGCCTAATGGCGATGTGATGAATGTGAAATATATGTGTGATGTGTATATGTGGTAAAGCCGAAGGGCTAATGTGAAACATATATAAGATATGTGTATGTGGTAAAGCCGAATGGCTAATGTGAAATATATGTGTGATATGTATATGTGGTAAAGCCGAATAGCTAATGTGAATGTTGTAATATGTGATTAAATGTACATGAAACTTGGAAATATGTTCCGGGTGAGACCCGATGACTACGTGTGGAGATTTTGTCCGGGTAAGACCCGATGACTACATGTGGAGATTATGTTCGGGTAAGACTTCGTAATAAGAATTGCTTATAAATATACGCAATGCAAAAGGTTAAACAAGTATGTACTCCAAGTTTATATATGATGCATACGAGAGCAATCTATGGGACTATTCCTATGATTATGTGACATCGGATTAGTGTGAGAGTTTATCTGCCTATTGCATATGATGAGATGTGCATATTCGGTAAAGGGATGGTATGCCCGAAGGAAGAGTGAAATAAAAATACGAACAACTATGTTATAATTTGATTGTTATCTGTTGACACTGCTTAAAACTTACTAAGCATTGTAATGCTTACTCCGTTTATTCTGTTTCCTCTGTCTTATAGGTCTCATTCATGAAGCTACTGGGCTCGGGGATCGTCGACAACTAGTCACACTATCACTATCCACTATTTGGTACTGCTATGTTTTGGAATATCTTATGGCATGTATAGAATAGACTAGTAGTGAGAGGATATTTTGGTTAATGTATAGGACTACCCCTTTTGTTGTGGGTCATGGACCCTTTGGATTTGTATAATTTTGGGTAGCCATGCGAAAATGGCTTATAAATGTTTTGAGCATAATGTTATAATCATTCGGTATGTATATGCTCGTTAAGAGGCATGGAAATCTTTGGCAACGATCAGCTATTAGAATGGTTCATCATGATTATATTTTGGACTATATATGCAAGAGGGTTAGTTGAATCATAGAAACTATGTGTTAGATAAAGTCCACCCTAAAAATAAATGCTGTTAGCAGCAGTGATGTGGATGTGAAAAATCACTAAAAATAGTATAGATGGAATTAAATAGTGAATAAATTATTTAAATGAACCTTGATGAATCTACTTTCATATGGAAGAAACGAAACGGTCATATGAGTTGTATGTTAAGAGATATTTAGGTTTTCGTGAAACAGGGCCAGAACGGTTTTTGGATTCCCTGTTCTGATTTTGGAAATTCATTGTAAATTAACCAGAGATAATTGGGAGTCATTCCATATATGTATAGATTCCTCTTTGAGTCTAGTTTCTATAGAAACAAACGGCATCAGTATTGATGCCCTGTACAGGGAGATATCCAGGTCGTAATGCATGAAGATCAGTGTAGTCGCACCCTGTAACAGTAGAGACTTTAACTAATAAACTGTACTAATTGGCCTACGAAAAATTCTAGAAAAATATATGTAGATGGACATATGAGTCTAGTTTCGGGGAAAAATTTCGAATCTGATTTTCGAGTTGTGGAACTCAAGCTATGATTTTTAAGGTGGCAGTGACGCAGTTAGCCAACCACTGGAAAATTTTAATTGAATTTGTGAGAGTAAATGAATTAGTCGGTTAGCACCTCGTGTTCGACTCGATGCGGTCTCGAGTGCGGGGTGTTACATGCCAGTAGTGATATCGTCGATGACGGCAGACAGATATTTGAGAAAAGGGTGTGAAGCTTATCTCGCTTTTGTGTTGAATACGCAAGTATCTGAATTAAAGATTGAGTCAGTGCTAGTGATATGTGAGTACCCGTATGTGTTTCCGGAAGAATTACCCAGATTACCCCCAACTAGGGAAGTTGAATTTGGTATCGAGTTAATCCTTGGTACGGTGCCCATCTCGATTGCTCCGTATAGGATGGCTCCGACGGAATTAAAAGAGTTGAAAGTGCAGTTACAAGAATTAACTAACAGGAGTTTTGTGAGGCCAAGTTATTCTTTATGGGGTGCTCCAGTACTGTTTGTGAAGAAAAAGGATGGATCGATGAGATTATGTATAGACTATTGACAACTCAACAAAGTTACAGTTAAGAACAAGTGTCCTTTACCAAGAATCGACGATTTGTTTGACCAACTGAAGGGAGCCACTATGTTTTCCAAGATAGACTTGAGGTCCGGTTACTATCAATTGAGAGTTAAAGACTCGAACTACCGAAAACTACATTTCGGACGAGGTATGGTCACCACGAATTTTTAGTGATGCCTTTTGGATTAACTAATGCCCCTGCGATTTTCATGGATTTAATGAACCGCATCTTTCGACCCTATTTTGTAACATCCCGAATTAGGGCCTAGTCAGAACAATGGTTTTTGGACCACAAATTCAACACAGTAAAAATTTTTTTATTATATTTTTATGGTCTACAATTTCACAAATTGATTTTGTGAAAATTTCGTTCGAAAATTTTGACGTTTGGGCACTCAATTTGGTCAAAAGGACTAAATTGTAAAAAGTGAAAAAGTTGAGTTCTACATGTTAAAGGTGTCTAATTGTTATGAAATTTTAAATTGGAGGCCCTTAAATGGTAATTATACCATTGGATAATTTTTGGGACAAAAATGGACATGAAATGGGTTAAATAGAATATTTTTAAGTTAGGGGCATTTTGGTAATCTAGTAATTAAAATGAATTAAAAACAAAATTACCCCATGGCCGAAACTTTCATGGTGAAGACATAGCTAGGGTTTTTCAAGCTTCCAAGCTAGATTGTAAGTTCGTTCTAGCCCCGTTTTTAATGATTTTTACGTTTTTGAAATCCTCGTAACAAGATCTACTCATTTGTACCCATATTTTGAGCTATTGTTTGTCTTTAAAAATTTACCCATGGATGAAATGCATGTGTTTTGATGTCTAATGGTAGAAAATGAATGCTCGGTGTGTAATAAACGACTTTTACTAAGTGATTCTCGGTGAAATTATCAAAAAGGATCGTTTTGCAAACGTTACAAAATTTGTCATAAAAGTGTGTTTTAGTGGAAATTAGGGGCTGCTATAGTTATGAAAATGATTTGGATAGGCTTAAAATGCAAGGAAATTAGATAAAAATCATTTTATGAGCCTTGGGGAAAAAGTGCAAATATGTGAAAGTTTAGGGGTCAAAATGCAAATTTGTAAAAATATGATGTTTGGACCCATATGAATAATGTGACTAATTAGTAAGCTAAATGTGATATTATAGATTAAGGAAAATGAGATTCAGGTATAGATTGGAAATGAATGAGATTATGGACTAAATCAGAATATATAGCCGTACTCGCATTCGAGGTAAGTTTGTATGTAAATAATATATCGATTCTTTTTATGTTATTATATTTCATTATTATATGAGATGTGGCTGCCTATAGAATGATCATTTGATGTAAATTACGAATCGAAATAGACTATGAATGAATTTGTTAACTGTTGAAAAGCGAGGAATTTCCCGGTTGAACCTTCAGAATAGAAATGATATGAATGATCCATTGTGAGAACACATGTGTAGTACTATGTGCAGGCTACTATGTGTTTAAGATGGTTGTAGGTCACATGTGTAGTACTAAGTGCAAGCTACTATGTCTACTAGATAGTTAGGTCGCATGTGTAGTACTAAGTGCAGGCTACTACTTGTATCAGATGGTTAGGTCACGTGTGTAGTACTAAGTGCAGGATACTATGCATACCAGATAGCTTCGGTTACAAGGGTGGTAATATGTGCAGGAAACCGTGTATCTGTTATTATATCAATGAGTTCAATAGGAAATCGACTAAGTGAAAATACATGTGAACATGACCATGTGATAAATAAGTGCAGGTATATGTTTGTGGAAATTTATGTGCAATGTGCTCGATAGTTGAGCGAACTTTCGGTAAGATGGAATGGAGCAAGTGAAATTATGTAAGAGTGAAATTTATAATAAAACAGTTTTGGACAGTAGCAGTTGTGTAACTTTGAAAAGTCACAAAAAATCGTGGAAATTGAATTAGAGGTTGAATATAATGGAAATAGTGTAAGCAAAATAATTTCATAATATGAGATATTTAAATTTTTTTTTGAGATAGGGTTAGAATGATTTTGGAATCCCCTGTTTTGACTTGGGAAAAACATTAAAAATTGTAAAAAAATAATTATGGGTTATAATTTATATGCTTAAAATCCTTATGAGTCTATTTTCGAAATAAACAAACGAGAACATTATAAAAATCTTGTACAAGGAGATAGTTAATTTTTAGTGCAAAGGGGTTGGAACTGTAAGATAGCAAAATAGGGGTGACTTTAAAGAATAAAATGTACTTATTGGCCAGACCAAAAATTCTAAAAATTTTATGATAAGAATATAAGTTAGTCTAGTTTCTGGGAAAATTTAAGGATCTTAATTTGGAGTTCTGTAGCTCCAGATATAAATAATTCAGTAACTATGACTCAAAAAAATAGCATGACCAAAAAATAAGGAAAAGAGAAATTATGATTATATTTCCATGGAATCATGTTGATAATTTGCTTGTTATTTTTTCAGTGTTGATAGGTTAGCTCGGGGTTGGAGATCATCGGAGGCAACCTCACACTATCAAGCTACCTCATTTGGAGTATTGATGAATCTTAATGTCTTCAAGTGAGTGACATGTATAGGGACTTAGTTTTATGATAGATGTTTTTATGATTAGGCATATGTATTGGCTTATATTGATTCATTGTATATAGCCATGAGATGTGGCTTGTAATGCTTGTGGCTTGTAATCCTAATTATCCATGATAAGTTCTAATGCTTGTAATGCTTGTGGGATATGTATGGTTGGTATTATGAAATATATGCATGATGGGTGCTTCTTGACCGATCGAAATGATCATAGCCACGTGGTAAATGTATAATATGGAAATAAGTTGATAATGTTTGAACATGAATACTTGATGTTGATTGAAGCTATTTGATAAATTGATGGCTATGAAAGTTTGGTAAAAGTGGTCATCAAATGATAAGGTCAATGAATATAGAATTGTTGTGTCTAGATTTGATATTATACGAGTATGTATAATAAGTTAATGATAGCATGTTAAAGTTAAGAATATAGCTTAGTGAAGTATGTTAAATCATTAAAACGATGCAATGATGCATATCTTTGATGTGTGTAAAGATGTGAGGGATTAATGGTAACAAAAGGCTTGGAAAATAGCCTAAGTACTAGTCACACGGGCAAAGACACGGTCATGTGTCTCAATCGTGTGGAGGACACGGCGTAGCACACGGGAGTGTGGCCTAGCCTTGTGGCTGAATTTGTTTTGCTAACGTTATAAACAGAGAGTTACATGGCCTGAGGACACGGGCGTGTTGGAGACACATGGGTGTGTGACCCTGTTTCAAGAAAATTTTTCTAAGTTTCCCCAAAACTTTTTAAAGTTTTTTATTTAGTCCCAAACTGACTTTAATGCTTGTTTAGAGCCTCGGTAGCTCGTGTAAGGGACATTGTGACAGCCCTATTTTGACCCTAGTCGGAAAGTGGTTTCGGGACCGCTAAACCGAATTACAAAATATTTGGATATAATATTTTATATCTAAAATATATGTTTATGCTGTGTGAATTTTAAATGCTTTAATTTTTACCAATTGATGTGAAATTAATTGAAAATGGACTTATGTGAAAATTTTGAGAATTGTGTTAGGTAAATTTTGAAAGGACCTTGTATTATGTGACTTTAAAACCCAAGGACTTGCATGTCAAATTAACATTTTATATATATAGTGGCCGGCCATGTGGGATAATCAATGAAAATGTATGTATTTTATACATATATTAGTATTATTATATTATTATAATAATATATGTTATTAGTGTTATAATAAAATAAATAGAATAGTGAAAGGTGAAAAGAACAAGGCTTAGTTCATTTTCTTTGTTCTTCAATTGCCGAATATAGGAGGGGAAAAGTTAGGCTTTCGGTCACTCTTGGATTTTTGCTAGATTAAGGTAAAATCTCATGTTATTTCCTTTGAATTTTTTTAAGTGTGGTTGATAACTAAGTATTTGACTTAGCCCATTTTGAAATTTTGAATTCTATGGTAAATTGGGCATTCGGCCATGATATGGATGGTAAGAGATGGTGGTTGTTTTATGCTTTTATGAGTAAAGGTGGATAAGTGAGGTTTAAACTTGTTAGATATGCATAGTAGTGGTTTAGGTGCTTGGGAATTTTGGCTAACATGTTGGAGCTTACCGAAATGGAATTTGAGGTTTTGAGCATAGTTTATATAATTTGTGAATGAAATACTTGAAATTATGAATTGGGAACATGAATTTAGTCGGCCACTTAAGACAAATTGTCAAATAATGCTCAAAATTAGTGCTGTTACTTAATTGGTAAATTGAGCTTAGAATAGGTGAATTCCTGGTATGGGGAAAGTATTTATATTTGGCCATTAGTTAGATATTGTTAAAATCATTGAAATAGGGAATGGTAGGTTTAATTGAAGAAGTCATGCTTTGTGTGCCTTATTTGCTTATTGAACATTCGGCTTTGTCCCTAGAGAAATGAGTGAATTGATGATAATAGTTTATGAGGATTAGCTTTGCGGTTTATGTTTAACAAGATGAGAAATAAATTAAGATGAACTTAGTGTGCCGATTGGGAGCTAGGAAGTTGAGTTGAAGATAGAAAATAGTGAGTAAATATTTCATAGACATTTTTTTTAACATTAAAGTTCACATGAATTTAAGCTTACTAAGCGATCACGTATTCGGCTCTTGGTAATTATTATGTCATGAATAATGAGTTTGATTAAAAGGTTTTGCAAATGTGATCTAATCAATAATTTAGTTGTGATTTGTAACATAGTTGTATTTGGCCGAATGTGTTTGTAATGGAAAATTTTGTGCATGTGAGTGTGTGGCATTAGTAGTTAATGGCATTCGGCATTGTTTAATTAAAAATTTGAAATGAATGCTTGAAAGTTAAATAGGTCGCTCTAATGACCAAATATGCTAAAAGCTAATATATGGACAAATGATCTGAATGAATTGGTTTTGAAATGCATATGGTTGCCGTATTGAATGTGTTTGATTGAGAAGTAAATTTTGTTTGATTTAGCTCAAGAGCTTAAAGGATCAAAGTTGGATAAGGGAAAGAAAAAGTAATTGAATAGCCGTGGACATCTAATCGTCAACCACTTCGAGGTAAGTTTTAAGTGATTAAACGTTGAGTGAATTCAATCATAATAGGATATGATGAGCTGAATTAGTAAGATATGATGTGGCCATGATATGTTCTAAACACAAATCGTAAGTTCTCAATTGTTTGAACTTGGAAATTTTAAGAACAAAAATTTTAATAATCTGCTTAGGACAGCAGCAGTAACGTGATTTTAAAAAATCACCATAAATTGTTGGCGTTGAATTAGAGGCTGAATAAAATGTGTAATCAAAGCTTAATGAGTCTAGTTTCTTATAAAAGAAACTGTGTAAACAAAGAAATCTCCTATAAAGAGATAATTAAAGTTGTGTGAGACGGTGTCGAAATGACTCGGAAATCCCCTGTTCCATTTTAGAAAATCATTATAAATTGTACAAAAATGTTTATAAGATAAAATTTATATGCTTAGACTCCTTAATGAGTTTAGTTTCAAATGAAATCAAATAGAACACATTTTGAATTTTTTTTCAATGAGAAATTTGATTCGTAGTGAAGAGTGGTCAGATTAGTCAAACAGTGAAACAGGGGAAACTTTAAGAAAAATCTGGGATTGATTGGCCAAACATAAAATTTTGAAAATTTTATGGATAGAAGATATATGAGTCTATATTCAGGGAAAATTAACGGCAATTGATTTTGAGTTTTGTAGCTCTAGTTATAAATAATTTAGTGACTATTGCTCAGGAAAACAGTTTGTAGTGAATATGTGAATTTGTTGTAAACATTGATGAAACTATTTGAGTTGCTTATAAGCTATTGCTGAAATTGATGTATAAGATATGTATATGTGGTAAAGCCGAATGGCCAATGTGATGAATGTGAATATGTATATATGTGATAAGGCCAAATGGCCAATGTGATGAATGTGAATGTGTATATATGTGATAAGGCCGAATGGCCAATGTGATGAATGTGAATGTGTATATATGTGATACGGCCGAATGGCCAATGTGATGAATGTGAATGTGTATATATGTGATAAGGCCAAATGGCCAATGTGATGGATGTGAAAGTGTATAAATGTGATAAGTCCCGAAGGGCATTTGTGTCAGTACTATATCCGGGTTAAAACCCCGCAGGCTTTATGCGAGAATATTATCTTGATTAATGTCCATAGGCTTCGTGCTTGTACTATATCCAAGCTTTAAAGACTCGACGACTAAATGCTAGGATTCAAGTAAGACTTTGATATTGAGTATCTGCAATAAGTTACCATCAAATATGTGTTATGTATTTAAAATGTTCAGGTACGTATTACTTACTCATCGGTGGAGTGATTTCGAGGTGAATTATCGATGTCGAAGAGGTAGGTAATGTGATTAATATTATGACTCCAAATATGTGAATGATCTAATTGGTAATGGTATGCCTGTATAATGAAGTATGTGATGAAATGTTCTTATGTATTAGAGCATATTACGCCCAAAAGCCTTATGGTTTGAGTATGGGTTGGGCTAAATGTACCAAATACAAGGTAAGGATTATGTTTTGCACATTTACGTATATGTGATAAGGAATATGTTTGTTTCTTTATGTGCCTACGGTAATTTAGTATTTGTCATGTTGAAATACTTAAAAATAAGGGTGTGATTATGAATAAGTGGAAAGGAACATGGAAAGTTGAAAATTGATGAAGAATGTGCTTTGGAAATATTTGACCATCTAGGTCATTATTATTCGAAAGTATATATGTGACAGCCAAGTGCTGCGTTTAATGATATTATAGTTCGAGATGAAGCTCTAGATTAACTTCATCGAATAGTTGAAATGAATGACCAACGATAGTGATTGAGAACACTTTGTTTTGCTTAAAACTTACTAAGCATTAAATGCTTACTCCGTTCTTTGAATCTCTGTTTTATAGATTTTGGTTCGTCAGCTATCGGACTCGGGATTATTGAAGTCGAAGTCGCCCACACTATCAAAGCCCTTTTGGTACACTTTTGGCTGAACTTTGAAATGGCATGTATAGGACTACCCATTTTGTTGTGGGTCATGTACCCTTTGGTTTTGTATATATTTGGATAGCCATGCGAAAATGGCTTATATACACTTTGAGCATAGTATTATAATCGTTTTGTATGTTGTTCATTAAGAGGTATGGAAATGTTTGGAAACGATTAGCCATTGGAATGGTTAATCATGATCATATTTTGTGCTATATATGCTAAAAGGGTTAGTTGAATCATGGAAACTATGAAATAGGTAAAGTCTACCTTAAAGGTAGATGCTGACAGCAGCAGTGATGTAAATTTGAAAAATCACTAAAAATAGTAGAAATGGAATTAAATAGTGAATAAATTATGTAATCAAACCTTGATGAGTCTACTTTCATATGGAAGTAACGAAATGATCATATCAGCCGTATCTTATGAGGTGTTTAAGTTTTCGTGGAACAGGGCCAGAGCGATTTCTGGATCCCCTGTTCCTACTTTGAAAATTTACTATAAATTAACCAGAGATAATTAGAAGTCATTCCCTATATGTAAAGATTCCTTTTTGAGTCTAGTTTCTTTAGAAACAAACGGCATAAGTATTGAAGCCCTGTACAGGGAGATATTCAAGTCGCAATGCATGAAGGTCAGAGCAGTCGAACCCTGAAACGGGGGAGACTTTAACTAATAAACTGTACTAATTGGCTCAACCAAAAATTCTAGAAAACAATTTTTAGATGGACTTATGAGTCTAGTTTCAGGAGAAATTTACGGAACTGGTTTTCGAGTTCTGGAACTCGAGATATGATTTTTAAGGTAACAGTGACGCAGTTAGCCAGCTTGTCTGGAAATGTTAAAATGGGCTGTGCAAGAAATGAATTTTGTCTGTGAACCCCTCGTGTCCGACTCCGGCAACGGCCTCGGGTACGGGGTGTTACAGACATTATGCATGTGATTGAATGCTTTTAATTTAAATGAAATTTTATGGCCCAGTTTTGCATGTTTCTGAATGTTTAAGTCCGGTAATGCCTCGAACCCTGTCCCAACGTCAAATATGGGTAAGGGGTGTTACATATTTGGATAAATTTGTTGTAGTGTTTATCGAGGATATTTTTATTTATTGTCGTAATGAGTTTGATCTGCAGATCACTTGAGGACAGTGTTACGGATTCTGAGAGACAAACAATTGTATGATAAATTTAGTAAGAGTGAGTTTTGGCTTAAAGAAGTCAGATTTCTGGGACATATCGTATCTGGTGATGGGATCCGAGTAAGATCTCAGCCATCGTAGATTGGAAACCTCCGAGGAATGTATCTGAGGTTAGAAGCTTTTTGGGCTCAGTCAGCTATTACCGAAGGTTTGTTAAAGGATTTTCCATGATCGCTACTCCAATGACGAAGTTGTTACAGAAGGATGTCAAATTTGAATGGTCAGAAAAATGCCAACAGAGTTTTGAAATGTTAAAAACATGGTTGAGTGAGGCCCCGATTTTAGTTCAACCTAAACTGGGCAAAGAATTTGTAGTTTATAGTGATGCGTCATTGAATGGTCTCGGATGTGTATTGACGCAAGAAAGCAAGGTGATAGCTTATGCCTCGAGACAGCTGAAACCACATGAGAAAAATTATCCGACCTATGATTTGGAGCTAGCCGCTATTGTTTTCGTGTTAAAGATCTGGAGGCACCATTTGTATGGCAAGAAATGTCGGGTATTCACCGATCACAAAAGCCTAAAGTACTTGATGACTCAAAAAGAGTTAAACTTGCGGCAACGGAGGTGGCTAGACCTGATAAAAGATTACAAGTTAGTGACTGACTATCATCCGGGAAAGGCGAATGTGGTCGCTGATGCCTTGAGTAGGAAATCCTTGTCTGCATTAAAAGCTATAAACACTCAGTTAGCTTTATCGGATGATAGCTCTATTTTAGCTGAATTGAGGCTAGACCGATGTTCTTCCTAGAAATCCTTAAAGCTAAAAAATGTGACAACAAATTGCAAGCCAAAAGAGTTTAATGTGAATCAAGTGTAGAAACAGAGTTTCTGATTAATTCTGATGGATACTTGATGTTCCAAGATAGGATTTGTGTTCCTAAAGGTACAGAAATGATTTAGAAGATCTTAAGCAAGGCACATAGTAGCCGTTGGTCAGTCCATCTAAGAAGTACCAAAATGTACAATGATTTAAAGAGACTGTATTGGTGGCCAGGTATGAAAAAGGATATCTCAGGGTTTGTTTCGAAATGCTTGATATGTCAACAAGTGAAAGCCAAACACCAAGTACCTTCTGGGTTACTTCAACTTGTGACTATTCCCGAGTGGAAATGGGACCGGATTACTATGGATTTTGTAACGGGACGACATTTGTCACCAAGAAAGAAAGATGCAGTTTGAGTCGTGGTGGATCGATTAACTAAGCCGGTTCACTTTATTCCAGTATGCACTAACTACTCACTCGATAAGTTAGTCGAGTTGTATGTTTCTGAAATTGTGAGACTTCATGGAGTACCTTTGTCGATCATATCGGATAGATATATGAGATTCACATCATGATTTTGAAAGAAGCTCCAAAAGGCTTTAGGTACAAGATTGAGTTTTTGTACCGCTTTTCATCTGCAAACTGATGGTCAGTCAGAGAGAGTAATCAAGGTTTTGGAAGATATGCTCCTATATATTGTATTAGAATTCCAAGGCAGTTGGGAAAGATATTTGACACTGGTGGAATTTGCTTATAATAATAGTTTTCAGTCGAGTTTGAAAATGGTGCCTTATGAGGTTTTGTATGGGCGTAAGTGCTGGACGTCTTTGTATGGACTGAACTCAGAGAGAATCAGATTCATGGAGTCGATCTAGTCAAGGAAACCGAAGAAAAAGTAAGAGTAATCTATGATTGCTTGAAAGCTACTTCAGATAGACAGAAATCTTACGCTGATTTGAAACGAAAAGAGATCGAGTTTCAAGTTGGTGATAAGGTATTTTTGAAAGTGTCTCCATGGAAGAAAGTTCTGAGGTTTGGTCGGAAGGGCAAACTGAGTCTGCATTTTATTAGACCATGAGGTTACCGAAAGGATAAGGCCGGTGGCATATCGGTTATCCTTACCGTCTAAGTTAGAGAAGATTCAAAATGTGTTCCATGTGTCTATGTTACGCAGATACTGATCAGATCCATCGCATATGATTTCACCAACTGAGATTGAAATTCGACCGGACATGACTTATGGTAAGGAACCGGTTAAGATTCTGGCTCGGGAAATCAAACAATTGAGAAACAAAAGTGTAGCACTTGTGAAAGTATTATGGCATAGACATGGAGTTGAAAAGGCCACTTGGGAGCCTGAGGAGACTCTGAGAAATCAATACCCAAACCTTTTCACTGGTAAGATTGTAACACCCCGTACCCGAGTCCGTTACCGGAGTCGAACACAAGGTGCACACAAACTTGACTTAATCATTTCCACTGTCCATTTAAAAATTTCCAGACAAGCTGGTTACTGCATCACTGTCGCCTTAAAAATCATATCTTGAGTTTCAAAACTCAAAAATCAGTTTTGTAATTTTTCCCTGAAACTAGACTCATATGTCCATCTACATATTTTTTTCTAGAATTTTTGGCCAGGCCAATTAGTACAGTTTATTAGTTAAAGTCTCCCCTATTCCAGGGTTCGACTACACTGATCTTTATGCATTACAAATTGGATATCTTCCTATACAGGTCTTCAATACTGTTTCCGTTTGTTTCTATAGAAACTAGACTCAGAGAGGAATCTATACATATATGGCATGACTCCTAATTATCTCTGGTTAATTTACAATGAATTTCCAAAGTCGGAACAGGGGATCCAGAAACCGTTCTGGCCCTGTTTCACGAGAACTTTAATATCTCTTAACATATAACTCATATGACCGTTTCGTTTCTTCCATATGAAAGTAGATTCATCAAGGTTCATTTACATAATTTATTCACTATTTAATACCATTCCTACTATTTTTAGTGATTTTTCACATCCACGTCACTGCTGCTGTCAGCATCTGCATTCAAGGTAGGCTTTACCTATTTCATGATTTCCATGATTCAGTTGGCCCTTTTTGCATACATAGCACAAAGTGTGATCATGATTAACCATTCCAATGGCTAATCATTCAAAACAATTCCATACCTCATAATGATCAACATACAAACGATTATAGTACTATACTAAAAACGTATATAAGCCATTTTCGCATGGCTATCCAAGTTTACACAAAACCGAAAGGTACATGACCTACAACAAAAGGGTAGTCCTATACATGCCATTTCAAAGTTCAACCAAAATTGTACCAAAATGGGGGCTTTGATAGTGTGGATGACTTGACTTCGATGATCCCGAATCCGATAGCTAACGGCGAAACCTATAAAACAGAGAGCCAAAGCAACGGGTAAGCATTTTAATGCTTAGTAAGTCTCAAGCAATGAAATCAGCTTTGACTAAAGTATTACATTCACATAGCTAAATGAATCACTCTATTAATACACATTCTCATAATCATACTTACTTCACATTACCGACCCTTATGTTCATACACAAAAGAACAACTTAGCCAAAGGCGGTAGCTCGTTTATCAAGCGGCGAATACTCACTTGTAAGGACTCAACTAATTCAAGCACATACGAACATACCTCATTGCTGGAATTTTCACAAGTGTATAAACTGAAATTTTACAGCAAGATTGCTCATTTCGAGTCACGTACCTTGGATTTAACCGGATACAACCACAAGCACAATTGCCTTGGTCTTAACCCGGATTTGGTAACTTGCACCATTGCCTTGGTCTTAGCCGGATATAACAACTTCATACGAATGCCTTGGTCTTAGCCCGGACATAATCACTAGCATAAATGCCTTGGGACTTAGCAGGATATCATTCAAATGCTCATGTACACATATATCAATAATCATGACACATCCATATTTCATTTTAGTTACTAAGGCTCAAACACAAAATATTTATCAAACCTTTACAATTTCGGCTCAATAGCCACACACAAGGAGCATGATTTTAATATAATTCAAGTAGGGTCATTACTCAAGACTTACCTCGGATGTTGTCGAGCGATTTCGACGGCTATTCAACTACTTTTTCCTTCCCTTTATCGGATTTAGCTCCCTTTGCTCTTGAGCTTAATTTAACAAATAAATTGATTTAATCATTTGAGCATCGAAGAGGAATTCAAGGTACTTAGCCCACATATTTTCATTAGACATTAAAGTCCGTGAGGTGCGAAATCATGAATCAACTCAACACATTAGTTAGTACTCTCCTTAGCGAATTTTCTAAGCCAAGAATAGGCATCAATATGTTTGCCTCTAACCGAATGCATGCACACCAATTCCCCTCATGTGGCGAATATGCATGTCCATGTTGAGGCCAATTATACATAATACCACACACAAAAAAAAAAAAAACAGCATACATTCTACTAACTAATGCATTCCATATTGTAACTCAATACACATCTATCATTTCCTTCATAACAGAAACATCATCATAAGTAAGTATATACCTTGAGATAGTATATATGTCATACCAATACATCATGTGCAAACATATATACATATATATATGCTAGAGCCGAATCTCAAGTTGATTATAATTAAACATGAACATAAATCCAAAACACAAATCTTACTTTCCATGCAATGAGCATAAATCATACTTATGAATGTACCATGGCGAATACATCACAACACCATAATTTTGGTCATGATTAAACAAAGAACTTAATGTCTTACTCAAAATACTAAAAAGAAAGTCCAAGAGCCATCAATCCACCATCACATATATCATTAGCAAGCTTCATATTTAACATGCAATGGCATTAACACAAAATCCACCTTGGCCAAATACCATCCCCATGATATAACAAAGATTTGAACCATGGGCTAATAAGAACATCAAGTTAGCAACCAAAAACATGCATGAATCTCATGGCACAACATCAAACATACCTTAATCTAGACACTAGTATGGCCAAGCCTCTTCCTAATCCTCTTCCAAACCAAGCATGAAGCAAAATTCCTTCCTTCTTCTTTAGTATTTTCGGCCAAAAGAATGAGAAAAGATGAACAATTTTTTTTCTTTGCTTTTCTTCAACTCACGGCAAAAGGGGGTTCACTCACACACATTTTTTTCATTCTTTATTACCCATACTTATTTGTTTATTTCTTTTCTCCCATGATGTACCAACATAACATGTCTAGGACATGTTTTGCCCATGATTCCTTGTCATGGCGGCCACTAGAACTTGGGGGAATTTGACATGCAAGTCCTCACCTTTGATTACATGCACTATTAGGTCCTTATAGATTAGCCTATCACTTTTCAAAAGTGTCACACAATTCCTACTAACTGAATTCACATGCAATCGGCTAAATCGAAGCTTGAAATTTTCACACATTCATAATTACATATTCTAGACAATAAATATTACGTTCAAACATTTCGGTGACTCGGTTTAGCGGTCCCGAAACCACTTCCGACTAGGGTCAATTTTGGCTGTCACAACTCTCCCCACTTAAGAAATTTTCGTCCCCGAAAATCTTACCGTAAATAGGTTTGGGTAACGCTCTTTCATAGAGTTCTCGGGTTCCCAAGTAGCTTCTTCCATCCGTGTTTGAGCCATAACACTTTTACTAACGGAACCCTTTTGTTTCGCAACTCCTTTATTTCACGAGCTAGGATACGAATCGGTTCTTCTTCATAACTCATATCGGCTTGAATTTCAACCTCGATGGACTAATTACGTGCGACGGATCAGATCTATAGTGTCGAAGCATCGAAACATGAAAGGCGTCGTGAATCTTTTCAAGTTCGGGGCAAAATCAAACGATCATAAGCTGACCGACTCGTTCGGATATCTCATATGGCCCGATGAACCTCGGACTCAATTTGCCCTTGCGCCCAAATCGAGTATCTTTTTCCAAAGCGAAACTTTAAGAAACACTTTATCTCCCACTTGATACTCGATGTCTTTTCGTTTCGAGATCCGCGTCACGACTTGACGATCGGAGGCTATCTTGATTTTCACGGATTGCTTTTACTTTACATTCAGCATCTTTAATCAAATCCACTCAAAATTTTGCTTTCACCGAGCTCGGTCCAAAACAATGGTGTACGGCATTTACGCGTACAAGGCCTCGTAAAGCGCCATCTTAATACTTGATTGAAAACTATTGTTGTAAGCGAATTCAATCAAAGGTAAATACCGTTCCCATGAACCATCGAACTCGAGGATGCAACATCTCAACATATCCTCAAGTATCTGAATTATCCGCTCGGATTGACCATCGGTTTGGGGTGAAAGCGGTCTTTGAAATGCAACTTAGTACCCAAAGCTTCTTGCAATTTCTTCCAAAATCGCGAGGTGAATCTCGGATCTCTATCCCACACCTGTAAATCGGTACCCATGTAATCTCACAACTGGGAAGCGTATAATTCAGCTAGTTTATCCAATGAAAAATCTGTGACAGCCTTAAAACGACCCTAGTCGGAATATGGTTTCGGGACCACAAAACCGAGGCATAAAAATAATTTAATATTTATTTTATTGCCTATAATATGTGTTAACTCATGTGTGACATTTTTGATGTTTTGATTTAGAGTTATAAATGTGAATTTCACTAGAAAGGACCTAATAGAAAACTTTGGAAGTATGATGAGGGAATGTGTAATGACTAATTAAAGCATGCATGCAAAACAATGGCCTTGCATGTCAAATATCCCTCTTTTTATAAGAGGTGGCGGCCATGACAATGAGAGATGGGCAAAACATGTCATAGACATGTTTTGTTGGTGCATTAGGGAGAAAAGAAATAAACAAATAAGCATGGGTAATAAAGAATGAAAAAAAATGTGTGTGAGTGAACCCCTATTGCCGTGTATTGAAGAAAAGAAAAGAAAAAAATTGATCATCCTTTCATTCTCTCTTGACCGAAAATCCTAAGGAAGAAGAGGAATTTTTGCTTCATGTTTGGTTTGGAAGAGGTTTAGGAAGGGTTTGGCTATACTTGCATCAAGATTAAGGTATGTTTGAGGTTGTGCCATGAGATTCATGCATGTTTTAGTTACTAGCTTGATGTTCTTATTAGCCCATGGTTCAAATCTTTGTTATATCATGGGGATGGTATTTGGCCAAGGTGGATTTTGTGTTAATGCCATTGCATGTTAAATATGAAGCTTGTTAATGGTATATGTGATAGGGATTGATGGCTCTTGGACTTTCTTTTAGTATTTTTGAGTAAGACATTAAGTTCTTTGCTTAATCATGACCAAAATTATGGTGTTGTGATGTATTCGGTCATGGTATATCCATAAGTATGATTCATACATGTTGCATGGTAGGTAAGATTTGAGCTTTGGATATGTGTTTATATTTGGATATAAACAACTTGAGATTGACCCTTGCACCTACATGAATATGTGTTTGCACATGATGAATTGGTATGACATATATACTATTTCAAGGTGTATATTTGCTTGTGATGATGTTTGATTATGTAGTAAATGAGAGATGTGTATTGAGCTACAATATGTAATGCGTTAGTTAGTAAAATGTATGCTGTTTTTTTTGTGTGGTATTAAGTGTAAAATTGGCCTCAACATAGACATGCATATTTGGCCAAATGAAGTAGATTGGTGTGCATGTATTCAGTTAGAGGCAACCGTATTGAAGCCTTATCTTGGCTTAGATAATTGACTAAATGGGTAATAAGTGAGGATGGTTGCCGAATATACAAACATACATATGCATGTGTAATTGAATTATGAATGTTTAGCAGATGGTTGAACTAGTTGATTTATTGATTAAGCTCAAGGAGTTAAAGAAGGAGAATCAAGCAAGGAAAAGACGAAGGTCATCGAGTAGCCGACTTGGACTGTTTTACCCAACACAAGGTAAGTCACTAAGCATATATTTTGTATTGATTTGAATAGACATAATGTCTATGTAATTATGCCGAAAGGAATGATGAATTTATATACATGTGTGTATGTGGTGATGGAAGTATTGAATGGAAGGAAAAGAGGTGAGATGTATTGAGTTGTTGATTTTGGCACTAAGTGTGCGGGTATAAACATTTGTGATCATGAGAATGGCACTAAGTGTGCGGGTTTAAAACTTGTACAGCACTAAGTGTGCGAGTTTGATCATGTAGCACTAAGTGTGCGAGTTGATTATATAGCACTAAGTGTGCGGACACACTATATGCTTTTGAATCACTATTGACACTGAGTGTGCGACACTATTGAGTTGATCACGGACAACGGATCGGGTAAGTACCTTGAGTTCATGGCTAATAGGCGCTATGTTTATATTTGGGGTCAAGCTTGGTAAGTTTGAACCTATGTGACAATATAAATTGAAGTCACGTACATAAGAATTATCGCGGAATGAGTGAAAGGTCATGTAGATGTATGATTGAATCGAAAGGTCGAAGGAACTATGGTATAGTTCGGTTTGAATGGAGTAATTAGCCTCGTTCCATTTTGTTTCCTCTTGCGATAATGTTATTAATGGTTGTTAGTGCATTGCTTATGACTTACTGAGTTATATACTCATTCGGTGTTTGCTTGTCACCTATTTTAGGTTTCTTGGACTCGACTTTTTGCGTATTCGGGACCGTCATCGAAGTCATCACACCGGCTAACAACTTTTGGTATTTTCTTCGTAGTTGGCCTTGGAGTACATTTCGGCATGTATAGGCTATTATGTTTTGTTTGAACTTGGTATGTAAAATTTTCAATAGCCATGCGAAAATGGCTTATAAATGTTTTGAGCATAATGTTATAATCATTTGGCATGTATATGCTCATTAAGAAGCACGGAAATGTTTGGCAATGACCAGCCATTAGAATGGGTCATCATGATTATATTTTGGACTATATATGTAAAAGGGTGGTTGAATCATAGAAACTATGTGTTAGAGAAAGTCTACCCTAGAAATAGATCTTTGGCGACAATAAATGGCGTGGATGTGAAAAATCACTAAAAATAGTAGGAATGGAATTAAATAGTGAATAAATTATTTAAATGAACCTTGATGAATCCATTTTCATATGGAAGAAAGCAAGCGATCATATGAGTTGTATGTTAAAAGATATTTGGGTTTTCGTGAAGCAGGGGCGTAACGGTTTCGGATTCCTGTTCAATTTGAAAATTCATTATAAATTAACCAGAGATAATTAGGAGTCATACCATATATGTATAAATTCCTCCTTGAGTCTAGTTTCAGAGAAACAAACAGTATTGATGCCCTGCACAGGGAGTTATTCGAGTTGTAACGCACGAAGGTCAGTGTAGTCGACCTCTGTAACATGGGAGACTTTAACTAATAAAATGTACTAATTGGATTGAGAAAAAATTCTAGAAAAAAATCTGTAGATGGACATATGAGTCTAGTTTCAGGGAAAAATTACGAAACTAATTTTCGAGTTGTAAAACTCAAGTTATGATTTTGAAGTGACTAGTACATAGATTGGCGACTTGTCCGGGAAATTCTCAATAAGTGGTTTGAAGTCCGTTAACACCTCGTGTTCGACTCGTGACGGTCTCGGGTTCGTGGTGTTACAATTTTATTGGTATCGAGCTATTGTTTAGTCGGTTCTAGGACTACCATAGCACGTATGAGTCTAGCTATACATGCCTTAATGTTAATGTTTAAATGTGTGATAACCGACGGTTAAAATTATTGTTTTGATTTGTAAATGGATCCGGTGTAGAGAGAACCTTGGCGGATAGCGTTGAAAGTGTAGCGGCCGCTCTGCACAAGGGACGCCACTGTTGAACCTCGGTCATCTGCGAATAATCGGGGTGAGGGGCTAGACAAGCCTTCTTTACCATGATGAATGAGTGGGTCGCATAATATGCCCGAACCAATCCGGCTGTCCAACAATTCCGAATTTGAATAATCCACCCCAAGAGCCCGTAATGCCATCATTTATCGACCTGTGAGGTGAGTAAGCCACTGTAGACTTGATTAGGAAGCGGGGATGAAGAGTTCAGGCCATAGTTATTGATGATGCCGAAAGGGCCGAGTTACGGCTTGATAACACCATTCGGTGTTTGATGGTATCATGCACACCGATGAATGTCTAAAGTGTGCTATATCCTTGTTGCGAGACTCACCTACTATTGGTGGAGGACCTTGATTTCCATAGTTCCAAACGAACGAGTTACTTGGGATTTCTTTCAAGCGGAGTTTTGAAAGAAATATATTAGTCAACGGTTCATCAATCAAAAGCGTAAGGAATTCTTGGAACTCAAGCAAGGCCGTATGACAAGATCTGAATCTGAACATGAGTTAAGTAAGACTCATCGGTATGCCCGGAGTGTGTGGCTGATGAGGTTGCTATGTGCAAGAGGTTTGAAGAAGGATTGAATGAAGATCTAAAGCTACTAGTGTATATTTTGGAGATGAAAGAATTGTAACACTAGTTGAGCGAGCACGCAAGGCGGAGGAACTTGGAAAGGAGAAGAAGAAGGCTGAATTTGATGCTAGAGACTATCGCAAAAGATCGACGGGTAAAGCTCCGTTCTTGGTGTAAAGAAGTTCGTGGAGGACACCAATAAATCGAGGACGATGCGGGAATTTCTATTAGAGCACGACCATTGACGGACTCGAGCTACTTCGGTAGCTAGTGTGGGCAATAACTGTCAAGAGAAACCTGAATGCCCCCAATGTGGGAGAAGACACATAGGTGAATGTTGGGGTAAGTCTACCAATAGGGCTTGTTACGGATGCGGTTCGAAGGACCACTTCATTAGAGATTGCACGGAGCTTGATGAGAAGAATAGGATGCAAGGTGCAAGACCTAGTGGAATGACAGCTAGAGGTAAACCACCAAGAATTTCAAGAGGTAGGGGTGGTAGTCAGAGAGGGGCCACTGATATGGCTATTCGATCTGAGACCCGTACTCCTGCTAGGGCATATGCCATCCGTGCACGAGAGGAACCATCCTCCCCTGATGTTATCACTGGTACTTTCACTCTCTTTGATACTAATGTGATTGCTTTGATTGACCTTGGTTCTACTCATTCTTATATATGCGAAACCTTAGCATCCAGTAAGACTTTACCTATTGAGTCTACTGAGTTCGTAATTCGGGTGTCAAATCCCTTGGGTCGTTATGTGCTTGTCGACAAAGTGTGCAAGAAATGTCCCCTAGTAATCCGAAGGTCCTGCTTTCCGGCGGACCTGATGCTTTTGCCATTTGATGAATTTGATGTTATTCTTGGTTTGGATTGGTTGACCGTGCATGATGCGGTTGTGAATTACAAAAGCAAGACTATTGATTTGAGGTGCGCGAATAACGAGATAATCCGAGTTGAGTCTACGGACTTAAAGGGGTTGCCAGTTGTAATATCAACAATGTTGGCCCAGAAACATGTAAGAAAGGGGTGCGAAGCATACCTTGCGTATGTACTTGATGATAAGGAATTGGAAAAGAAACCCGAATCGGTGCCGGTGGTTTGTGAATACCCGGATGTTTTTCCTAAAGAATTACTGGGTTTACCACCTGTTCGGGAAGTAGAGTTTGGTATTGAGCTTGTACAGGACTACGCCAATTTCGATAGCTCGTGATCGTATGGCACCAACCGAGTTGAAGGAGTTGAAAGCTTCGGTTGCAAGAGTTGACGGATAGAGGTTTCGCTCGACCAAGTTTTTCACCTTGTGGTGCACCAGTGTTGTTTGTGAAAAAGAAGGACGGAACCATGAGGTTGTGCATCGACTATCGTCAGCTTAATAAAGTGACAATAAAGAACAAATATCCGTTATCGCGTATTGATGATTTGTTCGATCAACTGAAGGGAGCCTCAGTGTTCTCAAAAATAGATTTGAGATCGGGCTATTATCACTTGCGAATTCGGGATTCGGACATACCCAAAACTGCCTTTAGAATGAGATATGGTCACTACGAGTTCTTAGTGATGCCGTTTGGGCTCACTAAGGCCCCTGCGGTATTTATGGATTTGATAAATCTGATCTTCAGACCGTATTTGGATCGGTTCGTAGTTGTGTTCATTGACGACATCTTGGTCTATTCAAGAGATGAGACCGAACATGTGGAGCACCTGAGATTAGTGTTGCAAATTTTACGGGATAAGCGGTTATATGCTAAGTTAAACAAGTGTGAGTTCGGTTAAGAGAGGTTAGCTTCTTGGGTCATGTGGTATCTCGTGATCGTATTCGAGTCGACCCGAGCAAAATTTCAGCCATACTTAACTGGAAGCCTCCAAGAAATATTCTCGAGGTTTGGAGCTTTTTGGGACTTGCTTAGGTTACCGACGGTTTGTAAAAGGACTCTCGATGATAGCCACACCATGTAAACCGCTTGAGAAAGATGTCAAGTTTGAATGGACGGAAAAGTGTCAGAAAAGTTTCGACCAATTGAAAACTCATTTGACGGAAGCTCCAGTACTAGTACAGCCCGAATCTGGGAAAGAGTTTGTCATCTATAGTGATGCCTCCCTACTTGGGTTAGGTTGCGTATTGATGCAAGAAGGTCGAGTTGTGGCCTCTGGCGTTGAGACAATTAAAGCCACATGAGAAAAATTATCCGACCCATGATCTCGAATTAGCTGCCATCGTATTCGCCTTGAAAATATGGCGACATTACTTATTTGGTGAGAAGTGCCATGTATTTTTAGATCACAAAAGTCTCAAATATTTGATGACTCAAAGAGACTTAAATCTGAGACAAAGACGTTGGCTTGAGTTGTTGAAAGATTATGAGTGGTCATTTCTGCGGACGCCTTAAGCGGAAATCTTTGTTTGCTTCTGAGCAATGAATGTACACTTGTCTATCCTACCCGACAATGTGTTAATAGCGAATTAAAGGCCAAACCATTATTGACTCATCAAATTCGCGAAGCTCGGAAAGTTGACGATGAGTTGGTTGCAAAACGAAATTTGAGTGTGTTACGAACAAGGAATCGGAGTTTCAAATTGATGATGACGATTGTTTGAGGTTCGAAATCGTTTTGTGTTCCAAGAAATTCGAACTCATTTCGATGATTCGAACGAAGCTCATTGTAGCCGAATGTCAATTCACCCGGGAGTACGAAGATGTACAACGATTTGAAATGTCGGTTTTGGTGGCATGGTATGAAACGAGACATCTCCGACTTTGTTTCGAGATGTTTAATATGTCAACAAGTGAAAGCGGAACATCAAGTGCCTTGAGGTTACTTCAACCGATCATGATACCCGAGTGGAAATGGGATCGAGTCACAATGGACTTTGTGTCCGGCCGCCATTGTCGACTAGTAAGAAGGATGCGATTTGGGTTGTTGTTGATAGGTGACTAAGTCGACTCACTTTATCCTGTGCGTCGGATTTTTCATTGGATAAACTAGCTGAATTGTACGTTTCTCGGTTGTGAGATTACACAGGTACCGATTTACATTGTGTCGGATAGAGATCCGAGGTTCACCTCGCGATTTTGGAAGAAATTGCAAGAAGCTTTGGGTACCAAGTTGCATTTCAAAGACCGCCTTTCACCCCCAAACCGATGGTCAATCCGAGTGAATAATTCAGATACTTGAGGATATGTTGAGATGTTGCATCCTCGAGTTCGATTGGTTCATGGGAACGATATTTACCTTTGATTGAATTCGCTTACAATAATAGTTTTCAATCAAGTATTAAGATGGCGCCTTACGAGGCCTTGTACGGGCGTAAATGCCGTACACCATTGTTTTGGACCGAGCTCGGTGAGACCAAAATTTTCGGAGTGGATTTGATTAAAGATGCTGAACAGAAAGTAAGAATAATTCGTGAAAGTCTGAAGGCAGCATCAGATCGTCAAAAGTCGTATGCGGATTTAAAACGAAGAGATATTGAGTATCAGGTGGGAGACAAAGTGTTTCTTAAGGTCTCACCTTGGAAAAAGATACTCAGATTTGGCCGTAAGGGCAAACTGAGTCCGAGGTTCATCGGGCCATATGAGATATCCGAACGAGTCGGTCCAGTTGCGTATAGATTGATTTTGCCCCCTGAACTTGAAAAGATTCACGACGTCTTTCATGTTTCGATGCTTCGATGCTATAGATCTGATCCGTCGCACGTAATTAGTCCATCAGAGGTTGAAATTCAAGCCGATATGAGTTATGAAGAAGAACCGATTCGTATCCTAGCTCGTAAAGTGAAGGAGTTGCGAAACAAAAGGGTTCATTGGTGAAGGTGTTATGGCTCAAACACGGGATAGAAGAAGCTACTTGGGAACCCGAGAACTCTATGAAAGAGCGATACCCAAATCTATTTACGGTAAGATTTTCTGGGACGAAAATTTCTTAAGTGGGGAGAGTTGTGACACCTTAAAACTACCCTAGTCGGAATGTGGTTTCAGGACCACAAAAGCGAGGCATAAAAATAATTTAATATTTATTTTATTGCCTATAATATGTGTTAACTCATGTGTGACATTTTGATGTTTTGATTTAGAGTTATAAATGTGAATTTCACTAGAAAGGACCTAGTAGAAAACTTTGGAAGTATGATGGGGGAATGTGTAATGACTAATTAAAGCATGCATGCAAAACAATGGCCTTGCATGTCAAATATCCCTCTTTTAATAAGAGGTGGCGGCCATGACAATGAGGATGGGCAAAACATGTCATAGACATGTTTTGTTGGTGTATTAGGAGAAAAGAAATAAACAAATAAGCATGGGTAATAAAGAATGAAAAAAAAATGTGTGTGAGTGAACCCCCCTATTGCCGTGTATTGAAGAAAAGAAAAGAAAAAAAAATTGATCATCCTTTCATTCTCTCTTGACCGAAAATCCTAAGGAAGAAGAGGGAATTTTTGCTTCATGTTTGGTTTGGAAGAGGTTTAGGAAGGGGTTTGGCTATACTTGCGTCAAGATTAAGGTATGTTTGAGGTTGTGCCATGAGATTCATGCATGTTTTTAGTTACTAGCTTGATGTTCTTATTAGCCCATGGTTCAAATCTTTGTTATATCATGGGGATGGTATTTGGCCAAGGTGGATTTTGTGTTAATGCCATTGCATGTTAAATATGAAGCTTGTTAATGGTATATGTGATAGGGGATTGATGGCTCTTGGACTTTCTTTTTAGTATTTTTGAGTAAGACATTAAGTTCTTTGCTTAATCATGACCAAAATTATGGTGTTGTGATGTATTCGGTCATGGTATATCCATAAGTATGATTCATACATGTTGCATGGTAGGTAAGATTTGAGCTTTGGATATGTGTTTATATTTGGATATAAACAACTTGAGATTCGGCCCTTGCACCTACATGAATATGTGTTTGCACATGATGAATTGGTATGACATATATACTATTTCAAGGTGTATATTTGCTTGTGATGATGTTTCGGTTATGTAGTAAATGAGAGATGTGTATTGAGCTACAATATGTAATCGTTAGTTAGTAAAATGTATGCTGTTTTTTGTGTGGTATTAAGTGTAAAATTGGCCTCAACATAGACATGCATATTCGGCCAAATGAAGTAGATTGGTGTGCATGTATTCGGTTAGAGGCAACCGTATTGAAGCCTTATCTTGGCATAGATAATTGACTAAATGGGTAATAAGTGAGGATGGTTGCCGAATATACAAACATACATATGCATGTGTAATTGAATTATGAATGTTTAGCAAGATGGTTAAACTAGTTGATTTATTGATTAAGCTCAAGGAGTTAAAGAAGGAGAATTAAGCAAGGGAAAGACGAAGGTCATCGAGTAGCCGACTTGGACTGTTTTACCCAACACAAGGTAAAGCATATATTTTGTATTGATTTGAATAGACATAATGTCTATGTAATTATGTCGAAAGGAATGATGAATTTATATACATGTGTGTATATGGTGATGGAAGTATTGAATGGAAGGAAAAGAGGTGAGATGTATTGAGTTGTTGATTTCGGCACTAAGTGTGCGGGTATAAACATTTGTGATCATGAGAATGGCACTAAGTGTACGGGTTTAAAACTTGTATAGCACTAAGTGTGAGAGTTTGATCATGTAGCACTAAGTGTGCGAGTTGATTATATAGCACTAAGTGTGCGGACACACTATATGCTTTTGAATCACTATTGACACTGAGTGTGCGACACTATTGAGTTGACCACGGACAGTGGATCGGGTAAGTACCTTGAGTTCATGGCTAATAGGCGCTATGTTTATATTTGGGGTCGAGCTTGGTAAGTTTGAACCTATGTGACAATGTAAATTGAAGTCACGTACATAAGAATCATCGCGGAATGAGTGAAAGGTCATGTAGATGTATGATTGAATCGAAAGGTCTAAGGAACTATGGTATAGTTCGGTTTGAATGGAGTAATTAGCCTCGTTCCATTTTGTTTCCTCTTGCGATAATGTTATTAATGGTTGTTAGTGCATTGCTTATGACTTACTGAGTTATATACTCATTCGGTGTTTGCTTGTCACCTATTTTAGGTTTCTTGGACTCGACTTTTTGCGTATTCGGGACCGTCATCGAAGTCATCACACCGGCTAACAACTTTTGGTATTTTCTTCGTAGTTGGCCTTGGACTACATTTCGGCATGTATAGGCTATTATGTTTTGTTTGAACTTGGTATGTAAAATTTTCAATAGCCATGCGAAAATGGCTTATAAATGTTTTGAGCATAATGTTATAATCATTTGGCATGTATATGCTCATTAAAAGCACGAAATGTTTGGCAATGACCAGCCATTAGAATGGGTCATCATGATTATATTTTGGACTATATATGTAAAAGGGTGGTTGAATCATAGAAACTATGTGTTAGAGAAAGTCTACCCTAGAAATAGATCTTTGGCGACAATAAAGGACGTGGATGTGAAAAATCACTAAAAATAGTAGGAATGGAATTAAATAGTGAATAAATTATTTAAATGAACCTTGATGAATCCATTTTCATATGGAAGAAAGCAAGCGATCATATGAGTTGTATGTTAAAAGATATTTGGGTTTTAGTGAAACAGGGCGAGCGGTTTCTGGATTCCCTGTTCAATTTGAAAATTCATTATAAATTAACGAGAGATAATTAGGAGTCATACCATATATGTATAAATTCCTCTTTGAGTCTAGTTTCAGAGAAACAAACAGTATTGATGCCTGCATGGGAGTTATTCGAGTTATAGCATACGAAGGTCGATGTAGTTGACCTCTGTAACATGGGAGACTTTAACTAATAAACTGTACTAATTGGCTTGAGCAAAAAATTCTAGAAAAAAATATGTAGATGGAAATATGAGTCTAGTTTCAGGGAAAAATTACGAAACTGATTTTCAAGTTGTAAAACTCAAGTTGTGATTTTCGAAGCGACTAGTACACAGATTGGCAACTTGTCTAGGAAATTCTCAATAAGTGGTTTGAAGTCTGTTAACACCTCGTGTTCGACTCCGGCAACGGTCTCAGGTTCGGGGTGTTACAAAATCCGTACGCACGGGGATAAAGTGAGCCGACTTAGTCAGTCTATCAACAACAACCCAAATCGCATCCTTCTTACTTGATGACAATGGCAGTCCGGACACAAAGTCCATTGTGACTCGATCCCATTTCCACTCGGGTATCATAATCGGCTGAAGTAATCCTGAAGGCACTTGATGTTCCGCTTTCACTTGTTGACATATTAAACATCTCGAAACAAAGTCGTAGATGTCTCGTTTCATACCATGCCACCAAAACCGACGTTTCAAATTGTTATACATCTTCGTACTCCCCAGGTGGATTGCCTTTCGGCTACAATGGGCTTCGTTCAGAATTATCGAAATAAGTTCCGAATTCCTTGGAACACACAGACGACTTCTGAACCTCAAACAATCGTCATCATCAATTTGAAACTCTGATTCCTTGTTTGGAACACACTCAGCCCGTTTTGCAACCAACTCATCGTCAACTTTCTAAGCTTCACGAATTTGATGAGTCAACAATGGTTTGGCCTTTAATTCGGCTACTAACACATTGTCGGGTAGAATAGACAAGTGTACATTCATCGATCGTAAAGAAAATAGTGATTTTCGGCTTAAGGCGTCCACAACCACATTAGCCTTTCCCGGGTGATAATCAATGACAAGCTCATAATCTTTTAACAACTCGAGCCAACGTCTTTGTCGCAGATTTAAGTCTCTTTGAGTCATCAAATATTTGAGACTTTTGTGATCCGAATACACATGGCACTTCTCACCAAATAAGTAATGTTGCCATATCTTTAAAGCGAATCGATGGCGACCAATTTGAGATCATGGGGTGGATAATTTTTCTCATGTGGCTTTAATTGTCTCGACGCATAGGCCACAACTCGACCTTCTTGCATCAATCGCAACCTAACCCAAGTAGGGAGGCATCACTATAGATGACAAACTCTTTTCGATTCGAGTTGCACTAATCTGGAGCTTAGTCAAATGAGTTTTCAATTGATCGAAACTTTTCGACACTTTTACGTCCATTCAAACTTGACATCTTTACGAAGCGGTTTACGTCATGGGTGTGGCTATCATCGAGAATCCTTTTACAAACCGTCGGTAATGTAAGCAAGTCCCAAAAAGCTCCGAATGTCGATTAATATTTCTTGGAGGCTTCGGTTAAGTATGGCTGAAATTTTGCTCGAATTCGACTTCAATACCGTCGAGATACCACATGACCCAAGAAGCTAACCTCTCTTAACCAAAACTCACACTTGCTTGAACTTAGCATATAAGCGCCTATCCGTAATATTTGTAACACTAATCTCGGGTGCTCGCATGTTTGGTCTCATCTCTTGAATAGACCAGGATGTCATCAATGAACACAACTACTGAACTGATCCAAATATGGTCTAAAAATCCGATTCATCAAATCCATAAATACCGCGAGGGCATTAGTGAGCCCAAGCGGCATCACTAAGAACTCGTAGTGACCATATCTCGTTAAGGCGGTTTTGGGTATATCCGAATCTCGGATTCATGAATCGATAATAACCCGATCTCAAATCTATTTTTGAGAACACCGAGGCTCCTTCAATTGATCGAACAAATCATCGATCTGTGATAGCGGATATTTGTTCTTTATTGTCACTTTATTAAGTCGACGATAGTCGATGCATAACCTCATGGTTCCGTCCTTCTTTTCACAAACAACACTAGTGCACCCCAAGGTGAAAAACTCAGGCGAGCAAAACCTCTATCCACCAACTCTTGCAAGCGAGCTTTCAACTCCTTTAATTCCGTTGGTGCCATACGATACGGAGCTATCGAAATCGGTGTGGTCCGGTACAAGCTCAATACCAAACTCTATCTCCCGAACAGGTGGCAAACCCGGTAATTCTTCGGGAAAAACATCCGGGTATTCACAAACCACCGGCAAAGATTAGGGTTTTATTTCTAGCTCCTTATCATCAATTACATACGCAAGGTATGCTTAGCACCCTTTCTTACATATACGGGCCAACATTGATGATATTACGGTGGCAACCCTTCAAGTCCGTAGACTCAACTCGAATCATTTAGTTATTTGCGCACCTCAAATCAATAGTCTTGCTTTTGCAATTCACAACCGCATCATGCACGGTCAACCAATCCAAACCAAGAATAACATCAAATTCATCGAGCGGCAAAAGCATCAAGTCGTAAAACAGGAACCTCGAATTACTAGGGGCATTTCTTACACACTTTGTCGACCAAAGACGTAACGACCAAGGATTTGACACCGAATTACGAACTCAGTAGACTCAATAGGTAAAGTCTTACTGGATTCTAAGGTTTCGCATATATAAGAGTGAGTAGAACCAGGGTCAATTAAAGCAATCACATTAGTATCAAAGAGAGTGAAAGTACCGATAATAACATCTGGCGAGGAAGCATCCTCATGTGCGCGTATGGCATAAGCCCTAGCAGGAGCGCGAGCCTCGGATCTGGTCGTAGCATCTCTAGATCCTCTCTGACCACCACTAGCATTGCCGTATTTCCGGATGGTCTACCTCGGCGGTGGCGGCACCCGTTTCCCACTCGATTTGTATTACTGCGAGGCAACCTCGGGCAATCTTTAATAAAGTGGTCAACCGATCCGCACTTGTAACAGAGCGATCACGGAACCTCAGACTTCGAATGCCATTTGCCACAATCTTCGACACTCGTTACGTCTCGACGTTCATTCCCAACATGGCGGCCAGAAGTGCCTCGTGTACCCATTGTGGGGTCGATCACGATCTCGTCTAAAAAGGCCCAAAGTGCCTCTAGACCGCCCACATCATCTCTAAATTTCTTGATGCATGTTGAAGCGACTTTCCGAGGATCTTTTACGAAACTCTCGGTTCCCATATCAACTTTTGTTTTTCTTTTTAAGCTCTTGACTTTACAAGCTCGCTCGACAAGTACTACGAACTCTCGTATTTCAAGAATGCCAACGAACATTTTATGTCTTCATTCAGCCCATCCTCAAAGCGTTTACACATGATGACCTCGGACGAAACACATTCCCGGCGTATCTACTAAGTCTAACAAATTTTCGCTCATAATCAATAACTGACATAGAACCTTGCTTAAGCTCAAGAAATTCCTTCCGTTTTTGATCAACAAATCTCTGGTGATATACTTTTTCGAAACTCGGTTTGGAAAAATTCCCAAGTTACTTGCTCTCGGCACTGTGAAGTCGAGTGCTCCACCAATAGTAGGCGAATCACGTAGCAAGGAGATAGCACACTTTAGGCATTCATCGGTGTACAAGATAGCTCATTGAGTGCAGGATAGTGTTGTCCAACCAAAATTCAGCTTGCTCGGCATCGTCGTTATCCGTAGCTTTAAATTCAGTAGCCCCATGTTTTCGGATTACATCAGCTGGGGCTTATTCGACCTTATTTGGTCGATTCGGAGGCATTGTAGGTGCGGGGTTGTATTAGTCGGGAATGGAGGTTGTGGAGCAGTAGTATTAGTTCGAATGTATTGGTTGAACCAATCATTCATCACGCTATAAAAGGCTTGCCTAGCCTCATCATTCGGATTGCTAGCAATAGGTTGAGAGTCCGCCGGCGCTGTCCCTTGTGTGGGAGCAGGCCCCACACTCTCCACATCATCAGCTATCGCTCGGTTGGGATCGGGATCCATTACTATAAATAAACACAAATTCAAATGTCAGAAATCACCACACTATCAAATAATCACATAAAATGGCATGTATAGCTAGACCCAAACGCATTACGGGAGTCCTAGAATCGACTAAACCGTAGCTCTGATACCAATAAAATTGTAACACCCCGTATCCGAGTCCGTTACCGGAGTCGAACACAAGGTGCACACAAACTTGACTTAATCATTTCCACTGTCCATTTAAAAATTTCCAGACAAGTTGGTTACTGCATCACTGTCGCCTTAAAAATCATATCTTGAGTTTCAAAACTCGAAAATCAGTTTCGTAATTTTTCCCCGAAACTAGACTCATATTTCCATCTACATATTTTTTTCTAGAATTTTTGGTCAGGCCAATTAGTACAGTTTATTAGTTAAAGTCTCCCCTATTCCAGGGTTCGACTACACTGACCTTTATGCATTACGAATTGGATATCTTCCTATACAGGTATTCAATACTGTTTCCATTTGTTTCTATAGAAACTATACTGAGAGAGGAATCTATACATATATGGCATGACTCCTAATTATCTCTGGTTAATTTACAATGAATTTCCAAAGTCGGAACATGGGATCCAGAAACCGTTCTGGCCCTGTTTCACGAGAACTTTAATATCTCTTAACATATAACTCATATGACCGTTTCGTTTCTTCCATATGAAATTAGATTCATCAAGGTTCATTTACATAATTTATTCACTATTTAATACCATTCCTACTATTTTTAGTGATTTTTCACATCCACGTCACTGCTGCTGTCAGCATCTGCCTTTAAGCGCAGGCTTTACCTATTCATGATTTCCATGATTCAATTGGCCCTTTTGCATACATAGCACAAAGTGTGATCATGATTAACCATTCCAATGGCTAATCGTTCAAAACAATTCCATACCTCATAATGATCAACATACAAACGATTATAGTACTATGCTAAAAACGTATATAAGCCATTTTCGCATGGCTATCCAAGTTTACACAAAACCGAAAGGTACATGACCTACAACAAAAGGGTAGTCCTATACATGCCATTTCAAAGTTCAACCAAAATTGTACCAAAATGGGGGCTTTGATAGTGTGGATGACTTCGACTTCGATGATCCCGAATCCGATAGCTAACGAGCGAAACCTATAAAACAGAGAGCCAATGTGACAGCCCAAAATTGACCCTAGTCGGAAGGTGGTCTCAGGACCACAAAACCGAGGCATAAAAATAATTAAAAATTTATTTTGATGCCTATAATATGTGTGTGCTCATGTATGACATTTTATGATGATTGATTTAGTGTTATAAGGGTGAATTCCACAAGAAAGGACTTAGTAATGAACTTTGAAAGTATGATAGGGAATGTGTGATGACTAATTAAAGCATGCATGCAAAATAATGGACTTGCATGTCAAATTCCCCCTTTTATAGGTGGTGGCTGGCCATGACAAGGGAGGATGGGCTAAACATGTCATGAAACATGTTTTGTTGGTGCATTAGGGTGAAATAATAAACAAAGGTGTATGGGTGATAAAAAATGAAAAAAATGTGTGTGAGTGTGGTAATCCCCCCCCCCCATTGCCGTGAGTTGTAGAGAAGGAAAGAAAAAAATTTTGTTCATCCTTTCTTTGAGCCAAAACTAAGGAAGAAGGAGGATTTTTGCTTCATGCTTGGTTTGGAAGAGATCTAGAAGGAGATTTGGCTAAGTTTGCATCAAGATTAAGGTATGTAAGAGCGTGTGAATATCCGCTCCTATGATGGAACGAGTTATCGGCCTTAATGAAGCCTTTATTTGTGTATGAACATAAGAGTTGGGATGGTGAAGTAAGTATGATTATGTGAATGTGCATTAATGAAATGATGCATTTAACTATGTGAATGTATTGCTGTAATTAGAGTTGATTATATTCCTTGAGACTTACTAAGCATAAAAATGCTTACTCATTGCTTTGGCTCTCGTTTTCTAGATTTCGCTCGATAGCAATCGGATTCGGGATCGTTGAAGTCGAAGTCATCCACACTATCAAGCCCCATTTTGGTATAAATTCTTGGTTGAACTTGAAATGGCATGTATAGGACTACCCCTTGTTGGTTTAAATATGTTATGATGTATATGTATGCGGCCATGCGAAAATGGCTCGTAATAGTGAAGTATCAACTTAAACTATTTGTGGTTTGTATATATATATATGGTGTCATGATGTGACTATGAATTGGAAATGGGAATGTTGGTCACATGATCAGCCATTGGCATGGTTAAAATGATCATATGTGGACCTATGTAAGGCAAGACTAGTTGGTTCATGGAGACTACAAAATAGGTAAGACCTACCTTAAAACAGATGCTGCCAGCTGCAGTAACGTGAATGTGAAAAATCACCAAAATTTGTAGGAATGGTATTAAATAGTGAATCAGCTATGTAAATGAACATTGATGAGTCTATTTTCATATGGAAGAAACGAAATGGTCATAGGAGTTACATGTTAAGAGATATTAAAGCTATTGTGAGACAGGGCCAGAACGGTTTCTGGGTTCCCTGTCGCAACTTTAAAAATTTACTATAAATTATCCAGAAATAATTAGGAGACATACCTTATATGTAAAGATTCCATTTTGAGTCTAGTTTCATTAGAAATAAACGGCACCAGCATTAAAGCCCTGTACAGAGAGATATTCAAGTTATACCGCGCGAAGGTCAGAGCAGTCGATCCCTGTAACATGGGTGACTTTAACTAATAAACTGTACCAATTGGCCCGACCAAAAATTCTAGAAATAAATCCATGGATGGATATATGAGTCTAAATTCAGGGAAGATTTACGAAACCAGTTTCCTAGTTTTGAAACTCGAGATATGATTTTTAAGGCGACAGTGACGCAGTTTTTCCAGCCTGACTGAAATGTCCAATGGATGGGCAAAACAAGTGAACTTGGCTTGCTAACCCCTCGTGTCCGACACCGGCGATGGTCTCGGGTTCGGGTGTTACAATTTTATTGGTCTCGAGCCACGGTTTAGTCGATTCTAGGACTACCGTGAGGTGTTTGGGGTCTAGCTATACATGCCATTAAATGATGAATCGATAGTGTGGTGATTTCGACAATTTGACTTTGAGTTTGTTTATAGCAATGGATCCCGATCCCAACCGAGCAATAGCTGATGATGTGGAGAGTGTGGCGCTGCTCCCCGCACAAGGGACAAGCACCGCGGACTCTCAACCTATGGCCAACAATCCGAATGATGAGGCTAGGCAAGCCTTTTATAGTGTGATGAGCGAATGGTTTAATCAATACATTCGAACTAACACTACTGTCCCACAACCTCCATTCCCGACAAATGCAACCCCGCACCTACAATACCTCCAGAATCGACCAAATAAGGTCAAGTAAGCCCCAATCGATAGGATTGAAAACATGGGGCCACTGAATTTAAAGCTACGGATGATGATGATGCCGAACGAGCTGAATTTTGGTTGGACAACACTATCCGGTGCTCGATGAGCTATCTTGTACACCCGATGAGTGCTTAAAGTGTACCATCTCCTTGCTCGTGATTCCACCTACTATTGGTGGAGTACTCGACTTCTGTGGTACCTAGAGAGCAAGTGACTTGGGAATTCTTTCAAACCAAGTTCGAAAAAAAAAAGTATATCGATCGAGATTCATCGACCAAAAGCGAAGGAATTTCTTGATCTTAAGCAAGGTTCTATGTCGGTTACCGACTATGAATGAAAATTTGTGAGGCTTAGCCGATCACGCGAGAATGCATTTCGTCCGAAGCTATTATGTGTAAACGCTCGAGGATGGGCTGAATGATGATATAAGGATGTTCGTTGGCATTCTCGAAATACGAGAGATCGTAGTACTTGTTGAGCGAGCTTGTAAAGTCGAAGAGCTTAGAAAGGAGAAACAAAAGCTGATGTGGGAACTGGAGAATTCGAAGAGGTCCTCGGAAAGTCTCTTCAACAGCAATCAAGAGATTTCGAGATGATGTGAACCGGTCTAGAGGCGCTTTGGGCTTTTCTAGGCGAGGACGCGATCGACCCCTGTGACCACACGAGTCACCGATCGCCGATGGTGGAAATGATCGCCGAGAGAGGCGGAGTGTCAACATTGCGGCAAATGGCATTCGGGAGCTGTTGGTTTCGTGATCGCTCTGCTATAAGTGTGGATCGGCCGACCACTTTAGGAAGGATTGCCCGAGGATGCTTGAGCAGAATGTGAGTCGAGTGGAAACTCGGGTGCTACCATCGCTCGAGGTAGGCCACCTAGAAATATGGGCAATGTCGTTGGCGGTCGAGAGGATCTAGAGATGCTACCATCGATCCGAGGCTCCTGCTCCTGCGAGGACTTATGCCATACGCGCACGCGAGGATGCTGCCTCTCCAGATGTCATTACCGGTTCTTTCACTCTTTTCAATACTAATGTGATTGCTTTGATTGACCCTGGTTCTACTCAATCTTATATATGTGAAACCTTAGCATCCAAAGAAGACTTTGCCTATTGAGTCTCTCGAGTTTGTAATTCGGTGTCAAACCCTTGGGTCATTACGTGCTTGTCAACAAAGTGTGCAAGAAAAGTCCCCTAGTGTTCCGAGGTTCATGTTTCCCGGCGGACTTGATGCTTTTGCCGTTCGATGAATTCGACGTTATTCTTGGTTTGGATGGGTTGACCATGCACGATGCGGTCGTAAATTGCAAAAGCAAGACTATCGATTTGAGGTGCGCAAATAACGAGATAATTCGGGTTAAGTCTACGGACTTAAAGGGTTGTCACCGTAATATCGCAATGTTGGCCCGAAAATATGTAAGAAAAGAGTGCGAAGCGTACCTTGCGACGTGCTTTCGATGACAAGGAATCGAAAAGAAACCCGAATCTGTGCGCGTGGTTTGTGAATACCGGATGTTTTCCTGAAGAATTGCCGGGTTTACCACTGTTCGGAAATAGAATTTGGCATCGAATTGGTACCGGTACCACTCCAATTTCGATAGCTCCAGATCGTATGGCACCAACGAATTAAAGGAGTTGGAAGCTCGATTGCAAGAATTGGTGGATAGAGGTTTTGCTCGCTTGAGTTTTTCGCCTTTGGGTGCGCCGGTGTTGTTTGTAAAAAGAAGGATGGAACCATGCGGTTGTGCATCGATTATCGTCGACAATAAAGCGACAATAAAGAACAAATATCCGTTGCCACGTATCGATGACTTGTTCGATCAACTAAAGGAGCCTCGGTGTTCTCGAAAATAGATTTGAGATCGGGCTATTATCAATTGCGAATCCGAGATTCGGACGTACCCAAGGCGCCTTGAGCGAGATATGGTCACTATGAGTTCCTAGTGATGCCGTTTGGGCTCACTAATACCCTCGCGGTATTTATGGATTTAATGAATCGGATCTTTAGACCATATTTGGATCGATTCGTAGTCGTGTTCATCGATGACATCTTGGTCTATTCAAGAAATGAGACCGAACATCTTTGAACACCGAGGTTAGTCTTTGCAAATTTTACGGATAAGCAATTATATGCTAAGTTCAAGCAAGTGTGAGTTCGTTAAGAGAGGTTAGCTTCTTGGGTCATGTGGTATCTCGATCGGTATTCGAAGTCGTCGAATAAAATTTCAGCCATACTTAATTGGAAGCCTTCGAGAAATATTATCGAGGTTCGGAGTATTTTGGGGCTTTTAGGTTATTACCGACGATTTGTAAAAGGCTTCTCAACGATAGCCATGCCGATGACGGCTACTCCAAAAGGATGTTAAGTTCGAATGGACGGAGAAATGCCAAAAAGTTTCGATCAATCGAAAACTTATTTGATGAAGCCCCAATTCTAGTGCAACCCGAGTCCAAGCAAAGAGTTTGTCATCTATAGCGACGCTCTCTACTTGGGTTAGGTTGCGATTAATACAAGAAGGTCGAGTTGTGGCCTGCGCGTCGAGGCAATTAAAGCCACATGAGAAAAATTATCCGACTCATGATCTCGAATTGGCGCCATCGTATTCGCTTTAAAGATTTGGCGACATTACTTATTTGGTGAAAGGTGCCATGTATACTCGGATCAAAAAGTCTCAAATATTTGATGATCCAAAGAGACTTAAATCTGCGACAAAGACGTTGGCTCGAGTTGTTAAAGGATTACGAGCTGGTCATTGACTATCACGGGAAAGGCGAATGTGGTTGCGGATGCCTTGAGTCGTAAATCATTATTCGCTTACGAGCGATGAGCGTGCACTTGTCTGTTTGATCCGATAGTGTGTTAGTAGCTGAATTGAAAGCCAAACCACTATTGATACATCAAATTCGAGAAGCTCGAGAAAGTCGACGACGAGTTGGCGCAAAACGGAAATGAGTGTGTTCGAACAAGGATTGAGTTTCAAATCGATGATGACGATTGTTTGAGGTTCAAAAGTCGTCTGTGTGTTCCAAAGAATTCGAACTCATTTCGATAATTCAGAATGAAGCCCATTGTAGCCGAATGGCAATCTACCGGGAGTACGAAGATGTACAATGATTTGAAACGTCGGTTTTGGTGGCATGGTATGAAGCGAGACATCTCCGACTTTGTTTTGAGATGTTTAATATGTCAACAAGTGAAAGCGGAACATCGGTGCCTTCGTGGATTACTTGACCAATCACGATACCCGAGTGGAAATGGGATCGAGTCACAATGGACTTTGTATCCGGACTGCCATTGTCAGCAAGTAAGAAGGATGCGGTTTGGGTCGTGGTAGATCGATTGACTAAGTTGGCCCACTTTGTCCCCATACGTACGGATTTTTCAATGGACAAATTAGCTGAATTGTACGTTTCTCAGATTGTGAGATTACACGGGGTGCCTATTTCCATCGTGTCGGATAGAGATCCGAGATTTACCTCGCGATTTTGGAAAAAGTTGCAAGAAGCTTTGGGTACCAAGTTGCATTTCAGACCGCCTTTCACCCCAAACCGATGGTCAATCCGGCGGATAATTCGAGATACTTGAGGATATGTTAAGATGTTGCGTCCTCGAGTTTAGTGGTTCATGGGAGCGGTATTTGCCGTTGATTGAATTCGCTTACAACAACGACTTTCAATCAAGTATTAAGATGGCACCCTACGAGGCCTTGTACGATCGTAAATGCCGTACACCATTGTTTTGGTGAGCTCGGTGAAAGCAAGATTTTGGGTGGATTTGATTAGGGATCTGAATGAAAGTGAAAGTAATCCGTGAAAGTCTCAAGATAGCCTCCGATCGTCGAAGTCGACGCGGACTCAAGCGTAAGGATATCGAGTATCGGTGGGTGATAAAGTGTTTCTCAAGGTATCGCCTTGGAAAAGATACTCGATTTCTACCGTAAGGGCAAGTTGAGCCCGAGGTTCGTTGGGCCATATGAGATATCCGGCGAGTCGATCCGGTGGCATATCATTTGATTTTGCCCCGAACTCGAAAAGGTTCACGATGTCTTTCACGTTTCGATGCTTGACGCTATAGATCCGATCCATCGCACGTGATTAGTCCATCGAAATTGAAATTCAAGCTAATATGAGTTATGAGGAAGAACCGATTCGTATCCTATCACGAGAAGTGAAAGAGTTGTGAAACAAGCGGGTTCCGCTAGTAAAAGTGTTATGGCTCAAGCACGGATAGAAGAAGCTACTTGGGAGACCGAGAACTCTATGAAAGAGCGATATCCAAACCTATTTACGGTAAGATTTTGGGGACGAAAATTTCTTAAGTGGGGAGAGTTGTGACACCCAAAATTGACCCTAGTCGGAAGGTGGTCTCAGGACCACAAAACCGAGGCATAAAAATAATTAAAATTTATTTTGATGCCTATAATATGTGTGTGCTCATGTATGACATTTTATGATGATTGATTTAGTGTTATAAGGGTGAATTCCACAAGAAAGGACTTAGTAATGAACTTTGAAAGTATGATAGGAAATGTGTGATGACTAATTAAAGCATGCATGCAAAATAATGGACTTGCATGTCAAATTCCCCCTTTATAGGTGGTGGCCGGCCATGACAAGGAGGATGGGCTAAACATGTCATGAAACATGTTTTGTTGGTGCATTAGGGTGAAATAATAAACAAAGGTGTATGGGTGATAAAAAATGAAAAAAAAATGTGTGTGAGTGTGGTAATCCCCCATTGCCGTGAGTTGTAGAGAAGGAAAGAAAAAATTTTGTTCATCCTTTCTTTGAGCCAAAACTAAGGAAGAAGGAGGATTTTTGCTTCATGCTTGGTTTGGAAGAGATCTAGAAGGAGATTTGGCTAAGTTTACATCAAGATTAAGGTATGTATGAGGTTGTGTTAGGAGTTTCATGCATGTTTTGGTTGCTAACTTGATGTGCATGTTAGCCATGGCTCAAATCTTTGTTAAGCCATGGAAATGGTATTTGGCCAAAGTTGTTATGGTGATAAAGCCATTGCATGCTAAGTGTGAAGCTTGATGATGATGCATGCAATGATGGATTGTCTACTCTTGAGTAAGATTTTGAGCTTTCTTTTGTTTTATCATGATTGAAGTTGAAAAGGAGCATGATTGTCATATTCGCCATGATGCATTCATGAGCATGGTTCATGCTTCTTGCATGTTAGTTAAAATTTGTGTTTTGGATGGCTATGGACACCTTGAAATTCGCCATGCCCATATATGTATATATATGTTTGCACATGATGTTTTGGTTATGAAGGAAGTGATGAATAAGTTTGTTTAAAGAAGAAGATGTTGAAGAATAATTGTGAAATTGTAAGCACATTCTGCCTAGCACACATATGAGTGCTTGATGCTATATTGTAAGTTTTGAGCTACAATATGCAAAGCATTAACTAGTAAAATGCATGCTGTTTTTGTGTGGTATTAAGTGCATAATTGGCCTCAACATGGACAAGTATATTCGACCACGGTAGCCTATTGAAGGCCTTAGCTTTTCCTTGATGCTCGAATAAATTGTATTGAATTGCTTGATGTAGTATAAAATGTGCATGACCATTGTGTATTCAAGCTAAAGGGTGGCCATATGACCATTTAAATTCCTTGTCATATTGGCCATAAGCTAGCACAATGAGGTTTTGATAAATTGAATTTGTTTGAATTAGCTCAAGAGCTAAGAGGGCCACAATTGGACAAGGGAAGGAAAAAGTATTGAATAGCCGTAAAAGCCGTTCGACAACATCCGAGGTAAGTCCTCAAGAAGTGACCTTACTTGAATTATATGGAATGAAATATGGATGTATTGATTATTGATTTATGTGTGTATGAGTATTGAATGATACCGGGCTAAGTCCGAAGGCGATTATGTTAGTGATTATAATTGTGTTTGAGCCTTAGTAACGAAAATAAATATGTATGTCCAATGATTATTGATGTATGTGTGCATGAGAAATTGATTGATATCAGGGCTAAGCCCTCAAGACAATTATCTTGGAAATTATAACAGGGTTAAGACCGAAGGCAATTGTGCTAGTGGCTACATCGGGCTAAGACCAAGACATTCGTATGAGTCATTCTATCAGGGCTAAGACCAAGGCATTTGTGCAAATCGTGATATCCGGGTTAAGTCCCGTGAGGCCTTGGTGCGGGTTACCATAACGGGCTATGTCCCGGCGATTGATCGAGTAGCGACATCCGGTTAAACTCGAAGGTATGTGATTTGAAAATTATAAGCTTGCTGGAAAATTTCAGCTAATGCACTTGTGAAATTTCCCAATGACAAGGTAAGTGCGGTGTGTGCTTTGCGCTAGGAGTAAGAGCGTGTGAATATCCGCTCCTATGATGGAACGAGTTATCGGCCTTAATGAAGCCGTTATTTGTGTATGAACATAAGAGTTGGGATGGTGAAGTAAGTATGATTATGTGAATGTGCATTAATGAAATGATGCATTTAACTATGTGAATGTATTGCTGTAATTAGAGTTGATTATATTCCTTGAGACTTACTAAGCATAAAAATGCTTACTCCACCGCTTTGGCTCTCGGTTTTCTAGATTTCGCTCGATAGCAATCGGATTCGGATCGTTGAAGTCAAGTCATCCACACTATCAAGCCCCCATTTTGGTATAAATTCTTGGTTGAACTTGAAATGGCATGTATAGGACTACCCTTGTTGGTTTAAATATGTTATGATGTATATGTGTGCGGCCATGCGAAAATGGCTCGTAATAGTGAAGTATCAACTTAAACTATTTGTGGTTTGTATATATATATATGGTGTCATGATGTGACTATGAATTGGAAATGGGAATGTTGGTCACATGATCAGCCATTGGCATGGTTAAAATGATCATATGTGGACCTATGTAAGGCAAGACTAGTTGGTTCATGGAGACTACAAAATAGGTAAGACCTACCTTAAAGCAGATCTTGCCAATTGCAGAACGTGAATGTGAAAAATCACCAAAATTTGTAGGAATGGTATTAAATAGTGAATCAGCTATGTAAATGAACATTGATGAGTCTATTTTCATATGGAAGAAACTAAATGGTCATAGGAGTTACATGTTAAGAGATATTAAAGCTATTGTGAGACAGGGCGAACGGTTTCGGGTTCCCTGTCATAACTTTAAAATTTACTATAAATTATCCAGAAATAATTAGGAGACATACCTTATATTCCATTTTGAGTCTAGTTTCATTAGAAACAAACGGCACCAGCATTAAAGCCCTGAGAGAGATATTCAAGTTATACTGCGAAGGTCGAGCAATCGATCCCTGTAACATGGGTGACTTTAACTAATAAACTGTACCAATTGGCCCGACCAAAATTCTAGAAATAAATCCATGGATGGATATATGAGTCTAAATTCAGGAAGATTTGAAACCAGTTTCGAGTTTTGAAACTCGAGATATGATTTTAAAGCGACAGTGACGCAGTTTTTCCACTGACCGAAATGTCCAATGGATGGGCAAAACAAGTGAACTTGGCTTGCTAACCCCTCGTGTCAAACACCATGATGGTCTCGGGTTCGGGGTGTTACAGCCAAAGCAACGGGGTAAGCATTTTAATGCTTAGTAAGTCTCAAGCAATGAAATCACTTTGACTAAAGTATTACATTCACATAGTTAAATGAATCACTCTATTAATACACATTCTCATAATCATACTTACTTCACATTACCGACCCTTATGTTCATACACAAAAGAACAACTTAGCCAAAGGCGGTAGCTCGTTTATCAACTGAGCGAATACTCACTTGTAAGGACTCAACTAATTCAAGCACATACGAACATACCTCATTGCTGGAATTTTCACAAGTGTATAAACCGAAATTTTACAGCAAGATTGCTCATTTAAGTCACGTACCTTGATTTAACCGGATACAACCACAAGCACAATTGCCTTGGTCTTAACCCGGATTTGGTAACTTGCACCATTGCCTTGGTCTTAGCCGGATATAACAACTTCATACGAATGCCTTGGTCTTAGCCGGACATAATCACTAGCATAAATGCCTTGGGACTTAGCAGGATATCATTCAAATGCTCATGTACACATATATCAATAATCACGACACATCCATATTTCATTTTCGTTACTAAGGCTCAAACACAAAATATTTATCAAACCTTTACAATTTCGGCTCAATAGCCACACACAAGGAGCATGATTTCAATATAATTCAAGTAGGGTCATTACTCGAAGACTTACCTCGGATGTTGTCGAACGATTTCGACGGCTATTCAACTACTTTTTCCTTCCCTTTATCGGATTTAGCTCCCCTTTGCTCTTGAGCTTAATTTAACAAATAAATTGATTTAATCATTTGAGCATCGAAAGAGGAATTCAAGGTACTTAGCCCACATATTTTCATTAGACATTAAAGTCACGTAGGTACGGAAATCATGAATCAACTCAACACATTAGTTAGTACTCTCCTTAGCCGAATTTTATAAGCCAAGAATAGGCATCAATATGTTTGCCTCTAACCGAATGCATGCACACCAATTCCCCTCATGTGGCCGAATATGCATGTCCATGTTGAGGCCAATTATACACTTAATACCACACACAAAAAAAAAACAGCATACATTCTACTAACTAATGCATTCCATATTGTAACTCAATACACATCTATCATTTCCTTCATAACCGAAACATCATCATAAGTAAGTATATACCTTGAGATAGTATATATGTCATACCAATACATCATGTGCAAACATATATACATATATATATGCTAGAGCTGAATCTCAAGTTGATTATAATTAAACATGAACATAAATCCAAAACACAAATCTTACTTTCCATGCAATGAGCATAAATCATACTTATGAATGTACCATGGCCGAATACATCACAACACCATAATTTTGGTCATGATTAAACAAAGAACTTAATGTCTTACTCAAAAATACTAAAAAGAAAGTCCAAGAGCCATCAATCCACCATCACATATATCATTAGCAAGCTTCATATTTAACATGCAATGGCATTAACACAAAATCCACCTTGGCCAAATACCATCCCCATGATATAACAAAGATTTGAACCATGGGCTAATAAGAACATCAAGTTAGCAACCAAAAACATGCATGAATCTCATGGCACAACATCAAACATACCTTAATCTAGACACTAGTTAGGCCAAGCCTCCTCCGAATCCTCTTCCAAACCAAGCATGAAGCAAAATTCCTTCCTTCTTCTTTAGTATTTTCAGCCAAAAAGAATGAGAAAAGATGAACAATTTTTTTCTTTGCTTTTCTTCAACTCACTGACAAAGGGGGTTCACTCACACACATTTTTTTTCATTCTTTATTACCCATACTTATTTGTTTATTTCTTTTCTCCCATGATGTACCAACATAACATGTCTAGGACATGTTTTGCCCATGATTCCTTGTCATGGCCGGCCACTAGAACTTGGGGGGGGGGGGGAAATTTGACATGCAAGTCCTCCCCTTTGACTACATGCACTATTAGGTCCTTATAGGTTAGCCTATCACTTTTCAAAAGTGTCACACAAGTCCTACTAACTGAATTCACATGCAATCGGCTAAATCGAAGCTTGAAATTTTCACACATTCATAATTACATATTCTAGACAATAAATATTACGTTCAAACATTTCGGTGACTCGGTTTAGCGGTCCCGAAACCACTTCCCGACTAGGGTCAATTTTGGGCTGTCACAAAGATTTTCGGGGACGAAAATCCCTAAGGGGGGAGAAATGTAACAGCTCGATTTTGGGGCTAATCAGAACAGTTATTTTGAGACGTCAAATCTGAGGCCGAGAAATTCTCTTTATTGTTTTAATATTATTTTATGTGTTATAGTATGATTTTATAAGTGCAAGAAAATTTTGATGAACAAATTTTAACGATTGTAAGCTTAATCGCGAAAAAAGGACTAAATTGCATAAAGGGTAAAAGTTCTATTTTACTTGATAGATAGACCAAATAGCTAGAGAACCATAATTGGAGGTCTTTAAAGGGAAAATAAACCCTTTTTAGGAGAGTGGTCGGCCATGGGGGGGACAAAAGAGGTCAAAGGTCAATATTAGGTGTGTTTGGTGACTTAATTGATTAAAATAAAAATAAAAGAAAGAAAAAAAGATATCATCTTCTGCTCATTTCCTTTTCCACCAAAAATACCAGAAAATTAAGGGTTTCGAAGGCTTGAAATTGCAGCCACTCTGCATCTTTGAAAGTAAGTGATTTAGAAAACCTTACTTGATAATTTTTATGTTTTTGGAGCCCCTAAAGCTTAATTTAGCTATTGAGGGGACTATTTTGCAAAAATATTGAAATTTTAGGGGTTTTCCATGAAATATTTTGAGAATTTTGCTGAAATATTATGGAAGAAAATGAGTTATGGTGGTTAAATGAACAATTTTTGTGAAGTAGTTTTCATGAAAACACCTAAAGGGGCCATTTTGTAAAGTTTATAAAATAGGTTGTAAATGTGTGAAATAATTGGCGTTGTGGGTTGTTTCTAGTATAAAAAGAATTTGGCTAGACTTAACTAGTGAGAAAAATTGATGAAAATTGATTTACGAACCTAGGGTTAAAATCATAATTTTGCGAAAGCCTAGGGGCAAAGGTCATTTTTGCCAAAATGTGGTCTATATAATGTCTTAATTAATGTTATGATTGAACTAGTGAAATTTTTATAATTTTAGATCAAGAAAAATGAGGAACGGACCTTAACCAGGGAAAAGACAATGTGTACGAGGACTAGACTCGTTTTTACAAATTTTTGTATCGAGGTAAGTTCACACGTAAATAATGCAATGAGAATAATGTATAAATGCTTAAATGTTGCAGGAATTGTCATTCCCACCCTTGAAGGTAATTTACAATATTTTGTCATTATGCGGGATTATGTGTTAACTCTTTTATCATGAAATATGTGATTGCCTAAGTGACCGAGTTTGTCAAAGGTAAGTCTACGAGAAAAGTCCCATTTGAACTTTAGGAATATATTAGGATACAATGTGACATGTCACTAGGAACTATGTGGATATGAACTCATTTGTATATGTGGTGTGTGATTATATAAATCCGGGCTCTACTCAAGTATGTTCTATCGGTGGCTGGGTAGTCCGACATGTGTTGCAGGTACCTGTCAGCTTGTGTGAGCAACCTGTGTAGTTACGTCTTCACTGTTAGCTTGTATGAGCAGGCCTGTGATTAGCTCGGGAATGAACAATATGTGATATGTTAAATAAGGTAACATGTGGCCACATATGGTGTGTTATGCGTATGTTTTCCAAGTTTCCAATGATATTCCTAGTGTTCAACGGGTAATTCGGTAGTTATTCAACAACTAAGTCAATGATGGGAATTATACAATTGTGTTACGAGTTAGTACAGGTATGTACGTAAAAATATTGAGTAAAGATTTCAATATGTTATGTACTTGTGGTAAGAGTATGTATAAGAAGGTTGAGCTTATGAAACTTTGTTTTATTTTAACTATTGAGTCATGTTGTTTATTATATGCATGTGAGCTTACTAAGCTATATGCTTACTCCTTTCCTTTCTATTTTCTTACAGTGCCTTCAAGCTAGTATCAGGGATAAAGAGGTGTCAAAGGTATTGATCACACTATCACCTGAAGCTTTGGTATAGCTAGTTCAAATGTTTTGATATTTGGCATGTATAGGGACTCGAATCTTCAGTTTAGTGTCTTGTTAGTTTAGCCACAAGTGTTGGCTCATATGATGGATGTGATATTCATTTTGTATAGGCCATTAAAGTCAGCTAATGTTAATTGTTATTATATGCATTTGATGCAAGTTTCTAATAGTTGTGGCCGATTTGGTTATATATATGTTATGCTTGTATTAGTTTGGTTGATCTTGTGTAGGTTAATGTAAGTAAGGGTAGCAAAAAGGCTTGGTAAATAGCCTTATTTTTGTCCACACGGGTAGTCACACGGGCGTGTGTCTAGGTCGTGTATGACACATGGCCGGCCCCATGGGCGTGTTGTCCGGCTATGTGTCTCCTGAACATAAAAATAGTTCAAGTCAGTATGTATGGTAGTAAACACACGGATAAAGACACGGCCGTGTGTCTCAACTGTATGGAGGACATGACCCTTGGCCACGGGCGTGTGCCCCTAATTGGATGCTGATGCCAGAAACAGAATGTCAAGGTTTTTAGATACGAGCTAAGCCACATACGTGTCATGGCCGTGTGAGGGACACGAGCCATGGACACGGGCGTGTGTCAGGCCGTGTGAAAACCCCTACAGCTTTGAATTTAGAATTTAATTCACACGGGCGTGTCCCATCGTGCTTAGGCCGTGTGAGCCACACGGGCCTTTAGCACGGCCATGTCTTAATGACGACACAGGCGTGTTGCCCTTCCACACGGACGTGTGCCCTATTTCTAAGGTTATCTTTCTAGAGTTTGTTAAAGGACCCGAATCGGTCCTAAATGGGTTTCGATGGATGTTTGGGGTCTCGTGAGTCCATGTTAATGAAATTTAGACATGTTCCAAAAATCTTTTAAATTTTACCAAGTCTTGATGACTTGAAAATGTTTGACTACAAGTGCTTAAGAGTTGTAGCGCCTCGTATTCCGTCCCAGCATAGGATTCGAGTGTGGGGTGTTACACTTCAGATACATTTCTTGGAGGCTTCCAATCCATTATTTGTAGAAATCTTACTCGGATCAACTCGGATACCCGATGCTGACACACTATGCCCCAAAACACCAACTTCGCACAACCAAAATTCACATTTACTGAACTTTGCATTAACTATTTATCTCTCAGAGTCTGCAATACAATTCTCAAATGCTCGGCATGCTCAGTTTCATTTATCAAATAAATCAAAATATCATCTATGAACACAACAACAAATCAATCTAGATACGATCTGAAAATATGGTTCATTAGGTCCATAAAGACTGCAAGAGCATTCGTTAGTCCAAAAGGCATAACTAAGAATTCATAGTGTCCGTACCTCGTTTTGAATGCAATTTTTGGCATATAAGAGTCTTTAACTCGCAACTGGTAATAACCTGATCTCAAATCTTTGAAAACATTGAAGCTCCTTTCAATTGATAAAACAAATCATCAATTCCGGGTAGAGGATATTTGTTCTTGATAGTCACTTTATTAAGTTGTCGGTAGTCTATACACATTCTCATCATGCCATCTTTCTTTTTCACAAACAACACAGGAGCACCCCAGGGTGAAAAACTCGGTCGTGCAAATCCTCTATCATTTAATTCTTGCAGCTGAGCATTCAATTCTTTTAACTCTGTTGGAGCCATTCTATAAGGAGCTATCGATATCGGCATTGTACTTGGTATTAACTCAATACCAAACTCAACCTTTCGAATCGGCGGTAAACCCAGTAACTCTTCAGGGAACATATCTGTATGCTCACATACAACTGGCATTAATTCAATTTCCTTTTTAGTCACATTCAAATCAAGCACATAAGCAAAATAAGCTTCACAACCCTTTCTCACATATTTCTGAGCTAACATCGAAGAAATCACTGCTGGCAAACCATTTAGATCATCTGACTCAATTCTAATAATTTCAATATTCTGACATCTCAAATCTATCGTCTTTCTTTTGTAATTCACAACAGCATCATGCAACGTTAGCCAATCCATGCCCAGAATTATATCAAACTCATCAAATGGTAACAACATCAAATCGGTTGGAAAGCAATAATCTCGAATCATCAATGGACAATTCTTGCATACTTTATCAACCAAAACACACTTGCCTAAGGGGTTCGATACTCTAATTATAAATTCAGTAGACTTTACAGGCAAAGTCTTACTGGATACCAAATTCACACATACATACGAATGAGTTGATCCTGGACCTATTAATGCAATAACTTTAGTATCATAGGGAGTACAAGTATCAGTGATAACATTTGGAGATGACGCTTTTTTGCGAGCGCAAATAGCTAGGCTCGTGCAATTACTCTGGCATCAAATCTTACAACAATGTCTCGTGTCACACCTCTACTACCACTCACATTTCCCGTGTTTCTGGGTGGTCTACCTCTAATTGTAGAGTTACTTGACCTTGTATTCTGAGTATTATATTTTTCAGCTAACTCTGGGCAATCTTTAATAAAGTGATCTCGTGAACCACAATTATAATAAGCTTTGTTATTATTTTTCACTCAGAAATCTCCAAAATCCCGTCTTCCACACTGCTGACACTCAGGTTTAGCATCTTTTACATTACCAACACTCGATACTGATGTGGCTTAAGCTTTAGGGTTGGTGTATTGCTTCCCATGATCTCTATTCTGATATCTCGTTGAAGCTATCGATCGATTAAATTAGCCTCTAGATTTCTTTGATGAGGAATGACAAGATTTATTCATTGATCTCTTCCTCGAATCTTTTGCCTCTAAATCATCCTTTTTCTTTTCTTTGCTGAGATCCTCAGCTTTACAAGCCGTTTCAACTAACACAACAAATTCTCTGATTTCCAAAATCCCGCTAGAAGTTTTATATCTTCATTCAGTCCATCAACGAATCGTTTACACATGATCTCTTTAGTAGACACATATTCCCAAGCATATTTGTTTAACCATACGAATTCCCTTTCGTACTTAGTGACAGTCATTCGGCCCTGCTTCAATTCTAGAAACTCTTTATGTTTCTGATCGAGAAATCTCTAGCATATATATTTCTTATGAAACTCAGATTGAAAGAATTCCCAGGTAATTCATTCTCTAGGAACCACCTATGTCAACATTTTCCACCAATGATATGCATCATCCCTCAACAACGATACAACACATTTGATACATTCCTCTGGATTACACGAAAATTCATCAAATCTCTGATCGTGTTCTCGAGCCAAAATTCTGCTCTCTCTGCATCCTCATCAACTGTAACCCAAAACTCTTCAGCCCCATGTTTACGAGTATCAACAGGTGGCTTACTCAATCAGATTGGATCTAACACTTGCGGCACAACTGGAACTTGTTGAGGAACAGGTGGGGGTAGAGGTTGTTGTGCAGCCGGATTCGTTCGTACGAATTCCGTGAACCACTCAGTCATCATCTGGAAGAAAGCTTGCTTAGCCTCTCCTTCCTGACTACTAGTAATAACCTAGAATCAACCAACACTGCCCTTTGAGTGGGAGTGGGTGCATTACCTTTCACATCATCAGCTATGGCTCGTTCAAGATCCATTTTTTATATGAAAAACACATTTTAACTGTCAGGAATCATCACAGTATCGCAATTTATATATATGGCATGTATAGCTAAACTCTCACTCACTATATTAGTCTTAGAATAGACTAAAGCGTAGCTCTGATACGAATTAAATGTAACACCCCTAACCCGTATCCGACGCCGAAATAGGGTTATAAGACATTATCGGACAATACATCTCATTCACTTACATTGATACAATCATAAACAAAATTCATTCACAATGTCCCTTACGAGGCCCTACAAGACCATAAAACATGCTTAAGAGTGGTTCGGGACTAAACTGATCACATATAAAAATTTCATGAAATCATAGGTCACACGCCCATGCAAACAAGCCGTGTGCCTCAACGGCCACCTAACATGCCCGTGGCCCAGGCCGTGTGAAAACAAGGCATACATACTGACTTGTAACACAAGGCTGAAGACATGCCTATATACCTTGGCCGTGGCAACTGACTTGGGTTACACAACTAACCACACGCCAATGTGTCTAGCCTGTGTACCCTTCGAAACGGCCACACACGCCCATGTGCCAAGGTTGTGTGCTCACACGGTTACCAGACACGCTCGTGTGTCTAAGTCGTGCTTGAGACTGAAATTAAATTGTAAGACTACCCCAAGGATCACATGGTCATGTAACATGACCGTGTGTTGCACACGGCTGAGACACACGCCCGTGTCTCTACCCGTGTGGACAAAAATATGCTATTTGAAAAGCCAATTTTGCCACCCTTTTCTCATGCATACCAATCAACTTATTTGGTACTATTTCAAGTCATTTATAAGCAACCAAAACCCATCAAAACATACACATAACATATCATATAACTCAACCTTTTTAACTAATCAATTCCATATTCAAATTATACCAAATCATTATGCCAAAATCATCACATTTCATATCACAAAACTCATCATATCTTCATCTTAAACCAAACCAATTCATAAAGTATTATATACATCACATATAACACTTACCAAACACATAATTCAAGCCAAATTATATGGCTATTCATACCACATTTACAAGCCAAATCTCATGGCTAATATCAAGACTCAAAACATACTAAAATATCACTAGCCTATGCATGCCATATACCATATATACAAGTTTCAAAAGTACCAACAAGATGATCGGTAGTGTGATGACGTTTCCTAACGATCCCTGAATCCAAGCTAGCTTTGATGATCTATAAAACATAGCCAAATAACACACATAAGCTTCATAGTTTAGTAAGTTCATACCAAAAATACTCAACAGTTCATATTATCTAAATCATCAACTAATAGACAATTAGTAGTTCTCATATCATCATTCAATTCTAACTCATAACCATTTATCATGTATATACCATTCTATCAAGCTTCATACACATAGTATCAACTGCCACATAGGTATCGTGCGTTCATATACTTTCTCGTATTTATTTGTTTCATTATCACCTCTTTATTTAACGCATTAATTCATTCGGAAATCTTTCAATACTCCAAGAACTAGCACACTTAGTGCATCAGTGATTAGCCAAAGCTATAACAATTTTGCACACTTAGTGCCATCACATTTAAATCGAAGCTATCTCGGTATCACACACTTAGTGCTTCATATAGCTAAAGCTATCTCAAAACGCACACTAAGTGCCAATCATGGTAAACTTGTCGTCGTACATAGTCGTAGTCGCAAATATACAATTTATGCATTATTAAAGCATTAAAAACATAATTGTAACTTCATTTATCACGTACGAACTTATCTCATACTTGGAATGGATGAATTGGATCGATTACTTTATAACCTTCGATTTTCCATGATCTAAATCCAAATTCTTCCTTTCTTGATCTATATATACAGAAATAACCCATTTCATCACCAATTCATTCAATTTCATTCACAAACACATAATTGGGCATTTTTTCACTTTAGCCCCTAAAGTTACACATTTTGACATTTTAGTCCTTAATACACAAAACACCAAATATACAAAATTTTTTTCAAAACCATGCCTTAGCTGAATCTTCCTAAGGTCCCTAGCAGCCCAAAACTTTTATTTATCCATACATTTAGCCCCACATTTTCACATTTTCACAAATTAATCCCTAATATGCATTTTTACTCAAAATCACTTTACAAAACATGTTTATCAAGCACCAAGCTTTCATTATTCATCATCAAACATTCAAAAACTCAAGCATTCATCAATGGAAACTTTCAAAATCATCAAAAAATTCAAAAATTAGGGTACGGGCTAGCTAGTACTCAAAGCAATGATTTCAAAAACATAGAAATCATCAAAAATCGAACAAAATTCATACCTTAATTGAGCAAAATGAGTGTCAAATCCTAGCTTAGTCTTTTTTTTTCTTTTCTTTTGTATTTTTGGTTAATAAGAAATAAAATGAGCTAAATTTTAGATTTTGTTTTAATTATAATAACATAATTATCAATTACCAATTACCAATTTTACCCTTTATTATTACATTAATAATCCACTAACTCACGTCTAACTTTGTCCATGCATTAATCCATGGGTCCATTTTACAACATAAGGACCTCACATTTAATAAGCCATAACAAATAGGCACATTTAACATATAGCATGCCACTCTTCTTTTTACGCGATTAAGTCCTTTTGTCAAATTGGACATTCAAACGATAAAATTAATTCATAGAAATTTTCACACATATCAATTCACATACTATAAGCAAAAAAATAATATTAGATTATTTTTCTAACCTGGATTTGTGGTCTCAAAACCATTGTTCAGACTAGGGTCTAAACAGGATTGTTACAACCATTTACTTAGCAAAATACATGCTAAAACAATATTAATCTATATAGTTCGTTTACCATAATTCACACACTCATAACTTCCTTATAAATAACCAACACAACATCTAAAATCATACCTCATCAAGACTCAAGCATTTATACTCCACAAATCAATTAACCATTTGAGAAAATATAAAACCATAACCATATTCATACCAAACATACCAAAATAAGCCATCACTCATGGCTATATATACAAACCAAAACATATACAATTTACAACCCAAATCTCATGGCTATAATCATAACCAAAATGCCACATCTGGCCTATACATGCCATATACCATAAATGTATAACTCAAAAGTACCAACTTAGATGTTTGATAGTGTGATGATGTTCCCGATGACTCCCAAATCCAGCTAGCCTTGATATCACTATAAAACACAGGAAAAATAAACAAAGTAAGCTATTAAGCTTAGTAAGCTCGTATGAGATAAACTTAATGCAATCACATAAACATAAATCAATATGTAACATTCATTAACTATCAAACCTTTCAAGTACTCATTCACAAAACTATATATACTCTCATCATCATTTCTTCGATTCAAATATAAAATGGTTTATTCACATACCTATACCATCTCGTACCAATCACATATACATTTTCGTCTTTCATTTATCCGTTAGACCATTCGAAATAGAAGTCGGATACTCAAGGGTCTCACACGATAAGTAACTACACCATGGCCCGTAGCCAAATCAAGGTAACTTATCTGAAATACTGATATCATGGCCTGAAGCCACATCAGCTGATATGCATGGCCAGAAGCCAAATCAGTTTATCTCACACCTGAAGTGTTAAATCATGGCTCGAAGCCAACTCAAGTATCCCTAATGACATGCCACTAGCATCCAACTGTCAAATCTTCATTGAATCATTTTCGAACTTGTCCGTAATCACATAATCACAATTCATGCTATATCAAAGCACATAAAATACATTTGAAATAAGATTATAACATACGAACTTACCTCGCATTCGAAATTGATGGATCAGGTCGACTACTCGATAACCTTACTTTTCCCCCAATCTAAATCTGAATTCTTTCTTTCTTGATCCATATGAATTCAAAATTAACTTAATAAATCAACCATTCTTTTAATTTAATCCAAAACATACATTTAGGCCTATTTGCACATTAGCCCCTAAACTTTCACATTTAATCAATATAGTCGCTATTTCTCAAATACAAAAAATTCACACAATTCAACAAAACCCATGCTTGGTCAAATTATATATAAGCCTCTAGCAGCCCAAAACTTTCATTTATTTCACATTTCAACCACACAATTTATACATTTCACAATTTAATCCCTATTATGCATTTTCATCAAAAATCACTTTACAAAACATTTAAAACTATAATCAATCTTTCATATTTCATCTTCAAACACCAAAGAACACATAAACTCATCAGTGGAAACTCTTAAAATCTTCAACAGTTGCAAGATTAAAGGTATGAGCAAGCTAGATTGAGTTACAACGATTACAAAAACATAAAAATCATAAAAAAATCGAGCTAAAACCGTACCTTAATCAAGCTAGGAGTGTGTCAAAATCTAAAAAGCTTTAAACCCTATCTTTTTTTCTATTTTCGGTTGCCAAGGAAGAAGATGAACACAATTTCATCTTTTGATATAATTTAATTAACTTAATTTATCAATTTACTATAATAACATTTTTTTATAAACATATAAAAACATATAATGGATGGTCATAATTGTCCATTAACACTATCAATCGTCTAATATCATCATAAGGACTTTTAATTTAATAAATCATAGCAATTAAACACCTTTAACAAGTAGAATGCAACTTTTGCATTTTATGCGATTAAGTCCTTTTATCAAATTAAACATCCAATCGATAAAATTATGTAATATCCTGATTTTGGGCCTAGTCGAAATAGTGGTTTCGTGACCACAAAATCCGAGATAGAAATAATTATTTATGATTATTTTAAGGTCTATGATATGATTGCATGATTGTGTGAAAATTTCGTGATGAAATTCTATGCCTAAAGTGCTTAAATTGAAAGTAGGGACTAAATCGAATAAGTTGCAAAACTTGCATTCTAGAAGGTTTAGTATGAAATTGTTTTGGAATATTAATGAGGAGGTCTTAAATAGCAATTTGACCAATTTTAAGTTCATGGACAAAATTAGGACATGGAAGGAATTTTTGGAAAGTTTAGTAGTAAGGGTATTTTGGTCATTTAGTTATTAAAATGAATTAAAAACAAAAGTAAAAGCCAATTTTTGTCCATCTTCTTCATTAGGCCGAAATTTCAAGGGTTCTCCATATCTAGGGTTTGTTTCAAGCTTCCAAGCTCCATAGTAAGTGATTCCAAGCCCTGTTTTTAATGATTTTTACGTTTTTGGATTCCCGTAGCTCAATTAAGCTTATGCTAGCAATAATTCAACCTAGGGTTCATATTTGGAAAAATACCCATAGGTGAAATTTGTGTATTTTGGTGCTTTATGATAGAATATGAGGTTTTAAATTATGTTAGACAACTTGTGCTACTCGGTTTTAAGTGAAAACGAGCAAAAGGGCTTAATCGGTAAAAATACCTAATAGTCATAAGTACATGTTAGAGTGAGAATTTGATGTTGCCATAGAAGGGAAAAATGATCAGCATGTTATAAAACATAAGAATAAGGAATAAAGTTTAATTCCCGAGCCTAGGGGCAAAAGTGTAAATATGCAAAAGTTTAGGGGCAAAATTGTAATTTTTCCAAAATATGATTTTGGGTCAATTTGAATAATGTGAGTCCTAATTAGATTATTTTAAATGATAGAGCAAGGAAAACTGAAATTCGGGCTAAAATGGGGAAAATACCAAGTTGTGGACGAAATGGTAAAAGTAGCCATTTTCGCATACGAGGTAAGTTCATGTGTAAATGTAGTAACATAATTGTTGTTTTAAGGAATTTAATGTTGTTTATATGATATGATGCTTATTATTATCATGAAACGTTATGTTTTGTGGTTATTGTTGAATAATATGTAATTATGTGAATTACTTGATGAGTATGAACTATCACCGAGTATCGGTTCCGATATTCCGTGGAAGACGGCAAAGATGTGAGATCGAGGAAAAAAGCCCGTTTGAACCTTAGGAATAGATTAGGATACAAGTGACATGTCACTAGGATGGTTGAGCATCCGAACTCGTTGAGTTGAATCCGAGTTCACTTATGGATGCGAATGTCCGAACTCGTTGAGTTGAGTCCGAGTTCGAAAGATGTAACTAGGCATCCGAGCTCGTTGAGTTGAGTCCGAGTTCACTTATGGATGCGAACGCCCGAGCTCATTGAGTTGAGTCCGAGTTCACTTATGGGCAGGTTACATGGTAGCTTGGCTACATATGTGGCACTTATGTGCAAACTTTCCATGTATCCGAATTATATTCCGATGTGTTCAACGGGTAAAGTTCTACTGAAATGGAGGAATACTCATGATGAAAGGGACGTATTGGTAAGTGTTGTGAAATGGATACTTTGAACAGGTATGTACTTAACCCTCGGGTTGAAAAATCGATATAACAACAATATGGTAAGATGATAAATGAAAATGTGATATGAATGTCTTGGTGATGATTATGCAAATGATGTTTTATGTTTGCTTATATGGTTATGTTACTTGCTATTTGCATGTGAACTTATTAAGCATTTATGCTTACTCCTCCTTTTCATTCCTTGTAGTTTTGACAAGCCAGCTCGGAAATCGAACGGTCGGAGGCTCGCTCACACTATCCGTATACCATCTTGGCATAATGGCTTGTATATTTTGAGTATGGCATGTATAGCATTATAATCATTTTGTATATATGGTCTTATGATATGGTTATTGAGTGTTATGGAATGCTTGGTAATGATTAGCCATTGGAATGGCTAATCATGATCATATTTGGTGTTATGTATGCTAAATTGCTAGCTAATCCATGGAAACCATGAAATAGGTAAAATTTACCATAAAATAGATTCAGACAGCACCAGTGACGTGAGTTTGAAAAATCACTAAAAATAGTATAGATATAATTAGATGATGAATAATATATGGAATTGAAGAATTATGAGTCTATTTTCATATGGATGGAACAAAACAGGTATATGAGTTATATTTTATGAGATGTTTAAATTTTTTTGAAACAGGGCCAGAGCGATTACTGGATCCCCTATTCTAACTTTGTAAATTCACCATAAATTTTACAAATATAATTAGAAGACATTCTTTATATGTACAGATTCCTTATTGAGTCTAGTTTTATTAGAGACAAACGTAATAGTCATTGAAGCTCTGTAGAGGGAGATATCTGATTTGTAATACATAGAGATCAGAGTAATTGAACCCTGAAATAGGGGAGACTTTAACTAATAAAATATACTAATTGGCCCGACCAAAAATTATAGAAACAAATTAGTAGATAGATATATGAGTCTAGTTTCAGGAAAAATTTACGGAATTGGATTTCGAGTTTCGAAACTCGAGATATGATTTTTAAAACGACTATGATGCAGTTAGCTAGCTTGTCTGGAAATGTTAAAATGAATTGTATGAGCTGTTTAAGTAATGAATTAAGTCTATTAACACCTCGTGTTCGACTCCGGCAATGGTCTCGGGTATGGGGCGTTACAAATTAGCTCCTGAAATTTTCACACATATCAAATAGCATGCTATAAATACTGAAAATAATTTTAAAATATTTTTATGACATCAAACTTGTGGTTTCAAAATCACTGTTCTGATTTAGCTAAAATCGGGCTATTACATAAGTTGTATCCTTCAGCAGAGATACTGCACATTTCAAACATTCAGTAAGTGTACAGGATAATTCATCAAAAACTCAAATAGTATTTTCTAGCCAAAAATCACCCTTTCGAAATCATTATCTGTGGTAGCTCTAAATTCTTCTACCTCATGCTTACGGGTTTTATCTATCGGAGGCTTACCTGTTCTAGTGGGTTCAGCACCCTGTGGTATCTCAGGAATCGATTGGGAAGCAGGTGGGGGAGGTCGTTGTACAACAGTTTTTGTTCTCAGGTACTATGTAAACCATTCATTCATCATTTGAAAGAAAGCTTGTTTTGCCTTCTTACTTCGGCCCTCAGACACGGGCCTTTCACTACCAGACTGTAACACCCCAAAAACCTAAGTATCTATTTTTGTATGTTGTGTGCATAAATGTATGCTTGTTTCAGTGGTTGAGTGTCCTGAGGAGTGTTGGAGAAGTCCGGAGTTCAAGTTGTGGCTTGTATAAAATTTTTGTTTTCTTGAATAAACCCTGGCCTCTTGGCAACAGGGTTCTTAAATAAATGTTGGTAAGCATGTCAATAAGAAGCCTACTGATCTAGGGGTTAGAGGCGTGTGGAGTGTTTTAGGGGGTCTGGGGTTCGAGGCTTAGTAACACAAGAGGAGCATTTTATTTTGCTGTTAACGCTGGGGAAGTGTTGTTGTTTGACTGAAATTGAATGCTTGAGCAGTGGGGGAAGTTAAGGCCGAATTCTAGGTGCTTGTTGGAGAGAATTTCAACTAGTTAGGATATGGATAGGTGGGGTGTGGTTGAGAAAAGTTAGGAGGGTTTGAAGGGAGTGAGGAGAATGTGCCAAAGTGGGACTCTTACTCTTGGCAAAATTCAGCTTTGGCAGTCATTGTAGGTGTCTTCATTTTATTTTTTGATTATGTTCCCTTGACGTCGAATTCTACCATAGGTGTTGAATTGTTATTCTTTCATCGGGTTTTCTTTTGGTATTACTCTTCTTGGGGCCGATTGTAGCATAGAGCCTTCGGGGTTTGACAAGTTTCTTCCCTCGGTTTCCTTTCTTGACCGAACTTCTGCACCCTCTCCCTCTCTTTTTTGTTTTGTTTGACCAAATACCCTTTTTGGTCCAGTCTCCTCTTTTCTTCCTTCTCTCAACTGCGTTTTCCTCTTTGTGCTTTGGCTGAATATCACTTGCCTCATCTCCCTCTCTACTCATTCAATTTTTCATTGCTAGCCGATTGCTCTTTTCTTTTTGGAGCCAAATCACTCTACACTTGAGTAAAGTAACTGATTTTGTTTTTTGGGTTGTTGAATCCATGGCTTAGTTAGGGTTCACAGCTATTATTTTCCCTCTTTGTCTCTTTGTCGACATAAGCTTCCACTCTAATACTATCTTTTATCCACCGTTTCTGAAATAGGTGTGATTGTTCATCGTGGGACTCAATCCTAGAGTGTGCCTTTGCAGGTCGAATACTTCTAAGTGGTGGTAAGTTATTTTTCATTTGGTTCTAATCATTTTCATTCACGGTCTTATTTAACAAAGTGGTATTGCTATACAGAGACTGTCAAGTTTTGGAAGGTAGCTTCAATCAGTGGTTTAAGAGAGAAACCGTTTGCTATTCAAGGTAGCCAACTATTACCATTTGAGAATTAGGTGCTATGTGAGGATGTTAACTTTAATGATTAAAGGATTAACGTGGGGTTATGATTGAATCTAGGTTTGGCATCGTGGAGATTTGCTTACTTTTTCACAAACAGGTGTGTAATCACACTACTTCAATTGTGAAACGACAAAAGCCAAAAAAACTAGTACCATCGATGCCACACGGGCGTACGCTCGCTCTTATGGTCATCTAAACGCATAAGCGCGAGCATGTGATTGTAGAGACTACCACGAGTGATTTCGTGGGCTTAGGTCATTTTGGGCTACGTTGGGCCAAAATGGGTCGTGTGGGCCCTACTGGCTCGTGGGCTTCGCATGGGGTAAACCACACTGTTGTGTAGAGATAATTGGGCCAACTGTGTAGTTTACACAGCCAAGGCCATTATTTGGACTTATTGGGCCAAACGAGCATGTAGGCCCATATAGGCCGTATTGTAGGCTTTGGGCCCATTTCCACTGTTTGACTGTTAAGGTCGCATGGGTCACTTAAGACGACTGTGGGCCTACTGATGGGTCGGTAAGCACACTTAGACCCTAAACTGATGAAATGACTATTATGCCTCTAGAGGTAAAATAACTGATATACCCCTATTCTATATTTGACTGTATTCGAGCATGACATTTTGCATACATGCATATATTATGACATGACATGTTGCATAGGGGTGGGTTTGATATGTTTGGAGGAAGTGTACTATACTAGCAGCTCTGCTGCATATATTATTTAGTGTCGCAACTGGTGCTATATTCTAGAGTGTAAGGATGGGTGGGTCGATTTTATCCCCACATGGAGTGTAGAGTTGGACGGAGTAGAGTGTAGGGGAAAGATGGGTAGGATCTCTGTTTCATCTCTAATACTGTGCTAAATTGGGCTAAGGCCCACACTGCTACTGTTACCATAATGGGCTAAGGACCACACTGATATTACTACTGATAAGGGCTTAGGCCCAAACTGTTTACATTGCATGATTTACTGTTTGATAAATAGGGATTACACAATGAGTTTTCATAAACTCACTCGACTTAATTCTGTTAGCAGTAGGATTCGGGTTTTCAAAAGGTAAATGATTTTCAACTACCATACCACATAACTTGTTTTAAAAGCTTCCCTAATGAACAATGTTTTAAAGTGTAATAACGATTTAGTATGAAACATGTTTTACTAGACAAATCTGTAACTCGACAAATGAATAAAATAAGTTAGTTTCTCATAAAGATCACAAACGAGGTTTCAACACAAATGGACTTTTCTAATAGAACTAAGCTTTTCAAAACACACTCCAATGTGACATCACAAATTCGGCCATAACGTCTAGGTCGGGTTTGGGGTGTTACATAGATGCAGACATTACCATATGAAAAACACATTTAAAATGATCAGGAGTCTTTACACTATCACAAATTATATAATGGCATGTATAGTTAAACTCTTGTTTGCTACGTCAAATCTGAGAATCGACTAAACCTTAGCTCTGATACCACTAAATGTAACACCCTTAACCCGTATCCATCGTCAGAACAGGGTTCAGGATATTACCAAAAGTTTCAGAACATTTTACAAATACTTTATATGCATTACTATTCATTAACCGAGATCATTCAAAACGTCCCTTAATTGAACCCTGAGGCCCAATATTAGCTTTAGAATCAAGTCAGGACTTATTCGAGAGCTCTAAGAATTTTTTGTGACATTTTAAAAATTTTCCAAGGTGTAGGGCTCACACACCCGTGTTGTCTAAGGAACACGCCTGTGTGAACCTGGGACATGCCCGTGTTAGAGGCCGTGTTTGACCCGTGTAACTCTCTGACTTGTGCACACGGCCATGCCACACGCCTGTATGCTAGGCCGTGTGGTTAATTAATTTAATTTGAAATTCAGTGCAGGTTTCACATGGCCAAGACACACGCCCATGTTTTAGGTCGTGTAATACACACGACTGAGACACATTCCTGTGTCTCTGCTCATGTGCTCAATTTTGAGCATTCTATTTCTCAAAATTAAGGTACAGGGGACACACGACCTAACTACATGACTATGTTACTAGGCCATGTGTCATACATGGTCTAGACACACGCTCGTGTGTCTGCCCATGTAGAAAAATAAAGCCATTTCCTAGCCCCATTTGTCACCCAAATTTACCATTTTCCTACATTAAAACACACATCCAAATACCAACCAATTCAAGCATTCAAATTAAACAAATTCCTTCATTCAACAAGGCATATCATTGCATGCATTTATGTTTATAATCTTACCTTGGTTCAATCCATGTATTATACATAATATGATCAACTACTTAATATATATTGTAACACCCCTTACTTGTACTAAATGTAATACCCCTTACCCGTATTCAACGTTGGAACAGGGTATGAGGTATTACCGGACTTGTCACACAAACTTTCATACAATTTTGAGTCATCATTTTGCTTCCAAATTAAAAAAAAAATTGTATTTAAACATAAAGTACCTAATACGAGCCTACGAGGCCCAAAACATGCTTCGAAGTGTTTCGGGACTAAATCGAGAACTTTAGGGAATTTTACAAAACATAGAAAATTTTTCACTAAACAAGCGTTACATGCCCGTGTGGATATGGGACACGCCTGTGTAGGCAGGCCATGTGGTCACACATGCCCGTGTCCTGAACCTGTGTAACTCTCTGTTTGTCACCCAATAGCAAATTGAAGACCCGTAGCCAAGTCACACGCCTGTGTGTTAGGCCGTGTGATTAATTTAAAATTCATGATTTTTCATTAAATAGGTGCAGACTTTACACGCTCAAGGTACACGCTCATGTCCAAGGCCGTGGCCCTCACATGGCTGAGACATGGCTGTGTCTCTACCCATGTACTCAATATTGGGCATTCTGCTCTGCAAAAATTATGGGGCAGGGGACATACGGCCTAAACACATGCCCATGAGGCAAGCTGTGTGTCGCACATGGCCTAGACACACGCCCGTGTGTCTACCTGTGTGGACAAAAATAAGGCTATTTATCAAGCCATTTTTCCACCCTTTAATGTACACACCCATAGCCTATAGCATAACACCAATTCAAGCATACACATACAACCAAATCAGCCACAACCAAGACATCAACAGATCAATCACATGCTACCATCTATCATACACAACATCATATACTATCAACTCAATCAAGTAAACTCCCACATCCATGAAGGCATCATCATATAAATTGCTTATACTAATAGTAGCCAATTTCAAATGGCCATATACAAAATGAGCTTTCAACCAATATAAGCCAACATATTTGGCCAAATCAATTATGACACATAACAAAATGACTAAGTCCTCTATACATGCCATAACTCAAAATGTTGAATTCATTGGTACCAAAATAATTGTTAATAGTGTGAGTGGATCTCCGACAGTCTCTGATCAAAGAGCTAGCTTGGCGACATTATAAGATAAGGGAAAGGAAGGGGAGTAAGCTATATAACTTAGTAAGTTCCTATACAAATAATAAGCATCATATCTACACATTTAACATGCAATTAACATGATGAAAATTGGAATGAATGTTATTAAAATCTCAAAATCATAACTTACTCAATCATAATCCTACCAAGAGTTCATCATGTATCGAGCTCATTAGTTATGAGTGTAAGAGTATGCCCAAAGATCAACCATGAGATGGTTGTAATAACATACTTGATTTACCATGTTTATTAATATAAGTCATTGCCATTATTATTTCAATTTCTTTTCTGTGTGTATAAATAAACTGTTTTATAATAATATCCTGAGAATAATATGATTATTCTTAAAAGATCCTTAGTCAAGTATTATTGTTGACTAGGACAACAATAATGCTTTAAGACTAACATGTAGTTGATTGATGATAAAGAGTTATCATTGATATGGAGTGTCAGAATCAATGCATGAATATGTGTGCTAGAGAACAACATATTGGACTGACCCACTATGAGTATGTTTCTTGGATTATTATGTAATTGTCACAACATTACTCATAGTGATTAATATGTATATGATCCTCAGACTTGAGATCATCATTATCCCAACATCGTGAGTTGTATATTTTGATGCAATCAAAAGTACACCATAATTGGTTTATTTATAAAGGCTGATGTTGGATATACCACAATCTATGTAGAGGGATATGGTTGATGAATATAGGATAAGTCCCTCCTACATAATAGGAGTAATATCTTAGGCCACTTGATTGAGTGAGACTAGAAATGCATGGCCATGCTCAAATAAGTTGATATCAGATGTCATACTTATTTGTGTATCATAGTCTACTCAAGGTATCAAGAAACATGGGATGGACTATGCAAGTGTGACTATTCCATGACTTGTGTCCATTCCAGAGATAAAGGACTTAAGGATTAATGCATAAAAGATTAATCACAAAAGCTTATGTCGAATCATGACTTCTTGTAACTTAGGTAGCAATGATGCATTGCTAGATGCCACTCATTGTTTGTAACATTAAAATCGTTCTAATATTACTGCTAACGTTACAAGAACCTACAGGGTCACATCTTATGGTTGAAATGAATGGAATAAAACATGGTTGGTATTGTGTTTGGTTGTCACATGAATTAAATTAATTATAGAATTAATTTAATTGGGCAATCAAATATCGAACATATTATATGTACAAGGATGTTGTACACATAAGCGTAACATAATTCTATTAATATATGAATTTGATTCAGTATATAAATTTAAATAAATATAGTTTATCGAAATCTTTATTATAATTAATGTAATTATAATTTTCGGTTAAAACATTATTATATTTATTTATTTTAATTATGATTATTATGTTTGGATTAAAATTTAATTCGATATATACATACCAATTAAAAAGGGAGTTATATTTAGAAAGGGAGAAAAACCCTAAAAAGTGAATATATATATAAAAACCCAAAGCTTTGCTATTAGGTCGAGCAGCCGTCAAGCAAAATATCTTTGAAAATAGTTTTTGGGGATTTCTTCCATTTTTTGTCAACTGGGTGGATTGCATAGAAGTCGGGATCATAAGGATTGCGGCTTGGATTGGAAATCAAAATAGGATTCTCATTGCCGAGGCTTCATTGTCTACTCAGAACAAAATTTTGGTAATTTCAAAACTTTTTCACCCCGATTCGTTCCTCGCACATGGATCCATGGTTTGGATCACCGGAATGTATATATTTTTTTCTGTGCCATGGGGGTACCGGCGTTCCAACTGTGGTATCAGAGCCACTTGTGTGATACGGACTCGGGTTTAAATACTTGGGTGATGCAATTTATGATATGCATGCTTTAATTTTATTACAATTTTTTACTGTTAATATCGTCTATGCATAAACTGATTACTTTTCCTTTCAATAATTGAATAAATGTTAATCATGGTGTTATGGCCTATTCGGTTTTATGTTATTACTGTTAACTTTAAAATCTGTAATGATGCGATAGTGGTATTTACAGTTTCCAGTAAGAGTTAACTGGCTAGTGGAACAAGTGTTGTTCCGACATGAAACCTCAAGGATTCAAATCCTAAAAACATGATTCTGTTGATAAAAGTTATTAAATTGTGAGGTTTCATTTGACTGGGGTATACGGTTCGTACCCCAGACCCCCATCATCTTTTATAATAAATAAAACTTGATGGGCCATAAAACATTGAAAGGATATTTTATAATTCATTTAGCAAAACATTGAATGATGTATGCTATTTTTTGAAATGCACGGTGTTTGAAATGCATAGTTATAGCCCAATAACCCCATTTGATCGAAGGTTGTAATTTTATAAATACGGCCTGCATGTCTGCCTTACTACTATTCTCTTGTATTTCTCTTCTCATCTTACTCCCTCGTATGTAAAACGAGTTTCTAAATATTGTAATTTGCAAAAGTTGTTGTGGACTAGACGAGAAGGAAGATGGGCCAACTAATGTGGACCGACAGCTTGTGAAACTGCTTACACCTTTAGGTTTCCTTTTGGTTCTCCCATTGGCCTGGGTTGAACCACCATAGATTATGGGCTATAAGTATTGCATTTATTTATTGCTTTATCTATTCGTGTATGAGATGCTATGGATGTCTAAAGCATGCAAATTTGGTAATAATAAACCCCATTAATTGATGAGATCAATTAAAAGATTAAATGGACTGAAGTAGACCATAATTGGTGAGATACAACAACTTTAATAAAATCCCTCTATTAAAATATTAAGTCAACATGGCCTTCCAATTTTTTTGCCCTCGTTAAGGCCTTGATCAATACTATGTAGGTTTTGCCAAAGCGAAGTACTGGTATTTATCTTGGTTAAACGGGAAGAATAAACAAGTGATATTCGCTGGTTAAAATTTGGTTAATGACTTAACTAGGTTACTCTAATAGGATTAGAAACCTAGAGGCAAGTAATTTGGATAAATCATAAGATGATTAGAACAAGAGTTGTTCACCAAATTGTAGGAGTTACATATGATGTAATTAGCTAGTGTTGCTTACCTAAATAACCATAATCTTGAGAGTAAAGCCAAAGCTGACTTAAGAGGAGGTGAAATATGGATCTTTAACCCACTAGAAATAATTTCAAGAAAGTCTTTCCAAAATTAATATATAAGGGTTATTAATTTTGAAATAAAATGGTGGGAATATCAAATAATAAAGTCCTTTTAATGATTGATATAAACTTGGTAAATTTATTCACACGCATATTTTATTGTTGTAGATATATTATGGCTGCAAACACTAATACACTCTCATTGTGATTGGTCCTTGAGAAGGACAAATTTAATGGTTTGAACTTTCTTGACTGGTTCCGTAACTTGAGGATTGTTCTCAAAGAAGAACGGAAATTATATGTCATTGAACAACCACTTCCTAATGAACCACCGGCTAATGCCTCGAGGGCTAATAGAGATGCTTACAAGAAACATCTCGATGACATGGTAGATGTTGGATGTCTTATGCTTGCTACTATGAATCCTGAGCTTCAGAAGCAACTTGAGGACATGGTTGCTTATGATATGATCGAGCACTTGAAAGAACTTTATCAGGGGCAAGCATGGCAAGAGAGGTTCGATATCTCTAAGGCCCTATTCCAATGTAAGCTGGCTGAAGGAAGCCTCGTAGGACCTCATGTCCTTAAGATGATTGGTTATATTGAAAGCCTGTCTAAGCTTAGGTTTCCATTGAGCCAAGAGTTGGCCACTGATGTTATTCTGTAATCGTTGCCGGATAGCTACAGCCAGTTTGTCCTCAATTTCAATATGAATGAAATTGACAAGACTCTGTCACAGTTGCTCGATATGTTGCGAACTGCTGAAGGCAACATGAAAAAGGTTGGACCCAAGCCCATACTGATGGTCCTTAACAACAAGGGCAAGGGAAAGGCCAAAGTTCAGACAAAGCCCAAGGGCAAAGATAGGCCCAATCCTGGAAAAGGAAAGGCTGCACTGAAACCTAAAGGTGAGGTGTCTAAGGAAGGAGACTATTTTCATTATGGTGTAACTGGACATTGGAAGCAGAACTGCCCTATCTATCTTATGGAAATCAAGAAGGCCAAGGCAAATGGAACGTCTGCTTCAGGTATTTATGTTATTGATATTAATTTATCAACTACTACTTCTTGGGTATTAGATACTGGTTGTAGTTCTCATATTTGTACTTATGTACAGGGACTACAAAGAAGTAGGACTTTGGCTAGAAGAGATGTGGACCTGCGAATTAGAAATGGAGTAAGAGTTGCTGCATTAGCTGTAGGAACATATACTTTATCTTTTCCTAGTGGACTTGATTTATGTTTAGGGGATTGTTATTTTGTGCCCAGTTTGACTAAAAACATTATTTCAATTTCTTGTTTAGACAAAATTGGTTTTGAGATAATTATTAAGAATAATTGTTGTTCCTTTTATCTCAATAATTTTTTCTATGGTTCGGCACAATTGATTAATGGCCTCTATATTTTAGATCAAATGAATCCCATTTACAACATAAATACTAAAAGATCTAAAATAAATGACTCAAATCAAACTTATCTTTGGTATTGTCATTTGGGCCACATAAGTGAGAAACGCATATCCAAACTCCATAAAGATGGTCTCTTGGATTCATTTGCTTTTGAACAATTTGAAGTATGTAAATCTTGCTTATTGGGAAAAATGACTAAATCTCCTTTTATTGGTAAAAGTGAATGAGCTAGTGATTTATTGGGCTTAATACATTCTGATGTATGTGGACCAATAAATACACAGGTCAGAGGTGGATTTCACTACTTCATTACTTTCACTGATGATTTCAGTAGATATGGGTATGTTTGTCTCATGCGCCATAAGTCTGAGGCTCTTGAAAAGTTCAAGGAATTCAAAAATGAAGTACAAAATCAACTAGGCAAAACTATCAAGACACTTTGATCTGATCAAGGTAGAGAGTATTTGAGCCTAGAGTTTGATGATCTTTTGAAGGAATGTGGGATTGTCCCACAACTTACTCCTCCTGGTACTCCTCAATGGAATGGAGTTTCTGAGAGAAGAAATCGAACTTTGTTAGACATGGTTCGATCCATGATGAGTCATGCTGATCTACCAACTTCCTTTTGGGGACATGCACTTGAAATAGTTTCTTTCACACTAAATCGTGTTCCATCTAAATCGGTTCAAAAGACGCCATATGAGATGTGGATTGGGAAACATCCCAGTATGTCTTTTATGAAAATTTAGGGTTGTGAAGCTTATGTTAAACGTCAGACTTCTACTAAGCTTGAACCCAAATCTGAAAGGTGTATTTTTGTGGGTTATCCGAAAGAAACCAAAGGATATTATTTCTTTAATTCTACTGAGAACAAAATGTTTGTTGCTCGGACTGGTATCTTCCTAGAGAGAGAATTTGTTTCTAGAAAAGGAAGTGGGAGAAAGATTGAACTTGAAAAAATTCGAGAATCACAAGATACCACTGAACCAGAGATAGAACAACAACAAATTCCACAAGAAATTGAGGAACAAGTAACTGCTGTAGAAACACAACCACAGCACAGATCTTTAAGAGAACGCCATACATCTGAGAGATATGGATTTCTCATTACAATACATGGTGACGTTCTTCTTATAGATCAAGATGAGCCTAGAACTTATCAAGAAGCGGTGACAGGCCCAGACTCTGAGAAATGGCTTGAGGCCATGAGATCTGAGATGGATTCCATGTATGAAAACCAAGTATGGACTTTATTGACCCACCCGAAGGGGTTAAACCCATAGGGTGCAAATGGGTTTTCAAAAAGAAAACCGACATGGATGGTAATGTACAAACATACAAGGGGCGATTAGTCGCTAAAGGTTTTCGACAAATTCATGGTGTTGACTATGATGAAACCTTTTCTCCTGTAGCTATGTTTAAATCCAGCAGGATCTTGCTCGCCATAGCTGCATTTCATGATTTTGAAATTTGGCAGATGGATGTCAAAACAGCTTTCCTTAACGGGAAACTTGAAGAGGATGTGTATATGACATAACCTGAAGGTTTTGTTAATCCAAAGGATGCTAGAAAGATATGTAAGCTACAAAGATCCATTTATGGATTAAAGCAAGCTTCTCGAAGTTGGAATCTTCATTTTAATGATGCAATCAAAGAGTTTGGTTTTATCAAAAATGAAGATGAGCCATGTGTTTACAAGAAAGTTAGTGGGAGCACTATCACATTCTTGGTACTGTATGTGGATGACATACTTATCATGGGAAATGACATACCTACCTTGCAGTCTATTAAGACTTGGTTAGGTAGTTGTTTTTCTATGAAGGACTTGGGCGAAGCCACTTACATATTAGGAGTCAAGATCTATAGAGATAGATCAAGATGACTACTAGGTCTAAGCCAAAGTGCATACATAGATAAAGTATTGAAAAGGTTCAACATGGAAGAATCTAAGAGAGGATTCCTACCTATGAGACGTGGTATTTCACTCTCGAAGGAAATGTGTCCTTCAACTCCACAAGAGAGAGAATGCATGAGTAAAATTCCATATGCTTCTGCTATTGGATTTATCATGTATGCCATGTTATGTACCCGTCTAGATGTCTCATATGCCTTAAGTATGACGAGCAGGTACCAAGTAGATCCCGGTGAAGGTCACTGGACCACAGTTAAGAATATCCTTAAGTACTTGAGAAGAACTAAGGATATGTTCCTAATATATGGAGGTGAGGAAGAGTTAAGTGTAAAAGGTTACACTGATGCCAGCTTCCAAACCGACAAGGATGATTCTCGATCACAATCAGGTTTTGTGTTTTGCCTTAATGGTGGTCTTGTGAGTGGAAGAGTTCAAAGCAAAGTACGATGTCGATTCTACAACAGAGGCCGAGTATATTGCAGCCAGTGAAGCAGCAAAAGAAGCGGTTTGGATCAAGAATTTCATCACTGGACTAGGGGTTGTGCCTAGCATATCAGATGCTATAGAACTCTAATGTGATAATAATGGTGCCATTGCACAAGCTAAAAAACCCAGATCTCACCAGCGATCCAAACATATACTTAGGCGCTACCATCTTATTCGAGAGATTATCGATCGAGGGGATGTAGAGATATGCAGAGTACCTACAGATGATAACATTGTTGATCCCCTGACCAAGTCTCTGACACAGCAAAAGCATGATCGTCACACTAAGTCACTTGGTATTAGATATATGAATGATTGGTCTTAATGCTAGTGGGAGATTGTAAGAGTATGCCCAAAGATCAATCATGAGATGGTTGTAATAACATACTTGATTTACCATGTTTGTTAATATAAGGCGTTGCCATTATTATTTCAGTTTCTTTTCTGTGTGTATAAATAAACTATTTTATAATAATGTCCTGAGAATAATATGATTATTCTTAAAAGGTCCTTAGTCAAGTATTATTGTTGACTAGGACAACAATAATGCATTAAGACTAACATGTAGTTGATTGATGATAAAGAGTTGTCATTGATATGGAGTGTCAGAATCAATGCATGAATATGTGTGTTAGAGAACAACATATTGGACTGACCCGCTATAAGTATGTTTCTTGGATTATTATGTAATTGTCACAATATTACTCATAGTGATTAATATGTATATGATCCTCAGACTTGAGATCATCATTATCCCAACATCGTGAGTTGTATATTTTGATACAGTCAAACGTACAGGATAACTGGTTTATTTATAAAGGCTGATGTTAGATATACCACAATCTATGCAAAGGGATATGGTTGAACAATATACGATAAGTCCCTCCTACATAATAGGAATAATATCTTAGGCCACTTGATTGAGTGAGACTAGAAATGCATGGCCATGCTCAAATAAGTTGATATTAGATGTCATACTTATTTGTGTATCATAGTCTACTCAAGGTATCAAGAAACATGGGATGGACTATGCAAGTGTGACTATTCCATGACTTGTGTCCATTCCAGAGATAAAGGACTTAAGGATTAATGCATAAAAGATTAATCATAAAAGGTTATGTCGAATCATGACTTCTTGTAACTTAGGTGGCAATGATGCATTACTAGATGCCACTCATTGTTTGTAACATTAGAATCGTTCTAGTATTACTGCTAACGTTACAAGAACCTATAGGGTCACACCCTATGGTTGAAATGAATGGAATAAAACATATTTGGTATTGTGTTTGGTAGTCACATGAATTAAATTAATTATAGAATTAATTTAATTGGGCAATCAAATATCAACATATTATATGTACAAGGATGTTGTACACATAAGGAGAACATAATTCTATTAATATATGAATTTGGTTCAGATATAAATTTAAATAAATATAGTTTATCAAATCTTTATTATAATTAATGTAATTATAATTTTCAGTTAAAACATTATTATATTTATTTATTTTAATTATGATTATTATGTTCGGATTAAAATTTAATTCGATATATACATACCAATTAAAAAGGGAGTTATATTTAGAAAGGGAGAAAACCCTAAAAAGTGAATATATATATATATATATATATATATAAAAACCCGAAGCTTTGCTATTAGGTCAAGCAGCCGTCAAGCAAAATATCTCTGAAAATAGTTTTTGGGGATTTCTTCCGTTCTTTGTCAACTAGGTGGATTGCGTAGAGGTCGGGATCATAAGGATTGCGGCTTGGATTGGAAATCAAAATAGTATTCTCATTGCCGAGGCTTCATTGTCTACTCAGATCAAAATTTTGGTAATTTTGAAACTTTTTCACCTCGATTCGTTCCTCGCACATGGATCGATGGTTTGGATGCCGGAATGTATATATATATATTTTTTCTGCTATGCCATGGGGGTACCAGCATTCCAACAATGAGTTTTACGTACATACCTGTACCAACTTGCAACATAACCGTATCCTTTCACAACTTTGACATTCCCGTTGAACACTCGGAATAATAACAGATACTCAAAAATCTTGCACACAAGTGTCATATATGTAACTGAATTTACCTCGTATCTCATAATACATATAGGCTCGTTTTTGAGCTACTCAAGGGCCTGCTCACACAAGTTGTCAGTCAGGACGTAGCTACACAGTGCTACTCACACAACTCGTCGGTATCCTAACACAAGCAGACTACCCGACCCTTTGGTAGGATGTACTGAAACCAAAGACTGGATTACATAATCACATATACACATGGGTTCCTAGTGACATGTCACTCTTATCCTATTCTATTCCTAAGGTTCAACCAGGATTTCTCGCTTGTAAAAACTTTGCCGAATACATCCAAAGAGTCAACAATATTAAAGCATTTAAAACATAATTATAACAATGCATTATTTACATATGAACTTACCTCGGTACAAAATAGTTGAATTAGACCTAATCGTCAAACACTTTGTTTTTCCCCCGATCTAGGTTCCGACCTCGTTTTTCTTGATCAATAATAACAAATTTAACTTATTTAATACTCACTTTATTCAATTTAGCCCAAAAATCATATTATGGCAAAATTACATTTTTGCCCCTGATGTTTCACATTTTTACTATTTAGTCCCTAGGCTCGTAAAATGAAATGTATTCAATTTCTTCAAAACCCAAGCCTAGCCAAACCATTTTCATACTTATACCAGCCCACATTTTCCACTTAATCACACTTTTACTACTTATTTTATAACTTTTACAAATAAGTTCTTTTTGACATTTTTACAGAAAATCACTTAGCAAAAATTGTTTATCTAACACAAAAACATGCATTTCTACCATTAGACATCAAAATACACAAATATATAAGATGGTTAAAATTTTAAACTTTGACAATACTTCAAAATAGTCCTTGGAAAAGTTAGATTAGGTTACAATGATCTCAAAAACGTGAAAATCATTAAAAAGGGGCTAGAACGGACATACAATCGAGCTTGGAAGCTTGACAAACCCTAGATATGTTCTCCCTTGCAAGTTTCAGCCATGAGGAAGAAGATGGACAAAAATTTTGGCTTTATTTTTTATTATTAATTATTTATTAACTAAATGACCAAAATGCCCTTAACTTAAAACATAAAAATTCTCTTACTTCATGTCTATTTTTGTCCATTAACTTTACAAATGGTCTAATTACCATCTAAGGACCTTCAATTTAAAATTTCATAGTAATTAGACATCTCTAGCTTTTAGAACACATATTTTGCACCTATTGCAATTTAGTCCTTTCGACTAAATTAAGTGTCCAATCGATAAAATTTTCGAACTAAGTTTTCACGAAACAATTCCATGAAACTGTAGGCCATAAAAATATAATAAAAATAAATCTTTCTACGTCAGATTCGTGGTCTCGAAACTATTGTTCTGACTAGACTCAAAATCGGGCTGTTACATATATTTAGCTACCATAGCATGACATTACAAGTATATCAAAACAACCATTACTAGCAATTCTAATGGCTAGATTACAAACATCATTATCAATCCATTAATGATCAAGTTTTCCTTTACATGCCATTATACCAAAATGATTTTACTAAGTATACCCAAAATAAGCTAGTTGATAGTGTAACAATGCTTCACTAATCTCCAACCTTCTCGAGCTTCTGAGCACTATAAAACAGGGGAAAATAAAATGGAGTAAGCGTTACATGCTTAGTAAGTTCGTATAACGGAAATTAAACTTACCAATCCCGTTTATTAAATCTAAGCATGCAATATCATGTTTTCCATCCATTAGCAAAATTGTCTAAACACATGTATTCAATCAAACATGTTAGTCACCAAAATCTTCATATCAATCAAGTAAACATAGATGAGCACTTCATACTATTTTCCTTAAAGTCATCATTCATTTCATTCCATAATTCTCTTATCATGCCAAGAGGTTTTGTGTCTGTTGAATCATTGAAATTTCGATGGATGCTCAAGTAGTACACTCTAGGTGTACGATTCAATAATCAATCAATTCTCATTCAAGGGTACCCATTAGGGCACTTAACCAAGGAACACACTCTAGAGCCACATATCGTATAACAGGATTACCAATCCAGGCTAAATCCTAACATATGCTAACAAGACCTCAATTAGAATTACCAGTCCAGACTAAACCCTGATCATAACATATATTCGAGAGGTATTATATCAGGATTACCCGTCCGGGCTAAATCCTTTCTATAATAAGGTCAATAGGATTACTTGTTTGAGCTAAACCCGTCATCAACAAATGCAGGACCTCATCCATTTCGGGAAAGCACATATACTCATTAGAATTCAATGTTCAATCAAGACTTAACCCTTTTTCACCATTCAAGCATGTATTAAAATTTTCATTATAGCATTCAAATAATGTACATCAATATAAGTTACATTCCATACAAAAACAATATTTAATTTAGCATAATTACAAGCTCGATTAAGTTACACGAACTTACCTCGACACTTGTTCGTGTAAGTAATCTACTAATCCGAAACATTTTCTTTTCCTCGATCTAACCTCGAATGTGAGTCGTCCGAGTCTATATAAATAGCTTTAATCATCAATTTCTTATATTTAATACTCATTTGGACTCAATTTACGTCCTAGGCAAAATACCATTTTGCCTCTAACTTTTCCATAAATTCCAATTTCGTCCCTAGGCTCAAAAAATGAAACTTATACAATTTACTCCCTATTCGAATCCTAACCAAAATCCCATTACAAAATTTATAGCACATATATTCATAAAAATTCAACATTGTTCTTCAATTTCACAAGTTTACATTTTAGTCCCTAAATCATGTCTTCATCAAAAATCACTTTGTAAAAGTTGTTGATCTGTCAACAATCTTTCATTTTCTACCTTAAATTTCAAATTTTCAACATATACATCCATGACATATTTTCCATACTTTGGTACCTTTTTAAATTAACCCCCCAAATAGATAGTTTAAGTTATCCCAGTTTCAAAAATATCAAAATTACTAAAAACGAGATAAGGAAACTTACCCAATTAAGCCTTGAAAGTTTCTTCTCTCTCTCCTAGGGTTTTCATATAATTTTGGGGTTGAAGATGACAAAAATAATAAGATGATATCTTTTATCATCTTTTTAATTAATTAATTATTTTAATTTCCAATTTAGTCCTTACCCTTTTCTAATTTTTCCATGGATGAGTCACCAAAAATCTACATACTTTCTTTAATGGTCTAATTACCATATAAGGGCCTCTAGATTTGAATTCCATAGCTATTTAATCCTTATAGCTACTAGAACTCAACTTTCACATTTTATGCGATTTAGTCCTTCTCGTAATTAATCACTTAATCGATAAAATTTGTATCAAAATTTTTACACGACATGTCTATCATAATACGAACCATATTATAAAATAAAATAAAACTTTATTTTTGGGTCGGATTTGTGGTCCCAAAACTACTGTTCCGATTTCACTAAAAAATTAGTTGTTTCAATTCTGCACTGTGGAGAGCAATCGAAAAGGTTTGGCCTCTATTAAAGGGAAACCTATGCTAGTCGGTTGGAGCCAGAACAGAAATTTGTTGTTGGAAAGACAACTGGATTCCTACTGTTGGGCCATTGATCAAACATGTTTAGAATCCAAATAGACCAACAAATGACTAGTTGCTCAAGGATATGAAAACAGAGGAAGTGGTTTGGAACCTAGAAGCATTTAGAGAAAACTTATTAGAAGAAATAGTACAAAAAAATTGTAGACATACCTCCCCACATCGTTTAGCATGGCCCAATAAAATCAGATGGATGTCTGCCTCTACTGGAAAATTCTCGATCAAGAATGCATACAAAATGATAACATGAAATTCATGGAATACACGAGACACTAGGTGGAAGGAAATTTGGAAATATCAAGGTTGACATCATGTTCGGTTTTTCTTATGGCTAGTTTGCAAACAACGATTGCTCACCAATTTAGAACGAGTACGTAGAAGGCTCAGTCACAACACTTCTTGTCCGATCTGTCAACACAATACAGAAGACGTTCTGCATATACTCAAAGACTGCGTAGCAGCTAGAGAAATGTGGCTAAACATCGTCCCTCTAAGCTAACAATCCCAATTCTTTTCAAGCAATACTTTTGAATGGGTTGGGATAAATTTAAGACATCATGAGTGGCTATCATCGGCTAAGGTTCCCTGGCCTACCCTTTTTAGGTTAGTAGCATGGCATATATGGAAAAATAGGAATTTATTTGTCTTTCAATGTTTATCCTGAAGTTTAATAGAGACCATCAAGATATATGTTTATTGGGCAAAGTAGTATACAAATTCCTATATGTGGGATCCGTCTAAAGATTTAAACGACTGGGCAAATTTCAAGTGCAGTTGTCAAGTAAGAAGATAGATTTAGGTTTTTGTTTACATTTTTAGTTTAGCTAGGTTTTCAAAAAAAAAAGAAAAAAAAGCTTATAATATTTTTTATAATAAATATAAATATAATAAACTGAACCCAGGCGAAGCTGGGGAAAAGTTATTAGTCTAATTTATTTTGGGACCCAATGGCTTAAAGAAAATCAAAATATCCAGCATATGGTCCACAGTTAGTTAAGTTTCTTTTAATTCCTATATTCACTGGCCAGAAAATGGTTAGGAAAAAGTATTTATTGGACCCAACAAAACTTTGGGTTTTTGCGAAATAAGTAAAGGCTAATATTTTCAATTAGTTAGTATTTAAATTTATTTTTATTTAATTAGTACTTGAAATTGTATTCTGTCACATATATTATTTCACTTAATATTTTTTTAAGAGTTAACATGTCAAAAGGTATTTAATTGGTACTTAAATTTATTTAAAAAGTACTTAGTTAATATTTGAACATGTCAAAAAAGTTGTACTTTTAAATTTTATTTATATTTAAAAGATTTCTTAATTCTTTTAGTTTATGTATGAGAGACTGTCATATATTACTATAAGATTGACCAACATTGTAACATCAACACAAATTAATAATGTTAGTAGCTAAATACCATTCTTGATAATAGAATACAAGCTCAAATACCAACTAAATATAGGAAAAAATTTAAATACTAATTAAATACTTTTGAATTACAAAAACTAGGTATTAACCCATAAATAAACTCATGAATAAACGAAGCCAACAAAATTTTTAACAATTTCAACTCACATTTTGCCACTGTTAGCTGCAATGATTTATCAAATTCAGATAGGTAATTACTTTTCAAACTAATTAACAGCAATCTTAATCAGCCAGTCTAGTCCAAATCCTGATCCATCAATTTTGGTCCAACATTATTAAAGTGGTTCCACATGTTGGACTTGCAGAAATGGTTCGTCATAAAGTACCATAAAATGGTAAGAGCGCTCACTACAGAACTCACCAAAAGCACAGTTCCATTAGCCAGCGACATAATATAGACCAAAAATCCAGAAGGAATCAAGCACATCATAATCAAACCAGGCAACTCCAATGGCACTCTAAAAGGCCTTTCCATCATTGGCAATTTTCTCCTCAACCAAAGGAAAGATGCAAATTCTAGTAACATCGCTAAGCTATACAAGAAATTAATTGAAGAAATTAAGTCTGCAAAGTTCATAGAAGAAACTGCTACAGTTATCAAAGTTGAGACCAAAATCCCTAACCAAGGTGTGTTAAACCACTTGGATCTCACCGAGAAACATTGAGGCAAAACCCCTAAATCAGCCATTCCAAGAAGCTGGTATGCGCAACTAGTGAGTTGTGCTTCATAGAATCCAATACTTGATAAAACTGCACCAATTTCAAGGAAGATCATTAACCACTTGCCTGCAATGATTTGGGCTACATCAGCAAAATAGCCATTAACCCAATTTTCTTGCTTTAGTGGTATAGCCCCAGTAGCGGCTAAAAGTGGCACCAGGTAAGCTAAACAAGTGAGCAGCCCGGCTGAGAAAAGAGCTTTAGGGAATGTCTTTTGGGGTCGATCCACTTCACCTGCTAAAGAACTGGCATTGTCCCAGAAATTCAGGTTCCAAAAAAGGGTATTGAAAAACAATGACCAATCGGTTTTAACTCGGTCCTCATTCAAACTGATCCATCTACTTGGATCAATATTGGGAATTGAAACCAAAGCCAACAATATGAATGGTACAAGTGAAAAAATACCTAAAAGTATTGCAGTGTAACCAACTACAACCAAGCCTGTGTAGTTTAAGAAAGATAAAACCAAAGCTAATGACACTACTGCAAAGTATCGTGATGCCCCACAAGAGAAAAGTGGGAGAACGAACTTAATATACTCGATACAAAGAACTGAGCATGAAGCGAGGTTGATGACCCCACTGAGGAATTTCCAGGAACCAATAAGTGAACCCCAGAATGGCCCAAAAGCCTGGTGAGCCCAGATGACGTAGCCGCCGTTACCGGGGAAGGTGGTGGCAAGCTCAGCTGTGATCAATGCCTCAGGTATGCTCCATAGGAAAGGGAAAATGAGGAACCCCAATATGGAACAAAGGGGCCCAGCGGCACCTACTGCTGCCTCTGCACCATATGCTCCCCCGGAGACCTCGAAGTAGATGAGGAAGATGAAGGGGATGATAGATAGCTTTTTGTGGTTTTGACTGGCACTGGCGGCCTTGGTGGTCGGAAGAGTTTCCTGGTGGTCTAAGAGCTGCTGGGAGTAATTGGAGTCTCCCATCAGGATCGCTTGCACTTACTTTAGGAATTGGAATGCTCAAAAGCTCTTGAATGTTGGCTCGATTTTGCAAGTAAATTCACTCCTCCATTTGAACATCAGATGCAGCTATTTTTAAACCATCCACTCTGCAACTGTGAAAACTCAGCAGACAGCTCTTGCAAGTGGCTTTCTCCATAATTATTGGAGTTAGGCCCACGCGTTATCAGCTATATATGGTTGTCAATTCAATCGAACTGCATACTTGGGCAAAGTAATATTCGAGTGACAAGCAGTTTTAGATATAGTCAATCTTTCATAAAATTTAGTTTCTACTCTTAAGAAAATTTACCAATTTAATTTTAATTAATTTTTAAATCAACATAATTAAATTATATCAACATATTTTTAATTAATTCTTAAGAAATTTTACTTTTAATTATGTACTTTTTAATTTGTAATTGAATCATAGTTAAAATATATTAACTTATTTATCAATTCAAATATTAAAAAATTAAAATAATAATTAAAAATTTATATCATATTAAAAATCGATATATTATTAATCAATAATTTTTTATGATATTAAAAAATTCAAATCATAATTAAAATTCAGTATATATTATAATATTATTTCAAGTAATTAATCTAAAACAACACTATTCAAAATAATAAACATAAATAAACTATTTTAATTTTAAATATAGTACTAATAAAAATGTTAATCATTATTAAAACATTTCTACTGATTATAAAAATTTGATATATTGTAAAGTAAACTCTCTAATAAATTGAGTTCATACATAACATATAATTAATATAAAACGTAATGTTTGCAAAAGTCCATATATAAAATTAAAAAAAGAGTATTATATAAAGAATTACAATTTGCTAGTTAAAACTAAAATAACTCTTTTTTTCTTGTCAACTTCTTTTGGTAATAGAAACGTAATAGCTTATTTTTACTATTATTATTATTATTATTATTATTATTATTATTATTATTATTATATAAGTTCTTTTAACAGAAGTATTTTAATAAAATTATAATTCTTATTTATAATTATGATATATAGAAACAAATATTTTAGTGAAATTAAAATTTTATATAAATTTCATAAATAATAAAAATACTTAAAATGGAAAATTCAATAATATAATTATGGGTGAGTGCTCAATCGAATCGAGTGAAAAAATTTCGAGTTAGGGGAGTTGGCGAGTTCTATTTTATCATTCTATCTTGATTTGAAATTTTTTCAAGCTAACTCAAGTGAAATGATATTCGAGTTGAATCCAGCCAAATAAATTTGTTAGGGTTAAATTTAAAAATATAAACCGCCATATTGAACTCTTATTAATAATATGACTAAATTTCAAGTTAAATAACATAAATATCATATATATTTTAAAACTATTTTAAAATAAAATAAAATGTCAAGATAATTGGAATGGTAAATTTGATTTGATAATTTATTTTCTTGTTTAAGGACTCAAATATATCATTTTGAAATTTTAAAAGATAAAATTTTGTGTTTTATATATTTTAAATAAATTTTAATTTTTAAATATATTATAAAATTTTGGGAAAAAAGTATTTTATAAATTTATTATATAAATTATTAACCCTTGAAGATTGATTTGATTTTTTGTAATTCTTTTAGAGGACCAATTTGCACTTTTTCAAATCATCGAGGGACTTAAGGGTTATTTACATCCATTTGTTATTCAAAATATTCAAATTGTAAAATTCAACTCTACTCAAACTCAAAGAACTGAATTACTTATTCAAGTTTATTCGAAAAATTAAATTTTTTATTCAAGTTTATTCAAAAAATCGAATAACTCGAATTGATTAACTCAAAATTCAATAAAAATTTTAAACTTTTCGAATCGAGTTTTGGTCACCGCTAAATATAATGAAATGTAAGATCTAAGCAAGCAATCATAGATCTGAAAACAACATCGAAGAGAGCTTGTTGGTTTTGATTTTTGCTCTAGTCAAAGTTTTGAGGAAATGCTAAAATACATCAAAATCTCCCACTCGCATATAGTGGGCACTATAACACCCCTAAAATTGTTATACTTTAAAGGCAATAATAAATCAAGATTGTGTACAATTGATTTCTTGATAAAGTAAAATAAGGAAATGCAAATGATAAAAGAAAAGGTTGAGGAGTATCAAAGAAAGTTGAATTGAGAAGTATGTTGTGGTACATTAAATTAAAGTAAGGACTAAATCGTAAAGATGTAAAAAGTTTTGAGGTTCAAGTATAATTATTTAAAATTTGAAGGGTTGAAGCATAAATATGAGAAAATTGAAGGACCAAAATTTTAAAAGTAAAACCAATTTTTTATGACATGAAATTGGTGTACATAGACTAGATTGAATAAGTGGAGAAATATGAAGGACTAAATTGAAATTTTACCAAATTAAGTGATAATTCGAGGAAAGAATTGTGGAAGATGTTGAAGGGTAAAATAATCATTTCCCAATTAAGATAATTTTCATCAAACATCATGATTACCATGGATATGGATTTGAATTTTAATTGGTTGAAATATTTTATTAATATTTTATTTTTAGATTTTTTTATTTATTAATTAGTAGTTAAAAGAATTAGAAAAAATGAAAAGAAAACATTGTTCATCTTTTCCATCATTCACATTTCACCATCCATGAGAAAAAGAAAATTTGCTTTCTTTACAACTTGGTCCTTTCATAAAAAATCCACCATTTTCACCTACAAATCAAAGAAATTTTCATAATCACCAAGAGAGAAAAATTCTAAGGATATATGGAGAGTAAGAATATCAATTTAGATTCAAAAAAATAGAAGTTGGAGGAGAGAGAAAATAAGTTAAAGCTTGATTCCAAGAGAGCAAGGTATGAATGTTAAGGTTTCATATTGTTTTCAAGTTTAATTTTGTTAGAAAAGTATAGAAAAGATGTTATAGTGCATATTATTCATGGAAAATTTTATGTTTGAATATGATGTTGAAGAATGAGATTGACAAAATGAATCAAGTGATGAGGAACAAGGAAGAGCAAGTGATTGAAGTTGGAAAAAAAGTAAATACCCATAGATTCTCTTGTTATTTAAGGATAAAAAATGTAAACTTGGCGAATATTTATGGTAAATCAGCAAAATGAAAAGAAAAATTTTTAATATGTGAATAAGGAAATTGTGATAAAAGTTTAATGAATGTGTTATGAGATGATGCAACATGTATAAAGTATTGTAAAAGTGAAATTTGGAAAAATATGGAATTTTTATGATGATAAGGACTAAATTGTCAAACTTTGAAAACACATGGATAAAATAATAGAAGTGAAATACATAGAAATTGACATGTGAAATAAGATATTGAGATCACTTATGTGATTAAAGTGTAACAAGAAAGAAAATTGGTTAAAATATGATTAATTAATAAATATTGAACTTTTAAACAAAAGGGACTAAATTGAAAATTTATGAAAGTTTACAAGAAAATATTTGATAAGTGAATAATGTAGTAAAGAATGCAAAAATACATTTTTTGTAATTGAAATTACAATTGTTCTTTAAGTTGTGGAAAGATAAGGATTAAATTGAAAAACCGTAAAATTGTAGTTAAATTGTGAAATATCATATTGATAAATAGAATGTGTAAGAAAATATGATGAAATAGTATATGTATGAAAAGTGAAAGAGAGATTGAATTACAAAGAATAGTGAATTTCGTGATAAAAAGGACTAAACTGAAAATGAGAAAATGAAATTGACTTTGATGTGGTTGCCTAAGTAGACAAGCTATGGATTAATAGGATATTAATGGCATGCCATTAAGGAAAAACTTAGCAAACTCTTTGTTTTGATTATGCATTTCAGTGTTGTCCTGTTCTGACATAGCACTCCGGTGCTACTATGTTCTGTTATTGCACTCAGTGCATAACTGTAATGTTTCTGTATATCTTATGCATTTTGTTAAGTTTACGTTGGGCCTTTATTGAAAAATAAAAGATAATGATAATATAAAAAGTTATGGTAAGCAAATTTTGATGAGAAGTTTCTGTTACACAGTGAGATGAAAAGTAAATTATTTTGATAACAATTTATGTTAAATTGTGAAATGATAATATAGTGAATTAGGCTGGTAAAAGTTTTGTTCCTGTTAATCCATGAAAAGATAAAAGTAGTGGATTATGGTAATAATGAATCCTATAAATATGGAATGATATGTTGATTGTTAAAATATACCCTGTTGATTATTAAGATATATTCATGAACTATAATAGTAATAATATTATATATATATATAGAAATTTTGGTAAAAAAAAAAAGATTTGGATTCCTAGGTACTTACTAAGCTTTTGATTGCGCCCTAACGTGTGTGAATCAGGGCTATGAATCAACACAATTATACTTAAATATCTAGCAGCTTTACTGCAAGTGTAATAGGTTAGTTGTAATATTTGTGGTGTTACAATGGAACATCTGAGTATTCCAAAAATCAAACCCTAGGGATTGCCAAATTGGTAAATGTGTTTATCAAGTTAATTACAAGTTAAGCAATTACTAATCTAACTGAGTCGAAAATTATTATTGCAAATTCCAAAATAATTTATTTATAAACTAAATTTAAATTATCAATTAAACATACTAATCTAATTTTCTTCTCTATTTTTTTATACAATGAAAATAATAAAATGATGGTCGATTGATTCCTTACTTGCTAACTAAGCTAAGAAACCTATATCGATTATATTATTTGTCACTTTTAGCCAAAAATCTCCTCTTAGTCTCATCCTAGACTAAAATATACCTAGATTCTCCTCTCGATCTTACCCAGGCATATAGATCTCCTCTTAGTCTCACTATTCGACACAATTATTTCAAACTTTCTAATGGTAAACTCTCCTATCGGTCTCGTTTATCTAGATTTTCCACTAGAGACGTCAATTCTTGCGTATTAAGCATCTCTATATAATCGAACAATCAATTAATCAAGAATAAACATTAGCTTAAACTAACAAATATTAACTTAAACTAAGGTTACAATTTAACACTTAAATAATTCCATAAATAGTAAATAATTATTTTTTAGGAGCACACACACACATCGGGTTTGTGGTCCTAAAACCACTATTTTTTATACCACTGAGAACAAGTTGTTACACCATCAATCAATTTAGCACATAGTCAAACTTAAATTTCAAACAAGCATTTTTTCAAACACATGGTAAGCATAAAATAAAGGTAAATGATTTAAGAAAATGCTCATTCAATTTATGGAAATCCAATGAAGCCCAAGAGTTTGATAATCTTTATTTTGCAGAGTCTTCAAGAATAAAAGAAGAAATAGAAAATAATATATATATATATATATATTCTAAACCTAATCTAAAAATGAAAAGAAAAGAAAAGAAAACCTAACCTAGCCTAAAACTACGAAAAATTAAGGAGAAATTTTCAACCAACAAAAAAGCTGTCTTCCAAAGCTTATAAAGTAATATTTGTAGTATACTAACATTTAACCTAACATTGACCATTATGCCCTTAAATGAAAAAAAGGACTTAAGCTTGTTTGGACGCAATATTTCTCTTACAGTTTTTCATTCGTTAGGCAATGGTATCGTGATACCCAAACTTCAGTATTGAGATACCCAAAATAGTGGCTAATTGGGGTCTTGGAGGTCTTAATGCCATGATACCCACTCTTCGGTGTCGCGATACCACTAGAGTTTGCCTTAATTATCTTCACTTTAGCATCTTTAGGGGTATGACGACTTTCACGGCCTTAGTGTCTTGATACCCACTCTTAATGAGATTTTCCTCAAGTTTGGGCCATTGACTGACGCTAAACGTGTAAATGTTTGGGCTAGAAATACTGCAGCAAAAAATATATAATAAAGCAACGATGTCTGCAAGTATACGAGTCAAATTGTAATATAGTATTGTACAACATTGTACAAGAAGTAGTTCGAGGATCGTACCCAAAGGAGGACAGATTAAATCTAAAAATATTTTTAAAATAATAAGTTTAAATAGTACTCACCAAAAAATATATTACGATAAATAATAAATAAGGAAGATTAATATTATGGAAGAAAATAAAATTACTAGAAAGAAATTATAATAGCCCGATTTTGGGCCTAGTCAGAATAGTGTTTTTGGAACAACTATTACGGGGTCGGAGAAATTATTTTTAATATTTTTTTATGTGTTATAGCATGATTATATAAGTGCATGAAAAATTTGGTGAGTTAATTTTAGCGTTTGTGAGCTTAATTGAGAAAAAGGACTAAATCGCATAAAGTGCAAAAGTCCTGTTTTATTAGATAAAGGTGTAAATTGACTATGAATCATATGATGGAGGTATTTAGAAGGCAAATATACCCTTTTGAGAGAGGTGGCCAGCCATGGGAAACAAAGAAATAGAAAAGTCAACATTTGGTGGAAATAAGGTGATAAAATTGAATAAAATAAAACAAATAGGAAAAGCAGTCATTTTCTCATCTCTCTCCTTCTTTCTCCACCAATTTCTTTTCAAGAAAATAGCCATGGAAGCTCAAAATTTTCAGCAACCTTAAACTCTTGCAAGTAAGTCTTCTTGGTGGTCTTTCTTGATAATTTTTGTGTTTTTGGAACCCCTAAAGCTTAATCTAGCCAAGGGGGGCTATTTTGTGAAATGGTTAATAGTCTAGGGATTTGCCATGAAAGGATTTATGTTTTTTTTCTGAATTTTAATGGAAAAAAATGAGTCTTGGTTGTGTAATAAACAACTTTTGTGAAAGGATTTTCATGAAACACCTAATATGGACCATTTTGTAAATATGGCAAAATGAGTGATAAGTATGAGTAATAATGAGAATTGTGGGTTGCTTCTAGTATAAAAAGAATTTTACTAGGCTTGGGTAGTGAGAAAATTTGATAATAATCGATTTACAAGCCTAAGGGAAAAATCATAATTTTTGTAAAGTCTAAGGGCAAAACGGTTATTTTGCCAAATTTTGAATTATAGAATGTTTTAATTAATGTAATGATTAAATGAGTGAATTTCATCATGTTAGATCAAGAAAATCGAGATTTGAGCTTAAATTGGAAAGTACGAGGTTATGGACTAAAATGGAGTAATTAGCCGAAATTGCATTCGAGGTAAGTCCGTCTGACTAAATAAGCCTGTTATCCATATTATTATTAATATACTTGAAATCTATTTTGCTATGATTGTATTTAATTATATGTTGATGGAATATGACATTCCATTGAAACAACTAAGTTGTATGTTAATAATGCAACCATATTGTTATGATGTGTGATTGAATTGATATTGCATAAATTGTTTTGATTGTGAATATGAGTACACATGATGAGAAATGAATGTAATAAAGACTCTCGGTTGAACATTAGGAATAGATTTGGATATTCATGCCATGACATTAGGTGATATGTGTGCTAGTGTAAGACATGTCTGAGACATGCATTAGCCACATTATAAGAGCCAGTGTAAGACATGTCTGGGACATGCATCAGCCTCGAGATATACAAGCTAGTGTAAGACCTGTCTGGGACATGGTGCAAGCTTGTTGTGTGTCAGTGTAAGACCTGTCTAGGACACGACATCGGCCTTGATATACGAAAGTCAGTGTAAGACCTGTTTGGGACATGGCATCGACTTTGATGTGCTAGCCAGTGTAAGACAATGTCTGGGACATGGCATCGGCATCTTATCCCATGTTTGGGGCTATTAAATATCATGTAGTATTCCAAATGGTTCAATGGGAGATGTATGGTTTATATTGAATGATAGAGCTTATGGCTATGTTGTGAGTGGTACAGGCACTTACATGAAATTTATGAGACGTGAATCTAATTCATGTTGTATGATTGATAAGGAATGAATATGAGTAAGTATATGAGCATGTTGAGTAACACAAGTATGTATGCCAAACTCATGAGAAATGATTTCGGTTTATGATACACATTTGGTGAGGATGTAAATAGGTAAGTCATGCATGTGAGAATGATTTTGTGATGACCTTATGATTATAGGTCTATAATATAAACATGTATTTTTACCAATGCGGTGAAAATGAATTAGTCAGGTGTGATAAACTTAGTATCATTAATTTACACTAAAATAGTTTTGGACAGCAGCAGTAGTCTGACTTTGAAAATCCACCAAAAATTTTGAAAATTGAGTTAGATGATGAATAAAATATGAAATTAAATCTTAATGAGCCTAGTTTCACATAGAAGAAACAGTGTAAGCAAAGGAGTTTCGTACTATGAAATATCTAAATTGTTGTGAGACAAAGTTAGAATGATTTTGAAATCCCCTGTTCTGATTTGAGAAATTCATTGAAAATTGTACAAAACTATTTATGGGTTATAATTTATATTCTTAGAATTCTTTATGTGTCTATTTTCAAGATAAATAGACAAGAACGTCATCTGAGTCCCGTATTATGAGATAATTAATTTTTATTAAAGAGAGGTCAGAATTGTCAGATGGCGAAGAAGGGGTAAATTTAAGGAATAAATTGTAGTTATTGGCTAGAACAAAAATTTTGAAAATTTTATGATAAGAAAATATATGAGTCTAGTTTCAGGAAAAATTAGCAAATCATTTAGAGTTCCGTATCTCCAGATATAAATAGATTGGTAACTATGACTCGAGAAAACAACATGACCAGAATATAAGTAAAAGTGTAATTATGGTTGTATTACCTTGAGAAGCATGTTTGCATATTGCTTATTATTTTCATATGGACTTACTAAGCGTGAAGCTTACTACCTCCTTTCCATTTCTTTTAGCTTGTCAGGTTAGCTCGAGGTTGAAGATCGTCGGAGGCAACATCACACTATCAACTCTCTACTTTTGGAATAATGAAGCATATATTAGAAATTTCAAGTGAGTGGCATGTATAGGGATCTAGTTTATTGACATGTGTTATTATGCTTTGGCCAAATGTATTGGCTTATATTGATTTATATGTATATGGCCATGAGATGTGGCTCATATTGATTATGGCTTGTAAACCTAGCTATTCATGTCATGTTTAATGTTTATGATGCGATTATGTCTGTTTGCCATGCTTGGTTGGTAATATGACATGTATGTTGGATGTATGCTATATGACCAATTGAGGTGGTCATAGCCATGTAGTAATTGCACGTTATAAAAACAACGTGATAATGGTTGATCATGAGTGCCTGATGGATAAGTTGGTAACCATAGTATAATGGTAAAAGTGATCATCAAAATGACAAGTCTTATGAATGTGGATTAAGGAATCTAGACTTGGTATTGAATGAGTAGATGCATAGCTTGGACATGTTAATGTTATGAAAATGTCTTAATAAAGGTTGTTTAATCACTAATGATGCCTTGATTTGTGGTTTTAATATGCATAAGGTTGTAAAGGTTTATGGGTAACATTAAGGCTTGGAAAATAGCCTAAGTGTTGACTACACGGGCTGAGACATGGTCCTGTGTCTCAACCGTGTGAGGGACACAGCCTGGAGGCACGGGCGTGTGGCCTGGCCATGTGGTTCCATTTGCATGCTGATGTCATAAACAAAGAGTTACACGGCCTAAGGACACGGGCATGCCAAAGGCATACGGGCGTGTCCCTATGTCCACACGGGCGTGTGACCCTATTTGTAATAGCCCAATTTAGGGCCTAAATAGAATAGTGGTTTCAAAACCATAAATTTGAGATAGAACTAATTATTTTATAATTATTTTAAGGTCTATGATGTGGTTGCATGATTGTGTGAAAATTTCGTGAAGAAATTTTATGCCTAAAGTGTCCAATTCGAAATTAGGGACTAAATTGAATAAGTTACAAAACTTGCATTCTAGAAGATTTTAGCATGAAATTGCTTTAGAATATTAATTATAAGTCCTTAAATATCAATTTGACCAATTTCTATGATTTTGGACAAAAATGGGCTTACATGGATAAAAATTGAAAGTTTAGTAAAAAGGGCATTTTGGTCATTTAGTTAATAAATGAATTAAAAAGGGAAAATCAAGCAAAAATTTGCTCCTCTTCTTCATTAGGCTGAAATCTCAAGGGTTATCCATAGATAGGGTTTGTTTCAAGCTTCCAAGCTCTATAGTAAGTGATTCCAAGCCCCGATTTTAATGTTCTTTACGTTTTTGGAGTCCCGGTAACTTGATTAAGCTTATTCTAGCAATAATTTAACCTAGGGTTTATATTTGGAAAAATACCAATAGGTCAAATGTGTTTATTTTGATGTTTTATGGTATAATATTAAGCTTTAAATTGTGTTAAACAACTTTTGCTAAGCGATTTTACGTGAAAACGAGTAAAACGACATAATCGGTAAAAATACCTAATGTTCATAAGTACATGCTAGAGTGTGAATTTGATATTTCTATAGAAGGGAAAAATGATCAACATGCCATAAAACATAAGAAAATAGGATGAATTTTAATTTCTGAGCCTAGGGCAAAATTGTAATTTTGTGGAACTTTAGGGGTAAAATTGTATTTTTTCCATAGGATGTTTTTGGAGTAATTTGAATAATGTGAGACATTAATAAGTCAAATGTGTTATTATAGATCGAGAAAGACATGAAATCGACCTTGATTGGGGAAAAGAAAAGATTTCAGATTGCAACATTTCTATATTTTGCACCAAGGTATGTTTGTACATAAATAATTTATTGATTCTTTTTATTTTATTGTATTTTGTTATCATATGAAATGTGGCTTCCTATAGAATGATTATTTGTTGTAAATTACAAATTGAAAAAGGACCATGAATAAATTGTAACATGTTGGAAAGTAAGGAATTTCCCGGTTGAGCCTTCAAAATAGAAACGATATGAATGATCTATTGTGAGGTCACGTGTGTAGTACTAAGTGCAGGCTACTATGTGTACTGGATTAGTGTAGTACTAAGTGTAGTCTACTACGTGTATCAGATGGTTAGGTCACGTGTGTAGTACTAAGTGTAGGCTACTACGTGTACCGGATAATTGGTCGCATGTGTAGTACTAAGTGCAAGCTACTATGCATACCAGGTAGCTTTGGCTGCAAGTGTGAAAATATGTGCAGGCAACTGAGTATCAGTTATTATTCCGAAGAGTTCAACGGGAAAATCGATTAAGTAAAAATACATGTGAACATGGTTATATGATGAATAAGTGCAAGTATATGTTTAAGAAAATTTTGAGCAATATGCTCGATATTTGAGTGAACTTCGATAAGACAAAATGGATTAAGTGAAATTACGTAAGAGTGAATTTTAGTAGTAAAACAATGTTGGACAGCAGCAATTGCATGAATTTGAAAATTCACCAAAATTTTTTTAAGTTGAATTAAATTTCAAATAAACTATGGAATTAAAGCTTAATGAGTCTATTTTCATATAAAAGAAACAGGTGGAGCAAAAGAGTTCTATATTACGTGATATTATAATTTTTGTGAGATAGTGTCAGAATGAATTCGAGATCCCCTGTTTTGATTTGGAAAAATTGTTAAAAATTGTAGAAAAATAATTATGGGTTATAATTTATATTCCTAGAATAATTGATTAGTCTAATTTTAATAGAAACAAATGGGAACATTATCCGAGTTCTGTACTATGAGATATTTAATTTTTAGTAAGAAGAGATCGGAACTATCAGACAGTGAAATAGGGGAAACTTTAATGAATAAAATGTACTAATTGACAAAACAAAAATTATGAAATTTTTATGGTAAGAAATTATATGAGTCTAGTTTTTGGGAAAATTAACGGATTTAAATTTTGAGTTCTGTAACTCCAGATATAAATGATTTAGTGACAGTGACTCAAGAAAACAACTTGACCTGAACATGAGATTATGTACTATTATGATTGTTTTATTTTGAGAAATATGTTGATAAATTGTATATCACTTACGTACTTACTTACTAAGATTTACGCTTACTCTGTTTTCTTTCTCTTGTCTTATAGTGTCACTAGGACAGCTCGAGATTCGGAGATCGTCGGAGATCCATCCGCACTATCAATACTTTTTGGTACTTTGTAAACATTATTTTGGAGATATGGCATTTATAGATGACTTGGTTATTTTTGTTATATCTCATAATTAAATTGGCCTAAAATGTTGGTTTTCAAAATTTAATAGTTCATTTTGTATATGCCCGTTGATGTTAACTAATATTGTTTAGATTATAGGACATGAAAATGTATGTTTAAAAAAAAAATTCTATGTCATGATTCAATACGTTTGCATGTATTATGTTCCGGTAATGTCTCGTACACTATTCCGGCTTAGAACACGGATAAAGGGTGTTACATTTTTATTGGTATCAGAGCCAAGGTTTAGACGGTTCTCGGATCTACGTACTATGTGTGGAAGTCTATCTATACATGCCATAAATATATTGTGATAGTGTGATGACTCCTGACAATTTAAATTGTGTTTTCATATAGCAAATGGATCCCGACCGAGCTGTAGCTGATGATGTAGAAAGTAATGCGTTGGCTCCCGCACAAGGGACTGCGCCAGCTGAGAGTAGGCCTAAGACACATGATCAGGGAGATGGGGCTCGGGAAGCCTTTCTCCATATGATGAGTAATTGGTATACAGAATTTGTTCGAGCAAATCCGAATGCTCAGCCTCCTCCACCCCCTCCTATTCCCAAATCGGTTCCCGTAGTTCCTTAAGGTGCCAAAATGGTAAGATTGAGCAAGCCCTCAATTGATAAAATTCGAAAGCAAGGGGCTGAAAAATTCAGGGCTAATATAGATGATGATCCCAAGAAAGCAGAGTTTTGGCTTAAGAATTCTATCAGGGTATTTGATGAGCTCTCTTGTACTCCCGAAGAATGTTTAAAATGTACTATACCTTTACTGAGAGATTCGATATATCATTGGTAGAAGACATTGGTATCTGTGGTTCCGAATGAAAGGGTTACATGGGATTTTTTCTAAGAGGAGTTTAGAAAGAAATACATAAGCCAGCGGTTCATTAATCAAAAATAGAAAGAGTTCCTCAAGCTGAAGCAAGGTAAAATGTCTGTGGCAGAATATGAATGTGAATTTGTTAGACTCAGCAAGTATGCCCCGGAGTGTGTGTCTACCGAAGCTATTATGTGTAAGAGGTTCGAGGATGGGTTAAATGAAGACATCAGGCTGTTAGTTGGGATCTTAGAGTTTAAAGAGTTTGTAGTATTGGTCGATCGAGCTTGTAAAGATGAAGAACTAAACAAGGAAAAGAGAAAAGCTGTGAGTGAAGCTAGAGATGCAAGAAAGAGGCCAATGAGTAAGTCATTCCAATCCCAGTCAAAAAAGTCTAAAGAAATGAATCCTCGATTAACTGTTTCAGCTGGATATCCGTACCGAGATCATAGAAGATCATATTCGGGTTCTAAAGCTCAAGCTACTTCAATGGCAATTGTAGGTAATGTGAGATCTAATAGACCCGAGTGTCAGCATTGTGGTAAGCAACATTTTGGTGAGCTTTGGGTGATTATCCGGGCTTATTTCAAGTCTGGTTCTCGAGAACATTATATTAATAACTTCCCAAAAAGGGTTGAAGAAGAAAAATTTCAGAGTGTCAGACAGACTAGTGTTGCTAATAGAGGTAGACCTCCAAGAAATACTGGAAGTGGAACTAGCACTAGAAGTGTGACAAAGGATTCAACTGGGAGACCAAAAGCTAGAGCACCTGCTAGAGCTTATGCCATACGTGCTCATGAAGAGGCGTCATCTCCCGATGTGATCACCGGTACATTTTCTATTTGTGATACTATTGTTATTGCATTGATTGATCCTGGATCTACTCATTCTTATGTTTGTGCAAATTTAATATCTAGTAAGAGCTTTCTTGTAGAATTTACTGAATTTGTGATTAAAGTGTCAAACCCTTTAGGCAAATGTAACACCCCTTACCCGTATCCGTCACCGGAACAGGGTACGAGGTATTAACAAATTATAGTATATACTATTAAACAAAACCCAACAAAAAATATGGCGTGCAATTTGATCATTATAACATATGCCATTAACAATACAAACCAACTTCAAAGGCTTTGTACAAAATGATTAGTTTGATACTATAAGTAGTAATTTGAACCTAGACAATTATGACACGTAACAAAATAACTAAGTCTGCTATACATGCCATATTTCAAAATATTGAGTTCAGATACCAAGAGTATTGATAGTGCGGCCGGATCTTCTACGATCTCTGACTCCTGTGCTAGCTGGACGACACTAAGACAAAGGAGAGAAAAGAAAGTAAGCTTATAGCTTAGTAAGTAAGTATATAAATAACAAATAAGAAATCTAATATGTTTACAACATAACTTAATTATATCATATTTTTAATTTTATTGTTTACTCCAATTTGATCAAGCTGTCCCTCCTACGTCATGATCACTAAATAAATCATAACTTGAGTTACGAAACTTGAAATTCAAATCTGTAAAATTTCACTGAATCTAGACTCATAAAAATTCTTACTAAATTTTTTCTAGAATTTTTGGTTCAGGCAATTAGTACATTTTATTAGTTAAAATTTTCCCTGTTACACAGCTCAACTGATCTGACATCTATTCATTACGAATTTAATTTCTCTCAGTACACAATTCAAATAACCATGAAACCTATTTCATTTAAAACTAGACTCAATAAGGAATTTATTCATACAAACTATATTTCTTAATTTGTTTTGTACAATTTTTAATGATTTTTCAAAGTTGAAATAGGGGATTACATAGTCATCCTGAGCAAGTCTCACACAATTGTAAATATCTCAAAATATAGAATCTCTTTGCTTTCTCTGTTTCTTTTATATGAAAATAGACTCATTAAGATTTAATTTCACATCTCATTCAACCTCTAATTAAATTCATTCTAATTTTGGTGAATTTTCAAAATCACGTCACTGCTACTGTCCAAAACAGTTTTAATGCTAATTTCATTCTTTCACACATTCTTTATACTAACCTCATCTTAACTTACATATATATATATATACTACAAATAATTTTCATCACATTTCATACATCACAAGTGTAGGTCTATGACTACCATGTCACCACAAAACCATCCCGTTGAACAATTCGGAATAATCCTTGATACTTGATAGTTTTAGCACACAGCCCCACCATCATATCTCATTTAATTCGGCTCTCTTGTACACATGGTGAACACTTAGTACCACTCATGCGACCTAGCCGATTTATCTCGTAGCTCTCTTATCTACATGGTGTCCTTCACTTGGAATCACTCATGCGACCTAGCCACATTTATCTCTCACGTAGCTCTCTTGTCTACATGGGATACATCCCGTATCACACATGTGACCTAGCTACTATATAGTATCTCGTAGCCTTCTTGTACACATGATGTACACTCGGCACCATACATGTGACCTAGCTACGCTCCCTCTATTTATTCGATTTTTCCGAATGTTCAACCGGGATCTCTCTCTCTATTATTTATTTCCATAATTTTCAATAGTCGATTTATACTTCAACATCAGCTAATATATATATAATAGGCTGAAATATAAAAATGTAAATGAAATTAATGTATTATTTACATACAAACTTACCTCGGTGCAAAATATGGGAATTTTGCAATTTAGTCTAAAACTTTCTCCTTTCCCCGTTCGAGGTCGATTCCACGCCTTTCTTGATCTATAACAACATATTTAGCTCATTTAACACTCAAACTATTTATTTTAATCCAAAAATCACATTATACAAAAATTACATTTTTGCCCTCTAACTTTTACAAAATTATGATTTTGCCCCAAGGCTCGGAAATTTAATTTCAGCCCTTATTCTTATGTTTAATGACCTACTGATCATTTTTCTCTTCTATGGAAACATCAAATTCTCACTCTAACACACAGTTATGAACAATAGGTATTTTTATCGATTATACCGTTTTGCTCATTTTCGTTAAAAATCGTTTAGAAAAGATCGTTCCTCTAACTTCAAACATTCATATTCTACCATCAAACAAAAAAATACATGCCTATAATTCATGGGTAAATTTTTAAACATAAACCCTAATTCGAACTAATGGTAGAAATAAGTAAACCGAGCTACGAGGATTTCAAAAATGTGAAGAACATTAAAAACGGGGCTTGAATTCACTTACAATGAAGCTTGAAAGTTGAAGAAACCCTAGCTATGGAGGAGAGAAATTTTCGGTAGCAACTAATGAAGATGATAACCAATTTTGTGTTATTTTTCCCATTTTATCTCATTTAATATACAAATGACCAAAATGCCCTTACTACTAAACTTTCAAAAAAATTGCCTCCATGTCCAACTTTTGTCCATAACTTAAGAATGGGTCAAATTGCTATTTAAGACCTCCTAATTAACATCCCAAAGCAATTTCATAGTAAAAACTTCTAAAACACGAGTTTTACAATTTATTCGATTTAGTCCCTATTCTCAACTTAAGCGCGAAATGCATAGAATTTCATCACGAAATTTTCATGAAATCATGAAATCATATCATAAACCCCAAAATAATTATAAAATGATTATTTCTATCTCGAATTTGTGGTCACAAAACCACTATTCTGATTAGGCCCTAATTCGGGTTGTCACAATTCTCCCCCCCTTTAGAGATTTTAGTCCCAGAAAATCTTACCATAAAGAGGTTCGTCTTGTTTCCTCATAGCTTCCTCGAGTTCCCACGTAGCCTCTTCTATCCCATGTCGTGCCACAATACTTTCACTAAGGCTATACTTTTATTTCTTAACTGTTTAATTTCTCGAGCCAAAATCTTTATTGGTTCCTCCTCATAGGTCATATCCGGTCGAATCTCAATTTCTGTTGGAGAAATCACATGTGAAGGATTAGAAGGATAACGTCACAACATTGATACATGAAACACGTTATGAATTCTTTCTAACTCTGCCGGTAAGGCTAACCGATATGCCACTAGTCCAATCCTCTCAGTGATCTCGTACGGCCCAATAAAACGCAGACTCAACTTGCCTTTTCGGCTAAATCTCAGAATCTTTTTCCATGGTGACACCTTCAAGAAAACTTTATCACCCACCTGAAATTCAATCTCTTTTCTTTTTAAATCTGCATATGACTTTTGTCGATCTGAAGCATCTTTCAAGCAATCCTGAATTACTTTTATTTTCTCTTCGGTTTCTTTAACTAGATCAACTCCGTGAATCTGTTTCTCACTAAGTTTGGTCCAATATAAAGGAGTTTGACACTTACGACTATACAAGGCTTCGTACAGTGCCATTTGTATACTTGACTGATAACTGTTATTGTAGGTAAATTCAATCAAAGATAGATATTTCTCCCAACTACCTCCAAATTCTAGGACACAGCATCTAAGTATATCCTCGAGTACCTGGATTACTTTTTCCGACTGACCATCTGTTTGTGGATGAAACACGGTACTAAAGTTCAATTTTGTACCCAAAGCTTCTTGTAACTTTTTCCAAAATCTCGAGGTAAATCTCGGATCTCTATCTGATATTATAGACATAGGTACTCCGTGTAACCTCACAATTTCAGCAATATATAATTCGCTAATTTATCAAGTGAGTAATCGGTGCGTCTTGGTATAAAGTGGGTGACTTTGTTAATCTATCAACCACTACCCGATGACATCCTTCTTTTAGGAGTTAAAGGCAAACCGGTTACAAAATCCATGGTAATCTTGTCCCATTTCCACTCAGGCACCATTACCGGTTGAAGTAATCCTGAAGGCACTTGATGTTCAGCTTTTACTTGTTGACAGATCAAACATTTGGTTACAAATTCAGAAATGTCCCTTTTCATACTTGACCACCAATACAACTTCTTTAAATCATTATACATTTTTGTGCTACCAGGGTGAACTGATAAATAGCCACTATGCGCCTCATGTAATATTTTCTGAATCAATTAATCGTTTTTTGGTACACATATCCTGTCTCGAAACATCAAACAGTCATCTGGTCCAACTCGAAAATCTGAGTCATAACCTGATTCGCATTGAGTTCTCTTGGTTCGCAACTCACTATCGTTCTTTTGAGCATCACAAATCAACTAGAGAAATAACGGTTTAACCCTCATCTCTGCTAAGATTGACCCATCATCAGACAATGCTAACCCCGTATTCATGGCTCTCAAAGTAAAAAGAAATTTCGCTCAAGGCGTCAAGCAACCACATTTGCTTTTCCGGATGATAATCAATCACTAGATCATAATCCTTTAATAATTCAAGCCATCTCCTCATCACGATTCAAATCCTTTTGATTCATCAAATACTTTAAACTTTTGTGATCAGTAAAAATTCGGCATTTTTCACCATACAAATAATGTCACCAAATCTTCAAGGCAAAGACAATAGCGGCCAATTCCAAATCATGTGTAGGATAGTTCTTCTCATGCGGTTTTAAGCGTCTCAAGCATAAACTACCACTTTACCCTCTTGCATCAACACACATCCAAGGCACATCAATAATGCATCACTATAAATTACGAACTCCTTTCCGGCTCAAAATTTGTACTAAATTTGGTGCTTGATCAATCGTGCTTTTAACTTTTCAAAACTCTGCGACATTTATCGGTCCATTCAAACTTAACATTCTTTTGCAACAACTTAGTCATAGGAGAGGCAATCATCGAAAATCCTCAACAAAACGCTTATAATACGGCTAAGCCTAAAAAGCTTCTAACCTTGGATACATTCTTGGCGGTTTCCAATCAACGATCGCAGAAATCTTGCTTGGATCCACCGAATACCATCACCGAGACTATATGTCCAAAAATCCGACTTCACGAAGCCGAACTCACTTTTCTTGAACTTAGCAAGCAGTTTCTTTTCTCTCAAGATCTCGCAATATGGTTCTCAAGTGTTCGGCATGTTCGAGACTCATCCCGAGAATAAATTAGAATGTCATCTATAAACACTACTACAAACTTATCCAAATATGGCCGAAAGATCCGATTCATTAAGTCTATAAATATATCTGGAGCATTTGTTAAGCCGAAAGGCATCACAAGAAACTCATAATGTCCATACCTTGTCCTAAAGGCGGTTTTCGGCACATCTGACTCCTTAACTCTCAATTGGTAGTAACCAGACCTCAAATCGATCTTTGAAAACACTGTGGCCCCCTTTAACTGATCGAATAAATCATCAATCCCCGGCAATGGGTACTTGTTCTTTATAGTCACCTTATTAAGTTGACGGTAATCAATGCAAAGTCTTATTGAACCATCCTTCTTCTTTATGAACAATACAGGAGCACCTTAGGGAGAGAAACTCGATCTCACAAATCCTTTGTCTGTTAACTCCTGCAACTGAGCCTTCAATTCTTTTAATTCAGTCGGAGCCATTCTATATGGAGAAATTGAGATCGGTGCAGTACCCGGCAACAAATCAATGGCAAACTCTATCTCTCTGTTCGGAAGCAACCCATGCAATTCCTCTGGAAATACATCTGGAAACTCACAGACTATCGGTACTGATTCAAACTTCAGTTGAGGCAACTCAGTATTCATAACATAAGCTAGATAAGCTTCACAACCTTTCCTCATGTATTTCTGTGCAGACATGTGCAAAATCACCATAGGCAATTTATTTGATTCATCTGTTTCAACCCACAAAATTTCTCCATTTTCACATTTCAACTCTAGTGTTTTTTGCTTACAATCTATGTGACACCCCTAAAGTGACCCCAGTCGGAAAGTGGTTTCGGGACCACAAAACCGAGTCATAAAAATAATTAACCATTATAGTTGATGCTCATTATATGTACATATGCATGTGTGAAAATTTCATGTTTGAATTTTGTTAATTGTAAGTGAATTTTATCAAATAGGACTTATGTGAGAAAATTTAGAAATGTGCTAGGCAAATGTAAAGTGGCCTAATAATGCATGTTGTGAAAAAGATGGGTTTGCATGGCAAATTACCCAAAATTAAGCATAGTGGCCGGCCATGCTATGGGTGGAAACATGTTGGAAACATGTTGTGTTAGTGTGTTATGTTAGAAAGAATAAAATAAGAGGTTAGTATTAAAGAAATGAAAAGAGAGGGGTGATGAAAAAAAAAAAAGTTGTCTCACCTTGCTCCTCCATTGCCGTGACTTGGGGGAGAAGAAAGTTGGGTTGCTTTAATTTTTAGCATAGAAGATGGCAAGAAGGAGGAAAACTATGATTTTAGCTAGTTAGGTAGCTGAAATTTCAAGTAACTCAGTAATCCATCGAAGAAGAAGAAGAGGGTGCAACAAAAGAAAAATGGAGACAGACTTGCATGTTGAAGGAAACTAAGGATTTAGCTTGTTTAGGAGTTGTATCCTAAGTTGGTAAGTTTTCCAAGCTCTCTTCTATCTTTAACTTTGTTTTAAAGAAAAATGATGATGGATTGTGGTTGGAAGGCATGAATGTGGGTTGTAGAAAAGAAAAGCTCTTAGATTAGTTGTAAAAAATTACTACCGTCAATTTTGTGCTTTAGTTATGCTGTCCAAAATTTGAACAAATTAATGGTTCTATTTTCATGCCGATTAGGGGTTGATAAATTGAGTTTAATAGCTAAAATATTATGTTAATCTTACTAAGTTTCAATTGTTAGTAGTGACGTAACCATTTGACAATTAAATGCATAAATGACTGCTGGAAATTTCAGCTTGAAAACAAATTGTTCCAGCATGTAAATGCTGATTTGAATGTCTTTGTAAAATGTGGAGAAATTGGTCTGCTGCATGCTTGAAATAAAAGAAATAATGCTTGCTGTCCAGATTGAAATTTTGCTAGAAGGTTGAACAATTGTTGTTCAAATGAAATTTTGACTGCTTAATGGACTCCATGTTGCTAAAATTTTCATGAATAGAAATTTCTAAGCTTAAATTGTAAGAAATTGAGTTGTGTGGTTTAAATTGTCAAAGATGCATTTGGCAATTGATTATAATTTGTTAAAGGGTGTAAAGTATTGATAGTTCTAAATGGTACATAGTTAAATGAAGATGGAAGCTCGATAAACTTTTATTTAGAATGGAAGTAGGAGAAGTGTGTATTCGCCATGTTGTGATTGAGTTGAATTTGAATGGTGATTGCCAAATGTGATTGTTAAGTGAATAATATTAGTTAAGTACTTAAGCAATCTATTGTTTTACTTAAGCTTAAGAGCAAAGAGGATCAAAGTCGGATAGGGGAAAAGAGAAAGTAAACGAATAGCCGTGGACATCTAATCGTCGACCACTTCCGAGGTAAGTTTTAAGCGATTAATCGTTGAGTAAATTCAATCATAATACGACATAATGAGTTGATTTGATAAGATATGATGTGGCCATGATATGTCTTAAACTCAAATGGTAAGTTCATAGGTGTTTGGACTTGGAAATTTAAGAGCAAATTGTAATAATTTGCTTTGGACAGCAGCAGTAACGTGATTTTAGAAAATCACTATAAATTGTTGGTGTGGAATTATAGGCTGAACAAGATATGTAATCGAAGCTTAGTTGGTCTAGTTTCTTATAAAAGAGACCGTGGAAGCAAAGAAATTTCCTATAAAGAGATATTTAAAGTGTGCGGGACAGTGTCGGAATGACTCCGGAATCCCCTGTTCTGTTTTTGGAAAATCATTATAATTTGTACAAAAATGGTTATAAGATAAGATTTATATTCTTAGACTCCTTAATGAGTCTAGTTTCAAATGGAACCAAATAGAAAACATTATGAATTCTGTACAATGAAAAATTTGATTCAATAGCGAAGAGTGGTCAGATTAGTCAAACAGTGAAACAGGGAAAAATTTAAGAAAAATCTGGTATTGATTGACCAAACCTAAAATTCTGAAAATTTTATGGGTGAAAGATACATGAGTCTACATTCGGGGAAAATTAACGGCAATTGATTTTGAGTTTTGTAGCTCCAGTTATAAACAACTTAGTGACTGTTGGTCAGGAAAACTGCTTGTAGTGAATATGTGATTTTGTTGTAAACTTCGATGAAACTATTTGAGTTGCTTATAAGCTATTGCTGAAATTGATGTACAAGAAAAATATGAAATATGTATGATATACATATATGTGTGATAAGGCCGTATGGCCAATGTGGTGAATGTGAAAGTGTATATATGTGATAAGGCCTAATGGCCGATGTGATGAATGTGAGAGTGTATGTATATGTGATAAGGCCTAATGGCCGATGTGGTGAATGTGAAAGTGTATGTATATGTGATAAGGCCTAATGGCCGATGTGGTGAATGTGAAAATGGCCGATGTGGTGAATGTGAAAGTGTATGTATATGTGATAAGGCCTAATGGCTGATGTGGTGAATGTGAAAGTGTATATATATGTGATAAGGCCTAATGGCTAATGTAAAATATATGTGTGATATGCATATGTGGTAAAGCCGAATGGCTAATGTGAATGTTGTAACATGTGATTAAATGTACATGAAACTTGGAATATGTTCCGGGTGAGGCCCGATGACTACGTGTGGAGATTATGACCGGGTAAGACCCGATGACTACGTGTGGAGATTATGACCGGGTAAGACCCGATGACTACGTGTGGAGATTATGTCCGGGTAAGACTTCGTAATAAGAATTGCTTATAAATATACGCATAATGCGAAAGGTTAAACAGTATGTACTCCAAGTTTATATGTGAGCTTGATTTAAACTAAACCATAAGGTAGTTATGTGATGTATACGAGAGCAATCTATGAGACTATTCCTATGATCATGATGAGATGTGCATATTCGGATAAAGGGTGGTATACCCGAAGGAAGGGTGAAATAAAAATACGAACAACTATGTTATAACTTGATAGTTATCTGTTGACCTTGCTTGAAACTTACTAAGCATTGTAATGCTTACTCGTGTACTTTGTTTCCTCTGTTTTATAGATCTCATTTGGAAGCTACTGGGCTCGGGGATCGTCAACAACTAGTCACACTATCACTATCCTTTGTTTGGTACTGCTATGTTTTGGAATATCTTATGGCATGTATAGAATAGACTAGTAGTGAGAGGATATCTTGGTTAATGTATAGGACTACCCTTTTGTTGTAGGTCATGTACCCTTCGGTTTTGTGTAAATTTGGATAGCCATGCAAAATGGCTTAGATATACTTTGATCATAGCTTTATAATCGTTTGTATGTTGTTTGTCAAGAGGTATGGAAATGTTGGTAACGGTTAGCCATGGGAATGGTCATTCATGATCACTTTTGGTATATGTATGATAAACTCTAGCTGATCCATGGAGGATCATGAAATAGGTAAAGTTTACCTTAAAAATAGATGTTGGTAACAACAGTGATGTGAATGTGAAAAATCACTAAAAATAGTAGAAAGGGAATTAAATAGTGAATAAATTATGTAGTCGAACCTTGGTGAATCTACTTTCATAGGAAAGTAACAAAATGATCATATGAACAGTATGTTAAGAGATATTTAAGTTTTCGTGAGACAGGGCCAGAACGGTTTCTGGATTCCCTGTTCCGAATTTGGAAATTCATTATAAATTAACCAGAGATAATTCGGAGTCATGCCATATATGTGTAGATTCCTCTTTGAGTCTAGTTTCTATAGAAACAAACGGCATCAGTATTGAAGCCCTGTACAGGGAGATATCTAGGTCGTAATGTATGAAGGTCAGTGTAGTTGCACCCTGTAACAGGGGAGACTTTAACTAATAAACTGTAATAATTGGCCTGACCAATAATTCTAGAAAAAAAATTTGTAGATGCATATATGAGTCTAGTTTTAGGGAAAAATTACGAAACTGGTTTTCGAGTCTTGGAACTCAAGATATGATTTTTTAAAGTGACAGTGACGCAGTTAGCCAACTGCCTGGAAAATTTTTTTAAAATGGACTGTGAAAGTGAATGGTTTAAGCCGTTAACCCCTCGTGTCCAACTCCGGCAGCGGACTCGGGTACGGGGTGTTACGATTTTATTGGTATCAGAGCTACGGTTTAGTCGATTCTAGGACTAACGTAGCACGCGTGAGTCTATTTATACATGCCATAAAGTGATAAAATGATAGTGTGATGATTTTGACTATTAAAATGTGGTTCTTTGTATTGTAATGAATCTTGATCCCGATCGAACAGAGCGTGCTTCGACTATGAGAATTTGTGATATAACTTCACTTAGATATGCCTAAATTATTAAGTTGATCAGGTATGTATCATGTACTCGTATTTGAATTTCGATTTGGATTGAATTAAGTGTATAAGCGATGCAATTTTGAAAGAGTGTTATGACTATAAATGTGATTTTTGTATGTGGCTATGGAACTGGAAGTTGAATGGTCGATAAGCATGTTGTGTTTGTATTCAAGTAATGTAAATGATATACAAATGTGTATTGCTATATGTGTATATGTACATGAGAATTGAGAGTGATGTATCCGGGCTAGGCCCCGAAGAGCAATCATCTTGGTGGCGTGTATTAAGACTTCGTGCCTAGTAGGCTTCGTCTTGGTAATTTGAGCAAAGTTTAAGTGTTCATTTCTATACGAATTCAAACTTAAATGAGATGATATGTTTAAAAGTGTACATATATGATGTTTTATAGACTTGGTTAAGTCCTTTCAATGGGTAATAACGAATGAATATGGGCATTATGTGTGCGAATGATTAGAGGCTTTGTGTGTGCAAATTCCGTTAACCGAGCACTATGTGTGCGAGATCGAATCGAGGCACTATGTGTGCGAGATCGATGAATTGAGGCACTTGTGTGTGTGAGTTTTCAACAGAGCACTAAGTGTGTGAAATGAGACTCATGTAAGACCTAAATGCGGGACGAAGGCATTGATTTGAGATGTTGTGTAAGACCATGTCTAGGACATGGCACTCGACTCGATATGTGATAACATGTAAGAACATAGTTGGACTATGGCTTTAAGTAAATGACTTACTCGAGACAAGTACGACGCTCCTTAAGTTGACTAATGTTAAGAAGTAGAATTGAAGTTAGATGTTGAATTTTAATTAGATCTCGATATTCGGTATTTGAGTTTGAATTGGGGATTAATAGATATAAATTAATGATTGATTATTGTCTCAATTGTAATTTTGTTATAAGTGGATACAAAAAAATGTGTGGATATGTTGTTAAGGAATGGATTTACGTTATGTACACGTAAGTGCTTAGTTGAAAATGTGTTATGGATTTAGTCTATGAGATTCTCGGCATATGAAATTATATGTGCTAATTCTTTGAATGGACACTATTTTGTTAATCTTGTTCAAGAAATTACTTTGATTAAGTTTCGACATTCGGAAGTTTGTAAGAATTTTGATGAATGCTGATAATTTTGGATATACGAGTTATGCGCTAGAATAAATCTTATGCCGATGTGTTATATTAAGCTTATGCCTAATCGACTATATACTGGTAACGTTAACTATGATTGAATGTGCTAAATGAATTCAATGTTCGGTATGTGGAAGTTGATTTTCTGTTGGAAAGAGGTTAAGTTGAATAGTGAGATATGATGGAATTATAAAGGATATTTATTGGGATGTTTGAGTATATGTGTACTTTACGTCAGAGTTACTGACTTATACATGAATGAAAATGTGGGTTACAAATATGTGGGATGATGATATGAATTATACATGTTAATATGTGATTTATATGTGTTTGAAATGCATTTGTGAATTAAATTAAGTGATTATTGCTTATGAAATCCGGAAATGAGATATATGTGCATCTTGGTAGAAATGTTTATGTATTTGTTTTAAGATAAGAAAATGAATTTATAGATCGATCTGAAATCAATAATGAATTACAATTGCTATCAATGAGCTAATGTCTTTGTGGATATAATTCAATAAGAGGACGTTATCCTAACCTAGGCATCGGTAGAAATTTTAGGGATGAAAATCCTAAAGTGGGGAGAGTTGTGACACCCTAAAGTGACCCCATCGGAAAGTGGTTTCGGGACCACAAAACCGAGTCATAAAATAATTAACCATTATAGTTGATGCTCATTATATGTACATATGCATGTGTGAAAATTTCATGTTTGAATTTTGTTAATTGTAAGTGAATTTTATCAAATAGGACTTATGTGAGAAAATTTAGAAATGTGCTAGGCAAATGTAAAGTGGCCTAATAATGCATGTTGTGAAAAGATGGGTTTGCATGGCAAATTACCCAAAATTAAGCATAGTGGCCGGCCATGCTATGGGTGGAAACATGTTGGAAACATGTTGTGTTAGTGTGTTATGTTAGAAAGAATAAAATAAGAGGTTAGTATTAAAGAAATGAAAAGAGAGGGTGATGAAAAAAAAAAAGGTTGTCTCACCTTGCTCCTCCATTGCCGTGACTTGGGGGAGAAGAAAGTTGGGTTGCTTTAATTTTTAGCTTAGAAGATGGCAAGAAGGAGGAAAAACTATGATTTTAGCTAGTTAGGTAGCTGAAATTTCAAGTAACTCGGTAATCCATCGAAGAAGAAGAAGAGGGCTGCAACAAAAGAAAAATGGAGACACTTGCATGTTGAAGGAAACTAAGGATTTAGCTTGTTTAGGAGTTGTATCCTAAGTTGGTAAGTTTTCCAAGCTCTCTTCTATCTTTAACTTTGTTTTAAAGAAAATGATGATGGATTGTGGTTGGAAGGCATGAATGTGGGTTGTGGAAAAGAAAAGCTCTTAGATTAGTTGTTAAAAATTACTACCGTCAATTTTGTGCCTTTGTTATGCTGTCCAAAATTTGAACAAATTAATGGTTCTATTTTCATGCCGATTAGGGGTTGATAAATTGAGTTTAATAGCTAAAATATTATGTTAATCTTACTAAGTTTCAATTGTTAGTAGTGACGTAACCATTTGACAATTAAATGCATAAATGACTGCTGGAAATTTCAGCTTGAAAGCAAATTGTTCCACATGTAAATCTTGATTTGAATGTCTTTGTAAAATGTGGAGAAATTGGTCTGCTGCATGCTTGAAATAAAAGAAAATAATGCTTGCTGTCCAGATTGAAATTTTGCTAGAAGGTTGAACAATTGTTGTTCAAATGAAATTTTGGAGTGTTTAATGGACTCCATGTTGCTAAAATTTTCATGAATAGAAATTTCTAAGCTTAAATTGTAAGAAATTGAGTTGTGTGGTTTAAATTGTCAAAGATGCATTTGGCAATTGATTATAATTTGTTAAAGGGTGTAAAGTATTGATAGTTATAAATGGTACATAGTTAAATGAAGATGGAAGCTCGATAAACTTTTATTTAGAATGGAAGTAGGAGAAGTGTGTATTCGGCCATGTTGTGATTGAGTTGAATTTGAATGGTGATTGCCAAATGTGATTGTTAAGTGAATAATATTAGTTAAGTACTTAAGCAATCTATTGTTTTACTTAAGCTTAAGAGCAAAGAGGATCAAAATTCGGATAGGGGAAAAGAGAAAGTAAACGAATAGCCGTGGACATCTAATCGTCGACCACTTCCGAGGTAAGTTTTAAGCGATTAATCGTTGAGTAAATTCAATCATAATACGACATAATGAGTTGATTTGATAAGATATGATGTGGCCATGATATGTCTTAAACTCAAATGGTAAGTTCATAGGTGTTTGGACTTGGAAATTTAAGAGCAAATTGTAATAATTTGCTTTGGACAGCAGCAGTAACGTGATTTTAGAAAATCACTATAAATTGTTGGTGTGGAATTATAGGCTGAACAAGATATGTAATCGAAGCTTAGTTGGTCTAGTTTCTTATAAAAGAGACCGTGGAAGCAAAGAAATTTCCTATAAAGAGATATTTATAGTGTGCGGGACAGTGTCGGAATGACTCCGGAATCCCCTGTTCTGTTTTTGGAAAATCATTATAATTTGTACAAAAATGGTTATAAGATAAGATTTATATGCTTAGACTCCTTAATGAGTCTAGTTTCAAATGGAACCAAATAGAAAACATTATGAATTCTGTACAATGAAAAATTTGATTCGTAGCGAAGAGTGGTCAGATTAGTCAAACAGTGAAACAGGGAAAAATTTAAGAAAAATCTGGTATTGATTGGCCAAACCTAAAATTCTGAAAATTTTATGGGTGAAAGATACATGAGTCTACATTCGGGGAAAATTAACAGCAATTGATTTTGAGTTTTGTAGCTCCAGTTATAAACAACTTAGTGACTGTTGGTCAGGAAAACTGCTTGTAGTGAATATGTGATTTTGTTGTAAACTTCGATGAAACTATTTGAGTTGCTTATAAGCTATTGCTGAAATTGATGTACAAGAAAAATATGAAATATGTATGATATACATATATGTGTGATAAGGCCGTATGGCCAATGTGGTGAATGTGAAAGTGTATATATGTGATAAGGCCTAATGGCCGATGTGATGAATGTGAGAGTGTATGTATATGTGATAAGGCCTAATGGCCGATGTGGTGAATGTGAAAGTGTATGTATATGTGATAAGGCCTAATGGCCGATGTGGTGAATGTGAAAGTGTATGTATATGTGATAAGGCCTAATGGCTGATGTAAAATATATGTGTGATATGCATATGTGGTAAAGCCGAATGGCTAATGTGAATGTTGTAACATGTGATTAAATGTACATGAAACTTGGAATATGTTCCGGGTGAGACCCGATGACTACGTGTGGAGATTATGACCGGTAAGACCCGATGACTACGTGTGGAGATTATGTCCGGGTAAGACTTCGTAATAAGAATTGCTTATAAATATACATAATGCGAAAGGTTAAGCAGTATGTACTCCAAGTTTATATGTGAGCTTGATTTAAACTAAACCATAAGGTAGTTATGTGATGTATCTGAGAGCAATCTATGAGACTATTCCTATGATCATGATGAGATGTGCATATTCGGATAAAGGGTGGTATACCGAAGGAAGGGTGAAATAAAAATACGAACAACTATGTTATAACTTGATTGTTATCTGTTGACTTTGCTTGAAACTTACTAAGCATTGTAATGCTTACTCCGTGTACTTTGTTTCCTCTGTTTTATAGATCTCATTTGGAAGCTACAGGCTCGGGGATCGTCGACAACTAGTCACACTATCACTATCCTTTGTTTGGTACTGCTATGTTTTGGAATATCTTATGGCATGTATAGAATAGACTAGTAGTGAGAGGATATCTTGGTTAATGTATAGGACTACCCTTTTGTTGTAGGTCATGTGCCCTTCGGTTTTGTGTAAATTTGGATAGCCATGCAAAAATAGCTTAGATATACTTTGATCATAGCTTTATAATCGTTTGTATGTTGTTTGTCAAGAGGTATGGAAATGTTGGTAACGGTTAGCCATGGGAATGGTCATTCATGATCACTTTTGGTATATGTATGACAAACTCTAGCTGATCCATGGAGGATCATGAAATAGGTAAAGTTTACCTTAAAAATAGATGTTGGTAACAGCAGTGACGTGAATGAGAAAAATCACTAAAAATAGTAGAAAGGGAATTAAATAGTGAATAAATTATGTAGTCGAACCTTGGTGAATCTATTTTCATAGGAAAGTAACGAAACGATCATATGAACAGTATGTTAAGAGATATTTAAGTTTTCGTGAGACAGGACAAGAACGGTTTCTGGATCCCTTGTTCCGAATTTGGAAATTCATTGTAAATTAACCAGAGATAATTCAGAGTCATTCCATATATGTATAGATTCCTCTTTGAGTCTAGTTTCTATAGAAACAAACGGCATCAGTATTGAAGCCCTGTACAGGGAGATATCCAGGTTGTAATGTATGAAGGTCAGTGTAGTCGCACCCTGTAATAGGGGAGACTTTAACTAATAAACTGTACTAATTGGCCTGACCAATAATTCTAGAAAAAAAAATTTGTAGATGCATATATGAGTCTAGTTTCAGGGAAAAATTACGAAACTGGTTTTGAGTCTTGGAACTCAAGATATGATTTTTAAAGTGACAAAGTGACGCAGTTAGCCAACTGCCTGGAAAATTTTTTTAAAATGGACTGTGAAAGTGAATGGTTTAAGCCGTTAACCCCTCGTGTCCGACTCCGGCAGCGGACTTGGGTACGAGGTGTTACAATCTACCTTGGCATCATACAATGTCAACCAGTCCATTCCCAAGATAACGTCAAACTCATCAAATGGTAACAGTATCAAATTAGCCGGAAAACAGTGACCTTGAATCATTAATGGGCAATTCTTGCAAACCTTGTCAACTAGCACATATTGGCCTAAGGGGTTCGACACTTTAATCGTAAACTCAGTAAACTCAACAGGCAACTTTTTATTAGATACTAAATTCATGCAAATATAGGAATGAGTGGACCTGGGATCAATCAATGCAATAACAATAGTATCATAAAGAGAAAATGTACCAGAAATGACATCGGGAGATGATGCATCTTCTCAGGCACGTATAGCATAAGCTCTAGCTGGTGCTCTAGCTTCTGATCTTGCCATTGAATCTTTCATCGTAGTTTTACTGCTAGTCCTACCTCCAGTATTTCTCGGTGGTCTACCTCTACTAGTGGTGGTATTCTGTCTAGCACTCTGAAATCTTTCTTCTTTAACTTTCTCCGGACAATCTCTAAGAAAATGCTCGCGAGAACCGCACCTGAAACAAGCTCGCTCGGTTCCCCAACACTCACCATAATGTTACCTACCACACTACTGACACTCTGGCTTTCTAGGTCGCACATTACCCACACTTGCCACCGAAGTATCTTGAGCTTTAGACCCCGAATATGCTCTACCACGATCTCTGTGTGAATCCCCAGTTGCAACTGTCATTCGAGGGTTTGTCTCTTTGGACCTCTTTGATTGAGATTGAAATGGCTTGCTTATCAGCCTTTTTCTTGCATCTCGAGCCTCAATAGCAGCTTTTCTTCTTTCTTTGTTCAATTCTTCGGCTTTAAGAGCTCGATCAACCAATACTACAAATTCTTTCAACTCCAAAATTCCTACAAGCACTGTAATGTCCTCATTGACCCACCTTCAAACCTTTTGCACATAATGGCCTCGGTGGACACACATTCCTGGGCATACTTGCTGAGTCTCACAAGTTCGTGTTCATACTCTGCCGCAGACATCTTGCCCTATTTCAATTCAAGGAACTCCTTCCGTTTTGGCACCACTGCTACCAAAGTCTTCCACCAGTGGTAGGCCGAATCTCTCAAAAGTGATACAGCACACTTTAAGCACTACTCGGGTGTACATGAGAGCTTATCAAATACACGGGTAGAATTTTCAAGCCGAATTCGCTTTTCAGGATCATCATTGACCTTTGCTCTAAACTCTTGGCCCCTTGTTTTGAATCTTGTCAATCGGAGGCTTGTTCATTCTTACCAAATCTATGCCTTGGCACTACTGAGAATCGCTTTGAGGTATAGGAGGGGTGGAGGAGGTTGAGCATTTGGATTTGCTCGAATAAATTCGATATACCAATTATTCATCATTTGAAGAAAGGCATCCCGAGCCTCATCTCCTGTCTCAATGTCTCGGTCTACTTTCTACATAGCGGTCCCTTGTGCGGGGCCGGCGCATTACTAGCAAAGATCATCACCGCAGTTCCTTGAGGATCCATTACTATATTAAAACAAAACACGCTTTAGAATAATCAGGAGTCACCACACTATTACAATATTTTTATGGCATGTATAACTAGACTTTTACACACACTTTATTAGTCCGAGAACTGACTAAACCATAGCTCTGATACCACTAAACGTAACACCCCTTACCCTATCCGTCGCCATAATAGGGTACGAGGTATTAACAAATTATAGTATATACTATTAAACAAAACCCAACAAAAAATATGGCGTGCAATTTGATCATTATAACATATGCCATTAACAATACAAACAAACTTCAAAGGCTTCGTACAAAATGATTAGTTTGATACTATAAGTAGTAATTTGAACCTAGACAATTATGACACGTAACAAAATAACTAAGTTTGCTATACATGCCATATTTCAAAATGTTGAGTTCAGATACCAAGAGTATTGATAGTGCGGGCAGATCTTCTACGATCTCTGACTCCTGTGCTAGCTGGACGACACTATAAGACAAAAGAGAGAAAAGAAAGTAAGCTTATAGCTTAATAAGTAAGTATATAAATAACAAATAAGAAATCTAATATGTTTACAACATAACTCAATTATATCATATTTTTAATTTTATTGTTTACTCCAATTTGATCAAGCTGTCCCTCCTGCGTCATGATCACTAAATAAATCATAACTCGAGTTACGAAACTCTAAATTCAAATACGAAAAATTTCCCTAAATCTAGACACACAAAACTTCTTACTAAATTTTTTCTAGAATTTTTGGTTCAGCCAATTAGTTAAAGTTTCCCCTGTTACACAGCTCAACTGATCTGACATCTATTCATTACGAATTGAATTTCTCTCAGTACACAATTCAAATAACCATGAAACCTATTTCATTTAAAACTAGACTCAATAAGGAATTTAGGCATATAAACTATATTTCTTAATTTGTTTTGTACAATTGTTAATGATTTTTCAAAGTTGAAATAGGGGATTACAAAGTCATCCTAAGCAAGTCTCACACAATTGTAAATATCTCAAAATATAGAATCTCTTTGCTTGCTCTATTTCTTTTATATGAAAATAGACTCATTAAGCTTTAATTTCACATCTCATTCAACCTCTAATTAAATTCCTTCTATTTTTGGTGAATTTTCAAAATCACGTCCTTGCTCTTTATTCAAAACAGTTTTAATGCTAATTTCATTCTTTCACACATTCTTTATACTAACCTCATTTTAACTTACATATATATATACTACAAATCATTTTCATCACATTTCATACATCACAAGTGTAGGTCTGTGACTACCATGTCACCACAAAACCATCCCGTTGAACAATTTGGAATAATCCTCGATACTTGATAGTTTCAGCACACAGCCCCACCATCATATCTCATTTAATTCGGCTCTCTTGTACACATGGTGAAAACTTAGTACCACTCATGCGACCTAGCCGATTTATCTCGTAGCTCTCTTATCTACATGGTGTCCTTCACTTGGAATCACTCATGCGACCTAGCCACATTTATCTCTAACGTGGCTCTCTTGTCTACATGGGATACATCCCGTATCACACATGTGACCTAGCTACTATATAGTATCTCGTAGCCTTCTTGTACACATGATGTGCACTCGGCACCATACATGTGACCTAGCTACGCTCCCTCTATTTTATTCGATTTTTTCGAATGTTCAACCGGGATCTCTCTCTCTATTATTTATTTCCATTCTTTCAATAGTCGATTTATACTTCAACATCAGCTAATATATATATAATAGGCTGAAATATAAAAATGTAAATGAAATTAATGTATTATTTACATACAAACTTACCTCGGTGCAAAATATGAGAATTTTGCAATTTAGTCCAAAACTTTCTCCTTTCTCCGTTCGAGGTCGATTCCACGCCTTTCTTGATCTATAACAACATATTTAGCTCATTTAACACTCAAACTATTTATTTTAATCCAAAAATCACATTATACAAAAATTACATTTTTGCCCCCTACTTTTACAAAATTACGATTTTTCCCCAAGGCTCGAAAATTTAATTTCAGCCCTTATTATTATGTTTAATGACCTACTGATCATTTTTCTCTTCTATGGAAACATCAAATTCTCACTCTAACACATAGTTATGAACAAAAGGTATTTTTATCGATTATGCCGTTTTGCTCATTTTCGTTAAAAATTGTTTAGAAAAGATCGTTCCTCTAACTTCAAACATTCATATTCTACCATCAAACAACAAAATACATGCCTATCATTCATGGGTAAATTTTTAAACATAAACCCTAATTCAAACTAATGGTAGAAATAAGTAAATCGAGCTACGATGATTTCAAAAATGTGAAGAACATTAAAAATGGGGCTTGAATTCACTTACTATGAAGCTTGAAAGTTGAAGAAACCCTAGCTATGGAGGAGAGCAATTTTCGGCAGCAACTAATGAAGATGATAACCAATTTTGTGTTATTTTTCCCATTTTATTTCATTTAATATACAAAAGACCAAAATGCTCTTACTACTAAACTTTCAAAAAAATTCCCTCCATGTCCAACTTTTGTCCATAACTTAAGAATGGGTCAAATTGCTATTTAAGACCTCCTAATTAATATCCCAAAGCAATTTCATACTAAAAACTTCTAAAACACGAGTTTTACAATTTATTCGATTTAGTCCCTATTCTCAACTTAAGCGCGAAATGCACAGAATTTCATCACGAAATTTTCATGAAATCATGAAATCATGAAATCATATCATAAACCCTAAAATAATTATAAAACGATTATTTTTATCTCGAATTTTTGGTCACGAAACCACTATTCCGATTAGGCCCTAATTCGGGTTGTCACAACAAATATGTGTTAGTAGATAGGGTTTGCAAAAATTGTCCTTTGATGATTCAAGGTCACTATTTTTCGGCTAATCTGATGTTGTTACCATTTGATAAGTTTGATGTTATTCTGGGTATGTACTGGTTGACATTACATGATGCCAGAGTAAATTGCAGACAGAAAACCCTTGAGTTGAAATGTGGAAATGGTGAAATTCTTTGGGTTGAAACAGATGAATCAAATAAATTGCCTGCGGTGATTTTGCACATGTCTGCTCAGCGATATATAAGAAAGGGGTGTGAAGCTTAACTTGCATATGTATTGAATACCAATATGTTTGAGTCGAAGCTCGAATCAGCCGGTAGTCTGTGAATTCTCGGATGTATTTCCAAAAGAATTGCCTGGGTTGCCTCCGATCAGAGAGGTAGAGTTTACCATTGATTTGTTACCTGGAGCTACACCAATTTCAATTTCAATTAAAGGCTCAATTGCAAGAGTTAACAGATAAGGGTTTTGTGAGACCGAGTTTCTCTCCCTGGGGTGCTCCCGTGTTGTTTGTAAAGAAAAAAGACGGATCTATGAGACTTTGTCTTGACTATCGATAGCTCAACAAGGTCACTATAAAGAACAAGTATTCGTTGCCGAGAATTGATGATTTGTTTGACCAGTTGAAAGGGGCGACAGTGTTTTCAAAGATCGATTTGAGATCCGGTTACTATCAGTTAAGAGTTAAAAGTCAGATGTGCCAAAAACTGCTTTCAGGACGAGGTATGGACACTATGAATTTCTTGTGATTCCTTTCGGTTTACCTAATGCTCCGGCTACCTTTATGGATTTGATGAACCGAATCTTTCAGCCATACTTGGATAGGTTTGTGGTTGTGTTCATAGATGATATTCTGATTTATTCTTGAGATGAGTCTGAGCATGCTGAACACTTAAGAACAGTATTACAGATTTTAAGAGAAAAGAAATTGTTTGCTAAATTCAGTAAAAGTGAATTTTGGCTTCATGAAGTCAGATTTTTGGGGCATATAGTTTCAGATGATGGTATTCGGGTCGATCCGAGCAAAGTTTCGGTGATTGTTGATTGGAAACCGCCAAAGGATATATCCGAGGTTAGAAGCTTTTTGAGCTTAGCTGGATATTATCGACGCTTTGTCGGGGGATTTTCAATGATTGCCTCTCCTATGACTAAGTTACTGCAAAAGAATGTTAAGTTCGATTGGACTGAAGAGTGTCAACGAAGTTTTAAGAAGTTGAAAGCGCGATTGACCGAAGCACTAGTGTTAGTGCAATCCGAGTCGGGAAAAGAGTTTGTGATCTATAGTGATGCGTCATCAATTGGTCTTGGATGTGTGTTGATGCAAGAAGGTAAAGTGGTAGCTTATGCCTCAAGGCAGTTGAAACCGCATGAGAAGAATTACCCGAAGCACGATTTGGAATTGGCCGCCATTGTCTTTGCTCTAAAGATTTGGCGTCATTATTTGTATGGTGAGAAATGTCGAATCTTTACTGATTATAAAAGTTTGAAATATCTAATGAATCAAAAGGATTTGAATTTACGACAACAGAGATGGCTTGAACTATTGAAAGATTATGAACTAATAATTGACTATCATATTGGGAAAGCAAATGTAGTCGCAGATGCCTTGAGTAGAAAATCCTTAGTTGCTTTAAGAGTAATGGGTACACATTTGGCTATGTTTAATGATGGTTCGATTTTGGTCGAGTTGAGGGCTAGGCCGTTATTTCTTCAGCAAATTTGTGAAGCTCAGAAGAATGACAATGAATTGCAAGCCAAGCGAGCTCAGTGTGAATCGGGTTGTAAATTAGTTTTTTGAATCGGACCTGATGATTGCTTAATGTTCCATGAACGAGTATGTGTACCGAAAGATGCTGAATTGATTTAGAAGATTTTACATGAGGCACACAGTGGTTGTTTGTGAGTTCATCCCGATAGTATGAAAATGTACAACGACTTGAAGAAAGTATATTGGTGGAATGGTATGAAAAGAGATATTTCTGAGTTTGTATCGAGATGCTTAATTTGTCAACAAGTGAAAGCTGAACACCAAGTACCTTCAGGTTTACTTCAACCAGTGATGGTTGCCGAGTGGAAATGGGACAGAATCACAATGGATTTTGTGACAGGTTTGCCTCTGACTCCGAAAAAGAAAAATGCCGTCTAGGTTGTGGTTGATAGATTAACAAAATTGGCTCACTTTATACCAGTATGTACCGATTACTCACTTGATAAGTTGGCTGAATTATATATTTCTGAAATTGTGAGATTACACGGAGTACCTATGTCTATTATTTCGGATAGAGATCCGAGATCTACTTCGAGGTTTTCAAAAAAGTTGCAAGAAGCTTTGGGTACAAAATTGAATTTTAGTACCGCATTTCATTCACAAACTGACGATCAATCTGAAAAGGTAATTCAGGTACTCAAAGATATGCTCCGATGTTGTGTTTTAAAATTTGAGGGCAGTTGGGAGAAATATCTACCTTTGGTCGAGTTTGCCTATAACAACAGTTTTCAATCGAGTATACAGATGGCACCACACGAAGCATTGTATGGTCGCAAGTGTCGGACTCCTTTGTATTGGACTGAGCTTAGTGAGAAACAGATTCACGGAGTTGATTTGATTAGAGAAACCGAAGAGAAAGTGAAAGTAATTCGTGATTGTCTGAAAGCTACTTCAGATCGACAAAAGTCATATGCGGATTTGAAAAGAAAAGAGATCGAGTTCCAAGTGGGTGATAAAGTGTTTCTGAAAGTATCTCTGTGGAAGAAAATTCTAAGATTCGGCCGAAAAGGAAAGTTGAGTCCGCGTTTCATTGGGCCGTATGAGGTTATTGAAAGAATTGGACCAGTGGCATATCGGTTAGCTTTGCCAACTGAGTTGGAAAAGATTCATAATGTGTTTCATGTGTCGATGCTGCGACGTTACCGTTCTGATCCTTCACATGTGATTTCTCTGACAGAGATTGAGCTTCAACCGGAAATGACCTATGATGAGGAACCAATAAAGATTTTGGCTCGGGAAGTTAAATAGTTGAGAAATAAAAGTATAGCCTTAGTGAAAGTATTGTGGCTTAGAACACGGGTAAGAGGTGTTACATTGTTCCATGGGAAAATTTTCTAAGTTTCCCTGAAACTTCGCAAATTTCTTGGTTTAGTTCTAAATCAATCCCGATGTATGTTTTGGGCTTCGTAGGCCCGTGTATGGAACATTATGCATGTGTATAAAAATTTTTGAATTAAAAGAAATTTTGTAGCCTGGTTTTTGCATGTTTGTGAACGAATAAGTTCGGTAATGCCTCATACCTTATTCTGGTGTTGGACACGGGTAAGGTGTGTTACATTTAATGGTATCAGAGCTATGGTTTAGTTGGTTCTCAGACTAACCTAGCATGTGTAAGAGTCTAGCTATACATGCCACAGATTCGTGATAGTGTGATGTCTCCCAATGCGAATGAGAACTATCTTGCTCAAACAAAAGCACTCTCCAATCGAGCTACACCCGATCACGTAGACAAAGATACGAAGGTATTCTAATAAAGTGCAGTTATGATAAATTGAAACTTGGAAAGGTACGAATAAGAATTCGTGAGATGTTTATGTACATATTTGTGATATAAGAAACATGAAATAGAATGTGTACATGACATAATGAGATTATCTATGATTGATCAACAATCTCATGGTATATATGATTGATTTGTTCGAGTTTATGCATGTGTTTAGATAACTTACTAAAAAATACAGGTAAAAATAGTGTTCATGTATAATTATTTAAATGATTATGATTGGTAAGCTCGTATAACTTAAATAAGTGCGTTAAATTGTTCGGATAGATTTTATATGATTGTAATGACATGCATATGATAATGTGAAAAATCAAGGTTTTGATTGTAATGTATATTCATCTATGTTTGTTGGCCCTCATATGATATGATGTGCTTGATATGTTTAATTAAGTGAATGTGACGAGTAAAGTTATTCAGAATTCATGGAGCGCATGCATAAGTATACTTGTCAAAATGAGATAACTAGAAAGTTGGTGAAAAACGAATATGAATGTTAGTTTTTCTGAAATGAATGTTATGATTTTGATGATGTTGCTATGAGGATGAAAGTTGTGTTACATCTGTATGTATATGAGAGTTGATTCAGAGGCCTTACGACCTCACCTCCTTACCAGAGTGGTGTATTGTAATGAAATTTTATGAGATTTGCACTGAATAAACTCACAAGTTTGAAAACCAAAGAGTTCAGTGGAGAAATATCTATAAACATGATTAGAGATTGAGAGTGAGTTGATAAGTAAAGACAGAACTAGAAAGGTATCAGGTTGATCTAAAGATTTTTTTGTTTATGAAATATTGTAATGAGAGAAGAAATTAACTTTGGTAAACTAACTGATTCAGACACGATGTCAAAAGAATGTAGTAACCCAGATTCCTTCTGAACTTACTTTCTTCAATGAAAGGAATAATACGGGATTAGTGATGATAGAAATAGTTAAAGGAATAATATTTGAAAGGTAAGACATTGAGTGTGACAGTTATGGTTGAAAAATTTTTGATAGTCTCTTTTTAGGTATTCTATATGTGTAATTGTTCTTGAGATTTGTTCCTATGGCCTTTACGCTTATGATAAAACCTTTGTTTTATGGAAATGTTTTCTAATCATGATGTATAGATGAAAGTATTGGTAGTCCGACTGGTATATATAATCAATATTCCTCCATTTCCCTCTAACATTCGATTGCGTTTCATCTATTGGAACTTTATGAAAAAGTACACATGATGATATAACTTTGTTTCTTCTAATTGATGTTCTATTCGATATGTGTATATATATATATATATGGGAAGGTATATCATTCTTGTTGCATTTACTTCCAGTAGGTTGGAAGGATGTATTCTTCCAGACTTCTTTTCTTTGAGGAATTATCGAGATCCTTCATATTTTATTATGAGCTTTGTTCTGAATCTTTCATTTTGACAATGTGTCTTGGATTTCTAAATCATGGAATTTTTTTATCTTGGATATCTCTGTCTTCGACTTCTTTATATGGATTTTTCTTGTCATATTTATTCCGTAAATTATTAATCATGGTTCGTACCTAAAGTGTATTCTTTGCCTTATGAAGACTATGCTAATTACGACTGTGTTTCCGGTTTGATTATAGCAACATGATAATTCCAGTATCTGGATTTTTTTTCCCAAGTAAGTTAATTAAAGTCAATGCCTTTAGTCGGGATATTCTTGTTATTCTGAGTTAATGTATTTGAAGTGGTCTTTTGATTAACATGATAAGTGAATTTTGAATGATTACATGTTGAGTCATTCTATTGACTGGAAGAGAAGATTTCTTGAAATATCATTTATTGATGATTAAGACTAGCTTGGTTGTTCAATCGGTAATCGGTTATTGTTTGGAGGATTAAATGAGATATGTCTGTCTAGGAATAAGATTTCATTTCCTTACGGGTAAAGGACGGACAGTTTGAATGAAAAGTATGTAGTTCTTAAAAAGATTTGATATAATTTAACGCTACTTTGAATGATAGAAATTTCCATCTTACGGAAGTTGAAAAGTCTATTACTTGTTAGAAAGGTTTGGTCAGATGAGAATATTGTTAACTAAACTGGTTTAGTCTGCATTGGGCAAAGACTCCTTGACCTTCAGTGATATGTTATGAGGCTATAAGGCAATATGATAGCTTAAAGTATCCGATGTTAAAGACAGATCTAAATTGTGATAGTGTAGATGACTTGAGTTAGTTATTGTATGATCTTTGAGAAAAGAAAAAATGTGATTACAAGTGTTTGGGTAGAAAATCCAGAGCTTATACAGAGAGAGTTTGCAAGAAAACTCACAGAGTGATGTATTGGTACTCGAGTTTGGAACTCAACATTTCTAATTTTTGTATTTGGATACATGAATTGTTATCAGGATTATTCTTATCTTTGAAAGAGAAAATTTTTTTGTGGCTTGTTGCTAAATGTTTGATGAAATCTGCAAATCATTTTAGTATATGTTGAATTTTCGCTTAACTGATCAATGGAATCGTGTATCTCCGAGGTTTTCAGATTTCATAGAAAGCTTTGAATGCGGGGTTGTGTTTTGGCACCGCATTTCATTTTCGGTTTGATTGGCTCAGATTCTTAACAATGTGTTTCATTTTCGTGTTTCAGAATTTAAGAGTAATTGAGAATTGAATTCATAAACTATTGGGCCGTGCGAGGTAATAGAGTATAAGGCCAAGATGAACTGGCTATTTGTACTATTTGAATTTGAAAAGATTCAGGTATGTATGTATATGTGACATGATGACATAGATCAGACTTTTGTGTATATAAACTCTCGGATAGAGGTTGAAATTCAGCCGAGGTGTAGTATAACAATGAACCGCTTATAAGACTGATATGAGAAGTAAAGAGATAAGTATTAAAGACACAGTCAAGTGAATTTTCTTTATCAATAATTATGGAAAAGAAAAGTTTATATGAAGAGCCAAACCACTTTTCTGGTAAGATTTTCGGGGACGAAAATCCTTAAGGGGAAGAATTGTAATAGCCGATTTTGGGCCTAGATGGAACAGTGGTTTTGAAACCACTATTTTAGGGCCAGAGAAATTATTTTTAATGTTATTTTATATGTTATAGCATGATTATATGAGTGCATGAAAAATTTGGTGAGTTAATTTTAGCGTTTGTGAGCTTAATTGTGAAAAAGGACTAAATCACATAAAGTGCAAAAGTCCTGTTTTATTATCTAAAGGTGTAAATTGACTATGAATCATATTATAGAGGTCTTTAAAAGGCAAATAGACCCTTTTGAGAGAGGTGGCCGGCCATGGGAGACAAAGTAATAGAAAAGTCAACATTTGGTGAAATTAGGTGATAAAATTGAATAAAATAAAACAAATAGGAAAAGTAGTCATTTTCTCATCTCTCTCCTTCTTTCTCCACCGATTTCTCTTCAAGAAAACAGCCATGGAAGCTCAAAATTTTCAGCAACCTTAAACTCTTGCAAGTAAGTCTTCTTGGTGGTATTTCTTGATAATTTTTGTGTTCTTGGAACCCCTAAAGCTTCATCTAGCCAATGGGGGGCTATTTTATGAAATGGTTGATAGTCTAGGGATTTTCCATGAAAGGATTTATGTTGTTTGCTGAATTTTAATGGAAAAAAATGAGTCTTGGTTGTGTAATAAACAACTTTTGTGAAAGGATTTTCATGAAAACACCTAATATGGACCATTTTGTAAAGATGACAAAATGAGTGATAAGTATGAGTAATAATTAGAATTGTGGGCTACTCCTAGTATAAAAAGAATTCAGCTAGGCTTGGGTAGTGAGAAAATTTGATAAAAATCGATTTACGAGTCTAAGGGAAAAATCATAATTTTTGTAAAGTTTAAGGGCAAAACGATTATTTTGCCAAATTGTGAATTATAGAATGTTTTAATTAATGTAATGATTAAATGAGTGAATTTCATCATGTTAGATCAAAAAAATCGAGATTTGAGCTTAAATCGAAAAGTATGAGGTTAAGGACTAAAATGGAGTAATTAGCCAAAATTGCATTTGAGATAAGTCTGTGTGACTAAATAAGCATGTTATCCATATTATTGTTAATATACTTGAAATCTGTTTTGCTATGATTGTATTTAATTATATGTTAATGGGATATGACATTCCATTGAAACAAGTAAGCTGTATGTCAATAATGCAACCATATTGTTATGATGTGTGATTGAATTGATATTGCATAAATTGTTTTGATTGTGAATATGAGTACGCATGATGAGAAATGAATGTAATAAAGACTCCCAGTTGAACATTAGGAATAGATTTGGGTAGTCATGCCATGACATTGGGTGATACGTGTGCTAGTGTAAGACATGTCTGGGAAATACATCAGCTACATTATAAGAGCCAGTGTAAGACATGTTTGGGACATGCATCGGCATTGAGACGAGAGCTAGTGTAAGACATGTCTGGTAAATGCATCAGCCTCGAGATATACAAGCTAGTGTAAGATCTATCTGGTACATGGTCTTAGCTTGTTGTGTGTCAGTGCAAGACCTGTCTGGGACATGGCATCGACACTAATAGATGAGAGCCAGTGTAAGACCTATCTAGGACACGACATCAGCCTCGATATATGAAAGTTAGGGTAAGACCTGTCTGGGAAATGGCATCGACTTTGATGTGCTAGCCAGTGTAAGACCATGTCTAGGACATGGCATCAGCATCTTATCCCATGTTTGGGGCTATTGAATATCCTGTAGTATTCCAAATGGTTCAACGGGAGATGTATGGTTTATATCGAATGATAGAGCTTATGCCTATGTTGTGAGTGGTATAGGAACTTACATGAAATTGATGAGATGTGAATCTAATTCATGTTGTATGATTGATAAGGAATGAATATGAATAAGTATATGAGCATGTTGAGTAACACAGGTATGTATGCCAAACTCATGAGAAATGACAGGTATGTATGCCGAACTTATGACGTGATAGCCCTAATGTGACCCTAGTCGGAAAGTGGTTTCGGGACCACAAAACCGAGTCATAAAAATAATTAACCGACATATTTGATGCTTATTATATGTATATATGCATGTGTGAAAATTTCGTGTTTGAATTTTGTTAATTGTAAGTGAATTTTATTAAATAGGACTTGTGTGAGAAAATTTAGAAATGTGCTGGGCAAATGTTAAAGTGGCCTATTGATGCATGATAGAAAATGCTTGTACTTGCATGTCAAAATGGCCAAATTCTAGATGGTGGCTGGCCATGTTATTGACTAAAGCATATTATAATTATTTTGTGCTAATAATTTTATGTTACACAATAAAATAATGAATTAAGAATAATAGAACATGAGGTGAGTGGGAGGAAAAAAACAAAAGTTGTCTCCTCCTTGTTCCTCCTTTGCCGTGACTTGAGGGTGGGAGAAGAAAAGAATTCCCTTGTTTCATGTTCAGCTTGGTTGATGTTTAGGAAGAGGTAAGTACTTTGAAATCCTTGAAAATTTATGTATAAATAAGGTATGTAATTCATGGTAGCTTTTGAAATTGTTGAGTGTATTAAGCTAGTTACTAAGTCCCTTAGTTAGCCCATGTCCAAATTTTGAATCTTGTTGGTAACATGAGTAATCGATTAAGAGAAAATGTTCAAGAAATGGTGTTGTTCATGTTATTTGGATGAAAAAAATGGTAGTTAGGTGAAGTAGAGTCTAACAAATGAGCACATATGTGCATTAGTTGCTAAATGGAGAAAAATCGGCTAACAAGTTGTGTACTAAGGCGAATATGATTTTGGATATTATTGGGCAATGTATGTGTTTTGAATTGATGGAATGGAGAGGATGCTTTAATTGTGTTATGAACAATTATATGTTAAATTAAGGTTTGCTAAGCTAGCTATTGAGGTGAAATGCAAATGTTAGTATTTGATTTGGTAATAATCTGCTTGGGGACAGCAGCAGTAAGGTGATTTTAGAAAATCACTATAATTTGTAGGAGTTGAGTTAGACGCTGAATAAATTATGTCATTAAAGCTTGAAGAGTCTAGTTTCTTACAAAAGAAACTATAAAAACAAAAGAGTTACCAATCTTGAGATATTTGAAGTATTGTGGGGCTGAGTCAAAATGACTACTAGATTCCCTGTTCTGTTTTTATAAAATCAGTATAAATGGTACAAAAATGGCCCTAAGATAAAATTTATATGCTTAGACTCCTTAATGAGTCTAGTTTCAAATGAAATAAACGAGAACATATTTTGAATTTTGTACAATGAGAAATTTGATTCATAGTGAAGAGTAGTCAGTTTAGTCAAACAGTGAAACAAGGTGAACTTTAAGAAAAAACTGGTATTGTTGGGCTAAACCAAAAATTTTGAAAATTTTATGGATAATAGATAAATGAGTCTTCTGTCAAGAAAAATTAACGGCAATTGATTTGGAGTTTCGTAGCTCCAGTTATAAAAACTTTAGTGACTATTGCTCAGGAAGTCAGCTTATAGGGAAATTGTAATTATATTGTAAACATTAATGAAAATTTGCTAATGAATTATTTATTGATTTTTATAAAGCTTACTATAATCTATATGTGTGAAAGTCGAATCTATATGTATTATATTCTGAAAGTAATACTTGAATAGTCGATTAATGACTAGTTTAAAATTTGTTGAACTTAAGCTCAAGAGCAAAGGGGGACTAAATCCGATAAAGGGAAGGAAAAAGTAATTGAATAGCCATTGAAGTCGTTCGACAACATCCGAGGTAAGTCTTCGAGTAATGAAACTTAGTTTATGATTTGATTAAGTCATGACATATAAGCATAACGAATAAACGGAGATATAATGACTTTACTTGAATGATATATTGAGGTGATTAGTTTATACCTATGACGGGTATCCGATAATGTGTATAGAGATCATGTTATAAAGCCACTCGAAATCATGCTCTTTGTATATGGCTATTGAGCCGAAATTGGTAAGGTTTGATAAGTGTCTTGTGTTTGAGCTTTAGTAATGAAAATGAAATATGGATGTGTCATGATTTATCGATATATGTGCGTGATTATTCGGATGACATCCGGGCTAAGTCCCGAAGGCATGGTGCTAGTGACTATATCCGGGCTAAGTCCCGAAGGCAGTTGTGCTAGTGACTATATCCGGGCTAAGTCCCGAAGGCATTTGTGCTATTGACTATATCCGGGCTAAGTCCCGAAGGCATTTGTGCTAGTGACTATATCCGGGCTAAGTCCCGAAGGCATTTGTGCGAGTTGCTATATCCGGCTAAATCCCGAAGGTACTTGGGTTTGGAAGTGAGTGATCTTGCTGTAATAATTTCAATTAATATGCACATAAAATCCAAACGATAAGGTATGTTTCGTATATGCATCGGAAAGGTTGATTCCTTTTAAATAGTATTCGCTCAATTGATTAACGAACTTCCGACCTCTAGTTAGGTTTGATTCCCTGTGTATGAATATAATGGTTGAAGCATGAAGTAAGTATGATTTGAGAACATGCATATATGCAATTATTCATGTAGTCATATGAACGTTATACCTTAGTCGTGAATAATTTCATTACTTGAACTTACTAAGCATTAAAATGCTTACTCAGTTACTTTGATTCTCTGTTTTATAGATTTTGTTCGTCAGCTATCGGACTCGGGAGTGTCAAAGTCGAAGTCATCCACACTATCTAAGCCACTTTTGGTACTCTTTTAGTTCAATTTTGAAAATGGCATGTATAGGGCTGACCCTTGTTGTTAATTAAGTACCCTTTGGTAATGTGTATTCGTATAGCCATGCGAAAATGGCTCGTATATTTCGAAGTATAACATTATGGTCTTGTGATATGGTTATTAAGTGGTGTGGAAATGTTTGGTAATGACTAGCCATTGGAATGGCCAATCATGGTCCTATTGGTGCTACGTACGTCATGGCTAATCGGGATTACCCTTGATAATAATGTATGTCAATTTACTATTTGATTCATGGAAAATTATGTAATAGGTAAGGTCTACCCTAAAGGCAGATGCTGACAGCAGCAGTGGTGTGAATTTGAAAAATCACTAAAAATATTAGGAATGGAGTTAAATAGTGAATAAATTATTTAATCGAACCTTGATGAATCTACTTTCATATGGATGAAATGAAACCGTCATATGAGTCGGATTTTAAGAGATATTTACGTTTTCGTGGAACAGGGCCAGAGCGTTTTTTGGATCCCCTGATCTGACTTTGGAAATTCATTATAAATTAACCAGAGATAATTAGAAGTCATGCCATATATTTATAGATTCCTTTTTGAGTCTAGTTTCATTAGAAACAAACGGCATAAGTATTGAAGCCCTGTACGGGGAAATATATAACTAGTAATGCATGAAGATCAGAGCAGTCGAACCCTGAAACAGGAGAGACTTTAACTAATAAACTGTACTAATTGGCCCTATCAAAAATTCTAGAAAAAAATTTGTAGATTGATATATGAGTCTAGTTTCAGGAAAAATTTACGGAACTAGTTTTTTAGTTTTGTAACTCGAGATATGATTTTTAAGATGACAGTGACGCAGTTAGCCAGCTCGTCTGGAAATTTAAAATGGATTTGTGCAAATAAGTGAATTAAGTCTGTTAACCCTCGTGTTCGACTCAACAACGGTCTCGGTGCACGGGTGTCACAATTTATTGGTATCGAGCTACGGTTTAGTCGATTCTAGGACTACCGTAATACGTTTGGGTCTAGCTATACATGCCATTATGTGATTATTTGATAGTGTGGTGATTTCGACAATTGAAAATGTGTTTATTTATAGTAATGGATCCCGATCCCAACCGAGTGGTAGTGATGATCTTAAGAGTGTAGTGCTGCTCCCTTCAGGACAATGACCACGGACTCTCAACCTATTGCTAGTAATCTGAATGATGAGGCTAGACAAGCTTTTTATAGCGTGATGAATGATTGGTTCAACCAATACATTCGAACTAATCTGACATTCCACAACCTCCATTCCCGACAAATACAACCCCGTACCTACAATACCTCCGATAACCGACCAAATAAGGTCAAATAAGCCCCAGTTGATGAATCCAAAAACACGGACTCTTGAATTTAAAGCTACTGACAAGCGATGATGCCGAACGAGCGGAATTTTGGTTGGACAACACTATTCGGTTTTCGATGAGCTATCTTGCACCGATAAGTGCCTAAAGTGTACTATCTCCTTGCTACGTGATTACGCCTACTATTGGTGGAATACGTTTATTTCTGTTGTGCCCAGAGAGCAAGTATCTTGGGAGTTTTTCCAAACTGAGTTTCGAAAGAAGTATATTAGTCAGAGATTCATTGACCAAAAACGGAAGGAATTTCTTGAACTTAAACAAGGTTCCATGTCGGTTCACGACTATGAACGAAAATTTGTGAGGCTTAGCCAAGACGCACGAGAATGTATTTCTTGAAGTCGTGATGTGTAAACGTTTGAAGATGGATGAATGATGATATAAAGTCGTATGTTGGCATTTTAGAAATCGAGAATTTGTGGTACTTGTCGAGCGAGCTTGCAAAGCCGAGGAGCTCAGTAAGGAGAAAAGGAAAGCTGATATGGGAGCAAAGGAGTTTCGTAAGAGATCTTCGGGAAAGCCCTTCCAACTGTCATCGAAGAAATTTAGAGATGATCTAGGCCGATCTAGAGACACTTCGGGCTTTTCTAGACGAGATCGCAATCGACCCCCTGCGAGTGCACGAGTCATTTCGGTCGCCAGTGTTGGAAATGATCGGCGAGATAGAACGGAGTGCTAGTATTGTGGTAAATGGCATTCGGGGAGTTGTAGATTCCATGACCGCTCCTGTTACAAGTGCGAATCAGTTGACCACTTTATTAAAGATTGCCCGAGGTTGTCTGAACAGAATGTAAATCAGAGTGGGAAACCGGGTGCTACCACTGCTCGAGGTAGACCATCTAAAAACACGGGAAATCCTAGTGGTGGTCAGAGAGGATCTAGAGATGCTACAACCAGATCGAGGCTCGCGCTCTCGCTAGAGCTTACGCTATCTGGCATAGCGAGGATGCTTCCTCGCCGGATGTTATTCTGGTACTTTTACTCTCTTTGATACTAATGTGATTGCTTTAATTGACCTGGTTCTACTCATTCTTATATATGTGAAACCTTAGCATCCAGTAAGACTCTACCTGTTGAGTCTACTGAGTTTGTAATTCGGGTGTCAAATCCCTTGGGTCGTTACGTGCTTGTCGACAAAGTGTGTAAGAAATGTCCCTAGTAATTGAGGTTCTGTTTTCCGCGGACTTGATGCTTTTTCCGTTTGATGAATTTGATGTTATTCTTGGTTTGGATTGGTTGACCGTGCATGATGCGGTTGTGAATTGCAAAAGCAAGACTATTGATTTGAGGTGCGCAAATAATGAGATAATCCGAGTTGAGTCTACTGTCTTGAGTGGATTGCCAACAATAATATCCTCGATGTTAGCTCAAAGATATGTGAGAAAGGGGTGTGAAGCGTATCTTGCATACGTGCTTGATAATAAAGAGCCGAAAGGAAACTTGAATCATGCGGTGGTTTGTGAATACCGGATGTTTTTCAGAAGAATTACCGGGTTTACCACTGTTCGGAGGTAGAGTTTGGTATTGAGCTTGTACAGGACTACACCAATTTCGATAGCTCCGTATCGTATGGCACCAACTGAGTTAAAAGAGTTGAAAGCTCAGTTGCAAGAGTTGACGGGTAGAGGTTTCGCTCGACCAAGTTTCTCACCTTGGGGTGCACCAGTATTGTTTGTGAAAAAGAAGGACGGAACCATGAGGTTGTGCATCGACTATCGTCAACTGAATAAGGTGACAATAAAGAATAAATATCCGATACCGCGCATTGACGATTTGTTTGATCAACTAAAGGGAGCCTCGGTGTTTTCAAAGATAGATTTGAGATCGGGTTATTATCAGTTGCAAATTCAAGATTTGGATATACCCAAAACTGCTTTCAGAACGAGATACGGTCACTACGAGTTCTTAGTGATGCCGTTTGGGCTCACTAATGCCCCTGCGATATTTATGGATTTGATGAATCGGATCTTTAGACCGTATTTGGATCGTTTGTAGTTGTGTTTATTGATGACATCTTGGTTTACTCAAGAGATGAAACCGAGCATGCTGAACACCTGAGATTAGTGTTGCAGATCTTACGAGATAAGCAGTTATATGCTAAGTTCAGTAAGTGTGAGTTCTAGTTAAGAGAGGTTAGCTTCCTGGTTCACGTGGTATCTGCATCGGGCATTCGAGTCGATCCGAGCAAAATTTCAGCCATACTTAATTGGAAGCCTCCGAGAAATATTACTGAAGTCGGAGCTTTTTGGGACTTGCCGGTTACTACCGACGGTTTGTAAAAGGTTTCTCGATGATAGCCACACCAATAACGAAGCTACTTCAAAAAGATGTTAAGTTTGAATGGACGGAAAGGTATCAGAAAAGTTTCGATCAATTGAAAACCCATTTGACGGAAGCTCCAGTTCTAGTGCAGCCCGAATCAGGCAAAGAGTTTGTCATTTATAGTGATGCCTCCCTACTTGGGTTGGGTTGCGTATTGATGTAAGAAGGTCGAGTTGTGGCCTATGCGTTGAGACAATTGAAGCCACACGAGAAAAATTATCCGACCCATGATCTCGAACTAGCTGCCATCGTGTTCGCCTTGAAAATATGGCGACATTATTTATTTGGTGAGAAATGCCATGTATATTCGGATCACAAAAGTCTCAAATATTTGATGACTCAACGAGACTTGAATCTACGACAAAGGCGTTGGCTTGAGTTGTTGAAAGATTATGAGCTTGTCATTGATTATCACCCGGGAAAGGCTAATGTGGTTGCGGATGCCTTAAGTCGTAAATCACTTGTTTTCCTTCGACGATGAATGTACACTTATGCATTCTATCCGACAATGTGTTAGTGGCGAATTAAAGGCCAACCATTGTTGATTCATCAAATTCGTGAAGCTCGAGAAAGTCGATGATGAATTGGTTGCAAAACGGGCTGAATGTGTTCGAATATCGAATCGAGTTTCAAATTGATGATGACGATTGTTTGAGGTTGAAGTCGGTTGTGTGTTCCAAGAAATTGAGAACTCATTTCGATGATTCGAGCGAAGCTCATTGTAGCCGAATGTCAATTCACCCGGGAGTACGAAAATGTACAACGATCCGAGACGTCGGTTTGGTGGCATGGTATGAAACGAGACATTTTTGATTTTGTTTCGAAGTGTTTAATATGTCAGCAAGTGAAGGCGGAACATCAAGTGCCTACGGGTTTACTCCAGCCGATCATGGTACCTGAATGGAAATGGGATCGAGTCACGATGGATTTTGTGTTTGGGTTGCCATTGTTGACAAGTAAGAAAGATGCGATTTGGGTTGTTGTTGATAGACTGACTAAGTCGGCTCATTTTATCCCCGTACGTACGGATTTTTCATTGGATAAACTTGCTGAATTGTATGTTTCTCAGATTGTGAGATTACACGGGGTACCTATTTCTATTGTATCGGATAGAGATCCGAGATTCACCTCGCGATTTTGGAAGAAATTGCAAGAAGCCTTGGGCACCAAGTTGCATTTTAGCACCGCTTTTCATCCCCAAACCAATGGTCAATCCGAGCGGATAATTTAGATACTCGAGGATATGTTGAGATGCTGCATCCTTGAGTTTAGTGGTTCATGGGAACGGTATCTACCTTTGATTGAGTTCGCTTACAACAATAGTTTTCAGTCAGGCATTAAGATGGCGCCTTATGAGGCTTTGTACAGTCAAAAATGCCGAACACCATTGTTTTGGACCGAGCTCGGTGAAAGTAAAATTTTCGGAGTTGATTTAATCAAAGATGCTGAACAGAAAGTAAAGATAATTCGTGAAAGTCTAAAGGCAGCATCAGATCGTCAAAAGTCGTATGCGGATTTAAAACTAAGAGATATTGAGTATCAGGTGGGAGACAAAGTATTTCTTAAGGTGTCACCTTGGAAAAAGATACTCAGATTTGGCCGTAAGGGAAAACTGAGTCCAAGGTTCATAGGGCCATATGAAGTATCCGAACGAATTGGTCCAGTTGCGTATAAATTGATGTTGCCCCCTGAACTTGAAAAGATTCACGACGTCTTTCATGTTTCGATGCTTCGACGTTATAGATCTGATCCATCACACGTAATTAATCCATCAGAGGTTGAAATTCAATCCGACATGAGTTATGAAGAAGAACCGATTCGTATCCTAGCTCGTGAAGTGAAAGAGTTGCGAAACAAAAGGGTTCCGTTAGTAAAAGTGTTACGGCTCAAACACGGAATCGAAGAAGCTACTTGGGAAACCGAGAACTCTATGAAAGAACGTTACCCAAACCTATTTACCGGTAAGATTTTCGAGGACGAAAATTTCTTAAGTGGGGGAGAGTTGTGACAGCCCTAATGTGACCCTAGTCGGAAAGTGGTTTCGGGACCACAAAGCCGAGTCATAAAAATAATTAACCGACATATTTGATGCTTATTTTATGTATATATGCATGTGTGAAAATTTCGTGTTTGAATTTTGTTAATTGTAAGTGAATTTTATTAAATAGGACTTGTGTGAGAAAATTTAGAAATGTGCTAGGCAAATGTTAAAGTGGCCTATTGATGCATGATAGAAAATGCTTGTACTTGCATGTCAAATTGGCCAAATTCTAGATGGTGGCTGGCCATGTTATGGACTAAAGCATATTATAATTATTTTGTGCTAATAATTTTATGTTACACAATAAAATAATGAATTAAGAATAATAGAACATGAGGTGAGTAGGAGGAAAAAACAAAAGTTGTCTCCTCCTTGTTCCTCCTTCTTTGTGACTTGAGGGTGGGAGAAGAAAAGAATTCCCTTGTTTCATGTTCAGCTTGGTTGATGTTTAGGAAGAGGTAAGTACTTTGAAATCCTTGAAAATTTATGTATAAATAAGGTATGTAATTCATGGTAGCTTTTGAAATTGTTGAGTGTATTAAGCTAGTTACTAAGTCCCTTAGTTAGCCCATGTCCAAATTTTGAATCTTGTTGGTAACATGAGTAATCGGTTAAGAGAAAATGTTCAAGAAATGGTGTTGTTCATGTTATTTGGATGAAAAAAATGGTAGTTAGGTGAAGTAGAGTCTAACAAATGAGCACATATGTGCATTAGTTGCTAAATGGAGAAAAATCGGCTAACAAGTTGTGTACTAAGGCCGAATATGATTTTGGATATTATTGGGCAATGTATGTGTTTTGAATTGATGGAATGGAGAGGATGCTTTAATTGTGTTATGAACAATTATATGTTAAATTAAGGTTTGCTAAGCTAGCTATTGAGGTGAAATGCAAATGTTAGTATTTGATTTGGTAATAATCTGCTTGGGGACAGCAGCAGTAAGGTGATTTTAGAAAATCACTATAATTTGTAGGAGTTGAGTTAGAAGCTGAATAAATTATTTCATTAAAGCTTGAAGAGTCTAGTTTCTTACAAAAGAAACTATAAAAACAAAAGAGTTACCGATCTTGAGATATTTGAAGTATTATGGGGCTGAGTCAAAATGACTACTAGATTCCCTGTTCTGTATTTATAAAATCAGTATAAATTGTACAAAAATGGCCCTAAGATAAAATTTATATGCTTAGACTCCTTAATGAGTCTAGTTTCAAATAAAATAAACGAGAACATATTTTGATTCTGTACAATGAGAAATTTGATTCGTAGTGAAGAGTAGTCAGTTTAGTCAAACAGTGAAACAAGGTGAACTTTAAGAAAAATCTGGTATTGTTGGGATAAACTAAAAATTTTGAAAATTTTATGGATAATAGATAAATGAGTCTTCTGTCATGAAAAATTAACGGCAATTGATTTGGAGTTTCGTAGCTCAATTATAAAAACTTTAGTGACTGTTGCTCGGGAAGTCACTTATAGGAAATTGTAATTATATTGTAAACATTAATGAAAATTTGCTAATGAATTATTTATTGACTTTTATAAAGCTTACTATAATCTATATGTGTGAAAGTCGAATCTATATGTATTATATTCGACAGTAATACTTGAATAGTCGATTAATGACTAGTTTAAAATTTGTTGAACTTAAGCTCAAGAGCAAAGGGGGACTAAATCCGATAAAGGGAAGGAAAAAGTAATTGAATAGCCATTGAAGTCGTTCGACAACATCCGAGGTAAGTCTTCGAGTAATGAAACTTAGTTTATGATTTGATTAAGTCATGACATATAAGCATAACGAATAAACGGAGATATAATGACTTTACTTGAATGATATATTAAGGTGATTAGTTTATACCTATGACGGGTATCCGATAATGTGTATAGAGATCATGTTATAAAGCCACTCGAAATCATGCTCTTTGTATATGGCTATTGAGCCAAAATTGGTAAGGTTTGATAAGTGTCTTGTGTTTGAGCTTTAGTAATGAAAATGAAATATGGATGTGTCATGATTTATCGATATATGTGCATGATTATTCAGATGACATTCGGGCTATGTCCCGAAGGCATGGTGCTAGTGACTATATCCTGGCTAAGTCCCGAAGGCAGTTGTGCTAGTGACTATATCCGGGCTAAGTCCCGAAGGCATTTGTGCTATTGACTATATCCGGGCTAAGTCCCGAAGGCATTTGTGCTAGTGACTATATCCGGGCTAAGTCCCGAAGGCATTTGTGCGAGTTGCTATATCCGCTAAATCAAGGTACTTGGGTTTGGAAGTGAGTGATCTTGCTGTAATAATTTCAATTAATATGCACATAAAATCCAAACGATAAGGTATGTTTCGTATATGCATCGGAAAGGTTGATTCCTTTTAAATAGTATTCGCTCAATTGATTAACGAACTTCCACCTCTAGTTAGGTTTGATTCCACGTGTATGAATATAATGGTTGAAGCATGAAGTAAGTATGATTTGAGAACATGCATATATGCAATTATTCATGTAGTCATATGAACGTTATACCTTAGTCGTGAATAATTTCATTACTTGAACTTACTAAGCATTAAAATGCTTACTCATTTACTTTGATTCTCTGTTTTATAGATTTTGTTCGTCAGCTATCGGACTCGGGAGTGTCAAAGTCGAAGTCATCCACACTATCTAAGCCACTTTTGGTAGTCTTTTAGTTCAATTTTGAAAATGGCATGTATTGGGCTGACCCTTGTTGTTAATTAAGTACCCTTTGGTAATGTGTATTCGTATAGCCATGCGAAAATGGCTCGTATATTTCGAAGTATAACATTATGGTCTTGTGATATGGTTATTAAGTGGTGTGGAAATGTTTGGTAATGACTAGCCATTGGAATGGCCAATCATGGTCCTATTGGTGCTACGTATGTCATGGCTAATCGGGATTACCCTTGATAATAATGTATGTCAATTTACTATTTGATTCATGGAAAATTATGTAATAGGTAAGGTCTACCCTAAAGGCGAATCTTGACAGAAGAAGTGGTGTGAATTTGAAAATCACTAAAAATAGTAGAAATGGAGTTAAATAGTGAATAAATTATGTAATCGAACCTTGATGAATCTACTTTCATATGGAGAAATGAAACCGTCATATGAGTCGGATTTTAAGAGATATTTACGTTTTGTGGAGCAGGGCGAGCGATTTTGGATCCCCGATCTGAATTTGGAAATTCATATAAATTAACCAGAGATAATTAGAAGTCATGCCATATATGTATAGATTTCTTTTTGAGTCTAGTTTCATTAGAAACAAACGCCATAAGTATTGAAGCCACATACAGGAAATATATAACTCGTAATGCATGAAGGTCGAGCGATGAACCACAAACAGAGAGACTTTAACTAATAAACTGTACTAAGCCCGATCAAAATTCTAGAAAAAATTTGTAGATTGATATATGAGTCTAGTTTCAGGAAAAATTTACAGAACTAGTTTTTGAGTTTTGGAACTTGAGATATGATTTTTAAGGTGTGATGGACGCATTAGCCACTTCGTCTCGGAAATTTAAAATGGATTGTGCAAATAAGTGAATTAAGTCTGTTAACCCCTTGTGTCCGACTCAACAGCGGTCTCAGCACGGGTGTCACACATGAGAAATGATTTCGGTTTATGATACACATTTGGTGAGGATGTAAATAGGTAAGTCATGCTTGTGAGAATGATTTTGTGATGACCTTATGATTATAGGTCTATACTTATGATGTACAAACATGTATTTTTACCAATGTGGTGAAAATGAATTAATAAGGTGTGATAAACTTAATAATTCACACTAAAACAGTTTTGGACAGTAGCAGTAATCTGACTTTGAAAATCCACCAAAAATTTTGGAAATTGAGTTAGAGGATGAATAGAATATAAAATTAAAGCTTAATGAGTCTAGTTTCACATAGAAGAAACGGTGTAAGAAAAGGAGTTTCATACTATGAAATATCTAAATTGTTGTGAGACAAAGTTAGAATGATTTCGAAATCCCCTGTTCTAATTTGAGAAATTCATTGAAAATTGTATAAAAATATTTATGGGTTATAATTTATATTCTTAGAATTCTTAATGCCTATTTTCAATAGAATTAGACAAGAATGTCATCTGAGTCCCGTATTATGAGATAATTAATTTTTAGTGAAGAGGGGTCTGAACTGTCAGACAGCAAAAAAGGGTAAATTTAAGGAATAAACTGTAGTTATTGGATAGACCAAAAATTCTGAAAAGTTTATGATAAGACGATATGTGAGTCTATTTTCAGGAAAAATTATTATATCTTAATTTGTAGTTCCGTAGCTCCAGATATAAATAGATTGGTAACTATGACTCAAGAAAACAGCATGACCAGAATATAAGTAAAAGTGTAATTATGGTTGTATTACCTTGAGAAGCATGTTGGCATATTGCTTATTATTTTCATATGGACTTACTAAGTGTGAAGTTTACTCCCTCCTTCCCATTTCTTTTAGCTTGTTAGGTTAGCTCGGGGTTGAAGATCGTCGGAGGCAGTATCACACTATCAACTCTCTACTTTTGGAATAACAAAGCATATATTAGAAATTTCAAGTGAGTGGCATGTATAGGGATCTAGTTTATTGACATGTGTTATTATGATTTGGCCAAATGTATTGGCTTATATTGAGTTATATGTATATGGCCATGAGATGTGGCTCATATTGATTATGGCTTGTAAACCTAGCTATTCATGTGATGTTTAATGTTTACGATGCGACTATGTTTGTTTGCCATGCTTGGTTGGTAATATGACATATGTGTTGGATGTATGCTCTATGACCGATTGAGGTGGTCATATCCATGTAGTAATTGCACATTATAAAAACAACGTGATAATGGTTGAACATGAGTGCCTGATGGATAAGTTGGTAACCATAGTATAATGGTAAAAGTGATCGTCAAAATGACAAATCTTATGAATGTAGATTAAGGAATCTAGACTTGGTATTGCATGAGTAGATGCATAGCTTGGACATGTTAATGTTATGAAAATGTCTTAATAAAGGTTGTTTAATCACTAAAATGATGCCATGATTTGTGGTTTTAATATGCATAAGGTTGTAAGGGTTTATGGGCAACATGAAGGCTCGGAAAATAGCCTAAGTGTTGACTACACGGGTTGAAACACGGTCGTGTGTCTCAACTGTGTGAGGGACACGTCCTGGAGACACGGGCGTGTCGCCCGACCGTGTGCTTCGATTTGCATGCTGACGTCATGAACAGAGAGTTACATAGTGTAACACCCCTAACCCGTATCCAACACCGGGACAGGGCTCGAGGCATTATCGGAACTTTACACTTTCAGTATACTAACTCGGGTCACAAAATTTCATTTGAATTTAAAAATTTTCAATTATGAACATCTCGTCCCTTGTATAGGCCTTCGAGACCTATAACATATCAGAAGGCAATGCGGGACAAATACGGGCACATTCGATTAACCTTGGGCTTCTTAAAAAATTTTCCTTAACATAAAGGGACACACGCCCGTGTAGGTGGGCCGTGTGGACTCACACGCCCGTGTATCTTGGGGCATGCCCATGCCCTTCAACCGTGGGCAACACTGACTTATCAACACGGCCATGGAACATACCCGTGTGGCCTGCTCGTGGACGAAACTGTCATTTTAACACGGCCATGGCGCACGCCCATGTGGACTACCCGTGTACAACTTTGAGCTAAGATTTTTAAGTGCAGGGGACATACGACCATAACACACGCCCATGGGAGGGAACCATGTGTCACACACGGCCTAGACACACGCCCGTGTGTCCAACCATGTGGACTTTATTAGGCTATTTTCTAAGCCTTTAATCATCCCTTTTTACTACTTGTGCCTAGTGGTTACCATGTTAAAAAAAAAACATAATTTTATGCTTGTAAATAATCTTAATGAAAATAGTTGTATAGAAACCTCATATCATTGGTTTCATACATAAATGGTTATTTCCTCTTTAGTGTCATGGGTTCCCATGTTACATTAATCCATCTGAAATTGGCTCATTCATGTGACTCATTGCCAATTGATAGCAACCCATCATTTGTAATTAAAACCATATGTAATATCGTAGGTCATGGCCTACTTAAATTAAGCAAATTTTCATGGCCATGTACAAAGAGATAAACATATTTTTACATGCCTTTACTTGGAAAATCAAATGACACATATAACAAAATACTCAAAAATACTATACATGACATTGAACAAAATAAACAGTCTTTATACCAAAGCTTGTTTAGTTGATAATGTGTTGACTCTCCAATTGTCCTCCAATCCTTATGAGTCCTCAAGCTCTGTAGAACATGGAGAAGAAAGGGGGTAAGCATTTTCATGCTTAGTAAGCTCGAATAACTGGGAAATAAACTTACCGAGTAATTAGCATACATCCATACTTAAATCATGAAATCATCCATTATGAAATAATTTCCTATCACATGCACTCAATCAATGAGTTAGTCACATAATCATGTATGATGTAATTTAACTAGATGAGCTCATCATTCAACATTTCATTCACATATGTATACCACATTAATCTCGTTATTTTTCTAGGAAATCTCGATGGAATACCCATTATCTGTCAATTCATACGAATGATCATTTCATATATACACTCCCGCAAACCTCACATCATATGGCATGATTACCAGTCCAGGCTAAATCCCCCATTATATGAACTTATGAGGTGTTGTTGGGATTAGCAGTCCAGGCTAAATCCCTTATAACGACAAACACCCTTAATGAGTTCAGATCTAAATTACCAGTCCAGACTAATTTCAGACCCTAATCGGATTACCCGTCCAGGTTGAATCCATCATGCACACATATTCTTCGGGAGGCTTGATCATTCAAGGAACACCCGTCCGGGCTAGATTCCTTTTCATACTTGAGATCTCGGATTACCCGTCCGGGCTAAATCCTTATTGCAACACATGCAGGATCTCAGTTCACATGTCAATGAGGGTTTATCCATCGAATTCCCTTTGTCAACCTCAACCGAGATATTTTTCACATGTTATCATCAATATACATTTCTATGATATTTCAAGCCAATAATAAATGCAATCATCAAGCATTCATAAATCGTACAATTATGCATATTAAGGGTTTACTTTAAGTTATTCGAACTTACCTGGTATCTGTTTCAGAGTTATGTTTCGCTTATTCCGAAACCTTGCATTTACCACGATTGACCTCTGGAATTTGTTCGTCGGGGTCCATATCAACAAAATTTACTCATTAATACCCCCAAATTATACATTTCAAGTTTAATATCTACCACCGGTCCAAATGACTGTTTTGACTCTAACCTTTCACAGTTTTACGATTTAGTCCTTAGGCTCGGATCATGAAATACATGCACTTTCTATCTTACCCAAGCCTAGCCGAACACTTTTCCTTCTTATGGTAGCCCACATTATCCATTATTTTCTCATTTCTACCATACATTTAGCAAAATAGTCCCTATAAGGGTTTTTCATGAAAATCAACTAGGAAAAGATGTTTAATACACATTCGTCTTTCATATTCCTCTATAATCTATCAAAATAAAAGCAACTCATGCATGGGAAAAGTTTTAAACATGAACCCTAGCATGAAATATGGATAGAAATGGAGAGAGCAAGCTACCGGGATTTCAAAAATACGAAGAGCATGAAAAACGAGGCTTGGGAGCACTTACTATTGAGCTTGGAAAGCTTGAAACCCTAACTACGGAGAACCCCAAATTTTCGGCTAGATGAAGGAGAAAATGGCTGATTTTGGCTTGATTTTTCCCATTTTAATTCAATAAAATGACATGACCAAAATGCCTTTATGCGCTTTCTTTAAAATTTCATCCATGCAAGCCCATTTTGTCCAAAAATTTAGAATTTGGGAAAATTGCTGTCCAAGACCTTCTATTTCACAATCTAAGGCAATTTCATACAAATTACTTCTAGAATCTAACTTTTGCAATTTATTCAATTTAGTCCCTAATTTCCAATTGGACACCTTATACTTAGAATTTCTTCATGAAACTTTAACACATGCATATACTCATATTCTAGTCCTCATAATAATCACAAAATAAATATTTTGATGCCGGATTTGTGGTCCCGAAACCACTATTTCGACTAGGCCCTATTTAGGGATGTTACATTTCTCCCCCCTTAGGGACTTTCGTCCTTGAAAGTCTTACCAGAAAACAGATTCGGATATTGACTTCTCATAGTTTCTTCTAGCTCCCATGTAACCTTTTCTACACCATGTCGATGCCATAGAACTTTTATAAGAGCACATCTTTATTTCTCAACTGTTTAACTTCGCGAGCCAATATCTTAACCGGTTCCTCTCCATAGGTCTGATTGGTATTTCCTTAACCGGTTCAATCTCAGTCGGTGAAATTACATGAGAGGGGTCTGATTGGTATTTCCTTAACATGGATATATGGAACACATCATGAACCTTTTCCAATTCGGGTGGCAATGCCAAACGATAGGCTAACGGTCTAATTCTTTTGGTAATCTTGTACGGTCTGATAAATCTTGGACTTAGTTTACCTTTCCGAACAAATCTCAATACCTTTTTCCACAGAGATACTTTCAAGAATACTCTATCTCCAATTTGAAACTCAATTTCCTTTCTTTTCAGATCAGCATAAGACTTTTGCCTATCTGATGCCACTTTTAACCAATCCCATATCACTTGAACTTCTTCTTCAGTTTCTTTAATTAGATCAATTCCATGAATCCGATTTTCCTTGAGTTCTATCCAGTATAATGGAGTTCGACACTTCCTACTATGCAAGGCCTCATAAGGTTCCATCTTCAAACTTGTTTGGAAACTATTGTTGTAGGCAAATTCTATCAATGACAAGTATCTTTCCCAAGTACCCTGAAATTCAAGGATGCAACAATGCAACATGTCCTAGAGAATCTGAATCATCCGCTTAGACTGACCATCGGTCTGAGGATGAAAAGCTGTGCTAAAACTTAACTTTGTACCTAAAGCTTCTTGTAACTTCTTCCAAAATCTCGAAGTGAACCTCGGGTCTCTGTTCGAAATAATCGACAGTGGTACTCCGTGTAATCTTACTATCTCAGAAATGTACAAATACCCCAATCTATCAAGAGAATAATCCGTCCTTACCGAAATAAAATGAGCCGACTTTGTCAATTTATCCACTATAACCATATGGCATCTTTCTTTTTTGGAGTCATAGGTAGTCGTGTCACGAAGTCCGTGGTAACTCTGTCCCACTTTCATTCGGGACCCATATAGGCTGTAACAAACTTGAAGGCACTTGATGTTCAGTTTTAACTTGCTAACATACTAGGCATTTCGATACAAATTCAGAAACATCTCTTTTCATGTCGTTCCACCAGTACATCTTCTTTAAATCGTTGTACATCTTGGTACTTCCCGGGTGAACAGACCAACGATTGTTATGTGCTTCTTAAAAGATCTTCCGAATAAGTTCATTGTCTTTGGGACACAAACCCTATCTCTAAACATTAAACATCCACTGGGACTAATTTAGAAATCTGACTCAACACCAGACTCACATTGAGCCCTTTTTGCTTGTAAGTCATCATCATTAAGCTGAGCATCATGAATTTCTTGCAGAAATGTTGGCCTAGCCTTCAGCTCGGCCAAAACTGAACCATCATCAAGCAATATCAAACGAGTATCCATGGTTCTCAAAGCATACAGAGATTTTCTACTCAATGCATCAGCGACCACATTTGCCTTTCCCAGGTGATAGTCGATAATCAGATCATAATCCTTAATTAATTCTAACCATCTCCACTGTCTAAAATTTAATTCCTTCTGAGTCATCAAGTATTTCAAACTCTTATGGTCCGTGAATATACGGTAAGTCTCGCCATACAGATAATGCCTCCAAATTTTTAAGGCGAAAACAATAGCAGCTAGCTCTAGGTCGTGGGTTGGAAATTCTTCTCGTGAGGCTTCAATTGCCATGAAGCATAGACTATCACCTTGCCATCTTGCATAAGCACACAACCCAATCCATTTAAGGATGCATCACTGTAGACCACAAATTCTTTTCCCGGTTTAGGTAGCACTAAAATAGGACTTTCAGTCAGCAATGTCTTTAACTTCTCCAAACTTTGTTGACACTTCTCTGTCTGTTCAAACTTAATGTCTTTCTGTAGAAACTTCGTCATCGGAGTCGCTATTATGGAAAATCCTTTTACAAACCTTCGATAGTAACCGGCTAAGCCCAAAAAACTTCTAACCTTGGTTGCATTCTTAGGCGATTTCCATTCAAAAATTGCAAAAATCTTACTTCGATCAACTCGGATGCCTTCACCCGAAACTATATGACCTAAAAATCCAACTTCCTAGAGCCAAAACTCACTCTTGCTAAACTTAGCATACAGTTGCTTTTCTCGCAAGGTTTGCAACACAATTCCCAGGTGCTTCGCATGCTTTGTCTCGTTTTTAGAGTAGATCAAAATTTTGTCAATAAACACAATGACAAACTTATCCAAATATGGCCGAAAGATCCTATTCATTAGATCTATAAACACAGCCGGTGCATTCGTTAGCCCAAACGGCATGACAAGAAATTCATAATGGCCATACCTCGTTCTGAAAGTTGTCTTAGGTACATCTGAGTCTTTAACTTGCAGCTGATAATAGCCAGACCTCAAGTCTATCTTGGAGAATACGGTGGCTCCTCTCAACTGGTCAAACAAATCATCGATCTTTGGCAAAAGATACTTATTCTTGATAGTCACCTTGTTCAGTTGTCGATAATTGATACATAACCTCATCAAGCCATCTTTCTTCTTTATAAAAAACACAAGGGCACCCCAAGGTGAAAAACTTGGCCTAGCAAATCCTTTATTTGTCAGCTCTTGCAACTGTGCTTTTAACTCCTTCAGCTCAGTAGGTGCCATTCAGTATGGAGCAATGGAAATGGGAGTCGTCTCTGGCACCAATTCAATACCAAACTCTATTTCTCTTTCAGGAGGTAATTCGGGTAATTCCTCCAGAAACACATCTGGATACTCACATACTATCGGCACCGACTCAATCTTCAATTCAGTTTCCTTAGTGGTCATCACAAACGCAAGATAAGCTTCATATCCTTTCCTCAAATATTTCTGGGCAACCATTGCCGTGGTTAGAATCGGTGGCGAACCCAATTCTCTTGATTCGACCCATAGAATCTTACCATCCGGGCATCTTAACTTAATATACTTACTACCACAATTCACAGTTACATCATGAAGGGCTAACCAATCTATACCAAGTATTACATCAAATTCGTCAAATGGTAACAACATAAGGTTAGCGGGGAAACAATAACCTTGAATTGTCAAAAGACAATTCTTACAGAGTCTATCAACTAGGACTGATCTGCCTACTGGGTTCGACACTCTAATGATGAATTCTATAGGTTCAACGGATATGTTCATACTAGATGCCAATCTCATACAGATATATGAATGCATTGACCCCAGGTTAATTAAAGCAACAACACTGGTATTAAAAAGAGAGAAAGTACCCGTAATAACATTAGGAGCAGAGGCTTCCTCTCGAGTACGTATCGCGTACGTTCTTGTCGGGGCCCTAACCTCTGATTTTGCAGCGTCTTTCATTACAAATAGATTGCCACTAGCACTCCCAGGGTATTTCAGAGGTTTACCTCATGGAATGGGAGCATTCGACTTCAGAGCTAATTCCTCATCTTTTTCAGCTCGTTCTGGGCAGTCTCTGAGAACATGATCAAGAGAACCACATCTGAAACATGCGCCGCTTTTCATTCGGCACTCTCCGAAGTGAAATTTGTTGCAACTCTTACACTTCAGTTTTTGATCATTTACACTCCCCACACTAGTCACCATCGGGGAGGAAGACTTTTGACCTCATCGCTTAGAGCTTATTGATCTACTCGAATATCCCACTGACGAAGTGGAGTTCATACAGGCTCCTGTCTTTCTTCGTGGAGAACGAGAGTGTTTTACCGCTAGACCTCTTGCTCGCAACTCAAGCCTCTCTCTTAGCTTGTTTTCTTTCATCATTAAGTTCCTCAGCCTTCTTGGCTCTATCAGCCAATACGACAAACTCCCGTATTTCCAAGATCCCAATCAACAACTTGATGTCCTTATTCAGACCTTCCTTGAAGCGTTTACACATTTCTGATTCCATTTGAACCCATTTAGTTACATACTGACTTAGTCGTACAAACTCTCTCTCCTATTCCACTACAGTCTTGTTACCTTGTTTGAGTTTTAGCAACTCCTTTCGCTTCGAGTCCAAAAACCGTTGGCTAATGTATTTCTTCCTAAACTCTGCTTGGAAGAAATCCCAAGTAATATTTTCTTTCGACACTACCGATGATACGGTCTTCCACCAATTGTATGCAGTGTCCTTCAAAAGGGATACAACACACTTCAAACATTCCTCGGGTGTGCATGACAAATCATCTAGCACCGTGTAGTGTTCTCGAGCCAGAACTCAGCTCTTTCATTATCATCATCAATTTTCGCTCTGAATTCCTTAGCCCTATACTTTCTAAGCTTATCTATTGGGGCTTTACCGATTCTCACCGGTGCCATACCTCGTGGCACATCCTCATCAGGTTGGTTAGGGGGCGGGGGGAGCTCTTGGTATATTGGGGCGATTTCTCAAATAATCCCCAAACCATTCATCCATCATATCAAAGAAGGCAGCTTGGGCCTCTTCTCGGCCTTCTGACATCAGCCTTCTACTACTACTAGATACAACTTGTTGTACGGAAGCTGGAGCATGGCTCTCGGCTCCCTCGGACTCATCTTGTGCTTGATTGGAAGACATTTACTATATTCAAAACAATTTAAAAAATTAGGGGACATCACACTATCAACACTTGAATAATGGCATGTATAGCGAACTTTAACATCCTCTACGGTAGTCCTAGAACCGACTAAACCATAGCTCTGATATCAATAAATGTAACACCTCTAACCCATATCCAACACCGGGATAGGGCTCGAGGCATTATCGAAACTTTACACTTTCAGTACCTAACTCGGGTCACAAAATTTTATTTGAATTTAAAACTTTTCAATCTGAACATCTCGTCCCTTGTATAGACCTTCGACACCTATAACATATCGAAAGGCAATGCAGGACAAATACGGGCACGTTTGATTAAACTTGGGCTTCTCAGAAAATTTTCCTTAACATAAAGGGACACACGCCCATGTAGGTAGGCTGTGTGGACTAACACGCCCGTGTATCTTGGGGCACGCCCATGCCCTTCAACCGTGGGCAAGACTGACTTATCAACACGGCTATGGAACACACCCGTGTGGCCTGCTCGTGGAAAAATTGTCATTTTAACACGGCCATGGCACACGCCTATGTGGACTACCCGTGTACAACTTTGAGCTAAAAGTTTTAAGTACAGGGGACATACAACCATAACACACGCCCATGGGAGGGAAGCATGTGTCACACACGGCCTAGACACATGCCTATGTGTCCAACCATGTGGACTTTATTAGGCTATTTTCCAAGCCTTTAGTCACCCCTTTTTACTACTTGTGCCTAGTGGCTACCAAGTTAAAAAAAAACATAATTTTATGCTTGTAGATAATCTTATTGAAAATAGTTGTATGGAAACCTCATATCATTGGTTTCATACATAAATGGTTATTTCCTCTTTAGTGTCATGGGTTCCCATGTTACATTAATCCATCTGAAATTGGCTCATTCATGTGACTCATTGCCAATAGATAGCAGCCCATCATTTGTAATTAAAACCATGCGTAAAATCGTAGGTCATGACCTACTTAAATTAAGCAAATTTTCATGGCCATGTACAAAGAGATAAACATATTTTTACATGCCTTTACTTAGAAAATTAAATGACACATATAACAAAATACTCAAAAATACTATACATGCCATTGAACAAAATAAACAGAGTCTTTATACCAAATCTTGTTTAGTTGATAGTGTGTTGACTCTCCGATTGTTCTCCAATCCTTATGAGTTCTCGAGCTCTGTAGAACAGGGAGAAGAAAGGGGGTAAGCATTTTCATGCTTAGTAAGCTCGAATAACCAGGAAATAAACTTATCGAGTAATTAGCATACATCCATACTTAAATCATGAAATCATCCATTATGAAATAATTTCCTATCACATGCACTCACTCAATGAGTTAATCACATAATCATGTATGATGTAATTTAACTAGATGAGCTCATTATTCAACATTTCATTCACATATGTATACCACGTTAATCTTGTCGAGTTTCTAGGAAATCTCAATGGAATAGCCATTATCCGTCAATTCATACGAATGATCATTTCTTATATACACTCCTACGAACCTCACATCATATGGCAGGATTACCAGTCCAGGCTAAATCCCCCATTATATGAACTTATGGGGTTTTGTCGGGATTGGCAGTCTAGGCTAAATCCCTTATAACGACAAACACCCTTAATGAGTTTAGATCTGAAATACCAGTCTAGACTAATTTCAGACCCTAATCGAATTACCCGTCCGGGCTGAATCCATCATGCACACATATTCTTCGGGAGGCTTGATCATTCAAGGAACACCCGTCCGGGCTAGATTCCTTTTCATACTTGAGATCTCGGATTACCCGTCCGGGCTAAATCCTTATTGCAACACATGCAGGATCTCAGTTCACATGTCAATGAGGGTTTATCCATCGAATTCCCTTTGTCAACCTCAACCGAGATATTTTTCACATGTTATCATCAATATACATTTCTATGATATTTCAAGCCAATAATAAATGCAATCATCAAGCATTCATAAATCGTACAATTATGCATATTAAGGGTTTACTTTAAGTTATTCGAACTTACCTGGTATCTGTTTCAGAGTTATGTTTCGCTTATTCCGAAACCTTGCATTTACCACGATTGACCTCTGGAATTTGTTCGTCGGGGTCCATATCAACAAAATTTACTCATTAATACCCCCAAATTATACATTTCAAGTTTAATATCTACCACCGGTCCAAATGACTGTTTTGCCTCTAACCTTTCACAGTTTTACGATTTAGTCCTTAGGCTCGGATCATGAAACACATGCACTTTCTATCTTACCCAAGCCTAGCCAAACACTTTTCCTTCTTATGGTAGCCCACATTATCCATTATTTTCTCATTTCTACCGTACATTTACATCTTTTGCAAAATAGTCCCTATAAGGGTTTTTCATGAAAATCAACTAGGAAAAGATGTTTAATACACATTCATCTTTCATATTCCTCCTTAATCTATCAAAAATACAAGCAACTCATGAATGGGTAAATTTTTAAACATGAACCCTAGCATGAAATATGGATAGAAATGGAGAGAGTAAGCTACCGGGATTTCAAAAATACGAAGAGCATGAAAAACGGGGCTTGGGAGCACTTACTATTGAGCTTGGAAAGCTTGAAACCCTAACTATGGGAACCCCAAATTTTCGACTGGATGAAGGAGAAAATGGCTGATTTTGGCTTGATTTTTCCCATTTTAATTCATTAAAATGACAAATGACCAAAATGCCCTTATGCCCATTCTTTAAAATTTCATCCATGCAAGCCCATTTTTGTCCAAAAATTTAGAATTTGGGAAAATTGCTGTCCAAGACCTTCTATTTCATAATCTAAGGCAATTTCATACAAATTACTTCTAGAATCTAAGTTTTACAATTTATTCAATTTAGTCCCTAATTTCCACTTGGACACCTTATACTTAGAATTTCTTCAGGAAACTTTAACACATGCATATAATCATATTCTAAGACTCATAATAATCATAAAATGAATATTTTGATGTCGAATTTATGGTCCCGAAACCACCATTTTGACTAGGCCCTATTTAGGGATGTTACACACAGCCTGAAGACACGGGTGTGCCGAAGGCACACAGGCATGTCCCTATGTCTACACGAGCATGTGACCCTGTTCCATGGGAAAATTTTCTAAGTTTTCCTGAAAATTCTCAAAGTTCTCGGTTGAGTTCCCAATCAATCCTGATGTATGTTTAGGGCTTCATAGGCTTCTGTATGAGACATTATGCATGTGTACAAAAAGTTTGTAATTAAAAGAAATTTTGTAGCCTGGTTTTTGCATGTTTGTGAACGATTAAGTCAGGTAATGCCTCGTACCTTGTTCCACCATCGGACACGGGTAAGGGGTGGTATAGAAATTAATCAACAAAGAAATCTCGATTAACAGACATAAGATTAACGTGCTTCAAATGTTGCAATTAACTTTTGAACTCGAGTTTTAGTGAATTAGCTAATAACTAACAAATTGTTACCTTTCAGCCTCTAACTGATTAATTAATCAATAAATACTCACTTATCTTTTGACCTCGCTTGCTAAACCAAGATAAGTTATGATTTACTCCGCAAACTTATCTTTCAACTTTGTTTCCCTAATTGACTTCCTAAGATCGTCTATTCTAGGGTTTAAGCATACATAATTTAAGCCAAATTCTTTGGGGAACTCTTTTTCTTCTGCTAATCACTCCCACATTTGCTTGTTAACCTTCTTGATGGATTTAATTACTCATGAATCTTATGATCATTTTCCCAAGAATTTAATCATGCAAAAACACAAATTAAACTAAAATGAAAGGGAAATAGAAATTGATTTGTTTGATAAACTGGATGGCTCAATTCTGCAAAACCTTTTAAAAGTTATTGAGATATCGATGTTGATAGGCAAGAAGTGAAAGAAAAATATCAAAATACTTAATAATGAAGTTTTGGACTCAAATCAAATCCAAGTTAGAACAAGAAATAAAAACTGTTTTGAAAAGAAAATAAAAGTCTAAAATCCTAATTAAAACTGAGTCTATCGCTAAAACCTAAAATCTACCTCCAACAACTTACCTCCTTGGGTTAGCATAAGCTCTGCTATTTATAGGCAAAGTTAGCTGCTTAATTAGGTCAATTACAATCCTTAATTAGGCTAAATATAAATTGTGTTTGATCTGGTGCCCTAAGTGTAGTATTTTCATCAATATACACTTGTAATTTTTTCAAATAGATTGTTAATAAAACAAATTCATTCATTAAATTAATATACTTTCTATAATTGTAGAATCCGTGCCTAAGTGGCACTTTCACTCACCTTTCTCGTTCGTTAGGAGTTCTTTTTATGTATTTTATATTCTCTTTCGAGAAGGACATTAGATTAGTTCATTGTATGAAATCACAAAGATATAGTGGAACATCATAATACCTTGCTATCTTAGAAGGTGAGATAGTCATCTTCTTCCCTCGATTGAAAACTGTATCCATGGTGCCTACATCTGTCTACTTACATCTACCTCTTTCAAAGTACCAAAGAATTTATGCATGATCAGATGATACACCGACTTGGCCAGGGTTGTGCAGAACTTCTCCCATCAATTGTATTGGATTAACTTGCACATTTCACTCTTCAATGTGTCTATGGATTCGAAACCTCATTCTTGTAATGGGATTTTGTGTTGAGCTACAAGCAGGTTGCTTTCAAGCTCCCTTTCTCGAAGGTAGGTGTGGCTATCTGCTACAGATTCGCTATTAGAAAGGTTACTTTACATGATGTGGGTTTGTAAATACAAGAAAAATACAAGAATTCACAGAATCCTGAAGAAAAGGTTGGCAAACATTACTTTGGGTGGCTATAACGACTTGAAGGGTTTAGTAGCTGCAAAGGGCAATATATAGAAGCCATCTAGGGCTTTGCTTGTTGCCCAATCTTAGTGAAAATCTTTAAAGATTGCGTTGCATTAAGAATAAAAAATTGGCAAAAATGGCTTGTTTATGGTGCCATATGGGTGCATGAGACAACACAACATAATATTTCCCTTGCTTGTATTGAATTCAAAGATATGCCATGCCAAATATAGGATGTGACATGACACGACAATGAATTTTTATGTTCTTAGGTTCACGGGGTTTATGTCGTGCCATGAGATTTTTGTGTGACGTCACGTCTTCACTTTTACCTCTCCTGGACTTGTACAAAGTCCTCAGTTGCCCATACATGCACCCTATTAACGTCTAGCTCCTCCCTTGTCATCGAAAACCTGTTTCCTACTAATTCTAACACAAAATACAAAGTCTAATTCATAATTCTAACAAATCAAACTTAAAATTATATACAATATTTGTAGTTTAATTAAGTTCGATGGTTAAAAATTATGTTGTGCTACCAGACTTGTCAAACAATTCCTTAGACTTTACCATCTACTTTAGTTGTCATTGGAAACACAAAAATTTATATACTTTTTCATACCTAATCTCACTTAAATTCATGCAAATCCGGTTAAATTCTTGTCAAAAAATAATTAAATATTATAAAATAATTAAATTGTGTTACAAATATAAACATGGTGAATTTAGTTAATTTTATACTTAATTTTGATTGATTTTGATTATTTTCGACAGATTCACGCAAAAGGCGAAAACTGGCTCGGTTGACACTGCTAAAAGCACAAAACCGAGAAGCAATTTGAAGTTTCGAGGCACATTTATTTCTAGCCTAAGACGGTCCAAAAATGTGTATTAATTCATAATCTAATTAATTTTAATTTATTTCCCATTTAATTTGGGTTAAATAAATTATTTTTTAATTAATTATGGAGAAAGGGTCCAGTTGAACTGCACTGGTCGAACCATATTGAGTGAACCGAACCAGCCACTAAATGGGCAGCCCAGAACCGTCCATCTGCTGACCCAGATCAGCATTTTAACTGATTAAATATGCTTGCAAAAAGGGCCTTGAAGAATGTTCAAATGCATTCAAACCCCTCATTTAATTGTGGCTCTATGAAACTGCCCCAAACTTAAAATAGCAAAGTTGAAACTCTCAACTTTGCCATGTGTGTGGCCGGCCAAGGGAGGTCTATTAGGCTGATTATTTTTTCTATTTTTAGCTGCCATATTCCGCTATAAAAGCCTCCCCTTGCTGATCATTCAAAGCATCCCTCATTCCAAAACAATCTCTCATTCTCTCTTCTTATCTCTCACTTTTTCTCTCATTTTTTCCATTCCATTTCCCTTATTGTTCAAGTGTCGATTTCTTCTCTTGGGAAAGAGGATATCATCATCCATTTTGGAGCTATAATTAGGTGTTCATAAGCCACCTTGATAGCCGAGGGCAATGAAGAACGAAGAATGGAGCAACTAGTCAAGCTAAGGAGAAACACCAGATTGCTTCTTATTCCCTATCTATTTAAGTTTTGCTGTTGTTTTGATGAACATGCTTATGAATATTTATGCTATTGAAATGGTTATTTTAATCAATTTAGCTTAAATTAAGTTTGTGTTGGGTTGATTATATTCTGCCTGCTTGAATTGTTAAAATGATGTTTATGCTGTTATAGGCCTCGGTAAATTGCTTGGTTAAGTAAAATCATGCCTAAGTTATTCTTGCATTACGACTGTGAGGTAGCTAATGAATTAATTATTTAAACGGATTGTAATTTTAATTAATTGACACAGTACTTAATCAGTGCATGTTTATTCTTCTAAGGTAGCTGAAGGTTAAATTAGCAATGTATCTGGCGATATTATTGCCTTGCATGACTTGCAAGATTATTGTGATTAAACTATTTCAAGGTAGGGATGCCTTGCTACCTCACATAGTCTTTTATATGCTGATTAGATTTAATTAATCATTTGAATTGACATAGGGATATGCAAGAGATTAGTTCAGTTTAATGAGTATGTATGTTCAATAACATGTTTTCTTACTAGAATCTCTTTAGTCAGTTGAATTGACATAGGGATATGTCGAGAGATGAATGGATTTTTGTATATAAGTTTGTTCATAAGTTAGAAAATTACCCGGTTGCTGTGAATTTATTCGTAACAGTGTAAACATGAGTTTAATAATTCTGAGTTCAAGAAATATAATTAATCCAACACAAGTATGTTACATTGATTAAATCTTATTTGAAATCGTGCATTAGAACTCCTTTGTTTTATTTAAATTATTTACTTAGTTTTTAAATAGTTTTTGACCATCTTTTAAATCAAATTATTTTTACCCCACCAAAGTGTTTTACAATTAATTTCATAATTAATTCTTTTTACAGTCCCTGTGGGTACGATAACTCGAGATTTACTTGTCACTTTATTACTTGTTGCGATTGTGTACACTTGCACATTTCCATCGTTCCAGTCATTTACAACCATCTTGGTTCTTTTAATTGCTCCTTTTTCCACCAGAGACTCGCCACTTATCTTATTCCTTTATGATCTGATTTCCTACACCAACAAGACTAAAGAGGTACCTCTGATCGAGGTTGTTAAGGGTTAGATTGAATAATACGTAACAATCCTCCCTAGATAATCCCACCTTTTTGGAATCACGACCATAATTGAACATTTCTATATCATCATCGATCTTTATGGTTATTTCATTTCAATCGAGATCGATAGTCGATTTAGAACTGGCCAAAAATGGCCTATCCAATAGAATGGTGATTTCTCGATTTTCCTTGAAGTGGAGGACTACAAAGTTGATGGGGATTATGAGTCCTCATACCTTAACCAATACATCGTTGAGTACACCTTCTGGGTGTAGTAAGGATCTATCAGGTAATTGAACTGTTATCGAGGTATTTTCAAGATCCTCGAGTCTGAGTCTCCGGTAAATTAATAGGGGCATTAAATTTATACTAGCCCCTAAATCACAAAGGGCTTTGCTATAGTATTGATTCCCTATCTCTATTAAGATAGTGATCTACCCAGATCATTTCAGGATTATATTCATTAGTGATCTACCCAGATCATTTCAGGATTATATTCGTTATAGTGTGACTTGAGATTACCGGATTATGCACCGATTTAGTTACCTCTTCGATCAGCTCATGGTGTGTAGCTTCTTCTTTTTCCATGAGTTCATTGAATGCTTTCAGAATTTTCTCCTTTTTATGGATGGGCTTGGCTGTCGGCTTCAATTCCTTGTACAATTGCAACACGATCACCTTTACGTGCTCTTTCCCATCTCTTTGAGGCTTTTCTCCATGTTACTAGGGAGACTCTGGCCATTTTGTTTCTAAAACATTGTCATCAATTGGCTCATTTGGTGGTAGAGGCTATCTATCTGGGATTTGAGTCGTCCACATGTCATTTGGACTTGTCAAATATATGTCTTCATTGCTTGCATCTCCCCCTTTAGTCGGTCGAATATTTGACCACATTCAACATGGTTGTTGCCTATTGCTCATTGTTGCAATGGTGGAGGTTGATAAGGAGTATTTTGTTGAGTTTGAGCTTGATTCACACCTCCTTGGTCACTCCTCACTTGAAGGTCAGATAATCCCTCCAACCAGTATTGTAGGTATTTGAGTAGGGATCTCGACCCTCATTACTTACATAGCTTGCCTTCTTCAGTTCGTGATCATAGTGTGGTTTTGCTTTTGTCGACTTGACTGTGTCTCCAAACGATTAAGCTTGTCAATGATTCATTTGAATCTATCATTGATTTCTTCGCTCACTGCTGGAGGCTTATATTTGTACATGAACCTCTCATTGGGCCACATGTACGAATTCATGGCCATATCATCTATTGTTTTGTAGGCTTGTTCATATGTATGGAACATAAAAGATCCATCGGATGCTCTCGATTTGATGTGTCTACCTAAATCGTTATAAAATATTTGAATATGGAGCCACATTTGCAGTCCATGATGTAGGCACTTCCTTAACATTATCTTGAAATGATCCCATGTCTTGTACATAGATTCACCTTCAAATTATTTAAAATTGGCAATTTCTCACCTCAACTAAATGGTTTGACTAATCAAGAAAATTTTATAGAGAAAATTTTCCACTAGATTGTTCAATGTGGTGATGGAACTTGGTTTAACAAGTCTAACCAATAAGTTGCATTGTCACAGAAGGAAAATGGATATAATGGAAGATGTACAGCATCATCGGATACCCTATTGTATTTGAAGGTGTCACATAATTGAAGAAATCACTTTATGTGTCGATTTGGGTCTTCAACCATGTTCTCTTTGAACTATAGCGAATTTTGGATCATCTGGATTGTGGGTGTCTTTATCTTAAAATTATTGGAATTAATCATCGGTCATTCTATCCTTCCTCGCACCATATCTAGTGTAAGTAGTGCATGCTCACACAACGTCCGTTAAGCCATTGGGATTTCTTCCTATTATTACCTTGTCACTCTCTTAAATCTTCGAATAATGGATTTACCCGTGGTAAATTAATTACCATGGGTAGATTAGTATTCATTGTTGGACGGTTACGTTTAAATTGTTTCTCCAGATCTGGATAAGGTTCAATTGGAGTAATAGAGCTTCGAGTCATACATGACCTCAAAAGAAATTGAAAATTAAAATAAATAAACAAAAATTAAAATTGTATCTATAGGTTTTAACTTTCCTACTTATCTTATTAATTGTAAAAAAGTTATTTTCAAAATTTATTGTCAAAACCTCATCGACAAAGGCGGCAGCAATTTGACTGCCTATAAAAGTGTTACCATTTATAATAAAATATGCCACCAAAACTATAAGAAATTAGAATGACAGTGTCTGCAATTGCACAAGTCAAATTGTAATATAATTCAGTACAACAAAGTACTTTGGAAGTATTCTAAGGATAGTACCAAAAGGAGGATAGAACAAATAATGAAAATGTTTGTACAATAACAAGTCTAAGTAGTATTAATTATTCTCTATGTTATGATAAACCATAAAATAAATTGATGAGATAAAAATAAATAAATAGCGAAAACTAAACAAATAAAGCAAATCAATAAACCAATCAGGAAGATAAACTTGCTTCAGAGTTTGTAACTAACTTCAAATTAGGGTTTTAGAATATATTAGCTATCGATGAACCAATTATTACCTCCCGACCTCTAACTAACTGATCATTTGGTTGATACCCACTTATCTCCTGACCTTACTTTCTCAACCAGGACAAATTATGATTTACTCAGTTCGACTTATCTCCTGACCTCGTCTTGCCTATGAAAACTTCCTAAGGCTGTCAAGACTAGTGGTTTAAGCACACGTAATTCGTACCAACTAATACATCTCAAGAAACCCTAAATCCTCCATTAATCACATCCTTATCCACTCATTAATATCCCCTAAAGTATTTAGCCACTCATGCTATTCATGATCTCTTTCTCGATTGAATAAATCATGTGAAGAACACGATTGATTTGAAATATAAAAGAGAATTAAATAATCGTGGATATAATATCAAATGGGGAATGGAGTAGTAAATCTCTTTATTGGAATAAAGAAATAAAACAAACAGTAAAGAACATGCACTGAAATATCTGTAATTAAATAAATAAACTCTTGAATACAAATTGATTACAAAAGGAAAAACAAAAGAGTATCGAAAGCCAAAAAGAAAATAAACTAAATCTACTTCTAAACTACTAGGGTTTTTAAAGGCATCTAGGATGACTTAGTTACATTCAACTCTTAATGTCCTATTTATAGAAGTGTTGGAAGCCCAAATTAGGTCTCCAACATGTCATAGGTCTTCGTATAAGTTTGATTACACAGATGAAAATAAGCTCGATAAACTTGGGTAGCATATTGAAGTGTGTTGCACCACACCCTTTGCGTGGCATGACACGACACAAAAAATATTTCTTAGTTGTTTTCTTTGTGCTTTAATGTCCCGCGAAGCTTGTGCATCACTCATCCATTGCTTCTATGTCAATTGGGCTTTTATATCTTCATCCTACACACTCAATTAAACATATTAACACAACCTAAGGCTCGTGTCGGCCTATTGGGTCACAACACTTACAAAATATGTTAAAAAAAACTTTTTTATTAATATTTTATCCTAAGGTATAATTACTATAAACATAATACAAAATCCTAGATTGCATAGAAAACAAGCTTCTTAAATGCGAAACTGACCTGAATTGACTATTTCATTTAACGGTAGGTCACACATTGACTATTATCTTTTTTATAGTTTATTTTTCTTCATTATGTTGAAATATAGTTGAATACACTGTTCACAAAAGCATACTAAGTTCTTCTAAACTTATGGTTGTATTATGTAGCACCCTAAAAAACTCGAAATCCAAAAATCCCGAAATCTCGAACTTTTTTTGTTTTCGGTTTTGATAAAAATTGTGTTTTTGTTCCTAGCCATGTGATAATTATAGTAGGTCATAATTAAGGTTTGATTTTGAACCTACGGGTAAATGAAATTACAGTTTAATTATTAAAAGGACCTTGTTGGCAAGTAGTTAGGCTTTTAAATAAAGATAGGGAGAAATGGCATCAAAAAGCCTTGTGGAAGAGTGGCTAAGTGAGTGACGCCACTTAGAGTGTAGGGAGGTGGCGTTAGTGGCTAGTAAGAAGATCCAAGGTTTGAATCCTAGTTTAGTATTTTTAGAAGTTTAGTTTTGGCCTTCTAGAAGGATGGAAGTGGCGTGAAGATGGACTCCCAGGGGAGTGATCAGAAGAGAAATTTGAGGAAAGGATCAAGGCGTTATCAGGGAGAAAAACGGGGAAATGAGTAGTGAGGAGAAAATGGAAAGAGATGATAATAGAAAGAATAGAAATTAAACAACTTACCGATTGGCCAAAGATCAACTGTAAAAACTGAAAGCAGAAATAGGGAGAGAGCAATGCGGTAACGGCTCGAATATTAATGGTGAAAGGATGACAAGAAGAGAGGAGATGATAAAGGTTATTCGGCAAGACATCAAAAGAAAAGAGAACTAATTTGAGGCCTAACAGAGAGGAGAAGTATGGGTAATCAAAAACTAAAAGTAAAAATGGAGAAAAAGAGAGACGAAAGAGGACAAAATGGAATAATCAGCTAGAGGTAGAACAACTGAAAATGTTGATTAGAGACGGAGAGTTAAGAGTAAAATGGTAACAAGGAAACCAAAAGGTAGTGAAAAGAGCACAAAATGGAAGAAAATACCCAAAAATCAACACTACATTTAGCTTCAGAACAAAGAATAGCCAAAAACCCAAAATAGAGAGTCACACTCCCACTACTAAGTTGAATTCCTGAGTGGTTGATGTCCACCAACGTCCATAACTCTTCCCCTCATAAAAAATCCCTTAATTTTGTTCCCCTATCCCTCCTAAAAATCCTGCTTAATCTCCTCCGTGATTTACTCCACTATCTACTTTTGACCAATTCAAATTCCACCTTGTAGAGTTCTAGTACCCTTCTGCTTCTCATATGGCAAGAGTAGCAAAATAAATACTCTTTTTACCTTGCCAAGACTTGAACCTTAGACCTCAAGCCTACCACACGCCACTTACCACAGGACCACAAGCTCATTTGAGACACTTTTTAACCACAATTAAATATAAGGCTCACATGCTAATGCCAGAATTCGTTTAAGTGGAAAACTAAAAGTTTTTCTAAAGCCTAGATTTGAACCCAAGACTTCTAAAACACTCTCAACTACTCCTAAATTACTTAACCAATAGAGCAATCATTTTATTTGTGATATTTCTTGCACACATAAACTTTTATGTGCAGTCTCTTAGTGGCTCCCATGCACAAGGCCCAACAGTTCTAAGCCCATAAATTCGAGGCGTTACATACAATCCATTGGGTACTATCCTCAGAATACTTACAACTATATTACAATTTGACTCGTATGCTTGCGGACGCCACCGATTTAATTATATATTTTTTTGTAAAATTTTACTATAAATGGTAACATGTTTATAGGTGGTCAACAACATTAGGGTTCGATGTCGTGACATGGGTTTGTAATTTCAAAATTTGATGCTTCGAAGTACCGTGTCATAACACTAAGATGCGGTGTCTGGACACAACCCTAATTTAGAAAATACTAGAGTATTTGAAGTTCTGTGCCCCAACACCGACTTTCAGTGTCATGAAACAATCTTCAATTTCTCCAGTCTCGTGTTTTTTTTTTGTTTCGATCCCTTTTGTTTACTCCTAATTTGAAAATACATCCAAATTAACCACTCTTTTGCTTCCTAAGGTTGAAATCCTATCCAAATTAAAATTACTAATCCTAATTGAAGTTTGAAATATGAAAATAAAATTTTAATTTACACTAATTTATAACACATATTAAGGATTTTGAGGATTGAATCAATTCTGACTATTGGACTCATCGATAGCCTGCGAATTACTTTCACCGAATTTTTATTCCATTTTCGTTTGTTGCAGTCAGTCCACCATATGCCTTGCCATCTGGGATCTTTTTATTAATCGCGTTCCCTCAACTCATACATTCCTACACACATTAAACCACTCCCATACCTCCAATCAAGGTTGTTAGAGGTAATATAAAAAAATGCGTAACATTCTTCCATTAATTTATTTACGAATTCTTCATTTTGGGAATAGTAGGCATGTTTGAACACCTCTATTTCACAATCAATTTTCATAATTAATTCAATTTTCTTGAGATTGATGGTCGATCTAAATGTTGCAGAAAATGGCATACCCAACAAAATGGGAATGTCTTTGTCCTCTTAGAAGTTAAGGACAACAAAATCGATGGGGTAATAAAACCTCTGACCATAACTAATACATTTTCAAGTACACCTTTTGGGCGTACTAAAGACCTATCGATTAAATGCAATATGATCATTGTGTTTTTCAGTTCCCCAGTCTGAGTTTTAAATACATAGACAAAGGCATCGAATTAATAGTGGCCCTTAAATCGCAAAGGGCCTTAATAAAATGTTTGTCCTCTATCTATATAGGACTTGTAAAACTACATGGATATTTTCATTTCCAGGGTATTTTTTGAGCACTTGCCACACTACAAGAGGCGTCGATATTAATTTTCTCACCTTTGTTTAATTTCTTATGCCAAGACATGATTTCTTTTAGGTACTTGGCATATTTCGGTATTTTATCAATTAATTCCAATAGTTGCAAATTAACATTAAGAGATTTAAATAACTTGAGAAAACTTACGAATTCTACTTCATCCCCTCATTGTTTGTTCTTCAATGTTGATGAAACACAAGCTCCGATTTTTGTTCAATTTCCTGTTCATCTACCTGTTTTGCTACTTTCTCCGTTTGAAACTCAAGTTCGGGCCTATTAAGGGTCTCGTTGACAGTCTCGACCTTTTCATCTTCCTTTTACGTGCGAACTCGAGTTTACCAAGGTCTTTCTCGATCAGAGTGCGATGACATTCATGTGTTCTTTTCCTTCCTTTTAGTGGTTGTTTTCCATATTATTTGGAATACTCGTACCCATTTGCCTTTCATTTCATTCAACGCGCTTATGATGTTGTGTATTTCTTCTTTTCAGTTTGGCCACATCGGCATGAGTTTGAGCACATTCAGGTTTCACTTCTTCAATTTCAAACCTCATTAGTTATATTTCTCCTTCGATTTGATCTAAACATTGACCACAACCAATGTGGTCAATGCCTATGGACCATTCTTGAGATATTTGAATATGCAAAGGTTAATACTAGGATTTTGTCGGTTCTGAATTGAGTTTTTTTCTAACTTGATTGTCTCTACACTTTAGATTGGGATGGTCCTCCTGATTGGGTCTATAAGTGTTTGGATAAGGATTTCCACCCCTATTTCCAAAATAATTGACTTCTTCTGGTTGGATTTTAGAGTAAGGTAGATAACTTTGAACAATGTCGTTTATGGACAACTTGAAAGTGGTCACCAAACGATGTAATTTTTCTAAAATATGTTGTTATTTGTCTTGTCTTTTATTGCTTTAGCCGTGGACAACTTTGGATTATGAGAGAAACGCTCGTTCGGCCAGATATAGGAGTTCATTGCCATGTCCTTGATCAATTAACAGGCTCGCTCATAAGTGTTGTTCATAAAAGCCCTACTAAATGCACAATCTAGTTCGGCTTTCAAGCTACCATCCAACCCGTTGTGAAATATTTGCAGTTGCAGCCACTCTTTCATCCTATCGTGGGGGTACTTCTTTAGAAACAACTTGAAACATTCCCACGCTTTATATAAATTTCCACGCTCTTTGTGTCCCCGGATGATGATGGGAAAACCTACGTTATGTGAGTTTAGGCAAATCCATATTGTAAACACAACATCTATGAATATCCTTTTTGACGAACTTTAAAAGAATAGCCTTTTTTGTAAACTTAAATAGAATGCCTTTTTGGAAAATTTTGAATGTAACGCCTTGGTGGCGCACTCGATATGATTGCTTGTGTGGAATGTTTTGTTAGGCCTTTATGCATAAACTATTAGGAATATCTTGTAAGATATGGATATGAATGTTTGTTTCTATGGTAAGACAGTATGATAAATATAAGGTACTGATATGCTCTGGAATAAGAGTTGTATAAAGTCGTAAGGGTTATGTGAAAAAGAAAGGTGTATCTGTATGTTGAGAAGGGTATCCATCACAATGAAATATAAATATGGAAAGTAAGTGGTCTTGTATCTTCTTCTAAAATTATTCTAAATTTAAGTTAATGTTATTTTGAATTATATTATGATATAGCATGATGTGGAGTTCATTTAGATGTTATATGTAATGAAATATCGGTATGGATATGTGTACAAAACGGGATTAGGGTATGTATAAATGTGAACCAATGGTATGAAATTCTGCATAAATGTTCACCCAAGATAATGTCAGTGAGCAATTGTTTGAAATAAGAATATGGATTAAGGTATGGATTGTTGAAAGTAGTTTCTAAGGGTACATTCTTTTAAGTGAGTATAATGAGATAAGAGATTTGTGAAATGATTGGAAGGATTCCTCAACTAGCAAGATCTAGAAGATTAAGTATGATAAGGGCATGATAATTGGCATATAAAGAGGAATGATAACACTATGTTGGTATCACCTGAAGTAAATGATGCATAATATGGTTAACTTATACTAATTCATACAAGATTTTCAAAGTATCCATAAATGTATGGTTACGGTGAGTTCACTATGTACTCTTACACTTACAATATTTGTTAGCGCCTTTTAGGTATGATGGGAAGAGGTTTTGTCTGGGGGACAATGCTAGAAGTACACCAAGTTGGTGGCAGAGTGCGCTGTTATGCATACAGTGGATTTGTGGCGCAGTCTTGAATACGCCTTTTAAGTCTGTCTTAAAATAATTTCTAACTTGTAAAGATCTGCAACAAATCTGATGTAATAGGTTATTTATTATATATTTTATTTTAAATTTCCAAATGTTAAGTTTCTCTTTTGAGACTTCAAATAAAAGGTTTTATATAAATGAGAAAGTGCAAACTATTTTATTAAATGTTCTGTATTGTTTATGATATCCAAGATCCAGACCCGATGAATCGAGTCGAGTTAAGGGCGTTACAAATAACATCATCAATGAACCCATTGTACTTGAAAGTATCATAGAGCTGAAGGAATCACTTTAAGTTTTGATTTAGGTCTAACATCATGTTGCCCCGAAATTGCAAGTTGTTTTGAAACATTGGAATGTTGGCTGTCTTCATTTCAAAATTATTGGTGTTGATCGATTTCCTCTCAATACTACCTCAAACCACATCTAAAGTGGGTAGTGCGTATTCTTGTAATGTTCGTTCTTGCCAAGCCATCAGTGGCTCTATTTGAAATTGTGCTAGTAGTTCGAGTAGTTCTTCAAATAGGGGGTTTAGGTAAAATCGGCTACCATGGGTGGGTTATTTTGCATTTGTTGATAGGTGCATCTCAAAATTTTCTCCGATTCAAGTTTTCGCTTGATTGGCATGGTTCCGCTTCAAGTCATACATTTAAATCAAAGAGATTAAAGTAAAATAAAATTAATAACTTAAAAGTAAATCAAATAAAAAAATAAATTCAATATTCGCATCTATAATTTAAAATTTTCCAATTTTCCCTATTAAATTGCATAAAATAAAATTTTAATTTAATTTTGAAACCTCCCTAGCAACAACACCAACAACTTAACTTCAAAGCTAAATTCTTTGGCTTCAAAGTTTGATGTTGTGACATCACAGCCTGGTGTCGTGATGCTGTCGTCGTCTTTCATGTTCTCAAACCAAAAATAGTGTCCTACACACTCAAGTAACTCGTTACTTCATCTCTAGGCCCGCATTGGACCATTAGGTCATCACATGGCTAAACATTGTGTAAAAAGCTTATTTTGAGGAAATTAAACTTAAACTAAATGTAACAACCTATTTTTAGTCAAATAAGAACAGTGGTTTCAGGAAAATAAATTCGAAGTTAAAATAATTATTTTATTATTATTTTAATGTGTACAACATGATAGTGTGTTTGTATGAAAATTTCGTTAAGAAATTTTATAGTTTGAATGCTTAATTCGGTAAAAAGGACTAAATCGCATAAAGTGTAAAACTTGAGTTCTATTAGCTAAAGGTGTCTAATAGCTATAGAACTTTAAAGTGGAGGTTCTTATGTGGTAATTAGCCCATATATGAGATAGTGGATGATAGTGGCTTGGTGTTTTGTGTAATTTTTAAAGTTTTTAAAGGTTATAATAGTAATTTAGTAATTAAATGATAATTAAAATTAGTACAAACCATTGATCCTCTTCATTTCATCAAGCCACCACCAAAAATACATGGTTCTTTTAAGCGGGGGTTCGGCAATCTTCAATCCTTACAATTTGGTATGTATTCTGTTCTGCTTTTAATGATTTTTATGTTTTTGAGATCGTTGCAAATAGATCTAGCTAGCCCAGGGACTATTTTGCAAAAATATTAAAGATTTAGGATGTTTTCATTGATGAATATGCATGTATTTTAATTATTAATGATATATTATGAATGTTTGATGATAGTTATACAAGTTTTGTTAAGTGATTTTTAGTGAAAATGCAAACTAGGGATTAAATTATGAAATGTGGAAACTTTGTGGGTAAATTGTGAAATAAATGAAAAAATATGGGCGATATGTTTGCTAGGAAAATTTGGCTATCATCGGTTGGTATTAAATTGCATTAATTTGTGTTTTTATGAAATAAAGATTAAATTGTAAAAGTTGTGAAATACTTGGGGCAAAAGTGTACATGTGCTTTAATTAATATTTTGGATTAAATTGAATAGAAAGATTATTAAATAAGCTAAATTTGATTACATATAGATAAATAAAAGTGAAATTCGGATCTAGATCGGGGGAAAAATAAAGTACTCAACTAATCGACCTATTTCATCATTTTTGTGAACCAAGGTAAGTTTGTATGATTAATAAGCTTAATGTTATATGTGTTTATATGCTTAAATAGTATAATTTTGATATTACCACACTGTGGAAGCTATCGACAAAGCATTGACATAGTAAGAATCCCGGTTGAACCTTAGGAATAGATAGGATACTAGTGAGATGTCATTAGGGGTTATTGTGATTATGTGATCCAAGTACTGGTCCTGTACATCCTCCCGGTGGCTGAGTATACATCATGTGTTGTGATTACTTGATAGCTTGTGTGAGCAGCACCGTGTAGCTATGTTTTAACTGATAGCTTGTGTGAGCAGGCCCGTTGATAGCTCAAGAGTGAGCATATATGTGATATGAGATTTGGATAGCACTGGCTATGTGTGTGGCACTTTGGTGCGAGATTCCTAGTATCCGATATTATTCGGAATGGTTCAACCGGAAAATATGATGGTACAATGATGTAAGAAATGTTACGGATCAATTCAGGTACTCATGATAAGTTTGGCAAGTAATTGATAATTGCTAAGTTCATATTAGAAGTAAGTGAAAATTGATGAATTTGTACATAATACACAGAATTATGGAAATGTGCAAAATGATGAGTTGAATGTATTGCTTACAATTACTTATGTTCATTAAATTGTAAATGAATTGGCAAATTATACTTATTAATCATATGAACTTACTACGCTATAGAGCTTACTCTGGTTATTTTTTTGTGTTTTATAGTGATTTCAAAGCTAGCTCAAATTTGGGGATCGTCGGAGACTTCATCACATTATCAAGCTATCGTTTTGGTACTTTTGAATCTATGTTTTTGGAATATATGGCATGTATAGGAACTATGGTCATTTTGGTATATGAGTTGATAATGATTTTGGTTATTTGAAATGGCTTGTAAATGTAAAATGCTTTTAGTTTTGTATATAGCCATGTGAGTTGGCCTAATTTGGTTAGTTTGGTTATGAATATATATGTGTATAAATGGCCTATGTTATGTGATTGAGGTGGGCTTTGTGATGCTTTTTGATAGTAAGAATTGTGGATGTCAAATGGTTGATAATAGAGGAGATGTATGCTTCTGAATTTGAGCATAATGATGCATGTTAGGAAATGTTTAATTAGTTGAATTGTATATGTGAATTTGGTATAAAGTAATAGCGCATTTTGTGACTTGTGTATATTGTGAATAATGGAATTGAGTTGACATGATTTAGGCTTGATTTAGTTGGTTTGAATGCCTATAAATGCTATGTTTTAGTACCATTTGGTTTGGTGTAGGTGCATACAAATTTGTGTGGCAAAATGGCTTGGTAAATAGCCTACTTTTTCCCCACGGGAAGAGACATGGGCGTGTGTCTCAACTGTGTGTGATACACGGTCAGGTTACATGGCTGTGTGTCCCTTGGTGTTGAATTAAAAACCAAGTCAGTATGCTCCACACGGCCTAGTACATGGGCGTGTGATTGGTCGTATGGCTTAAGTCAGTATAGCCTACAGGATGGGCACGACCTAGCAGATAGTCTGGTACAGGAGCGTGTGTGGCCATTTTTAGGGCACACGGGCTAGCCACACGGACGTGTGTGTTGGCCGTGTGACCCAAGTCAGAGAGTTACACGGGGTCGGACACGTGTAACAAGCTAAAATATGGCCTAAACGAAACAGTGGTTGCGAAAGCACGAATCCGAGATAGAAAAGTTTATTCTGATTAATTTTTATAATTTACCGAGTGATTAGATGCATGTGTTAGAGTATCGATGGAAAATTTTATAGATATCATGCTCAATTTACCTACTAGGGCTTAATTGCAAAAGTTAATAAATATGAGTTTTAGAAGCTAAAGGATTAAATTGAAGAGTATAATTGATGTAGAGGTTCTTATATGGTAATTAGATCATTACGTTTTCATGGACAAAAATGGACATACATAGATAAAAATAACTAAAGTTTTAATGAAGGGTATTTTAGTCGTTTGGTAATTTAAAGATTAAAAAAGGGAAAAAGATGGAAAAATGTGCCCATCTTCTTCATTAGGCCAAAATTTCAAGGGTTCTTCATAGCTAGGGTTTTGTCAAGCTTCCAAGCTTTATAGTAAGTGATACCAAGCCCCGTTTTTAATGTTCTTTACGTTTTTGAAGTCCCGGTAACTTGATTTAACTTATTCTAGAAATAATTTAACCTAAGGTTCATATTTGGAAAATTACCCATAGGTGAAATGTGTTTATTTTGATGTTTTATTGTAGAATATGAAGCTTGAAATTATGTTAAACGACTTGAGCTAAACGATTTTAAGCGAAAACAAGTAAAACGACATAATCGGTAAAAATACCTAATGGTCATAAGTACATGTTAGAGTGGGAATTTGATGTCGCCGTAGGTAAATAAATGATCTGAATTTCATAAAACATAAGAATTAGGGATAAAGTTTCATTTCCGAGCCTTAGGGTAAAATTGTAAATATGCAAAAGTTTAGGGGCAAAATTATAATTTTGCCAAAGTTAGAGTTAAGGACTGTTTTGATAAATGTGAATATTAAATAAGTTAAATATTCTATTATAGATCAAGAAGAACGAAATTCGGTGTTAGACTGATGAAAGAAAAAGGTTGAGGACTAAATCAAAATATTTGATCATATTTTGTATCGAGGTAAGTTTGCGGTAAATAAATGGAATGTTTTATTATTTATAATTAATAATGTTCTTTTTTAGCATCTATATATTTATTCTGTAAATTTATTCTTTGATGATTCAAGCAAGAATTGACGGTGAAATGATACTTAAAAGTCCCGGTTGAACCTTAGGAATGTATAGGATACAAATGTCATGACATTAGGGTTTAAGGATACCAAGTAAGACCATGCCAAGGCATGGCATTGGTAAGTTTTACAAGGCAAGGAAATTATGTAAGACCATGTCAAAACATGTCATTGAGAAACTACGATAAGGCAAAGATCCCATGTAAGACCATGCCAACGCATGGCAATGGTGAGTTCATAAGGCAAGGATACCATGTAAGACCTTGTCAAGACATGGCAATGGTAAGTTTAAAAAGGAAAGGTACCCGTGTATCCTTAGCATTTCAAGTGGTTCAACAGAAAATTTAAAGAGTGTACCAAAAGGAAGGTAAGATAATTCCATGTTCGAAAGGTTCAGGTTATCTTGATAATTCATTTAGAATGTTGTTATTTATTTACATGCAAACTTACTAAGCTTTATGCTTACTCCCTTTCTTTTATCTCTTTTTTATAGTATCGCAAAGCCAACTCAAAAAATCGTAAGGACGTCGAAGATCGCCTTACACTATCAACGAGCTATCTCGATATTTGTGACTAGAAATACTTTAAGTTACGGTATGTATAGGGACTTGACTATTTTTTGTGTATGTCCTTATGATATGATTAAAGAATGACATGTGAATACTTGGTAATGATTAGCTTATGATATAACTAAATAAGAACATGTTTTGGTATTATGTATGCCTAAATGAGGTTTGATGCAAAGAAATTATGAAGGAGTAAGAGTTGGCCATGGAGCAGTTAGGAAATAGCTACAGTAACGTGGTTTTGAAAAATCACTAAAAATTATAGAAATGGAATTAAAGCTTATTGAGTCTATTTTCCTAGGAAAGAAACAGAGCAAGGAAAGGAAGTCTATATTCTGAGATATTTAAATTTTTGTAAGACTTGTTCAGAGTGACTTCGTGATCCCCTATTCCAACTTTGGAAAATCACTAGAAATTGTAAAAAATTAATTATAAGTCATAGTTTATATGTATATATTCCTTAGTGAGTCTATTTTCATTAGAAACAAACAAAAACAATATCTGAATTCTGTATAATAAGATAATCGATTTTTAGTGAAGTGTGGTCAGGTCATTTGAACTGCGAAATAGGGGAACTTTTAATGAATAAACTGTACTAATTGGCCGAACCAAAATTTCTGAGAATATTATGGTAAGAAGATATATGAGTATAGTTCAGGGAAAATTTACGGATTTAAAATTTGAGTTTCGTAACTCAAGTTATAATTAATTTAGTGACTATTACGCAGATGGACAATTTTATTATGAATACTGAAATAAATTGTTTTGATTTGTGTAAGTAATTGGAAAATTTTTAATGTTCACGGTTTGGTCCCGAACCGTTCCAATTGCACATTTTAGGGCCTCGAAGGCCCTTTTTAGGGATTTATTGGATGAATGCAAGCGAATTAATTTAAAAAAATTTTATGCCCCAAACAAGTAAGATAAGTCTGGTAATTTCTTGTGCTCGACTCCGGCGATGGTCTCGGATAAGGGCTGTTACATTTGCTGGTATCAAAGTAAGAGTTTAGTTGGTTCTCTGAATATTCAGTATGAGTAAGAGTCTAGCTATACATGCCATACTTATATTTTGATAGTGTGACGACTCTTGACGATTTTGAAATGTTTTTCTTTTATAGTTATGGATCCCGAACGAGTACGTGCAGATGATGTAAAAAGTAACGCGCCCACTCCTGCTGAAGGGACGGTGCCACCAGATAGTAGTGAAAGGCCCGTTACAGTTAGTCAGGGAGGAGGGGCTCAAGAGGCCTTCTTCCAAGCTATGAATGAATGGTTTACCTAGTTTATTCGTATGAATCCGGCCGTTAGACTTTCACCCCCTCATGATCCTTAGACTACCCATGTAGCTTCCCCAGTCATAGATATAGTTAGAAGAGAGAAGCCATTAGTTGATAAAATTAGAAAACAAGGGGCCGAAGAGTTTTGGGCTACCAAAGATGACAATGTAGAGAAAGCTGAATTTTGGCTCAATAATACTATCAGGGTCTTTGATGAGTTATCCTGCACACCTGAAGAGTGAATGAAGTGTGTTGTATCACTTTTATGAGACTTGGCCTACCATTGGTGGAGCAAACTTATGTCAGTAGTACCGAAAGAGAGGGCTACTTGGGATTTCTTTCAGGAGGAGTTCTGTATGAAATACATTAGTCAGAGGTTCATCGACCAGAAAAGAAAAGAATTCCTTGAACTAAAGCAAGGTAAGATGAAATTGACTGAATATGAATGTGAATTTTTCAGACTCAGTAATTATGCTCGAGATTATGTGTCTACTGAAGCTATTATGTGTAAGAGATTTGAAGATAGGCTCAATGATGATATTCAACTATCAATTGGTGTCTTAGAAATAAAAGAGTTTGTTATTTTAGTTGAAAGAGCTTGTAAAACAGGGGAGTTACTGAAAGGAAACGGTAAAGCTAAAATTGAGATGCAAGACACGAAGAAAAGACAGATGAACAAGTCGTTTCAGTCTACATCCAAGAGGCCTAGAGAGTTTTCTATGAGATCCAATTTTTCAGCAGGGTATTCTAGCAGAAAAAGAGGTAGAAGATTTATGGGTCAAAAAGCTCAGACCACTTCAATTGCGAGTGTTGGCACTATTCAGCCTGATAGACCCGAGTGTCCTCAATGTGGTCGACATCATCCAGGTTAATGTCGAGCAACTGAGACTGGTTGTTTCCGACGTGGTGCACCGGATCATTTGATTTGGGAGTGTCCTGAGATGGTTAAAAGAGAAGTAATACTGAGAGTAAGATCAGGCAATGCCCCCGTTAGTGGAAAACGTCAGAGAAGTTCAGGAATAGGGGCAGGTAGAGGTGCATCTAGAGATTCAGTAGCGAGACCAGATGTTAGAACACCTGCAAGGACCTATGCTATCTATGCTCGTGAAGAGGCATCCTCCCCCGATGTAATTATGGGTACATTTTCTCTTCATGATGTTAATGTTATTGCTTTGATTGATTCAGGTTTGACCCATTCCTATGTTTGTATGAAATTGATGCCTAGTATGAACATGTCCATAGAGTCTACTAGATTTGTGATTAAAGTATTGAATCCATTGGGTCAGCATGTATTAGTAGACAAAGTATGTAAAAATTTCCATTTGATGATTAGAGGTTACTGTTTTTCAGCCGATCTCATGCTATTGTCATTTGATGAGTTTGATGTGATTCTTGGTATGGATTGGTTGACTGCGCATGATGTGATAGTGAATTGTGGAAAGAAATTCATTGAGTTGAAATGCCAAAATAGTGAAGTTCTTCGGGTTAATTCAGATGAGTTAGATAGTTCAATTTCCATGATTTCTATTATGTCTGCTCAGAAATGCTTGTGAAAAGGATATGAAGCTTATGTTGCTTTTGTGTTGAATACTAAAGATCCAGAGTTGAAAATTGAATCAGTGCCTGTGGTATGTGAGTTTCCTGATGTGTTTCTGGAAGAACTACTAAGTTTGCCTCCTATCAGAGAAGTTGAGTTTGGTATTGAATTGGTTCCGGGTACAACTCCCATTTCTATTGCTCCTTATAGAATGGCTCCAATGAAATTGACAGAATTGAAAGTTCAGTTGTAGGAACTAACAGAGAAAGGCTTTGCAAGACCTAGTTGTTCACCATGGGGTGCACCAGTGCTCTTTGTGAAAAAGAAAGATGGTTTGATGAGATTGTGCATAGATTATCTATAGCTTAACAACATGACTATTAAGAACAAGTATCCACTGCCTAGAATTTACGATTTGTTTGATCAATTGAAGGGAGCTACTATGTTCTCCAAGATAGATTTGAGATCCAGATATTATTGGTTGCGTGTTAAAGAGTCAGATGTTTCGAAGACTGCCTTCCGGACTAGGTATGACTATTATGAGTATCTTGTGATGCCATTTGGCTTGAATAATGCTCTTGCCATGTTCATGGGCTTAATGAATCTAATTTTCAGATCTTACTTGGATAAATTTGTAGTTGTCTTCATTAATGATATCTTGATTTATTCTCATGATAAGACTGAGCATTCAGAACATTTGAGAACAGTTTTACAGACTTTGAGAGATAATCAACTTTATGTCAAGTTTAGCAAAAGTGAGTTCTAGTTACGGGAAGTTGGTTTTCTTGGACATATAGTCTCAAGTGAAGGTATTAGAGTTGATCCGAGCAAGATTTCAGCCATTTTTTATTAAAAGCCTCCCAGGAATGTATCAGAGGTCAGAAGTTTTCTTGGTCTCGTTGGTTATTCTAGACGATTTGTAGAGGGATTTTCCATGATAGCTACTCCATTGACAAGATTGCTACATAAAGATGTCAAGTTTGAATGGACTGAAAAGTGTCAACAGAGTTTTGACAAGTTAAAGGCATTGTTGACTGAGGCTCCTATCTTAGTACAACCAGAACTGGGTAAAGAGTTTGTGATTTACAGTGATGCATCCTTGAATGGACTAGGCTGTGTACTTATGCAGGAAGGAAAGGTAATTGCTTATGCCTCAGACAGCTAAAGCTACATGAGAAAAATTATCCGATACATGATTTAGAACTAGCTGCCATTGTATTTGTGTTGAAAATATAAAGACATCACTTGTATGGTGAGAAGTGTCGAATATTTACTGATCATAAAAGTTTGAAATACTTGATGACTCAGAAAGATTTGAACTTGAGGCAAAGAAGATGGCTAGAGTTGATTAAAGATTATAAACTAGTGATCGATTATCACTCGAGTAAGGCAAACATAGTTGCTGATGCTTTGAGTAGAAAATCTTTATTTGCATTAAGAGATTTGAACACTAGTTTAACCTTATCGGATGATGTTCTATCTTAGCCGAATTAAGAGCTAAGCCAATGTTTCTTGAAGAAATTTGTGAAGTTCAGAAAGATGACAGTGAGTTGCAAGCCAAAAGAGCTCAGTGTGAGTTGGGTATAGAGTCAGATTTTCAGATCAGTTCTAATGGTTGTTTAATGTTCGAAAATTAGATATGTGTACCAAAGAATGATGAGCTTATTCAAAAGATTTTAGAGCAAGCACATAACAGTTCCTTGTCTATTCATCTAAGTAGTACAAAGATTTATAATGATTTGAAGAAAATGTATTAGTGGGTAGGAATGAAGAGAGATATCTCAGAGTTTGTTTCTAGATGCTTGATCTATCAGTAGTTAAAAGTCAAACATCAGGTACCTTCAGGTTTATTGCAGCCTGGGTTAGTTCCTGAGTGGAAATGGGACCGAGTTGCCATGGATTTTGTAACAGGATTGTCATTGACACCAAGAAAGAAAGATGCACTATGGGCCGTGATTGACAAGCTAATGAAGTCGGCTCATTTTATTCCAGTTTGTATGGATTATTCACTTGACAAGTTGGTCGAGTTGTATATTTCAGAGATAGTCAGACTACATGGAGTATCGTTATCGATTATTTCAGATAGAGACCTGAGGTTCACTTTGCTATTTTGGAAGAAGTTACAGGAAGCTTTGGGCACAAAGTTGAGTTTTAGTACAGCTTTCCATCCTCAGACCGATGGTCAGTCAGATAGATTTATTCAGATACTTGAGGATATGCTCATATGTTGTGTCTTAGAATTTCAAGGTAGTTGGGAAAAAAATTTTCCGTTGGTAGAGTTTTCTTATAATAATAGTTACCAGTCGAGTTTGAAAATGGCACCTTATGAAGCTTTGTATGGAGATAAATGTCGTATACCTTTGTATTGGACAAAGCTTAAAGAAAATCTGATTTACAGGGTTGATTTAGTTAAAGAAACTGATTAGAAACTGAAAGTTGTCAGAGATTGCTTGAAAACAGCTTCAGATAGATAGAAGTCTTATGCAGACTTGAAAAGAAAAGAGATTGAGTATCAATTTGGGGACAAAGTGTTCTTGAAAGTATCCCCGTGGAAGAAAGTCTTTAGATCTGGCAAGAAAGGCAAACTAAGTCCACGCTTTATTAGACTGTTTGAGGTGACTGAAAGAGTTGGACCATTAGCATATTCGTTAGCTTTGTCGCCAGAGTTAGAGAAGATTCATGATGTGCTCTATGTGTCCATGTTACGTCGTTACCGTTCTGATCCTTCACATGTGATTTCACAGACAGAGCTTGAGATTTAGCAAGATATGACTTATGGTGAAAAACCGGTAAAGATTTTAGGTAGAGAGGTCAAGAAACTAAGGAACAAAAGTATTGCACTTGTGAAAGTATTATGGAATAGGCATGGGGTAGACGACGCTACATAGGAGCCTGAAGAGGTTATACGAAAACAATATCCAAATCTTTTCACAGGTAAGATTTTCGAGGACGAAAATCCCTAAAGGGGGAGAAATGTAACATCCCAAAATAAGGCCTAAACGGAACAGCGGTTGCGAAACCATGAATCTGAGATAGAAGAATTTATTCTGATTAATTTTTATAATTTACCTAGTGATTAGATGCATGTGTTAGAGTATCGATGGAAAATTTTATAGATAGCATGCTTAATTTACCTACTAGGGCTTAATTGCAAAAGTTAATAAATATGAGTTTTAGAAGCTAAAGGATTAAATTGAAGAGTATAATTGAAGTAGAAGTCCTTAAATGGAATTATACCATTATGTTTTCATGGACAAAAATAGACATACAAAGATAAAAATAACTAAAGTTTTAATGAAGGGTATTTTAGTCATTTGGTAATTAAAAGATTAAAAAAGGGAAAAAGATGGCAAAATGTGCCCATCTTCTTCATTAGGCCAAAATTTCAAGGGTTCTTCATAGCTAGGGTTTTGTCAAACTTCCAAGCTTCATAGTAAGTGATTCCAAACCCCGTTTTTAATGTTCTTTACGTTTTTGAAGTCCAAGTAACTTGATTTAGCTTATTCTAGCAATAATTTAACCTAAGGTTCATATTTGGAAAAATACCCATAGGTGAAATGTGTTTATTTTGATGTTTTATGGTAGAATATGAAGCTTGAAATTATGTTAAATGACTTGAGATAAACGATTTTAAGCGAAAAGAGTAAAACGACATAATCGGTAAAAATACCTAATGGTCATAAGTACATGTTAGAGTGAGAATTTGATGTTGTTGTAGGTAAATAAATGATCAGAATGTCATAAAACATAAGAATTAGGGATAAAGTTTCATTTCCGAGCCTTGGGGCAAAAGTGTAAATATGTAAAAGTTTAAGGGAAAAGTCATAATTTTTCCAAAGTTAGAGTTAAGGACTATTTTGATAAATGTGAATATTAAATAAGTTAAATTTGCTATTATAGATCAAGAAGAATGAAATTCGGGGTTAGACCGAGGAAAGAAAAAGGTTGAGGACTAAATCAGAATATTTGATCATATTTTGTACTGAGGTAAGTTTGCGGTAAATAAATGGAATGTTTTATTATTTATAATTAATGATGTTATTTTTCAGCATCTATATATTTATTTTTTAAACTTATTCCTTGATGATTCAAGCAAGAATTGACGGAGAAATGATACTTAAAAGTCCCGGTTGAACCTTAGGAATGTGTAGGATACAAATGTCATGACATTAGGGTTTAAGGATACCAAGTAGGACCATGCCAAGGCATGGAATTGGTAAGTTTTATAAGGCAAGGAAATCATGTAAGACCATGTCAAGACGTGGCATTGATAAACTACGATAAGGCAAAGATCCCATGTAAGACCACGCCAAGGCATGGCAATGGTAAGTTCATAAGGCAAGGATACCACGTAAGACCATGTCAAGACATGGTAATGGTAAGTTTAAAAAGGAAAGGTACCCGTGTATCCTTAGTATTCCAAGTGTTTCAATGGAAAATTTAAAGAGTGTACCAAAGGGAAGGTAAGATAAGTCCATGTTCGAAAGATTCAGGTAATCTTGATAATTCATTTAGAATGTTGTTATTTATTTACATGCAAACTTACTAAGCTTTATGCTTACTCCCTTTCTTTTCTCTCTTTTTTATAGTATTGCAAAGCCACTCGGAAAATCGTAAGGACGTCGGAGATCGTCTCACACTATCAACGAACTATCTCGGTATTTTGTGACTAGAAATACTTTAAGTTATGGCATGTATAGGGACTTGGCTATTTTGTGTGTAAGTTCTTATGATATGATTAAAGAATGACATGTGAATACTTGGTAATGATTAGCTTATGATATAGCTAAACAAGAACATGTTTTGGTATTATGTATGCCTAAACGAGGTTTGATGCAAAGAAATTATGAAGGAGTAAGAGTTGGCCATGCAACAGTTAGGAAACAGCAACAGTGACATGGATTTGAAAAATTACTAAAAATTGTAGAAATTAAATTAAATGGTGAATAAGATATAGAATTAAATCTTATTGAGTCTATTTTCATAGTAAAGAAGCAGAGCAAGCAAAGGAAGTCTATATTGTGAGATATTTAAATGTTTGTAAGACTGGTTCAGAGTGACTTTATGATCTCTTGTTCCAACTTTGGGAAATCACTAGAAATTTACAAAACAAATTATAAGTCATAGTTTATATGTATATATTCCTTAGTGAGTATATTTTCATTATAAACAAACAGAAACAATATCTAAATTCTATATAATGAGATAATCGATTTTTAGTGAAGAGTGGTCAGGTCAGCTGAACTGAAAAATAGGGGAACATTTAATTAATAAACTGTATTAATTGGCCAAACCAAATATTCTGAAAAAATTGTGGTAAGAAGATATATGAGTCTAGTTTTAGGGAAAATTTATGAATTTAAATTTTGAGTTTTTTAACTCAAGTTATAATTAATTTAGTGACTATTATGCAGATGAAAGTTTTATTATGAATAGTGAAATAAATTGTTTTGATTTGTGTAAGTAATTGCAAAATTTTTAATGTTCCCGGTTTGGTCCCAAACCGCTCCAATTGCACGTTTTAGGGCCTCGAAGGTCCTTTTTAGGGATTTATTGGATGAATGTGAGCAAATTAATTTTTTTTAAAAAAATTTATGCCTCGAACAAGTAAAGATAAGTCTGGTAACACCTTGTGCTCGACTTTGGTGACGGTCTCGGGTAAGGGGTGTTACAACACGGGTTGGGACACGGCTATGTGATCCCATTTTGAATGTCCATATGGCCTAGCCACATGGGTGTGTGTCCTCTGTAGTTTGCAAAAAATTTCTAAGTGTTCAAAAAGTTTCTAAAGTTATTGGTTTAGTCCCGAACCACCCCAAATGCATGTTTTGGGCTTCGTAGGCTCGTATTAGGGACGATATGAATGTTGTTGATTGATAATTGCATGAAATTAAAAATGCATGTGTAATTGTATAATATGTTCAGTAATGGTCCGTAACCCTATTCCGGCATTGAATACGGGTGAGAGGTGTTACACTAAAAAATGAGAAATGTAATAAAAACATATAAAAGAGCTAGAAAACAAGCTTGTTAATTGCCGAAAAGACTTTAATTTGCAACAACGAACTGTGGCAAATCAATAGGCTAGAAATGCTTCACAGCCTCTGTTCAGGAGTTTATTAGCTTGGATTGATGAAATAATTCGAGTTGAACTACATGATCTAATGTCATTCACTTCTATTGTCTCACCTTCTGGACTCTAGACTGAAAATGTCTTCATGTGACAGTCCAGGATTATACCATGCTCGGTTAACCAATTCATCACCAAAATCACATCGAAGCCACCAAATGGCATGATTAACAAATCAACAGGGAATACTATGTTCTAGATCTCTAACAGACACTATTTAGAAACTTGATTACCAAGCACGATTTGCCCTAATGGACTCGACACGACCATTGCAACATTAAAAAGTTAGACTTCAAACTCCCCGATTCCACAAAACTAGAATTCACATAGGAATGGAAAGAACCAACATCAATCAAGGCATATACAAGTACTAAATACAGAATAAATATACTTGCTATGACATCAGTAGCACCGCCTTCCTCACTGGTATGGACCACGTATGCTTGTGCTGGAGCTCTGACCTCTAGTCTCTGAACTATTAACTCAAACCCTTTTTTGAGTTACCAAACGAGGATTTCCTCGACCCCTAACAATAGAAGCAGACATCTGGGTTGAAATAGGTCAATCAACATTATTCCTTAGACAATCTCACGGAAATGGTCCAGCGACCTACCTCAAAAACACACACCAGTCTTCTTCCAACACTAGCCCTTATGTCTCTTTCCATGCAGACCACAACTTAAAATATCTACATCTCTAACAAGGCCCCTCACACTACCCACTAACATTTTCGGCTATTGGTCACAACCTCTTAAGACTTAGCAGATTTTGAAACTCACCTCCAATGTTCTCCAAATGCTCTAGCCCATATAGGTCACGGATGCGAGCTAGAAGTTTCGAATTATTTCCCAAAGGCTCAGGAGGGTTCCATTTTCTTATTAAGGTAAAATATTTGTTCGACCATTGTGGCCTGTTAAGAGAGGCCAACGAACTTCTTTATCCTATACGAGACTAACTAAACTCCAAGCTCGTCATGGAAACCCCACAAGAATCCTTTATAGCTTTCTTCTTCCGTTGGTACCAATTTGAAAACATATTTATTGAGTCATAAAAACTCTCGTTCATAGTCACCAACGAACATTTCACCCTATTTCAATGTCTTGAACTCTTGTTTTTGATCCTCTAAATATAATTTGTCGATATACTTCTTCTAGAATTCTGACTGAATAAAAGTCTAATCAACCCTATCGACTGATACATGTCGGGTAACATTCAGCCACCATTTATAGATCCTCTCTTTCAATAGGGATACTACACATGTTACACTTTCGTGTGAAGAGCATTCAAGCTATTGCAAAACCCGATTCGTTGATTCTAACCAAGCTTCAGTTGATAATGGGTCAACACCTTTCAACCTTTTGAATTCGATCTCCCCATACTTACGTAACTCCTTAATCGGAGCTCACTGAGTTACAATGATTGGAGCAACTTGTAGAGGATCTCTCATTGCCCACTAAAGGACTTCCGCTATAAAACAAAGCAAATTTGTTTCTTCCCATCGATTGCTATCAATTCTATGTTTTCAAATGTCGACTAAATCAATGCTAGGTGCCTTGACTCTAATCCTATTCTCATTCCCAACGAAGTGATCATTTATATAAACATCATTCCAACCATCATTTCTTGGTTCACCACACATTTTTAGTTACAAAATAGATACATTTTATAATCAACATCCAAATCTCGACTCATCTTGACTCAACTTGGTATGTATCTCTAGATTCAATTTTGAACTTGATTTTAGTCCAAGAATCAGCTAAAGCAATAGCTCTGACACTATTAAATGTAACACCTCATACCCAACTTGGTTGCCAGGTCCGAGCTATAGTGTGCCATATTCGTTGCCGGAGCAACTACAAATAAAATAAATATAATATTGTACCATTAAACATACAAATATGAGTATCATAAGCATGTAATGTAATAAGAAATCATTATCATGTTTTAAACGATCTTCTGAAAGCTCTAATACCAACCCTTGATCGAATCAGCACTGAATTATAACAGTTTCAAATTATAGGATTAACATCGCAACATGCAGGAGTCTCTCGTCGCGACGTCACCTACTGACTTGGCCCTCATCACAATGACGGGGTTCCCCATCGCTTCGTGGCCTGTAGCCCAAATCTCATTGCGATGACATACATTTGATGTCATGATGTCACATACTATTTCTGCAATTTTAGTTCACAAAACCTGCAACTTTCCAAGTATTACCACAAACACTCCCACACCTAATGTGTAATAGCCCGTTTTTAGTCAAATCGGAACAATGGTTTTGGGACCACAAATCTGAGGTCGAAAAATTATTTTATTATTATTCTTAGTGTTTATAGCATTATTTTATGCATGTGTGACAATTTCGTGAAATAATTTTATTATTTGAATGCTTAATTCGATAAAAAAGACTTAGTCGCATAAAATGCAAAATTAGTGTTTTATTTGTTAAAGTTGTCAATTGACTTTGGTTTTTAAATATGGTGGCCTTAAGAGATAATTAAACCATTTGAAACATTAGTGGACTTATATGGATACATTTTAGGTGCATTAAATGGTTTATTATTAAAGGTTACTTATGTAATTTGATTATTAAATATAAAATAAATAAAATAAAGTAAATTAAAGGTTCCCATTATCATCTTATAACCGAAATTAAAGAAGAACAAGAAGAAAAATAGGGTTCTTCATCCGGCTAAGCAAAATTCAAGCAATTAGGTATGTATTTTGATCCGTTTTTAATGATTTTTATGTTTTTGAGATCGTTGCTTTGTATTCTAGCTAGCCCATACCTTAATTTTCAAAAATGTTAAAGATTTATCATGTTGCCATTGTTGAATGCTTGAGTAATTTGATCTTGATGATAGATTATGAAAGTTTATTGATAGATTAATAGTTTTTGTAAAGTGATTTTTGACAAAAATATCAAAAAGGGATTAATTTGAGAAAATGTAAAATTATGTGGGTAAAAGTGTGAATAAATAAAATATATGGGCTACTAGGGACTCCATTAGATTTCGGCTAAGCATGGTTTGTACTAAATTGCATGAATTTGCAATTTTATGTAATAGGGTCTAAATTGTAAAAGTGTGAAACATTAGGGGAAATGTGTAAATTTGCAAAAATATGAATTATAGGCTAAATTGAATAGATCGAATATTGAATGTGCTAAATTTGAGAATATATAGATCAAGATAAGTCGAGATCAGGATTAGATCGGGGAAAAGGAAAAGTGGACGAATGGTTGATAATTTTCATTCGAGCAACTCGAGGTAAGTTTGTATAATTAGAATCAAACTTTTAAATACTTGTAATTATTTGAAATAAATGTATGTAATTAAGTAAATGATCTACTTGAAATTCAAATGCCTTATTGATATGGTTTGATGGTTACTGAGCTCCATTTGAACCGTAGGAATTAGTAGGATACGAGTGACATGTCACCACGGTTACCGTTTAGGTCGAGATCCTGCATGTGTTGTGGACTCATTGCAGCTCGTATGAGCTTATTGATATATCATCTCGTAAGATCTTACTGTTCCTAGCTCGTCAGAGCTTACTATTTCTAGCTCAATAGAGCTTACTGTTCATCAGCTAAGAAGGAGCTTACCGATCATAGCGCGAAAGAGCGAATACGATGATGAATTGACAGATTACCGATTAATACACTTAGTGTGTATCACCCGTATATCTATCGATATTCTAATAGTTTCAACGGGCATAAATTCTGTAACACCCCTAACCTGAATCCAAACACCGGATTAAGGCTAAGAGGTATTACCGAACTAAACATTTAATTATCTCATTCACAGTGTCAATAAACATAAAACAGAGATCGAGCTGAAATACATACTGATATTTAAGTTATACGCCATTTTCGTATGGCCAAAATATTTACAATTTCAAAACATAGTTATCATCAGCCTAACCTATACATGCCATATCGAGTCCAAAATATAACTATACCAAAAAGATCGATAGTGTGATGAACTACTGACGATCCCCGAGTCGGTGGCCAAAATCAACAATCTATAAAACAGAGAAATAAAGAACAGAGTAAGCTTTCAAAGCTTAGTAAGTTTTAAGCATCACAAACAATTAAAGACTTATCGAACATCGAAACATTCATTCACACTTAAGTATCATTCTTTAGTACTAATAATTCACAAAAATCATTGACTGAATGTACATGAGTACATAAAGAAATTTTAACATATAATTCATATACAAATATACCATGACCGATTAAATCATTCTCATATTCACAAATATAACCATCAATCATATTTATATATATATTCTTCTTTGATGCTAATGATTCACTTCGAAATCAATTCACCGATGAGTAAGTAATACGTACCTGAACATTTTAAATGTATAGTACTTACTCGATGATGGTTTACTGTGAACATTCAATATCGTAATCTTACTTAACTTACTGGCATTAAGCCTGTTAGGTCTTAGGACTTGAAACCAATTACCAGCACAAGCCTGCGGGAATTTAAACCCGGTATAATACCAGCTCGAAGCCTGCAGGACTTTAGCCCAGACATATTTCCAGTACGTAGCCTTCGGACCTTAAGTCCGGATATAATTCCAGCACATAGCCTACGGACCCTAAGTCTGGATATAATTCCAGCACATAGCCTGCGGACCCTAAGTCCGGATATACATCACTGAATGTCATGCATACTTATTCGCAAGAAAATTCAATTCAAATAACATCTCACAATCATAGTTCATTTGTTCCATTCGAATAATAGCATAACATGGGCACCATTCATATAACTTTTGGCTCAATAACATACATAAGAATATATGTCCATTTACTTTCCAAGCTTAACTTCTAATGTCTATTCGGCTTTAAGCCTTAAACATAAATTATTTGTCACTCAATTATATTCAAATAGAATCAATAGATCGCAGTACAGTTATCATACACATATCAAGACATTATCAATTACATACTAAATATGACTATTCAAAACTTACCTCGGATATACTTGAACGGTTGCGGAAAGGCTACTCAATTACTTTCTCTTTTGCCCTATCCAACTTCGACCCTCTTTGCTCTTGAGCTTAAATTCAAAAATTTTAAACTAGTCATTATTTGACTATTCAAGCATTTCTTCAGAAATATAATATATATATTCGACTTTCACACACATAGATCATAGTAAGTTTATAAGAAAACATTAAGCAACTCATTAACAAATTTTTATCAATGATTACCACATAATCACAAATTCAAAATAAGCTGTCTTCCTGAGCAACAGTCACCAAATTATTTATAACTGGAGCTACAAAACTCCAAATCAATTTCCGTAAAATTTCCCTGAAAATAGAGTCATATATCTTTTATTCATAAAATTGTCATAATTTTTAGTTTGGCCAATCAATACCAGATTTTTCTTAAAGTTTCCCCCTGTTTCACTGTTTGACTAATCTGACCACCCTTTATTACGAATCAAATTTCTAATTGTACAGAAGTCAAAATATGTTGTGGTTGATTTCATTTGAAACTAGATTCATTAAGCTTTAATTAAATAGTTTATTCATCTTCTAACTCCACTCTCACAATTTATGGTGATTTTCCAAAATCACTTTACAGCTGCTGTCCCGTTCAGATTTATTACAATATACTAAATCACAACTCTTTGCATTCATATTATTAACCAAATATAGTTATGCAACCAAAACACAAATCATATATACCTTGTAATATGCATATCAAAATAACTCCAACCATGATCGGATATAACCGAATTTAAACATGAAAATTAAGCCATTTTCGAACTCCTATACTAAATCAATACATACCAAAAGCTAATTTTTACATATCCGTCAACTCGAACCTAAAACCAAAACCGAATACTCAAGTACATATTTTCTATTCTATTATTACAATTTATGCACATGTGGCTAAAACAAATTGAACCATTTTGAACACAAATATCAACTAAAAATACAACCATTTCCATATGTATATTTTACTCATGCAAAGACCATAACCGAATCAACCATAGATACCACCCAAATCATCAATTATTTTTTTTAACACCCCTAACTACTCAAAATCAACCTTTCATACACTCATATCTAATATCATAGGTAATGCCAAATGTTCAAATTCAACTAAATTTAAATATTTAACCTTCATCATTTTAATTAATCACTATCTATTCTCCAAAACTTCAAATACAAGGTAATTAACACATATACTCATTTTATTTTATTCCCACCATGACCGAAAGCTCAAATTCTCCCAAAACTCAAAATTTTAACATGGGTTGAAATAAGAACTTGATAACTAACTTAAAACAACTAAAATTTTAAGAACTAATAAAATTCTTACCTTGATTTAAGCCTATGGTAACCGAATGAAGTTTTCTCCTTTCTTCTCTTACATTTCGCCAAGAAGAACAAAGGTGAAGCTTTGTTTTCATCACCCATTTTCTTTTATTAATTCATTACTAAATTAAAATTATAAAGCCATTATAATTAAATAATACATATATTCTATATAACATATCATCATGGCCGCCACTACCTAAATAAAATGAATATTTGACATGCAAGTCCATCCTCTTTGTCACATGCATTAATAGGCCACTTAAGATTAACCTATCGCATTTCGAATTTTCTCACATAAGTCCTATTTAATAATTTCACATACAATTGACCAAATTAAAACATGAAACTTTCACACGTGCATGTACACATACAGTAAGCATAGATTATAACGGTTAATTATTTTTATGACTCGATTTTGTGGTCCCGAAACCACTTTTCGACTAGGGCCAAATTAGGGCTGTCACAACTCTCCCCCACTTAAGGAATTTTCGTCCCCGAAAATCTTACCAGTGAATAGATTTGGGTATCGTTCTTTCATAGATTTCTCGGTTTCCCATGTAGCTTCTTCAATCCCGTGTTTGAGCCATAACACCTTTTTGTTTCGCAACTCTTTCACCTTGTGAGCTAGGATACGAATCGGTTCTTCTTCATAACTCAAATCAATTGAATTTCAACCTCTGATGGGTTAATTATGTACGATGGATCGGATCTATAACGTCAAAGCATCGAGACATGAAAAACGTTGTGAATCTTTTCAAGTTCAGGGGGTAAAATCAATCTGTATGCGACTGGCCCAATTCGTTCGGATATCTCATATGGTCCGATGAACCTCGGACTCAATTTGCCTTTACGGCCAAATCTGAGCTCCCTTTTCCAAGGTGAAACTTTAAGAAATACTTTGTCTCCAACCTAATATTCAATGTCTTTTCATTTTAAATCCGCATACGACTTCTGACGATCCGAAGCTGCCTTCAGACTTTCACGGATTACTTTTACTTTTTCTCAGTAACTTTAATCAAATCGACCCCGAAGGTTTTATTTTCACTAAGCTCGGTCCAAAATAACGGTGTATGACATTTACGACCATACAAAGCCTCATAAGGTGCCATCCTAATGCTTGATTGAAAACTATTGTTGTACGCGAATTCAATCAAAGGTAAATACCGTTCCCATGAACCACTAAACTCAAGGATGCAACATCTCAACATATCCTCGAGTATCTGAATTATCCGCTCTGATTGACCATCAGTCTGAGGATGAAAAGCGGTGCTAAAATGCAACTTGGTACCCAATGCTTCTTGCAATTTCTTCCAAAATCGCGATGTGAATCTCGGATTTTTATCCGACACAATAGAAATAGGTACCCCGTGTAACCTTACAATCTGAAAAACATACAATTCAGCTAGTTTGTCCAGTGAATAATCCGTATGTATAGAAATAAAATGACCTGACTTAGTAAGTCTATCAACAACAACCCAAATCGCATCTTTTTTACTTGACGACAATGGCAACCCAGATACAAAATCCATTGTGACTTGATCCCATTTCCATTCGGGTATCATGGTCGGTTGAAGTAACCCTAAAGGCGCTTGATGTTCCGCTTTCACTTGTTGACATATCAAACACTTCGAAACAAAATGAGAAATGTCTCGTTTCATACCGGGCCACCAAAATTGACGTTTCAGATCATTGTACATTTTTGTACTCCCCAGGTGAATTGACATTCGGCTACTATGAGCCTCATTCAAAATTACCGAAATAAGTTCTGAATTTCTTGGAACACACAATCGACTTCTGAACCTCAAACAATTGTCGTCATCAATTTGAAATTCTGATTCCAAATTTGAAACACATTCAGCTCGATTAGCAACCAATTTATCATCGAATTTCTGAGCTTCACGTATTTGATGAATCAATAATGGTTTGGCCCTTAATTCTGCTACTAACACATTATCAGATGAAACAAACAGGTGTACATTCATCGCTCGTAAAGCAAACAGTGATTTACGACTTAAAGCATCAGCAACCACGTTAGTCTTTCCCGGGTGATAGTCGATGACAAGCTCATAATCTTTCAACAACTCAAGCCAACGTCTTTTTCGCAGATTCAAATCTCTTTGAGTCATCAAATATTTGAGGCTTTTGTGATCCGAATATACATGGCACCTCTCTCCAAACAAGTAGTGTCGCCATATTTTCAAAGCGAATACGATGGCAGCTAATTCAAGATCATGGGTCAGATAGTTTTTCTCATGCGGCTTCAATTGCCTCGATGCGTAAGCTACAACTCGACCTTCTTGCATCAACACACAACCCAGCCCAAGTAAGGATGCATCACTGTAAATGACAAACTCTTTACCGGATTCGGGCTGCACTAGTCTTGGAGCTTCAGTCAAATACGTTTTCAACTGATCGAAGCTCTTTTGACATTTTTCTAACCATTCAAACTTAACATCTTTCTGCAGTAGCTTCGTCATTGGTGTGGCTATCATCGAAAAACCCTTTACAAACCGTCTGTAGTAACCAGCAAGTCCTAAAAAGCGCCGAACTTCAGTAACATTTCTTGGAGGCTTCCAGTTAAGTACGGTCGAAATTTTGCTCGGATCAACTTGAATACCCGATGCGGATACCACATGACCCAAAAACCTAACTTCTCTCAACCAGAACTCACATTTACTCAATTTAGCATATAACTGCTTATCCCGTAAAATCTGCAACACTAATCTCAGGTGCTCGGCGTGTTCAGTTTCATCACGTGAATAAATTAAGATGTCATCTATAAACACAACTACAAACCGATCCAAACACTGTCTGAAAATTTGGTTCATCAAATCTATAAATATTGCAGGAGCATTAGTGAGCCCAAACGGCATTACTAAGAACTCTTAGTGACCGTATCTCGTTCTGAAAGCAGTTTTAGGTATATCTGAGTCTCGAACTCGCAACTGATAATAACCCGATCTCAAATCTATTTTTGAAAACACTGAGGCTCCCTTCAGTTGATCAAACAAATCATCAATACACGGTAACAGATATTTATTCTTTATTGTCACTTTATTCAACTGACGATAGTCGATGCACAACCTCATGGTTCCGTCCTTCTTTTTCACAAACAACACTGGTGCACCCCAAGGTGAGAAACTCGGTCTAACGAAACCTCTATCCATCAACTCTTGCAACTGAGCTTTCAATTCCTTTAATTCGGTTGGTGCCATACAATACGGAGCTATCAAAATCAGTGTAGTCCCAGGTACAAGTTCAATGCCAAACTCTACTTCCCGATCAAGTGGTAACCCCGATAATTCTTTGGGAAAAACATCCGGATATTCACAAACCACTGTCACTGATTCAAGCTTCTTTTCTGATTCTTTACTATCAAGTACGTATGCAAGATACGCTTCACACCCTTTTCTCACATATTTTTGAGCTAACATCGAGGATATTATTATTGCTGGCAATCCGTTCCAATCAGTAGACTCAACTCGGATTATCTCATTATTTGCACATCTCAAATCAATGGTTTAACTTTTGCAATTCACAACTGCATCATGTACGGTCAACCAATCCATACCAAGGATAACATCAAATTCATCAAATGGTAAAAGCATCAAATCGGCCGGAAAGCAGCAATCTCGGACTACTAGGGGGCATTTCTTACACACCTTATCAACAAGCACATAACGACCCAAGGGATTCGACACTCGAATAACAAACTCAGTAGACTCAACAGATAAAGTCTTACTGGATGCTAAAGTCTCACATACATATGAATGAGTAGAACCAGAGTCAATCAAAGCAATTACATCAGTATCAAAAAGAGTAAAAGTACCGGTAATAACATCTGGTGATGAAGCATCCTCGCGTGCGCGTATAGCATAAGCTCTAGCAGGAGCACGATCCTCGGATCTGGTTGTAACATCTCTAGACCCTCTCTGACCGCTGCTAGCATTCCCTATATTCCTAGGTGGTCTACCTCGTGCTGTAGTATTACTCGGTTTCCCACTCTGATTCACATTTTGTTCGGATAATCTCGGGCAATCTTTGATAAAGTGGTCGGCTGACCCGCATTTATAACAGGAGCGGTCATGAAATCTACAACTCCCCGAATGCCATTTACCATAATACTTGCACTCGGTTCTGTCCCAACATTCATTTCCAACACTGGCAACTGAAATGGCTCGTGTACTCATAGGGGGTCGATCGTGGTCTCGTCTGGAAAAGCCCGAAGTATTCTTTGATCGGCCTGAATCATCTCGAAATTTCTTCGATGATTGCTGAAAAGACTTTCCTGAAGATCTTTTACGAAATTCTCCAGCTTCGACATCAGCTTTCTTTTTTTCTTTACTAAGTTCTTCGGCTTTGCAAGCTCGTTCGACAAGTACTACGAACTCTCGTATTTCAAGAATGCCAACAAACATCTTTATATCTTCATTCAGCCCATCTTCAAAACGTTTACACATAATAGCCTTAGACGATACACATTCTCGAGCATATCTACTGAGTCTGACAAACTTCCATTCATAATCAGTAATTGACATGGAACCCTGTTTAAGCTCAAGAAATTATTTTCATTTTTGATCAATGAACCTCTGACTGATATATTTTTTTTGAAATTCAATCTGGAAGAATTCCCACGTCACCCGTTCTTTGGGCACAACAGAAAACAATGTATTCCACCAATAATAGGCAGAATCACGTAGCAGAGATATGGCACATTTCAGGCATTCATCAGGTGTGCAAGATAGTTCATCGAATACTCGGATAGTATTGTCCAGCCAAAATTCAGCTTGCTCAGCATCATCGCTATCTGTAGCCTTAAATTCAGTAGCCCCGTGCTTTCGAATTCTGTCTACCGGAGACTTATTTAACCTCGTCTGATCAATTACCGGAGGTATCGTAGGTGCAGGGGGTGTATTATTCGGGAGTGGGGGTTGTGGAACAACCATATTAGTTCGAATGTATTGGTTGAACCAATCATTCATCACACTATAAAAAGCCTGTCTAGCCTCCTCGTTCTGATTGCTTGCAATAGGTTGAGAGTCCAACGGCGCTGTCCCATGCGCGGGAACAGGCGCTACACTCTCAACATCATCAGCTACCGCTCGATTGGGATCGGGATCCATTACTATACGAAAACACATTTTTAACTGTCAGAATTCATCATACTACCGTATTAATACTATATGGCATGTATAGCTAGACTCAAACACTCTACGTTAGTCCTAGAATCGACTAAACTATAGCTCTGATACTAATAAAATATAACACCCCTAACCTGAATCCGAACGCCGGATTAAGGCTAAGAGGTATACCGAACTAAACATTTAATTATCTCATTCACAGTGTCAATAAACATAAACAGAGATCGAGCTGAAATACATACTGATATTTAAGTTATACGCCATTTTCGTATGGCCAAAATATTTACAATTTCAAAACATAGTTATCATCAGCCTAACCTATACATGCCATATCGAGTCCAAAATATAACTATACCAAAAAGATCGATAGTGTGATGAACTACTGACGATCCCCGAGTCGGTGGCCAAAATCAACAATCTATAAAACAGAGAAATAAAGAACAGAGTAAGCTTTCAAAGCTTAGTAAGTTTTAAGCATCACAAACAATTAAAGACTTATCGAACATCGAAACATTCATTCACACTTAAGTATCATTCTTTAGTACTAATAATTCACAAAAATCATTGATTGAATGTACATGAGTACATAAAGAAATTTTAACATATAATTCATATACAAATATACCATGACCGATTAAATCATTCTCATATTCACAAATATAACCATCAATCATATTTATATATATATATATTCTTCTTTGATGCTAATGATTCACTCCGAAATCAATTCACCGATGAGTAAGTAATACGTACCTGAACATTTTAAATGTATAGTACTTACTCGACGATGGTTTACTTCGGACATTCAATATCGTAATCTTACTTAACTTATCGGCATTAAGCTCGTTAGGTCTTAGGACTTGAAACCAATTACGGCACAAGCTGCGGGAATTTAAACCCAAGATAATACTAGCTCAAGCTCATGGGACTTTAGCCCGGACATATTTCCAGCACATAGCCTGCGGACCTTAAGTCCGGATATAATTCCAGCACATAGCCTGCAGACCCTAAGTCTGGATATAATTCCAGCACATAGCCTGCGGACCCTAAGTCCCGATATACATCACTGAATGTCATGCATATTTATTCGCAAAAAAATTCAATTCACATAACATCTCACAATCATAGTTCATTTATTCCATTCGAATAATAGCATAACATGGGCAACATTCATATAACTTTTGGCTCAATAACATATATAAGAATATATGTCCATTTACTTTCCAAGCTTAACTTCTAATGTCTATTCGGCTTTAAGCCTTAAACATAAATTATTTGTCACTCAACTATATTCAAATAGAATCAATAGATTGCAGTACAGTTATCATACACATATCAAGACATTATCAATTACGTACTAAATGTGACTATTCAAAACTTACCTCAGATATACTTGAACGGTTGCGGAAAGGCTACTCAATTACTTTCTCTTTTGCCCTATCCGACTTCGACCCTCTTTGCTCTTGAGCTTAAATTCAAAAATTTTAAACTAGTCATTAATCGACTATTCAAGCATTTCTTTAGAAATATAATATATATATTCGACTTTCACTCACATAGATCATAGTAAGTTTATAAGAAAACATTAAGCAACTCATTAACAAATTTTTATCAATGATTACCACATAATCACAAATTCACAATAAGCTGTCTTCCTGAGCAACAGTCACCAAATTATTTATAACTAAAGCTACAAAACTCTAAATCAATTTCCGTAAAATTTACCTGAAAATAGACTCATATATCTTTTATCCATAAAATTTTCAGAATTTTTAGTTTGGCCAATCAATACCAGATTTTTCTTAAAGTTTCCCCCTGTTTCACTGTTTGACTAATCTGACCACCCTTTATTACGAATCAAATTTCTAATTGTACAGAAGTCAAAATATGTTGTGGTTGATTTCATTTGAAACTAGGCTCATTAAGCTTTAATTAAATAGTTTATTCATCTTCTAACTCCACTCTCACAATTTATGGTGATTTTCCAAAATCACTTTACAGCTGCTGTCCCGTTCAGATTTATTACAATATACTAAATCACAACTCTTTGCATTCATATTATTAACCAAATATAGTTATGCAACCAAAACACAAATCATATATACCTTGTAATATGCATATCAAAATAACTCCAACCATGATCAGATATAACCGAATTTAAACATGAAAATTAAGCCATTTTCGAACTCCTATACTAAATCAATACATACCAAAAGCTAATTTTTACATATCCGTCAACTCGAAGCTAAAACCATAACCGAATACTCAAGTACATATTATCTATTCTATTATTACAATTTTTGCACATGTGGCTAAAACAAATTGAACCATTTTGAACACAAATATCAACTAAAAATACAACCATTTCCATATGTATATTTTACTCATGCAAAGACCATAACCGAATCAACCATAGATACCACCCAAACCATCAATTATTTTTTTTAACACACCTAACTACTCAAAATCAACCTTTCATACACTCATATCTAATATCATAGGTAATGCCAAATGTTCAAATTCAACTAAATTTAAAGATTTAACCTTCATCAATTTAATTAATCACTACGTATTCTTCAAAACTTCAAATACAAGGTAATTAACACATATACTCATTTTATTTTATTCCCACCATGACCGAAAGCTCAAATTCTCCCAAAACTCAAAATTTTAACATGGGTTGAAATAAGAACTTGATAACTAACTTAAAAACAACTAAAATTTTAAGAACTAATAAAAATTCTTACCTTGATTTAAGCCTATGGTAACCGAATGATGTTTTCTCCCCTTTCTTCTCTTACATTTCGGCCAAGAAGAACAAAGGTGAAGCTTTGTTTTCATCACCCATTTTCTTTTTATTAATTCATTACTAAATTAAAATTATAAAGCCATTATAATTAAATAATACATATATTCTATATAACATATCATCATGGCCGGCCACTACCTAAATAAAATGAATATTTGACATGCAAGTCCATCCTTTTTGTCACATGCATTAATAGGCCACTTAAGATTAACCTATCACATTTCAGAATTTTCTCACATAAGTCCTATTTAATAATTTCATATACAATTGACCAAATTAAAACATGAAACTTTCACACGTGCATGTACACATACAGTAAGCATAGATTATAATGGTTAATTATTTTTATGACTCGATTTTGTGGTCCCGAAACCACTTTCCAACTAGGGCCAAATTAGGGCTGTCACAAATTCTGTTATGGATGAAATACTATTTAAACGGATGAGTTACTGTTATCAAATGAATTACCTTTATATGATTGAGAGTGAAATGTTACAAATGATGTACATGATATATGAATTTGATATGATACAATGTATTAAGTATTAAATTAAGATAAGGAATGATTACATGTACTTATATGACTAACTTGTTGATGAATGCTTGTGTATAGGCATTTGGCTAGTGAATTTGATATACTTTGTTTAATTGTTCGGTTATTTTTAAATGGTAAGTTAAATTCTGAATTATACGAGCTTACTAAGTTGTAAAGCTTACTCTATTTCTTTTCCATGTTTTATAGAGGCTCGATAGCTCGCTTGATTCGGATAAGTCAGAGTTGCGCATCACACTATCCAATTCCCGATTGGTACCTTTGAACTTATGGATATTTGTAAAGATGGCATGTATAGGCTAGTTATAAAAATGATAGTTATGGTCACTTGAGATGGTGATTTCGGTTCATGTCATAGTATAAGTTAAAGCCATGTGATTTGGCTTAACATGGTATAATGCTTTGGTTGCATATATGTATTCAAATATGGTATGTTTTGGCACGTAGAAGATGGAAATGGAAATATGAAAATGTTGCCTTGATATTTGATAGGTAAATGAATGGGAAATGCTTAAATGTAATTTAGGTATTTGAATACCATGTTCAGTTGTCATATGGTTTGAATATTGAATTTATGAAGTGTATGAATTTTGCTATTGAAGTGAGTTGATAAAGCATGATTGAAATTGGTATAATATGTGTATGAGATGTTGTGGATTGGTTGCCTATTGAGTTATATAATGTTGCAAATTATGTTTGTGCAGGTATGTAAAAATAGGGTAACAAAATGGCTTTGCAAATAGCCTATTTTTGTCCACACGGGTAGAGACACATGTGTGTGTCTCAGCCATGTTTGACACACGATCATGTTACATACGGTCATGTTACACGACCGTGTGTCCCTTGGTGTTAAAATTAAAATGAAGTCAGTATACCCCACACAGTCTCACATATAGGCATGTGACTGGCCGTGTGATACAAGTTAGTATATCCATTAATTGGCACACGGCCTAGCACATGGGCATGTGACTTGGCCATGTTGTACAAGTCAATATACCATACAAGTTTGGTACAGCCTAGCACACGGCCTAGCATACGAGCGTGTGTGGCCACTTCGAAGGGCACACGGACTAGACACACGGTTGTTTGGTTGGCCGTGTGACCCAAGTCAGTATGTACCCCTTGTTTTCACACAACTAGTGACACGGACGTGTCTAGTGGCCGTGTGAGACACACAGCCTGCCCACACGGGCCCGTGTACTCTGTTTTGAGAAAAATTTTCAAATTTTCGTGAAAGTTTATAAGTTATCAATTTAGCCCTAAACCGCTCTTAAAGCATTGTTAAGGCCTCATAGGCTATTATAAGGGATTAATTGATTGAGATTGAATGATGATTGTATGAATTGATTGAATGCACGAGAAAAGTAAAGTTATATGTGTTATAAGTCTGTAATGCTTGTAACCTTATTTTGGAATTGAATACGGGTAATAAGTGTTATATTTATTGGTATCAGAGCTACGGTTTAGTCGATTCTTAGACTAACATAGCATATGTTAAGTCTAACTATACATGCCATATGTTTAAACTATGATAGTGCGATGACTTTTGACATTTTCAAATGTGTTTTTATATAGTAAATGGATTCTGATCGAGCTGTAATTGACGAGGTTGAGAGTAATGCGCCTGCTCTCACTCAAAGGACAACTCCTACTAAATCTAGACCAGTGTCGAGTAGTTACAGAGATGAGGCTAAAGAAGCCTTCTTCAAGATGATGAATGAAGAGTTCACACAATACATTTGTATGAACTCGTCTGCTCAACAACCTCTACTGCCACCTATTCCCCAACCGATCCCTATAGTTCCTCAAGGTATAGATACTTTGTTGTTGAATAAACCACCTGTTGATAAGATACGAAAACACGGACTAAGGAATTCAAAGCCACTATTAATGATGACCCTGAGAGAGTCGAGTTTTGGCTTGAGAATACAATTCGGGTATTTGATGAACTATCTTGCACACCTAAAGAATGTTTAAAATATGCTATATCACTGTTGAGAGACACCGCGTATTAATGGTGGAATACTTTAATATTCGTAGTTTCGCGAGAAAGAGTTACTTAGGAATTCTTTCAAGTTGAATTCAGAAAGAAATACATAAGCCAACGGTTCTTAGATCAGAAATGAAAGAAATTTCTTGAACTGAAATAGGACTATATGTCAGTGACAGAATACGAAAGAGTGTTTGTATGACTTAGCAAATATGCTCGTAAATGTGCTTCTTCCGATGCTATAATGTGTAAAAGGTTCAAAGATGGATTAAATGAAGACACTAGATTGTCCGTTGGGATTCTTGAGCTGAAAGAGTTTGTCGTTCTAGTTGACAGAGCTTGCAAAGTCGAAGAGCTTAGCAAAGAGAAAAGAAAAGTTGATTCTGAGGCTAGAGACTATAGAAAGAGATTTGTGGGCAAATCACATCAGTCAGCATCAAAGAAATCTAAAGAATATCATCCTCGTTCTACTACTTCTACGAGAATTTTGATCAAAGATAGAGATGAAAGGCATTTCAACTTTAAACCTCAAATGACATTTATTGCCAGTATGGGTAGTGTTAGAAATGTTGGACCTAAATGTAAGCACTACAATGAGTGACATTATGGTGAATGTAGAATAATGATTTAGAAATGTTGGACCTGAATGTAAGCACTACAATAAGCGATATTATGGTGAATGTAGAATAATGAGCGGAGCTTGTTTTAAATGTGGATCTCTTGGTAATTATCTCCGAGACTGTCCAGAAAAGTCTATAGCTGAAAGAGATCAACTGGCGAAAGTAAGTAATATAGATACTAAAGGGAGACTACCTCAAAACATTGGAAATATGAGTGGTAATCGAGGTGCTACGAGAGATTCTGCTACGAGATCTGAGGCATGAGCACCTGCCCAAGCTTATGCTATCCGTGCACTGGAGGGGGCAACATTGCCAAATGTTATTACCGATACTTTTTCTCTTTTCGATATTGATATAGTTGCGTTTATAAATCCTGGATCAGCCCATTCATATATATGTATGAATTTAGTATTTAAAAAGAGTTTACATGTCGAGTCTATAGAGTTTCTAATTAAAGTATCGAACCCCTTAGGAAAGTCTGTTTTAGTTGATAAAATTTGTAAGAATTGTCCTTTGATGACTCGGTGACTGACTTGATGCTTCTACTGTTCGATGAGTTTGATATGATTATGGGTATGGACTGGCTGACTATGCATGTTGCAATTGTGAATTATAGATGAAAGATTATCGAATTGAAATGCCAAAATGGTGAAATTCTTCGGATTGAGTCTGATGATTCGAGTAAATTACCTATTGTGATATCGTCTATGTTAGCACAAAAATGTATGAAAAAGGGCTATGATGCATATCTTGCATACGTATTTGATACTAAGGTGTCTGAATCAAGATTGAATCTGTACATGTTGGTTGTGAATTTTTGGATGTATTTCCAGAAGAATTATCCGGTTTGCCACCGATCAGAGAGGTTGAATTTGATATTGAGTTATTACCGGAAACAACACCGACATCGATAGCTCTGTACAGAATGGCTCCAACAGAATTAAAAGAGTTGAAAGCTTAGTTGCAAGAATTGATTGAAAGAGATTTTGCACGACCAAGTTATTCGCCCTGGGGTGCACTGGTATTGTTTGTAAAGAAGAAAGATGGCACAATGAAAATGTGTATCGATTATAGACAGCTAAATAAAGTGACTACAATGAAAATGTGTATTGATGATTTATTTGATCAGTTGAAAGGGGCTACAGTATTTTCAAAGATTGATTTGAGATCGGGTTATTATCAGTTGCAAGTTAAAGATTCAAATGTACCTAAGACCGCGTTCAGAATAAGATATGAACATTATGAATTCCTTATTATGCCTTTTAGATTAACAAATGCTCCTGCAATTTTCATGGATTTAATGAATCGGATATTCAAACTATATTTAGATAGATTTGTTGTTGTATTCATTGATGACATTCTGATCTATTCGCGAGATGAATCTGAACATTCCGAGCACTTGAGAGTTGTGTTACAAACTCTACGTGATAAGCAGTTATTTGCAAAGTTTAGCAAACGTGAGTTTTGACTCCGAGAGGTTGGATTTCTGGGACATAATGTTTCAGCTGAAGGTATTAGAGTTGACCCGAGTAAGATTTCTGCTATTGTTGATTGGAAACCTCTGAGAAATGTGTCTGAAATCCATAGTTTTCTTAGCTTAGCGAGTTATTACTGAAGATTTGTGAAAGGATTTTTGATGATTGCGACACTGATGACACGACTACTTCAAAATGATGTGAAATTTGATTGGTCAGAAAATGTCAGTAGAGTTTCGAACAATTGAAAGTACTGTTAACTGAAGCACCAATTTTGGTTCAACCTGAATCAGGGAAAGAGTTTGTAATTTATAATGACGCATCATTAAACGGTCTGGGATGTGTTCTAATGCAATAAAGAAAAGTTATAGCTTATGCTTCCCAGCAATTGAAACCGCATGAAAAGAACTATCCGATGCATGACTTAGAGTTGGCTACAATTGTGTTCGCATTGAAAATTTGGCGACACTACTTATACGGTGAAAAATGCTATATTTTTTCGGATCATAAAAGTTTAAAATATCTAATGTCATAGAAAGATTTGAATCTGCAACAACGAAGATGGCTCGGGTTATTGAAAGATTATGAATTTGTGATTGATTATCACCCGGGAAAAGCTTATGTTATTGCTGATGCCCTGAGCCGAAAATCTTTGTTTGCATTATGAGCAATGAATACCCAGTTGATGCTTTGTGATGATGTGTCTATTTTAGCTGAATTAAAAGTTAAACCGACATTTCTTTAACAAATCTGTGAAGCTCAGAAAAATGACCGTGAATTGCAAGTTAAATGAATTCAATGTGAGACTACCCGTAATTCAGAGTTTCAGATTGGAGTCGATAATTTTTAAGGTTTCGGAATAAGATTTGCATATCGAGAAATTGCGAGCTCATTTAGAAGACTTCGCACAAAGCACACAAAAGTTGCTTATTTTTTCATCCGGGAAGTACCAAAATATACAACGATTTTGAAACAGTTTTACTGGTGGCAAGGCATTAAATGAGATATCTCAAAGTTTGTCTCTAAATGTTTGATTTGTCAGAAAGTCAAAGCTGAACATCAAGTACTATCTGGTTTACTTCAGCCTGTGATGATTCTCGAGTGGAAATGGGATAGAGCTACAATGGACTTTGTGTTGGGATTGCCCCTAACTTTGAAAAAGAAAGATGTTATCTAGGTTGTCATTGATTGACTAAAGAAATCTGCTCATTTCATACCAGTACGTACAGATTACTCACTTGATTGACTAGCTAAATTGTACATTTCTAAAATTGTCCAATTGAATGGGGTGCCACTATCTATTATTTCTGATAGGGATCTGAGATTTATGTCGTGATTCTGGAAGAAACTACAAGAAGCTTTGGGATCAAAGTTGAATTTCAGTACAACTTTTCATCCTCAGACTGAAAGTCAGGCCTAGAGAGAGTTATTCAAATTCTCGAAGACATGTTGCAATGTTTTATTTTAAAGTTTGAGGGCAATTTGGAAAAATACTTACCGTTGATTGAGTTTGGGTATAACAACAGTTTTTAGACAAGTATAAAGATAGAACCGTACGAAGCTTTATTTGGTCATAAATGTCGAACTTTGCTATACTGGACTGAACTAAGTGAGAAAAAGATTCACGTGGTTGAATTGATCAGAGAAACTGAAGAAAAAGTGAAAACGATTCGTGACAATTTAAAAGCAGCTTCAGATTGACAGAAATCATACGTGGATTTGAAACGTAAAGAAATTGAGTTTCAAGTCGAGGACCGAGTGTTTCTAAAGGTGTCACATGGAAAAAGGTTCTTCGATTTAGCCATAAAGGAAAGTTGAGTCCTCGATTTATCGGATCGTATGAGATTGTTGAAAGAATAGGGCCTGTAGCGTACCGACTAGATTTATCATTAGAACTTGAAAAGATTCATAATTTCTTTCATGTTTCTATGCTACGTTGATACAGATCCGATCTGTCACATGTGATTTCTCCGGTAGATGTTGAGATACAGACTGATTTGATGTATAGCGAAGAACCAATTAGGATTTTAGCTCGTGAAATTAAAGAATTGAGAAATAAACGCATAGCTCTAGTGAAGATTCTTTGGCATAAACACGGGATCAAGGAAGGTATGTGGGAACTCGAGGAACCTATACGAAAGTAGTACCTTAACCTATTCACTGGTAAGATTTTCGGGGACAAAAATCCCTTAGTGGGGAGAGTTGTAACAGCCCGTTTTTAGTCAAATCAGAATAGTTATTTCGGGACCATAAATCTGAGGTCCTAAAAATATTTTAACATTATTTTAAGTGTTTATAGCATGATTGTATGCTGGAACGACGAAAATGTGCAAGTATACACAATCGTAATAAGTAATAAAATGATAAGTAAATGTTGAGTTATCGTACCCACAAGGACTGTGAAAAGAATTATTTATGAATGCTATTAAAACAATTTGGTGAAGAAAAAATATTTTGTTTGAAGAGGGTGATTAAAAATTAAGATTCTAAACTAAGTAAACTAAATAAATAAATCTCAAATGCACGATTTCAAAATATGATTTTAATCAAGATGATATAATTGTGTTAGATTAATTACATTTCAAAATATGATTTCACGGCAACTCAGTAATTTGCTAACTTATGAACATACTCACTTACCAAAATCCATTCATCTCTTGGACATATCTCTATGTCAATTCAATAGATTAAACAAATCTTACTAGGCAAATATGTTATAGCACATACATATTTATTAAATTGAAATAATCTTTTAAGCATATCCCTATGTCAATTCAAACAATTAACTCGATTTAATAAGCATATAAAAGACTATGTGAAGTAACAAAGTATCCTTACCTTGAAACAGTTCAATCACAATAATCTTGCAAGTTATTCAAGGCAAATGAATCGTTAGATACCTTTGCTAATTTAACCCTCAGCTACCTTAGATGATTAAACATGCACTGGTTAAGTATTGTGCCTATTAATTACAATTTCAATTCGTTTAAATAATTAATTCATTAGTTACATAACAATTGTAATGCAAGAATAACTTAGTCATGATTTTACTTAATCAAGCATCTTACCGAGGCCTATAACAACATAAACACAATTTTAACAATTTAAGAAGATGAAATACAATCAACCTAACACAAATTAAATTCAAGCTAAATTGATTAAATTAACCATTCCAACAACATAAATATTCATAGATATGTTCATCATAACAACAACAAAAATTAAAAAGATAGGGAACAAGAATCAAATCCGGTGTTTTTCCGCGGCTTGACTAGCTTGCTTCATTCTTCGTTCTCTATTGTCCTTGTTGATAAAAGCTACTATGAACACTTAAATGTTGCTCCTAAATGGCTGATGAACACCCCTTTTTCAGGGGAGAAAATAGGCAAGAGAGCAAGAGAAATTAAAATGGCAAAGAAGAGAGAAAGTGGAGAGAAGAGAGAAAAGATGTGAATGATTTGAGGTGTGTTGAATGATCAGCCAATGGGGGGTTTTTATAGCTAAATATGGCTACAAAAATTAGCTAAAAATAGCAGCCAAAGAGCCATCCCTTGGCCGGCCAGACATGTGGCAAGGTTGATGGTTTCAATCTTGCTAAATTTGGCTTGGGGCAAATCTACAAAGCCACCAATTGTGGGGGGTTTGGATGCAACTTGAACAAGTCTTAAAGGGCCTCTTTGAAAGCTTAAATAATCAGCTAATAAGCTGTTTTGGTCAGCTCCTCGGACGGTTTTGGGCTGTCCATTTTTTGGGTGGTTCGGTTCAACTGAACCACTTTTTCATAATTAATTAATCATAATTTATTAACCCAAATTAAATTGGATATAAATTGAAGTTAATTATATTATAAACTAATACATATAATTTTGGACCGTCTTAGGCTAAAATTTAGTTCACCTTGATACTTCAAATTGCTTCTCGATTTTGTGCTTCTAGTAGTGTCTGTCGAGCCATTTTTCGCCCTTTGTGCAAATCTGTCGTAAATAACCAAAATTCATCAAAATTAATTATAAAATTAATTAAAATTCAACTTGTTCATATTTTAAGTGACACTTTAATTATTTTATAAAAATTAATTATTTTTTTACAAGAAATTTATTGAAACTGTATGTAAAAATGTGTAAATTTTCGTGTTTCCAGACCCCCAAACTTAATTCATTTCTCGTCCCGAGTAATGCAAAAATTAAAAAATAATTTCTCAGAAACACCTTTGAAAAATTTCTTCAGAGCAACATTCTTCCCAAAATTATGAATTTAATATACTTATGCTCAAAAACAAGAAATTTGATAGTTATGCTTACTTAAGTATACATATCGTTCAAATTAATCTCAATCATTCTTATGATAGCCAAAAATTAGACTAAATGCTTCCTAATAAAATCACGTTAACCCTTACCAATTTAATTTTATTCCCTTATTCAGGATTAAGCTGCAATCATTAATTTTAACTTATGCCTTCATATGTTGCACGTAGCAATTTCTCTCCACTAATGTAGGTAGCATTGGAACTTGAACCAATAGGTCTTTAACAAGGTTGTAACGTGGCTGGGCTTAGGGGTAGGTAGAAGATAGATAATTTTAGGCTAAAAACCCTAGACTCAGCTTGCATCAGACCTTCAAAATAATTACCTTCAATACATCAACTTTCTTTGCTTTCACATGTTCTTTTGTACATCTTATTGTAAGAACCCATGCTCCTTTTTCTTGTTTTTTTTTCAACCAAGTCATTTTACTGAATGTACTACAATTTTAGAGCCTTTGATACTTCTTTTCAACTCCCCCAAACTTAATTTCAAAGAATACTTTGAATAGTACTAAGTCTAGTGTTTGGGACAATTTTAAGATAGTTAAGAGAGAAGTGATGGCTAACTTTGCAAGGGTTCAAATAAAATTAGGCCATATAGTCTCAAAGTTGGGCTTCAAAGGATAAAAATTTCATCATGGTTGGCTTGAAAGGCTTAAATGATCCAAAAAATAGTTGCCTAAATCATTTTCAACGTTCATGCTTCCTACGATTTCGCCTCAAGAAACTACTAAGTCAATTCTAAAGACTTAAACTTTCATGCACATCTAACTTTCCTAAGGAACTAAAAAAATTATGGTACGATTTGCATGCTTTATTAAAAATACATTTATGTCATTATTAAGCTAACATAATAATTATTGAAATATTCAAACTTTATTTATACTGAAGTTTAGCATACTTAAAAAAATTTCAAATTTATTGAACAAATTATATCCTAATCACAATTAAAAGGAAAATTTATTCTGAATGGAAATAATTTTTTGGTCCCTCCTACTTAAGATGAACAATGTCCTCATTGTTAAAAGTGAATAGATACTATACACTAGGTAGGATTCTAGAAAAGAGGAGGTGAGTCAAATTGACTGCTTAAATACCAAGCTCTCTCAAGATCCAATCCTAGACATGTATATACCTACTGCCACACTTTATACTTTGTGACTTGTTCATTTTTATTCATGATTTCCATCTCTTGCTTTATTATGCAAAAATAAAAATTCCTAATTAAGCTTAATCCTAAAATGACCAAAGAAGAGAAATAAAATAAAGTCAAGATCCCCCTTTTTATTTATTTGTGGATCCTTCTGAATTTGACCCATCTTTTGCTCCATCATTATTTTCTTTGCATGAATCGCTTTGCTCCTTCTTCGATAGTGGACTCCATGGTTCAAATATGAAATCTGGAAACTCAGGCACAAAAATAAATGGGTCATTGTATATTTTCGTAAAGCTCTTCTCATTGAGTCATCCCTTATTTTTTAGTATTTCAGTAAGCTTGTTGCTGCCACTGCATATGTTGCATTATGTCCATCAACTTTGAAAGCTCATCTCGAAGATCTGGGTGAGGTGATTAAGCTCTGAAACATTGAATTTTCAACATCAGGTTCAGTTTTTGGTTCCATTGGTTCCGCCTTATCTAGGACTTTAGTTGATTGCATTATGGGATCTTCTTCTTCTTCTTCTTCGGGGTCCTTACTTTCTTCAACTCGTTGCTGTAGAACAAATTCTCTAGTTATTCGGTAGAGGTCCTAATATGTGATTGTGCCCTGGTTATAGCCTGTCTTATTTACGTTTGCAAGAATTTTAGCTTTCAAGCACAAAATTGTTATCGTAAAGGGAAAATAGGCTGGGCCAGAACGTCTAACGACACAATTCTGCATTTCTCTTAGGATGATTTTTCCCACATCGATGGTCTTTCCAATTAAAATCGAGTATAATAAGACCATTCAGTCTAATGAGATTGTAGTCCCATGTGAGCTAGGCATAAGGGTGAAACGGATGAAATAGAACCATACCTTTGTAAGTGGTGTCAAATATTCTCTTTGAAAAGTGTGGATTCCTTGCTTTGACACAGTCCACTTATTGTTTTTGAAATAAGGCAATTCAAAGAACTTATTAATAGTGTTTGAAGTTATTGGTACCTTAATTCCGCGAGCTGGAACTTCCGTTAACTCGCTTGAGGTTAAATTCGCATAGAACTCGCGCACTAACTCCGCATCCACACTAGGTCTCTTCTCACATTCAGCAACCTAGCAAATATGCACCATAAATCAATATAGTTGCTTTCTTTCAAGGTGAAGCCTTTCTCTGGGTGCATTTGTTGATTCTTGAAGATACTCTCGTATTTTGCTTTGGCTTCTTCATAGTGGAACTTGTTTTATGATTCGTCAATTTGGACGAATGTATGAGTGGGCATGATTAACTTGATCATAAGATGGTAACAATTATTTTCTCAAAAATTTAATTAATATAAAATATTAATAATTCAATAAATTGAAAAATTAGATAATTGAATAAAACTAAAATTTAGAAGAAAAATTGGTCTTACCACCTTTTTTTGTAAAAAAAAAATTAAAACCTCTTAAGAAAAATAATTTTGAATCAAAAGATAGAAAATTAAAAGAGGTTGGGAGGTTTTTGTCTAAGGATGGGTGAAAGAGTGGTGTGCCGCTAGGGTGTGCAAAGCAGCAGCGCGCGGCAGGGGATGTGATCAGCATGCAGATCGTTGAGCAGGCCTGGTGTGGAAGCGAGCGAAAGCTGGGCCCTGGTACGGGACAACGCATGGGCAGCTGGGGGTGGAGCAGCAGGCACGCCAAGGAGCAGCTGCGCACAATACAGCGCGTGTTGGAGTAGGCGTGTGCGAGGTGGGCGTGTGGCATGCTATAGAGCTAGGGTTGTTGGCCGAATGGCTGCTAGGTAGCTACGACACTTAGGGAATTTGGTGTTTAGAGGGAATGGTGTATGAATGAAAAAAATAAGAAGAGATGGGTGGAATTTGTAATGAAGGGAGTAGGAACTAGAGTAGAATTCTTAGTATAATTTAATAATTAAAAATTCTAAGTTCTAATTCTACTCAAAGTTAATAAAATTAATAATTAATATAATGCATATTAAATTATTATTTGCTATTAATTTATTAAGATAAAAACTTGTCAAATAAAATATGATTAAATTAAAACTAATCCTAACTCTATATAAAGTTGATAATAATTAATATATATTATAATGGATATAATTATATATTAATAATTGTCATCTTTTTATTAAACTAAAACATTTATTCTAGAAGCCTTTTGAAAATATTTACAAAAAGCATCTAATTTTAATATTTACAAAAGAGCAACCAAATTTTAAAAATAGTTCAATTAAGTCCTTAGACTTAATGAAAATTCAAAATAGCGTTTCAACTTAAAACTTGGATCAAAATTGACCCTTTTATTTGAAACTAAAAATTTATTTTTCAATTTAGGGGATAATTCCTCGAAAAATTATATCAAAATCAATTCCCAGGAAAGATTGGAGTGGTCACAAGTGGTCTCGCTTAAGTTCCAATCTCCTAGACAGAATTTATTTAAACATAGTGATCCCGAAAATATACCCTAAATCATTTATTCAAAAAGAAGAACAAGAAAATTTAAATATCTGATAAAATGAATGAGATTTGATTCCGTTCAATTTTATTGAGATTTGATTTCGTTCAATTTTATCTCCCTAGTAATGTTTCAAGCGTTGAGCATTAACTAAAAAATTACCTCCCTTACCTTGAAGTTCAACAGCTCCGTACGAATAGACTTAATGAATCATAACTAGACCAGACCAACGTGATTTTAACTTACCTGGAAAGAACTTTAATCTAGAATAAAATAACAAGACTTGCTGACCTGCTTCAAATTCACGAAATTGAATGTGATTGTCATGCCATTTTTTAAGTCTCTCATTGAGCAATTTGGCATTTTCGTATGAGAACATTCGAAATTCTTCTAACTCGTTGGCTAGAGCATCTGTTTCTCTTTAGCAAGCTTAAGATCCAAGTTGAGTTGTTGGAGAGCCCAGTAAGCTTTGTGTTCTAACTCCAAGGGTAGATGGTAGGCTTTCCGAAAGACTAACCTATAGGGTGACATCCCTAAAGGTGTCTTGTATGCTGTCCTGTAAGCCCATAAAGCATCATCCAGTCTTTTGGACCAATCTCGTCAGTTCTCAAGTATGCCTTTGATCTCCTTGTTTGCCAGTTCAGCTTGCCTATTCGTCTGCAGATGGTAAGCTATAGTGACCTTGTGTTTTACTCCATGTTTATCTAATAACAATTTCAACCACTTCGTTCACAAAATGGGACCCTTCATCACTTATGATGGCTTTTATGGTTCCAAACCTTGTGAACACATGTTTGTGCAAAAACTTCATTACAACCATAGCATCATTTTTCAGATAAGCCTCTGCCACAACCCACTTAGACACATATTCTACTGCTACTAATATGTACTTGTGACCAAAAGATGGAGGGAAAGGGATGGAGGGAAAGGACCGAGAAAGTCAATACCCTAAACATCGAACAATTCTACCTCAATGATATTTGTTCGAGGCATCTCATTTCTGTTGGTGACATTCCCAACCCTTTGAAATTGATCAAACTCTTTACATAAGCATATACGTCTTTGAATAATGTTGGCCAAAAGAATCTGGCTTGCAAAACCTTGACTGCAGTACGTGTACCTCCGATGTGACAGCCCAAAATTGACCCTAGTAGGGATGTATTGATTATTGATTATGTATGCATGAGTATTTGAATTCTACCCGGGCTAAGTCCCGAAGGCGAATATGCTTGCGACTATAATTGCGTTTGAGCCTTAGTAACGAAAATGAATTATGTATGTCCAATGATAATTGATGTATGTGTTCATGGGAAATTGAATGATATCCGGGCTAAATCCCGAAGACAATTATGCTGGAAATTATATCGGGTTAAGACCGAAGGCAATTGTGCTAGTGGCTACATCCGGCTAAGACCGAAGGCATTCGTGCGAGACATTCTATCCGGGCTAAGACCCGAAGGCATTTGTGCACGTGATTATATCCGGTTATATTCCGAAGAATCTTGGGCTGGAGGTGAGTGTTGGTTGCTGTAATGAATTCAATTAGTACACTCGAAAAGCCCAAAGGATAAGGTACGTTATATGTGCATTGGAAAGTCGACATGTATGAGCAACATTCGCTCAATCGACTAATGAATTTCAGTTATTGAATTGATTGATATTTTGTGAAATCATATAATGATGAAGTGTGAAGTAAGAATGTGTATTAATGAAATGATGCATTTGGCTATGTGAATGTATTGCTGTAATTAGAGTTGATTATATTCCTTGAGACTTACTAAGCATAAAAATGCTTACCCCGTTGCTTTGGCTCTCAGTTTTTTTTTAGATTTCGCTCGAAGCAATTGGATTTGGGATTGTTGAAGTCGAAGTCATTCACACTATCAAGCCTCCATTTTGGTATAAATTTTTGATTGAACTTGAGATGGCATGTATAGGACTACCTCTTGTTTATTAAATATGTTGTAATGTAAGTATGTACGGCCATGCGAAAATGGCTCGAAAAGGAAGCATGAACTTAGACTAATTGTGGGTTGTATGTATATATTTGGTGTCATGATGTGGCTATGGCTTGAAATGGGAATGTTGGTCATATGATCAGCCATTTGCATGGTTAAAATGATCATATATGAACCTATGTATGGCAAGACTAGTTGATTCATGGAGACTACCAAATAGGTAAGTCCTACCTTAAAACAGATGCTGCCAGCTGCAGTGGCATGAATGTGAAAAATCACCAAAATTCATAGGAATGGAATTAAATAGTAAATAAGCTATGTAAATTAACCTTGATGAGTCTATTTTCATATGGAAGAAACGAAATGGTCATAGGAGTTACAGGTTAAGAGATATTAAAGCTATTGTGAGACAGGGCCAGAATGGTTTCTGGGTTCCCTGTCGCAACTTTAAAAATTCACTATAAATTATCCAAAAATAATTAGGAGACATACCTTATATGTACAGATTCCATTTTGAGTCTAGTTTCATTACAAACAAACGACACCAGCATTAAAGCCCTGTACAGATATATATTCAAGTTATACCGCGCGAAGGTCAGAGCAGTCGATCCCTGTAACATGGGTAACTTTAACTAATAAACTGTACCAATTGGCCCGACCAAAAATCCTAGAAATAAATCCATGGATGGTTATATGAGTCTAAATTCAGGGAAAATTTACGAAACCAGTTTCCGAGTTTTGAAACTCGAGATATGATTTTTAAGGCGACAGTGACGCAGTTTTCCAGCCTGACTGGAAATGTCAAATTGGTGGGCAAAACATGTGAACTTGGCTTGTTAACCCTCGGTCCGACACGCGATGGTCTCGGGTTTGGGGTGTTACAATTTTATTGGTATCAGAGCCACGGTTTAGTCGATTCTAGGACTACCGTGATGTGTTTGGGGTCTAGCTATACATGCCATTAAATGATGAATCGATAGTGTGATGATTTCTGACAATTTGACTTTATGTTTGTTTATAGCAATGGATCCCGATCCCAACCGGAGCGATAGCTGATGATGTGGAGAGTGTGGCGCCTGCTCCCGCGCAAGGGACAGCGCCGGCGGACTCTCAACCTATGGCCAGCAATCCTAATGACGAGGCTAGGCAAGCCTTTTATAGTGTGATGAACGAATGGTTTAATCAATACATTCGAACCAACACGGCATTCCACAACCTCCATTCCCGACAAATGCAACCCCCGCACCTACAATACCTCCGGTGACTGACCAAATAAGGTCAAGTAAGCCCCAGTCGATAGGATTCGAAAACATGGGGCCACTGAATTTAAGGCTACGGATGATGATGATGCCGGAGCGAGCTGAATTATGGTTAGATAACACTATCCGGGTGCTTGATGAGCTATCCTGTACACCGATGAGTGCTTAAAGTGTACCATCTCCTTGCTACGCGAGTCCGCCTACTATTGGTGGAGTACTCTGACTTCTGTGGTGCCTAGAGAGCAAGTGACTTGGGAATTCTTTCAAACCGAGTTCCGAAAAAAGTATATCAGTCAGAGATTCATCGACCAAAAGCGGAGGAATTTCTTGATCTTAAGCAAGGTTCTATGTCCGATATCGACTACTGAACGAAAGTTTGTGAGGCTTAGCCGTCTGCGAGAATGCATTTCGTCCGAAGCTATTATGTAAACGCTTCGAGGATGGGCTGAATGATGATATAAGGATGTTTGTTGGCATTCTCGAGATACGAGAGTTCGTAGTACTTGTTGAGCGAGCTTGTAAAGCCGAAGAGCTTAGAAAGGAGAAACAAAAAGCTGATGTGGGGATTGGAGAATTCCGAAAGAGGTCCTCGGGAAAGTCTCTTCAACAAGCATCGAAGAGATTTCGAGATGATGCGAGCCGGTCTAGAGGCGTTTCGGGCTTTTCTAGACGAGGACGCGATCGACCCCCTGTGACCACACGAGTCACTTCGATCGCCAGTGGTGGAAATGATCGCCGAGAGAGGGCGGAGTGTCCACATTGTGGCAAATGGCATTCGGGGAGCTGTTGGTTTCGTGATCGCTCCTGCTATAAGTGTGGATCGGCCGACCACTTTATGAAGGATTGCCCGAGGATGCATGAACAGAATGTAAGTCGAGTGCAAACCGGGTGCTACCATCGCTCGAGGTAGGCCACCTAGAAATATGGGCAATGTCGTTGGCGGTCGAGAGGATCTAGAGATGCTACCATCGGATCTCGAGGCTCGTGCTCTGCTAGGACTTATGCCATATGCGCACGCGAGGATCTGCCTCTCCGGATGTTATTACAGGTACTTTCACTCTTTTCAATACAAATGTGATTGCTTTGATTGACCCTGGTTCTACTCATTCATATATATGTGAAACCTTAGCATCCAAATAAGACTTTGCCTATTGAGTCTCTTGAGTTTGTAATTCGGTGTCAAACCCTTGGGTCATTACGTGCTTGTTAACAAAGTGTGCAAGAAAAGTCCCCTAGTGTTCCGAGGTTCTTGTTTTCGGCGGACCTAATGCTTTTGCCGTTCGATGAGTTCGATGTTATTCTTGGTTTGGATTGGTTGACCATGCACGATGCGGCTGTAAATTGCAAGAGCAAGACTATCGATTTGAGGTGCGCGAATAATGAAATAGTTCGAGTTGAGTCCACGGACTTAAAGGGTTGCCACCGTAATATCGCGATGTTGGCCCGAAATATGTAAGAAAAGGTTGCGGCGTACCTTGCGTCGTGCTTTCGATGACAAGGAATCGAGAAGAAACCCGAATCTGTGCCTCGTGGTTTGTGAATACCGGATGTTTTCCCGAGGAATTGCGGGTTTACCACTGTTCGGAAATAGAATTTGGCATCGAATTGGTACGGTACCACTCCAATTTCGATAGCTCCGTGATCGTATGGCACCAACGGAATTAAAGGAGTTGAAAGCTCAGTTGCAAGAATTGGTGGATAGAGGTTTTGCTCGCCGAGTTTTTCGCCTTGGGGTGCGCCGGTGTTGTTCGTGAAGAAGAAGGATGGAACCATGCGATGTGTAGATCGACTATCGTCGACTTAACAAAGCGACGATAAAGAACAAATATCCGTTGCCACGTATTGATGACTTGTTCGATCAACTGAAGGGAGCCTCGGTGTTCTCGAAAATAGATTTGAGATCGGGCTACTATCAATTGCGAATCCGAGATTCAGACGTGCCCAAGAGGCGCCTTGAGCGAGATATGGTCACTATGAGTTCCTAGTGATGCCGTTTGGGCTCACTAATGCCCCTGCGGTATTTATGGATTTAATGAATCGAATCTTTAGACCATATTTCGATCGATTTGTAGTCGTGTTCATTGATGACATCTTGGTCTATTCAAGAAATGAGACCGAACATGCTGAACACCTGCGGTTAGTGCTGCAAATTTTACGGGACAAGCAATTATATGCTAAGTTCAGCAAGTGTGAGTTCTGGTTAACAGAGGTTAGCTTCTTGGGTCATGTGGTATCTGCATCGGGTATTCGAGTCGACCCGAATTGTAACACCCCGAACCCGAGACCATCGCCGGTGTCGGACACGAGGGGTTAGCAAGCCAAGTTCACTTGTTTTGCCCATTCATTGGACATTTCCAGTCAGGCTGGAAAAACTGCGTCACTGTCGCCTTAAAAATCATATCTCGAGTTTCAAAACTCGGAAACTGGTTTCGTAAATTTTCCCTGAATTTAGACTCATATATCCATCCATGGATTTATTTCTAGAATTTTTGGTCAGGCCAATTGGTACAGTTTATTAGTTAAAGTCACCCATGTTACAGGGATCGACTGCTCTGACCTTCGCGCGGTATAACTTGAATATCTCTCTGTACAGGGCTTTATTGCTGGTGCCGTTTGTTTCTAATGAAACTAGACTCAAAATGGAATCTGTACATATAAGGTATGTCTCCTAATTATTTCTGGATAATTTATAGTAAATTTTTAAAGTTGCGACAGGGAACCCAGAAACCGTTCTGGCCCTGTCTCACAATAACTTTAATATCTCTTAACATGTAACTCCTATGACCATTTCGTTTCTTCCATATGAAAATAGACTCATCAATGTTCATTTACATAGCTGATTCACTATTTAATACCATTCCTACAAATTTTGGTGATTTTCACATTCACGTTACTGCAGCTGGCAGCATCTGTTTTAAGGTAGGTCTTACCTATTTTGTAGTCTCCATGAACCAACTAGTCTTGCCTTACATAGGTCCACATATGATCATTTTAACCATGCCAATGGCTGATCATGTGACCAACATTCCCATTTCCAATTCATAGTCACATCATGACACCATATATATATATACAAACCGCAAATAGTTTAAGTTGATACTTCACTATTACGAGCCATTTTCGCATGGCCGCACACATATACATCATAACATATTTAAACCAACAAGGGTAGTCCTATACATGCCATTTCAAGTTCAACCAAGAATTTATACCAAAATGGGGGCTTGATAGTGTGGATGACTTGACTTCAACGATCCCGAATCCGATTGCTATCGGCGAAATCTAGAAAACTGAGAGCCAAAGCAGCGGAGTAAGCATTTTTATGCTTAGTAAGTCTCAAGGAATATAATCAACTCTAATTACAGCAATACATTCACATAGTTAAATGCATCATTTCATTAATGCACATTCACATAATCATACTTACTTCACCATCCCAACTCTTATGTTCATACACAAATAACGGCTTCATTAAGGCCGATAACTCGTTCCATCATAGGAGCGGATATTCACACTCTTACTCCTAGCGCGCAAAGCACACACCGCACTTACCTTGTCATTGGGAAATTTCACAAGTGCATTAGCTGAAATTTTCCAGCAAGCTTATAATTTTCAAATCACATACCTTCGGAGTTTAACCGGATGTCGCTACTCGATCAATCGCCTTGGGACATAGCCGGTTATGGTAACCCGCACCAAGGCCTCACGGACTTAACCCGGATATCACGATTTGCACAAATGCCTTGGTCTTAGCCGGATAGAATGACTTCATACGAATGCCTTGGTCTTAGCCGGATGTAGCCACTAGCACAATTGCCTTGGTCTTAACCCGGTTGTAATTTCCAGCATAATTGTCTTGATTTAGCCCGGATATCATTCAATTTCCCATGAACACATACATCAATTATCATTGGACATACATAATTCATTTTCGTTACTAAGGCTCAAACGCAATTATAGTCACAAGCATATTCGCCTTGGGACTTGGCCGGTAGAATTCAAATACTCATGCATACACAATCAATAATCAATACACATCCATACTTTATTTCACACAATTCAAGTACGGTCACTTCTTGAGGACTTACCTCGGATGTTGTCGAACGGCTTTTACTGCTATTCGATCACTTTTCCTTCCCTTGTCCAATTGTGGCCCTCTTAGCTCTTGAGCTAATTCAAACAAATTCAATTTATCAAAACCTCATTGTGCTAGCTTATGGCCGAATATGACAAGGAATTTAAATGGTCATATGGCCACCCTTTAGCTTGAATACACAATGGTCATGCACATTTTATACTACATCAAGCAATTCAATACAATTTATTCGAGCATCAAGGAAAAGCTAAGGCCTTCAATAGGCTACCCAAGGCCGAATATACTTGTCCATGTTGAGGCCAATTATGCACTTAATACCACACAAAAACAGCATGCATTTTACTAGTTAATGCTTTGCATATTGTAGCTCAAAACTTACAATATAGCATCAAGCACTCATATGTGTGCTAGGCAGAATGTGCTTACAATTTCACAATTATTCTTCAACATCTTCTTCTTTAAACAAACTTATTCATCACTTCCTTCATAACCAAAACATCATGTGCAAACATATATATACATATATGAGCATGGCGAATTTCAAGGTGTCCATAGCCATCCAAAACACAAATTTTAACTAACATGCAAGAAGCATGAACCATGCTCATGAATGCATCATGGCGAATATGACAATCATGCTCCTTTTCAACTTCAATCATGATAAAACAAAAGAAAGCTCAAAATCTTACTCAAGAGTAGACAATCCATCATTGCATGCATCATCATCAAGCTTCACACTTAGCATGCAATGGCTTTATCACCATAACAACTTTGGCCAAATACCATTTCCATGGCTTAACAAAGATTTGAGCCATGGCTAACATGCACATCAAGTTAGCAACCAAAACATGCATGAAACTCCTAACACAACCTCATACATACCTTAATCTTGATGCAAACTTAGCCAAATCTCCTTCTAGATCTCTTCCAAACCAAGCATGAAGCAAAATCCTCCTTCTTCCTTAGTTTTGGCTCAAAGAAAGGATGAACAAAATTTTTTCTTTCCTTCTCTACAACTCACGGCAATGGGGGGATTACCACACTCATACACATTTTTTTCATTTTTTATCACCCATACACCTTTGTTTATTATTTCACCCTAATGCACCAACAAAACATGTTCCATGACATGTTTAGCCCATCCTCCTTGTCATGGCCGCCACCACCTATAAAGGGGAATTTGACATGCAAGTCCATTATTTTGCATGCATGCTTTAATTAGTCATCACACATTTCCCTGTCATACTTTCAAAGTTCATTACTAAGTCCTTTCTTGTGGAATTCACCCTTATAACACTAAATCAATCATCATAAAATGTCATACATGAGCACACACATATTATAGGCATCAAAATAAATTTTTAATTATTTTTATGCCTCGGTTTTGTGGTCCCGAGACCACTTTCCGACTAGGGTCAATTTTGGGCTGTCACACGAATAAAATTTCAGCCATACTAAATTGGAAGCCTCCGAGAAATATTACTGAGGTTCGAAGCTTTTTGGGGCTTGCCGGTTATTACCGACGATTTGTAAAGGCTTCTCAACGATAGCCACGCCGATGACGGCTTACTCCAAAAGGATGTTAAGTTGAATGGACGGAGAAATGCCAAAAAAGTTTCGATCAACTGAAAACTTATTTGACTGAAGCCCCAATTCTAGTGCAACCCGAGTCCGGCAAGGAGTTTGTTATCTATAGCGACGCCTCTCTACTTGGGTTAGGTTGCGTATTAATGCAAGAAGGTCGAGTTGTGGCCTGTCGTCAAGGCAATTAAAGCCACATGAGAAAAATTATCCGACTCATGATCTCGAATTGGCGCCATCGTATTCGCCTTAAAGATTTGGCGACATTACTTATTTGGTGAAAGGTGCCATGTATACTCGGATCACAAAAGTCTCAAGTATTTGATGACCCAAAGAGACTTAAATCTGCGACAAAGACGTTGGCTCGAGCTGTTAAAGGATTATGAGTTGATCATTGACTATCACCCGGGAAAGGCGAATGTGGTTGCGGATGCCTTGAGTCGTAAATCGTTATTCACTTTACGAGCGATGAATGTGCACTTGTCTATCCGATCCGACAGTGTGTTAGTGGCTGAATTGAAAGCCAAACCATTATTGACACATCAAATTCGAGAAGCTCAGAAACTCGATAATGAGTTGGTTGCAAAACGGGCTGCGTGTGTTCAGAACAAGGACTCGGAGTTTCAAATCGACGATGACGATTGTTTGAGGTTCAAAAGTCGTCTGTGTGTCCCAAAGAATTGAACTCATTTCGATAATTCGAATGAAGCCCATTGTAGCCGAATGGCAATCCACCGGGAGTACGAAGATGTACAATGATTTGAAACGTCGATTTTGGTGGCATGGTATGAAGCGAGACATCTCCGACTTTGTTTGAGATGTTTAATATGTCAACAAGTGAAAGCGGAACATCGGTGCCTTGAGATTACTTGACCAATCACGATACCCGAATGGAAATGGGATCGAGTCACAATGGACTTTGTATCCGGACCGCCATTGTCGCAAGTAAGAAGGATGCGGTTTGGGTCGTGGTAGACCGATTGGCTAAGTCGGCCCACTTTGTCCCCGTCGTCACGGATTTTTCAATGGACAAATTAGCGGAATTGTCGTTTCTCAGTTGTGAGATTACACGGGTGCCTATTTCTATCGTGTCGATAGAGATCCGAGATTTACCTCGCGATTTTGGAAAAAGTTGCAAGAAGCTTTGGGTACCAAGTTGCATTTCAAGACCGCCTTTCACCCCAAACCGATGGTCAATCCGAGCGGATAATTCGAGATACTTGAGGATATGTTAAGATGTTGCATCCTCGAGTTTAGTGGTTCATGGGAGCGGTATTTGCCGTTGATTGAATTCGCTTACAACAACTTTCAATCAAGTATTAAGATGGCACCCTACGAGGCCTTATGCGATTCGTAAATGCCGACGCCATTGTTTTGGACTGAGCTCGATGAAAGCAAGATTTTCGGGTGGATTTGATTAGGGATGCTGAGCAGAAAGTGAAAGTAATCCGTGAAAGTCGAAGATAGCCTCCGATCGTCGAAGTCGATGCGCGGATCGAGGCGTAAGGATATCGAGTATCGTGGGTGATAAAGTGTTTCTCAAGGTATCGCCTTGGAAAAAGATACTCGAGTTCGGCCGTAAGGGCAAGTTGAGCCCGAGGTTCATTGGACCATATGAGATATCGAGCGAGTCGGTCCGGTGGCATATCGCTTGATTTTGCCTCCTGAACTCAAAAGGTTCACGATGTCTTTCACGTTTGATGCTTGACGCTATAGATCCGATCCATCGCACGTGATTAGTCCATCGAAATTGAAATTCAAGCTAATATGAGTTATGAGGAAGAACCGATTCAGTATCCTATCACGAGAAGTGAAAGAGTTGCGAAACAAGCGGGTTCCGCTAGTGAAAGTGTTATGGCTCAAGCACGGGATAGAAGAAGCTACTTGGGAGACCGAGAACTCTATGAAAGAACGATATCCAAACCTATTTACGGTAAGATTTTCGGGACGAAAATTTCTTAAGAGGGGGGAGTTGTGACAGCCAAAATAGACCCTAGCGGAATGTGGTTTGGGACCACAAAACCGAGGCATAACAATAATTTAAAATTTATTTCGATGCCTATAATATGTGAGTATTCATGTATGACATTTTTTGATGATTGATTTAGTGTTATAAAGGTGAATTTCACTAGAAAGGACTTGTGTGAGAAAATTTAGAATTGAGATAGGCAAATGTGGAAGTGGCCTATTGATGCACACTAGGAAATGTTGTCCTTGCATGTCAAATTCCCCAAATTTGACTATAGTGGCCGGCCATGGTGATGAATATGGGCAAAAGAAAACATGTCTTAAACATGTTTTGCTAGTGGTGCATGTTAGAAATAATAAAATAAGAGTATGGAAAAAAAAAGGAAAAAAAAAGTGTTCATCTTTCACCATAGCTCTTGGCGAATGTCCTAAGGAAAAAAAGAAAATTTTGCTCATCCATTTTCACTTCTTGGCGAAAATACTAAGGAAAAAGGGGAGGATTTTTGCTTCATGCTTGGTTTGGAAGAGATCTAGAAGGAGATTTGGCTAAGTTTGCATCAAGATTAAGGTATGTATGAGGTTGTGTTAGGAGTTTCATGCATGTCTTGGTTGCTAACTTGATGTGCATGTTAGCCATGGCTCAAATCTTTGTTATGCCATGGAAATGGTATTTGGCCAAAGTTGTTATGGTGATAAAGCCATTGCATGCTAAGTGTGAAGCTTGATGATGATGCATGCAATGATGGATTTTCTACTCATGAGTAAGATTTTGAGTTTTCTCTTTGTTTTATCATGATTGAAGTTGAAAAGGAGCATGATTGTCATATTCGCCATGATGCATTCTTGAGCATGATTCATGCTTCTTGCATGTTAGTTAAAATTTTTGTTTTGGATGGCTATGGACACCTTGAAAATTCGGCCATGCTCATATATGCATATATATGATTGCACATTATGTTTTGGTTATGAACTAAGTGATGAATATATTGGTTTAAAGAAGAAGATGTGGAAGAATGCTTGTGAAATTGCAAGCACAATTTGGCCTAGCACACATGTAGGTGCTTGATGCTATATTATAAGTTTTGGGCCACAATGTGCAAAGCATTAATTAGTAAATTGCATGCTGTTTTTGTGAAGTATTAAGTGCAAAATTGACCTCAACATGTACATGAATATTCGGCCTTGGGTAGCCTATTGAAGGCCTTAGCATTTCCTTGATGCTCGAATAAATTGTATTGAATTGCTTGATGTAGTATAAAATGTGCATGACCATTGTGTATTCAAGCTAAAGGGTGGTATATGACCATTTAAACTCCTTGTCATATTCGCCAAAAGCTAGCACAATGAGGTTTTAATAAATTGAATTTGTTTGAATTAGCTCAAGAGCTTAGAGGGCCACAATTGGACAAGGGGAAGGAGAAAGTGATCGAATAGCCGAAAAAGCCGTTCGACAACATCCGAGGTAAGTCCTCAAGAAGTGACCCTACTTGAATTGTGTGAAATAAAGTATGGATGTGTATTGATTATTGATTATGTATGCATGAGTATTTGAATTCTACCCGGGCTAAGTCCCGAAGGCGAATATGCTTGCGACTATAATTGCGTTTGAGCCTTAGTAACGAAAATGAATTATGTATGTCCAATGATAATTGATGTATGTGTTCATGGAAATTGAATGATATCCGGGCTAAATCTCAAGACAATTATGCTGAAATTATATCCGGTTAAGACCAAGGCAATTGTGCTAGTGGCTACATCCGGCTAAGACCAAGGCATTAAATGCGAGACATTCTATCCGGGCTAAGACCAAGGCATTTGTGCGTGATTATATCCGGTTATATTCGAAGAATCTTGGGCTGGAGGTGAGTGTTGGTTGCTGTAATGAATTCAATTAGTACACTCGAAAAGCCCAAAGGATAAGGTACGTTATATGTGCATTGGAAAGTCGACATGTATGAGCAACATTCGCTCAATCGACTAATGAATTTCAGTTATTGAATTGATTGATATTTTGTGAAATCATATAATGATGAAGTGTGAAGTAAGAATGTGTATTAATGAAATGATGCATTTGGCTATGTGAATGTATTGCTGTAATTAGAGTTGATTATATTCCTTGAGACTTACTAAGCATAAAATGCTTACCCGTTGCTTTGGCTCTCGGTTTTTTTAGATTTATTTCAAGCAATTGGATTTGGGATCGTTGAAGTCGAAGTCATTCACACTATCAAGCCTCCATTTTGGTATAAATTTTGATTGAACTTGAGATGGCATGTATAGGACTACCTCTTGTTTATTAAATATGTTGTAATGTAAGTATGTACGGCCATGCGAAAATGGCTCGAAAAGGAAGCATGAACTTAGACTAATTGTGGGTTGTATGTATATATTTGGTGTCATGATGTGGCTATGGCTTGGAAATGGGAATGTTGGTCATATGATCAGCCATTTGCATGGTTAAAATGATCATATATGAACCTATGTATGGCAAGACTAGTTGATTCATGGAGACTACCAAATAGGTAAGTCCTACCTTAAAAACAGATGCTGCCAGCTGCAGTGGCATGAATGTGAAAAATCACCAAAATTCATAGGAATGGAATTAAATAGTAAATAAGCTATGTAAATGAACCTTGATGAGTCTATTTTCATATGGAAGAAACGAAATGGTCATAGGAGTTACAGGTTAAGAGATATTAAAGCTATTGTGAGACAGGGCCAGAATGGTTTCTGGGTTCCCTGTCGCAACTTTAAAAATTCACTATAAATTATCCAAAAAGAATTAGGAGACATACCTTATATGTACAGATTCCATTTTGAGTCTAGTTTCATTAGAAACAAACTACACCAGCATTAAAGCCCTGTACAGAGAGATATTCAAGTTATACCGCGCGAAGGTCAGAGCAGTCGATCCCTGTAACATGGGTAACTTTAACTAATAAACTGTACCAATTGGCCCGACCAAAAATCCTAGAAATAAATCCATGGATGGTTATATGAGTCTAAATTCAGGGAAAATTTACGAAACCAGTTTCCGAGTTTTGAAACTCGAGATATGATTTTTAAGGCGACAGTGACGCAGTTTTCCAGCTTGACTGGAAATGTCAAATTGGTGGGCAAAACATGTGAACTTGGCTTGTTAACCCCTCGGGTCCGACACCGGCGATGGTCTCGGGTTTGGGGTGTTACAATATCTTTAAGGCGAATACGATGGCAGCCAATTCGAGACCATGGGTCGGATAATTTTTCTCATGTGGCTTTAATTGCCTCGACGCATAGGCCACAACTCGACCTTCTTGCATCAATACGCAACCTATCCCAAGTAGGGAGGCGTCACTATAGATGACAAACTCTTTGCCAGATTCGGGTTGCACTAGAATTGGGGCTTCAGTCAAATAAGTTTTCAGTTGATCGAAACTTTTCTGACATTTCTCCGTCCATTCGAACTTAACATCCTTTTGGAGTAGCTTCGTCATTGGCGTGGCTATCGTTGAGAAACCTTTTTACAAATTGTCGGTAATAACCGGCAAGCCCCAAAAAGCTCCAAACCTCAGTAATATTTCTCGGAGGCTTCCTATTAAGTATGGCTGAAATTTTGTTCGGGTCGACTTGAATACCTGATGCAGATACCACATGTCCCAAGAAGCTAACCTCTCTTAACCAGAACTCACACTTCTTGAACTTAGCATATAATTGCTTATCCCATAAGATTCATGAAGACTAACCTCGGTGTTCAGCATGTTCGGCCTCATTTCTTGAATAGACCAAGATGTCATCAATGAACATGACTACGAACCAATCCAAACATGGTCTGAAGATCCGATTCATCAAATCCATAAATACTGCAGAGGCATTAGTAAGCCCAAACAGCATCACTAGGAACTCGAGTGACCATATCTCGCTCAAGGCCGTTTTGGGTACGTCCAGAATCTCGAATTAAGAATCGATAATAGCCCGATCTCAAATCTATTTTCGAGAACATTGAGGCTCCTTTAGTTGATCGAACAAATCATCGATACGTGATAACGGATATTTGTTCTTTATCGTCGCTTTATTAAGCTGACGATAGTCGATCACGACCTCATGGTTCCATCCTTCTTTTCACAACAACACCGGTGCACTCCATGGTGAAAAACTCGGCGAGCAAAACCTTTATCCACCAATTCTTGCAGTGAGCTTTCAACTCCTTTAATTCGTTGGTGCCACACGACACGGAGCTATCGAAATTGGAATGGTACCAGGTACCAATTCGATGCCAAACTCTATTTCCCGAACAGGTGGTAAACCCGGCAATTCTTCAAGGAAAACATCCGGGTATTCACAAACCACTGGCACAGATTCGGGTTTCTTTTCTAACTCCTTGTCATCTAGAACATACGCAAGGTATGCTTCGCACCCCTTTCTTACGTATTTCTGGGCCAACATTGCTGATATTACAGCTGGCAACCCCTTTAAGTCCGTAGACTCAACCCGAATTATCTCGTTATTTGCGCACCTCAGATCAATAGTCTTGCTTTTGCAATTTACAACCGCATCGTGCATGGTCAACCAATCCAAACCAAGAATAACGTCAAATTTGTCGAACGGCAAAAGCATCAAGTCCGCCAGAAAACAAGAACCTCGAAATACTAGGGGACTTTTCTTACACACTTTGATTTACGTTTTGTTCAGATAAACTCGGGCAATCCTTAATGAAATGATCGACTGATCCGCACTTGTAACAGGAGCGGTCACGGAATCTACAGCTCCCCGAATGCCATTTGCCACAATGCTGACACTCCATTCGGTTTCGACGATCATTCCCAACACCGGAGACGAAGTGCCTCGTATACCCACAGGGGGTCGATCACGATCTCGTCTAAAAAGGCCCGAAGCGCCTCTAGACCAGCTCACATCTTCTCAAAATCTCTTCGATGCCTGTTGAAGAGACTTTCCCGAGGACCTTTTTCAAAATTCTCCAGTTCCCACATCAACTTTTTGATTCTCCTTTCTAAGCTCTTCGGCTTTACAAGCTCGCTCAACAAGTACTACGAACTCTCGTATTTCGAGAATGCCAACAAACATCCTTATATCATCATTCAGCCCATCCTCAAAGCATTTACACATAATAGCTTCGGACGAAACACATTCCCGAGCGTATCTACTGAGTCTAACAAATTTTCGCTCGTAGTCAGTAACAGACATAGAGCCTTGCTTAAGATCAAGAAATTCCTTTCGTTTTTGGTCGATGAATCTCTGACTGATATACTTCTTTCGGAACTCGGTTTAGAAAAACTCCCAAGTTACTTGCTCCCTGGGCACAACCGAAGTCAGAGTACTCCACCAATAGTAGGCGGAATCGCGTAGCAAGGAGATAGTACACTTTAAGCACTCATCGGGTGTACAAGATAGCTCATCGAGCACCCGGATAGTGTTGTCCAACCAAAATTCAGCTTGCTCGGCATCGTCGCTATCCGTAGCTTTGAATTCAGTGGCCCCATGTTTACTTAATTCTGTCATTGGGGCTTACTTGACCTTATTTGGTCGATTCTGGGAGGTATTGTAGGTCTTGGGGTTGCATTAGTCGGGAATGGAGGTTGTGGAACAGTAGTGTTAGTTCGAATGTATTGGTTAAACCAATCATTCATCACACTATAAAAGGCTTGCTTAGCCTCATCATTCGGATTGTTGGCAATAGGTTGAGAGTCCGTCGTTATTTGTCCCTTGCGGGAGCAAGCGCCACACTCTCCACATCATCAGCTATTGCTCGGTTGGGATCGGGATCCATTGCTATAAACAAACACAAACTCAAATTGTCAGAAATCACCACACTATCAATTTATCACTTAATGGCACGTATAGCTAGACCCCAAACATATCACGGTAGTCCTAGGATCGACTAAACCGTGGCTCTGATACCAATAAAATTGTAACACCCTGAACCCGAGACCGTTGCGGTGTCGGACACGAGGTTAACAAGCCAAAACCACTTATGGCACCAACCAATTTGACATTCCCGGACATCTTTGGAAAACTGCATCGCTGTCGCCTTAAAAAGTATATCTCGAGTTTCACAACTCAGAAACTGATTCCGTAAATTTTCCCTGAATTTATACACATATATCCATCCATGTATTTATTTCTAGAATTTTTGGTCGGGCCAATTGGTACAGTTTATTAGTTAAAGTCACCCATGTTACAGGGGTCGACTAAACTGACCTTCGCGCATTACCACTTGAATATCTCTCTGTACAGGGTTTCAATACTGATTCTGTTTGTTTCTAATGAAACTAGACTCAAAAAGGAATCTGCACATATAAGACATGACTTCTAATTCATTCTGGATAATTTATGGTAAATTTTCAAAGTCGCGACAGGGGACCCAGAAACCGTTCTGGCCCTGTCTCACGAGAACTTTAATATCTCTCGGTATACTGTTCATATGATCGTTTCGTTACTTTCATATGAAAATAGACTCGTCAAGGTTCGATCGCATAATTTATTCACTATTTAACAGCATTCCTACAAATTTTGGTTATTTCTCACATCCACGTCATTGCAGCTGGTAGCATCTGTTTTAAGGTAGGCTTTACCTAATTTGTAGTCTCCATGGGCCAACTATAGTCTTGCCATACATGGGTCCACATATGATCATATTTAGCCATTCCAATGGCTGATCATGTGAGCAACACTCCCATTCCAATCCATAATCACATCATGAAACCATATATAATTACAAACCACAAATGGTCTAATTCCATACTCCACTATTACGAACCATTTTCGCATGGCCGTACACATATACATCACAAGTACTTAAAAACAACCGAGGGTAGTTCTATACATGCCATATCCAAAGTTCAACCAAAAGAGTACCAAAAGGAGGTTTGATAGTGTGGATGAATTCACTTCAATGATCCCGAATCCGATCGTTAACGAGCAAAATCTAAAACAGAGAAACAAAGGAACAGAGTAAGCAATTTATGCTTAGTAAGTTTCGAGCCATAATTTACACACAACCAAAGCATAACATTCAAGTAGCTAAACAATAATTCATATGCACAATTTCTCAAAGACATGCTTACTTCACAATCCCAACTCTTATATTCATACACAAATATCGGCCTAGTTAATGCCGATAGCTCATTTATCATTAGAGCGAATATTCATACGCACTTACTCATAGTGTGCAAAGCACACACAAAACATACCTTGTTGTTGGGAATTTCACAAGTGCATTAATTGAAAATTTTCCAGCAGCTTATAAATTTCAAATCACATACCTTCGGAGTTTATCCGGATATAGCTACTCGTTCAAAACACCTTCGGGACATAGCCGGTTATGGTAACCCACAAATGCCTTCGGGACTTAACCGGATATCACAACTTCGCACAATTGCCTTGGGCTTAGCCGGATATCATAGCTCGCACAATTGCCTTGGGCTTAGCCGGATATCTGGTCGCACAATTGGCTTCGGGCTTAGCCGGATATCTGGTCGCACATTCATTCACATCTTTGTTTCAATTTCATAACAAACTTTTATGCACATTTTACTTAATCAAAATATCATTTCGGCTCAATGGCCATATACAAGGGCACAATTTGATTGCTTATTACTTCATTCAATCGAATCAAAATCTAAGTTTCGATACTCAAAACTTACCTCGGATGTTGTCGAGCGATTCCGATGGCTATTCGACTACTTTTTCCTTCCCTTTATCGGATTTGGTCCCCTTTGCTCTTGCGCTTAATTTAACAAATAATTTGATTCAATCATTTGAGTATCGAAAAGAAGAACTCAAGGCACTTAGCCCACATATATTCACTAGACATTAAAGTCACATAAGTACGGAATTCATGAATCGACTTAACACACAAAGCCTTCAACATGCTTACTCATGGCTGAACAACACAACCTCTTAGGCACTCATTCATGGCCGATTATGCATGTTTATGTTGAGGCCAATTACATGTTTAACACCACACATGAATGGCACACATTTTACTAGCTAATGCTTTACATATTGTAGCTCAATACTTATAATATAGCATCAAGCACTCATATGGCCGATTATACTTAGTCATACTTGCACCAATCAACAATAAATTCCAAGATTTTCACATCATATGAGTACTAGGCCGAATGTACTTGCAATTTCACAACCATTCTTCAACATTTTCTTCTTTAAACAAACATATTTATCACTTACTTCATAACCAAAACATCATGTGCAAACATATACACACATGTAGGTGCAAGGCCGAATTCTCAAGGTGTTCACAACCATCCAAAACACAATATTTTTAACTATCATGCAAGAAGCATAAACCATGCTCATGAGTATACCATGGACGAATACCTCACACCATGCTCCTTTTAATTTTGTTTTTTGGTCATGGTTAAACAAAGAATTCAATGTCCTACTCAATACACATCCATACTTTATTTCACACAATTCAAGTAGGGTCACTTCTTGAGGACTTACCTCGGATGTTGTCGAACGGCTTTTTCGGCTATTCGATCACTTTCTCCTTCCCCTTGTCCAATTGTGGCCCTCTAAGCTCTTGAGCTAATTCAAACAAATTCAATTTATTAAAACCTCATTGTGCTAGCTTTTGGCGAATATGACAAGGAGTTTAAATGGTCATATGGCCACCCTTTAGCTTGAATACACAATGGTCATGCACATTTTATACTACATCAAGCAATTCAATACAATTTATTAGAGCATCAAGGAAATGCTAAGGCCTTCAATAGGCTACCCAAGGCGAATATTCATGTACATGTTGAGGTCAATTTTGCATAATACTTCACAAAAACAGCATGCAATTTACTAATTAATGCTTTGCACATTGTATTAAAACTTATAATATAGCATCAAGCACCTACATGTGTGCTAGGCAGAATTGTGCTTGCAATTTCACAAGCATTCTTCCACATCTTCTTCTTTAAACCAATATATTCATCACTTAGTTCATAACCAAAACATAATGTGCAATCATATATATGCATATATGAGCATGGCCGAATTTTCAAGGTGTCCATAGCCATCCAAAACACAAATTTTAACTAACATGCAAGAAGCATGAATCATGCTCAAGAATGCATCATGGCGAATATGACAATCATGCTCCTTTTCAACTTCAATCATGATAAAACAAAGAAAACTCAAAATCTTACTCATGAGTAGAAAATCCATCATTGCATGCATCATCATCAAGCTTCACACTTAGCATGCAATGGCTTTATCACCATAACAACTTTGGCCAAATACCATTTCCATGGCATAACAAAGATTTGAGCCATGGCTAACATGCACATCAAGTTAGCAACCAAGACATGCATGAAACTCCTAACACAACCTCATACATACCTTAATCTTGATGCAAACTTAGCCAAATCTCCTTCTAGATCTCTTCCAAACCAAGCATGAAGCAAAAATCCTCCCTTTTTCCTTAGTATTTTCGGCCAAGAAGTGAAAATGGATGAGCAAAATTTTCTTTTTTCCTTAGGACATTCGGCCAAGAGCTATGGTGAAAGATGAACACTTTTTTTTCCTTTTTTTTCCATACTCTTATTTTATTATTTCTAACATGCACCACTAGCAAAACATGTTTAAGACATGTTTTCTTTTGCCCATATTCATCACCATGGCCGGCCACTATAGTCAAATTTGGGGAATTTGACATGCAAGGACAACATTTCCTAGTGTGCATCAATAGGCCACTTCCACATTTGCCTATCTCAATTCTAAATTTTCTCACACAAGTCCTTTCTAGTGAAATTCACCTTTATAACACTAAATCAATCATCAAAAATGTCATACATGAATACTCACATATTATAGGCATCGAAATAAATTTTAAATTATTGTTATGCCTCGATTTTGTGGTCCCGAAACCACATTCCGGCTAGGGTCTATTTTGGTGTCACAACTCCCCCTCTTAAGAAATTTTCGTCCCGAAAATCTTACCGTAAATAGGTTTGGATATCGTTCTTTCATAGAGTTCTCGGTCTCCCAAGTAGCTTCTTCTATCCGTGCTTGAGCCATAACACTTTCACTAGCGGAACCCGCTTGTTTATAACTCTTTCACTTCTCGTGATAGGATACGAATCGGTTCTTCCTCATAACTCATATTAGCTTGAATTTCAATTTCGATGGACTAATCACGTGCGATGGATCGGATCTATAGCGTCGAAGTATCGAAACGTGAAAGACATCGTGAACCTTTTGAGTTCGGGGGCAAAATCAAGCGATATGCCTTTGGACCGACTCGCTCGATATCTCATATGGTCCAATGAACCTCGGGCTCAACTTGCCCTTACGGCCGAGTATCTTTTTCCAAGCGATACCTTGAGAAACACTTTATCACCCACGATACTCGATATCCTTACGCCTCGAGATCCGCGTCGACGACCGACGATCGGAGGCTATCTTCGACTTTCACGGATTACTTTCACTTTCATTCAGCATCCCTAATCAAATCCACCGAAAATCTTGCTTTCATCGAGCTCGGTCCAAAACAATGGCGTCGGCATTTACGACCGTACAAGGCCTCGTAGGGTGCCATCTTAATACTTGATTGAAAATTTGTTGTTGTAGCGAATTCAATCAACGGCAAATACCGTTCCCATGAACCACTAAACTCGAGGATGCAACATCTTAACATATCCTCAAGTATCGAATTATCCGCTCGGATTGACCATCGGTTTGGGGGTGAAAGGCGGTCTTTGAAATGCAACTTGGTACCCAAAGCTTCTTGCAACTTTTTCCAAAATCGCGAGGTAAATCTCGGATCTCTATCGACACGATAGAAATAGGCACCCGTGTAATCTCACAATCGAGAAGCGTACAATTCCGCTAATTTGTCCATTGAAAAATCCGTACGTACGGGGACAAAGTGGGCCGACTTAGTCAATCGGTCTACCACGACCCAAACCGCATCCTTCTTACTTGCTGACAATGGCAGTCCGGATACAAAGTCCATTGTGACTCGATCCCATTTCCATTCGGGTATCGTGATTGGCTGAAGTAATCCTGAAGGCACCTGATGTTCCGCTTTCACTTGTTGACATATTAAACATCTCGAAACAAAGTCGGAGATGTCTCGCTTCATACCATGCCACCAAAATCGACGTTTCAAATCATTGTACATCTTCGTACTCCCCGGGTGGATTGCCATTCGGCTACAATGGGCTTCATTGAGAATTATCGAAATGAGTTCAATTCTTTGGGACACACAAACGACTTTTGAACCTCAAACAATCGTCATCGTCGATTTGAAACTCGAGTCCTTGTTTCGAACACACGCAGCCCGTTTTGCAACCAACTCGTCATCGACTTTCGAGCTTCTCGAATTTGGTGTGTCAATAATGGTTTGGCTTTCAATTCAGCCACTAACACACCTGTCGGATCGGATAGACAAGTGCACATTCATCGCTCAGTAAAGTGAATAACGATTTACGACTCAAGGCATCCGCAACCACATTTGCCTTTCGGGTGATAGTCAATGATCAACTCATAATCCTTTAACAGCTCGAGCCAACGTCTTTGTCGCATGATTTAAGTCTCTTTGGGTCATCAAATACTTGAGACTTTTGTGATCCGAGTATACATGGCACCTTTCACCAAATAAGTAATGTCGCCAAATCTTTAAGGCGAATACGATGGCGGCCAATTCGAGATCATGAGTCGGATAATTTTTCTCATGTGGCTTTAATTGCCTTGATGCATAGGCCACAACTCGACCTTCTTGCATTAATCGCAACCTAACCCAAGTAGAGAGGCGTCGCTATAGATAACAAACTCCTTGCGGACTCGGGTTGCACTAGAATTGGGGCTTCAGTCAAATAAGTTTTCAGTTGATCGAAACTTTTTGGCATTTCTCAAATCCATTCGAACTTAACATCCTTTTGGAGTAAGCCGTCATCGGCGTGGCTATCGTTGAGAAGCCTTTACAAATCGTCGGTAATAACAAGCAAGCCCCAAAAGCTTGAACCTCGGTAATATTTCTCGGAGGCTTCCAATTTAGTATGGCTGAAATTTTATTCGTGTGATGCCCAAAATTGACCCTAGTCGGAAAGTGGTCTCGGGACCACAAAACCGAGGCATAAAAATAATTAAAATTTATTTTGATGCCTATAATATGTGTGTGCTCATGTATGACATTTTATGATGATTGATTTAGTGTTATAAGGGTGAATTCCACAAGAAAGGACTTAGTAATGAACTTTGAAAGTATGACAGGAAATGTGTGATGACTAATTAAAGCATGCATGCAAAATAATGGACTTGCATGTCAAATTCCCCCTTTATAGGTGGTGGCCGGCCATGACAAGGAGGATGGGCTAAACATGTCATGGAACATGTTTTGTTGGTGCATTAGGGTGAAATAATAAACAAAGGTGTATGGGTGATAAAAAATGAAAAAAAATGTGTGTGAGTGTGGTAATCCCCCCATTGCCGTGAGTTGTAGAGAAGGAAAGAAAAAATTTTGTTCATCCTTTCTTTGAGCCAAAACTAAGGAAGAAGGAGGATTTTGCTTCATGCTTGGTTTGGAAGAGATCTAGAAGGAGATTTGGCTAAGTTTGCATCAAGATTAAGGTATGTATGAGGTTGTGTTAGGAGTTTCATGCATGTTTTGGTTGCTAACTTGATGTGCATGTTAGCCATGGCTCAAATCTTTGTTAAGCCATGGAAATGGTATTTGGCCAAAGTTGTTATGGTGATAAAGCCATTGCATGCTAAGTGTGAAGCTTGATGATGATGCATGCAATGATGGATTGTCTACTCTTGAGTAAGATTTTGAGCTTTCTTTTGTTTTATCATGATTGAAGTTGAAAAGGAGCATGATTGTCATATTCGCCATGATGCATTCATGAGCATGGTTCATGCTTCTTGCATGTTAGTTAAAATTTGTGTTTTGGATGGCTTTGGACACCTTGAAATTCGCCATGCTCATATATGTATATATATGTTTGCACATGATGTTTTGGTTATGAAGGAAGTGATGAATAAGTTTGTTTAAAGAAGAAGATGTTGAAGAATAATTGTGAAATTGTAAGCACATTCGGCCTAGCACACATATGAGTGCTTGATGCTATATTGTAAGTTTTGAGCTACAATATGCAAAGCATTAACTAGTAAAATGCATGCTGTTTTTGTGTGGTATTAAGTGCATAATTGGCCTCAACATGGACAAGTATATTCGCCTTGGGTAGCCTATTGAAGGCCTTAGCTTTTCCTTGATGCTCGAATAAATTGTATTGAATTGCTTGATGTAGTATAAAATGTGCATGACCATTGTGTATTCAAGCTAAAGGGTGGCCATATGACCATTTAAATTCCTTGTCATATTCGGCCATAAGCTAGCACAATGAGGTTTTGATAAATTGAATTTGTTTGAATTAGCTCAAGAGCTAAGAGGGCCACAATTGGACAAGGGGAAGGAAAAAGTGATCGAATAGCCGTAAAAGCCGTTCGACAACATCCGAGGTAAGTCCTCAAGAAGTGACCGTACTTGAATTGTGTGAAATAAAGTATGGATGTGTATTGATTATTGATTGTGTATGCATGAGTATTTGAATTCTACCCGGGCCAAGTCCCGAAGGCGAATATGCTTGTGACTATAATTGCGTTTGAGCCTTAGTAACGAAAATGAATTATGTATGTCCAATGATAATTGATGTATGTGTTCATGGGAAATTGAATGATATCGGGCTAAATCTCAAGACAATTATGCTGGAAATTATAACCGGGTTAAGACCGAAGGCAATTGTGCTAGTGGCTACATCCGGGCTAAGACCGAAGGCATTCGTGCGAGTCATTCTATCCGGCTAAGACCGAAGGCATTTGTGCAAATCGTGATATCCGGGTTAAGTCCGTAGGCCTTGGTGCGGGTTACCATAACCGGGCTATGTCCGGCGATTGATCGAGTAGCGACATCCGGTTAAACTCGAAGGTATGTGATTTGAAAATTATAAGCTTGCTGGAAAATTTCAGCTAATGCACTTGTGAAATTTCCCAATGACAAGGTAAGTGCGGTGTGTGTGCTTATGCGCGCTAGGAGTAGAGCGTGTGAATATCCGCTCCTATGATGGAACGAGTTATCGGCCTTAATGAAGCCGTTATTTGTGTATGAACATAAGAGTTGGGATGGTGAAGTAAGTATGATTATGTGAATGTGCATTAATGAAATGATGCATTTAACTATGTGAATGTATTGCTGTAATTAGAGTTGATTATATTCCTTGAGACTTACTAAGCATAAAAATGCTTACTCATTGCTTTGGCTCTCGTTTTCTAGATTTCGCTCGATAGCAATCGGATTCGGGATCGTTGAAGTCGAAGTCATCCACACTATCAAGCCCCCATTTTGGTATAAATTCTTGGTTGAACTTGAAATGGCATGTATAGGACTACCCCTTGTTGGTTTAAATATGTTATGATGTATATGTATGCGGCCATGCGAAAATGGCTCGTAATAGTGAAGTATCAACTTAAACTATTTGCGGTTTGTATATATATATATGGTGTCATGATGTGACTATGAATTGGAAATGGGAATGTTGGTCACATGATCAGCCATTGGCATGGTTAAAATGATCATATGTGGACCTATGTAAGGCAAGACTAGTTGGTTCATGGAGACTACAAAATAGGTAAGACCTACCTTAAAACAGATGCTGCCAGCTGCAGTAACGTGAATGTGAAAAATCACCAAAATTTGTAGGAATGGTATTAAATAGTGAATCAGCTATGTAAATGAACATTGATGAGTCTATTTTCATATGGAAGAAACGAAATGGTCATAGGAGTTACATGTTAAGAGATATTAAAGCTATTGTGAGACAGGGCCAGAACGGTTTCTGGGTTCCCTGTCGCAACTTTAAAAATTTACTATAAATTATCCAGAAATAATTAGGAGACATACCTTATATTTACAGATTCCATTTTGAGTCTAGTTTCATTAGAAACAAACGGCACCAGCATTAAAGCCCTGTACAGAGAGATATTCAAGTTATACCGCGCGAAGGTCAGAGCAGTCGATCCCTGTAACATGGGTGACTTTAACTAATAAACTGTACCAATTGGCCCGACCAAAAATTCTAGAAATAAATCCATGGATGGATATATGAGTCTAAATTCAGGGAAAATTTACGAAACCAGTTTCCGAGTTTTGAAACTCGAGATATGATTTTAAGGCGACAGTGACGCAGTTTTTCCAGCCTGACTGGAAATGTCAATGAATGGGCAAAACAAGTGAACTTGGCTTGCTAACCCTCGTGTCCGACACGGCGATGGTCTCGGGTTCGGGTGTTACAATTGGTCGACTCGAATACCCGATGCAGATACCACATGACCCAAGAAGCTAACCTCTCTTAACGAACTCACACTTGCTGAACTTAGCATATAATTGCTTGTCCGTAAAATTTGCAGCACTAACGCGGTGTTCAGCATGTTCGGTCTCATTTCTTGAATAGACCAAGATGTCATCAATGAACACGACTACAAATCGATCCAAATATGGTCTAAAGATTCGATTCATTAAATCCATAAATACCGCGAGGGCATTAGTGAGCCCAAACGGCATCACTAGGAACTCATAGTGACCATATCTCGATTCAAGGCGGTCTTGGGCACGTCTGAATCTCGGATTCGCAATTGATAGTAGCCCGATCTCAAATCTATTTTGAGAACACCGAGGCTCCTTCAGTTGATCGAAGAAGTCATCAATACGTGGCAGCGGATATTTGTTCTTTATCGTCGCTTTGTTAAGGCGGCGATAGTCGATGCACATCGCATGGTTCCATCCTTCTTCTTCACGAACAACACCGGCGCACCCCAAAGCGAAAAACTCGGCGAGCAAAACCTCTATCCACCAATTCTTGCAACCGAGCTTTCAACTCCTTTAATTCCGTTGGTGCCATACGATACGGAGCTATCGAAATTGGAGTGGTACCGGTACCAATTCGATGCCAAATTCTATTTCCGAGCAGGTGGTAAACCGGCAATTCCTCGGGAAAACATCCGGGTATTCACAAACCACGGCACAGATTCGGGTTTCTTCTCTCGATTCCTTGTCATCGAAAGCACGTCGCAAGGTGCGCCGCAACCTTTTCTTACATATTTCTGGGCCAACATCGCTGATATTACAGCTGGCAACCCCTTTAAGTCCGTGGACTCAACCCGAACTATTTCATTATTCGCGCACCTCAAATCGATAGTCTTGCTCTTGCAATTTACAGCCGCATCGTGCATGGTCAACCAATCCAAACCAAGAATAACATCGAACTCATCGAGCGGCAAAAGCATTAGGTCCGCCGGAAAACAAGAACCTCGGAACACTAGGGACTTTTCTTGCACACTTTGTTAACAAGCACGTAATGACCCAAGGGGTTTGACACCGAATTACAAACTCAGAGACTCAATAGGCAAAGTCTTTTGGATGCTAAGGTTTCACATATATATGAATGAGTAGAACCGGGGTCAATCAAAGCAATCACATTTGTATTGAAAAGAGTGAAAGTACCGGTAATAACATCCGGAGAGGCAGCATCCTCGGCGTCTTGGCGTATGGCATAAGTCCTAGCGAGCACGAGCCTCGAGATCTGATGGTAGCATCTCTAGATCCTCTCGACCGCCAACGACATTGCCCATATTTCTAGGTGGCCTACCTCGGCGATGGTAGCACCGGGTTTGCACTCGACTTACATTACATTCATGCATCCTCGGGCAATCCTTCATAAAGTGGTCGGCCGATCCACACTTATAGCGAGGAGCGATCACGAAACCAACAGCTCCCGAATGCCATTTGCCACAATGTGGACACTCCGCCCTCTCTCGGCGATCATTTCCACCATGGCGATCGAAGTGACTCGTGTGGTCACAGGGGTCGATCGCGTCCTCGTCTAGAAAAGCCGAAACGCCTCTAGACCGGCTCGCATCATCTCGAAATCTCTTGATGCTTGTTGAAGAGACTTTCCGAGGACCTCTTCGAATTCTCAATCCCACATCAGCTTTTTGTTTCTCCTTTCTAAGCTCTTGACTTTACAAGCTCGCTCAACAAGTACTACGAACTCTCGTATCTCGAGAATGCCAACAAACATCCTTATATCATCATTCAGCCCATCCTCGAAGCGTTTACACATAATAGCCGGACGAAATCATTCTCGCAGCGTCTGGCTAAGCCTCACAAACTTTCGTTCGTGTCGATAACGGACATAGAACCTTGCTTAAGATCAAGAAATTCCTCCGCTTTTGGTCGATGAATCTCGATGATATACTTTTTGAACTCGGTTTGAAAGAATTCCCAAGTCACTTGCTCTCTAGGCACCACAAGTCGAGTACTCCACCAATAGTAGGCGGACTCGCGTAAGCAAGGAGATGGTACACTTTAAGCACTCATCGGGTGTCAGGATAGCTCATCAAGCACCGGATAGTGTTATCTAACCATAATTCAGCTCGCTCGGCATCATCATCATCCGTAGCCTTAAATTCAGTGGCCCCATGTTTTGAATCCTATCGATTGGGGCTTACTTGACCTTATTTGGTCAGTCACGGAGGTATTGTAGGTGCGGGGGTTGCATTTGTCGGGAATGGAGGTTGTGGAACAGCCGTGTTGGTTCGAATGTATTGATTAAACCATTCGTTCATCACACTATAAAAGGCTTGCCTAGCCTCGTCATTAGGATTGCTGGCCATAGGTTGAGAGTCCATGGCGATGTCCCTTGCGCGGGAGCAGGCGCCACACTCTCCACATCATCAGCTATCGCTCGGTTGGGATCGGGATCCATTGCTATAAACAAACATAAAGTCAAATTGTCAGAAATCATCACACTATCGATTCATCATTTAATGGCATGTATAGCTAGACCCCAAACACATCACGGTAGTCCTAGAATCGACTAAACCGTGGCTCTGATACCAATAAAATTGTAACACCCCAAACCCGAGACCATCGCGATTGCCGGACCGAGGGGTTAACAAGCCAAGTTCACATGTTTTGCCCACCAATTTGACATTTCCAGTCAGGCTGGAAAACTGCGTCACTGTCGCCTTAAAAATCATATCTCGAGTTTCAAAACTCGGAAACTGGTTTCGTAAATTTTCCCTGAATTTAGACTCATATAACCATCCATGGATTTATTTCTAGGATTTTGGTCGGGCCAATTGGTACAGTTTATTAGTTAAAGTTACCCATGTTACAGGGATCGACTGCTCTGACCTTCGCGCGGTATAACTTGAATATCTCTCTGTACAGGGCTTTAATTCTGGTTTCGTTTGTTTCTAATGAAACTAGACTCAAAATGGAATCTGTACATATAAGGTATGTCTCCTAATTATTTTGGATAATTTATAGTGAATTTTTAAAGTTGCGACAGGGAACCCAGAAACCATTCTGGCCCTGTCTCACAATAGCTTTAATATCTCTTAACCTGTAACTCCTATGACCATTTCGTTTCTTCCATATGAAAATAGACTCATCAAGGTTCATTTACATAGCTTATTTACTATTTAATTCCATTCCTATGAATTTTGGTGATTTTTCACATTCATGCCACTGCAGCTGGCAGCATCTGTTTTTAAGGTAGGACTTACCTATTTGGTAGTCTCCATGAATCAACTAGTCTTGCCATACATAGGTTCATATATGATCATTTTGACCATGCAAATGGCTGATCATATGACCAACATTCCCATTTCAAGCCATAGCCACATCATGACACCAAATATATACATACAACCCACAATTAGTCTAAGTTCATGCTTCCTTTTCGAGCCATTTTCGCATGGCCGTACATACTTACATTACAACATATTTAATAAACAAGAGGTAGTCCTATACATGCCATCTCAAGTTCAATAAAAATTTATACCAAAATGGAGGCTTGATAGTGTGAATGACTTCGACTTCAACGATCCCAAATCCAATTGCTTGACGAAATCTAAAAAAACCGAGAGCCAAAGCAGCGGGTAAGCATTTTATGCTTAGTAAGTCTCAAGGAATATAATCAACTCTAATTACAGCAATACATTCACATAGCCAAATGCATCATTTCATTAATACACATTCTTACTTCACACTTCATCATTATATGATTTCACAAAATATCAATCAATTCAATAACTGAAATTCATTAGTCGATTGAGCGAATGTTGCTCATACATGTCGACTTTCAATGCACATATAACGTACCTTATCCTTTGGGCTTTTCGAGTGTACTAATTGAATTCATTACAGCAACCAACACTCACCTCCAGCCCAAGATTCTTGAATATAACCGGATATAATCACGTGCACAAATGCCTTGGTCTTAGCCGGATAGAATGTCTCGCATGAATGCCTTGGTCTTAGCCGGATGTAGCCACTAGCACAATTGCCTTGGTCTTAACCGGATATAATTTCGAGCATAATTGTCTTGAGTTAGCCCGGATATCATTCAATTTCCATGAACACATACATCAATTATCATTGGACATACATAATTCATTTTCGTTACTAAGGCTCAAACGCAATTATAGTCGCAAGCATATTCGCCCGGGACTTAGCCGGGTAGAATTCAAATACTCATGCATACATAATCAATAATCAATACACATCCATACTTTATTTCACACAATTCAAGTAGGGTCACTTCTTGAGGACTTACCTCGGATGTTGTCGAGCGGCTTTTTCGGCTATTCGATCACTTTCTCCTTCCCTTGTCCAATTGTGGCCCTCTAAGCTCTTGAGCTAATTCAAACAAATTCAATTTATTAAAACCTCATTGTGCTAGCTTTTGGCGAATATGACAAGGAGTTTAAATGGTCATATGGCCACCCTTTAGCTTGAATACACAATGGTCATGCACATTTTATACTACATCAAGCAATTCAATACAATTTATTCGAGCATCAAGGAAATGCTAAGGCCTTCAATAGGCTACCCAAGGCGAATATTCATGTACATGTTGAGGTCAATTTTGCACTTAATACTTCACAAAAACAGCATGCAATTTACTAATTAATGCTTTGCACATTGTATTTAAAACTTATAATATAGCATCAAGCACCTACATGTGTGCTAGGCGAATTGTGCTTGCAATTTCACAAGCATTCTTCCACATCTTCTTCTTTAAACCAATATATTCATCACTTAGTTCATAACCAAAACATAATGTGCAATCATATATATGCATATATGAGCATGGCGAATTTTCAAGGTGTCCATAGCCATCCAAAACACAAATTTTAACTAACATGCAAGAAGCATGAATCATGCTCAAGAATGCATCATGGCGAATATGACAATCATGCTCCTTTTCAACTTCAATCATGATAAAACAAAGAAAACTCAAAATCTTACTCATGAGTAGAAAATCCATCATTGCATGCATCATCATCAAGCTTCACACTTAGCATGCAATGGCTTTATCACCATAACAACTTTGGCCAAATACCATTTCCATGGCATAACAAAGATTTGAGCCATGGCTAACATGCACATCAAGTTAGCAACCAAGACATGCATGAAACTCCTAACACAACCTCTTACATACCTTAATATTGATGCAAACTTAGCCAAATCTCCTTCTAGATCTCTTCCAAACCAAGCATGAAGCAAAAATCCTCCCCTTTTTCCTTAGTATTTTCGCCAAGAAGTGAAAATGGATGAGCAAAATTTTTCTTTTTTTCCTTAGGACATTCGGCCAAGAGCTATGGTGAAAGATGAACACTTTTTTTTTCCTTTTTTTCCATACTCTTATTTTATTATTTCTAACATGCACCACTAGCAAAACATGTTTAAGACATGTTTTCTTTTGCCCATATTCATCACCATGGCGGCCACTATAGTCAAATTTGGGGAATTTGACATGCAAGGACAACATTTCCTAGTGTGCATCAATAGGCCACTTCCACATTTGCCTATCTCAATTCTAAATTTTCTCACACAAGTCCTTTCTAGTGAAATTCACCTTTATAACACTAAATCAATCATCAAAAAATGTCATACATGAATACTCACATATTATAGGCATCGAAATAAATTTTAAATTATTGTTATGCCTCGGTTTTGTGGTCCCGAAACCACATTCCGGCTAGGGTCTATTTTGGGCTGTCACAGATATGGCGACATTACTTATTTGGTGAGAAGTGCCATGTGTATTCGGATCATAAAAGTCTCAAATATTTGATGACTCAAAGAGACTTAAATCTGCGATAAAGACGTTGGCTCGAGTGTTAAAGGATTATGAGTGGTCTTTGACTATCACCGGGAAAGGCGAATGTGGTTGCGGATGCCTTGAGTCGTAAATCATTATTAGCTTTACGAGCGATGAACGTGCACTTGTCCGTTCGATCCGACAATGTGTTAGTAGCTGAATTGAAAGCCAAACCATTATTGATACGTCAAATTCGTGAAGCTCAGAAAGTCGACGATGAGCTGGTTGCAAAAGCAAGTGAGTGTGTTCCGAACAAGGAATCGGAGTTTCAAATCGATGATGACGATTGTTTGAGGTTGAGAAATCGTCTGTGTGTTCCAAAGAATTCGGAACATATTTCGATAATTCTGAAAGAAGCCCATTGTAGCCTAATGGCAATCCACCCGGGGAGTACGAAAGTGTACAATGATTTGAAACGTCGATTTTGGTGGCATGGTATGAAACGAGACATCTCCGACGTCGTTTCGAGGTGTTTATTATGTCAACAAGTGAAAGCGGAACATCAAGTGCCTTCAGGATTACTTCAGCCGATCATGATACCCGAGTGGAAATGGGATCGAGTCACAATGGACTTTGTATCTGAACTGCCATTGTCAGCGAGTAAGAAAGATACGATTTGGGTCGTTGTAGATAGATTGACTAAGTCGGCTCACTTTGTCCTCGTGACGCGTCGGATTTTTCAATGGACAAACTATTTGAATTGTACGTTTCTCGGATTGTGAGATTACACGGGGTGCCTATTTCCATCGTGTCGGATAGAGATCCGAGATTTACCTCGCGATTTTGGAAGAAGTTGCGAGAGGCTCTGGGTACGAAGTTGCATTTCAGCACCGCCTTTCACCCCCAAACCGATGGTCAATCCGAGCGGATGATTCAGATACTTGAGGATATGTTAAGATGTTGTATCCTCGAGTTCAGTGGTTCATGGGAACGGTATTTGCCTTTGATTGAATTCGCTTACAACAATAGTTTTCAATCAAGTATTAAGATGGCACCTTACGAGGCCTTGTACGGGCGTAAATGCCGTACACCATTGTGTTGGACGGAGCTTGGTGAAAGCAAAATTTTCGGGTGGACTTGATTAAAGATCTTTGAGAAAGTGATAGTGATCCGTGAAAATCTGAAGATAGCCTCCGATCGTCAGAAGTCGTACGCGGATCTGAAGCGTAAAGACATCGAGCATCAGGTGGGAGATAAAGTGTTTCTCAAGGTTTCGCCTTGGAAAAAGATACTCGATTCAGTAGTAAGGGCAAGTTGAGCCCAAGGTTCATTGGGCCATATGAGATATCCGAGCGAGTCGGTCCGATTGCATATCGTTTGATTTTGCCCCCGAACTTGAAAAGATTCACGATGTCTTTCATGTTTGATGCTTGACGCTATAGATCTGATCCGTAAAGACGTAATTAGTCTATCGAGGTTGAAATTCAATCCGATATGAGTTATGAGGAAGAACGGTTCGTATCCTATCACGTGAAGTGAAAGAGTTGCGAAACAAGCGGGTTCCGCTAGTGAAAGTGTTATGGCTCAAACACGGGATGGAAGAAGCTACTTGGGAACCCAAGAGCTCTATGAAAGAGTGTTACCCAAACCTATTTACCGGTAAGATTTTCGGGGACGAAAATTTCTTAAGTGGGGGAGAGTTGTGACAGCCCAAAATTGACCCTAGTCGGGATGTGGTTTCGGGACCACAAAATCGAGGCATAAAAATAATTTAAAATTTATTTTGATGCCTATGATATGTGTTAATTTGTGTGTTGCATTTTTGATGATTCGATTTAGTGTTATAAAGGTGAATTTCACTAGAAAGGACCTAGTAGTAAACTTTGAAAGTATGATGGGGAAATGTGTGATGACTAGTTAATCATGCATGCAAAAATAGGGATTTGCATGTCAAATTTCCCCAAAAGGAAGCTTAGTGGCGGCCATGACAAGGGTTATGGGCAAAGAAAACATGTTGAAACATGTTTTGTTAATGGATGATGAGGGAAATGATTTAATAATTAAGTTGTGGGAAGAGAAGAAAAAAAATGTGTGTGAGTGTGGCATTTTCCCTCCCCATTGCCGTGTATGTGAAAGAAAAACAAGAAAAAATTGTTCATCCTTGTTCTTTCCTTCTTGGCGAAAATACTAAGGAGAAGATAGGAGTTTTGCTTCATGCTTGGTTTGGAAGAGAACTAGAAGGAGATTTGGTCATACTTGCATCAAGATTAAGGTATGTTTGAGGTTGTGTCATGAGATTCATGCTTGTTTTGGTTGCTAACTTGATGTGCATGTTAGCCATGGTTCAAATCCTTGTTATGCCATGAAAATGGTGTTTGGCCAAGGTTGATATTGTGTTAAAGCCATTGCATGCTAAATGTGAAGCTTGTTGATGATGCATGTAATGAAGGATTGACTACTCTTGAAATTTCTTTTTAGTATTCTTGAGTAGGACATTGAATTCTTTGTTTAACCATGACCAAAAAACAAAATTAAAAGGAGCATGGTGTGTGACAGCCCAGAATTGACCCTAGTCGGGATGTGGTTTCGGGACCACAAAACCGAGGCATAAAAATAATTTAAAAATTTATTTTGATGCCTATGATATGTGTTAATTTCTGTATGACATTTTGATGTTTCGATTTAGAATTATAAATGTGAATTTCACTAGAAAGGACCTAGTAGTAAACTTTGAAAGTATGATGGGGAAATGTGTGATGACTAGTTGATCATGCATGCAAAAATAAGGGATTTGCATGTCAAATTTCCCCAAAGATGGTATAGTGGCCGGCCATGACAAGGGAATATGGGCAAGGAAAACATGTTATGACATGTTTTGTTAATGCATGATGTGATAAATGATAAAAAAATTAAGCATGTAGGAAGAGAAACAAAAAATCAAAAATTTGCTCATCCTTTCCCCCCTTTTGCCGTGAGTGAAAGAGAAGCAAAGAAAAAAAAATTTGTTCATCCTTGTTCTTTCCTTTTTGGCCAAAAATACTAAGGAAGAAGGTAGGAGTTTTGCTTCATGCTTGATTTGGAAGAGAACTAGATGGAGGTTTGATCATATTTGTATCAAGATTAAGGTATGTTTGAGGTTGTGTCATGAGATTCATGCTTGTTTTGGTTGCTAACTTGATGTGCATGTTAGCCATGGTTCAAATCCTTGTTATGCCATGAAAATGGTGTTTGGCCAAGGTTGATATTGTGTTAAAGCCATTGCATGCTAAATGTGAAGCTTGTTGATGATGCATGTAATGATGGATTGACTACTCTTGAAATCTCTTTGTAGCAATCTTGAGTAAGACATTGAGTTCTTTGTTTAACCATGACCGAAGTTCAATGGGGTATGATTGTGATGTATTCGGCCATGATGCATTCATGAGCATGATTTATGCTTGTTACTTGATTGGTAAAAATTTGTGTTTTAGATGGTTATGAACACCTTGAGATTCGGCCATGCACCTATATGTATATATATGTTTGCACATGATGTGTTGGTATGACATATATACTATCTCAAAGTATGTATTTTCTTGTGATTATGTTTTGGTTATGAGGTAAATGATAAATGTGTATTGAGCCACAATATGTAAAGCATTAGCTAGTAAAATGTGTGCCATTCATGTATGGTATTAAACATGTAATTGGCCTCAACATCAACATGCATAATCGGCCCATGAATGAGTACCTAAGAGGTTGTGTTGTTCAGCCATGAATAAGCATGTTGAAGGCTTTGTGTGTTGAGTTTGATTCATGAATTCCGTACGCATGTGACTATAATGTCTAGTGAATATATGTGGGCTAAGTGCCATGAGTTCCTCTTTTCGATATTCAAAACGATTAAATCAATTTATTTGTTAACATTAAGCTCAAGAGCAAAGGGAACCAAATCCGATAAAGGAAAAGAAAAGGTGATTGAATAGCCGTTGAAGCGCTCGATAATCTCAAGGTAAGTTTTCGAGTATCGAAACTTAGATTTTGATTCGATTGAATGAAGTAATAAGCAATCGAAATTGTGCCCTTGTATATGGCCATTGAGCGAAATGATATTTTGATTAAGTAAAATGTGCATAAAAGTTTGTTATGAAATTGAAACAAAGATGTGAATGAATGTGCGAATTGTGATATCGGGCTAAGCCGAAGGCAATTGTGCGAATTGTGATATCCGGGCTAAGCTGAAGGCAATTGTGCGAGCTATGATATCGGGCTAAGCCAGAAGGCAATTGTGCGAGTTGTGATATCCGGTGAAGTCCGAAGGCATTTGTGCGGGTTACCATAACGGGCTATGTCCCGAAGGTGTTTTGAACGAGTAGCTATATCCGGATAAACTCGAAGGTATGTGATTTGAAATTTATAAGCTGCTGGAAAATTTTCAGTTAATGCACTTGTGAAATTCCCAACAACAAGGTATGTTTTGTGTGTGCTTTGCACACTATGAGTAAGTGCGTATGAATATTCGCTCTAATGATAAATGAGCTATCGGCATTAACTAGGCCGATATTTGTGTATGAATGTAAGAGTTGGGATTGTGAAGTAAGCATGTCTTTGAGAAATTGTGCATATGAATTATTGTTTAGCTACTTGAATGTTATGCTTTGGTTGTGTGTAAATTATGGCTCGAAACTTACTAAGCATCAATTGTTTACTCCGTTCCTTTGTTTCTCTGTTTTAGATTTTGCTCGTTAACGATCGGATTTGGGATCATTGAAGTGAAGTTATCCACACTATCAAACCCCCTTTTGGTACTCTTTTGGTTGAACTTTGGATATGGCATGTATAGGACTACCCTCGGTTATTTTTAAGTACTTTGTGATGTATATGTGTGCGGCCATGCGAAAATGGTTCATAAAAGTGGAGTATGGAATTTGACCACATGTGGTTTGTAATTATATTTGGTTTCATGATGTGATTATGGTTTGGAATGGGAGAGTTGGTCACATGATCAGCCATTGGAATGGCTAAATATGATCATATGTTGGACCTAAGTATGACTAGACTATAGTTGGTCCATGGGAACTACAATATAGGTAAAGCCTACCTTAAAAACAGATGCTGCCAGCTGCAGTGACGTGGATGTGGAAAATCACCAAAATTTGTAGGAATGGTGTTAAATAGTGACTAAATTATTCGATCTAACCCTGAAGAGTCTATTTTCATATGAAAGTAACGAAACGATCATATGAACAGTATACAGAGAGATATTAAAGTTCTCGTGAGACAGGGCCAGAACGGTTTCTGGGTCCCCTGTCGCGACTTTGAAAATTTACCATAAATTATCCAGAAAGAATTAGAAGTCATGCCTTATATGTGTAGATTCCATTTTGAGTCTAGTTTCATTAGAAACAAACTGCATCAGTATTGAAACCCTGTACAGAGAGATATTCAAGTTGTAACGCGCGAAGGTCAGTGTAGTCGACCCCTGTAACATGGGTGACTTTAACTAATAAACTGGACCAATTAGCCCAACCAAAAATTCTAGAAATAAATCCATGGATGTATATATGAGTCTAAATTCAGGGAAAATTTACGGAATCAATTTCCGAGTTGTGAACCTCGAGATATGCTTTTTAAGGCGACAGCGACGCAGTTTTCCAGGTTGCCTGGGAATGTCAAATTGGTCGGTGCCATAAGTGGTTTTGGCTTGTTAACCCCTCGTGTCTGACACCGGCAACAGTCTCGGGTTCGGGGTGTTACAATTTTATTGGTATTAGAGCCACGGTTTAGTCGATCCTAGGACTACCGTGATATGTTTGGGGTCTAGCTATACGTGCCATTGAGTGATAAATTGATAGTGTGGTGATTTCTGACAATTTGAGTTTGTGTTTGTTTATAGCAATGGATCCCGATCCCAACCGAGCAATAGCTGATGATGTGGAGAGTGTGGCGCCTGCTCCCGCGCAAGGGACAGCGCCGGCGGACTCTTAACCTATTGCTAGCAATCCGAATGATGAGGCTAAGCAAGCCTTTTATAGTGTGATGAATGATTGGTTTAACCAATACATTCGAACTAACACGGCTGTTCCACAACCTCCATTCCCGACTAATGCAACCCCCGTACCTACAATACCTCCGGTAACTGACCAAATAAGGTCAAGTAAGCCCCCAGTCGACAGAATTCGTAAACATGGGGCCACTGAATTCAAAGCTACGGATAGCGACGATGCCGAGCAAGCTGAATTTTGGTTGGACAACACTATCCAGGTGCTCGATGAGCTATCTTGTACACCCGATGAGTGCTTAAAGTGTACTATCTCCTTGCTACGCGATTCCGCCTACTATTGGTGGAGTACTCTGACTTCGGTTGTGCCTAGGGAGCAAGTAACTTGGGAGTTTTTCCAAATCGAGTTCCGAAAGAAGTATATCAGTCAGAGATTTATGGATCAAAAATGGAAGGAATTTCTTGAACTTAAACAAGGTTCCATGTCGGTTACCGACTACGAACGAAAATTTGTGAGGCTTAGCCGACACGCTGAATGCATTTCTTGAAGCTGTGATGTCTAAACGCTTCGAAGATGGACTGAACGATGATATAAAGTTGTATGTTGGCATTTTGGAAATCCGAGAGTTTGTGGCTCTTGTCGAGCGGCGTGCAAAGCCGAGGAGCTCGATATGGAGAAAAGAAAAGTGAAGTGGGAGCAAGGGAGTTTCAGTAAGAGGTCTTGGGAAGCCCTTCCCACGATCATCAAAGAAATTTAGAGATGGCTTAGGCCGGTCTATAGACATTTCAGGCTTTTCTAGACGAGACCTCGATCGACCCCCTATGGGCACGCGGGTCACTTCGATCGCTAGAGATGGAAATGAACGTCGAGAGAGAACGGAGTGCCAGTATTACGGAAAATGGCATTCTGGAAGTTGTAGATTCCGTGACTGCTCCTGTCACAAGTGCGGATCGGCCGACCACTTTATCAAGGATTGCCCGAGGTTGCTTGAACAAAATGTAAGTCAAAGTGGAAACCCGGGTGCTACCACTGCTCGAGGTAGGCCATCTAGAAATGTGGGCAATGCTAGTGGCGGTCAGAGAGGGTCGAGAGATGCTACAACAAGACCCGAGGCTCGTGCTCCTGCTAGGACATATGCCATACGCGCACGCGAGGATGCTGCCTCACCAGATGTTATTACCGGTACTTTCACTCTTTTCGATACTAATGTGATTGCTTTGATTGACCCTGGTTCTACTTATTCTTATATATGTGAAACCTTAGCATCCAGTAAGACTTTGCCTATTGAGTCTACTGAGTTTGTAATTCGGGTGTCAAACCCCTTGGGTCATTACGTGCTCGTCAATAAAGTGTGTAAGAAAAGTTCCCTAGTATTTCGAGGTTCTTGTTTTCCGGCGGACTTGATGCTTTTGCCATTCGACAAATTCGACGTTATTCTTGGTTTGGATTGGTTGACCATGCACGATGCGGTTGTAAATTGCAAAAGCAAGACTATTGATCTGAGGTGCACGAATAACGAGATAATTTGGGTTGAGTCTACGGACTTAAAGGGATTGCCAGCTGTAATATCAGCAATGTTGGCTCAGAAATACGTAAGAAAGGGGTGTGAAGCATACCTTGCGTATGTGCTCGATGACAAGGAGTCAGAAAAGAAACCCGAATCTGTGCCCGTGGTTTGTGAATACCCGGATGTTTTCCCTGAAGAATTGCCGGGTTTACCACCTGTTCGAGAAATAGAGTTTGGCATCGAATTGGTACCTGGTACCACTCCAATTTCGATAGCTCCGTATCGTATGGCACCAACGGAATTAAAGGAGTTGAAAGCTCAGTTGCAAGAATTGGTGGATAGAGGTTTTGCTCGTCTGAGTTTTTCACCTTGGGGTGCGCCAGTGTTGTTTGTGAAAAAGAAGGATGGAACCATGAGGCTGTGCATCGACTATCGTCAGCTTAATAAAGCGACGATAAAGAACAAATATCTGTTACCGCGTATCGACGATTTGTTCGATCAACTGAAGGGAGCCTCGATGTTCTCGAAAATAGATTTGAGATCGGGCTATTATCGATTGCGAATTCGAGTTTGGACGTACCCAAAACGGCCTTGAGCGAGATATGGTCACTACGAGTTCTTAGTGATCTTTGTTTGGGCTTACTAATGCCCTGCGGTATTTATGGATTTGATGAATCGGATCTTCGACCATGTTTGGATTGGTTCGTAGTCGTGTTCATTGATGACATCTTGGTCTATTCAAGAAATGAGGCCGAACATCTTTGAACACACGAGGTTAGTCTTTGCGAATCTTATGGGATAAGCAATTATATGCTAAGTTGAGCAAGTGTGAGTTACGGTTAAGAGAGGTTAGCTTCTTGGGACATGTGGTATCTGCGATCGGGTATTCAAGTCGACCGAACAAAATTTCAGCCATACTTAATAGGAAGCCTCAGAAATATTAATGAGGTTCGAGCTTTTTGGGGCTTGCGGTTATTACCGACGATTTGTAAAAGGTTTCTCAACAATAGCCACGCCAATGACGAAGCTACTCCAAAAGGATGTTAAGTTGAATGGATGGAGAAATGTCGAAAAGTTTCGATCAATGAAAACTTATTTGATGAAGCCCCAATTCTAGTGCAACCCGAATCTGGCAAAGAGTTTGTCATCTATAGTGACGCCTCCCTACTTGGGTTAGGTTGCGTATTGATGCAAGAAGGTCGAGTTGTGGCCTATGCATCGAGGCAATTAAAGCCACATGAGAAAAATTATCCGACCCATGGTCTCGAATTGGCTGCCATCGTATTCGCCTTAAAGATATGGCGACATTACTTATTTGGTGAGAAGTGCCATGTGTATTCGGATCATAAAAGTCTCAAATATTTGATGACTCAAAGAGACTTAAATCTGCGATAAAGACGTTGGCTCGAGCTGTTAAAGGATTATGAGCTGGTCTTTGACTATCACCCGGGAAAGTCGAATGTGGTTGCGGATGCCTTGAGTCGTAAATCATTATTAGCTTTACGAGCGATGAGCGTGCACTTGTCCGTTCGATCCGACAATGTGTTAGTAGCTGAATTGAAAGCCAAACCATTATTGATCGTCAAATTCGTGAAGCTCGAGAAAGTCGGCGATGGCGGGTTGCAAAGCAATTTGAGTGTGTTCGAACAAGGAATCGGAGTTTCAAATCGATGATGACGATTGTTTGAGGTTGAGAAATCGTCATGTGTTCCAAAGAATTGAAACATATTTCGATAATTCGAAAGAAGCCCATTGTAGCCGAATGGCAATCCACCCGAGAGTACGAAAATGTACAATGATTTGAAACGTCGGTTTTGGTGGCATGGTATGAAACGAGACATCTCCGACGTCGTTTCAAGGTGTTTAATATGTCAACAAGTGAAAGCGGAACATCAAGTGCCTTGAGATTACTTGACCGATCACGATACCCGAGTGGAAATGGGATCGAGTCACAATGGACTTTGTATCCGAACGCCATTGTCGTGAGTAAGAAAGATGCGATTTGGGTCGTTGTAGATAGCTTGACTAAGTCGGCTCACTTTGTCCCCGTACGTACGGATTTTTCAATGGACAAACTAGCCGAATTGTACGTTTCTCGGATTGTGAGATTACACAGGGTACCTATTTCCATCGTGTCGGATAGAGATCCGAGATTTACCTTGCGATTTTGGAAGAAGTTGCGAGAGGCTCTGGGTACGAAGTTGCATTCAACACCACCTTTCACCCCCAAACCGATGGTCAATCCGAGCGGATGATTTAGATACTTGAGGATATGTTAAGATGTTGCATCCTCGAGTTCAGTGGTTCATGGGAACGGTATTTGCCTTTGATTGAATTCGCTTACAACAATAGTTTTCAATCAAGTATTAAGATGGCACCTTACGAGGCCTTATGCGGGCGTAAATGCCGTACACCATTGTGTTGGACGGAGCTCGGTGAAAGCAAAATTTTCGGGTGGACTTGATTAAAGATCTTTTGAAGAAAGTGATAGTGATCCGTGAAAATCGAAGATAGCCTCCGATCGTCGAAGTCGACGCGGATCTGAAGCGTAAAGACATCGAGCATCGGTGGGAGATAAAGTGTTTCTCAAGGTTTCGCCTTGGAAAAAGATACTCGATTGGCCGTAAGGGCAAGTTGAGCCCGAGGTTCATTGGGCCATATGAGATATCCGAAGCGAGTCGGTTGCATATCGTTTGATTTTGCCCCGAACTCGAAAAGATTCACGACGTCTTTCATGTCTCGATGCTTGACGCTATAGATCCGATCCATCGCACGTGATTAGTCCATCGAGGTTGAAATTCAAGCCAATATGAGTTATGAGGAAGAACCGATTCGTATCCTATCACGTGAAGTGAAAGAGTTGCGAAACAAGCGGGTTCCGCTAGTGAAAGTGTTATGGCTCAAACACGGGATCGAAGAAGCTACTTGGGAAACCGAGAACTCTATGAAAGAGCGATACCCAACCTTATTTACCGGTAAGATTTTCGGGGACGAAAATTTCTTAAGTGGGGGAGAGTTGTGACAGCCCAAAATTGACCCTAGTCGGGATGTGGTTTCAGGACCACAAAACCGAGGCATAAAAATAATTTAAAAATTTATTTTGATGCCTATGATATGTGTTAATTTCTGTATGACATTTTGATGTTTTGATTTAGAATTATAAATGTGAATTTCACTAGAAAGGACCTAGTAGTAAACTTTGAAAGTATGATGGGGAAATGTGTGATGACTAGTTGATCATTGTTGTAGGCCAATTTTGGCCCGTTTACAAAATACCCAGGCCCATTAAACCATTTAACCCATCCTCAAACCCAAAACCTAAAATTAACCTAGCCCAACATCCAAGCCCAATCCCAAAACCCTAGACTCCCACTTGCCTCTTCCCACTCTCCCATGTCATTCGCCACCAAGCACCTTTCCCATTCTCCCATCTTTATGCGCCACCAACACCATCACACACTCCCACCGCACCTGCAAAGACAGAGGAAGGAAGCAAACATGCAACAATAGTAAAAATAGTAAAAAATAGTTTGTAAATAAGGCTATAAAAGCCGAATGAAAAAGATGGTAAAAGGGGGGGACTCTTCTTATTTTTTTTTCTTTCATTTTTTGCAGAGAGAAATGAGCACAAAAACAAGAAAGTGAAACATTCAATCTCAGATTCAATATAGTGATTCAATCAGCGTTTAAATACAGAAATAGCATTCAAGCATAAAAAAAATACCAAGATCAAAGGATTGAAAGCTTAAAAAAAAAACCTAAGGTGATTTCTTTTTCTTTCTATTTTAAATTCGGTTTTAAGTTTTTTTTTAACCTATATATATATTAAAACATAAAAAATATACAAAAGATATACAAAAAATATAAAAAATATACAAAAAAAAATTTATTTTTCAGCCATCATGACATGGTGTGGGTGGCCTTGTCTTGGTGAGCCTCGATGGTCGTCGGTGATCGCCCCTGGCCGATTCCTCCTTCTCTCTCCTCTCTCTTCCCTCTCTCTTTTTTTTCTTTCCTCTCCCCAAATGATTTTTTGGTTATTTTAGGCCTTATATAGCCCTCCAAAACAGCGTTGTTTTGGGGCTACACTTAAGCCCCAAAATGACGTCGTTTTTGCCATGTCCCACCCATCCGACCCGACCGCTAGGAGGATCCGCGTGTTTTGTTTGAATGGGTTATTTATGCTGTGATCCTTCCGCTTTTCAAGGTTTTACAATTAAGTCATTTTTTATTTTCAATTTGGCCCCATAATTTTTTGCGCTTTTCGATTTAGTCCCGCTAATGTCTTTGCATTTTAATGGGAGGAATAATTCTGTTTGGTCCCCTTTGTTTTGTGCGTTCAAATAAGCCCTTTTCTCTTTATTTCCTTTCACATTTGCCCCGAACTTTGTTATTAGTTCAATTTTAGTCCTTTTTATTTGTTTTTGTTTCTTTATTAAATATTACATTTTTGCATTTCAATATTATTATTATTATTATTATTATTATTATTGAAATACATTAGTGTATATCTTCATGTATGTATATATATATATGTAGTAATGTTTCTATTACTTTATTTTAATATTTTTATTATAATGGTTTTGTGTTTCAATATTATTATTATTATTATTATTATTATTATTATTATTATTATTATTATATATCCTTGTTAGATGTATACATATGTATATTACTGTTTTAATACCTTTATTTTAATATCATTTTATTATATTTACCTTTTGGTATTGTATTACATGGTTATTATTATTATATTTATTAGTGTATGCCGCTTACCCCCTATATATTTTTAGTATGTATTAATAGTCAATTTTTAATATATATTATATGAATAATTCATATATAATATTATGTATATATTTTAATATTATCGATTATATATACTATATGATTTCTAATACTATTATTTATATATATATATTTTCTTAGTACCACATTATGTATATATCATGTATATATTTATTTTACCCATATTGTATTTATTATTAATTTTAATACATTTATTTTATAGTCCGTATGCATATACCTTTCTTATTTGTATTATTTGTGTATGTTGCATTATTGATTTTGTATTTATTATTTTCCCTATTGCTACTTATTATATTATTATTTGGTGTATATATATCTTTTACTATTATTAGTATAAATGTATTTTCCTTGTCCATAGTATTCTAATATTATTGTATATGTTGAATTATACTATGTGTATTTGTATCTAGTACGTATATATTTAGTAATATTGCATATATATGTCTATTAGGCATTATATTTTCATACATCATGTATATATATCATATATTATATTTTTGCATATTATCTTATGTATATATTACCTTATATTATTATTACTAAATGTACTTTATATTTGTTTATGTTTGGTTTTATTTATCTTTTAAATATTATTATTGTTTTGCTCTTGCTCTAGTATTATGTTAATATTTTCATTTGAAAATGTCATTGTTTGCATATTTGATTTATTTCAAATTCTTATTTCATGAATAATTTTATGTTTTAATTACTAGTTGAGGCAATACACGGTTTAACGTTAAGTCGTAAATTTCATCGCTATGTTGGATGGAATTCGGCTACCGTGTTAAAACGGTATATCCTTCTCAAAAATCAAAATTGAAAGTTCTCGTCTTTTAAATTGGATCACGATTGGAATTTAAATTGAACTAGCATTTTGAAAATTAAGACAACACATGTTTAAAAGATACCAATTTTGGGCGTCACGAGGGTGCTCATACCTTCCTCGCAGAATCGACTCCGAACCCTACTTTTTCTCTGATTTAACGTAGACCTAAACTCGTCCTTCTTTTTAAAGAAAATAAATTTATTAGGTGTCCGATCATACCTATAAAAAAGATCGGTGGCGACTCCCATCTTTATTTCTTTTTTTTTTTCAGTTTATGTTTCAAAAAAAAAAAAATCAAACTTCAGTTTTAAAGTTCTCAATAAATTGCCACAATTAGCGACCCCAAACCAAAATTTTTTTTATGTCGCGACAGCTGGCGACTCCACTGGGGAAAAGCTTGCGAGTCGAGTTGAATTAAACACGTTTTGTCAAAATTTTCAAATTTCTTTGTTCAAAGTAAATATTTGGGTCGTGATCCGAAAATCTCGTTTTCAAAATTCATGCATTTGTATCGTGTTGTAAATATTTCTTCTAACTTGTTATTTGGTTTTTTTTCAGTTTTCAATTTTTATGGTTTTAATTTTGGTTTAGTTTCTTTAAGTAAAACGTAAAGGTTTATGAGTTTTTCCCCACACACCGTGCACTTGCATTTTCGCATAACATGAGTTCTCTACCCGGGCTCCGTCCGTTTAAGTGAAAGTAAACGCTACGCCTTCGTGAGTTAACTCGTCCCTCCATACAAAGCTAGTGAATACTTTCGGGTTACATATGACTTATGCTTTCGTGAGTTAACTTGTCCCTCCGCATAGGCATAAGTAAATGTAATCCCTCGAATTGAACTCGTGAGCCTGTGATGGGTTATGACCGAGGCTTCGTGCTGATCTTAGCAGATGATAGTACGAGCAATTCGAGTACCTGTCTAGAACCGAGACTGCATATAATGAACCATACGAGCTATCCAATTAGAGCCATGCCGAACCTCTGTCCGCTTATAGTCACCAAAATAAGTACACGGGGAAAATGCCTTTTGCCTTTCATTTACACTGTTTATGCAAAATAATTGGATTGGGTAGTTTAGTTTGTTTTTCAAATTATATTTGTTGTGTTTACTAACCAAGTTTGTTTGTTTTTATTTTTATCATGCATCATAGGCATCATATTAGGAAGGTGTTGATTAAAGGTTGGTTGCCAAAAAATGGGTTTCTGATGGAGGAGTCAATTACACAAATAACCGAGAAGAATACCGTGGTTCGGGACTGGTCTCTAAAAACTCAGAGAGAAAAGGGGGATAGTCTAGTGGAAGGGTGTGTTGCCAATTTGCCCGAACATATAACTGTAAATGTTCGCCAAAATAACTTTGAGGATTTGGTTCGAATTTGGAATCAGTGGGATTCAGACACTAGAGACATTTTCATTGGGAGGTATGGAGATATAGCTCACCTGATCACCATCCGTGTAGACGAACAGTTGATTCAAGCCATGGTTCGGTTCTGGGACCCAGCTTATCAGTGTTTCACCTTCAATCAAGAAGACATGACTCCAACCATAGAAGAGTATCTTGCTTTACTCCGCATCGACAATGTACAATTGGCAAAATATATGTGAAGGAGCCTAAGCCGATGACCTTCAAGAAAAAGTTAGTGAGACCGACAGACATGGTGATGCATGGGCGAAAAAGCAGATAAAAAGAAGAATGAAACCATTTGCATTCCATGGTCCTCCCTACGAGATTTGGTTCTGAACCATCCCGACATGCTGAAAAGGGTAAATTTATTCGCTTTGGCCATTTATGGCTTGGTCATTTTCCCAAAAGTTCTCGGACATCTCGAAGTTGCGATGAGTTGATTCCTTGAAAGGTTAAAACAAGGAGTCGACCCTGTCCCGACTATCCTAGCCGAAACCTTCAGGTCCCTGAGTACTTGTCGAAGGGTTGGAAAGGGACGATTTAGTGGATGTGCTCAGTTGCTCAATGTTTGGATTTTGAGTCACTTCTGGAAGGTAGAGCGCACTCCGTTCCATATGTTTTCTAAAACATTCTCCCCGCTAGAAGCTTACCTCAAGAAAGAATGGCCGAAGGAAGTCACCGAGCAACATTGGGTATCAGTTTTTCAAAATCTTCGTGCCGAGGATATAACATGGAGAGCACCCTGGATCCGTCCTTCAGTTCTGCTATACAAATGTGGAAGCCAAGATTGGGTACCTTTACTTGGGTTATGGGGAGGAGTTGGATATGCTCGCTATTGGTCCAAAGGCAATTTTCTTGTGACAATTCCTCCCATAGCGGAGGATTAGCACGATTCGAGTTCGCTTTCATGGGTGAAGGATATATGAAGAAAGTCCGAGACACTGCAAAGTCTTGGAAGGAAATTTATTTCATGGAATTAGCTTTGTATGCTGATACCCTTACCCAAGATTACGACATATGGAGGAAGTAACGGGTAAATAGTCAGCAGATCTCGTCAACAAGTTACACTGTTCAGAATCCTTTCTCGGAGGAAATGCCGTCTGAGCTTGAAATGGCAAGACAAGAATTTGAACGAGAAAAGGCCAAGATGTCTCGGGACCTTAGTGCCCTTCAAGAAGAAAACTATCAGCTGAAGATTGAAGTTCAGGTTGAAAGGTCCAGAACTGAAAAAGTACAAAGAGAAGCCGAGATTGTGAGAAACGACTTAAGGGACCTTCATTTGGAAAATAAGAAATTAAGAAGCACAATAAAGAATAGTGGGTTGGGCAAGTCGACAGCATAGTGGAAGGAAGAAATTAGCAATATCAAGGGAGGAATGGAGTTTTGGAAGGGAAAAGCAAAGAAAGAGGAGGAAAAGGCTGCACGCGCTGTGATAGAGTTAAGAAGGAAGAACACCGAGTATGAAATAATGACTGCAGAATTGGCGAATAGTCAGTCTGAACATCAAGAATTAAAAAGGAAAACACGAGATCTAGAAAATATGCTGCAATCTCGTCAACAACAATTAGATAACCTCCTGAAGGCTCTAGAAGAAAAGAGTGAGCAGTACGATAGGGACATTCACGCGTATGAAGGAACTCTCAAAGGAAAAGAAATGCAACTCAACTTCTTAATCAATGAAATTCGCAAAGCGGCTATGCAAGTTGTTCAATTATCAGATGAAGCCGAAGTTCTCAGTTGCCAATTCCCTCCAAGCCAAAGATCGAGCATATCAGAGTTTTTAGAGCAAGTGAAGAAACAAGGCAATGTGGCTAGGAAATTTGTGTAATCATTGGAAAAATGGAAACTTTGTGTAATAGACTATGTTGATAAATGAAATGCCTAAATATGGGGCTATCTTGAAATCAACACCATTTTTTTTTTTTGCATTCCTTGCATAACTAACATTTTGACATTCGTGCACTCATTCATGCATTCATACATTGCATATCCCATACTCGGTCGCTAAAGACAAAATATATAATTTGCAGTTGTAGTACCACAAGACTGGAACCACGTCATCCCTATAAAATGCGCCGACAAGCTAGAGTAATGGAGGCTGAATTCAATGAGAAAATTGAAAGGTTGGAAAGGGCTCAAAAGGAATTACAAGAGCAACTGGCCAAATCGCAACAAGAAACGAGAGACCTAATGGTGAGATCTCGAGAGGAATCACTCGAGCAAAGAGATCAAATGGCCAAGATGATGGAGATGATGTCAGCTTTAGTTAAAGGAAAGGGACCCATGCGGAGCCCTGACATTGAGGAATCTCGATCAAGAATTCACCACGATCAGGATCCACTCTATCCCCCAGGATTCACTCCACCGCTCGCATATACAACACAAAGAGGGTATATTCAAGGGGAACCCACTGGCTTGGAACATCGACCTATGGCACCTGCTCCACCCACTAATTTGGGGCAAGGAATATTCGCGTCAAACCCAGGGGCTATTCCTGCTGATCCACTAGTTCCAGATCTGGATGACCCAGCAGAGGTAGCCAAGTTGAAGTTGGATAACCATGACGCAAAATATAGGAGTCTAGAGGAAAGACTCAAAGCGATAGAAGGCACTGAAGTCTTCTCCGCACTAGGTGCCAAAGAACTCAGTTTGGTACCTGATCTGATTTTGCCCCCAAAATTCAAAGTGCCTGATTTTGAGAAGTATGATGGGACAAGATGTCCAAAGGCGCATCTGATCATGTTTTGTCGAAAAATGACAGGTTATGTGAATGAGGATAAACTACTCATACATTGCTTTCAAGATAGTCTAACAGGTCACTCTTGGTGGTACAATCAACTTAGTAGAAAAAGATTCGATCCTGGAAGGACTTGGCGTCGACATTTTGCGGCGCAAAGACAAGCATGTATCGGATATGGTGCCGAATCGTATGACCTTGCAAGTGATGGAGAAGAAGCCAGCAGAATCCTTTAGACAAGATAAGAAAGATGGAGAGATATCTCGCCCAAGTGGAGCCTCTATCGACTAAGACCGAGATAATGATCCTTTTCATCAATACTCGAAAGCACCATTCTATGACAAGCTGGTGGGAAGTGCCACGAAAGATTTCACGGATATTGTAATATCCGGTGAACTCATAGAGAATGCCGTCAAGAGCGGTAGAATGGAAGGATTAGAAGGCTCAAGAAAAGCAGCACCCGTAAGGAAGAAGGAGCCAAAAACCCACATGGTGGGAACTGGGAGTCGCTACATTCCTAATTCGTATCCTAACCAACCCCGACCTCGAAATTATCCACCCCCGAATTTCTATTATCCACCTCAAACCCCTTACTACCAAGCACCACATCCGTTCTACCCTGTATACGCCACGAACAACCAAAGACCCGTCACCACTTTCCCACCAAACACGGTACCCACCCAAAGCCAACCCAGAAACGAACCAAGACCGGCAAGGCATAATCCTGAGAGACTGCAATTTACCCCCATCCCTGTGTTGTATGAGGAATTGTACCCAAAACTTTTGGAGAAACAATTGATATCTCCCCATTACATGGCCCCCCTTAAACCTCCATACCCGAAATGGTACGATCCAAACGCTAGTTGTGCATATCATGCGAGGAACCGGGGGCATTCTACTGAGAACTGTCTTACTTTCAAAAGGAGAGTTCAAGGGCTCATCGATGCGGGCATTTTACGATTTGATGGTACTGGTAGTACGACCGAGAATCCATTCCCAAACCACACCGAAGGGAATGTGAGCGCAGTAGGAGAGGAGGATAAACAACAAAATAGAAGATGGGTTTCTGAAGTACGAACACCTCTGCAGAGAATCTGGGAGATACTAAGTGAGAAAGGGTTGCTCTGTCGTTTTAACAGAGTATCCAAAGGAAAAGATGCAAAAGGTCACAGTTTTTGCGAGCTCCATGGTATTGGGGAGCATAACATTCGATCTGCGAGGAATTGAAGTTCTTGCAAAGTATGATGGACAATAAGGAGATTGGGATTTTTGTAAAGCCAAAGAGGCCGATAGTGGAGAAATATGTGCCTCGACAATCAATCATCGATTTCCCATATAGCGCAAATCGACCGTTAATAATCTATTATGACGCAAAGAAAGAACCGGTGAAACCAAAATGATAATTGAAGTACCATCTCCTTTCCCTTATAAGGACAATACAACGAGAGTGGAAGTTCGATGTCAACATCGTTACACAAGGTGAAAAGCTTGAAGCCTGGCGAAGACATTGGGGAAGTAGGTCATTTTACCCGAGTGGACGGTGCTATTCTAAAGAAGTTGAACCGGTAAAGAAAAGTAGCGACTTGAAGCAAAAAGGGAAAGCAGTGATGCACGAAGTCGAAGTCAAGCAAGAAATTCCACCCATGCAAGAAACTAAAAAGCCTGTGAATGAGGAAGAAGCTCAAGAATTCTTGAAATTTATTAAGCACAGCAAGTATAGTGTGGTGGAACAATTGAGCAAGCAGCCAGCGCGAATCTCAGTTCTATCTCTACTGTTAAATTCAGAGCCACACCGGAATACTTTATTGAATGTGTTAAATCAAGCTTATGTGGCCAACAACATATCTGTCGAGAAGCTTGATAGGTGGGTAAACAATCTGAATGCGGACAATTTCATCTCTTTTAGTGACGATGAGATACCGCCAAATGGTAGAGGCTTGGTGAAAGCGCTGCATATCACGACTCGTTGTAAGGGATACATAATACCAAACGTACTCATCGATAATGGGTCAGCGTTAAATGTTATGCCATTGGCCACGCTTTCTAGAATACCGATGGATTTGTCCTACTTAAGGCCCTGTCATTCCACGGTAAGGGCATTCGACGGGACGAGGCGCAAAGTCATGGGAAAGATCGAAATCCCTTTGGAAGTGGGCCCTTACATTTATGATGTCGAGTTCCAAGTCATGGACATTACACCTTCTTATAATTGCCTTTTGGGAAGACCTTGGATCCATTCTGTTGAGCGGTCCCATCATCCCTCCATCAAAAGGTGAAATTTATCATGGATGGTCTGTTTGGTCACAATCGAGGCGAAGAAGACATTGTCGCATCTATCTCTGCTGATGCGCCATACATGGAAGTAAGCAAGGACGCAGTGGAATGTTCCTTTCGATCCCTTGAATTCGTCAATGCCACTTTCGTCGCTGAGGGAAATAGAATTCCAATGCCAAAATTGTCGAGAAATACCAGAATGGGTGTCAAGTTGACTGTAGGAAAGGGAGCTCGTGCGAGAAGAGGTTTAGGGAGACATCTGCAAGGAATAGTTAGGGCTTTGAAGCCAGTGCACCACAAGGCCCGATACGGTTTGGGGTTCCAGCCTGACATGCGTCAAAGAAGAAGACAGTGGAAGAAGGATCAAGAGAGAAGAATTGCAAGAACTTTGGGCCGAGAACCAGAAGGGGAACCAATAGAGTACTCTCCTTTGTCAAAAACATTTACATCTGCGGGAATGATGTACTTTGGACAAGATGATCCACGAAACATCTGGGGTTAATTGAAAGGGTTTTAGAATGTCGATATAAACGTCATTGACAAAGGGCTGGTGTAAGTAAAGGTGTCTCGAGGATACGCCCTTGTCCCCGGGTTTCAAGTTGAACAATTGACCGCCGAGGAACTTCTTGTAGTTTATAAGTCTTGAGTAATGCTCAAACGTTAACATTCTGTTATGTCTTTAGATATAATAGAATTCTTTTGTAAAACTGCATTCGCTCTTTATCATTCAAATGAATATCAATGAAGATGCATTTCGTCATAATCTTTCACATTATCACTAATTTCATAATCATTTTCTCATTTCATAGCCAATCTTTACATTTGCCTCATCCCATGCCATAACATTTCATTTGTTGGTTTCAATACTTGGATGCCCTCTATAGTTCCTTTTTTCATTCAACTTTCAGGTGCTCAGATGTCAACAGCATGAACAAACCCGTTACAAGTCCTGAAATCGATTTTGAGAAGGCTATTTGTTTAGGAGAATTCGAAGCCGAAGAAAATGCTGAAGACTATGTCTCGTCTCCTGATTTACTAAGAATGGTAGAAAAAGAGGATAAACAGATTTTGCCTCATCAAGAATCCGTTGAAACAATAAATCTGGGAACTGAAGAAAGGAAACAAGAAGTGAAGATTGGGACTTCTATTTCAGAGAGTACCAGGCATAGTTTGATCACTTTACTCCGCGAATACAAAGATGTTTTCGCATGGTCATACCAGGACATGCCAGGGCTAGATGAAGATTTAGTGGTCCATAAGCTCCCATTAAAGCCAGAATGCAAGCCCATACAGTAAAAATTAAGACGGATGAGACCCGAAATGCTGCTAAAAATAAAAGAGGAAGTCAAGAAACAATTTGATGTTGGCTTCCTACAAGCCTCAAATATCCGAATGGGTGGCTAACATAGTCCGGTACCAAAGAAAGATGGCAAAGTACGAATATCGTGGATTACCGTGACTGAATCGAGCAAGCCCAAAAGATAATTTTCCTTGCCACATATTGACACGTTGGTGGACAACACAGCAAAACATTCATTGTTTTCTTTTATGGACGGATTCTCGGGGTATAATCGGATCAAGATGGCCCCTGAGGATATGGAGAAAACTACCTTCATAACAATGTGGGGAACGTTCTGTTACAAGGTGATGCCATTCGGGTTAAAGAATGTTGGGGCAACATATCAGAGGGCTATGGTGACGTTATTCTATGACATGATGCATAAAGAAATAGAGGTCTACGTCGGCGACATGATTGCTAAATCCGAGGGAAGAAGAGCATGTAATGCACCTCAAGAAGTTGTTCGAAAGGTCGAGAAAGTTTCAGCTAAAGCTTAATCCAGCCAAATGCACATTTGGGGCTACCTCGGGAAAGTTGCTAGGCTTCATTGTCAGTGAAAGAGGTATCAAAGTTGATCCAGATAAAATAAAAGCCATCCAAAAGTTACCACCTCCGCGCACGCAAAAAGAAGTTAGAGGATTTTTAGGGAGATTAAACTACATCGCCCGATTTATCGCTCAACTTACCAACCAATGTGACCCAATCTTTTGGCTTCTTCGAAAACATAACCTGGGAGAATGGAACGAGGAATGCCAGGTGGCCTTTGATAAGATAAAACGATATTTGTCCAGTCCTCCAGTGCTAGTACCACCAACTCCTAGAAGACCACTGATTTTGTATTTAACTGTGTTCGAAAATTCAATGGGTTGCGTACTGGGGCAACACGACGAGTTAGGAAAGAAGGAAAAGGCGATCTACTACCTCAGCAAAAAGTTCACTGAATATGAGGTAAAGTATTCGTCCATTGAAAAATTTTGTTGCGTTCTGGTTTGGGTAGCTCGGAGACTCAGACAATACATGTTGTACCATACGACATGGTTGATTTCAAAGCTGGACCCAATAAAATACATGATGGAGTCGCCGGCACTATCAGGAAGAATGGCACAATGGCAGATCCTCCTTTCGGAATATGACATTGCTTATGTAAGTCAGAAGTCGATAAAAGGGAGCGCAATAGCTAACTTCTTAGCAACTCGAACGACAAAAGAATATGAGCCTTTAAGATTCGATTTCCCAGACGAAGACTTAATGTGCATCACAGAAATAGAATTCGAGTCATCAAAAGAGAAGTCATGGAAGATGTGCTTTGATGGTGCGTCAAATGCTTTAGGGCATGGAATTGGCGCAATCCTGGTATCACCAGACGAGAATCATTATCCGTTCACTGCAAGACTGAACTTCTTCTGTACCAATAATATCGCAGAATATGAGGCCTGTATCATGGGGCTTCGTGTAGCTATCAAACGAAACATCGAAATCTTAGAGGTGTACGGGGACTCAACCCTAGTGATTTACCAAATCCGTGGAGAGTGGGAAGTGAGGACTCAAAATTGATTAAGTACAATGATTTAGTGGTGGATTGATCAAGGAATTCAAAGAAATAACTTTTCATTACTTCCCACGAGAAGAGAACCAAGCTGGTCGATGCCCAGCCACTTTGGCTTCAATGTTCAAAGCAAGTAGAAGCGAAATAATGCCCTCAAAATGAGCATATCGAGGTCCCCGCACCTTCGTTGTAACATTGAGAAAGAAGTAGACAGACGGCCTTGGTTCCATGATATCTTAGAATATATCAAGAATCAAAGGTATCCGAACAAGCGAATGAGAACGATAAAAGAACAATTAGAAGAATGGCAATGGATTTGTTCTTGATGGGGATATCTGTATAAAAAGGAAAGGATCGACGCTTTTGAGATGTGTGGATGATGTTGAAGCCGAAAAATACTCGAAGAGGTCCATGAGGGAATTTATGAACGCATGCCAATGGTTTCAATATGGCCAGAAAGATCATGAGACTCGGTTATTATTGTCTGACAATGGAAAGTGATCGCATCAATTTTGCGGAAAATGCCACAAATGTCAAATCTACGGCGATAAAATTTAAGTAGCCCCTTCACCCCTTCATGTCATGACTTCTCCGTGGCCTTTTTCTATGTGGGGCATGGATTTTATAGGCCAATTTCTCCAAAAGCATCAAATGGACATCGATTCATTTTGTGGTTATCGATTACTTTACAAAATGGATAGAAGCCGCTTGTTTGCCAATGTGACGAGGATCGTAGTTTGTAAGTTTTGAAAAGGAAATCATTTGCCGATATGGTTTGCTGAAAGAATCATTTGAGATAACATACGAATCGAACAATAAGATGATGAAAGAAGTATGCGAGCGTTCCAAATAAAGCATCATAACTCCTCGCCCTATCGCCTAAAGATGAGCGGGTCATTGAAGCGACCAACAAAAATATCAAGAGGATCATTGGGAAAATGGTGAGACATATAAAGATTGGCACGAAGCTACCGTTTGCTTTGTATGCATATCGCATAACCGTGCGAACATCTACGGAGCAACTCCTTTCTCTCGGTCTATGGAATGGAAGTCATGCTACCTATTGAGGTTGAAATCCCTCATTGAGAGTCTTAATGGAATCAAAGTTAGAAGAAGCGAATGGGTTCGATCTCGATACGATCATTGAACCTCATCGAAAAAAACGTCTAAGGGCAATTTGTCACAGGCGGATGTACGGAAGAGAATGATCGCGCTCATGATAAGAAGGTACGGCCAAGAGAATTCCACGAAGGAGAACTCGTGTTGAGAAATATTCTCCCAATACAAAAAGACTGCGAGGAAATGGACACCGAATTGGGAAGGACCATACATCGTAAAGAAGGCATTCTCGGGTGGAGCTTTGATTCTCACCGAAATGGATGGGAAAGAGTTACGAATCCAGTGAACTCGAGATCTTTGTGAAGAAATATTATGCCTAAAAAATCAAGATGAAAACCCGAAAAAGGGCATCTTAAAAAAAAAAAAATCAAGGTGAAAACCCGAAAAAGGCGTCTTGATTAACACAAAAGATTAGGATGAAAACCCGAGAGGGTGTCCTAATGAAGTAAACCTGGCCCGAAGAGCATGGCATTTCGAACAATGGGTCAAACAATGAGACTACAGTATTTGAAGCACTTCTGAAAGCTTGAAATTTTCTACGCAAGAAGCCATACTCGAAAGATTCTTGATTGAGGAACGTGGAAGAGTTCATGTGTTGAATATCTAGAGCATTTGTTGAATACGATCCTTTCTTTCTTTTTGACATTTTTACTCTCGTTGGTTAACTTGTTTTGTTTGCCACATTTGAAGTCAATGAATATGAGACATTATTTTTGTTCCTACTTGACCTTTTCATGCATCTCATTATGTGTTTATTTACATGATAAATAGTGAAATGACATACTCTAAACAAAAGAAATGTTAAACATTACGGATGAAAATTTGATAAGCACAAGAGTCTCAAAGTAAGAACAAAGTTCAATCGAAGCGTAAGAATGATATCGAGAAACGTCGATTACTCGTGAAGCTTGAAGACGGTATAAGGCATGAAGAGAAAGTCGAGAATTAAAGCAATCAACATAAATCCTCAACAATCATGGCTAAATGGACATACGACAAACAAAGCTTAAGGAGCATCGCATAATCATGTAGGCATAAAAACATTTAAGACAAACATGTGCATATCATGATAACATCATACATGGCATATAGGTACTCCAACGAGTAAGAAATCTTGAATGAGAGTCGACTTGAATCAAAGGAAAAGACACCCAAATTCTACCAAAAAATCAACTCATATTGCGAGAGGTGAGTTGAGCCTCACTCACGCTATTTGAGGTATTTTCAATTCATTTTTCAATTTCATTCATCAAAAAAATCAACTCATATTGCGAGAGGTGAGTTGAGCCTCGGACACGTTGAGGTAATTTTAATTTCGTTCATCAAAAAATCAACTCATATTGCGAGAGGTGAGTTGAGTCTCACCACGCTGTTGAGGTATTTCAATTCATTTTTCAATTTCATTCGTCAAAATCAACTCATATTGCGAGAGGTGAGTTGAGCCTCGTGACACGTTGAGGTAATTTTAATTTCTGTTCATCAAAAAATCAACTCATATTGTGAGAGGTGAGTTGAGTCTCACCACACACTGAGGTATTTTCAATTTGTTTTTCAATTTACATTCGTCAAAATCAACTCATATTGCGAGAGGTGAGTTGAGCCTCAAGACACGTTGAGGTAATTTCAATTTTGCTTTCAAAAATCAACTCATATTGCGAGAGGTGAGTTGAGCCTCAAGACACGTTGAGGTAATTTCAATTTCATTTTCAAAATTCAACTCATATTGCGAGAAATGAGTTGAGCCTCAAGACACGTTGAGGTATTTTCAATTTGCTTTCAAAAAATCAACTTATATTGCGAGAGGTGAGTTGAGCCTCGGTTCACATCTTTGAGGTATTCTCATTTTGTCTTTCAAAAAAATCAACTCATATTGCGAGAGGTGAGTTGAGCCTCGTGACACGTTGAGGTAATTTTAATTTCATTCATCAAAAAATCAACTCATATTGCGAGAGGTGAGTTGAGTCTCACTCACGCTACCGAGGTATTTCCAATTTCTTTTTCAATTTACATTCGTCAAAATCAACTCATATTGCGAGAGGTGAGTTGAGCCTCAGGACACGTTGAGGTAATTTTAATTTCTATTCATCAAAAAAATCAACTCATATTGCGAGAGGTGAGTTGAGTCTCAGCTCACACGCTGAGGTATTTTCAATTTCTGTTTTTCAATTTCTGTTCGTAAAAATCAACTCATATTGCGAGAGGTGAGTTGAGCCTCAAGACACGTTGAGGTAATTTCAATTTCTGTTTTCAAAAATCAACTCATATTGCGAGAGGTGAGTTGAGCCTCAAGACACGTTGAGGTAATTTCAATTTCTGTTTTCAAAATTCAACTCATATTGCGAGAAATGAGTTGAGCCTCAAGACACGTTGAGGTATTTTCAATTTCTGTTTTCAAAAAATCAACTTATATTGCGAGAGGTGAGTTGAGCCTCGGTTCACATGCTGAGGTATTCTCAATTTCTGTCTTTCAAAAAAAAAATCAACTCATATTGCGAGAGGTGAGTTGAGCCTCAGGACACGTTGAGGTAATTTTAATTTCTGTTCATCAAAAAAATTAACTCATATTGCGAGAGGTGAGTTGAGTCTCAGCTCACGCGCTGAGGTATTTTCAATTTCTGTTTTTCAATTTCTGTTCATCAAAATCAACTCATATTGCGAGAGGTGAGTTGAGCCTCAGGACACGTTGAGGTAATTTTAATTTCTATTCATCAAAAAAATCAACTCATATTGCGAGAGGTGAGTTGAGTCTCAGCTCACACGCTGAGGTATTTTCAATTTCTGTTTTTCAATTTCTGTTCGTCAAAATCAACTCATATTGCGAGAGGTGAGTTGAGCCTCAAGACACGTTGAGGTAATTTCAATTTCTGTTTTCAAAAATCAACTCATATTGCGAGAGGTGAGTTGAGCCTCAAGACACGTTGAGGTAATTTCAATTTCTGTTTTCAAAATTCAACTCATATTACGAGAAATGAGTTGAGCCTCAAGACACGTTGAGGTATTTTCAATTTCTGTTTTCAAAAAATCAACTTATATTGCGAGAGGTGAGTTGAGCCTCGGTTCACATGCTGAGGTATTCTCAATTTCTGTCTTTCAAAAAAAAAAATCAACTCATATTGCAAGAGGTGAATTGAGCTTCAGATCACACACTGTGGTATTTTTTCAATTTATATTGCGAGAGGTGAGTTAAGCCTTTTTATTTTTGTTGTTCAAAATCAACTCATATTGAGAAGTGAGTTGAGCTTGGGACACGTTGAGTGAGTTGAGCTCGGGATCACATATCGAGTAAAGAATAAGATTGGGACCGATTGAAGACACCGATTTTGTTTCCTTGAAGTTGCAAAGTGGAGCTGATCAAGGATATTAGATGATGTCCTTCTAAAGTTACGTAAGAGAAGACCACAAGCCTTATCTGACTAAAGCAACAGAAGAGCAAATTGAAGCTGTTAATCTTATATTTCTGAAGTCATAGTAAAGCAGATCGAAGCTACAAATCTTATATCCTTGAAGTTACATTAAAGTGGATTGAAGCCACAAAGCATATATCAGAAGATGCAATGGATTGAACTAAAGCTACAAGATACGGGGAACTAAAAAGAGACCACCTGGATGAGAAGATAACCAAAAGAAGTCAAAACTTAGCGAGATCGGGCAAAATTGGCCTTTCTTTGTATCTTTGCTCTATTCCCGTAACACGACAATAAGCAAAGAGGGGCAGCTGTTGTAGGCCAATTTTGGCCCGTTTACAAAATACCCAGGCCCATTAAACCATTTAACCCATCCTCAAACCCAAAACCTAAAATTAACCTAGCCCAACATCCAAGCCCAATCCCAAAACCCTAGACTCCCACTTGCCTCTTCCCACTCTCCCATCTTTATCGCCACCAGCACCATTCCCATTCTCCCATGCCGCTCGCCACCAACACCATCACACACTCCCACCGCTTTGCAAAAGACAGAGGAAGGAAGCAAACATGCAAAAATAGTAAAAATAGTAAAAAATAGTTTGTAAATAAGGCTATAAAAGCCGAATGAAAAGATGGTAAAAGGGGACTCTTCTTATTTTTTTTTCTTTCAATTTTGCAGAGAGAAATGAGCACAAAAACAAGAAAGTGAAACATTCAATCTCAGATTCAATATAGTGATTCAATCAGCGTTTAAATACGTAAATAGCATTCAAGCATAAAAAATACCAAGATCAAAGGATTGAAAGCTTAAAAAAAAACCTAAGGTGATTTCTTTTTCTTTCTATTTTAAATTCGGTTTTAAGTTTTTTAACCTATATATATATTAAAACATAAAAAAATATACAAAAGATATACAAAAAATATACAAAAAAAATTTTTACCTTTTTCCTACCACCGCGGTAATTATAAATGATCGCCCCGGCCGATTCCCTCCTTCTCTCTCTCTCTCTTCCCTCTCTTTTTTTTTTTTTCCTCTCCCCAAATGATTTTTTGGTTATTTTAGGCCTTATATAGCCCTCCAAAACGACGTCGCTTTGGGGCTACACTTAAGCCCAAAAACGTCGTTTTTGCCATGTCCAAACCCATCCGACCCGACCGCTAGGAGGATCCGTGTTTTGTTTGAATGGGTTATTTATGCGCCTGATCCTTCCGCTTTTTCAAGGTTTTACAATTAAGTCATTTTTTATTTTCAATTTGGCCCCATAATTTTTTGCGCTTTTCGATTTAGTCCCCGCTAATGTGCTGCATTTTAATGGGAGGAATAATTCTGTTTTGGTCCCCTTTGTTTTTGTGCGTTCAAATAAGCCCTTTTTCTTTATTTCCTTTCACATTTGCCCCGAACTTTGTTATTAGTTCAATTTTAGTCCTTTTTATTTGTTTTGTTTCTTTATTAAATATTACATTTTTGCATTTCAATATTATTATTATTATTATTATTATTATTATTATTATTATTGAAATACATTAGTGTATATCTTCATGTATGTATATATATATATGTAGTAATGTTTCTATTACTTTATTTTAATATTTTTATTATAATGGTTTTTGTGTTTCAATATTATTATTATTATTATTATTATTATTATTATTATTATTATTATTATATATCCTTGTTAGATGTATACATATGTATATTACTGTTTTTAATACCTTTATTTTAATATCATTTTATTATATTTACCTTTTGGTATTGTATTACATGGTTATTATTATTATATTTATTAGTGTATGCCGCTTACCCCTATATATTTTTAGTATGTATTAATAGTCAATTTTTAATATATATTATATGAATAATTCATATATAATATTATGTATATATTTTAATATTATCAGTTATATATACTATATGATTTCTAATACTATTATTTATATATATATATATATATATATATATATTTTCTTAGTACCACATTATGTATATATCATGTATATATTTATTTTACCCATATTGTATTTATTATTTTCCTATTGCTACTTATTATATTATTATTTGGTGTATATATATCTTTTACTATTATTAGTATAAATGTATTTTCCTTGTCCATAGTATTCTAATATTATTGTATATGTTGAATTATACTATGTGTATTTGTATCTAGTACGTATATATTTAGTAATATTGCATATATATGTCTATTAGGCATTATATTTTCATACATCATGTATATATATCATATATTATATTTTGCATATTATCTTATGTATATATTACCTTATATTATTATTACTAAATGTACTTTATATTTGTTTATGTTTGGTTTTTATTTATCTTTTAAATATTATTATTGTTTTGCTCTTGCTCTAGTATTATGTTAATATTTTCATTTGAAAATGTCATTGTTTGCATATTTGATTTATTTCAAATTCTTATTTCATGAATAATTTTATGTTTTAATTACTAGTTGAGGCAATACACGGTTTAACGTTAAGTCGTAAATTTCATCGCTATGTTGGATGGAATTAATTACTCGTGTTAAAACGGTATATCCTTCTCAAAAATCAAAATTGAAAGTTCTCGTCTTTTAAATTGGATCACGATTGGAATTTAAATTGAACTAGCATTTTGAAAATTAAGACAACACATGTTTAAAAGATACCAATTTTGGGCGCCACGAGGTGCTCATACCTTCCTCGCGCAGAATCGACTCCGAACCCTACTTTTCTCCGATTTAACGAGACCTAAACTCGTCCTTCTTTTTAAAGAAAATAAATTTATTAGGTGTCCGATCATACCTATAAAAAGATCGGTGGCGACTCCCATCTTTATTTCTTTTTTTTTTTCAGTTTATGTTTCAAAAAAAAAATCAAACTTCAGTTTTAAAGTTCTCAATAAATTGCCACAATTAGCGACCCCAAACCAAAATTTTTTTTACGTCGCGACAATCATGCATGCAAAAATAAGGGATTTGCATGTCAAATTTCCCCAAAGATGGTATAGTGGCCGCCATGACAAGGGAATATGGGCAAGGAAAACATGTTATGACATGTTTTGTTAATGCATGATGTGATAAATGATAAAAAATTAAGCATGTAGGAAGAGAAACAAAAATCAAAATTTGCTCATCCTTTCCCCCTTTTGCCGTGAGTGAAAGAGAAGCAAAAAAAAAAATTTGTTCATCCTTGTTCTTTCCTTTTTGGCCGAAAATACTAAGGAAGAAGGTAGGAGTTTTGCTTCATGCTTGATTTGGAAGAGAACTAGATGGAGGTTTGATCATATTTGTATCAAGATTAAGGTATGTTTGAGGTTGTGTCATGAGATTCATGCTTGTTTTGGTTGCTAACTTGATGTGCATGTTAGCCATGGTTCAAATCCTTGTTATGCCATGAAAATGGTGTTTGGCCAAGGTTGATATTGTGTTAAAGCCATTGCATGCTAAATGTGAAGCTTGTTGATGATGCATGCAATGATGGATTGACTACTCTTGAAATCTCTTTGTAGCAATCTTGAGTAAGACATTGAGTTCTTTGTTTAACCATGATCGAAGTTCAATGGGGTATGATTGTGATGTATTCGGCCATGATGCATTCATGAGCATGATTTATGCTTGTTACTTGATTGGTAAAATTTGTGTTTTAGATGGTTATGAACACCTTGAGATTCGCCATGCACCTATATGTATATATATGTTTGCACATGATGTGTTGGTATGACATATATACTATCTCAAAGTATGTATTTTCTTGTGATTATGTTTTGGTTATGAGGTAAATGATAAATGTGTATTGAGCCACAATATGTAAAGCATTAGCTAGTAAAATGTGTGCCATTCATGTGTGGTATTAAACATGTAATTGGCCTCAACATCAACATGCATAATCGGCCCATGAATGAGTACCTAAGAGGTTGTGTTGTTCGCCATGAGTAAGCATGTTGAAGGCTTTGTGTGTTGAGTTTGATTCATGAATTCCGTGACGCATGTGACTATAATGTCTAGTGAATATATGTGGGCTAAGTGCCATGAGTTCCTCTTTTCGATATTCAAAACGATTAAATCAATTTATTTGTTAACATTAAGCTCAAGAGCAAAGGGAACCAAATCCGATAAAGGAAAAGAAAAGGTGATTGAATAGCCGTTGGAATCGCCGATAATCTCCAAGGTAAGTTTTCGAGTATCGAAACTTAGATTTTGATTCGATTGAATGAAGTAATAAGCAATCGAAATTGTGCCCTTGTATATGGCCATTGAGCGAAATGATATTTTGATTAAGTAAAATGTGCATAAAAGTTTGTTATGAAATTGAAACAAAGATGTGAATGAATGTGCGAATTGTGATATCTCGGCTAAGCCGAAGGCAATTGTGCGATTGTGATATCCGGGCTAAGCCCGAAGGCAATTGTGCGAGCTATGATATCCGGGCTAAGCCCGAAGGCAATTGTGCGAGTTGTGATATCCGAGTTAAGTCCCGAAGGCATTTGTGCGGGTTACCATAACCGGGCTATGTCCCGAAGGTGTTTTGAACGAGTAGCTATATCCGGATAAACTCCGAAGGTATGTGATTTGAAATTTATAAGCTGCTGGAAAATTTTCAGTTAATGCACTTGTGAAATTCCCAACAACAAGGTATGTTTTGTGTGTGCTTTGCACACTATGAGTAAGTGCGTATGAATATTCGCTCTAATAATAAATGAGCTATCGGCATTAACTAGGCCGATATTTGTGTATGAATATAAGAGTTGGGATTGTGAAGTAAGCATGTCTTTGAGAAATTGTGCATATGAATTATTGTTTAGCTACTTGAATGTTATGCTTTGGTTGTGTGTAAATTATTGCTCGAAACTTACTAAGCATAAATTGCTTACTCCGTTCCTTTGTTTCTCTATTTTAGATTTTGCTCGTTAACGATCGGATTCGGGATCATTGAAGTGACGTCATCCACACTATCAAACCCCCTTTTGGTACTCTTTTGGTTGAACTTTGGATATGGCATGTATAGGACTACCCTCGGTTGTTTTTAAGTACTTTGTGATGTATATGTGTGCGGCCATGCGAAAATGGTTCATAAAAGTGGAGTATGGAATTTGACCACATGTGGTTTGTAATTATATTTGGTTTCATGATGTGATTATGGTTTGGAATGAGAGAGTTGGTCACATGATCAGCCATTGGAATGGCTAAATATGATCATATGTTGGACCTAAGTATGACTAGACTATAGTTGGTCCATGGGAACTACAATATAGGTAAAGCCTACCTTAAAAACAGATGCTTCCAGCTGCAGTGACGTGGATGTGGAAAATCACCAAAATTTTTAGGAATGGTGTTAAATAGTGAATAAATTATGCGATCGAACCTTGATGAGTCTATTTTCATATGAAAGTAACGAAACTATCATATGAACAGTATACCGAGAGATATTAAAGTTCTCGTGAGACAGGGCCAGAACGGTTTTGGGTCCCCTGTTGCGACTTTGAAAATTTACCATAAATTATCCAGAATGAATTAGAAGTCATGCCTTATATGTGAAGATTCATTTTTGAGTCTAGTTTCATTAGAAACAAACGGCATCAGTATTGAAACCCTGTACAGAGAGATATTCAAGTTGTAACACGCGAAGGTCAGTGTAGTCGACCCCTGTAACTTGGGTGACTTTAACTAATAAACTGTACCAATTGGCCCAACCAAAAATTCTAGAAATAAATCCATGGATGGATATATGAGTCTAAATTCAGGTAAAATTTACGGAATCAGTTTTCGAGTTGTGAAACTCGAGATATGCTTTTTAAGGCGACAGCGATGCAGTTTTCCAGATTGTCTGGGAATGTCAAATTGGTCGGTGCCATAAGTGGTTTTGGCTTGTTAACCCCTCGTGTCCGACACCGGCAACGGTCTCGGGTTCGGGGTGTTACATCCGAAGTGTCCCTCATTCGGAGGTGAGTGACAATGGTATAAAATCTTATGTACTTTATCTTCTACCACGCATCTCCTGATCATTTGATCTGCACACTTTTTAAACAAGTATGGTTCTTCCCAAAAATAGTACTTCACATCATGAAGAAACTTTTTTTCTTGGATGATAAGTCTTATTAATCGACATCAAACCACAAGATAAATAGTTAGAAATATCAGCAAACCAAGGGGTATTATGGACATGATTTACCTTTGGTATGTGTTCATCTAGAAATGATTTACCAATCTGGACAACTGATCTGCTACTTGGTTTTGTACTCCCTTTCGATCTTGAATTTCTAAATGAAACTCTTAAAGTAGAAGTACCCATCGGATCAATCTCGGCTTAGCGTCTTTCTTGGCAGAAAAATACTTAATCATCGAGTGGTCCGTATAGACAGTCACCTTGGTACCTATAAGATAAGATCAAAACTTGTCAAAAGCAAACACAAGAGTAAGTACCTTTTTCTATATTACCGTATAATTCAGTTGAGCTCCTGTCAAAGTTCAACTTGCGTAGTAGATGGGATGAAAAACTTTGTTCCTTTGCTTGCCCATGACAGCTTCGATCATGAAGCCACTTGCATCACACATCAATTCAAATGGCAAATCCCAGTCTGGAATGACGATTATGGATGCTAAAACTAATCGATTCTTCAAATCATTGAAAGCTTTTAAGCTCTCTTTATCAAATTTAAACGCCATGTCCTTCTCCAATAATTTTCATAAGGGTTTAGCAATTTTAGAGAAGTCTTTGATAAATCTTCGATAGAAACTGACGTGGCCCAAAAAGCTCCTAACACCCTTTATAGATGTCGAAGGTGGGAGTTTTTTAATAACATCTACCTTTGCTTTATCTACCTCGATTCCATGTCTCATTATACAATGCCCTAGAACAATACCTTCTCATACCATGAAATGGCACTTTTCCTAGTTGAGTACAAGGTTTGTTTCTTTGCATTGCCTTAATACCTTGGCTAGATTGGCTAGGCAATCATCATATGCATCTCCAAATACTGAAAAATCATCCATAAAGACTTCCAAATATTTCTCAACCATGTCAGTAAAAATAGACATCATACATATTTGAAATGTAGTCGGTGCATTACATAAACCAAATGGCATGCATCTAAATGTAAATGTACTGTACGGGCAGGTGAATGTTGTCTTGTGTTGATCTTCCGATGCTACTGTAATCTGATTATACCCTGAGTATCCATAGAGAAAAAAATAATAATCTCACCTTGTGAGTCTATCTAGCATCTGGTCTAAAAAATGGCAAAGAAAAGTGATTTTTCCTAATCGCCTTGTTCAGCTTCCAGTAATCAATGCAAATTCTCCAACCCGTAACCTTTTTAGTTGGTATCAACTCATTATTCTTGTTCTTAATGACCATGATACCTCATTTCTTTGGCACGCATTGGACCGGACTTACCCATGAACTATCTGACATGGGGTAAATTATACCTGCATTTAACCACTTGATGATTTCTTTCTTAACTACGTCCTTCATAATGGAGTTCAATCTTCATTGTCCATCAATCATCCCTTTTTCGTCATCTTCAAGGATAATCTTGTGCATGCATACAGATATACTAATTCCACAAATATCGATTATGGTCCATCCGATATCCTTCTTGAATTGTTTCAAGACCAGAATGAGTTTCTCTTCTTGCTTAGTAGTTAATTCTGCTAAAACAATCACAGGAATAGTAAAAGAGTTACCTAAATAAACATATTTTAAATATGAGGGAAGTACCTTCAGTTCTAATTTAGGTGGCTCCTCGTTTGATGCTTTTGGTTGGGCATAATCCCTTTTCTCTAATTCCAAAGATTCCAAACGGGATTGCAAATTAAATCCCCTTTGATTAGCTTCTAACAAAGTTAAGTATTCACCCTCCTCTTCATCATTTGGAGGATCTGATGTCAACATTCGTTCCAATGGATCCTCAACATAGTTGAGTTCCTTTTCCATGATTAACTCCTTTATATTAGGCACTGCAGAATGATCATCAATTGTGTCAAGAAATCGCATAGACTTAAAAACGTTAAACCTTACCTGATCATCCTGAACACGCATAGTAAGCTCGCCCTTCTACACATTAATAAGAGTCCTTCCGGTTGCTAAGAATGGTCTTCCTAGGATGATTGACACCTCTTTGTCTGCTTCAAAGTCTAGAATCACAAAGTCAACAGGAAAGATAAATTTGTCTACACGTATCAATACGTCCTCAATTTTTCCTTTTGGGTGTGCTAAGGATCGATCTGCTAATTGAAGTGTAACGTAGTAGGTCTAACTTCACCTATCCCCAACTTTCTAAATATTGACATGGGCATCAAGTTGATACTTGCACCTAAGTCACATAGTGCCTTACCACAATATGTTGATCCAATGTTGCAAGGTATGTTAAAACATCTAGGATCCTTCAACTTTAGGGGTAATTTATCTTGAAGATGTGCGCTGCATTCCTTTGTTAGGGCTACCATCTCAAATTCTCCAAGCCTTCATTTTTTAGATAGGATATCCTTCATAAATTTGATGTAGTTCAGCATTTGTTCAAGTGCTTCAACCAACAGGATATTGATATGAAGTTGCTTGAGTACGTCTAGGAACTACTTGAATTGAATTTCCTACTTCTGCTTCTAAAGTCTTTGAGGGGTTTCTTTACTGGAATTGGTTGATTCATCTTCTGTGGTAATTTTGCATCTAACAAGTTGCTAGTTGATCAAATTTAGCTGGTTCCAAAGTCACCTTATCAGATTTTGTAGATTTCGATTCTTGTGAAACTGGAATTTCAACACTCGGTTGAACTTCCTTTGAGTCTTGAGCATTAGCTGGCTCCTTTTGAACTTCGACGATGTTGGGCTCTAATGTCTTTCCACTCCTTAGTGTCAATGCTTTACAATGATCCTTCCTTGGATTCCTCGGGTTCTCCATATCACTAGTTAAAGAATTTTGTGGTTGGTTTCTAAGTTCAGTAGCAAGCTAGCCCATTTGGTTTTTCAGGTTTTTCAATATAGCTACTTGGCTTTGAATTAAGGCATCATTCTTCACCATGTATGCCTTTAACAAATTTTCTAAGCCATTGGATGGTTCAGCTTAGGTTGGTTTCTAAACTTGTTGGGGAAAACTAGGTCGCTGGCTCGCTCTAGGTTGGGTGTAAGTCTTACTGGTTCCAGCCCCTTGGTTACTCCAAGAAATTTAGGCAGTTTCGCCATGATGGGTTATAGAAATTGGATTGTAGTCCTTGCCTTCCTCGATTTTGGTTCTGGTTACCCATGTAATATATGAATTCTGGGTCTGATAGACATTCATAAAAAAAAATGCCCTTCCCCACAATAGACATAGGCTATACTTTCAAATTGATTTGGTGGCTGTGCTGCAAAACTATTAGGCCCATTAGTAGTAAGGTTTTTAACATTGAGGATATTGATGATACTTGAGACGCGAGTGAAGTAAGAGAGTTTACTTCATGTATTCCAGAAACTCGTCTTCCTGACGCTGCTCGATTGGTTGGCCATTGGTAATTGTTGTTGGCAATCCTCTCAATGATTTCATAAGCCTCATTATAAGACTTAGAAAGGAGAGCACCATTAGCAGAAGTGTCCACTACCATCCTTGTGTGAGCATTGAGACCATTATAAAATGTCTCAAGTTGGATGCAATGGGGGATTCCGTGATGTGAGCACTTCCTTAATAATTCTTTGTACCTTTTTCATGCCTCGTACAAGGACTCATCATCCATTTGTTGGAAGGCAATGATCTCATTCCTCAACTTAGCATTCTTGCTAGGCTAGAAATACTTCATAAGGAATCTTTCTGCTAACTCTTGCCATGTGGAAATTGAATTTGATTGTACTGAGTTCAACCAGGCTGAAGCTCTTTCCCTTAGTGAATATGGGAACAGTTTCAATTGTAATGCATCTTTAGGAACTTCAACTAACTTGAAAGAATTGCTCACCTTCGTAAGTAGTCTTAAGTGTTGGTGAGGATCTTCGGTAGGCATTCCACTGAATTGGCCCACTATCTGAAGCATCTGGAACATGACTAGCTTCAGCTCGAACTGTTGTGCTTGGATTTGGGTCTCCTAATACCGGATTAAGATCATGAAATATTGGCACGACATACTATTATAAAGTTCTATCCCTATCATCAGCAATATGGATAGGATTTTCGTAGGGTTTGCTCTGTTTCCTTGATTCAAATTTTTGAAGTTCATTTATTCGGTCATTCTCTGACTTGCTTGTCTTCTTCGCTGTCGGAAAGTTTGTTCACTCTCAGGGTCTACAGGGAGTAAATCAATGATTCGGTTCATACTCGTAAACACCTGAAATAATCACAGAAAAATTAATTAAGTTAAAATTTGAACAGAAAAATAAACCAAAATGCAAAACTAACAAATTCACAAATAATGACTTTTTAAAACAGTCCCCAGCAACGACGCCAAAAACTTGGAACGACAGAAATGTGCAAGTGTACACAATCACAATGAGTTATCGTACCCACAAGGACTGTGAAAAGAATTATTTATGAATTCTATTTAAAACTTTTTGGTGAAGAAAAAAATATTTTGTTTGAATAGGGTGATTAAAAACTAAGATTTTAAACTAAGTAAACTAAATAAATAAATCTCAAATGCACGATTTCAAAATACGATTTTAATCAAGATGATATAATTGTGTTAGATTAATTACATTTCTTGTCTTAGAATTTTAAACTCATGTTTATGTTGTTACAAAAAATTCATGACAACTCGGTAATTTGCTAACTTATGAACATACTCACTTACCAAAGTCCATTCATCTCTTGGACATATCTCTATGTCAATTCAATCGATTAAACAAATCTTAATAGGCAAATATGTTATAGCACATACATACTTATTAAATTGAAATAATCTTAAACGTATCCCTATGTCAATTCAAACAATTCACTCGATTTAATAAGCACATAAAAGACTATGTGAGGTAACAAAGTATCCTTACCTTGAAACAGTTTAATCACAATAATCTTGCAAGTTATGCAAGGCAAATGAATCGTCAGATACCGTTTCTAATTTAAATCTCAACTACCTTAGATGATTAAATATGCACTGATTAAGTACTGTGCCTATTAATTACAATTTCAATAGTTTAAACAATTAATTCATTAGTTACGTAACAATTGTAATGCACAAATAACTTAGTCATGATTTTACTTAATCAAGCATCTTACCGAGGCCTATAACAACATAAACACAATTTTATCAATTTAAGAAGACAAAATGCAATCAACCTAACACGAATTAAATTCAAGATAAATTGATGAACTTAACCATTCCAACAACATAAATATTCATAGATATGTTCATCATAACAACAAAAATTAAAGAGATAGGGAACAAGAATCAAATCCGGTGTTTTTCTGTGGCTTGACTAGCTTGCTTCATTCTTCATTCTCTATTGTCCTCATTGATCAAAGCTGCTACAAAAACTTCAATGTTGCTCCAAAATGGCTGATGAACACCCCTTTTCCAAGGGAGGAAATCGGCAAGAGAGCAAGAGAATTTAGATTGGCAAATAAGAGAGAAAAGATGTGAATGATTTGAAGTGTGTCAAATGATCAGCCAAGGGGGTTTTTATAGCTGAAGGTGGCTGCTAAAATTAGCTAAAAATAGCAGCAAAAGAGCAATCCCTTGGCAGGCTACACATGTGGCAAGGTTGATGGTTTCAACCTTGCTAAAATTGGCTTGGGGCAAATCTACAAAGCCAACAATTGTAGAGGGGTTTGAATGCAACTTGAACAAGTCTTCAAGGACCTCTTTGCAAGCTTAAATAATTAGCTAATAAGCTGATTTGGGTTAACTCTTGGGACGGTTTTGGGCTGTCCATTTCTTGGGCTATTCGGTTCACTTGGTTTGGTTCAACTGGACCACTTTTTCATAATTAATTAATCATAATTTATTAACCCAAATTAAATTGGATATAAATTAAAATTAATTATATTATGAATTAATAAATATAATTTTAGACCGTCTTAGGCTGAAATTTAGTTCGCCTCGATACTTCAAATTACTTCTCAATTTTGTGCTTCTAGCAGTATCTGCCGAGTCATTTTTCGTCGTTTGTGCAAATCTGTCAAAAATAACCAAAATTCATCAAAATTAATTATAAAATTAACTAAAATTCAAAATGTTCATATTTTAAGTGCACTTTTATTATTTTTCCACAAGAATTTTATCGAAACTGTATGATTTTAAGTTAAAAAGGGTATTTAAAAATGCGTAAATTTCTGTGTTTCCATATGCATGTGTGAAAATTTCGTGAAATAATTTTATCATTTGAATGCTTAATTCGGTAAAAAGGACTTAATCGCATAAAATGCAAAATTAGTGTTTTATTTGTAAAAGATGTCAATTGACTTTGGTTTTTAAATATGGTAGCCTTAAGAGATAATTAAACCATTTAAAACATTAGTGGACTTATATGGATACATTTTAGGTGTATTAAATGCTTTATTATTAAAGGTTAATTATGTAATTTGATTATTAAACATGAAATAAATAAAACAAAGTTAATTAAAGGTCCCCATTATCATCTTCTAACTAAAATTAAAGAAGAACAAGAAGAAAAATAGGGTTCTTCATTCGTCTATGCAAAATTTAAGCAATTAGGTATGTATTTTGATCCCTTTTTAATGATTTTTATGTTTTTGAGATCGTTGTTTCGTATTCTAGCTAGCACATACCTTAATTTTTGAAATTGTTAAAGATTTATCATGTTGCCATTATTGAATGCTTGAGTAATTTGATGTTGGTGATAGATTATGAAAGTTTATTGATAGATTAATAGTTTTTGTAAAGTGATTTTTGACAAAAATGTCAAAAAGGGATTAATTTGAGAAAATGTAAAATTATGTGGGTAAAAGTGTGAATAAATAAAGATATGGGCTCCTAGGGACTCCATTAAAATTCAGCTAAGCATGGGTTGTACTAAATTGCATGAATTCACAATTTTATGTAATAATGACTAACTTGTAATAGTGTGAAACATTAAGGGAAAATGTGTAAATTTGCCAAAATATGAATTATAGGCTAAATTGAATAGATCAAATATTGAATGTGATCAATTTGATAATATATAGATCAAGCTAAGCCGAGATCAGGATTAGATCGGGGAAAAGGAAAAGTGGACGAATAGTCGATAATTTCCATTCGAGCAACTCGAGGTAAGTTTGTATAATTAGACTCGAACTTTTAAATACTTGTAATTATTTGAAATTAATGTATGTAATTGAGTAAATGATCTACTTGAAATTCAAATGCCTTATTGATATGGTTTGATGGTTACCGAGCTCCGTTTGAACCGTAGGAATTCGTAGGATACGAGTGACATGTCATTAAGGTTACAGTTTAGGTCGAGATCCTGCATGTGTTACGGACTCACCGTAGCTCGTATGAGCTTATTGATATATCAGCTCATAAGAGCTTACTGTTCTCAGCTCGTTAGAGCTTACTGTTTCCAGCTCGATAGTGCTTACTATTAATCAGCTCTGAAGGAGCTTACCGATCATAGCTTGAAAGAGCAAATACGATGATGAATTGACGGATTACCGATTAATACACTTAGTGTGTATCACCCATATATCTATCGATATTTTAATAGGTTCAACAGGCATAAATTTTGTTATATGAATGAAATACTATTTAAAAGGATGAGGTTGCTATTATTGAATGAATTACCGTTTATATGATTGAGAGTGAAATGTTACAAATGATGTACATGATATATGAATTTGATATGATACAATGTATTAAGTATTAAATTAAGATAATGAATGATTACATGTACTTATGTGACTAACTTGTTGATGAATGCTTGTGTATAGGCATTTGGCTAGTGAATTTGATATACTTTGTTTAATTGTTCGGTTATTTTTAAATGGTAAGTTAAATTCTGAATAATACGAGCTTACTAAGTTGTAAAGCTTACTCTATTTCTTTTCCATGTTTTATAGAGGTTCGATAGCTCGCTTGATTCGGATAAGTCAGAGTTGCGTATCACACTATCCAATTGCCGATTGGTACCTTTGAACTTATGGATATTTGTAAATATGGCATGTATAGGCTAGTTATAAAAATGATAGTTATGGTCACTTGAGATGGTGATTTCGGTTCATGTTATATTATAAGTTAAAGCCATGTGATTTGGCTTAACATGGTATAATGCTTTGGTTGCATATATGTATTCAAATATGGTATGTTTTGGCTCGTAGAAGATGGAAATGGAAATATGCAAATGTTGCCTTGATATGTGATAGGTAAATGAATGGGAAATGCTTAAATGTAATTTAGGTATTTGAATACCATGTTCAGTTGTCATATGGTTTGAATATTGAATTTATGAAGTGTATGAATTTTGCTATTGAAGTAAGTTGATAAAGCATGATTGAAATTGGTATAATATGTGTATAAGATGTTGTGGATTAGCTAACTGTCGAGTTATATAATGTTGCAAATTATATTTGTGCAGGTATGTAAAAGTAGGGTGGTAAATGGCTTTGCAAATAGCCTATTTTTGTCCACATAGGCAGAGACATAGGCATGTGTCTCGGTCCTGTGTGACACATGGTGATGTTACACACGGTCATTTTACACGACCATGTGTCCCCTAGTGTTAAAATTAAAATGAAGTCAGTATACCCTACACGATCTCACACATGGGCGTGTGACTTGGCCGTGTTGCACAATTCAGTATACCCTATAGGTTGGCATGGCCTAGCACATGGCCTTACACACGAGCGTGTGTGGCCACTTCAAAGGGCATACGGGCTAGACACATGGCGTGTGGTTGGCCGTGTGACCCAAGTTAGTATGTACCCCCTGTTTTCACATGGCTAGTGACATGGGTGTGTCTAGTGGCCGTGTGAGACACATGGCCTGCCGACACAGGCATGTGTACTCTACTTTGAGAAAACTTTTCAAAGTTTCATGAAAGTTTATAAGTTATCGATTTAGTCCCGAACCACTCCTAAAACATGTTAAGGCCTCATAGGCTATTATAAGGGACTAATTGATTGAGATTGAATGATGATTGTATGAATTGATTGAATTCATTAGAAGAGTACAGTTATATGTGTTATAAGTCTGGTAATACTCTGTAACCCTATTCCAGCATTGAATACAGGTGAAGGCTGTTACATAATGGTTACCTATTATAAGAAACAAGCTAATACCAATTTAAACATATGAATTACATTAACTAAACTAGGCTGGTACCTTATCATTCATAACTTAAACAAATAATGCATAACATTCAAAAACTTATGCATACATACCTATAATAAATCAACCTTTAACATATGAAGCACTCATACCATTTAGAACATATATACCAAAGACTTATAAATAAAATATGTCACTTAGCCAAATCTATACCTTAACATACCAACTTCAAAAGATACAAGAATTTAGAATCAAAATAAACTTAACCTAACTTAGGTTTATGCCACCATAATTACAACAATAAGTACATAAACTGTGTTGAGTTAGGGATTAATGGTTGGATGCTGAGATGTCTGCATGAATCGATCAAGAATCTACTTCACCTACGCATGGAGAAAACAAAATCATACACTAAGAAAATACAACAATGGTAAATCTATGATTCTAGTCAAGGTAAAGAAACTTATGCAACATGCTTAGATTCAATTCTTAATCTAGTTCCATACAATTCTATATAAGACACTTCCATTTTCACTTTCACAAAGGCAAGTATACAACCAATTTCAGTTACTAACTCATTTAATTTGCTTACAAGTTTAGCAATTTCTCAACAATTCTATAAACTATTTGATTCATTTTAGTCAGTATATATAGTTACAGTTATATTCATCATTTTTTGTCTTTAGCATTTATATACATTCATACTTCTCATCTCATACCATATTTTATATCGTTTCTGAACATATTGACTCATTAATACGTAATCAGACCCCAAGGCTCGTTTTCAAGTCATGTTGTTTATTGTATTTCCATTTCATATATCATTCCACATATCAATCAAGTAATTCAATCATTTATAAATTTATTAACCAACATGGACTTAAAACAGAAACACGGGTCTATCACCCCGGGTTGCCCGGTAACGATGACGCTAAGAAAGTATATACACCATTTTGAATTGCCCGAGAATGATGGTTTTCTCAATCTGAATAAACTGTCACACTAGATTGCCCAACAAAAATGGCTCAATTTACAATCTACAACCTCAGATTGCCCAGCAATTATTGTTTTCAATCAATAACCTAACCAAGGGCATGCCAATTATAATCGACTCGGTCTTAACAACTAATAAGGTATTCAATTTTTGATTTGTTATATAAAGTTCAATTTAAAATTTGATCATCACAATTCATCAAAATATCACAATTTCATAACACATATAACATATTTCAAGACATTTTCATGCCAATTCTCATATATAAAATAAATCCTACAATTTGTACTTTATTCAATTTAGTCCATATTTTGATATTCAACTTACATTATAGAAACTCACCTCAATTGGCTATTACCAATTCACCTCGTTACCATGTAATGCAGTATATCATGGATATGATATAAATAATTAAGTTCTAAATTATAGAAATACAAATCAAGATTCTAAGCTACTCGTTGATGACTTTAGATTTTCCTTTCCCTTTTGATGAATCTGGGTTCACTTTAGCTATGGATTAAGATAATACATGTAGCATTATCAATTATCAACTAATTCACAATCATTTTTCAATTCATACAAGTTTTTCAATTTATTCAATTTAGTCCCTAAAACCCAGACTAACATAACTCTTAATTTAAAGGTTTGAATTTGATTGATGTGAATCGTGATAAGTTTTATAATTTATGAATGACCATTCTTGAAAACTAACTATTATCACAACAAAGGAAAGCACACCTATCGAGCAGTAGTATAGCTTATGTCAAGACCAGAATGTCGAACCCAAAGAAACTAAAAGTACTAGTATTAACTTTCTTTTTAATATCTAGCCTAAAAATAAAGGGATTTGTTTTATCTAAAGTACTTACTAAACTAAGAATGCACAGAAAGTGAATTGGGGAAATAACTTTTGGGAAGACTGAATGATTTGGACAATACCTAAGGAAAAAATCCACCTAGACTTCACTTATTATTGACTCTAAATTAGACGATTTAGTCATTTGACTTGACCCGTAGAAATCCCTAATTTATATTATTATCTCTCTCGAGGCTAACAACGTCTAACCCTAGGTTGATTAATTTGAAATATCTTTCTAATTAAAACCCCTAGTGTTGCATTAACTCGATTTATGGATTCCCTTATTAGGTTTCACCCTAATCTAGCAAAATTATGTCACCCTTTCTTTAGGCGTGCAATCAACTCCGCTTAATTATGTTAGATCTACTCTTAGACAGGGACTTTTGCTCCTCTGAATAAGCACATCAAAACTTGGATTAATATCCTGGAATATCAAAGAAAGAATTAAGAACACATAATTAAGAACAAATCAAATATTTATCATATAATTCAGATAATAATAACAAGATTCATCTTAGGTTTCATCCCCCTTAGGTATTTAGGGGGTTTAGTTCATATTTATGAAAGAAAACATTTTAAAAGAATAATGATAACAAAACATAAAGAAAACCCAAGAACTCTTGAAGGGAATTGAAGGGAGATCTTCAGTCTTGAAGGTGAATCCAGCTTCTGAGATGGATCAATCGGCTTCCTTCGAGTAATTCCTTGCCTCCTACTCCGTGTGTCTTTTCTAGGTACCTCTTGGGGTGTTTATATAGGCTTTAGAATGCTTCAAAACCCTCAAGAGTGGCCCTTTCAAAATAGGATTAGACTTGGGCTCGATAGGGACACGCTAGTGTGACACGCCTATGTGCGAGTCTGTTGAATAGACACGGGCGTGTGGTCTACCCATGTAAGGAAGTCCAGGCCATGTTGATTTCCCACGTTGGCCTATTTTTTCCTTTTTTGGCCAGTTTCTCGCTCTTTTTACTCTCCTATGCTCACCTAAGTATAAACCATGAAATTAAAGGATTATTAGCATCAAATTCACCAAATCTAAGGATAATTCATCCAAATATTTTCTAAGTATGGGATAAAAATATGTATAAATTACGGTTTATCAAATACCCCCACACTTAAGCATTTGCTTGTCCTCAAGAAAAATCCTCACCTCACAATCAAAATAAATTCTTCTCAACTTATGATTCTCATCAATAGTAGCTCAAAATAATCCATAAGTAATCATACATTGAAAATTCAACTCGAAGGACATCAAAGTTTCAAGCATTCCAAGTTGAGCATTTTATTGCGAAAGCATAGGTTTCTCCCCTCATCCAAGTAATTAGCTTTGATTCAAAATATCACAGAATTCAACATCCTTACTAAAGATTCACTCAAATCACTCGAGGTGTTTAAGGACAACAAATTAAGCATTCATCAGTCAATATGAAAAGTTATTACCATAAGCTTGCGTGAAAATCTAATCTCCACCACTATATATTGAGATGATACATCAATCAAAAGGTCTTTAGAGGGTTGTAACTTGGCATTGGTTAGGGGGTGTGGTCACATGCTGAAAAAGAAGGTTAGAATCGAGATTGAATTGAAAAATTACCTAACTAGGATAATACTACAATTGACAATTTACATTTCTAATTGAGCTTTTCTTCATGGATAACATCGTTTTAATCTAAGCATTACATAATTTCATAAAAAAAATTTAAGAACAAATCAAATATTATAGATCTTTGCTAAAAATTAAACTTAGATAAGTGATTTATTCAAATCGAATCTCGACAAAAATAGGGATCAAATTAATTGGGGGATTTCAACAATAATAGGTTATGGGTTAATATTGAGGGTAAATCAATTAATGGCTTGTTAGGCTCAAGGTGGTTCACTAAGGGTTAATTATGAAGGTAGGCTTTTATGGAGTGAGTGGGTTAAACCTAAGTGCCTTTATCATCTTGACATATCAAATCAAAGGTGTGGTCTTGACATGCATAATCAAACAAGTTCTAGAATAACAATTTAATATTAACACATATCAATAAAAGTGAGCATGAAAGGAATAATATATGCTCTAAAGGCTCAAGATCTCACAAAAATTATGGCTTTTTGATGTTAAACCTGTGAATTTCAACTCAAGATAATACCTAAACTTGAGGGAACAATGTAAAAATTTTAATTCTAAAAAATCTACTTATCCTGCTTGATTCTCTAATTCCTTAAAGTTTAAACAATCAATGCATGAATGCCTATGTTTTAATCCAAGACATATCAATAAAAATCATAAATTAATAAAAATTCATTCTAATAATGATATGAGAAGATTATTTGAGAATAAGGCAAAATTCAGGGATTTTTCTGATAATGATATGAATAACCCCCCACACTTAATATGTACATTGTCTTCAATGTACAAATATATATATAATAGCGATATAAATATAATATCAAAAGAGAGGAAGAGAACTGAAACTGCCCTGAGATTGTGGATGAAATCCTTGGATTAGCTAGAGCGAGAGCTGAAGATAAAGCTGAAGAAAAGGCATGATTCTGAAGGATAAATTAGAAGACACTACTGTGAAGGAGAATTAAGGTAATAATTCGATGGTTACCATAAAGATAGGTAGAGTTTAAAAATATAAAACATGAGTCTTCAAAAATTAATAGAAATAAAAGTAAAGAAAATAAAAATAAAACGAGTTTAAAAGAGGCACGGTCGTGTCGCCCAATACTGGTCTCACACGGTCGTGTCACACGCTCGTGTGGCTCGCGTCCAGCCCGTGTTTATCATGAAATGAGGAATCACCACACGGCCTAAGGACACGCCTGTTTGTATAGGCCGTGTGGTCACATGGTCGTATCGCAAGATCGTACGCAATGTGGTTCACTTTTGCAACACCAGTTTATAAATGCGTACGCCCGTGTTCTTTTGACAGTCTCGACCACGGGTGATGACATGGGTGTGTCGCACGCCCGTGTTAATTTGGTAGTTTCGACCACGGTTAATAGACACGGGCGTGTCTCACGCCCATGTTGTTTTGGCAGGATTGCCCACAGCCATGTCGCATGGCCGTGGCAATGTATCGAATCCCGTGTTGGGAAAAAAATTTGCTTTGTTCTCCCACAGCCGTATCACGATTGTGTCACCTCCTGTAGTAGGCACACGGCCGAAGGCACGCATGTGTGCCTTGTCGTGTGAATTTGGAAAACCTGCGTTTAAGGACTCAGTTAATGATTTAGATGTTAAAAACAAAAATTTAAAGAAATCAACATTGTTAGTACTCGGGTTGCCTTTGGAGAAGCACTTATTTAGAGTCTAAGCTCGACTCTACCTTATGGGTATATTCAAGGAAGTTCATGGAACCGTAGCTCCTCTTTATCGTCTTTGAAATTCTCACCATTGTAGAGTTTGAGGCGATGTCCATTTTCTTGAAAGTGCCTTGTGATGGGTGACTTACCTCTACTGTGCCATATGGAAAGATAGCTTGGACCACAAAAGGACCTGACCATCATGATCTAAGCTTCCCAAGGAAAAAATTTGAGCCTCGAGTTATACAACAGGACAAGATCTCCAACTTCAAATTGCTTGCGTTCTCTTAAACAAGCGTCATGGTAGTGCTTCGTTGCTTCATTGTATAGGCGTGAATTTTCATATGCATTGGTTTGCCACTCATCTAACTCGTTTAACTGCATCAACCTATTTTTACCTGTAAGTTTGGGATGAAAGTTTAGAAATTTTATAGCCCAAAATGCCTTTTGTTCTAACTCAAATGGTAGATAACAACTTTTTCCATACACAAGTCTGTAAGGTAATGTTCCTATGGGGGTTTTAAAAGCAGTTCTATAAGCCCATAAAGCATCATCTACTTTCATCGCCCAATCCTTCCTGTTCGATTCTACTATTTTTTTTAGAATACGTTTAAGCTCTCTATTTGCCACTTCGACTTGGCCGCTAGTTTGGGGGTGGTAAGGGGTAGTTGTTCTGTGGTGAATTCCGTATTTCTTAAGGATCTTGTCAAATTAGGCGTTACAAAAATGAGTACCCCTATCACTGATGTTTGCTCTAGGTGTTCCAAATTAAGAGAAAAGTTTCTTAAAGAAACGTACTACTACTCTAGCATCATTAGTAGTTAAATCTTGGGCTTCAACCCATTTGGACATATAATCAACAGCTACTAAGATGTATTTATTCCCAAATGAACTAGGGAATGGACCCATGAAGTCGATACCCCAAACATCAAATATTTCACATGAAAGCATATATGTCTGAGGCATTTCATCACGTTTGGAGATATTACCTGTCCTTTGGCATTTGTCACAAGAAGTAACATACTTGTTGGCATCTTTGAATAGAATGGGCCAATAAAATCCTGATTTGAGTATTTTATGTGCAGTCTTATTCCCACTGTAATGTCCTCCAGTCGGTCCTCAGTGGCAATGTTCCAAGTTCTTCAATGCTTCTGTCCTTGTAATGCATCTACTAATAACTTGGTCTGTGCATATACGAAAAAGGAAAAGGTCTTCCCAAGAGTAGTTTTTCACATCAGTAAAGAATCGTTTCTTTTGCTGATGTTTCAACCCTTTTGGGATAATGTTAGTGGCTAAAAAATTTGCAATGTCTGCAAACCAGGGTACCTCAGAATCAGATATGGCAAAAAATTGTTCTTCAGGGAATGAATCATTTATTTCAACTTCATCTAGCTCTTTGGTACTTGAATTTTCAAGCCTGGAAAGATGATTAGCCGCGAGATTTTTAGTTCCTTTCTTATCCTTAATCTCCAAGTCAAATTCCTGCAATAACAAAATCCATTGAATGAGTCGGGGTTTTGCATCAATCTTAGTTAAAAGGTAGCGAAGAGCAGAATGGTCAGTATAAACGACAACTCTAGATAATATTAGACATGGCCTAAATTTATCAAATGCAAAAACCACAGCTAGCAACTCATTCTCCATGGTGGTGTAGTTTTCTTGTGCGGCTGTCAAAGTTTTGCTAGCATAGTAGATAGGTTGAAAATGTTTATCTCTTCGTTGTCCTAAAACTACACCTACTATAAAATCACTTGCATCGTACATTAGTTCAAAAGGTGAATTCCAATTAGGTGCAATTATAATTGGAGCTTTAGTTAATTTATCTTTTAAAGTATTAAATGCTTCTAAACATTCCTGATCGAAATTAAAAGACACATCGTTTTATAGTAATTTAGTCAAAGTCTGAGCTATTTTAGAAAAATCTTTAATAAATCTTCTATAAAACCCAGCATGTCCTAAAACGCTTCTAATAGCCTTAACCGATTTAGGGGGAGGTAGTTTTTCAATGGCTTCAATTTTAGATTTATCAACCCCAATCCCTTTACTAGAAATTTTATGTCTTGACACAATACCTTCTTAAACCATAAAGTGACATTTTTCCTAGTTGAGCACAACATTTGCTTCCTCGCATCTTATTAAGACCCGTTTTAAATTTTTAAGGCAAAGATGGAAAGAGTTACCAAAAACTGAGAAATCATCCATAAATACCTCTATGACGTCTTCTACGAGTTCGTCAAAAATGGCCGTCATGCAACGCTGAAAAGTAGCAGGAGCATTACATAATCCAAAAGGCATTCTACAATAAGAAAACTTATTGTATGGACATGTAAATTGTGTCTTTTCTTGATCTTCAGGAGCTATTGGGATCTGAAAATAGCCAGAGAGTCCGTCTAAGAAGCAGTAGTACATGTGCCCTGATAATCTTTCCAACATTTGGTCAATAAATGGAAGGGAGAAGTGATCTTTTCTCGTGGCATCATTCAGCTTCCTGTAGTCAATACAAACTCTCTAACCTGCGACTGTCCTTGTTGGGATTAATTCATTCTTCTTATTGGCTACAACAGTCATGCCTCCTTTCTTAGGAACGACTTGCACTGGACTTACCTAAGAACTGTCAGAAATAGGATAAATAATTCCAGCATCTAAGAGTTTAATTACCTCAGCTTTAACAACTTCATTCATGTTAGGGTTTAGTCGTCTTTTGGCTTGCACAGATGGTTTATATTCATCTTCCATTAAAATTTTATGGGTGCAAAAAGAAGGGCTGATCCCTTTAATGTCAGAAATTTTCCAAGCTATGGCCCTTTTATGCTCTCTTAATACTTGGAGTAATTCCTCTTTCTCCTTGGGTTGCAAGTTAAATACAATAATTACAAGTAATGTCGAATTATTTCCAAGGAATGCATATTCCAAGTGATTCGGTAATTGTTTAAGTTTCAGTTTGGGAGGTTCTTCAATAGAGGGTTTTTGCTTAAGTTCATTGTTTACCTTAATACCCTCATATTGTGCTAGTTTTAGGGAGGGTTCATTGGAATTTAGTTCGGTTCCTATCTCAGAATCATCATCCACCCCCTCTCTTTGGGCAAGACACAGTTCCATCGTGTCCTTATGTACGATTTCCTGAAAAGAATCTTGAGTAGCATGATCAATAGAGTCAATAAAATAACATAAGTCATCCTGTTCCATAGAAAATCTCATGGCATCATAAATTTTAAAAATAATCTCTTCGTCACCTGCTCTAAGTACCAATTTACCATTACCCACATCAATAATAGCCCTAACAATGGCTAACAATGGACGACCTAAGATTAAAGGCACTTCAACATCCTCATCCATGTCAAGCACAACGAAATCAACAGGGAATATAAATTTATCTACTTTTACAAGTACGTCATCTATAATTCCCCTTGGATATTTAACAGATCTATTAGCTAATTGAATACTTATCCTAGCGGGTTTAGGTTTCCTAAGACCAAGTTGTTTAAACATTTTATAGGGCATGACATTAATACTAGCCCCTAAATTAGCCAAAGCATTACTAACATCTAAGCTACCAATTAAACAATGAATTGTAAAACTCTCTGGATCTTTCAATTTGTTGGCCAACTTAATCTGCAAAATGGCTGAGCAAACTACATTCATCTCCACATGTGACGCCTTATCCAACTTTCGCTTATTTGCTAAAAGCTCCTTTAAAAATTTAACTACGTTAAGCATCTATGAAAGAGCTTCAATAAATGGTAAGTTAATATGCAATTTCTTTAATAGTTTAAGGAATTTACCAAATTGTTCATCTGTATGGTATTTCCTTGTCGCATGGGGTATGGCACACAAGGTTTGTAATCTCTACTTACCGATTTTTTCTCATTATGGTGCGTCTCACCTTTACCTTTACTTACCATAATTCCTTGCCTCGGTTCTAGTTTAGGTTCAACTAACCCCTCCTTATCTTGAATGGTAATCTTATTGAGTTGTTCCCTTGGATTAGATTCAGTGTTACTCAGTAGGCTACCTTGTGGTCATTCAGAAATTAGTTTAGCGAGCTGTCCTATCTGAGTTTCAAGCCCTTGGATCGATGCTTGTTGATTCTTAAGTGTTGTTTCAGTATTCTGAAAGTGAGTTTCTGACACCGAGGAAAACTTTGTTAGCATCTCCTCAAGGTTCGGCTTTTTTTCCTTTACTGGTAAGGTTGTTGTTGGAAGCCCGGATGGGGTGGTGGTCTCTGATTCCCTTGGCCTCCCCATGAAAAATTTGGCTAGCTCCTCCATCCTGCATTATAAGTTTTGCAATAAGGATTATTTTGAGGTCAAGGATTATTACGCATATAATTTAATTACTCGTTTTCCATGTTGTGCCATAAGGTGGGTATTCTGAATTGCTTGTTCCTCCTCCACTTGCATTGCATTGCATTACTGGGTGAACCTGTGAAGAACCAAGTAAACCATCAATTTTTCTATTCAAAAGTTCTACCTAATTAGAGAGCATGGTGACCGAATCAACGTTAAAAGTGTCGGCTGCTTTTGTTGGCTTTGTCCTCATGACTTGCCACTGATAATTATTCAGTGACATCTCTTTTATAAATTCATAAGCCTCCTCAGGTGTCTTATTATTGCTAGTCCTACCAGTAGCCGCATCAATCATTGTCTAGTCAAAGGATTCAGGCCATTATGAAAAGTTTGAACCTGTAGCCAAAGTGGTAATCCATGGTGAGGGCACCTTCTCAAAAGATCCTTGTATCTCTCCCGTGCATCATAGAGTGTTTCGAGATACATCTGCACAAAAGAGGAGATATCATTTCTCAATTTAGCCGTTTTAGCTGGCAGAAAATATTTAAGTAAGAATTTTTCGATCATTTATTCCCAAGTAGTGATTGACCCTCGTGGTAATGAGTTCAACCACTATTTAGCTTTGTTCCTCAACGAAAAGGGAAATAATCGAAGGCGAATGGCATCATCAGAAATGCCATTGATTTTAAAAATGTCGTAAGAATTCCAGAAAATTTTCCAAATGAGTGTTTGGGTCCTCGTCTTGCAAACCATCAAACTGAACAAACTGTTGTATCATTTGAATTGTGTTAGGTTTTAGTTCAAAATTATTTGCAGCAACAGCAGGCCTAACTATACTTGACTCAGTTCCTGTTAAAGTAGGTTTAGCATAATCATACATAGTGCGTAGAGCAAGATTCTGATTTACTCGATCAGCAACAATCATAGGAGGTAGCGGATTTTCTTGATTTTCAGCCATCTCCTCGATTGTGATGGAAATATCGTCCTCTTGCTCTTTCTCTGTGTAACTTTGGTTTTTACGAGCTGTGCGATCGATCTCACTATCAAAAAGTAATGGTCCCGACGGGTTTCTTCTAGTCATAAACGATAAAAACCTGCTAGAAGGAAAAAGAAAATTTAGTAACAAAAATCAAAATAAAATTTAAATTGCAATAAAATAAATGGTTGAAGTAATAAAAATTAAGTGTTCCTAATATCTTAGTTCCTCGGCAACGGCGCCAAAAACTTGATTGATGTGAATCGTGATAACTTTTATAATTTATGAATGACCGTTCTTGGAAACTAACTATTATCACGACAAAGGCAAGCGCACCTATCGAACAGTAGTATAGCTTATGTCAAGACCGGAATGTCGAACCCAAAGGAACTAAATGTAGTAGTATTAACTTTCTTTTTATTATCTAGCCTAAAAATAAAGGGATTTGTTTTATCTAAACTAATTACTAAACTAAGAATGCACAGAAAGTGACTTGGGGAAATAATTTTTGGGAAAACTAAATGATTCAGACAATACCTAAGGAAAAAATCCACCTAGACTTCACTTGTTATTGACTCTAAATTAGACGATTTATTCATTTGACTTGACCCGTAGAAATCCCTAATTTATATTATTATCTCTCTCGAGACTAACAAGGTCTAACCCTAGGTTGATTAATTGAAATCTCTTTCTAATTAAAACCCCTTGTGTTGCATTAACTCAATTTCTGGATTCCCTTATTAGGTTTCACCCTAATCCGGCAAAATTTTGTCACCCTATCTCTAGGCGTGCAATCAACTCTGCTTAATTATGTTAGATCAACTCTTAGACCAAGACTTTTGCTCCTCTGAATAAGCACATCAAAACTTGGATTAATATCCTGGAATATCAAAGCAAGAATTAAGAACACATAATTAAGAACAAATCAAATATTTATCATATAATTTAGATAATAATAACAAGATCCGTCTTAGGTTTCATTCCCCTTAGGTATTTAGGGGGTTTAGTTTATATTTATGAAAGAAAATTGATAAACAGTAATTTATACATATTTTTACCCCATGTTTAACGCATTTTATGGATGATTTCCTATTAGAGTTGGTGAATTCAATGCTCCTAATGCTTTAATTTCATGTTTTATACTTAGGATAGCATAGGAGAGCGAAAGGAACAAGAAACGGGGCAAAAACGGAGAAAATGGGCCAAAGTACCAATTCAACACGGCCTGGACCTCTTCACACGGGTAGACCACATGGCCATGTCAATTTTGCAGGCTCGAGCACGACCTGAAGTAATTGCACACAGGCGTGTCCCTGCTGAGCCCAAGTTGAGTCCAATTCAAAAAAGGCTAATTTTGAGGGCTCTTAGGCATTCCAAAGCCTATAAATACACCCTAGAGGAGGAAGAAAAAGGAGAGGGAGAATAGGGAGTAAAGAATTACTCCAAGGAAGCCAATTGATCCATCTCAGAAGCCGGATTCACCATCAAGACTGAAGATCTCTCCTCAATTTCCCCTTCAGGAGTTTTGGTTTTTCTTTATGTTTTGTATTCTTTACTATTCTGAGATATTTTCTTATTTAGTTATGAACTAAAACCCCTAAAACCTAAGGGGAATGAAACCTAAGACGAATCTTGTTATTATTTTCTGAATTATATGATAAATATTTAACTTGTTCTTAATTATATGTTCTTAATTCTTATTTTGATATCCCAGGATACTGATTCAAGATAAGCTTTTATTCAGAGGAGGAATAGACCCTGTCTAAGAGTACATTTATCAGAATTAAGTGGAGTTGTTTGCACACCTAGACATAAGGTGACAAGATTTTGCCGGATTAGGGTGAAACCTAATAAGGGGATCCATAGATCGAGTTAATGCAAACCTAGGGTGTTAATTAGAGCAAGGTTTCAATTATTCAATCTAGGGATTAGACGTTATTAGTCTTGAATAGGGATAATAACATAACTTAGGGATCTCTACGGAACAAGTTAAATGAATAAATCGTCCGATTCGAAGCCAGAATAACAAGTACAGTCTAGGTGGATTTTTCCTTAGGTATTATCTTAATTCAATCAATTTTCCCAAAAGTAATTCCTCAATACCAGTCTCTGTGAATTCTTAGTTTACATAATTAGTTAATTACAACAAAACCTCTTTATTCGTAAGCTAGATAATAAAAAGACAGTAATTACTAGTACTTTTAGTTCCTTTGGGTTCGACAATCCGGTCTTGCTAAAACTATACTACTGCTCGATAGGTGCACTTGCGTACATCGCGATAATAGTTAGTTTCAAGAACGATTAATTATAAATATTTAAAACCTATCACAAAATCATGCGATCAAGTTTTTGGCACCGTTACCGAGGAACTAAGATATTAGGAACGCTCAATTTTTATTACTTTAGCCATTTATTTCTCTTGTAATTTAATTTTATTATTATTATTTATAAATTTACTTTTTCTTTCTCTTAGTAGGTTTTTATAGTTTATGACTAGAAGAAGCCCGTCAGGACCACTACTTTTTGACGAAGAAATCGATCGCACAGTTCATAGACACCAAAGGGAAATAATGCGAAGCTTAAGATACACAAAGAACGAGCAAGAGGACGATACTCAACCCCCGACCAAAGAGATGGCTGAAAACCAAGATAATCAGCTACCTCCTGCAATTGTGATTAATCAAAATCCTGCTCCACACACTATGTATGATTATGCTAAACCTTCTTTAACAGGAACTGAATCGAGCATAGTTAGACCTGCTGTAGCTACAAATACTTTTGAACTAAAACCTAACACTATTCAAATGATACAGCAATTTGTTCAATTTGATGGTTTGCAGGATGAAGATCCCAACGCTCACTTAGCAAACTTTTTGGAACTATGCGATACATTTAAAATCAATGGCGTTTCTGATGATGCCATACGTCTTCGGTTGTTTCCCTTTTCATTGAGGAACAAAGCTAAACAGTGTTTGAACTCGTTACCACGAGGGTCAATCACTACTTGAGAACATATAACCGAAAAATTTCTATTAAAATATTTTTTGCCGACTAAAACGGCTAAATTACATAATGATATCTCTTCGTTTGTGCAGATGGACTTAGAAACTCTTTACGATGCGTGGGAGAGATACAAAGACTTACTGAGAAGGTGCCCTCACCATGGGTTACCGCTTTGGCTACAGGTTCAAACATTCCATAATGGCCTAAATCCTTCGACTCGACAAACGGTTGACGCAGCTGCTGGTGGAACCATCAATAATAAAACACCTGAAGATGCCTATGAGTTTATAGAGGAGATGTCACTGAATAACTATCAGGGGCAAGTCATGAGGACTAAGCTAAATAAAATAGCAGGCGTTTATAACGTCGATTCGGTTACTATGCTGTCAAACCAGGTAGAACTTCTAAATAAAAAGATTGATGGTTTACTTGGTTCTACTCAGGTACATCCAGTAATGAGGTGTGAGATGAATGGAGGAGGAGCATGCACAGAGTATCAACCCTTCAACCCTAGCATCAAGGAGGAACAAGCCCAATATATGGGTAACAATAACTCTCGATCCCAAAATAACCCATATAGTAACACTTACAATGCAGGTTGGAGGAACCACCCCAATTTCTCGTGGGGTAGTCAAGGAAATCAAAGAGCAAAACATCCTCCAGGTTTTCAACAACCACCCTATCAACAAGAAAAGAAGCCGAACCTTGAAGAGATGCTCTCAAACTTTATATTGGTGTCAGAAACCCATTTTTAGAACACTGAGGCAGCACTTAAAAGTCAATAAGCGTCGATCCAAGGGCTCAAAACTCAGATAGGCTAGCTGTCCAAATTGATTTCGAAAAGACCACTAGGAAGTTTACTTAGTAACACCAAATCAAAAGAGCATGTACAAGCAGTTACACTAAGGAGTGGGAAAGTGTTAGCAGAATCTAAAAAGAAGCTAACACAAGAAGTCGTGGTAAGTGAAAGGGGGGAAGAAAAACCCGAAAATAGTGAAAAACCAATGCCGAAGAAATATAAACCACCAGTTCCATACCCTGCAAAATTTAAAAAAGATCATATTGATGCACAATTCGGTAAGTTTCTTGAACTTTTTAAGCAATTACATATCAACTTACCTTTTGTTGAAGCCATCTCACAGATGCCTACATACACAAAATTTTTGAAAGAGCTTCTAATAAATAAAATGAAGTTCGAGGACTTATCTACAGCAGAACTCAACGAAGAGTGCTTAGCCATACTCCAAAACAAGCTGCCAACCAAACTGAAAGATCCAGGAAGTTTTACTATCCCTTGCTTAATTGGTAGTCTTAATGTTGAGAAAGCACTAGCTGATCTAGGCGCTAGCATTAATTTGATGCCATATAAAATTTTCAAAGAACTTGGTCTTGGGGAACCTAAACCTACTAGGATGAGTATTCAATTAGCCGATAGATCTATTAAATATCCTAGGGGTATTATAGAAGACGTACTTGTGAAAGTAGATAAATTCATATTTCCTGTTGACTTTGTTGTACTTGACATGGATGAAGATGTGCAAGTATCCTTAATTTTAGGGTGCCCATTTTTAGCCACTGCTAGGGCTGTAATCGATATGGGTGACGGTAAATTGGTACTTAGAGTAGGTGACGAGGAGATTATCTTTAAAATTTATGATGCTAGGAGGTTCTCTAGGGAATAGGATGATTCATGTTATGTTATTGACTCTATTGATCATACTAGTCAAGACTCTTTTTCAGGAAATTGTACAGAAGGAGACGACGGAACTGTATCTAGCTCAAGAAGAGGAGACAGATGATGAACCTAATGAGCATTCTTCAATACAAGTAGAATATGAGAGCATTAAGATAAACGATGAACTTAAGCAAAAACCCTCTATTAAGGAGCCTTCCAAACTGGAACTTAAACAATTACCAAACCACTTGGAATAAGCATTCCTTGGAAATAATTCTACATTACCAGTTATTATTACTTCTAACTTGCAACCCAAGGAGAAAGAGGAATTAATCCAAGTATTAAAAGAACATAAAAAGGCCATAGCTTGAAAAATTTCTAACATTAAAGGAATCAACCCTTCTTTTTGCACCCACAAAATTTTGATGGAAGATGAATACAAGCCGTGTGTGCAAGCTCAAAGACGATTGAACCCCAACATGAAGGAAGTTGTTAAAGGCAAGGTAATTAAACTTCTAGATGCTGGATTTATTTATCCTATTTCTGATAGTTCTTGGGTAAGTCCAGTACAGGTTGTCCCTAAGAAATGAGGCATGACGGTTGTGACCAACGAGAAGAATGAATTAATCCCAACAAGAACAGTCACAGGATAGAAAGTTTGCATTGACTACAGGAAACTAAATGATGCCACAAGAAAAGATCACTTTCCCTTGCCATTCATTGACCAAATTTTGGAAAGATTATCCGAGCATATGTACTACTGTTTTCTAGACGGACTCTTTGGTTACTTCCAGATCCCAATAGCTACTGAAGATCAAGAAAAAATGACATTCACATGCCCATATGGTACGTTTGCTTATTGTAGAATGTCTTTTGGATTATTTAATGCTCCTGCCACTTTTCAGCGTTGTATGATGGCCATCTTTGACGAACTCGTGGAAGATATCATGGAAGTATTTATGGATGATTTCTCGGTATTCGGTAACTCTTTCCATACGTGGCTTAAAAATTGAAAATGAGTTTTAATAAGATGTGAGGAAACAAACCTTGTCTTTAACTGGGAGAAATGTCACTTCATGGTTCAAGAAGGTATTGTATTAGGGCATAAAATTTCCAGTGAAGGGATTGAAGTGGACAAATCTAAAATAGAGACAATCGAAAAATTACCCCCTCCTAGTTCAGTTAAGGCTATTAGAAGCTTTTTAGGACATGCTGGTTTTTATAGAAGATTTATTAAGGATTTTTCTAAAATAGCTAAGCCTTTGACTAAATTGCTAGAAAAAGATATACCTTTTAATTTCAATCAAGAATGTTTAGAAGCGTTTAATACTTTAAAGGATAAATTAATTAATGCTCCAATCATAATTGCACTGATTGGAACTTACCATTTGAATTAATTTGTGATGCGAGTGATTTTGCAGTAGGTGTAGTATTGGGACAGCGAAGAGACAAGCATTTTCAACCTATCTATTATGCTAGCAAAACTTTTGTAACACCTTGAATTTGGGCCTAGAAGTTTTGGGCCTTGAGCATGGGAGCGGTTGAAGGCAGCTTTTAATATTTTGTTGTGCATGTAAATTTTGTTAATGAAGGCTTGTTTTAGTGGTTAAGTGTACTGAGAAGTGTTGGAGAAGTCTTGGGTTCAAACCTGGACTCTAGTAAAAATTTAAGGTAGATCAAACCCTGGGTGTAGTAGGTAGGCCTTAAAAATATTGTTGGAGAAATTGTGACACAAAAAAGGAGTGTGGTGTAGTAGCAAGGTGACGCCACTTAGGGGACAAGGAAGTGACGCCATACAGGAAGAAGGGGTCCAAGGTTCAAGTCTTGGCTCTTGCAATATATTTTGGTTTTTCTTTTCAATAAATCTAGAAGCAAGTAGGTGCGCTTTAAAGTTTAATGTGTTGGATTTATGACACAAATGAGTTGGTGGCCTAGTGGTGATGGCGTGAGTTGGCATATAGGAGGACTTTGGTTCGAATCCCTTGGCATGCAAAGGTTGATTATTTTGCTATGTTGGGATGGCAAGAGTTGGTGTTGAATTTAAACTCTGATGATGGAGGGATCCCACATCGGTAAGCTAACATAGGAGTGGATGCGAAGCTGGCTTTAAATAGAGAGAACTATGAGGAGAGCAAAGGTACCTTTCTTGTCTGATCCCTTTCGCGTTATGGCGAGCTCGTTTGGGTTGGGCATCGGCTAGAAGTGCTTGGAGTGTGGATTAACTCCAGTCTCCTATTAGGTGTGTATTTATCACTACTCTTGTTGTTGGATTGCTACTTCGGGCTGCGATGGGCCGAAAGGGGCCATGTGGGCCCAATGGGCCTACGGGCCCAATTAGATAAGTTGTTTGATTGTGTAGTAAATATTGGACTAGGCTAGGTGAATCGAATATCTGTGGCTAGGTTTGGGCTAAAAGGGCCACACGAGCGTGTGGGCCCATTTGGGCCGAGAATAGGCTTTAGGCCCATTCGTATTGTTATCCATGTTTAGAATACTTTAGTTTACCAATTACTGAAATGCCCTCGACTTTTAAAATTACCAAAGTACTCCCGATTTACAGAATTACCGTTTTACCCTCAATTTACAAAATTACCAAAATACCCTTAGTTTATAAAATCACCAAAATACCCCTGGTTTGTAAAATTACTAAAATACCCTTTGTTTATAAAATTACCAAAATACCCATGGTTTGAAAAATTACTAAAATACCCAGTAGGGTAAAATTATTGAAATACCCTTGTGGGGTAAAATTACCATTTTGCCCCTAGGGTGTTAATGACTATTTTGCCCTTGTGGGCAAGTGTTGACTTGGACTGTGTGATATAGACAACTTTGGAGGAGCAATGAGGCTTGGAGTATCGACTTGGATAAGCTTGAATCGTATTATTGGACCCCGTGAAGGTAAGCAACTTATGGTCAATAAGGGTTTTTGGTAGAATAAGGTAGGGTGGATTTTGAGTTTGTTAAGCATAACTTGTATGCTAAAATGGTGATGAATAATTGTAGGACATCGTAAGGGATCTCAAGAGCGATCGTCATGAAAGCAGTGTGTACTAGAACACCCTTCTTTAGTTCAATTCTAAGAAAGCAGAAATGCCAAATTCGGCATTTCATGGTCATGTGGGTATGCGAATGCTCTCAAGTCATAGAATAATTGTTAGATCCGCACCGCAAGGTTGTAAGCACGTTCGCGTGACGTTTTAGCGTATTTCGTAAAAAGGGGCTCGATGGGCCAAAAGCGGGCCCAATGGGCTTACGGACCAATATGGGTAAGAGATGGGCAAATTAGCTCGTTAGGTAGATGGTGGAATCAAATTGCATAAAACCGATAAAAATTACTGAATTAGCTTGTGCGAGAGCGTAGATCACGAAATTACCCCTAAAGAGCAAAATTACCGATATACCCGGTTTTAAATTGGTGAATCGCATGATTGATTACTCTTGTATTTTGCATGATATGCATTTATTAATATCTGCTGCATGGGATTGGGGTATTAATGGAGGAAGTCTTGAAAGTGGTTCAACCACGTCTTGGAGGCTTTGCCTCAATCGACCGAATTTGAGAGCGTTGCTACAACTGTGGTGTGTAGGGTGGGTGGGTTGAAATATTCCCACATGGTGTGTAGGGTTGGTACGGGGCAGTGTAGCGGTTGGTGGGTTGAGTAGTCTCCCTGATGGGCTTGCATTCATTATTCTTGTTGTTACTCATGCTATTGAACCGGGCCTATGGGCCACACTGTTATGTAAAAGGAGCTAAGGCCTTGCTATCAGATTCGAAAAGGGCTTGACCTCGTGTATTGTTATCTGAATAGGGCTCAGCCCAATGGGCTCGAGCTGAATTGGGCTTTGGATGGGTTTCAGATACATCGAGTTTTCCCAAACTCACCCCCTTCCTCTTCCATCGTTGCGGTGAGCCCTAGAATTGGTGGACTTGGAGTCAGGCGGGATTCAGAGTGGCCATGAAGATTGATTGCCGATTTTAAATAAGTTTAGCATTTATTTTGATTATTTTTATTATGCTTAAAGTTGTAATAAGGTCGCTCTTTTTAATTACTTATATTTTGGGGATTATTAAACCGCCTAGCACTAGGGTTCGTTTTATAAAATCTACTTGTTTTTAAAAGATCACGATGACGCATAAAGTTTCCCAAAGTAAATGTTTTCCCAAGAAAATAAATATTTTAAGCAAACGATTTGCAACCTTAATCATTTTCTTAAGTGGTCATAATCAAACAGTTTTCTCAAAATTATACGAGATGTTAGAGTGTGGTAATGGCGGTGTGCATGTCTAGGATTGGATCCAAGAGAGCTTGGTACTTAAGCGGTCCGACGGACTCACCTCCTCTTCTTCCCGGTTTCCTACAGTGCGCAGCTTCCATTCACTTTAACTTACTTTTAAAAGTGTCTTTACAACACCAACTCGCTTTTCCAAACTAAGTGTTTTGAACGCATCAATGTGGCGATCGATCCGGTCATAACATCCAGCCGGGTTTGGGGTGTTACATTTAGTGGTATCGAGCACGGTTACAACAACTCGGTTGTGGATCGGTCCGAAAATCTTTAAAAAAGTTTTTCCTATAGGTTTTCAAAAATGTTCAAAGTTTTTCTATTGAACGAGGTTAAATCAATAGTTTTAAAAAAAAGTGTTTTCAAATGAAATCTTTTATTTTTGATGAAACAAAAACATGGGTTTTATGGATCGATAAAGAAGTGGCACATTGAATCCCGGCACCAAGTCTGTAAGTATTTCATTCCTCATATTACATTGTATTAAGATATTATTGTAGATAGAACGAGACCATATCATGACATTATAACTAGGGCAACCCTAAAACTCTAGAATATCGAGATCGTAGCTAGGCTATGATTCGTGAAAATAGAAACTTGAAAATACTATCTCTGCATAAGACATGTGAATAAATAGTAAAATTTTGAGATCTTTGTAGTTAATTGATATGTGTACTGGTAATGTAGAGTATTGATATGGATTTTGAGGGTAAGAAAAGTCCGCCAACTTCTGTAGCGGTAACTCGTAGCTTGGTACTGAGGCAATGGCCGAGTTAGTAAGGAAAGTGGTAGAGGAAGTATTGGAGACCAAGGTTAAGGAAATTAGGAAATGTTTCAAGCGGGGTGCTTAAGTGTAAGAAGAGAAAGGATTCTAGTTCTCGAAGACCAAGCTTCGCTTCGTGAAACATGTTAAGGCACGACCAAACTTTCCAACCTGCAAAGACTGCAACGGGCATCATACTGGTGAATGCCTTAAGAAGATGGGAGGATGCTTTAGATGTGGGTCCAAGGAGCATCGAGCTCGGGATTGCCAAGTTTATCCTATTTAAGTGTGTGTTACTGAATTGAATGCGTGCTTGATAAACGTTTCTTTATTTCGTAATTAGATGTTCAAGCGTCGTATTAAAATTATTTAGATCGAGTCTTGCAATGATAGCGTAGTGGGGTAGATGTTAGATGACTACCTGTTAAATGGAAATTTCGAGGATGAAATTTCTTAAAGGGAGGTAGAGTTGTAACACCACAATTTGGGCCTAGAAGTTTTGGGCCTTGAGCATGGGAGCGGTTGAAGGCGCTTTTAATATTTTGTTGTGCATGTAAATTTTGTTAATGAAGGCTTATTTTAGTGGTTAAGTGTAATTGAGAAGTGTTGGAGAAGTCTTGGGTTCAAACACGGACTCTAGTAAAAATTTAAGGTAGATCAAACCACAGGTGTAGTAGGTAGGCCTTAAGAATATTGTTGGAGAAATTGTGACACAAAAAGGAGTGTGGTGTAGTGGAAAGGTGACGCCACTTAGGGACAAGGAAGTGACGCCATAGAGGAAGCAAGGGGTCCAAGGTTCAAGTCTTGGCTCTTGCAATATATTTTGGTTTTTCTTTTCAATAAATCTCAAGCAAGTAGGTGCGCTTTAAAGTTTAATGTGTTGGATTTATGACACAAATGAGTTGGTGGCCTAGTGGTGATGGCGTGAGTTGGCATATAGGAGGACTTTGGTTGAATCCTTGGCATGCAAAGGTTGATTATTTTGCTATGTTGGGATGGCAAGAGTTGGTGTTGAATTTAAACTCGATGATAGAGGATCCCACATCGGTAAGCTAACATAGGAGTGGATGCTGTCGGCTTTAAATAGAGAGAACTATGAGGAGAGCAAAGGTACCTTTCTTGTCCGATCCCTTCGCGTTATGGCGAGCTCTTTTGGGTTGGGCATCGGCTAGAAGTGCTTGGAGCGCGGATTAACTCCGATCTCCTATCGTGTGTATTTATCACTACTCTTGTTGTTGGATTGCTACTTGGTGCGATAATGAAAGGGCCATATGGGCCCAATGGGCCTACTGGCCCAATTGGATAAGTTGTTTGATTGTGTAGTAAATATTGGACTATGCTAGGTGAATCGAATATCTGTGGCTAGGTTTGGGCTAAAAGGGCCACACGAGCGCGTGTGGGCCCATTTGGGCCGAGAATAGGCTTTAGGCCCATTCGTATTGTTATCCATGTTTAGAATACTTTAGTTTACCAATTCTTGAAATGCCCTCGACTTTTAAAATTACCAAAGTACTCTGATTTACTGTAATTACTGCTTTTACCCTCAATTTACAAAATTACCAAAATACCCTTGGTTTATAAAATCACCAAAATACCCCGGTTTGTAAAATTACTAAAATACCCTTTGTTTATAAAATTACCAAAATACCCATGGTTTGAAAAATTACTAAAATACCCTCGTAGGGTAAAATTACTAAAATACCCTTGTGGGGTAAAATTACCATTTTGCCCCTAGGGTGTTAATGACTATTTTGCCCTTGTGGGCAAGTGACCGACTTGGACCGTGTGATATAGACAACTTTGGAGGAGCAATGAGGCTTGGAGTATCGACTTGGATAAGCTTGAATCGTATTATTGGACCCCGTGAAGGTAAGCAACTTATGGTCAATAAGGGTTCTTTGGTAGAATAAGGTAGGGTGGATTTTGAGTTTGTTAAGCATAACTTGTATGCTAAAATGGTGATGAATAATTGTAGGACATCGTAAGGGATCTCGAGAGCGATCGTCATGAAACAGTGTGTACCGAACACCCTTCTTTAGTTCAATTAAGAAAAGCCGAAATGCCAAATTCGCATTTCATGGTCATGTGGGTATGCGAATGCTCTCAAGTCATAGAATAATTGTTAGATCTGGCACCGCAAGGTGGTAAGCACGCTTCGCGTGACATTTTAGCGTATTTGGAAAAAAGGGCTCGATGGGCCAAAATCGGGCCCAATGGGCTTACTGGACCAATATGGGTAAGAGATGGGCAAATTAGCTCGTTAGGTAGATGGTGGAATCAAATTGCATAAAACCGATAAAATTATGAATTAGCTTGTGCAAGAGCGAGATCACTAAATTACCCCTAAAGAGCAAAATTACCAAATTACCCATAAAGAGCAAAATTACCGATATACCCCTAGGGTTTTAAATTGGTGAATCGCATGATTGATTACTATTGTATTTTGCATGATATGCATTTATTAATATCATTGCATGGGATTGGGGTATTAATGGAGGAAGTATCGAAAGTGGTTCAACCACGATCGGAGGCTTTGCCTCAACCGATTGAAATTTGAGCGTTGCTGTCAGAATCGTGGTGTGTAGGGTGGGTGGGTTGAGATATTCCCACATGGTGTGTAGGGTTGGTGCAGGCGATTGTAGCGATTGGTGGGTTGAGTAGTCTCCCGGATGGGCTTGCATTCATTATTCTTGTTGTTACTCATGCTATTGAACCGGGCCTATGGGCCACACTGTTATGTAAAAGGAGCTAAGGCCTTGCATCAGATTCTAAAAGGGCTTGACCCTCGTGTATTGTTATTTGAATAGGGCTCAGCCCAATGGGCTCGAGCTGAATTAGGCTTTGGATGGGTTTTCAGATACACCGAGTTTTCCCAAACTCACCCCTTCCTCTTCCATCCTTGCGGTGAGCCCTAGAATTGGTGGACTTGGAGTCAAGGGATTCAGAGTGGCCATGAAGATTGATTGCCGATTTTAAATAAGTTTAGCATTTATTTTGATTATTTTTATTATGCTTAAAGTTGTAATAAGGTCGCTCTTTTTAATTACTTATATTTTGGGGATTATTAAACCTGCTAGCACTAGGGTTCGTTTTATAAAATCTACTTGTTTTTAAAAGATCACGATGACACGCAAAGTTTCCACAAAGTAAATGTTTTCCCAAGAAAATAAATATTTTAAGCAAACGATTTGCAACCTTAATCATTTTCTTAAGTGGTCATAATCAAATGGTTTTCTCAAAATTATACGAGATGTTAGAGTGTGGCAATGGCGGTGTGCATGTCTAGGATTGGATCCAAGAGAGCTTGGTACTTAGCAAATCCGACGGACTCACCTCCTCTTCTTCCCGGTTTCCTACCAGTGCGCAGCTTCCATTCACTTTAACTTACTTTTAAAAGTGTCTTTACAACACCAACTCAACTTTTCCAAACTAAGTGTTTTGAACGCATCAATGTGGCGCATCAGATCTGGTCATAACATCCAGGCTGGGTTTGGGGTGTTACAACTTTGACAGCTGCACAGGAGAATTAAACTACTACAGAAAAAGAATTGCTAGTTGTGGTTTTTGTATTTGATAAATTCGATCATATCTCATATTGTCTAAAGTTGTTGTTTACACTGACCATTCCGCCCTTCGCTCTATTTTAACTAAAAATGATGCAAAACCTCGACTCATTCGATGGATTCTCCTATTGCAGGAATTTGACTTGGAAATTCAAGATAAGAAAGGAGCTGAAAATCTCACTGCTGATCATCTGTCCAGGCTTGAGAACTCCAATACCAAAGAACTAGATGAAGTTGAAATAAATGATTCATTTCCTGAAGAACAATTTTTCACTATATCTGACTCCGAGGTACCTTGGTTTGCAGACATTGTGAATTTTTTAGTAGCTAACATTATCCCAAAAGGGTTAACACCACAGTAAAAGAAGTGATTCTTTAATGATGTGAAAAGCTACTTTTGGGACGACCCCTTTCTTTTTCGCAGATGTGCAGATCAAGTCATTAGAAGATGCGTTACAAGAAACATAAAAAATACTGGAACATTGCCACTCAGAGCCAACTGGAGGACACTATAGTGGAACTAAGACCGCACATAAAATACTTGAATCAGGTTTTTACTGGCCCTCATTATTTAAAGATGCTAACAGGTACGTTACTTCATGTGAAAAATGCCAATGGATAGGTAACATATCTAAACGTGATGAAATGCCTCAAAACTATATGCTTTCATGGAAAATATTTGACTTTGAGGTATCGATTTCATGGGCCCATTCCCCAGTTCATTTGGGAATAAATACATCTTAGTAGCAGTTGATTATATGTCCAAATGGGTGGAAGCCCAAGCTCTACCTACTAATGATGCTAGAGTGGTAGTACGCTTCCATAAGAAACTCTTCTTGAGATTCGGAACACCTAGAGCAATTATCAGTTTCAGGGGCACTCATTTTTGTAATACCCAATTTGAAAAAACTATTAAGAAATATGGAGTTCATCATAGAACAACCACCCCATACCATCCTTAAACTAATAGACAAGTTGAAGTGGCAAACCGAGAAATCAAATGGATCCTTGAAAAAACAGTAGAATCAAACAGAAAAGATTGGGCAATGACAGTAGATGATGCCTTATGGGCTTACAGAACTGCTTTTAAGACCCCCATAGGGACATCACCGTACAGACTAGTTTATGGAAAAAGTTGGCATCTACCATTCGAACTAGAGCATAAAGCTTTTTGGGCTATTAAATTTCTAAATCTTGATCCCGAACTTGCAGGAAAAAATAGGTTGATGCAGCTGAACGAACTTGATGAGTGGCAAGCCAATGCATAGGAAAACTCACGCCTATACAAGGAAGCAAAAAAGCGGCGCCATGACACTCGTTTAAAGCAACGAAAACAATTTGAAGTTGGAGATCTTGTCCTCCTATACAACTCAAGACTCAAATTATTTCTTGGGAAACTTAAATCATGATGGTCAGGACCTTTCATAATTCAATCTGTTCTGCCATATGGCACAATAGAGGTAAGTCACCCATCACACGGTACTTTCAAAGTAAATGGACATCATCTCAAACTTTATAATGGTGAGAATTTTAAAGACGATGGAGAGGAGCTACGACTCCACAAACTACCCTAAATAAACCAACAAGGTAACAGTCGAGCTTAGACTATAAACAAGCGCTTCTCGGGAGGCAACCCGAGTACTAACGGTTTTAAATTATTTAAATTTCACTTTTCAAACATCTAGGTCACTAATAGAGTCTTTGAAGCACAGGTTCCGAACTCCACACGGCTGATCACACGGCCGTGTGAAAACAAGGTAAAAATTATCTTTCCCAACATGAGATGCGATAAGTGACCACGGGCGTGTGACCTGACCGTGGTCAAATCTGCCAAATGAACACGGGCGTGCGACACGCCCGTGTCTAGCACCCATGGACAACATTATCAAAATAACACGGGTGTGTGCAGAGCTACACGACCGTGGAAGAAGTGAATCACATGACACATGGTCGTGTAACATGATTATATAGCCAAATGACCTAGACACACGGGTGTGCCCGAAGGCCGTGTGACGATATTTCACTTCGCGACAATCACGGGCTGGACACGATCCACACAGGCGTGTGAACTGGCTGTGCCACTTGAAAAATTAGATTATCTATCTGCTTTTATTTTTCTTTCATTAATTTTTGAAGATTTTTTGTTTTTAAACACGGCTTATCTTTATGATTACTACCAAATTATTCCCCCAATTCTCTTTTTGTTCTTCAAAATCATGTTTGTCATCCAGCTTTATTTCCAACAACTCGCTCTCGCTAATCCAGGAATTTCATCCATTTTTAACTCAGGAAGTTTCACTTCTCTCCCTATCTTATTTTTATATTCTTATATCTATCTTTGTACATTGAGGGCAATGTACATCTTAAGTGTGGGGGGTAATTATTTCATTATCATAAAAATCCTTGAATGATTGCCTTGTTCTCTTGAAAAGCTCTCATATCATATTTAAGATAAATTTTGATTGATTTATGATTTTGATTGATATATCTTGAATTCAAACATAGGCATTTATGCATTGATTGTTTAAACTTTAAGACATTAGAGAATCAAGCATGATAAGTTGATTTTTAAGAATTTAAAATCTTAGGTTGCTTCCCCAAAGTTTAGGTATTACTTTGAGATAGAATTCACAAGTTTTAAACATCAAAAAGCCATAATTTTTGTGAGATTCTTGAGCCTTTTGAGCATCCATTAATTCTTTCATGCTCACTTTTATTATTGCTTTGAGTGCATCAGTATTGAACTGTTATTCTAGAACTTTCTTGATTATGCATGTCGAGACCACACCATTTGATTTGATATGTCAAAATGATTAAAGCACTTAGGATTAACCCACTCATGCCATAAAAAGCCTACCACCACGATTAACCCCTAGTAAGCCCTCTTAAGCCTAACAAGACATTTCTTGTATTACCCTTAATATTAACCCTTAACCCATTATTGTTGAAATCCCCTAAATTAATCCCTATTTTTGTCGAGATTTAAGTTGAATAATATTTTTAGCTATGTCTTGTTCTTAATAGTTAGTCTATGTTATTTAACTTGTTCTTAAAAAAAACATGTATACATATTAGTAGTGATCTTCTGTTTGTAAGCTTCAGTATTTAAATTTCATAGTCTGAGAAAAGCTCTGTTGTACGCAATTGATGACTAGCTATTTTTCTAGTTAAGTAATTTTTCAACTCAATCTCGATTCTAACCCTTTCTTTCAGCTTGTGACCACACCCCCTAGCTAAGCCTCAATACAACCCTCTAAAGTCCTTTTGATTGATGTATCATCTTAAATTATAGTCGTGGAGATTTGATTTTCATGCAAGTCTATGGTAATGACTTTTCATTATTGACTATTGAGTGCTTCATTTATTGTTCTTAAACACCTCAAGTGATTTGAGTGAATCTTTAGTGAGGATGTGAAACTCTGTGATATTCTGAATCAAAGGTAATTACTTAGATGAGGGGAGACACCTATGTTTGCATGATTAAATACTCAACTTGGAATGTTTGAAACTTTTATGTTCTTTTAGTTGAATTCTCAATGTATGATTAGATTATTTTGAGATATTATCGATAGAAATTATAAGTTGAGAAGAATTTATTTTGATTATGAATTGAGAATTTTGCTTGAGGACAAGCAAATGCTTAAGTGTGGGGGTATTTGATAAACCATAATTTACACATATTTTTACCCCATGTTTAACGCATGTTATGGATTATTTCCTATTAGAATTGGTGAATTCGATGCTCCTAATGCTTTAATTTCATGTTTTATACTTAGGAGAGCATAGAAGAGTGAAAGGAATGAGAAATGGGCCAAAAACAGAGAAAATGGGCCAAAGTACAAAATCAACACGGGCTGGACCTCCTCACACGGGCAGACCACATGGCTATGTCAATTTGGCAGGCTCAAGCACGGCCTGAAGTAATCGCACACAGGTGTGTCCCTGCCAAACCCAAGTTGAGTCGAATTCAGAAAAGGCTAATTTTGAGGGCTCTTAGCATTCCAAAGCCTTTAGATCCAACCTAGAGGAGGAAGAAAAAGTAGAGGGAGAATAGGGAGTAAAGAATTACTCCAAGGAAGCCGATTGATCCATCTCAGAAGCCAAATTTACCATCAAGACTGAAGATCTCTCCTAAATTTCCCCTTCAAGAGTTTTGGGTTTTCTTTATGTTTTGTATTATTTACTATTCTAAGATGTTTTCTTATTTAGTTATGAACTAAAACCCCTAAACACCTAAGGGGAATGAAACCTAAGACGAATCTTGTTATTATTTTTTGAATTATATGATAAATATTTAATTTGTTCTTAATTATGTGTTCTTAATTCTTGTTTTGATATCCCAGGATACTGATTCAAGATAAGCTCTTATTCAGAGGAGGAATAGACCCTGTCTAAGAGTACATTTGTCATAATTAAGCAGAGTTGTTTGCGCGCCTAGACATAGGGTGACAAGATTTTGCCGGATTAGGGTGAAACATAATAAGGGGATCCATAGATCGAGTTAATGCAACCCTAGGGTGTTAATTAGAGAAAGGTCTCAATTATTCAATCTAGGGATTAGACATTATTAGTCTCGAATAGGGATAATAACATAACTTAGGGATCTCTACGGAACATGTTAAATGAATAAATCGTCCGATTCAGAGCCAGAATAACAAGTACAGTCTAGGTGGATTTTTCCTTAGGTATTGTCTTAATTCAATCAATTTTCCCAAAAGCAATTCCCCAATACCATTCTCTATGAATTCTTAGTTTAGATAATTAGTTAGTTAAAACAAAACCTCTTTATTCTTTATTCTTAGTTCCTTTGGGTTCAAAAATCTGGTCTTGCTAAAACTATACTACTGCTCGATAGGTACACTTGCCTACATCGCGATAATAGTTAGTTTCAAGAATGATTAATTATAAATATTTAAAATCTATCACGAAATCACGTGATCAAAAACATCTCAAAAGAATAATGATAACAAAACATAAAGAAAACCCAAGAACTCTTGAATGGAATTGAAGGGAGATCTTCAGTCTTGAAGATGAATCCGGCTTCTGAGATGGATCAATCGGCTTCCTTCGAGTAATTTCTTGCCTCCTACTCCGTATGTCTTTTCCAGATACCTCTTGGGGTGTTTATATAGGCTTTAGAATGCTTCAAAACCCTCAAGAGTGGCCTTTTTCGAATAGGACTAGACTTGGGCTCGACAGGGACATGCCCGTGTGACATGTCCGTGTGCAAGTCTATTGAATAGACAGGAGCGTGTGGTCTACCCATGTAAGGAAGTCTAGGTCGTGTTGATTTCCCATGTTGGCCCATTTTCTCCGTTTTTGGCTCGTTTCTCGCTCTTTTTACTCTCCTATGCTTACCTAAGTATAAAATATGAAATTAAAGGATTAGGAGCATCGAATTCACCAAATCTAAAGATAATTCATCAAAATATATGCTAAGTATGGGATAAAAATATGTATAAATTACGGTTTATCATAATTGAATTTCAATTTCACTATTACTCATTAGGAACCTCCTATTTCTTATTTCTATTGTCAATTTTACATTTTATTTAGTTTGGTCCCTAATGTACGAAACTATCAACTAGCTTTATAATTTAGAATCTAAAACTTTCAATTTCCAACAATAACATCTTTCAAAACTGTAACAATTCTACAAATTGGTAATGGGCTAGCTAATTCAATCTCCCATGACCTTAAAAACATAAAAATTACAAGAAAAAAACTTAATTGCATCAACCAATTTGTTGATTAAAAGCTTGGAGGTGTGGTAATGAAGGTTTCTTCTTTTTTTTTTCTTTCTTTGGTTAGATAGAGAAGATGTATTTCTCTCTCCATTCGCATAAAATTTTTTTTATACTTAGTTTTAAGATTAATTAGGTTAATTAATCATGGTTTATGTTGTAACACCCCACACCCGTATTCGACACTGGAATAGGGTACGAGGCATTACCGGACTTATACACGAGTAATCATACAAAATTGAGACGTAAATTTTCCATCCAAAATTAAAAACTTTTCACATCCATTCATGTTCATCCCTAAAATGAACCTACGAGGCCTAAAAATGCATTGGAAGCGGTTCGGGACTAAACTGAGAACTTTAGAAAATTTAACAACACTTAGAAATTTTTTCACTAAACAGGGGTCACACGCCCGTTTGGCTTGGCACACTCCTGTGTGGCTCGGGACATGCCCGTGTGGGCAGGTCATGTGGTCACACACGTCCATGTCCCTAACCTGTGTAACTCTCTATTTTTTACCCAAGAACAAATTAAAGACACACAGCCAAGTCACATGGCCAGTGTGCTAGGCCGTGTGGTCGATTTAATAATTTTGATTTTTCATAAAATAGGTGCAAACTTTACACACCCAAGACACACGCCCGTGCTTGAGGCCGTGTCATCCACAAGTCTGAGACACACGCCCGTGTCTCTGCCCGTGTGCTCAATTTTAAGCATCCTATTTTGCAACAATTAAGGTGCAGGGGACACAAGGCCGGAACACACACTCATGGGGCAAGCCATGTGTCATACACGACCTAGACACACGCCCGTGTGTCTATCCGTGTGGACAGAAATAAGGCTATTTACCAAGCCATTTTGTCACCCTTTGTTGCACACACCTGTACAACAAATATAACACCAATCCAAGCTTATACATACAACTAAATCAGCCAAAACCAAGACATCAACACATCCATCACATACTAACATTTATCAATTCAAATTATGCAAATTCCCACATCCATGAAAAGCATCATTATAAACATATATACTTATACCAATATTTTCCAATTTCAAATGGCCATTTACAAGATGAATTACCAACCAATATAGGCCAATACATTAGGACAATTCAATTATGACACATACAAAATGACCAAGTCTCTATACATGCCATAACTCATAATGTTGAATTCATTGGTACCAAAAATAATAAGTTGATAGTATGAGTGGATCTCCGATAGTCTCTGATCCCTGAGCTAGCTTGGTGACACTATAAGGCAAGGGAAAAGAAAGGAGAGTAAGCCATATAGCTTAGTAAGTTCCTATGCAAATAATAAGCATCATGTTCGAACATTTAACATACAATTAACTTGATGATAATTGTCATAAACATTATTAAGATCTTATTATCATAACTTACTCAATCGTAACCTTACCGAGGGTTACATATATGTTTTACGTACATACCTACGTCATCTCGAATTGGATTTACACACAATTCATCTTTTACATACTCATTAAATTACACGTTGAATTTCTCGTTGAACCATTTAGAATACTAAAGGATACTCGGGAATCTCATTCACACAGTACCATATCAATGTCATATCCTAGATATGGTCTTACATGTAATCTCGTATTGATGCCAATAGCCCAGCTATGGTCTTACACGAAGTCTCATATCGATGTCATATCCCAGATATGGCCTTGCACGTAATCTTAGTAACCCTAATGTCATGACATTTGTATCCTATCTATTCCTAAAGTTCAACCGAAATTTCACACTTGTCGAAACCTTGTCGAATACGTCCAAGGGTCAATCACAATTCATACAATAATAAAGCATTTAAAACATAATTAAAAAAATGCATTAATTACATATGAACTTACCTCGGTACAAAAATAGTAGAAATGGGATCTAATCGTCAAACACTTTGTTTTTCCCTCGATATAGGTCCGAACCTCGTCTCTCTTGATCTATAATAACAAATTTAATTCATTTAATATTCACATTGCTCAATTCAACCCAAAAATAACATAATGGAAAAAATTACGTTTTTTCCCCTAAACTTTGGCATTTTTACAATTTAGTCCCTAGGCTTGCAAAATGATTTTTATCAAATTTCTTCATTACTCAAGCCTAGCCGAACCTTTATTGTACTCATAACAGCCCACATTTTTCATTCAATCACACTTTTACTACTTATTTTATAACTTTTACAAATAAGTCCTTTCAGACATTTTCATCGAAAATCACTTGGCAAAAGTCGTTTATCAAACATCAAACTTGCATAATCTATCATTAAACGTCAAAATACAGACATTTCTAACATGGTTCAAACCCTAGACCTTAATCATTTCTCAAACTAGTGGTAGAAATAGGTAGATCGGGTGATAACAACTTCAAAAATGTAAAGAGCATTAAAAATGGGACAAGAATAAACTTACAATCAAGCTTGAAAAGTGGCAAAGCCCTAGCTATGTATTCCCCCTTCATGTTTCAGCCAAGCAAGAAGAAGATGGACTAAATTTTGCTTTTATTTTACTTATTTTGTCTTTAATTGATAAATTACCAAAATGCCCTTTTTATAAAATATGAAATTTCTCTTACCTCATGTCCATTTTTGTCCACTAATTTAACAAATGGTCTAATTACCATCTAAGGACCTTCAATTTAAAATTTCATAACAATTAGACACCTTTAGCACGTAGAACTCAACTTTTGCACTTTTTACAATTTAGTCCTTTTTGCTAAATTGAGTGCTCAAACGTCAAAATTTTCGAACAAAATTTTCAAAAAATCATTTCATAAAATTGTAGACCATAAAAATGTAATTAAAATAAGTTTTTCTATGTCGAATTTGTGGCCCCGAAACCACTTTTTGCTTAGGCCCAAAATCAGGTTGTTACATATGTTTAATAAATTAACATTAGTTTAATTAATTACTTTTCAACACTATAGTCAACTATTGTTTGATTTCACACGGTCTAATTGTTAGTTTGGACCTTTGGTTAATTACAATTTTAGTCCTCAAGCCATCTACTAAATTAACTCTCCAAATTTCAAATCACCTATATAATAACTTCATAAATATTTTTATTTAATATTTATAGTCTCGGTTTGTGAAATTGGGGTCCCACAACTATAATTTCTGATACCACTGGAAATCCAGTCGTTACAACATTAGGAGAATGAATTTATTCCAAAGAGATTAAGGATATCCTATGAGGGTAACACACTTATGAAAATGCCATTGGACGAGCACTGTAACACTCCCAACCCCACCGAGTAGGATTGACCCAAATCTAGTGAGCTGTATTAGCCATTGAAGTGACTCTCCGTTAACTCCCAACCTAACTCCAACACACCACTTGCTTGTGAAAATCATGCATTAAATAAAAACCCTACAGCAGAACTATTTGCAAACACAGAATGAAAACATGTAAGCTCACAAAACATTAAAGGAAAGGTTCGCATGTCAAACAATAGAAAGACTAAAGAGTTTGCATACTTCGAATAATATAAGCTCACTTAGCAGCATTCAACATGATACATCGAGGATCTTGATTAGAAGTTATCGAAATTGGTATGCCATGCAATCATACTGTCTCAGCTACATAAAGTTCTGCTAGCCTTTGTAAAGAGTAGCTCATGCGAATAGCTAAAAAGTGTGCACTCTTAGTGAAGGGATCTACAATCACCCAAATAATATATTTATTGGTCGTAATCAATGAAAATTCTAACACAAAATCCATGGTGATCCTTACCCACTTTTATTCTGGGATTTTGAGTGGCTAAAGCAGTCTTGAAGGATACTAGTGCTCTGCTATCACTTTCTGACAACTTAAGCACTTCACCACAAACTCTGTAATAGCTCATTTCAATCCAAGCCACCAAAACCATTTGTGGAGGTCACAATACATCTTGTTATTGCCTGAATGCATTGCATAAGGATTATTATGGGCTTTACAAAGGATCATCTACCAAAACTCTTCATCATTAGGTACATAAAGTCTTCCATGAAAACAGAGTACTCCATCATTTAGTGTGAACTCACCTTGCACTCTTAGTTCAATTTGGTGAACTTTACCAACACTTTATCTGAAGCTTGCTTTGCATTAATTTGTTGTGACAAAGTTGGCCTTACTTGAAGTTCCGCAAGCAATCCCCCATCACTTGTCACATTCAGCTGCGCGAATAGATCTCGCAACTCGTTCATAGACTTCCTACTTAGAGCATCAGCTACCACATTTACTTTTCCAAGGTGATACTCTATCACACATTTGTAATTCTTTAGTAACTTTATCCACCTTCTTTGAAGCAAATTTAGCTTCTTCTATGTGAGCAGATACTTAAGACCTTGTGGTCTATGTAGATGGTACACCTTTCTCCATACAAGTAGTGTCGCCAAATCTTAAGTGCAAACACCACTGCTGCTCGCTCCAAGTTGTAGGTTAGGTAGTTACGTTCATGAACCTTCAATTTTCTGGAAGCATAAGCTACCACCTTCCCTTCCCACATCAGCACACATCCAAGCCCTATATGAGAGGTATCGCTATAAACCACGAACTACTTCCCTAGTTCTGGCTGGATCAACACAAGTATTTTTGTGAGGATTTCTTTAAGCTTGTCAAAGCTTCACTACCTTTCCTCAGTCCAGGTGAACTCCTCTTTCTTCTGAAGCAACTTTGTTAAAGGTGCTGCAATAGTGGCACCTCAACACACCTACGATAGTAACTTGTGAGCCCTAAAAAGCATCACACTTCAGTTATGCTCCTAGGAAATATTTACTTTACAATGGCTTCAATCTTCTTTGGGTCCATGCAAACTCCTTCAACTGAAACGATGTGTGGAAACACAAAAATTTACACACTTTTTCATACCCTTTTTAACTTAAATTCATGCGAATTCGGATAAATTATTGTCAAAAGTAAATAATTTTTAGAAAATAATTAAAGTGCGCTTAAAATAAGAACATGTTGAAATTTAATTAATTTTATAATTATTTTTGATGAATTTTGGTTATTTTCGACAGATTTTCACAAAGGGCGAAAAATGGCTCGGTAGACACTACTAGAAGCACAAAATCGAGAAGCAATTTGAAGTATCCAGCGAATTCATTTCCAGCCTAAGATGGTCCAATTATGTTTATTCATTCATAATATAATTAATTTTAATTTATACCCAATTTAATTTGGGTTAAATAAATTATTATTAATTAATTATCGAAAAAGTGGTCTAGTTGAACCGAACTGATTGAACTGAACCGGCCAAGGATTGGGCAGTCGAAAACCGTCCATATGTTGACCCAAATCAGCTTATTATCTAATTAATTAAACTTTCAAAGAAACCCTTAAAGACTTGTCAAAGTTTCATTCAAACCCCTCCACAATTGGTGGCTTTATGGATTTGCCCCAAGCCATATTTAGCAAAGTTGAAGCCATCAACTTTGCCACATAGATGGTCAGTCAAGGGGTGGATCTTTGGCTGCTATTTTTAGTAAACTTTATTTGCCACATTCAGCTATAAAAACCCCCTTGGCTGATCATTCAAGGCATCCCTCATTCATTCACATTTCTTCTCTCCTCTCTCACTTTCTCCTCTTATTTTCCCATTCCAAGTCCCTTGCTCTTGTGCCGATTTCTCCCCTTGAGAAAGGGTTCTTCTTCAGACATTTTGGAGCAGCGATTTAGTGTTCATAGAAACCTTGACTGGTGAGGACAACAAAGAAGGAAGAACAGAGCAATCTAGTCAAGCCACGGAAAAACATAGGATTTGATTCTTGTTCGCTATCTCTTTAATTTTTGTTGTTGTTATGATAAACTTATCTATGAATATTTATGTTGTTGGAATGGCTAATTTAATCAGCTTAGCTTGAATTTAATTCGTGTTGGTTTGATTGCATTCATCTGCTTAAATTATTAAAATTGAGTTTATGCTGTTATAGGCCTCGGTAAAATGCTTGATTAAGGAAAATCATGCCTAAGTTATTCTTGCATTACAATTGTGAGGTAGCTAATGAATTAATTATTTAAACGGATTGAAATTGTAATTAATTGACACAGTACTTAATCAGTGCATATTTATTCTTCTAAGATAGCTGAAGGTTAAATTAGCAATATATTTGGCGATACACTTGCCTTACATAACTTGCAAGATTATTGTGATTAAACTATTTCAAGGTAAGGATTCCTTGTTATCTCACATAGTCTTTTATGTGCTTATTAGATTTAATTAATCATTTGAATTGACATAGGGATATTCAAGAGATTAGTTCAATTTAATAAGTATGTATGTGCCATAACATGTTTGCTTATTAAAATCTATTGAATCGTTTAAATTAACATAGGGATATGTTAAGAGATGAATGGATTTGTGTATGTGAATATGTTGCCGTTTAATTTATTCGTAACAACATAAGCATGAGTTTAATAATTCTAAGTTAAAGAAATGTAATTAAATCAACACAATTATGTCATCTTGATTAACTCATATTTTGAAATCGTGCATTTGAGATTTATTTCTTTCGTTCACTTAGTTTAAAATCTTAGTTTTTAATTACCCTCTTCAAACAAAATATTTTTCTTCACCAAAGTGTTTTAAATAACATTCATAAATAATTCTTTTCGTAGTCCCTGTGGGTACGATAGCTCGATATTTACTTGTCACTTTATTACTTGTTGCGATTGTGTACACTAGCACATTTTCGTCGTTCCAAGTTTTTGGCGCTGTTGCCGGGGACTGTTTTAAAAAGTCATTATTTGTGAATTTGTTAGTTTTACATTTTGGTTTATTTTTATGTTTAATTTTTTACGTAATTAATTTTTCTGTGATTATTTTAGGTGTTTTTGAGTATTGACCAAATTATTGACCTACTCCCTGTAGACCCTGAGATTGAACAAACTTTTCGAGAGCGAAGAAAACAAGCGAATCGGAGAAGGACCGAAGAAATGAACCTTGAAAATTTGAATCAAGGAAATAGAGCAAACCCTGCTCAAAATCCTATCCTTATTACTGATGATAGGGATAGAGCTTTAAGATAGTATGCCGTGATAGTATTTAATGATCTTAATCCGGGTATTAGGAGACCCAAAATTGAGGCACAACAATTCGAGCTGAAGCCAGTCATGTTCCAGATGCTTCAGACAGTGGGCCAATTCACTGGAATGCCTACCGAAGATCCTCACCTACATTTAAGACTGTTTATAGAGGTAAGCGATTCTTTCAAATTAGCTGGAGTACCTGAAGATGCATTACAAATAAAGCTATTCCCATATTCATTAAGGGACAGAACTCGAGACTGGTTGAACTCTTTGCCACCAAACTCAATTTCCACATGGCAAGAGTTAGCAGAAAGATTCGTTATGAAGTATCTCCCGTCTAGCAAGAATGCTAAGTTGAGGAACGAGATCACTGCTTTCCAAAAAATGGATGATGATTCCTTGTATGAGGCATGGAAAAGGTACAAAGAATTATTACAAAAGTGCCCTCATCATGGAATCCCACATTGCATCCAACTTGAGACATTTTATAATGGTCTTAATGCTCACACGATGATGGTAATGGACGCTTCTGCTAACAGTGCTCTCCTTTCTAAGTCTTATAATGAGGCCTATGAAATCATTGAGAGGATTGCCAAGAACAATTACTAATTGCCAACCAATCGAGCAGCTTCAGGAAGAAGAGTTGCTGGAATACATGAAGTAGAGGCTCTTACTTCACTCGCATCACAGGTATCATCAATATCCTCAATGTTAAAAAATCTTACTACTAATAGGTCTAACAGTTTTGCAGCACAGCCACCTAACTAATTTGAAAATATAGCCTATGTCTATTGTGGGGAAGGACATTTGTTTGAAGAATGTCTATCAAAACCAGAATCCATATACTACATAGGTAACCAAAACCAAAATCGAGGAAGGCAAGGACTGCAATCCAATTTCTATAACCCATCGTGAGCAAAACCACCCAAACTTTTCCTAGAGTAACCAAGGGGCTGGAACCAGTAACACTTAGCCCAACCTAGACCAACCCAGCCACCTAGTTTTCTCTAACAAGTTCATGAACCAACCCAAGTTGAACCATCCAATGGCTTAGAAAATTTATTGAAGGCATACATGGTTAAGAATGATGCTTTAATCCAAAGCCAAGTAGCTACATTGAAGAACCTGGAAAACCAAATGGGCCAGCTTGCAACTGAACTCAGGAACCGACCACAAGGTACCTTACCTAGTGATACGGACAATCCGAGGAATTCAGGGAAGGAACATTGCAAAGTGTTGACATTGAGGAGTGGAAAGACAGTAGAGCCCAATACTATTGAAGCTGAAAAGGAGCAAGTTGACGCTCAAGATTCAGAGGAAGTTCAATCGAGTGTTGAAATTCCAGTTTCACAAGAACCAGAATCTGCAAAACCTGATAAGGTAATTTCAGTACCAGCTAATTCTGATCAACCAATAACTCTGTTAGATGCAGAATTACCACAGAGGATGAATCAACCAGTTTCAGTAAAGAAACCACCACCACCCTACCCTCAAAGACTTCAAAAGCAGAAGTAGGAAATTTAATTCAAGAAGTTCCTAGACATACTCAAGCAACTTCATATCAACATCCCGTTGGTTGAAGCACTTGATCAAATGCCAAACTACGAAAAATTCATGAAGGACATCTTGTCCAAAAAATGAAGACTTGGAGAATTTGAGATGGTAGCTCTGACGAAGGAATCCAGTGCATATCTTCAAGACAAATTACCCCCAAAGTTGAAGGATCCTGGATGTTTTACCATACCTTGCAATATTGGAGCAACATAATGTAGTAAGGCATTATGTGACTTAGGTGCAAATATTAACTTGATGTTTATGTCAATATTTAGGAAGTTGGGGATAGGTGAAGTTAGACCTACTATGGTTACACTCCAATTAGCAGATTGATCCTTAACACATCCAGAAGGAAAAATCAATGATGTATTGGTACATGTAGATAAATTTATCTTCCCTACTGATTTTGTTATTCTAGACTTTGAAGCAGACAAAGAAGTACCAATTATCTTAGAAGGACCATTCTTAGCAATTGGAAGGACCCTTATTGATATGCAGAAGGGCAAGCTTACTATGCGTGTTCAAGATGATCAGGTAACATTTAATGTTTTTAAGTCTATGCGATTTCCTAACACAATTGATGATTGTTCTACAGTTTCCAATTTAGAGGATTTAATAGTAGAGAAGGAGCTCAACTATGTTGAGGATCCATTGTAACAAATTTTGACATCAAATCCTCCGAATGATAAAGAGAAGGATGAATACCTAGCGTTGTTAGAAGCTAATCAAAAGGGATTTAATCCGCAATCTCGTTTTGAATCTTTGGAATTAGAGAAAAGGGATTATGCCCAACCAAAAGCGTCAATCGAGGAGCCACCTAAATTAGAACTTAAGGTATTGTTTTCACATCTGAAATATGTTTATTTAGGTAACTCTTCTACTTTACCTGTTATTGTTTCAACAGAATTAACTAGTGAGCAAGAAGAGAAACTCATCTTGGTGTTGAAACAATTAAAGAAGGCTATCGGATGGACCATAGTTGATATTTGTGGTATTAGTCTATATGTATGCATGCACAAGATTATCATGAAAGATGGCAAAAAAGGGACCATTGATGGACAACAGAGACTGAATCCCATCATGAAGGATGTAGTAAAGAAAAAAATCATCAAGTGGTTAGATGCGGGTATAATCTACCCCATCTCAGACAGTTCATGGGTAAGTCCGATCCAATGCGTGCCAAAGAAAGGATGTATCACGGTCATTGAAAATAAGAATAACGAGTTGATACCTACTAGAATGATTATGGGATAGAGAATTTCCATCGATTACCGGAAGTTGAACAATGCGACTAGGAAAGATCACTTTCCTTTGCCGTTTTTGGACTAGATGCTGGATAGACTCGCAGGGCAAGACTATTACTATTTTCTCGACAGATGCTCGGGGTATAATCAGATTACAGTAGCACTGAAATATCAACACAAGATAACATTCACCTACCTGTACGGTACATTTGCATTTAGACGCATGCCATTTGGTTTACGTAATGCACCTGCTACATTTCAAAGATGTATGATGCCTATTTTTACTGACATGGTTGAGAAGTATTTGGAAGTTTTTATGGATTATTTTTCAGTATTTGGAGATACTTATGATGATTGCTTAGCCAATCTAGCGAAGGTATTAAGGCGATGCGAAGAAACAAACTTGGTACTCAACTGGGAAAAGTGCCATTTCATGGTACGAGAAGACATTGCGCTAGGGCATTGGGTAACAAGACATGGAATAGAGTTTGATAAAGCAAAGGTAGATGTTATTGAGAAACTCTCACCTCCAACATCTATAAAGGGTGTTAGGAGCTTTTTGGGCATGACGGTTTCTATCGAAGATTCATCAAGGACACGACGTTCAAATTTGATGAAGAGTGCTTAAGAGCTTTCAATGATTTGAAGAGTCGACTAGTTTCGGCACCCATAATCATCACACCAAACTAAGATTTTCCATTTTAACTGATGTGTGACGCAAGTGACTTCGTGATAGGAGCTGTCATGGTGAAGGAACAAAGTTTTTCATCCCATCTACTATGCAAGTCGAACTCTAATAGGAGCTCAACTAAATTATACGATAATAGAAAAAGGGATACTTGCTATTGTGTTTGCTTTTTACAAGTTTCAATCTTATCTTGTAGGTACCAAAGTGACTGTCTATACGGATCACTCAGCAATTAAGTACTTACTTTCCAAGAAAGACGCTAAGCCGAGGTTGATCTGATGGGTACTTCTACTTCAAGAGTTCGATCTAGAAATTCAAGATCGAAAGGGAGTAGAAAATCAAGTAGCAAATCACTTGTCCAAATTGGAGCCACAAGAAGGGAATTCTCCTCTTATACCAATTCAGGAAACATTTCCAGATGAACACATACTGAAGGTAAATCATGTCCATAATACCCCTTGGTTTGATGATATTGCTAACTATTTAGCTTGTGGTTTGATGCCAATTGATAAGACATATCATCAAAGGAAAAAGTTTCTTTACAATGTGAAGTACTATTTCTGGGAAGAGTCATATTTGTTTAAAAAGTGCTCAGATCAAATGATCAAGAGATGCATGGCAGAATATGAAGTACAAAAGATTCTATTCCATTGTCACTCAGCTCCAAGTGGGCGACACTTTGGAGGTACTCATAGTGCGGCCAAAGTATTGCAAGCCAGATTTTTTTGGCCAACTCTATTTAAGGACACATATGCTTACGTAAAGAGTTGTGATCAATGTCAAAGGGTCAGAATTGTCACCAACAAAAATGAGATGCCTCGAACGAACATCATTGAGGTAGAATAATTTGATGTATGGGGTATTGACTTTCTTGGTCCTTTCCCTCTATCCTTTGGTCACAAGTATATATTGGTAGCAATAGACTATGTGTCTAAGTGGGTCAAGGCTGAAGATTATCCGACAAATGATGCTAGGGTTGTGATGAAGTTTTTGTAGAAACACGTGTTCACAAGGTTTGGAACCCCAAGAGCTATTACCAACGATGAAGGATCCCATTTTGTGAACAAGTGGTTGAAATGTTTATTAGATAAACATGGAGTGAAACATAAGGTCGCTACAGCTTACCATCTGTAGACGATTGGGCAAGCTGAACTGGCAAACAAGGAGATCAAAGGCATACTTGAGAAGGTAGTTTTCCCAAACCGACGAGATTGGTCCAAAAGACTGGATGATGCTTTATGGGCTTACATAACAGCATACAAGACACCTTTAGGGATGTCACCCTACAGGTTGGTCTTTGGAAAAGCTTGTCATCTACCCCTAGAGTTAGAGCACAAAGCTTACTGGGCCCTACGACAACTCAACTTGGATCTTAAGCTTGCTAAAGAGAAACAGCTGCTCCAACTCAATGAGCTAGAGGAATTCCGGATGTTCTCGTGCGAAAATGCCAAATTACTCAAGGAGATACTTAAGAAATAGCATGACAAGCACATTCGAGTTCGAGAATTTGAAGCAAGTCAGCAAGTCTTGTTATTTAATTCCAGATTAAGGTTCTTTCCAGGTAAACTAAAATCACATTGGTCCAGTCCATTTATGATTTATCGCGTCTATCCAAACGGAGTTGTTGAAGACCAAGGTAAGGGAAGTAATTTTCAAGTTAATGTACGTCGTCTGAAACATTACTGGGGAGATAAGACTGAACGGAATCAAATTTCCTTCATTTTATCAAATGTTTAAATTTTCTTATTTTCTTTTTTAATAAATGATTTAGGGTATATTTTCAGGATTAGTATGTTTAAATAAATTCTGTCTAAGAGATTGGAACTGAAGCGGGACCGCTTGTAAGCCCTCTAATCTTTCTTGAGAATGGATTTTAATATAATTTTTCGAGAAATTATTCCCTAAATAGAAAATTAAATTTTTGTTTTTTTCAAATTAGAGGGTCAATTTTGATCCAAGTTTTAAATTGCAACTCAATTTCAAATTTTCATTAAGTTTGGGGACTTAATTGAATTATTTTTAAAAATTGGTTGCTCTTTTATAAATAATAAAATTAGATGCCTCTTTTGTAAATATTTCCAAAAGGCTTCTAGAATAAATGTTTTTAGTTTAATAAAAATATGATAATTATTAATATATAATTATATCCATTATAATATAGAATTAGGATTCTGTTAATTTAATCATATTTTATTTGATAAGTTTTTTCAAATAATAATAATAAGATGATAATGTTTAATATATAGTTATATCTATTATAATTTATATATTAATTTTTATCAATTTAGCATAGAATTAGAATTAGATTTATTCATATTTCATTTTGTTTAAATAAATTAATAGCATTAATAATTTAATATGCATATATTTAATTATTAACTCGTTGTTAACTTTGTATAGGATTAGAACCTAGAATTCTTTATTGATTAAATTGTTCTAAGAATTCTACTCTAATTCCTATTCCTTCCTCTATAAATTCCACCTATCTTCCCATTCATCCATCACTCAAACCCCCAAAACATCAAGTATCGCAAGCTCCTAGTCGTACATTGCTCGGCCAGCAGCCCCAGCTCCATTGCACGCCGCACGTCCAAGCCCCAACAGCTGCTCCTAGGTGCCTCACCTGCGTACCTCCAGCTTCAGCGCATGCCAGGCCTGCTTGCCGAAGGTCTTGTACGCTACTCACGCACTAATGCTAGCTCCCAACTTAGCTTGCGTGCACTGCCTGCTCCTGTGCCCATCCGCCCGCACATTCCTGCAGCCCTCCAGCACTTTTGCGGCACACACCTACACGAAGCCCCTTAGCCAAAATATTCCAACCTACCCTAAATTGACCTCTTTTTTTCATTAATTATTTTTAGGAGTTTTAATTTTTATAGAAAGGGTGGTAAGACAAATTTTTTCTCCTAAATTTTAATTTTATTTATTTATTTAATTTTTCAATTTATTGAATCATTAATAATTTTTATTTAATTAAATTTTTGAGAAACTAATTTTCCCATCTTTTTTTCAGGTTAATCATATCTTGCAAGAGAACTCGTGCTTGCGCCCAAATTGATGAAACACAAAATAGGTTCCATTGTGAAAAAGCCAAAGAAAGATATGAGAGTATCTTCAAAAATCAATAGATGCATCTAGAGAAAGGCTTTACATTGAAAGAGAGCAACTACAAAGACTTTATGGCATGTATTTGTCAAGTTGCTGAAACCCTCAATTGGGAATTGTTTGTGAGAAGACACCTAGTGTGGATGAGGAACTAGTTCACGAATTCTATGAGAATTTAACCTCAAGCGAGTTGACAGAAGTTCCAGTTCACGGAATCAAGGTACCGATAACTTCAAACGCTATTAATGAGTTCTTTGAATTGCCTGATTTTGAAAAAGATGATTATTCTTCCTTGATGAGCAATATAAAGCCTAAAAATTTGCAAGAAATTCTCGAGGAACTTAGTTCTAGGTTCTAAGAGATTGTGGCAAAGAAAGGAATCCACACTTGTCGAAGAGAATATTTGACACCACTCGCAAAGGTATGGTTCTATTTCATCCGATTCAGCCTTATGTCTAGTTCACATGGAACTACAATTTCATTAGGGCGAATGGTCTTATTTTACTCAATTTTAACTGGAAAGACCATTGATGTGGGAAAAATCATCTTGTGAGAGATGCAAAATTGTGCCGTTAGACGTTCTGGCCCAACCTACTTTCCCTTTACGATAACAATTTTGTGCTTCAAAGATAAAATTCTTGCAATCATAAAGAAGACAGGCTATAGACAGGGCACAATCACAGATTGGGACCTTTACCGAATAGTTGGAGATTTTGTTCTACAGCAGCAAATTGAAGAAGGTGAGGATCCCAAAGAAGAGGAAGAAGATCCCATAGAGATCGAACCAATGCAATTGGCTAAAGTCCCTGATAAGGTGGAACCACTAGAACCAGAAGTTGAACCTGATGACGAAACTTCAAAGTTTAGAGCTCAACCGCCTAGCCCAGATCTTTGAGATGAGCTGTCAAAGTTGATAGACATAATGCAGTATATGCAATGGCATCAACAAGCTTACTGGAGATACTCAAAAATAAGGGATGACTCGATGAGAAATGCTATTAAGAAAATTTACAATGACCCATTTATTTTTGTGCCTGAATTTCCAGATTTTATATTTGAACCATGGAGTCCATTATCGAAGAAGGAGCGAAGCGATTCATGCAAAGTCAATAATGATAGAACAAAAGATAAGTCAAATTTGGAAGGGTCTGCAAATAAATAAAAGGGGGATCTTGACCTTATTTTATTTCTGTTCTTAGGTCATTTTAGGATTAAGGTTAATTAGGAATTTCTATTTTTTGCATAATAAAGAAAGAGATGGAAATAATGAAAATGACCAGGTCGCAAAGTATAAAGTGTGGCAACAGGTATATACATGTCTAGGATTGGATCTAGAGAGAGCCTGGTACTTAAGCAGACAAACTGGCTCACCTCCTCTTTTCTAGAATCTTACGTGGTGTATAGTATATATTCACTTTAAACAATGAGGACATTGTTCATCTTAAGAAAGAGGGACCAAAAAATTGAATTTGAATTATTTCCACTCGAATAAATTTTTCTTTTAATTATGATTAAGATATATTTTGTTTAGTAATTTGAAATTTTGTTAAGTATACTAAACTTCAGTATAAATAAAGTTCTATTATTTTAATAAATTGTTATGTTAGCTTAATAATGATATAAATGCATTTCTAATAAAGTATGCAAATCGTACCATAAATTTTTAGTTCCTTATGAAAGTTAGGAATGCATGAAAGTTTAAGCCTTTAGAATTGACTTAGTAGTTTTTTGAGGCGAAATCCTAGGAAGCATGGAATATTGGAAATGATTTAGGCAACTTTTTTTTGGATCGTTTGAACCTTTCAAGCCAACCATGATGAAATTTTTATCCTTTGAAACCCAACTTTGAGACTATATGGCCTAATTTTATTTGAACCCTTGCAAATTTAGCCATCACTTCTCTCTTAACTATCTTAAAATTATCTCAAACACTAGACTCAGTACTATTCAAAGTATCCTTTAAAAATTAAATTTGGGGGAGTTGAAAAGAAGTATCGAATGCTTTAAATTGTAGTATATCTAGTAAAATGCTCGAATTTAAAAAAAAAGAGCATGAGTTCCTAAAATAAGATGTGCAAAAGAGCATATGAAAGCAAAGTAAGTTGGTGTATTAAAGGTAATTATTTTGAAGGTCTGATGCAAGCTGAGTCTAGGGTTTAAAAGCCTAAATTTATCTATCTTTTACCTACCCTTAAGCCCAGACACGTTACAACCTTGTTAAAGACCTATTGATTCAAAAGTTCCAATGCTACCTACAATAGTTGAGAGAAATTGCTACGTACCATATGAAGACATAAGTTAAACTTAATGATTGCAGCTTAATCTTAAATAAAGGGAATAAAATTATATTGGTAAGATTTAACATGACTTTATTAGGAAGCATTTAGTCTAATTTTTGCTATCATAATAGTTATTGAGATTAATTTGAACGATATGTATACTTAAGTAGCATAACCATCAAATTTCTTGTCTTTGAGCATAAATATATTAAATTCATAATTTTGAGAAAAATTTTGTTCTGAAGGAATTTTTCAAAGGTGTTTCCAAAAAATTCTTTTCAAAATTTGTGCATTACTCAGGACAATGAATGAATTAAGTTTGGGGGTGTGGAAACACAAAAATTTACACACTTTTCATACCCTTTTTAACTTAAATTCATGCAAATTCGGTTAAATTCTTGTCAAAAAATAATTAATTTTATAAAATAATTAAAGTACACTTAAAATATGAACAAGTTGAAATTTAATTAATTTTATAATTCTTTTTGATGAATTTTGGTTATTTTCGACAGATTTTCACAAAGGGCGAAAAATGGCTCGACAGACACTGCTGGAAGCACAAAATCGAAAAGCAATTTGAAGTATCGAGGTGAATTCATTTCCAGCCTAAGACGGTCCAATTATGTTTATTAATTCATAATTTAATTAATTTTAATTTATACCCAATTTAATTTGGGTTAAATAAATTATTATTAATTAATTATAGAAAAAGTGGTCTAGTTGAACCGAACCGGTTGAACTGAATCGGCCAAGGATTGGGCAGCCCAAAACCGTCCATATGCTGACCCAAATCAGCCTATTAGCTGATTAATTAAGCTTGCAAATAAGCCCTTGAAGACTTGCCAAACTTGTATTCAAACCCCTCCACAATTGGTGGCTTTATGGATTTGCCCCAAGCCAAATTTAGCAAAGTTGAAGCCATCAACTTTGCCACATAGATGGCTGGCCAAAGGGTGTCTCTTTGGCTGCTATTTTTAAAAAATTTTAGCTGCCACATTCAGCTATGAAAACCCCCCTTGGCTGATTATTCAAGGCATCCCTCATTCATTCACATTTCTTCTCTCCTCTCTCACTTTCTCTTCTGATTTTCTCATTCCAAGTCCCTTGCTCTTGTGCCAATTTCTCCCCTTGAGAAAGGGTTCTTCTTCAGCCATTTTGGAGCAACAATTTATTGTTCATAGAAACCTTGATTGGCGAGGACAACAAAGAAGGAAGAATGGAGCAACCTAGTCAAGCCACGAGAAAATACCAAATTTGATTCTTGTTCCCTATCTCTTTAATTTTTGTTGTTGTTATGATGAACATATCTATGAATATTTATGTTGTTGGAATGGTTAGTTTAATTAGCTTAGCTTGAATTTAATTCGTATTGGTTTGATTGCATTTCATCTGCTTAAATTATTAAAATTGTGTTGATGCTGTTATAAGCCTTAGTAAAATGTTTGATTAAGTAAAATCATGCCTAAGTTATTCTTGCATTACAATTGTGAAGTAGCTAATGGATTAATTATTTAAATGGATTGAAATTGTAATTAATTGATGCAGTACTTAATCAGTGCATGTTTATTCTTCTAAGGTAACTGAAGGTTAAATTAGCAATGTATCTGGCAATACACTTGCCTTGCATAACTTACAAGATTATTGTGATTAAAGTGTTTCAAGGTAAAGATACCTGTTACCTCACATAGTCTTTTATGTGCTTGTTAGATTTAATTAATCATTTGAATTGACATAGGAATGTACAAGAGATTAGTTCAATTTAATGAGTATGTATGTGCCATAACATGTTTACTTATTAAAATATGTTTAATCATTTGAATTAACATAGGGATATGTTAAGAGATGAATGGATTTGTGTAGAAGAATATGTTCATAAGTTAGCAAATTACTGAGTTTCCGTAAATTTATTCGTAGTAATATAAGCATGAGTTTAATAATTCTAAGTTAAAGAAATGCAATTAGATCAACACAATTATGTCATCTTGATTAAATCATATTTTGAAATCGGGCATTTGAGATTTATTTCTTTAGTTTACTTAGTTTAGTTTTTAATTACCCTCTTCAAACAAAATATTTTTCTTCACCAAAATGTTTTAAAGAGCATTCATAAATAATTCTTTTCGCAGTCCCTGTGGGTACGATAACTCGATATTTACTTGTCACTTTATTACTCGTTGCGATTGTGTACACCTGCACATTTCCGTCGTTCCAATGTGCCCCAAAAATGCCACTTATTTTAGCCAAAACTCACACTTGTTATACTTCACGAACAACTTCTTCTCTTTTCGAATCTACAACACAGTTCGTAGATGGGTGTCGTGCTTTTCTTTAGTTCACGAATACACCAAGATGTCATTAATAAACACTATCACACAACGATCTAGGTAATCATGAAACACTTGATTCATCAGGTCCATAAAAGCAGCAGGTGCAGTTGCCAACCCATATGGCATCACCAAAATGTAATGCCTCGATTTTGACCCTAGAAGTTTTAAGTCTTGAGTGGGTGTAGTTAGGAAACTGTACATAAATATTTAGTTGTGCAAGAAAGTGACATAAATATATGTCTGTCTTAGTGGTTGTGCGCTCTGGAAGTGCCTGGGAAGTCATGGGTTCAAGCCTTGGCTTCCACAAAAATTTTATTTTTTTAAGGATAAAACTCCTATATTTGGCCAGTAGGGTTATAAGTTTATTTTGGTAAAAACATGACAGAATTGGCCTACTGGTCTAGTGGATAGTGGCGTGTGGAGTGTGCTTGTGGTCTAAGGTTTGAATCTCTGCTTGTGCAAATGGAGATTATTTTTCCTAGTGGCCATGGGAGGAAGTTGTGTTTGACCAAAACATTGCTAAGGGGAGTAGAGTTTGAATTTGTCATGTAGGGATTGTAGGAGGGAGTTGGGGAGAGATATGAAGAGAGATTTTAGGATAAATCAAGGGGATTTGAAGTACAGGAGGTGTTGGTGCCGAATTAGGATTGTAGGCACCTAGTGATTTTGGTTTTGGAAGAATTAAACTTTGGCTTAGTATCTTTTCTCTCCATATCGTTTTTTGTAGATTCTTTTGGTTTCTTTTCACTTCTTTGTTTGGGCTAATTCTCTTTTTCTTGCTCTTCCCCTTTCAACCGATTTCTTTGATCTAGCGCTTCTCTTTCTCTGGTGGTGGCTTGCCCAAATATCACTCTTTTATCTACCCTCTCTGTGCCGAATTATGCTTCTTTTCTGTTGATCTCTGTGGTAATTGCTACTATTTGATTTTCACACTCTTTTCCTCTCTGTCGTATTTATAGTCCTCATCTAACACTTTTTACTATCGACTGTTAGAGGCGTGGTTGTGCTAGCCCTTGCCTCTGTCGCATAGGGTGATTGACGTGGAGATAGACTGATTGCTTCCCTTCAGTATATAAGCGGTTTTATGTTTCCGTTAAGTTATTTATGCTTGGTTCAATTCATGTATGCGAGTAATATGATTAAGGCTGATAGGTTTGGGTGAAATGCAGGTGATCTTTAAGGGCCTATAGTTAGTTTCCTACAATGATTGAAGGATGCAAGCCTAAATCGGTGATTAAGGCAAGTGATAATCCACCCTATTTGGATAAGTATTGAAAAGAGCCATTAACTCTATTATCGGTTGATTAATGGAGTAGTTTGTTTGAATGTAGGTTTTGGTGTTCGTGGGTTGCGCGCACTTTCGCAAACAGGTGTGTAACCACACTGCTATAAACGTAGATCAGCAAAAGCCGAAAAAGTATGACTATTGACTCTACATGAGCTTACGATCGCTCGTGTGGTAAATTCAACGCATAAACGTGAGCATTGGACCCTAGAGGCCACCACGATCGATTTCGTGGGCTTAGGCCACGTTGGGCCGAAACAGACAGTGCGGGCCCTACGGGCTTGTGTGCCCCACATGGGCAAACCACACGGACGTGTGGTGATTATTGGGCCAAGATGTGTAGTTTACACGGCCAAGGCCATTTTTGGGCTTTGTGGGCCACAAGGGTGTGTGGGTCGCACAATGGGCCTTGGGCCCATTTTTTATGTTTGACTATTAAGGTTGCACAGGTTGCCGAGATGACTATGACCTTTTGTTGGGTGGGTAAGCATACCGGAACCCTTATGTGACAAAATGACGATTTTTCCCTCATGTGATAAAATGACGATTTTGCCCTTATGTGATAAAATGATGATTTTGCCCTTATGTGATAAAATGACGATTTTGGTTTATGTGATAAAATGACGATTTTGCCCTTATGTGATAAAATGAAGAATTTTCCCTTATGTGATAAAATGACGATTTTGCCCTTATGTGATAAAATGATGATTTTGCCCATATGTGATAAAATGACAATTTTCCCATATGTGATAAAATGACAATTTTTCCCTTATGTGATAAAATGCCCAAAATACCCTCATAAGGTAAAATGACTGTAATACCCTTGTAAGGTAAGATAACTTATTTGCTCTGCGATGTGTATGACTGTATTTGAGCTTGACACTATTTATGTATGTTACATCCATGTAAGATATTATGATATGATGCATGGCATGTTGCATAGGGTTGCGATTGTTATTTTGAAGGAAGTGTACTGCACTGATATGGTCGCACAGGTCACACAAGATGACCATGGACCTAAGGTTGCATGGGTCGCACAAGACGACTGAGGACCTACTGATGGCTTTAAGCCTATTACTAGTAGCTCTGCTGCAATTACTGATTAGTCCTGCAACCAGTGCTATATTTGGAGTGTAGGGATGGGTGGGAAATTTTATCCCTACATGGAGTGTAAGGATGGACAGAGTGGAGTGTACACGATGGATGGGTAGGATTTTCTGTTTGCATTCTGCATTGATTACTACCACTCGCTATCACATCGTAATGGGCCAAGGCCTTAAGCGATATTGAATCATTATCGATAAGGGCTTAGGCCTGATCGTGATGTTCACTATTTATTTATTATTGGGATTACACACTGAGTTTTCGTAAACTCACCCTCCTGCATTTCTGCGCAGGTAATCCTTAGGTGGATCAGCATTGCGAGGGACTCGAAGGTGGCCAGACAATAGCTGACGCTCCCATATTTGTCTTTTAATTTATAAGTAGTTTAATTTTGGTATTTTTATATAATAATGCATCTTCAAATTTTAACGTTTTAATTTCAGGTTTTATTTATATTGATTTATAACTGCGAGTAGTAGGATACGAGTTTTCAAAAGATAAATGTTTTTCAAAAATACCACGAATACAGAAACAATTTTAAGAGCTACTGCAAGAAAACAACATTTTACAAGTCAACGCTAGTACGCAACTGTTTTAAAAAGCTTCCGCTACAAACGAGATTTTTAAGTTAATAACGTTTTAAAGTAAATACTTTTGATAGCAATGCAAGTTTTAAAATCATTTTTTAGATCACACAAAGAGGCTTGATAGAAATTGGGCTTTGCAAACAATCTCATGCTTTACGAAAAACACTTCAATGTGACATCGCCAGATTCAGCCATAACGTCCAAGCCGAGTTTGGGGTGTTACACTAAAACTCATAATGGCCTTACCTCATTCTAAATATTGTCTTCAAAACATTTGACTCCTTCACCTTGAGTTGGTAATAACCAGATCAAAAATTGATCATTGAAAAAACTATGCCACCTCGTAGCTGATCAAATAAATCATCATTTATTGGCAATGGGTACTTGTTTTTAATAGGTAACTTATTTAACTGTCTGTAGTCGATGCACATCCTTCTGCTACCATCTTTCTTCTTCTTCTTCACAAACAATACTGGTGAAGCCTAAAGTGATATGCTTGGTCAAATGAAACATTTAACAAGTAGCTCCTGAAGTTGTATCTTTAGCTCATTAAACTCCTTGGGTGCCATGCGGTATGACATAATCAAAATAGGTGTACTATCGGGATACAACTCAATGGAAAACTCCACTTTGTAGTTTGGAGGTAACCCAGACAACTCATCAGGAAACATATCAGAATAATCTTGCACAATTCGCATTTTACGAACCCATTTCGGCCATATCCTGCGAGCCCATCACAAAAGTGAGATAGGCTTCACAGCCTTTACCCAACATCTTCTCTTCCTTCAACGTTGAGACTAAATTAGACATAATCTGAGCTTGTTCACCAACCACAATAACTTCCTTTCCTTCATTGCTTCACAAAGTAATTCTTTTTATTTCAAAATCAATCCTGGCCTTGTGCTTAGTTATCCAGTCCATTCACAAAACCACATCGGACCCATAGAATGACAATTCCATCAAATTCCCATAGAAAATGTAACCTTGAATAATAGCCCGATTTTGGGCCTAGTCGGAACAGTGGTTTCGAGACCACAAATCTGACATAGTAAAAATTCATTTTTATTATATTTTTATGGTCTAAAATTCTATGGAATTTTTTTTGTGAAAATTTCGTCTGAGAATTTTCATGTTCGGGCACTCAATTTAGTCAAAAGGACTAAATTGTAAAAAGTTCAAAACTTGAGTTCTAGAAGCTAGAGGTGCCTAATTACTATAAAATTTTAAATTGGAGGTCCTTAAATGTTAATTAGACCATTGGTTAATTTGTTGGACAAAAATGGACATGAAATAGGTGAAGTAGAATATTTTAAAGTTAGGGGCATTTTGGTTATTTAGTAATAAAAATGAATTAAAAACAAAATTGAATGCCAATTTTTGTCCATCTTCAACCCCTTGGCCGAAATTTTGAAATATGAATAAGTGTGATATTTTGCTTGGAGTGAACTATGTGATTACGATGATATGACATTAATGATGGATGCTAAGTCACGTGTGTGTATTTATGAAAGTCGAGTTAGAGGCTTTACGACCTCACCCCCTTACCAGAGTTGCTTTATGATGAGAGTTCGCTAGAATTATGTTGAATATGTTCATAAGTTGGAGATAAAGAGTTTGGTGATGAAATAATTATTAAAGCTTACAGAAATGAAAATAGTTTGGAAAGTGAAAACAGTTTTGAAAGAGATATCTCCCGAAATCTCTCCCGAAATGATTTTCATTAGTGAGTGGAATAATACGGGGTTCATGATGACAGAATTGTCAAAGAAATGATATTTGAGTAGTAAAGATGTCTGTGTGTGTGACAGTTACAGTTGAAATGAATATGATGATCTTTTCTAAGTATTCTATATATTCTTTTATCCTCAAAGATATGTGTGTGATTGTTCAGTTTTTGGTGGAGTTCTTATGTTATGAAAATGCTAGCTAACTATGATGTTAGACGAAAGCCCTGTTGGTCTGGTCGGTTTATGATCAATATTTCTTTATCTCTTCAGAATTCTACTCTATTATGTTAGAATAAAGTCGATGGTAAAAAAAAATTATGTGAGACTATTCTTATGTTTCTACTGATTATGGTTTTGTTTTATGTATATACGGAAAATATGTTATCTCTGTTATGATGGACGTCTAGAGCCGATAAGCATTATTTTTCTACTGGTTTTTTTTGAAGAATCATCAAGATCTCTGTTATTTTCTTATGAGTTATGTTCTCAAACATCCGGTTTCTTTATCTCGGTTTTCCTATCATTCTTATTTCATGAATTATCAACCATGGCTCATCTTGAAACAGTGTTCTTTGACTTGTGATAACTGTGTCTATTATGGTTGTATTTCTAGTTTAATCATAGGAACGTGGTGACTCGGGTATCTGGATTTCTCTAATTTTCATGTAAGGAATTGACTTTGGCAATGGTATAAATGATGGAAGCACAAACTCAAATCGTATGATGGATTTCTTTCTCAGGTAAGTTGATTAAAGTCAATGCATTCAATCAAAATATCTTTGTTTCTTTGAGCTAATGCAATTGTAAAGGTCTTGATTAGCATGATAATAGAATTTTGAAAGATTGTGTGTTTGAGTTGTTTTAATAGCATAAAGAAAGGAGCATTTTGATATGTTATTATCTGATAGTTAAAATCGACTCAGTTGTTTTGCCAGAACAAACTGGTCATTTGAAATGTGATTTGAGTTATATGTATTCAAGTATATCCTTAGATAAGAAAATGAATTCTATGTGTGGACAGATAGTTTGAATGAAGATTTGATATTCTTGATAGTATAATACAGAGATATATCAATTAGATTTGTTCTAATCGGATGATGTTATTACAAATTAAAATTGTTCTGATTGGTAAAGTTATCACAGTTATGAAAGTTTGAATAATCTGTGCATGATAAAAAATTTAAGAACAGTTGAAAGTATTATTAACCGAAGCTCTAGTTTTGAGTTCAGTTTGAATTGAGTAAGAAATTTATGATTTTTCAGTGATGCACTATTGAATGGATTGGAATGTGTTTTATTGTTAGAATATAAAGCGATAGTTCATGTTTTGACGATAAATGTCACATTAAAAAGAACTGTTCGACTAGTGATTTGGAAATGGCCACTTTTATGACTGTGTTGTGAAATTGATGAAATCATTTGTTCGATGAAAAGTGTCACATGTCCCCTGATTTCAAGAATTAAAGCATTGAATGTCATAGAAAGATCTGAAGTTAATATAGTATTAAAGACTTGAGCTATCAAAAGATTGTGAGTAATTATCGATTTACCTTTGGGAAAACAAGTATATGTACGGATGCTTGAATGGAAAATCTTTATTATTTTGTGAATGTTGGTCACATGATTGATTTTATTTGATAATGGTTCGATTTCAGATAAATTAAAAGCTAAAGTGATGTTTTCTTTGCAAGTTGAGAAACTAAAAAATGTGTTAGTGAGTGGTGAACTAAATGAGTACAGTGTGAAACGACTTTCTATTCTGGATTTTAGGTTGGACCTGATTTATGTTATTATTATTCCGATATGGAAATTGTGTACAGAAGAATCCAGGGCTTATGTAGAAATTTTTGTACGAAGCTTAGTGGTAGCTTGTCTATTCATCCAAGAGTAGTAAAATGTGCAGTTATATGTGGTAGACATTCTAATGAATGAGTATGTACCACTATACCTTTGAATTTATGTTTAGATGTCTATTTGTTAGCAAGTAAACCAAAAATCAAGTGTATTCAGGACTTATATGGTCAGTGATGGTATATGAGTGATAATGAGATAGAGTTACCATAAATTTCGTATCGGGGTCGTCATAATCTCTGAAAAGAAAGATGTTATTTGGATTGTGGTTGATTGTTTGGCGAAGATCCTTATGATCATTTCAATATGTACAGAGTTCTTATATGACAGATCAACTAAGCTATGTGTTCCTAAGAGAGTAATTTACATTTTTGACAATATGTTCCGGCACTGTGTTCTAAAGTTCAAAGGTTATTGGAAAGAGATATACAAGGTGAATTCGGTTTTTGATTTTGAGAAATTTGTGAAAGTGTTTTAGGAGAGTTGAAAGCAACTTCTTATGGTAAGAATTTTGGGGACGAAAATCTCTAAAGAGGGGAGAGTTGTAACAGCCCAATTTTGGGCCTACTCGGAACAATGGTTTCGGGACCACAAATCTGACATAGTAAAAATTCATTTTTTTTATATTTTTATGGTCTAAAATTCTATGGATTTGTTTTGTGAAAATTTCGTCTGGGAATTTTGACGTCCGGGCACTCAATTTAGTCAAAAAGACTAAATTGTAAAAAATGCAAAACTTGAGTTCGAGAAGCTAGAGATGTCTAATTGCTATGAAATTTTAAATTGGAGGTCCTTAAATGGTAATTAGACCATTGGTTAATTTGTTGGACAAAAATGGACATGAAATAGATGAAATAGAATATTTTTAAGTTAGGGGCATTTTGGTTATTTAGTTATTAAAATAAATTGAAAATAAAATTAAAAGCCAATTTTTGTCCATCTTCAACCCTTTGACCGAAATTTTGAAGACCACCATGGCTAGGGTTTTTTTCAAGCTTTCCAAGCTCCATAGTAAGTCCATTCTTGCCCTGTTTTTAATGATTTTTACATTTTTGAAATCCTCGTAACAAGATCTACCTATCTCTACCATTTATTTAAGCTAGGGTATAACACCCCTAACCCATATCCATTGTCGGAATAAGGTTACGAGGCATTATCGATCAATACACATCATTCACATACATAACATATTCATTTATGCAGTCATATATAAAACTCATTCAAATTATTCACATTGTCCCTTATAAGGCTTTACGAGACCTTAAAACATGCTTAGAAGAGGTTTGGGACTAAACCAATAACATTTGCAAACTTTGGGAAATATAAAAATTTTTAAACATTTAAGGGTCACATACCCATGTGAGTAGGTCGTACACCTCAAACGGTTACCAGACATGCCCATATCTCAGGCCGTGTGAAAACAGGGCATACATATTGACTTGTACCACATAGCCGAGGACACATCCGTGTGCCATGGTTGTGGGAAAATTAGGGAGGTTACTGACTTGGCCACACGACCGGCCACATGCCCATGTTCTAGCCCATGTGACACACACGGCCAGTAGACACATCTATGTTTCTAGGCCGTGCCAAACCTGTACGGTATACTGACTTTAATTTGAAGGGTACCCCAGGGGACATACGGTTGTGTAGCATGACCATGTATCGCACACAGCTGAGACACACACCCATGCCTCTGCCCATGTAGACAAAAATAGGCTATTTGCAAAGCCAACTTGCCACCCTTTTCTCATGCACACCTAGCCATCAAATGGTATCATTTCAATACATTAATAGGCAATCAAAACAAGCTATTTCATACACATTTCATGCCACTTATAAATCATCCTTTTCACTACTCAATTCCATAACCAAAAACATGCCAAATCAAATTGATACTTTAACTAATATCCACATTTAGGCACAACCCAAATCATCTAGCATTTACTAAACAAAAATGGCATCTAGACATCATCTTAAATTATACCAAAGTTTACCATTTTTTGAATATAACACATCATTAACAATTTACTAAATACTTATTCATCAACTCATCAAAATAACCATATCATATCTACCAAAACATAAGCATCTTAAATACATCCCATATCACATATTAACTCATAACATAAGTCAAATTCAACTTTATCAACAGCACCATTTCCAATCCAACTCAATTGGCTAAATTCAAAGTTCAAAACATAACAAAATGACGCTAGCCTATACATCCTATATACCAAATATAGAAAGCTTCAAAAGTACCAACGAGATGATCGATAGTGTGATGATGTTTCCCGATGATCCCTGAGTCCGAGTTAGCTTCGATAATCTATAAAATAGTGGAAAATAAACACAGTAAGCTTTAAAAGCTTACTAAGCCATACACAAATAAATCATCTTATGAGTCAATATCATTTCCATCAATTAAGTAAGATATGAATAAGCATATCTAAATATACATTCAAGTTTACAAACCTTTCTCATTTTACACATATTTAATATCATAATTGAATTCATCAAATGCTTTCATTTTCAACACTCGTATGAATCTCGTACATACTTGAGTCATTTAACTCACTTACACATTCTTTCTCGACTTAACTTTGCTCGCTAAACCATTCAGAATCGTTAAGGATAATCAGCAATCACATATCGCTCGTACAATGGCATATCCTAGATATGGTCTTACATGTTATCACATATCGATGCCACTGTCCCAAGCAGGGTCTTACACGTAATCGATTAACGATTCCAATGTCCCAGACACGGTCTTACACGTAATCACATATCTGTAACCTAATGTCATGACATCTGTATCCTATACTATTCCTAAGGTTTGTACGGGACTTTCGAATATCGTAACTTCGTCGATTCTTGCTCGTAAGTGCTCGTTCAACATTTATAACATTTCCATGAAAAGTAAACACATGTAATTCAATTTAAAGACATTTATTTGCATATGAACTTACCTTGTAGTTGAAATAGAGGAACTGGATCGACTATTCGTCAACTTTCGATTTTCCCCGATGTAAATCTGCTTTCTTTCGTTCTTGATCTATATACATTAAAAATTAACTTTTTTTATTCATCAACACATTCAATTTAGTCCACAAACACATATTTAGGCATTTTTTTCACTTTATCCCTAAACTTTCACATTTCTTACAGTTTAGTCCCTATTTCACAAATACATAAAATTCATAAAATTTCTTTAAACCCAAGCCTAGCCAAGTTCTCTATAGGTCCCTATCAGCCCATATATTTCATTTATTTCACAATTTAACCCCTCAATTTACACTTTTCTCAATTTAATCCCTACTTAACATTTTTTGTCAAAAATCACTTTACAAAACATGTATATCAAACACCATGCTTGCATAATTCATCATCAAACATCATAAAACTCATGGATTCATCAATGACATTTTTCAAAATCACTAACAAACTCAAAAATTAAGGTACGGGCTAGCTAGTACTTAAAGCAACGATCACAAAAAAAAACTGATAAAAAATCATACCTTAATCAAGGATCTATATTGCCGAACCCTAGAATGCATAAAACTTCCTTTTTTTTCTTTGTACTTTCGGCTAGGTATCAAAAAGATGATACAAAATTTGGTTTTGTTTTAATTCTATTAACATAATTATAAATTTCTAATTTTAACCTTTAATAATAAACATATAAATTACTTAATAGTTGGCCATTTATGTCAAATTCTACTAATCATGGTCTAATTACATTATAAGGGCCTCACATTTAATAAGTCATAGTAATTAAGCACTTTTAACATATGGAATGCAACTTTTGTATTTTATGCGATTAGGTCCTTTTTCTCAAATTAACCACTTAAACGATAAAATTAGCACACAAATTTTTCACACATAAATATTCACATGTCGTAAACATCAAAACTAATATTAAAATTATTTTACGACCTTGAATTTATGGTTTTGAAATCACTATTCCTATTTAACTAAAATCAAACTGTTATAACTCTACCCTTTTAGGGATTTTCATCCCCGAAAATCTTACCAGTGAATTGGTTTGGATATTACTTTCTCATAGAATCCTCAGGTTCCCACATAGCTTCTTCAACCCCGTGTCAATGCCACAATTTTTTTACTAGCGCTATTCTTTTATTTCTCAGCTATTTGATCTCACGAGCTAGAATTCGGATCGGTTCTTTACTATACAATAAATCAGACTGAATCTCAACTTCAGTCGAGGAAATGACATGTAAGGGATTAGATCAGTATCGTCAAAGCATTGATACATGAAATAAATTATGAATCTTTTCTAACTCAAACGGCAATGCTAACTGATAAGCCACTGGTCCAACTCGCTCGATAATCTCATACGGTCTGATGAATCGCGGACTCAATTTGCCTTTACGACCAAATCAAAGTATTTTCTTCCACGGAGATACTTTCAAAAACACTTTATCCCTAATCTGAAACTCAATATCTTTTCTTTTCAAGTCTGCATATGATTTCTGACGATCTGGCACTGCTATCAAACTATCACGGATCACTTTCACTTTTTCTTTTGTTTCTCTAATCAGGTCGACCCCGTGAATCTTATTTTCGCTAAGCTCAGTCTAGTACAACGGTATTCACCACTTTCGATCGTATAAAGCTTCGTACGGTGTCATTTTAATACTCGATTGAAATCTGTTGTTATACGCAAATTCAATCAATGACAGATATTTTCCCATGTACATTCGAACTCAAGAATGCAACATCTCAACGTATCTTTGAGTATCTGTATAACTTCTCGGATTGACCATCTATTTGCGGGTGAAATGCGGTACTAAAATATAGTTTTGTACCCAGTGCATCTTGCAATTTCTTCCAATATCTCTATGTGAATCTCAGATCTCTATCTGAAATAATAGAAACAGGTACTCCGTGTAATCTCACAACCTTAGAGATATACAACTCAGCAAACTTGTCAAGCAAATAATCTGTACGCACAGGAATGAAATGAGCTGATTTTGTCAACCGGTCAATAATAACCCAGATTGCATCTTTCTTACTCGGAGATAGGGGCAAACTCGAAACAAAATCCATAGTCACTCTATCCCATTTCTATTCGGGAATCATAATCGGCTACAATAAACTAGACGACACTTGATGTTCTGCTTTGACTTGCTGACAAATCAAACATTTAGAAACGAACTCTAAAATGTCCCGTTTCATGCCATACCACCAATAGAGTTGTTTCAAATTGTTATACATTTTTGTGCTTCCCGGATGAACAGATAAACGACTACTATATGCTTTACTCGAAATTATCTGAATCAACTCTAAATTTCTCAGAACATATATTCGGCCTCTGAATCTTAAACAATCATCTGAATCAACTTAAAACTCTGAATCAAGGTTCAAATCACATTGAGTTCGTTTCGCTAACATTTCATTATCAACTTTCTGAGCTTTACAAATCTGTTGTAAAAACAACGGTCTTGCTTTCAACTCAGCTACAATTGAGCCTTCATCAGATAGAGCCAACTGAGTATTCATTGCATGCAAAACAAACAAATATTTTCGGCTTAAAGCATCAGTAACAACATTTGCTTTTCCCGGATGATAGTCTATCACTAGCTCGTAATCTTTTAACAATTCTAGCCATCTCCGCTGTCGTAAATTCAAATCTGAGTTATTAGATATTTTAAACTCTTGTGATTTGAATAAACATGACATTTTTCACCAAAAAAATAATGGCGTCAAATCTTTAATGCAAACACAATGACTGCTAACTCTAAATCATGCATCGGGTAATTCTTTTCATGCGGTTTCAACTGTCTCGAGGCATAAGCTATGACTTTGCCTTCCTGCATCAAAATGCAACCCAGACCATTCAACGATGCATCACTATAGATCACAAATTCTTTACTCGATTCTGGCTATACTAACAATAGAGCTTCAGTCAAAAGAGTTTTCAGCTGATCAAAACTTTTTTGACATTTCTCGTATCATTCAAACTTTACATCTTTCTGAAGTAATATTGTTAATGGAGTCGTAATAATCAAAAAGCCTTTCACAAATCGTCTATAATAGCCAGCTAGACCCAGAAAACTGCAGACTTCGGATACATTTCTCGGAGGCTTCCAATCCATTATTGTAGAAATCTTGCTCGGATCGACTCGAATACTTGATACTGACACAGTATGCCCCAGAAAACTAACCTCATGCAACCAGAATTCACATTTACTAAACTTTGCATATAATTGCTTATCACACAGGGTCTGTAATACAATTCTCAAATGTTCGGCATGCTCGGTTTCATCTTGTGAATATAACAAAATATCATCTATGAGCACAACAACAAATCGATCTAGATACGGTCTGACAATTTGGTTTATTAAGTCCATAAAGATAGGAGGTGCATTCGTTAGTCTGAAAGGCAACTAAAAATTCATAATGACCATACCTAGTTCTGAATGCAGTCTTTGGCACATCAAAATCTCTAACTCGCAACTGGTAATAGCCCGATCTCAAATCTATATTTGAAAACACTATAGCCCCTTTCAATTGGTCAACCAAATCATCAATTTGCAGTAGTGGATATTTGTTCTTGATTGTCACTTTGTTAAGCTATCGGTAGTCTATACATATTCTCATTGTGCCATGTTTCTTTTTCATAAACAACACAGGAGCACCCCAAGGCGAGAAACTCAGTCTTGTAAAACCTCTATCCGTCAGTTCTTGCAACTGAGCTTTCAATTCTTTTAACTTTATCGGAACCATTCTGTACGAAGCTATCGATATTGGCGTTGTATCCGGCATCAACTTAATTCCAAACTCAACCTCTCGGATCTGTGGTAAATGTGGTAACTCTTCAGGAAACACATCTAGATGCTCACACACAACTAGCATTGATTCAATCTTCTTTCTAGTCACTTTCATATCAAGCACATAAGCTAAGTAAGCTTCGCAACCCTTTCTCACATATTTCTGAGCCAACATCAATGAAATAACTGTTGACAAATCATTCAGATCATCTGACTCAATTTGGATAATTTCATTATTCTGACATCTCAAATCAATCATTTTTCGTTTGCAATTCACAACAGCATCATACAGTGTTAACCAATCCATACCCAGAATTATATCAAATTCGTCAAATGGTAACAACATCAGATCAGCCAGAAAACAAATATCCCGAATCATCAATGGATGGTTCGTGCACACTTTATCAACCAACACGCACTTGCCTAAGGGGTTTGATACTCTAATTACAAATTCAGTAGAATCTACAAGCAAAGTCTTACTGGATACTAAATTCACACATATATACGAATGAGTTGATCCTAGATCTATCAATGCAATAACTTTAGTATCATAGAGAGTAAAAGTACCGGTAATGACGTCTGGAGATGACACTTCTTCCCGAGCGCAAATAGCGTAGGTTCGTGCAGATGCTATAGTCTCTGACCTCACATTAGAGTCTTTAGTCACTTTCTGGCTACCACTTACATTTCCTGTGTTTCTAGTTAGTCTACCTCTAGCTGAAGTGTTACTCAGCCTCATATTTTGTATTGTATCTTGTTCAGCCAATTCAGAAAATCACAGATAAAATGATCCAATGATCCACATTTAAAACAGGCCCGATCATTCAATCTACAATCACTGCGATGCCTTTTACCACAATGTTTACATTTAAGTTAGTTAAGTCTCGCACTCCTAACACTAGCTAAGTTAGTTAAGTCTCGAACTCCTAACACTAGCTATCGAAATAGTTGGAGCTTTAAAGCTTGACTATTGTCTTACTCGAACTCTGTTTGAATGTCCCACCGATGCAGTAGAATGATTAAACGAGTCTCGACATTTCTTTGATACAGACTGATAAGACTTACTAGTTGATCTCTTTCTCGAATCTCTTGCTTTAAAATTAGCCTTTCTCTTTTCTTTGCTGAGATCTTCAGCTTTACAAGCCCTTTCAACTAAAACAAAAAATTCTTTGATTTTCAGAATCCCAACTAATAGCTTTATATCTTCATTCAGTCCATCAATGAATCATTTACACATGATCTCTTTAGTAGAAACATATTCCCGAGCATATTTGCTCAATCGCACAAATTCTCTTTCATACTCAGTCACAGTCATTCGACCCTGTTTCAATTCTAGAAACTCTTTATGCTTCTGATCAAGGAATCGTTGAATTATATATTTCTTTCAAAATTCATATTGAGAGAACTCCCCTGTAATCCGTTCTCTAGGAACCATAGATATTAAAGTTTTCCACAAATGATACGCATTATCTCTCAGCAATGATACAACGCATTTAATGCATTCATCAGGAGTACAAGATAATTCATCGAATACTCTGATTGTGTTCTCGAACCAAAACTCAACCTGTAACACCCCCATGCCCGAAACCGTCACCGGAGTCAAGCTTGAGGTGTTACTAAACTTATCTTACCTTTTAAACAACTCTAAACCACTTATTTTAATTTTCAGAATAAACTATTTTTCTGCGTCATGGTTGCTAAAAAATTCATTTCTCAAGTTTCAAAACTTGAAATTAAGATCCGTAAATTTTTCCTGAAACAAAACTCATATATCTATCTACTAATTTTTTTCTAGAATTTTTTACTTAGCCAATTAGTACAGTTTATTAGTTAAAGTTACCCCTGAATTCGACTGCACTGGCCTCTACTTACTACGAACCACTTTCTCTCTGCACAAAAATCATATGACTATACCATTTGTTTCTATTAAAACTAGATTCAATAAGGATTCTAACCATATAAAGTACACCACATAATTATTTTTTAAAATTTATGGCGAATTTCTAAAGCTGGAACAGGGGATCCAGAAATCGCTCTGGCCCTATTTCACCAAAACTCAAATACCCTATAAAATACAAAACCTTTACCTATTTTGCTTATTCCATATGAAAATAGACACAACGAGCTTTAATTTCATAAACTATTCACCATCAACCCATGTCTCTACAATTTCTTGTGATTTTTCAAAATCCCATTATTTCTGATACTTGAATCTGTTTTTAAGTTACTTTCACATTTTTCTTAGTTTTCATGTGATAGTTACTACTTAATCATACATACTATTAAACATGTATATCATCAGCCACTCTATTAGCTAATCACTAGCAAGTATTTACACATCATTCGTTGATCATATCATATCAAAAGAAACCAAGTTCCTATACATGCCATACACAAAACGAAACGTCTAACTATACCAATGTGATTTCTTCGATAGTGAGATCGGGTCTCCGATGTTTCCTTCGATCCCCGAGTGGCTTGATAAAAACTATAAGAAAAAAAACTAAAGAGAATAAGCACTAAGCTTAGTAAGCTTACAAGCAAATAAATTACAACATTCAACATAATGAATAATTATACATAATGTCACCTAGCCTCATAAACTTTCTTTACTTCTCATTTTCTACCTTCTTCTTTACTCACTTACCTCCTTTCTTACCTGACCTTTCACTATTCATAAATATAATCTACCTTCCCTTTTGCTGATAATTCACTGTAATTTAACGTGTACAACGACCCGTTGAACCACTCGGAATACCAAGGATACTAGGGTCGTTCCTCGCTCATCAATATCTCGCTAATGCCATGTCTTCGACATGGACTTACATGAATTATTCCTGTCTCCAATGCCATATATATATATATCTAATATGGGCTTACATGGCTCCTTCCTATCACCAAAGCCATATATCTGATATGGACTTACATGGCTCATTTCGTCTGTCTGTCTCCGTCAACCCCAATATCCTAACATTCCTAAGGTTCAAACGGGCTTCCTAATGCTTTTCTCTGTCACTTACGCCTTTAATTTGACTTTAAATATTCAAAGAAAATAAGTATATAAATGCTGAAATTGACAATAATAATGTAAAATAAAAGAATATTGCATTTATTTCATCAGTAAACTTACCTCGATACAAAATGTGACTAAACTTTAGAATTTAGTCCTTTACTTTTTCTTTTGCCCGATCTACTCCTGAATTTCGCTCTTCTTGATATATAATAGCAAATTTAACTTATTTAATATTTGCATTTATCAAAACAGTCCTTGACCCAAACTTTGGCAAAATTACATTTTTGCCCCTAAACTTTCACATATTTGCACTTTTCCCCAAGGCTCGCAATTTAAACTTCATCCTATTTTCTTATGTTTTATGACATGCTGATCATTTTTCCCTTCTATGACAACATCAAATTCACACTCTAACATGTACTCATGACAATTAGGTATTTTTACCGATTAAGCCCTTTTACTCGTTTTCACTTAAAACCGAGTAGCACAAGTTGTCTAACATAATTTAAAACCTCATATTTTATCATAAAACATCAAAATAAACACTTTTCACCAATGGGTATTTTTCCAAATATGAACCCTAAGTGAAATTATTGCTAGCATAAGCTTTATCGAGCTACTAGGACTCCGAAAACGTAAAGAACATTAAAAACGGGGCTTAGAATCACTTACTATGGAGCTTGAAAGCTTGAAACAAACCCTAGCTATGGAGAATCCTTGAAATTTCGTGCTAATGAAGAAGATGATGAATTTTGTGTTATTTTTCCCTTTTTATTTCATTTAATATCCAAATGACCAAAATGCCCTTCCTTATTAAACTTTCAAAAATTCCATCCATGTCCTATTTTGTCCATGAACTTAGAAATTGGTCAAATTGTTATTTAAACCCTCCTAATTAATATTCCAAAGAAATTTCATACTAAAAACTTCTAGAATGCAAGTTTTGCAAATTATTCGATTTAGTCCCTAATCTCAACTTAAGCACTTTATGCATAGAATTTCATCACGAAATTTTCACACAATCATGCAATCATATCATGAACCTAAAAATAATAATAAAATAAATTTTTCTACCTCAAATTTGTGGTTTTGCTACGACTGTTCCGTTTAGGCCCTATTTCGGGATGTTACATTTCTCCCCCCTTTAGGGATTTTCATCCCTGAAAATTTTACCTGTGAAGAGATTTGGGTACTGTTTTCACATAGCCTCTTCGAGTTCCCATGTAGCCTCGTCTACCCCATGTCTATTCCATAGTACTGTCACAAGTGCAATACTTTTGTTCCTTAATTGCTTTATCTACTAATACATGCTTGCCTAATGGATTCGATACTTTAATCACAAATCTATAGATTCTATAAGCATACTTGTACTAGACATCAATTTCTTGCAAACATATGAATAAGTTGAACCCGGATCAATCAAAGCAATGACATTAATATCATATAGAGAAAATATACCCGTAATCACATCGGGGAAGGGTGCCTCTTCGCGTGCACGAATAGCATAAGTCCTTGCAGGGGCTCTACATCTGGTCTCACAGCCGAATCTCTTGAGGTACCTCTGTTACTTGCTCCTACTCCTAGTTGCCTCAGTGATCTACCTCTAGTAGGAGCATTTCTGGATCTAGCACTCTGTGTTATCTCTCGATTAGCCACCTCTGGACATTCTTGTACAAAATGATCTGGAGCACCGCATTTATAACAAACATTTTCGCCTGCCCGAAAAGGACCATAATGAAGTCTACCACACCGTGAACACCCTGATCTACCCTATCCAACATTACCTACACTCGCAATCGAGGTGTTCTGAGCCTTCAAATCCTTAAATCTGCTGCCTCTATTCTGACTAGAATACCTGACTCAGAAACTAGATCTAGTAGAAAACTCTTTTGGTCTTTTGGATGTAGCCTGGAATGACTTGCTCATCTGTCTCTTCTTTGTATCTTGTGTCTCTGTCTCAACTTTGCCTTTTGTTTTTAACAGCTCCTCTGCACTTACAGGCTCTCTCAACTAAAATAATGAACTCTTATATTTCTAGGACACTCACTGATAGTCGGATATTATCATTTAACCCATCCTCAAACCTTTTACACATAATAGCCTCTGTGGACACACATTCTCGAGCATATATACTAAGCCTGACAAATTCGCGCTCATAATCAGTCACTGTCATATTACCTTGTTTCAATTCCAGGAATTCCTTTCTCTTCTGGTCAATAAACCTCTGAATGATGTACTTTTTACGAAATTCCTCCTGAAAGAAATCACAAGCGACCTTCTCCTTTGGTACAACTGATACAAGTGTCTTCCACCAGTAGTAGGCTGAGTCTCTAAGAAGTGATACTACACATTTCATACATTCCTTAGGTGTACAAGGTAATTCATCAGACTCTGATAATATTTTCTAACCAAAATTCTACTCTTTCTGCATCATCATCTTTTGTTGCTCGGAACTCTTCGCCCTTGTTTCTGATTCTATCAACTGGTGGCTTTTCTCTTATCCTTGCACTGTGGATCGGTGGAGCTTGAGCTACATGGGTAGCCCGAGAATCATGAGGGTGGAGGTCTAATCGCCGGATCCGCATTGAACGAACTCGGCAAACAAATCATTCAAAGCTTGGAAGAGAGCTTTCGAGTCACTCCTCCACGATTAAGCATCGCCTATTCTCGATGATATTTGCTCCTTCCGCGGGAGTAGGCGCATTACTTTCTACATCATCATCACCAGCTCACTCGGGATCCATTACTATAAAACAAAATATCTAAAAATCATCAGGAGTCGTCACACTATCAAAATACAGGTATGGCATGTATAGCTAGACTTTTACTCACACTAACTGTTCCGAGAACCGACTAAATTTCCTCTGATACCAATAAATGTAACACCCCCAAGCCCGAAACCGTCACCGGAGTCAAGCTTGAGGTGCTACTAAACTTATCTTACCTTTTAAACAACTCTAAACCACTTATTTTAATTTTCAAAATAAAATATTTTCTTGCGTCATGGTTGCTTAAAAATTCATTTCTCTAGTTTCAAAACTCGAAATTAAGATCCGTAAATTTTTCCTGAAACTAGACTCATATATTAGTTAAAGTTACCACTGTTTCAAAATTCGACTGCACTGGCCTCTACTTACTACGAACCACTTTTCTCTCTGTACAAAAATCATATGGCTATACCGTTTGTTTCTATTAAAACTAAATTCAATAAGGATTCTAACCATATAAAGTACACCACCTAATTATTTTTGTAAAATTTATGGTCAATTTCTAAAGTTGGAACAGGGGATCCAGAAATCGCTCTGGCCCTATTTCACCGAAACTCATATACCCTATAAAATACAAAACCTTTACCTGTTTTGCTTATTCCATATGAAAATAGACACAACGAGATTTAATTTCATATATTATTCACCATCAACCCATGTCTCTACAATTTCTTGTGATTTTTCAAAATCCCGTTATTTCTGATACTTGAATCTGTTTTTAAGTTACTTTCACATTTTTCTTAGTTTTCATGTGATAGTTACTACTTAATCATACATACTATTAAACATGTATATCATCAGCCACTCTATTAGCTAATCACTAGCAAGTATTTACACATCATTCATTGATCATATCATATCAAAAGAAACCAAGTTCCTATACATGCCATACACAAAATGAAACTTCTAACTATACCAATGTGATTTCTTCAATAGTGTGATCGGGTCTCTGACGTTTCCTTCGATCCCCGAGTGGCTTGATAAAAACTATAAGAAAAAGAAAATAAAGAGAGTAAGCACTAGGCTTAGTAATCTTACAAGAAAATAAATTACAACATTCAACATAATGAATAATTATAATAATGTCACCTAGCCTCATAAACTTTCTTTACTTCTCATTTTCTACCTTCTTCTTTACTCACTTACCTTCTTTCTTACCTGACCTTTCACTATTCATAAATATAATCTACCTTCACTTCTGCTGATAATTCACTGTAACTTAATGTGTACAATGACCCGTTGAACCACTCGGAATACTAAGGATACTAGGGTCGTTCCTGTCTATCAATATCCTGCCAATGCCATGTCTTTGACGTGGACTTACATGAATTATTCCTGTCTCCAATGCCATATATATATATATATATATATATAATATGGGCTTACATGGCTCATTCTGTCTCCAAAATCATATAACTGATATGGACTTACATGGCTCATTTCTGTCCTGTTCTGTCCTGTCAACCCCAATATCCTAATATTCCTAAGGTTCAAACGGGGCTTCCTAATGCTTTTTCTCTGTCACTTCGCCTTTAATTCGACTTTAAATATTCAAAGAAAATAAGTATATAAATGCTGGAAATTGACAATAATAATGTAAAATAAAAGAATATTGCATTTATTTACTGTAAACTTACCTCGATACAAAATGTGACTAAACTTTACAATTTAGTCCTTTACTTTTTCTTTTCCCCGATCTACTCCCAAATTTCGCTCTTCTTGATCTATAATAGCAAATTTAACTTATTTAATATTCACATTTATCAAAACAGTCCTTGACCCAAACTTTGGCAAAATTACATTTTTGCCCCTAAACTTTCACATATTTGACACTTTTTCCCCAAGCCTCGTAATTTAAACTTCATCCTATTTTCTTATGTTTTATGACATGCTGATCATTTTTCCCTTCTATGACAACATCAAATTCACACTCTAACATGTACTTATGATTATTAGGTATTTTTACCGATTAAGCCCTTTTACTCGTTTTCACTTAAAACCGAGTAGCACAAGTTGTCTAACATAATTCAAAACCTCATATTCTATCATAAAACATCAAAATAAACACTTTTCACCCATGGGTATTTTTCCAAATATGAACCCTAACTTAAATTATTGCTAGCATAAGCTTTATCGAGCTACCGGGACTTTGTAAACGTAAAGAACATTAAAAAGGAGGCTTGAAATCACTTACTATGGAGCTTGAAAGCTTGAAACAAACCCTAGCTATGGAGAACCCTTGAAATTTCGTGCTAATGAAGAAGATGATGAATTTTGTGTTATTTTTCCCTTTTTATTTCATTTAATATCCAAATGACCAAAATGCCCTTCCTTATTAAACTTTCAAAAATTCCATCCATGTCCTATTTTGTCCATGAACTTAGAAATTGGTCAAATTGTTATTTAAACCCTCCTAATTAATATTCCAAAGAAATTTCATACTAAAAACTTCTAGATTGCAAGTTTTGCAAATTATTTGATTTAGTCCCTAATCTCAACTTAAGCACTTTATGCATAGAATTTCATCACGAAATTTTCACACAATCATGAAATCATATCATGAACCTCAAAATAATAATAAAATAAATTTTTCCACCTTGGATTTGTGGTTTCACAACCACTATTCCGTTTAGGCCCTATTTCGGGATGTTACACAACCCTCTCTGCATCATCATCAACTATAGCCCGAAACTCTTTAGCCCCGTGTTTACAAATATTTTCCACTAGTGACTTATTTAATTGACTCTGATCTATCACTTGTGGCACAACTGGGATTTGTTGAGGAACATGTAGGGGTGGAGGTTGTTAAACAGCCGGATTTTTTCGAACAAACTCCATGAACCACTCACTCATCATTGAAAGAAGGCTTGGTTAGCCTCTCCCCTTTGGCTACATGAAATAGGCCTAGAATTGGACGGCACTGCCCCTTGAGCGGAAATGGGCGCATTACTTTCCACATCATCAGCTATTGCTCGTTCGAGATCCATTTGATATATAAAAACACATTTTAACTATCAGGAATCATCACACTATCCCAGTTTATATATATGGCATGTATAGCTAGACTCTCACACGCTATGTTAGTCCTAGAATTGACTAAATCGTAGCTCTGATACTAATTAAATGTAACACCCCTAAACCGTATCCGTTGCTGAAATAGGGTTACGAGGAATTACTGATCAATACACATCATTCACATACATAACATATTCATTTATGCATTCATATATAAAACTCATTCAAATCATTCACATTATCCCTTATAAGGCTCTACAAGACCTTAAAACATGCTTAGAAGAGGTTCAGGACTAAACTGATAACATTTGCAAATTTTGGGAAACATAAAAATTTTCAAACATTTAAGGGTCACATGCCCGTGTGAACAAGTCGTGTGCCTCACATGGCTACTAGACACGCCCGTGTCTTAGGCCGTGTTAAAATAGGACATACATACTGACTTGCACCACATGACCGGGGAAATGCTCATGTGCCATGGCCGTGGGAAAATTAGGGAGGTTACTAACTTGGCCACCACATGCCCATATGCCAGCCTGTATGTCACACACAGCCATTAAACACGCCTGTGTGTCTAGGCCGTGCCAAACCTGTAGAGTATACTGACTTTAATTTGAAGGGTACCCTAGGGGACACACGGCCGTGTAGCATGACCGTGTGTCACACGCGACTGAGACATACACCCGTGTCCCTACCTGTATGAACAAAAATAGGCTATTTTCCACCCTTTTCTCATACACACCTAGTCATCAAAATGGTATCATTTCAACACAGTAATAAGCAATAAAAAGATGTTATTTCATACACATTTCATGTCATTTATACATCATCCTTTTCACTACTCAATTCTACAACTAATGTAACATCCCGAATGAGGGCCTAGTTAGAATAGTGGTTTCAGGACCAAAAATCTGACATTAAAATAATTATTTTATGATCATTATGAGGTCTAGGATATGAAAATGAGCATGTGTTGAAGTTTCATGAAGAAATTCTATGTGTAAGGTGTCCTATTGGAAATTAGGGATTAAATTGAATAAATTACAAAACTAGGATTCTAGAAGTAATTTGCATGAAATTGCTTTGGAATGTTAATTAGGGGTCCTTAAAGAGTAATTTTCCCAATTTTTAAGTTTTTGGACAAAAATGAGCATGCATGGAAAATTTTGGAAGTTTAGTAATGAAGGGCATTTTGGTCATTTGGTTAATTAAAGAATAAAAAGGGAAAAATCAAGTTAAAATCAGCACATTTCTTCTCCATGCTATCAAAATTCAAAGGGTCTCCATAGCTAGGGTTTTCAACATTTTCAAGCTCAATAGTAAGTGCTCTATCGCCCCGTTTTTAACGTTCTTTGTATTTTTGAGATCCTCGTAACATGCTCTCTATTTCTACCCATATTTCAAGCTAGGGTTCATGTTCAAAAATTTACCCATGCATGAGATATTTGTGTTTTGATGATTTATGGAGGGACATGAGAGTTTAAAGGATGGTGAACAACTTTTACTAAGTGGTTTTTCATGGAAATGGCTTAAAGGACTAGATTGTAAAAGTTGTGGAAATGGGTAGGAAAATATAGAATGAAGGGAAAACATGGGATACTATGAGTGTGTATAATATTTGGCTAGGCTTGGGTAGCCAGGGAATTACATGCATTTCATTATAAGAGCCCTAGGACTAAATTATAAATATTGTGAAAGGTTAAGGGCAAAAAGGTCATTTTGCCTGGGGGTAAGTTTTAAGCCTAAAACGAATAATGTGATGTATTAATAATCTAATTTTATTGATATAAACCCCAAGAAACAAATTCTGGAGGTCGATCATAGAAAACGAAAGGTTTTGAAATAACCGAGACACGAAACCAAAGCAATTACCAGGTAAGTTCGTATAACCCGAAGTAAACTCTTAATATACTTAAACATACATGTTCTTGAATGTATGAAAATTTAGATATTCATTGCATGATAATTCATGAAATGGGCTTGTGTAAACGAAAGATGATAAATGTCCTGGTTGAAATAGAAAGGGAAAATCCGATGGATAAATTATGGCTTGCATGATACAAGATCCTGCATGTGTTGCAGAAAAGGATTTAGCCTGTATGGGTATTCCAATGATCTCAAAATAGAAAGGATCTAGCCCGGACGGGTGTTCCTTGAGTAATCAAGCCTCCCGAAGAATATGGTGCATTAAGGATTTAGCCCGGACAGGTAATCCGATTGAGGACTGAATTTAGCCTGGACTAGCAATTCAGATCCAAGCTTATGAGAGCACTTGTCATTAAAAAGGGATTTAGCCTGGACTGGTAATGCCAACATTACTCTATGAGTTATTACTAAAGGGGATTTAGCCTGGACTAGTAATCCCACCATAAGATATAAGGTTCCTAGGAGTGCATACTTGAGATGATCACTTGTATGATTTGACTGTAAATGGTAATCCTCGAGATTTTCTAGAAATTCAACGGGAATTAACATGCTAAAATAAAGAATGGGAATATTGAATTGATGAGCTCATCTAAGACTAATAACATGTATTGTTATGAGACTAACTTGATGATTGAGTGCATGTGATAGGAAAACTATTTCATACTTGTTGGAATTATTGCTTAATATGGTTGTATGCTAATTAACCGGTAAGTTTGCTTTCCAGTTACCCGAACTTACTAAGCATATAAATGCTTACCCCCTTCTCTTTTCCCTATCTTATAGAGCTCGAGGACTCATGAAGATTGGAAGACGGTTGGAGAATCAACACACTATTGACTTGTCGTGCTTTGGTATATAAATACTTACATTTTGTTTAATAGCATGTATAAGATTTTTGGTTATTTTGTTATATGTGTCATTTGGCTAGCCAATGTAAGGGCTTGAATGATATACCTATTCATTTTGTATATGGCCATAAGACATGGCTCATTTTGATGTAGGTTGTAACCTACTAATTGTGCATGTTGGTGTTTAAATGTTCATTAGATGGTTAAATGTGGTACATCATGAATAGACAAGTAAAATATGGCCAAACCACTCGGAGATGGCTAGGTCATAATTGGAGATGAGTTATAAAATGAGCCAAGTCTAAATGTGTTTGATGGTATGGTAATCTTTAATACAAAAAGGATAACTTCGCATGTATTAAACTAATGAGATGAGGTTAAAGTGCAATGAGTTATGCTAAGGTTGCTTAAGAGTATAATTAGGCCATGTTAAATACCCTTGAAATATTTAAGTGTGTATGGATGTTAGAGGGTGACCAAAGGCTTGGAAAATAGCCCTAAAAAGGTCCACACGGGTAGACATATAGGCATGTGTCAAGGCCTTGTGTGACATACGGTCAGCCCCCATGGGCGTTTGCCTGGCCGTGTGTCCCCTACACCAAAAATTTTTGGTTAGTTTGCATGGTAGTAAACACACGGGAAGAGACAATGCCGTGTGCCTCAACCATGTGGAGGACACAGCCTAGCACACGGGTGTGTGCCTTGGCCGTGTGCCTCAAAATGAATGATGGCATTCTAAATAAAATGTCTGGGTTTTTGGACACGGGCGACCACACGAGCGTGTCTAGGCTGTGTGAGGGACACGGGCATGTGCTCGGTCGTACGAAGGCCCCTGTAGGTTTGAAATCAAAAATAAATTCAATTAATTCCATACAGGTAAGGGACACGGGCGTGTCCTAAGCACACGAGTGTGTGCATTATCTCCACACGGGCGTGTGAGGCTTAAACCTAGAAATTTTCCTAAGATTTTCTTAAGCTCCCGGTTTAGTCCCAGACCATTCTTAATGCATGTTTTTGGTCTCATAGGCCATAATAGGGACACTATGATGTTACTTGTTTGGTTTTAAATTAAAATGAAATTTTATAACCCGTATTTTTCGAAAGTGTCCGAGTATATGTCTGTAACGCCTCGTACCTTGTCCCGGTCTAGGGTACGGGTAAGGGGTGTTACAACCAAAAACATGCCAAATAAAATTAATACTTTAACTAATATCCATATTTAGACACAACCCAAATCATTAAGCATTTACTAAACCAAAATGGCATCCAAACATCATCTTAAATTATTCCAAAGCTTACCATTTTTCAAACATAACACATCATTAACAATTTACTAAATATTTATTCATCAACTCATCAAAATAACCATATCATATCTACCAAAACATAAGGCATCTTAAATACATCACATATAACATATTAACTCATAACATAAGTCAAATTCAACTTCATCAACAACACCATTTACAAGCCAACTCACTGGCTAAATTCAAAGTTCAAAACATACCAAAATGACACTAGCCTATACATGCCATATGCCAAATATACAAAGCTTCAAAAGTACCAACGAGATGATTGATAGTGTAATGATGTTTCCCGATGATCCCTGAGTCAGAGTTAGCTTCGATAATCTATAAAACAGTGGAAAATAAACACAGTAAGCTTTAAAAGCTTAGTAAGCCATACACAAATAAATCATCTTATGAATCAATATCATTTCCATAAATTAAGTAAGATATGAATAAGCATATCTAAATATACATTCAAGTTCACAACCCTTTCTCATTTTACACATAATTAATATCATAATTGAGTTCATCAAATGTTTTCCTTTTCAACACTCGTATGAATCTCATATGTACCTGAGTCATTTACCTCATTCACACATTCTTTCTCAACTTAACTTTTCCCGTTGAACTATTTGGAATAGTTAAGGACACTCAGCAATCACATATCACTCGTGCAATGCCGTATCCCAGATATGGTCTTACATGCTATCACATATCGATGCCACTGTCCCAGATAGGGTCTTACAGGTAATCGATTAATGATGCCAATGTCCCAGACATGGTCTTACACGTAATCTCAATACAATGCCAATGTCCTAGACCTGGTCTTACATGTAATCACATCTCTGTAACCTAATGTCATGACATTCGTATCCTATACTATTCCTAAGGTTTGCACGGGACTTTCGAATATAGTAACTTTGTCGATTCTTGCTTGTAAGTGCTCGTTCAACATTTATAACAATTCCATGACAAGTAAACACATGTAATTTAATTTAATGACATTTATTTGCATATGAACTTACCTCGTAGTCGAAATAGAGGGACTGGATCAACTATTCGTCAACTTTCGATTTTCCCCGATTTAAATTTGTTTTCTTCGTTCTTGATCTATATACATTAAAAATTAACTCTTTTATTCATCAACACATTCAATTTAGTCCATAAACACATATTTGGGTATTTTTTCACTTTAGCCCTAAACTTTCACATTTCTTACAATTTAATCTCTATTTCACAAATACACAAAATTCATGAAATTTCTTTAGACCCAAGCCTAGCCGAATTCTCTATAAGTCCCTACCAGCCCATGTTTTTCATTTATTTCACAATTTAACCCATCAATTTACACTTTTTTCAAATTAATCCCTAAGTGACATTTTTGTCAAAAATCACTTTACAAAACATGTATATCAAACACCAAGCTTGTGTAACTCATCATCAAACATCATAAAACTCATGGATTCATCAATGGCTTTTTTCAAAATCACTAATAAACTCAAAAATTAAGGTATGGGCTAGCTAGTACTCAAAACAACGATCACAAAAATGTAGAAATCATCAAAAACTGATCAAAAATCATACCTTAATCAAGGATCTATATTGCCGAACCCTCGAATGCATAAAAGCTTCCTTTTTTTCTTTGTATTTTCAGCTAAGTATCAAAAAGATGATACAAAATTTGGTTTTGTTTTAATTATATTAACATAATTATAAATTACCAATTTTAACCTTTAATAATAATCATATAAATTACTTAATAGTTGGCCATTTATGACAAATTCTACTAATCATGGTCTAATTACATCATAAGGGCTGCACATTTAATAAGCCATAGCAATTAAGCACTTTTAACATATGGAATGCAACTTTTGTATTTTACGAGATTAGGTCCTTTTTGTCAAATTAACCACTTAAACGAAAATTAGCACACGGAATTTTCACACATATATATATATTCACATACTGTAAAAATAAAAAATAATATTAAAATAATTTTACAACCTCAAATTTTTTGTTACAAAACTACTATTCTGATTTAACTAAAATCGGGTTGTTACATAGGGTTCATGTTCAAAAATTTTCCCATGTGTATCATGCATGTATTTTGATGTTTAATGGAGGAATATGTAAGTTTGATGTGTGATAAACATCTTTTACTTAGTGATTTTTGGTAAAAATGCTTAAAAGGACTAATTTGTAAAAGTTATGAAATATCTCATAAAAGTATGATAAAATGAAAATTTTGGGTTGCTATAGTTATAAAAAGGGTTCGGCTAGGCTTAAAGTACCAAGAAATTGAATGAAAATCATTTTATGAGCCTAGGGGAAAAAGTGTAATTATGACAAACTTTAGGGGCAAAATGTAATTTTTCCATAGTATGATTTTTGGATTAAATTGACTAATGTGACTAATAAATAGACTAAATGTGATATTATAGATGAAAGAAAATGAAGTTCGGACCTAGAACAGGGGAAAAAAGAAATTGACAATTAGGTCCATTTTTGCCATTTTGGTGTCGAGGTAAGTTCATATGCAAATTATGCAATATGTACCATATTTTAATGCTTTAATATTGCATGTATGGTAAGTACATATATAATTAATTTGATGTTGTATCATGTTTTTAATGCTTAAATTTTATTATGAATTATGCTTTGATTATTCCATGAGTATGCAATTGGTGTTATGGATATTGAAATCGACATTACGAGCAAGTTCGACAAAAATATGGTATCGAAGAATCCTATTTGAACCTTAGGAATAGTTTAGGATACAAGTGACATGTCACTAGGGACTATGCAATCTAAGCTCATGAGTTATGTGGTCTGAGCTCAAGATATATGTGACACATGTCATGAGGTTTCGGGTGCTGGTCTTGTATGTTCTATCGGTGGCTAGGTAGTCCAGCATGTATTGCGGATACCTGACAGCTTGTGTAAGTAGCCTGTGTAGCTATATCCTGATCGACAGCTCGAGTGAGTAGGCTCGTGAGTAGCTCGAAAATGAGCAACATGTGATATGTGATATGAGGTAGCGATGGCCACATATGGGGCACTTAGATACGAGATTCCAATGTATCCGATGGTATTCCAAGTGTTCAATAGCTGAATTATCGAGTAACTTGACAGAAGACCCAAGGGGTAAGTTAATGAGAAGAATGAGTATGAGTTGTGTTACGAGTTGGCACAGGTATGTATGTAAAGTTTATAAGCTATGGCTTTGTGATATTGTGAGTTCATGAGCACTATGAAAATAACTTTGAGTTAACCTTCTGATTATTGGTTTATGTGTAAGATGTATAAATATATGGTTAAGTTGATTGATGCTTATGAAAAAAGCTTGTAGGCCAAATTGATTGGAGATATTATTATTGCAAGATTAAGTCAAGTTATGTGAAATTATGTTGGTAAATCAAAAGAATAAGCATTGGGAATTGATTTCATTACAACTTGAGATTTATAGCCACTTTATGTTAACTTGTGTTTATATTGTTAGACATGGTATATAATTGGTACGAGTTGCTATTATTTTCATACGGACTTACTAAGTTTTGAAGCTTACCGTCTTCTTTTCCCATCTCTTATAGGTTAATTTAGTTAGCTCAGGTTGGAGACCGCAGGAGATGCCATCACACTATCAAGCTATCATTTGGGTGTAAGTGAACACAAGTATTTTAAATTTATGGCATGTATAGGGACTTTGTCTATTGATTAATTATGTCATTATTAATTTGGCCAAGTGTGTTGGCTTATAATGATTTGGTGATTCATTTTGTATATGGACATGAGATATGGTTCATATTGATTATTGGGTTGTAAACCTAATTAATTATGCATGCATGTGTCAAAGTCTTGATGATGGTGGATGGTGTTAGATAGCATATGGGTGTGATGAATGAATGATGACCAAATTGGTATGGCTATGATCATGGTTTAAATGTGTGAATTGGGAGTAGGTTAATAATGTTGATTAGATATGAAATTGGTGTGGAATGCCATAAGTAAACTTGTTAATTTGAGTATGTGAAATAGTGACATTACATGGGCAAGAATTAGTCTTGATTAGGAATGATTGATTGTCAATATGTGACATGTTGTGTGCCATGAAATATGTTTAAGTATGTGAGTGCCTAAGGGTACCAAAAGGCTTGGAAAATAGCCTTAAAGTTGTCCACACAGGTAGACACACGGGCATGTGTCTAGGCCGTGTATGACACATGGTCTGCCCCATGGGCGTGTGTTCTAGTCTTGCGTCCCCTGCACCCTAATTAGGTAAAACAGAATGCCTAGTAGTAAACACACGAGCAAGACACGGTTATGTGTCTTAGCTATATGAAGGACACGGCCTTAGCATACGAGTGTGCGACTTGGCTGTGTGACCCTATTTTGGTTGATGGCGTCATAAACAAAGAGTTACACTAGCTGAAGACACGGGCGTGTCCCAAGCCACATGGGCGTGTGACCCTGTTTTCATGGAAATTTTTCTAAGTCTTCTTAGTGTTTCCAAAGTTCTTAGTTTAGTCCCGAACCATACCCAATGTATGTTTTGGGCCTCATGGGCCTGTCTAAGGGACGATATGCATGTGAATGAAAAGATTTAAATTTGGACGAAAATTCATGTCTTGATTTTGTATGATTGTGTGATTTTATTTCTGGTAACGCCATGTACCCTATTCCGGCATCAAATATGAGTAAGGGGTGTTACATCAATGGATACTAAAAGTACACTTCATTTACCAACACACTATCCCCAAATATACTAGTCACAGTCACATTTTTATCTATGGTTTCTACTGGAATTCCCAGTTCACTAGCTAGTTTGCTCAAAACATACGAGTGTGTAGAACCAGAGTTAATTAGGGAAAACAAAGGAATAGTTCACAGATTAAAGGTACTTATAATGACATCAGTGGCACCTTGCTCATGAGGTTCCCTTATAGCATAAATCCGTTCAAGTCCTACTGGCTCTTCTTCTTGGGTCACAATAGTTTGAGCTAAAGTACATTACACAATTGGCCATGTTTTGCAACCTCTTCCTTTTCGTTGACCTTGAGCACTAGCTTGCACTTGAGTGGGAATTGTAGGTTGAACTTGCGAACCCTCCTGACATTTGGGATAATCTTAAATCAAGTGATCCTCAGAACCACACTTGAAACAACATCCAATCAACTTACGACACATCCTAGGATGTATCCTTTCACAGTGCTCACAGAATGGCCAGCTCGCATACTTGTGTGAACCTTTCTTTTCATCTTGGGTGTTCTTCTTCTGACATGAACGTTCTGCCCTTAAGCTTCGTTTAACGTTCCTACCTAGGTCTTGTGGTTTGTGGTCCCTTTTGGACATTTTCCCAAACACTTGCTTTCCAACTCCAACTTCAATTTTAATCTCCTCAATAGCTTTGGCCTTGTCCACCAACTCATCGAAGTTCACATTATCATGAGTCACCAAGTAAAGTTGGATATCACGATGTAGTTTGAAACAAAATCACTGACGACGATCTTTCTCATGCAAAACCATCTGGCTCAATCACACAAATTCTGCCTCATACTCAGCCATTGACAATTCAACTTGCACAAGGTTGATGAACTCACGTTTGTGAGCCTCTTTATATTGCTCGCTCATAAACTTCTTTTTGAAAGTCCTTAAAAAAAATCTCATGTCAATTTGTTTGCGGCAATTCCTTACTTCACAGTTTTCCACCAATGATGTGCTTTGTTGGTCAGTAAGGACACAATACATCGTAAATTTTCTTGGTTAGAACTTGCCATATACTAAAGGATTTTCTTTACACCTTCAAGTCAATATTCAGCTTTTTTGGGTTCGGCTCCTTGAATACCGCTGAATTCTCTACCACCTAGAGATCGTAGACACTCCAATGGCAAACCATGATTCGTAGGTACAGGATTGGCATTGGAAACTTCCTTAAAAGCCCCAATCATTGCCTGAACTAAAGGCTCCATACTTTCTTCCAAGATGTTCGCCCTATGGAGTCGCTCGTGCCTAGCGAAGTCCAGTTACCTTTTGGGGGGTTAGCATATTTGTTCACACAATTCGCATTCATTCTACAGGGATGCTGTAACACCCCAAACCCGAGACCATCGCCGGTGTCAGACCCGAGGGGTTAACAAGCCAAGTTCACATGTTTTTGCCCACCAATTTGACATTTCCAGTCAGGCTGGAAAACTGCGTCACTGTCGTCTTAAAAATCATATCTCGAGTTTCAAAACTCGGAAACTGGTTTCGTAAATTTTCCCTGAATTTAGACTCATATATCCATCCATGGATTTATTTCTAGGATTTTTGGTCGGGCCAATTGGTACAGTTTATTAGTTAAAGTTACCCATGTTACAGGGATCGACTGCTCTGACCTTCGCGCGGTATAACTTGAATATCTCTCTGTACAGGGCTTTAATGCTGGTGTCGTTTGTTTATAATGAAACTAGACTCAAAATGGAATCTGTAAATATAAGGTATGTCTCCTAATTCTTTTTGGATAATTTATAGTGAATTTTTAAAGTTGCGACAGGGAACCCAGAAACCATTCTGGCCCTGTCTCACAATAGCTTTAATATCTCTTAACCTGTAACTCCTATGACCATTTCGTTTCTTCCATATGAAAATAGACTCATCAAGGTTAATTTACATAGCTTATTTACTATTTAATTCCATTCCTATGAATTTTGGTGATTTTTCACATTCATGCCACTGCAGCTGGCAGCATCTGTTTTTAAGGTAGGACTTACCTATTTGGTAGTCTCCATGAATCAACTAGTCTTGCCATACATAGGTTCATATATGATCATTTTAACCATGCAAATGGCTGATCATATGACCAACATTCCCATTTCCAAGCCATAGCCACATCATGACACCAAATATATACATACAACCCACAATTAGTCTAAGTTCATGCTTCCTTTTCGAGCCATTTTCGCATGGCCGTACATACTTACATTACAACATATTTAATAAACAAGAGGTAGTCCTATACATGCCATCTCAAGTTCAATCAAAATTTATACCAAAATGGAGGCTTGATAGTGTGAATGACTTGACTTCAACGATCCCAAATCCAATTGCTTGAGCGAAATCTAAAAAAAACCGAGAGCCAAAGCAACGGGTAAGCATTTTATGCTTAGTAAGTCTCAAGGAATATAATCAACTCTAATTACAGCAATACATTCACATAGCCAAATGCATCATTTCATTAATACACATTCTTACTTCACACTTCATCATTATATGATTTCACAAAATATCAATCAATTCAATAACTGAAATTCATTAGTCGATTGAGCGAATGTTGCTCATACATGTCGACTTTCCAATGCACATATAACGTACCTTATCCTTTGGGCTTTTCGAGTGTACTAATTGAATTCATTACAGCAACCAACACTCACCTCCAGCCCAAGATTCTTGAATATAACCGGATATAATCACGTGCACAAATGCCTTGGTCTTAGCCGGATAGAATGTCTCGCACGAATGCCTTGGTCTTAGCCGGATGTAGCCACTAGCACAATTGCCTTGGTCTTAACCGGATATAATTTCCAGCATAATTGTCTTGAGATTTAGCCGGATATCATTCAATTTCCCATGAACACATACATCAATTATCATTGGACATACATAATTCATTTTCGTTACTAAGGCTCAAACGCAATTATAGTCGCATAAGCATATTCGCCTTCGGGACTTAGCCGGGTAGAATTCAAATACTCATGCATACATAATCAATAATCAATACACATCCATACTTTATTTCACACAATTCAAGTAGGGTCACTTCTTGAGGACTTACCTCGGATGTTGTCGAACGGCTTTTTCGGCTATTCGATCACTTTCTCCTTCCCCTTGTCCAATTGTGGCCCTCTAAGCTCTTGAGCTAATTGAAACAAATTCAATTTATTAAAACCTCATTGTGCTAGCTTTTGGCCGAATATGACAAGGAGTTTAAATGGTCATATGGCCACCCTTTAGCTTGAATACACAATGGTCATGCACATTTTATACTACATCAAGCAATTCAATACAATTTATTCGAGCATCAAGGAAATGCTAAGGCCTTCAATAGGCTACCCAAGGCCGAATATTCATGTACATGTTGAGGTCAATTTTGCACTTAATACTTCACAAAAACAGCATGCAATTTACTAATTAATGCTTTGCACATTGTATTTAAAACTTATAATATAGCATCAAGCACCTACATGTGTGCTAGGCAATTGTGCTTGCAATTTCACAAGCATTCTTCCACATCTTCTTCTTTAAACCAATATATTCATCACTTAGTTCATAACCAAAACATAATGTGCAATCATATATATGCATATATGAGCATGGCGAATTTTCAAGGTGTCCATAGCCATCCAAAACACAAATTTTAACTAACATGCAAGAAGCATGAATCATGCTCAAGAATGCATCATGGCGAATATGACAATCATGCTCCTTTTCAACTTCAATCATGATAAAACAAAGAAAACTCAAAATCTTACTCATGAGTAGAAAATCCATCATTGCATGCATCATCATCAAGCTTCACACTTAGCATGCAATGGCTTTATCACCATAACAACTTTGGCCAAATACCATTTCCATGGCATAACAAAGATTTGAGCCATGGCTAACATGCACATCAAGTTAGCAACCAAAACATGCATGAAACTCCCAACACAACCTCATACATACCTTACTCTTGATGCAAATTTAGCCAAATCACCTTCTAGATCTCTTCTAAACAAAGGGAATGAAGCAAAATCCCTTCTTCCTCTTAGTATTTTTGGCCAAAAAGGAGAGAACAAGGATGAACAATTTTTTTGTTTTCTCTTCTTGGTTGCACGGCAATGGGGGAATGCTACTCTCTCACACACATTTTTTTTTCATTCTTTTCTTACCCATGCTTATTTGTTTATTATTTCTCCCTAATGCCCAACAAAACATGTTTCATGACATGTTTAGCCCATATCTCTTTGTCATGGCGGCCATCACTTGTAAAGGGAATTTGACATGCAAGTCCATTATTTTGCATGCATGCTTTAATTAGTCATCACACACTTCCCTATCGTACTTTCAAAGTTCACTACTAAGTCCTTTCTAGTGGAATTCACCTTTATAACACTAAATCAATCATCATAAAATGTCATACATGAGCACACACATATTATAGGCATCAAAATAAATTTTAATTATTTTTATGCCTCGGTTTTGTGGTCCCGAAACCACATTCGACTAGGGTCAATTTTGGGTGTCACAACTCTCCCCTCTTAAGAAATTTTCGTCCCGAAAATCTTACTGTAAATAGGTTTGGATATCGCTCTTTCATAGAGTTCTCGGTCTCCCAAGTAGCTTCTTCTATCCCGTGCTTGAGCCATAACACTTTCACTAGCGGAACCCGCTTGTTTTATAACTCTTTCACTTCTCGTGATAGGATACGAACCGGTTCTTCCTCATAACTCATATTAGCTTGAATTTCAATTTCGATGGACTAATCACGTGCGATGGATCGGATCTATAGCGTCGAAGCATCGAAGCGTGAAAGACATCGTGAACCTTTTGAGTTCGGGGGCAAAATCAAGCGATATGCCACTGGACCGACTTGCTCGATATCTCATATGGCCCAATGAACCTCGGGCTCAACTTGCCCTTACGGTAGAACACGAGTATCTTTTTCCAAGGCGATACCTTGAGAAACACTTTATCACCCACGATACTCGATATCCTTACGCTTTAGATCCGCGTCACGACTTCGACGATCGGAGGCTATCTTGAGACTTTCACGGATTACTTTCACTTTTCATTCAGCATCCCTAATCAAATCCACCGAAAATCTTGCTTTCACCGAGCTCGGTCCAAAACAATGGCGTCGGCATTTACGACCGTACAAGGCCTCGTAGGGTGCCATCTTAATACTTGATTGAAAGTTGTTGTTGTAAGCGAATTCAATCAACGGCAAATACCGTTCCCATGAACCACTAAACTCGAGGATGCAACATCTTAACATATCCTCAAGTATCCGAATTATCCGCTCGGATTGACCATCGGTTTGGGGTGAAAGGCGGTCTTTGAAATGCAACTTGGTACCCAAAGCTTCTTGCAACTTTTTCCAAAATCACGAGGTAAATCTCGGATCTCTATCGACACGATAGAAATAGGCACCCGTGTAATCTCACAATCGAGAAACGTACAATTCCGCTAATTTGTCCATTGAAAAATCCGTGCGTACGGGGACAAAGTGGGCCGACTTAGTCAATCGATCTACCACGGCCCAAACCGCATCCTTCTTACTTGCTGACAATGGCAGTCCGGATACAAAGTCCATTGTGACTCGATCCCATTTCCACTCGGGTATCATGATTGGTGAAGTAATCCACGAAGGCACGATGTTCCGCTTTCACTTGTTGACATATTAAACATCTCGAAACAAAGTCGGAGATGTCTCGCTTCATACCATGCCACCAAAACCGATGTTTCAAATCATTGTACATCTTCGTACTCCCCGGGTGGATTGCCATTCGGCTACAATGGGCTTCATTCAAAATTATCGAAATGAGTTCCGAATTCTTTGGGACACACAGACGACTTTTGAACCTCACACAATCGTCATCGTCGATTTGAAACTCTGAGTCCTTGTTCGGAACACACGCAGCCCGTTTTGCTACCAACTCGTCGTCGACTTTCTGAGCTTCTCGAATTTGGTGTGTCAATAATGGTTTGGCTTCCAATTCAGCCACTAACACACTGTCGGATCGGACAGACAAGTGCACATTCATCGCTCGTAAAGTGAATAACGATTTACGACTCAAGGCATCCGCAACCACATTCGCCTTTCCCGGGTGATAGTCAATGATCAACTCATAATCCTTTAACAGCTCGAGCCAACGTCTTTGTCGCAGATTTAAGTCTCTTTGGGTCATCAAATACTTGAGACTTTTGTGATCCGAGTATACATGGCACCTTTCACCAAATAAGTAATGTCGCCAAATCTTTAAGGCGAATCGATGGCGGCCAATTCGAGATCATGAGTCGGATAATTTTTCTCATGTGGCTTTAATTGCCTTGGCGACAGGCCACAACTCGACCTTCTTGCATTAATACGCAACCTAACCCAAGTAGAGAGGCGTCGCTATAGATAACAAACTCCTTGCGGACTCGGGTTGCACTAGAATTGGGGCTTCGGTCAAATAAGTTTTGATTGATCGAAACTTTTTGACATTTCTCCGTCCATTCGAACTTAACATCCTTTTGGAGTAACCGTGTCGAATCCGTGGCTATCGTTGAGAAGCCTTTTACAAATCGTCGGTAATAACAAGCAAGCCCCAAAAAGCTTCAAACCTCATTAATATTTCTCGGAGGCTTCCAATTTAGTATGGCTGAAATTTTATTCGGTCGACTCGAATACCGTCTGAGATACCACATGACCCAAGAAGCTAACCTCTCTTAACGAACTCACACTTCTTGAACTTAGCATATAATTGCTTGTCCGTAAAATTTGCAAAGCACTAACGCGGTGTTCAAGCATGTTCGGTCTCATTTCTTGAATAGACCAAGATGTCATCAATGAACACGACTACGAATCGATCCAAATATGGTCTAAAGATTCGATTCATTAAATCCATAAATACCGCGAGGGCATTAGTGAGCCCAAAGCGGCATCACTAGGAACTCATAGTGACCATATCTCGTTCAAGGCGGGTCTTGGGCACGTCGAATCTCGGATTCGCAATTGATAGTAGCCCGATCTCAAATCTATTTTCGAGAACACCGAGGCTCCCTTGAGTTGATCGAACAAGTCGTCAATACGTGGCAGCGGATATTTGTTCTTTATCGTCGCTTTATTAAGTCGACGATAGTCGATGCACGATCGCATGGTTCCATCCTTCTTCTTCACGAACAACACGGCGCACCCCAAGGCGAAAAACTCGGGCGAGCAAAACCTCTATCCACCAATTCTTGCAACCGAGCTTTCAACTCCTTTAATTCCGTTGGTGCCATACGATACGGAGCTATCGAAATTGGAGTGGTACGGTACCAATTCGATGCCAAATTCTATTTCCGAGCGGTGGTAAACCCGGCAATTCCTCGGGAAAACATCCGGGTATTCACAAACCACGGCACAGATTCGGGTTTCTTCTCGATTCCTTGTCATCGAAGCACGACGCAAGGTACGCCGCAACCTTTTCTTACATATTTACGGGCCAACATCGGCGATATTACGGTGGCAACCCCTTTAAGTCCGTGGACTCAACCCGAACTATTTCATTATTCGCGCACCTCAAATCGATAGTCTTGCTCTTGCAATTTACAACCGCATCGTGCATGGTCAACCAATCCAAACCAAGAATAACATCGAACTCATCGAGCGGCAAAAGCATTAGGTCCGCGGAAAACAAGAACCTCGGAACACTAGGGGACTTTTCTTGCACACTTTGTTAACAAGCACGTAATGACCCAAGGGGTTTGACACCGAATTACAAACTCGATGAGACTCAATAGGCAAAGTCTTCTTGGATGCTAAGGTTTCACATATATATGAATGAGTAGAACCAAGGTCAATCAAAGCAATCACATTTGTATTGAAAAGAGTGAAAGTACCGGTAATAACATCCGAGAGGCAGCATCCTCGGCGTGCGCGTATGGCATAAGTCCTAGCAGAGCACGAGCCTCGGATCGATGGTAGCATCTCTAGATCCTCTCGACCGCCACCGACATTGCCCATATTTCTAGGTGGCCTACCTCGGCGATGGTAGCACCGGGTTTGCACTCGACTTACATTCATTCATGCATCCTCGGGCAATCCTTCATAAAGTGGTCGGCCGATCCACACTTATAGCGAGAGCGATCACGAAACCAACAGCTCCCGAATGCCATTTGCCACAATGTGGACACTCCGCCTCTCTCGGCGATCATTTCCACCATCGGCGATCGAAGTGACTCGTGTGGTCACAGGGTCGATCGCGTCCTCGTCTAGAAAAGCCCAAACGCCTCTAGACCGGCTCGCATCATCTCGAAATCTCTTGATGCTTGTTGAAGAGACTTTCCGAGGACCTCTTCGAATTCTCCAATCCCACATCAGCTTTTTGTTTCTCCTTTCTAAGCTCTTGACTTTACAAGCTCGCTCAACAAGTACTACGGACTCTCGTATCTCGAGAATGCCAACAAACATCCTTATATCATCATTCAGCCCATCCTCAAGCGTTTACACATAATAGCCGGACGAAATGCATTCTCAGCGTCTGGCTAAGCCTCACAAACTTTCGTTCGTAGTCAGTAGCGGACATAGAACCTTGCTTAAGATCAAGAAATTCCTCCGCTTTTGGTCGATGAATCTCGGTGATATACTTTTTTGAACTCGGTTTGAAAGAATTCCCAAGTCACTTGCTCTCTAGGCACCACAAGTCGAGTACTCCACCAATAGTAGGCGGACTCGTAGCAAGGAGATGGTACACTTTAAGCACTCATCGGGTGTACAGGATAGCTCATCAAGCACCGGATAGTGTTATCTAACCATAATTCAGCTCGCTTCGGCATCATCATCATCCGTAGCCTTAAATTCAGTGGCCCCATGTTTTGAATCCTATCATTGGGGCTTACTTGACCTTATTTGGTCGATCCACGGAGGTATTGTAGGTCTTGCGGGGTTGCATTTGTCGGGAATGGAGGTTGTGGAACAGTAGTGTTGGTTCGAATGTATTGATTAAACCATTCGTTCATCACACTATAAAAGGCTTGCCTAGCCTCGTCATTAGGATTGCTGGCCATAGGTTGAGAGTCCGGCGCTGTCCCTTGCGCGGAGCAGCGCCACACTCTCCACATCATCGCTATCGCTTTCGGTTGGGATCGGGATCCATTGCTATAAACAAACATAAAGTCAAATTCTCGTAAATCATCACACTATCGATTCATCATTTAATGGCATGTATAGCTAGACCCCAAACACATCACGGTAGTCCTAGAATCGACTAAACCGTGGCTCGATACCAATAAAATTGTAACACCCCAAACCCGAGACCATCGCCGTGTCGGACCCGAGGGGTTAACAAGCCAAGTTCACATGTTTTTGCCCACCAATTTGACATTTCCAGTCAGGCTGGAAAACTGCGTCACTGTCGCCTTAAAATCATATCTCGAGTTTCAAAACTCGGAAACTGGTTTCGTAAATTTTCCTGAATTTAGACTCATATATCCATCCATGGATTTATTTCTAGGATTTTGGTCGGGCCAATTGGTACAGTTTATTAGTTAAAGTTACCCATGTTACAGGGATCGACTGCTCTGACCTTCGCGCGGTATAACTTGAATATCTCTCTGTACAGGGCTTTAATGCTGGTGTCGTTTGTTTCTAATGAAACTAGACTCAAAATGGAATCTGTAAATATAAGGTATGTCTCCTAATTATTTTTGGATAATTTATAGTGAATTTTTAAAGTTGCGACAGGGAACCCAGAAACCATTCTGGCCCTGTCTCACAATAGCTTTAATATCTCTTAACCTGTAACTCCTATGACCATTTCGTTTCTTCCATATGAAAATAGACTCATCAAGGTTCATTTACATAGCTTATTTACTATTTAATTCCATTCCTATGAATTTTGGTGATTTTTCACATTCATGCCACTGCAGCTGGCAGCATCTGTTTTTAAGGTAGGACTTACCTATTTGGTAGTCTCCATGAATCAACTAGTCTTGCCATACATAGGTTCATATATGATCATTTTAACCATGCAAATGGCTGATCATATGACCAACATTCCCATTTCAAGCCATAGCCACATCATGACACCAAATATATACATACAACCCACAATTAGTCTAAGTTCATGCTTCCTTTTCGAGCCATTTTAGCATGGCGTACATACTTACATTACAACATATTTAATAAACAAGAGGTAGTCCTATACATGCCATCTCAAGTTCAATCAAAATTTATACCAAAATGGAGGCTTGATAGTGTGAATGACTTGACTTCAACGATCCCAAATCCAATTGCTTCGAGCGAAATCTAAAAAAAAACTGAGAGCCAAAGCAACGGGGTAAGCATTTTTATGCTTAGTAAGTCTCAAGGAATATAATCAACTCTAATTACAGCAATACATTCACATAGCCAAATGCATCATTTCATTAATACACATTCTTACTTCACACTTCATCATTATATGATTTCACAAAATATCAATCAATTCAATAACTGAAATTCATTAGTCGATTGAGCGAATGTTGCTCATACATGTCGACTTTCAATGCACATATAACGTACCTTATCCTTTGGGCTTTTCGAGTGTACTAATTGAATTCATTACAGCAACCAACACTCACCTCCAGCCCAAGATTCTTGAATATAACCGGATATAATCACGTGCACAAATGCCTTGGTCTTAGCCGGATAGAATGTCTCGCACGAATGCCTTGGTCTTAGCCGGATGTAGCCACTAGCACAATTGCCTTGGTCTTAACCGGATATAATTTCAGCATAATTGTCTTTAGATTTAGCCGGATATCATTCAATTTCCCATGAACACATACATCAATTATCATTGGACATACATAATTCATTTTCGTTACTAAGGCTCAAACGCAATTATAGTCGCAAGCATATTCGCCTTGGGACTTAGCCGGGTAGAATTCAAATACTCATGCATACATAATCAATAATCAATACACATCCATACTTTATTTCACACAATTCAAGTAGGGTCACTTCTTGAGGACTTACCTCGGATGTTGTCGAGCGGCTTTTTCGGCTATTCGATCACTTTCTCCTTCCCTTGTCCAATTGTGGCCCTCTAAGCTCTTGAGCTAATTGAAACAAATTCAATTTATTAAAACCTCATTGTGCTAGCTTTTGGCGAATATGACAAGGAGTTTAAATGGTCATATGGCCACCCTTTAGCTTGAATACACAATGGTCATGCACATTTTATACTACATCAAGCAATTCAATACAATTTATTCGAGCATCAAGGAAATGCTAAGGCCTTCAATAGGCTACCCAAGGCGAATATTCATGTACATGTTGAGGTCAATTTTGCACTTAATACTTCACAAAACAGCATGCAATTTACTAATTAATGCTTTGCACATTGTATTAAAACTTATAATATAGCATCAAGCACCTACATGTGTGCTAGGCGAATTGTGCTTGCAATTTCACAAGCATTCTTCCACATCTTCTTCTTTAAACCAATATATTCATCACTTAGTTCATAACCAAAACATAATGTGCAATCATATATATGCATATATGAGCATGGCGAATTTTCAAGGTGTCCATAGCCATCCAAAACACAAATTTTAACTAACATGCAAGAAGCATGAATCATGCTCAAGAATGCATCATGGCGAATATGACAATCATGCTCCTTTTCAACTTCAATCATGATAAAACAAAGAGAAAACTCAAAATCTTACTCATGAGTAGAAAATCCATCATTGCATGCATCATCATCAAGCTTCACACTTAGCATGCAATGGCTTTATCACCATAACAACTTTGGCCAAATACCATTTCCATGGCATAACAAAGATTTGAGCCATGGCTAACATGCACATCAAGTTAGCAACCAAAACATGCATGAAACTCCCAACACAACCTCATACATACCTTACTCTTGATGCAAATTTAGCCAAATCACCTTCTAGATCTCTTCTAAACAAAGGGAATGAAGGAAAAATCCCTTCTTCCTCTTAGTATTTTTGGCCAAAAAGGAGAGAACAAGGATGAACAATTTTTTTTGTTTTCTCTTCTTGGTTGCACGGCAATGGGGGGGGGGGAATGCTACTCTCTCACACACATTTTTTTTTTCATTCTTTTCTTACCCATGCTTATTTGTTTATTATTTCTCCCTAATGCCCAACAAAACATGTTTCATGACATGTTTAGCCCATATCTCTTTGTCATGGCCGGCCATCACTTGTAAAAAGGGGAATTTGACATGCAAGTCCATTATTTTGCATGCATGCTTTAATTAGTCATCACACATTTCCCTATCATACTTTCAAAGTTCACTACTAAGTCCTTTCTAGTGGAATTCACCTTTATAACACTAAATCAATCATCATAAAATGTCATACATGAGCACACACATATTATAGGCATCAAAATAAATTTTTAATTATTTTTATGCCTCGGTTTTGTGGTCCCGAAACCACATTCCGACTAGGGTCAATTTTGGGCTGTCACAGATGCATTCTTGCTTTCTCTAAACGTACATGAGATCCTGACTTAAGTAAGACTTCAAACACGCGTAACTGGGTATCCAGATTTACAGATACACTTGTGAATGCAGTTCGCCAAACACAACTTATACGCGAGCCTAATTTTCAAAACTCAATTTACTGGATTGGAAAATAGTAGAGGTATGATTCAAGGCATAATCCTGCAAAAGATATAGCCGAACCAAGGGCAATTTTGTTCCCAGTCCTACCCCAAACAAGTAATTTTACCCACATAACACTTCAAAATCTTGACGAACTTACCTTTTCAATTCTGGCGGACTTACTTCACAAATTCTAGAGAATATACCTTGCCACCTTAGCAAGCTTACCAATCAGATGGTCAATCCAGTGAACCCAACTCTGATACCAACCAATGTAACACCCCAAACTCCACCGAAGAGACTTTTTGTTAACTCCCAACCTAACCTCCAACATACCACTTGTTGCAACAATAATGTATTAAATAAAAACACTGTAGAAAAATTATTTGCATACATAAAATGTAAACATGCAAGCTAACAAAACATAAAAGGAAAGGTTTGCATGTCAAACAATAGAAAGACTTAAGAGTTCGCATACTTCGAATAACATAAGCTTACTTAGAAGAATTCAATATGAGTTGGCACACTCAAAGAGTTCACACAACAGCATAGGTTTGCAAATAGCAACTTAGATTAGGTTTGCTCATACAAGCTCACAATGCATGTTAAATTATTCAATCATTTAAAATTTAAGTTCACATTACAACAATTTGCATACTAACAGGCTTCACAAGGGTTTCATACTCTAATAATGTAACAACTCATTTTGGGGTCAAATCAGAATAGTGGTTTCGAGACCACAAATACAGGATGATTGAATGATTGTGTAAAAATTTCGTCAAGAAATTTTATCGATAGAGTGTCCAATTTGACTAATAAGACTAAATTGCAATAGGTACAAAATGTGTGTTCTAGAAGCTAGAGGTGTCTAATTGCTATGAAATTTTACATTGGAGGTCCTTAAATGGTAATTAGACCATTATACTTTAAGTTGGACAAAAATGGACATGGTTAGGTGAAATTTCAAAGTTTGGCATTAAGGGCATTTTGGTCATTTCGTAAATAAAGACAAAATAAATCAAATAAAAGATGTCATCTTCTCAATTTCATCCTCCTTGCATTGAAATTTGAAGAGTCTCCATAGTTAGGGTTTTGGCCAAGCTTCGAAGCTCGATTGTAAGTCGTCTTTGTCCCGTTTTTAATGATTTTTATGTTTTTGAAGTTGTTTTAACCTAATCTAGCTATTTCAATGACTAATTTGAAAGAAAGATGAAGTCTAAAATTTTACCCATGTTAAATATTTGTGTATTTTGATATTTAATAGTAGAAAATGCATGTTTGGTGTTAGATAAACAACATTTACTAAGTGATTTTTGATGAAAATGTTAAATAAGAACCTACTTGTAAAAGTTGTAAAATGTGTATAAAATGTGAATAAATGAAAAATGTGAGCTGATATGAATACTAATAATATTTGGCTATGCTTGGATAATGAAGAAATCAAATGAAAATCATTTTACGAGCCTATGGATTAAAATGTAAAAAGTTGAAAAGTTAGGGGCAAAAATGTAATTTTTTCCATAAGGTGTTTTCGAGGTTCAACTGAATAATGTGATGATTGAATAAGTTAAATATGATATTATAGGTCAAGAAAGACAAGGTTTTGACCTAAACCGGGGAAAGAGTAAATTGTGGACTAAATCGAACAATTAGCCATTTTGTACCGAGATAAGTTCGTATGTTAAAAATAAGCTTTAGAATAATTGTACTTAAATGTTTAAATATTGCATGAATTGTATGTTTGATTATGTGAATGGTATATCTCTATGAACGAGTTCGACGACAAATCGACAAGCAAGAAATCTTGTTTGAACCTAAGGAATAGGGTAGGATACAAGTGACATTTCACTAGGGTCATTATGTGTTATATGATTTTGTGATCCGGGTGCTAGTCTTATACATCCTACCGGTGGCTGAGTATACCAGCATATGTTGCAGATACTTAACAACTTGTGTAAGCAGCACCGCGTAGCTATTTCTTGACTGACAGCTTGTGTGAGTAGGCTCGTTGGTAGCTCGAGAGCGAGCAACTATGTGATATGAGATTTGATGTAACATTGGCTACATATGTGGCACTTAGTGTACAAATTTCCCGAGTATTTGACACTATTATTCCGAGTGGTTCACGGGTATATCAAACATGAGATTATGTGTAAATTCCTTTCGAAAGGGTATAGGTATGTACTTGGAGCTCATATATATTAAATGCTTGGAATGATGAATATGAAGTAAGTTTTAAGATGGAATGAGTTATGATTATGAGACCATGGTAAATGTAAATTTAGCTATGTTATATTATTTGAATGTTATATGCATGGTAAGGTTGCTTATTTCTTACATACGAGCTTACTAAGCTTTATAGCTTACTCCGTTTAGTTTCCATGTTTTATAGTGTCGCCAAGCTAGCTCAGATTGGAGATCGTCGGAGATTCGAATCACACTATCAAACTCTTATTTTTGGGTATTGATTATCTTAGTATTTTGAAAGTATGGCATGTATAGGGACTTAATCATTTTGTTATATGTGTCATTTGATTTGGCTAGATGTATTGGCTTATATTTGTTTAAGGTGATTTAGTATTTAGCCATGTAATTGGCTTATATTGGCTAAAATGGTTGTAAGCTCGTTTATAGAAGTATATGTGCTAATGCCTTTTGTTTATGTGTTTTGCATTAGGTTGATATATGTTTATTATGGTTAAATGATTTGTTGTGAAAAGGATGAGATTAGTCCTTTGGTGTGCTAGGAAATCTAAGTAGAATTATGCATGATGGAAGTATTCATGTTGACACTTGTGAATGTGAGTTTGGTATGAATTGATTTGGTAAAACATGCTATAGTAAATATGTTAAGTGTTGGCAATGAATGACATGATATAGCTTTGATTATGGATGTTTTGGTTGCTTAAACATGCCATGGTTTGTACCATTGGATTGGTGTATGTGTATGTGTGAATAAGGGTGGCAAATAGTTTGGTAAATAGCCTTTATTATCTCTACATGGGTAGACACATGGGCGTGTGTCTAGGTTGTGTGTGACACACGATCTACCCCATGGGCATGTGTCTCGGCCGTGTGTCCCCTGCACCTTAATTTTGAGAAACAGAATGCTCATAATTGAGCACACGGGCAGAGACAAGGGCATGTGTCTCAGCCGTGTAGATGACATATCCTCAGGCACGGGTATATGAAGTCTGCACTTACTTTGTGAAAATTTAATTACCCACACAGCCTGGCACACGGGCGTGTGACTTGACCGTGTGACATCAATTTGCTCATGCATTGTAAAACAGAGAGTTACACAGGTTAGGGACACGAGCGTGTGTAGCCACACGGCCTGCCCACACGGGCGTGTGAACCCTGTTCATAGCAAAATTTTTCTAAGTTTTGTAAAATTTTCTCAAGTTCTCGGTTTAGTCCCAAACCACTTCCAATGCATGTTTTGGGCCTCTTAGGCTCGTGCTAGGGACTTTATGATCGAATGTGAATGGTTTTAACTTGGACGCAAATTTATGGCTTGGAATTATATGATTGTTTGTGTGATAAGTCCGGTAATCCCTCGTACCTTATTCCGGTGTCGAATACGGGTAAGGAGTGTTACAAATAAAGTTTGTATGCAAGCATGGTTTTCACTAAGTCGGGGGTACACATGTAATTTTTGGGATCACAAACATATATTGATCGTAGAAAATGATACTTAGTACTAAATCTGACTCACAAATTCTAATAGTAGATCAACATAACGCTTATGCATGAAAAACATCGATCTTATTCACAACAAAAGATAATCAAATATTCTAAGTTATAGTTCACAAAACATAATAACTAAAACTTTAAAGGAACTATTTGGATAACAGAATCAAAGCATCATAAGACCAAAGCCTTTATAAAAAAAATTAAACCCCATTGCCTATATTCCCAGGTTTGCCAATATCTAGTCAGGAGTGAGCCTTACCAAATCATCAACCTCACCACTATTATCTGACCTACTTACCTACGAAGTAAGAGAATAGTGGGTGAGTTCATTGCTAACTTAGTGAATAATCCAGAATCAACAAGGTATGCTTTTAGAATCGTTCTTTAAAAATAGAAAGAAAACTTAGTTTTAAAATCGTTTCGCCTACTGGGTTCATGGGTGAAGCTGCGAGACCCAGTTTGTAGATCTTATCAGAAACATAAGTTAGTAAAATAGTTTTAGGGCCTTATCTCTCCACATGTCCCAGTTCCTCAATGCCCATAATCACAGAAATAGAAAGGTGAGTACTCATAATCCTTTGGTATACCTATATATCCAACATGACTTGTAAAGGAGCATGCATATAGACTTATCACAGAGAGCTCGCACAAAGCTCATAAGAACATAATAAAACCAAACTATAAAACATACATAAAAACATTGGCTCGTTTAAAAGCTCACATAAAACATATTTTTCAAACATGTTTTGAAAATAGAGTCTCAAAACTTGAAAATAGGGTTCTGTCAAAAACTTACTTTTGGAACTTAGTTTAAAAACAAAGTTCTTGAAAACCATCACTGTTCACACATAAGATACGAACCTTAAACAGTCACAATAAAAATCATGATAGTGAACATACTTATGATGATCTAGATCACTCACTAAAAACTAAGAAATTAAACAAGCTTGGCTTTGCCTTTATCATTGCTGGTGAATGGTCCGGTTGTTTGCAATATAAACAAACTACAAATTACTAAAACAAATCATTTTTACAAAGTTTACACACACAAACGATCCTAGCTTTCTAGACAATCACCTAATAAGATAGAGACTTACCTTGGGTGCTATGAACTTGCCTTAGAACTGAGACTTAACAACAAAATATTTAATGAGAAAATTCTCATGAATTAAGGGTAGTAAGTATAGACCTTAGTGTCCTAGAAAGCTTAGGATACCTTACTTGACTTAGGAAAGGTGTTACTTGCACATAAAGTATTCCTAGATACACCATATCTTTATTTCCTAATTAAAGCCTGACTTAATCTTTGACTGACGAACCCCAGTTCACCAAACAGACTAGCGAACCCCTAGTTCTCAACTCAACTAGCTAACCCTCAATTCAAAACTTACCTAGCAAACTCTAGCTCGCCAAACATACAAGTGAACAAACTTGCAATAAATTCTAGCGAACCCCTTATCACATCATTTGGAACATACTATTATGCTGAAAGAATGGTGAATTCTTTGCCGATACACTTCTAGCAAACTCTCCCTTTGGCAAACTCCCCAGTTCACTAGAGTACTAGTGAACTTTTACTTGCAGAGCCAAAACTTCCAGGATCGATCTCGAGATGTTACAAGAACTGATTAAGTTGATTTCATAATTGTATGTCAGTAAGGAGAGCTTAGTCTCAATACTGTAGTGGAATGACTTCGTGACTAAATGAGTTTACAATTAATAGGTGAAAAGTTGTAACTTAGTTATTTAAGCCCTAATCACATATATCCAATTGGTCCCTCCATTAGCTCGTTGAAACCAAAAATCAATTGCATGTTGAATCAAATAAACATTAATTGTAATGCCCCCATGCCCGAAACCATCACCGGAGTCAAGCTTGAGGTGTTACTAATCCTATCTTACCTTTTAAACAACTCTAAACCACTTATTTTAATTTTCGGAATAAAATCTTTTTTTGCGTCATGGTTGCTTAAAAATTCATTTCTTGAGTTTCAAAACTCAAAATTAAGATATGTAAATTTTTCCTGAAACTAGACTCATATATATATCTACTAATATTTTTCTAGAATTTTTGACTTATCCAATTAGTACAGTTTATTAGTTAAATTTACCCCTGTTTCAGAATTCGACTGCACTGACCTCTACTTACTACAAACCACTTTTCTTCCTTTACAAAATTTATATGACTATACCATTTGTTTCTATTAAAATTATATTCAATAAGGATTCTAACCATATAAAGTAAACCACCTAATTATTTTTTTAAAATTTATGGTGAATTTCCAAAGTTGGAACAGGGGATCCAGAAATCGCTCTAGCCCTATTTCACTAAAACTCAGATATCTTATAAAATACAAAACCTTTACCTGTTTTGCTTATTTCATATGAAAATAGAAACAATGAGATTTAATTTCATATATTATTCACCATCAAACCATGTCTCTACAATTTTTTTTGTGATTTTTCAAAGTCACGTTATTTCTGATACTTGAATCCATTTTTAAGTTACTTTCACATTTTTCATAGTTTTCATGTGATAGTTACTACTTAATCATACATACTATTAAACATGTATATCATTAGTCATTCTATTAGCTAATCACTAGCAAGTATTTACACATCATTCATTGATCATATCATATCAAAAGAAACCAAGTTCCTATACATGCCATACACAAAATGAAACGTCTAACTATACCAATGTGATTTCTTCGATAGTGTGATCGGGTCTCCGACGTTTCCTTCGATCCCCGAGTGGCTTGATAAAAACTATAAGAAAAAGAAAATAAAGAGAGTAAGCACTAGGCTTAGTAAGCTTACAAGCAAATAAATTACAACATTCAACATAATGAATAATTATACATAATGTCACCTAGCCTCATAAACTTTCTTTACTTCTCATTTTCTACCTTCTTCTTTACTCACTTACCTTCTTTCTTACCTGACCTTTCACTATTCATAAATATAATCTACCTTCCCTTTTGCTGATAATTCACTGTAATTTAATGTGTACAACGACCCGTTGAACCACTCGGAATACCATGGATACTAGGGTCGTTCCTGTCTATCAATATCCTGCCAATGCCATGTCTTCGACATGGACTTACATGAATTATTCCTGTCTCCAATGCCATATATATATATATATATATATATCTAATATGGGCTTACATGGATCCTTCCTATCTCCAAAGCTATATATCTGATATGGACTTACATGGCTCATTTCTGTCCTGTCCTGTCCTGTCAACCCCAATATCCTAACATTCCTAAGGTTCAAACGGGGCTTCCTAATGCTTTTTCTCTGTCACTTCGCCTTTAATTCGACTTTAAATATTCTCAAAAAATAAGTATATAAATGCTGGAAATTGACAATAATAATGTAAAATAAAAGAATATTGCATTTATTTACTGTAAACTTACCTCGATACAAAATGTGACTAAACTTTACAATTTAGTCCTTTACTTTTCTTTTCCCGATCTACTCCAATTTCGCTCTTCTTGATCTATAATAGCAAATTTAACTTATTTAATATTCACATTTATCAAAACAGTCCTTTACTCAAACTTTGGAAAAATTACATTTTGCCCTAAACTTTTGCATATTTACACTTTTGCCCCAAATCTAAGTAAATTAAACTTCAGCCTATTTTCTTATGTTTTATGACATACTGATCGTTTTTCCCTTCTATAGAAAAATCAAATTCTCACTCTAACATATACTTATGACTATTAGGTATTTTTACCGATTAAGCCCTTTTACTCGTTTTTACCTAAAACCGAGTAGCACAAGTTGTCTAACATAATCTAAGACCTCAGATTCTATCATAAAACATCAAAATAAACACTTTTCACCTATGGGTATTTTTCCAAATATGAACCCTAACTTAAATTATTGCTAGCATAAGCTTTATCGAGCTACCGGGACTCCGAAAACGTAAAGAACATTAAAAACGGGGCTTGGAATCACTTACCATGGAGCTTGAAAGCTTGAAACAAAACCTAGATATGGAGAACCCTTGAAATTTCGTGCTAATGAAGAAGATGATGAATTTTGTGTTATTTTTCCCTTTTTATTTCATTTAATATCCAAATGACCAAAATGCCCTTCCTTATTAAACTTTCAAAAATTCCATCCATGTCCTATTTTGTCCATGAACTTAGAAATTGGTCAAATTGTTATTTAAACCTTCCTAATTAATATTCCAAAGCAATTTCATACTAAAAACTTCTAGAATGCAAGTTTTGCAAATTATTCGATTTAGTCCCTAATCTCAACTTAAGCACTTTATGCATAAAATTTCATCACGAAATTTTCACACAATCATGCAATCATATCATGAACCTCAAAATAATAATAAAATACATTTTTCTACCTCAGATTTGTGGTTTCGCAACCACTGTTCTATTTAGGCCCTATTTCGGAATGTTACATCTCTCCCCCTTTTAGGGATTTTCGTCCCCAAAAATCTTACCTGTGAAGAGATTTGGGTACTGTTTTTGCATAGCCTCTTCGAGTTCCCATGTAGCCTCGTCTACCCCATGTCTATTCCATAGTACTTTCACAAGTGCAATACTTTTGTTCCTTAATTGCTTTACCTCTCGAGCTAGAATCTTTACCGGTTCTTCACCGTAAGTCATGTCTGGCTGAATCTCAACCTCTGTCTGAGAAATCACATGTGACGGATTTGAATGATAACAACGTAGCATAGACACATGAAATACATTATGAATCTTCTCTAACTCAATCGACAAAGCTAACCGATATGCTAATGGTCCGACTCTCTCAATCACTTCAAACGGTCCAATAAAACGTGGATTTAGTTTGCCTTTCTTGCTAAATCTAAGAACTTTCTTCCACGGGGATACTTTCAAAAAAACTTTGTCACCAACTTGATACTCAATCTCTTTTCTCTTCAAATCGCATCGACTTTTGTGCATGCGAAGTCGCTTTCAAGCAATCTCTGATGATTTTTACTTTCTCTTATGTTTCCTTAACTAGATCAACCCCGTAAATCTGATTTTCCTTAAGCTCTGTCCTATACAAAGGTGTGCGACATTTACATCCATACAAAGCTTCATAAGGTGCCATCTTCAAACTCGACTGATAACTATTATTGTAGGCAAACTCTACTAATGGTAAATATTTTTCCCAACTACCTTGAAATTCCAGTACACAGCATCTAAGCATATCTTCAAGTACCTGAATAACTCCCTCTGACTGATCGTCGGTTTGAGGATGGAAAGCTGTACTAAAACTCCACTTTGTGCCCAAAGCCTTCTGTAATTTCTTTCAAAACCGTGAAGTAGATCTTGGATCTCTGTCTAAAATGATCGATAATGGTACCCCGTGTAGTCTGACTATCTCTGAAATATACAACTCGGCCAACTTGTCAAGTGAATAATCCATACGAACTGGGATAAAATGAGCCGACTTCGTTAACTTATCAATCACAACCCATACTGCATCTTTCTTTCTCGGTGTAAACGGCAATCCTATCACAAAATCCATAGTAACTCGATCCTATTTCCACTCAGGGACTAGCACAGGCTACAATAAACCTGAAGGTACATGATGTTCGGCCTTTACCTGCTGACAGATCAAGCATCTAGAAACAAACTCTGAAATGTCCCTTTTCATTCCTACCCACCAGTTTTTCTTCAAATCATTATACATCTTTGTACTACCTGGATGAATAGACAAAGAACTACTATGTGCTTCCTCTAAGATCTTTTGAATAAGCTCATCATTCTTCGGTACGCATACCCTGTCTCGGAACATCAAACAACCATCAGAACTGATCTGAAAATCTGACTCTATATCTGACTCACACTGATCTCTTTTGGCTAACAACTCACTGTCATTTTTTTGAGCTTCACAAATTTCTTCAAGAAACATCGGTTTAACTCTCAACTCAGCTAAGATAAAACCATCATCTGATAAGGCTAGACTAGTGTTCAAAGCTCTTAATGCAAATAAAGATTTCCTACTTAAAGCATCAGCAACAACGTTTGCCTTACCTGGGTGATAATCGATCACTAGCTCATAATCTTTAATCAACTCTAACCATCTTCTTTGCCTCAAATTCAAAACTTTTTGAGTCATCAAATATTTCAAACTTTTGTGATCAGTGAATATGTGGCACTTTTCACCGTACAAATGATGTCTCCAAATCTTTAACGCAAAAATAATGGCAACCAGCTCTAAATCATGTGTCGGATAGTTCTTCTTATGTGGCTTTAGTTGTCTAGAGGCATAAGCAATTACCTTCCCTTCCTGCATAAGTACACAACCAAATCCATTCATGGACGCATCACTGTAAATCACAAACTCCTTACCTGGTTCTGGTTGTACTAAAATAGGAGCTTTAGTCAACAATGCTTTTAACTTGTCAAAACTCTGTTAACACTTCTCAGTCCATTCAAACTTGACATCTTTTCGCAGCAATCTTGTCAGCGGGGTAGCTATCATGGAAAATCCCTCTACAAATCGTCTATAATATCCGGTAAGACCAAGAAAACTTCTAACTTCTGATACATTTCTAGGAGACTTCCAATCAACAATTGCTGAAATCTTGCTCGAATCAACCTTAATACCTTCACCTGAGACAATATGTCCAAGAAAACCAACTTCTTGTAACCAGAACTCACTTTTGCTGAACTTGGCATACAACTGATTATCTCTCAGAATCTGTAAAACTGTTATCAAATGCTCTGCATGCTCAGTCTCATCATGATAATAAATCAAGATATCATCAATGAACACAACTACAAACTTATCCAAGTATGGTCTGAAAATTCAGTTCATTAAGTCCATGAAAATGACAGGAGCATTAGTCAAGCCAAATGGCATCACAAGGAACTCATAATGACCATACCTAGTCCGAGCGTCTTTAGGACATCGACTCTTTAACTCATGGCGATAGTATCCGGATCTCAAATCTATCTTGGAGAACACAGTAGCTCCCTTCAATTGATCAAAAAGATCATCAATTCTAGGCAATGGATACTTGTTCTTTACTGTTACCTTGTTAAGTTGCCGATAATCTATGCACAATTTCATCGATCCGTCTTTCTTTTTCACAAATAGCACTGGTGCACCCCATGGTGAACTACTGGGTCTTACAAAGCCTTTATTTGTTAATTCTTGCAACTGAGCTTTCAATTCTTTCAATCCCAATGGAGCCATTCTATGAGGAGCAATAGAAATGGGCGTGGTACCTTGAATCAACTCAATACCTAACTCAACTTCTCTAACAGGAGGCAAACCTGGTAGTTCTTCCAGAAACGCATCGGGAAACTCACATACCACAGGCACTGATTCAATTTTCAATTCTGGATCTTTAGTGTTCAACACAAAAGCAAGATAAGCTTCATACCCTTTTCTCAAACATTTCTGAGCAGACATAATAAAAATTATGGGAAATGACTATCTGGCTCTTCTGAATTAACCCGAAGAATTTCACCATTTTCACACTTCAACTCAATGAATTTCTTTCCACAATTCACTATCACATTGTAACACCCCGAACCCGAGACCATCGCCGGTGTCGGACACGAGGGGTTAACGAGACAAATCCTCTTAAAGTACCGCCAATTTGGCATTTCCGGACAGGCTGGAAAACTGCATCACTGTCGCCTTAAAAATCATATCTCGAGTTCCAAAACTCGGAAACTGATTCCGTAAATTTTCCCTGAATTTAGACTCATATATCCATCCATGGATTTATTTCTAGAATTTTTGGTCGGGCCAATTGGTACAGTTTATTAGTTAAAGTCACCCATGTTACAGGGGTCGACTACACTGACCTTCGCGCGTTACAACTTGAATATCTCTCTGTATAGGGCTTTAATACTGGTACCGTTTGTTTCTAATGAAACTAGACTCAAAATGGAATCTGCAAATATAAGGCATGACTTCTAATTCTTTCTGGATAATTTATAGTAAATTATCAAAGTTGCGATAGGGGACCCAGAAACCGTTCTGGTCCTGTCTCACGAAATCTCGAATATCTCTTAAAATACGGCTCATATGGTCATTTTGTTTCGTCCATATGAAAATAGATTCATCAAGGTTCAATTTCATAATTTATTCACTATTTAATTCTACTTCTACTATTTTTAGTGATTTTTCCATCTCACCTCGCTGCTGCTGGCAGCATCTGTTACTAAAGCAAACAATGACTATTTCATAATTCTTCCATGGCCAACTATTTCATCATACGTAATGCAACTATGGCCACCTTATCAAAATTAAGGTTTCTAAGGCTCGTGACCATAGGTTTTAGAATCACACTCAACCGACCACATAGGCCATTTTCGCATGGCTTAAAGTTTACAACCCACAATTCAACAAAACAAAATAGCCTATACATGCCAAATGTTCTCCTAGTTCAACTACGAAGACAATACCAAAAGATTTCCAGCCGGTGTGATGACTTCAACGACGGTTCCGAGCACGCAAACGATACGAGTCCAAGAGACCTAAAATGGGTGACAAGAAAACACCGAGTGAGTTTATAACTCAGTAAGTCATAAGCATTCATCAACCAACCATTAATAAAATTATCACAACATGAAACGATAAACGAGGCTAGGTACTCCATCCATATCAAAACTATACTATAATTCCTCGGACCTTTCGGTACAATCTCATGCCAAGTCATACATCCACATTTCATACAATTGCAATCATCACATAGATTTAAAGCTTACCAAGCTCAACCCCGAGCATGAACATATTGCCTATTCGTCATGAGCTCAAGGTACTTACCTGATCCGCTGTCCGGGATTAACTCGGTAATGTCGCACACTCAGTGCCAATTGTAATGCAAGAGCATATAGTGAATCCGCACACTTAGTGCTATATACATTCAGCTCGCACACTTAGTGCTATATAATCAAACTCGCACACTTAGTGCTGTACAATTTTAAACCCCACACTCAAGTGCCAATCTTGTCACCGTGTCCATTTATACCCGCACACTTAGTGTCGAGACCAATACCTTATGCATTTTGCTGCCTTTATACATTCAACAATGGCATCATTCCATACACATACATTTCCATTTACACATCAACTCATTTAAACACATTTGCATATATATTATGTTCATTCAAATCAACACCAAATATATGCTTAATGACTTACCTCGTGTTGGGTAAAATAGTTCCAAGTCGGCTACTCGATGACCTTCGTCTTTCCCTTGCTTGATTCTCCTTCTTTAACTCCTTGAGCTTAATCAATAAATCACTAGTTTAACCATCTTGCTAAACATTCATAATTCAACTACACATGCATATGTATGCTTGTATATTCGGCAACCATTCTTACTAATCGCCCATTTGGTCGATTATACACCTAACCGAATATGCACCAAAAACTTGATTCAACATTACCTACATACTCACTTTAATGGCGAATATATATATATATGTACAATGTCAACTAACATCTTTTAATCACCAAATTTCATCTCATGAACATTTAATCAAATTTTCCCAATCTAGCATATATTTTCACATCCATTTGTAACATCATGTACAAACACATATACACACATATCAAAACACAAATTTTTACCTATCATGCAACAAGCATAAATCGCACTTATGAGCATGCCATGGCGAATACATCCCACACCATCCCCTTTCAATTTTTGGTCATGGTTAAACAAAGAAAACTCCATGTCTTACTCAAGAATGCTAAAGGAAATTTCAAGAGTAGTCAATCCATCATTACATGCATCATCAACAAGCTTCACATTTAGCATGCAATGGCTTTAACACAATATCAACCTTGGCCAAATACCATTTCCATGGCATAACAAGGATTTGAACCATGGGCTAACATGAACATCAAGTTAGCAACTAAAACATGCATGAATCTCATGACACAACCTCAAACATACCTTAATCTTGACACAAGTATGACCAAATCTCCTTCTAGTTCTCTTCTAAACCAAGTATGAAGCAAAAATAATTCCTTTTTCCCTTAGTATTTTCGGCCAAGATTTGAGAATGGATGAACAAATTTTTTCTCCTTTCTTTTTCCTCTACTCACGGCAACAAGGGGGGGCATCCATGCTCATTTTTTTTTTCATTTCTTTATTTTTTTCTACATAATCCACTAACTAAACATGTTGGAAACATGTTCCCTTGCCCATATTCTTGTCATGGCGGCCACTCTTCCCTTTTTTGGGCAAATTGACATGCAAAACCACTCTTTTGCATGCATGTACTATTAGACCATTGTAAGATTAGCCTATCACCTTTCAACAATGTTTCATACAAGTCCATTTTAATAAATTCACATAGAAATGATCAAATTAATGCATGAAACTTTCACACATGCATTTACTAATATCATAAACATAGAATATAACTTTTAATTACTTATAAGACTCGGTTTAGTGGTCCCGAAACCACTTTTCGACTAGGGTCAAATTAGGGATGTCACAACTCTCCCCACTTAAGAAATTTTCGTCCCGAAAATCTTCTTGTAAATAGGTTTGGGTATCGCTCTTTCATAGAGTCCTCGAGTTCCCAAGTGGCTTCTTCAATTCGTGTTTATGCCACAACACCTTCACTAATGGGATTTTCTTATTGCGCAACTCTTTTACTTCACGCATCAGAATGCGGACCGGTTCCTCTTCATAGCTCAAATTAGGCTGAATCTCAATCTCAGACGGAGCGATTACGTGCGATGGATCAGACCTATATCGTCGAAGCATCGAGACATGGAAAACGTTGTGGATCCTTTCAAGCTCAGGGGGTAAAATTAATCGGTACGCTACTGGTCCAACTCGTTCGAATACTTCATACGGACCGATGAACCTCGGACTCAATTTTCCCTTACGGCTAAATCTAAGCACCTTCTTCCAGGGTGAGACTTTGAGAAATACCTTGTCTCCAACCTGATACTCAATGTCTTTCCTTTTCAAATCCGATACGACTTTTGGCGATCCGGCGACCTTCAAACTTTCACGAATTACTCGAACTTTTTGCTCGGCATCTTTAACCAAATCAACCCCGAAGATTTTACCTTCACTAAGTTCAGTCCAGAATAGTGGGGTACGGCATTTACGTCCGTATAAAGCCTCGTAAGGCGCCATCTTAATACTTGATTGAAAGCTATTGTTGTAGGCGAATTCAACCAAAGGTAAATACCGTTCCCACGAACCACTAAACTCAATGATGCAACATCTCAACATATCCTCGAGTATTTGAATTATCCGTTCGGATTGACCATCGGTTTAGGGGTGAAAAGCAGTGCTAAAATGCAGCTTGGTACCCAAAGCCTCTTGCAATTTCTTCCAAAATCGCGATGTAAATCTTGGGTCTCTATCCGACACGATAGAAATAGGCACCCCATGCAATCGAATAATTTGGGAGACGTATAATTCTGTCAATTTATCAAGCGAAAAATCCGTGCGAACAGGAATAAAATGAGCAGTCTTGGTCAGTCTATCAACAATGACCCAAATCGCATCCTTCTTACTCGCTGACAATGGCAGTCCGGATACAAAGTCCATGGTGACTCGATCCCATTTCCACTCGGGTATCGTGATCGGCTGAAGTAATCCCGATGGCACTTGATGCTCCGCTTTCACTTGTTGACATATCAGACACCTTGAAACAAATTCAAAAATGTCTCGTTTCATACCGGGCCACCAAAATTGGCGTTTCAGGTCATTGTACATTTTAGTACTACCCGGGTGGATTGACATTCGACTCTCGTGAGCCTCGTTCAAAATCATCGAAACAAGTTCCGAATTCCTTGGAATACATAATCGACCCTTGAACGTCAAGCAATCATGGTCGTCAATCTGAAATTCCGATTCCTCATTCGAAACACATTCGGCTCGTTTAGCGACCAATTCGGCGTCGACCTTCTGAGATTCAAGTACTTGATGAATCAATAACGGTTTGGTCTCTAATTCAACTACTAGCACCTCATCGGGTGAAATGGATAGATGAGCATCCATCGCTCTCAAAGCAACCAGTGCCTTGCGACTTAAAGCATCGGCCACCACGTTGGCCATTCCCGGGTGATAATCAATGATGAGTTCATAGTCTTTCAACAACTCAAGCCAACGTCTTTGTCGCAGGTTTAAATCTCTCTGAGTCATCAAATATTTTAGACTCTTGTGGTCCGAATAAATGTGACACCTTTCTCCAAACAAGTAATGCCGCCATATCTTCAAGGCGAACACTATGGTTGCTAGTTCAAGGTCATGGGTCGGATAGTTTCTCTCATGCGGCTTTAGTTGTCTCGACGCGTAAGCCACAACTCGACCTTCTTGCATCAACACACAACCTAACCCAAGCAAGGATGCGTCACTGTATAAGACAAACTCTTTACCGGACTCCATTGTACTAGTACGGGGCCTCGGTTAAGCAGGTTTTAGTCGATCGAAACTTTCTTGACAGCGTTCGACCACTCGAACTTAACATCTTTTGAAGTAGTTTTGTCATCGGTGCAGCTATCATCAAAAACCTTTCACAAATCGTCGATAGTATCCGCAAGCCCCAAAAGCTCCTAACCTCGATAACATTCCTTAGAGGTTTCCAATCGACTATGGCCGAAATTTTGTTCGGGTCTACCCTGACACCCGATGCGGACACCACGTGCCCCAAAAAGCTAACCTCTTTCAACCAAAATTCACATTTACTGAACTTTGCGTATAATCGCTTATCTCGTAAGATTTGCAACACTAGCCTCGGTGTTCAAGCATGTTCGGTTTCATCTCTCGAATAGACCAAAATGTCATCGATAAATACAACTACGAACCGATCCAAGTATGGCCTAAAAATTTTATTCATTACATCCATAAATACCGAGGGCATTAGTGAGCCCAAACGGCATCACTAAGAATTCGTAGTGACCGTACCTCGTTCTAAAAGCATTTTGGGTATGTCCGATTCTCGGACCTCAACCGATAGTACCCGACCTCAAATCTATCTTTGAAAACACCGAGGCTCCCTTTAATTGATCAAACAAATCGTCAATTCGTGGCAACGGATATTTGTTCTTTATCGTCACTTTATTCAACCGGCGATAGTCGATGCACAATCTCATAGTTCCATCCTTCTTCTTCACAAACAATCTTGGTGCGCCCATGGAGAAAAACTCGGTCGTGCGAAACCTCTATCCGTCAATTCTTGCAATTGAACCTTCAATTCCTTTAATTACGTTAATGCCATACGACACGGGCTATTGAGATCGGCGTAGTACCGGTACAACCGATGCCAAATTCCACTTCTCGAACCGGTGGCAATCCGGTAACTCCTCGGAAAAACATCGAATACTCACAGACCACTGTATCGATTCAAGTTTCCTTTCCGTCTCTTTGCTATCAAGCACATACGCAAGGTATGTTTCACACCCCTTTTCACATGTTTCGGCGATCATTGAAGATATTATCGGCACTCCTTTTAAATCAATAGACTCGACTCGGACTACCTCGTTATTTGCACTCCTCAAATCAATGGTTTTCCTTTTGCAGTCCACCTTTGCATCATGTACGGTCACCAATCCATACCAAGAATAACGTCAATTCATCAAATGGTAAAAGCATCGGATCGGTAGGAAAAGCAGATTCTCGAATTATTAGGGGCATCTCTTGCACACTTTATCAACGAGTACGTATTGACCCAAAGGGTTTGACACTCGAATTACGAACTCGAGAGACTCAACGGTAGAGTCTTCTTGGATGCTAAAGTTTCACATACATATAAATGAGTAGAGCCGGGGTCAATCAATGCAATCACACTAGTATCAAAGAGAGTAAAAGTACTAGTGATAACGTCAGGGGAGGATGCCTCCTCTCGTGCGCGGATGGCATATGCTCTAGCAGAGCACGGGTCTCGGATCGAACAAGCTGTATCGAGGCTCCTCTCGATTACCACCCTACCTCCAGAAATTCTCGGGGCCTACCTCTAGCCGTTGTTCCACTAGGTCTTGCACCTTGCATCTTATTCTTCTCATCTAGCTCGTGCAATCTCTAATGAAGTGGTCCTTGAACCGCATCCATAACAGCCCTATTAATGCAGACTTACCCCAACATTCACCTAGGTGTCGCCTTCCACATTGGGGGCATTGGTCTCTCTTGACGATTATTGCCCACACTAGCTACCGAAGTAGCTCGGGAGTCCGTCAATGGTCGGGCTCTGATGGAAATTCCCGCAGTCGCCCTTGACTTATGAGTGTCCTCCCTGAACTTCTTTACTGCCGAGAACGGAGCTTTACTCGCCGATCTTTTACGATAATCTCTTGCTTCAAATTCAGCCTTCTTCTTTTACTTTCCGAGTTCTTCCGCCTTGTAGGCTCGTTCGACTAGTGTTACGAACTCCTTTATCTCCAAAATACCCACTAGCAGCTTTAAGTCTTCATTCAATCCTTCTTCAAATCTTTTGCACATAGCAACCTCATCACCACACACTCCGAGCATACCGATTGAGTCTTACGAACTCATGTTCGTATTCAGATACGGTCATCCGGCCTTGCTTGAGTTCCAAGAATTCCTTACGCTTCTAATCGATGAACCGTTGGCTAATGTATTTCTTTCGAAATTCGAATTGAAAGAAATCCCAAGTAACTCGTTCATTTGGGACTATGGAAATTAAAGTCCTCCACCAATAGTAAGCTGAGTCTCGCAACAAGGATATAGCACACTTAAGACATTCATCGGGTGTGCATGACAGTTCATCTAACACTCGAATGGTGTTATCGAGCCAGAATTCGGCTCTTTCGGCATCATCAGTGACTATGGCCTTGAACTCCTCGGCCCCGCGCTTCCTAATCAAGTCTACAGGTGGTTTGCTTAGCCTCACAGGATCAGTAACTGGAGGCATTACGGACTCTTGGGGCGGAGTATTTAAATTCGGGAATGGTTGGACAGCCGGGTTGGTTCGGGCATATTGTGCGACCCACTCATTCATCATGGTGAAGAAGGCTTGTTTCGCCCCTTCATTTTGATTATTCGCCAAGGGTCTCTCTATCCCGGGTTCCATTGCTAATCAAAACAAAAATTTCAACCGTCAGAAGTCATCACATTATTAAGCACTAACAATTTGGCATGTATAGCTAAACTCACACGCGCTATGGTAGTCCTAGAACCGACTAAACCATAGCTCTGATACCAATAAAATTGTAACACCCCGAACCCGAGACCATCGCCGGTGTCGGACACGAGGGGTTAACGAGACAAATCCTCTTAAAGTACCGACCAATTTGGCATTTCTGGATAGGCTGGAAAACTGCATCACTGTCGTCTTAAAAATCATATCTCGAGTTCCAAAACTCGGAAACTGATTCCGTAAATTTTAACTGAATTTAGACTCATATATCCATCCATGGATTTATTTCTAGAATTTTTTGTTGGGCCAATTGGTACAGTTTATTAGTTAAAGTCACCCATGTTACAGGGGTTGACTACACTGACCTTCGCGCGTTACAACTTCAATATATCCCTGTACAGGGCTTTAATACTGGTTCCGTTTGTTTCTAATGAAACTAGACTCAAAATGGAATCTTCAAATATAAGGCATGACTTCTAATTCTTTCTAGATAATTTATAGTAAATTTTTAAAGTTGCGATAGGAGACCCAGAAACCGTTCTGGTAACGTCTCACGAAATCTCGAATATCTCTTAAAATACGGCTCATATGGTCATTTCGTTTCATCCATATGAAAATAGATTCATCAAGGTTCAATTTCATAATTTATTCACTATTTAATTCTACTTCTACTATTTTTAGTGATTTTTCCATCTCACCTCGCTGCTGCTGGCAGCATCTGTTACTAAAGCAAACAATGACTATTTCATAATTCTTCCATGGCCAACTATTTCATCATACGTAATGCAACTATGGCCACCTTATCAAAATTAAGGTTTCTAAGGCACGTGACCATAGGTTTTAGAATCACACTCAACCGACCACATAGGCCATTTTCGCATGACTTAAAGTTTACAACCCACAATTCAACAAAACAAAATAGCCTATACATGCCAAATGTTCTCCTAGTTCAACTACGAAGACAATACCAAAAGATTTCCAGCCGGTGTGATGACTTCAACGACGGTTCCGAACGCATAAGCGATACGAGTCCAAGAGACCTAAAATGGGTGACAAGAAAACACCGAGTGAGTTTATAACTCAGTAAGTCATAAGCATTCATCAACCAACCATTAATAAAATTATCACAACATGAAACGATAAACGAGGCTAGGTACTCCATCCATATCGAAACTATACTATAATTCCTCGGACCTTTCGGTACAATCTCATGCCAAGTCATACATCCACATTTCATACAATTGCAATCATCACATAGATTTAAAGCTTACCAAGCTCAACCCCGAGCATGAACATATTGCCTATTCGTCATGAGCTCAAGGTACTTACGATCCGCTGTCCGGGATTAACTTCGGTAATGTCGCACACTCGGTGCCAATTGTAATGCAAGAGCATATAGTGAATCCGCACACTTAGTGCTATATACATTCAGCTCGCACACTTAGTGCTATATAATCAAACTCGCACACTTAGTGCTGTACAATTTTAAACCCGCACACTTAGTGCCAATCTTGTCACCGTGTCCATTTATACCCGCACACTTAGTGCCGAGACCAATACCTTATGCATTTTGCTGCCTTTATACATTAAACAATGGCATCATTCCATACACATACATTTCCATTTACACATCAACTCATTTAAACACATTTGCATATATATTATGTTCATTCAAATCAACACCAAATATATGCTTAATGACTTACCTCGTGTTGGGTAAAATAGTTCCAAGTCGGCTACTCGATGACCTTCGTCTTTTCCTTGCTTGATTCTCCTTCTTTAACTCCTTGAGCTTAATCAATAAATCACTAGTTTAACCATCTTGCTAAACATTCATAATTCAACTACACATGCATATGTATGCTTGTATATTCGCAACCATTCTTACTAATCGCCCATTTGGTCGATTATACACCTAACCGAATATGCACCAAAAACTTGATTCAACATTACCTACATACTCACTTTAATGGCGAATATATATATATATATGTACAATGTCAACTAACATCTTTTAATCACCAAATTTCATCTCATGAACATTTAATCAAATTTTCCCAATCTAGCATATATTTTCACATCCATTTGTAACATCATGTACAAACACATATACACACATATCAAAACACAAATTTTACCTATCATGCAACAAGCATAAATCGCACTTATGAGCATGCCATGGCGAATACATCCCACACCATCCCCTTTCAATTTTTGGTCATGGTTAAACAAAGAAAACTCCATGTCTTACTCAAGAATGCTAAAGGAAATTTCAAGAGTAGTCAATCCATCATTACATGCATCATCAACAAGCTTCACATTTAGCATGCAATGGCTTTAACACAATATCAACCTTGGCCAAATACCATTTCCATGGCATAACAAGGATTTGAACCATGGGCTAACATGAACATCAAGTTAGCAACTAAAACATGCATGAATCTCATGACACAACCTCAAACATACCTTAATCTTGACACAAGTATGACCAAATCTCCTTCTAGTTCTCTTCTAAACCAAGCATGAAGCAAAAATCCTTCCTTTTTCCCTTAGTATTTTCGGCCAAGATTTGAGAATGGATGAACAAATTTTTCTCCTTTCTTTTTCCTCTACTCACGGCAACAAGGGGGGGCATCCATGCTCATTTTTTTTTCATTTCTTTATTTTTTCTACATAATCCACTAACTAAACATGTTGGAAACATGTTCCCTTGCCCATATTCTTGTCATGGCCGGCCACTCTTCCCTTTTTTTGGGCAAATTGACATGCAAAACCACTCTTTTGCATGCATGTACTATTAGACCATTGTAAGATTAGCCTATCACCTTTCAACAATGTTTCATACAAGTCCATTTTAATAAATTCACATAGAAATGATCAAATTAATGCATGAAACTTTCACACATGCATTTACTAATATCATAAACATAGAATATAACTTTTAATTACTTATAAGACTCGGTTTAGTGGTCCCGAAACCACTTTCCGACTAGGGTCAAATTAGGGATGTCACACACATCATGTGTAGTCAACCAATCCATACCAAGAATCACATCAAACTCATCAAATGGCAATAGCATGTGATCGGCCGGAAAACAGTAGCCTCTAATCATCAAAGGACAATTTCTACATACTTTATCTACTAATACATGCTTGCCTAATGGATTCGATACTTTAATCACAAATTCTGTAGATTCTATAGGCATACTTATACTAGGCATCAATTTCTTGCAAACATATGAATGAGTTGAACCCGGATCAATCAAAGCAATGACATTAATATCATGTAGAGAAAATGTATCCGTAATCACATCGGGGAAGGATGCCTCTTCGCGTGCACGAATAGCATAAGTCCTTGCAGGGGCTCTAACATCTGGTCTCACAGCTGAATCTCTTGAGGTACCTCTGTTACTTGCTCCTACTCCCGGTTGCCTCGGTGATCTGCCTCTAGTAGGAGCATTTTCGGATCTAGCACTCTGTGTTATCTCTCGATTAGCCACCTCTGGACATTCTCGTACAAAATGATCTGGAGCACCACATTTATAACAAACATTTTCGCCTGCCCGACAAGGACCATAATGAAGTCTACCACACCGTGGACACCCTAATCTACACTATCCAACATTACCTACACTCGCAGTCGAGGTGGTCTGAGCCTTCGGATCCTTAAATCTGCTGCCTCTATTCTGACTAGAATACCCGACTTTGAAACTAGATCTGGTAGAAAACTCCTTTGGCCTTTTGGATGTAGCCTGGAATGACCTGCTCATCTGTCTCTTCCTTGTATCTTGTGTCTCTGTCTCAACTTTGCCTTTTCTTTTTAACAGCTCCTCTACCTTACAGGCTCTTTCAACTAAAATAACAAACTCTTTTATTTCTAGGACACCCACTGAAAGTCAGATATTATCATTTAACCCATCCTCAAACCTTTTACACATGATAGCCTCTGTGGACATACATTCTCGAGCATATTTACTAAGCCTGACAAATTCGTGCTCATAATCGGTCACCGTCATATTACCTTGTTTCAATTCCAGGAATTCCTTTCTCTTCTGGTCAATAAACCTCTGACTGATGTACTTTTTACGAAATTCCTCCTGAAAGAAATCCCAAGTGACCCTCTCCTTTAGTACAATTGATACAAGTGCCTTCCACCAGTGGTAGGCTGAGTCTCTAAGAAGTGATACTACACATTTCATACATTCCTCGGGTGTACAAGATAATTCGTCAAAGACTCTGATAGTATTTTCTAACCAAAATTCTACTCTTTCTGCATCATCATCTTTTGTTGCTTGGAACTCTTCTGCCCCTTGTTTCCTGATTCTATCAACTGGTGGCTTTTCTCTTATCACTGTACCTGTGACTAGGGAAGCTTGAGCTACATGGGTAGTCTGAGAATCATGAGGGGGTGGAGGTCTAACTACCAGATTCGTACAAACGAACTCGGCAAACCAATCAGTCAAAGCTTGGAAGAGAGCTTCTCGACTCACTCCTCCCTGATCAACTGTTACTGGCCTATTCTTAGATGGCGCTGCCCCTTCCGCGGGAGCAAGCGCATTACTTTCTACATCATCATCACCATCTCGCTCAGGATCCATTACTATAAAACAAAATATTTAAAAATCGTCAGGAGTCGTCACACTATCAAAATATAGGTATGGCATGTATAGCTAGACTTTTACTCACACTAACTATTCCGAGAACCGACTAAACCTACTCTGATACCAATAGATGTAACGCCCCCATGCCCGAAACCATCACCGGAGTCAAGCTTGAGGTGTTACTAAACTTATCTTACCTTTTAAACAACTCTAAACCACTTATTTTAATTTTTGGAATAAACTATTTTTTTGCATCATGGTTGCTTAAAAATTCATTTCTCGAGTTTCAAAACTCGAAATTAAGATCTGTAAATTTTTCCTGAAACTAGACTCATATATATATCTACTAATATTTTTCTATAAGTTTTGACTTAGCCATTAGTACATTTTATTAGTTAAAGTTACCCCTATTTCAGAATTCGACTGCACTGACCTCTACTTACTACAAACCACTTTTCTCCTTGTAAAAAATTTATATGACTATACTGTTTGTTTCTATTAAAACTAGATTCAATAAAGATTATAAACATATAAATTACACCACCTAATTATTGTTTTAAAATTTATGATGAATTTCCAAAGTTGGAACAAGGGATCCAGAAATTGCTCTGGCCCTATTTCACTATAACTTAGATATCTTATAAAATACAAAACCTTTACCTGTTTTGCTTATTCCATATGAAAATAGACACAATGAGCTTTAATTTCATATATTATTCACCATCAAACCATGTCTCTACAAATTTTTTGTGATTTTCAAAGTCACATTATTTACGATACTTGAGTCCGTTTTAAGTTACTTTCACATTTTCATAGTTTTCATGTGATAGTTACTACTTAATCATACATACTATTAAACATGTATATCATCAGCCATTCTATTAGCTAATCACTAGCAAGTATTTACACATCATTCATTGATCATATCATATCAAAAGAAACCAAGTTCCTATACATGACATACACAAAACGAAATGTCTAACTATACCAATGTGATTTCTTCGATAGTGTGATCGGGTCTCCGACGTTTCCTTCGATCCCCGAGTGGCTTGATAAAAACTATAAGAAAAAGAAAATAAAGAGAGTAAGCACTAGGCTTAGTAAGCTTACAAGCAAATAAATTACAACATTCAATACAATGAATAATTATACATAATGTCACCTAGCCTCATAAACTTTCTTTACTTCTCATTTTCTACCTTCTTCTTTACTCACTTACCTTCTTTCTTACCTGATCTTTCACTATTCATAAATATAATCTACCTTCCTTTTGCTGATAATTCACTGTAATTTAACGTGTACAACGACCCGTTGAACCACTCGAATACTAAGGATACTAGGTCGTTCTCGCTCATCAATATCTCGCCAATGCCATGTCTACGACATGGACTTACATGAATTATTCCTGTCTCCAATGCCATATATATATATCTAATATGGGCTTACATGGCTCATTCCTGTTTCCAAAGCCATATATCTGATATGGACTTACATGGCTCATTTCGTCTTTGTCTGTCTGTCAACCCCAATATCCTAACATTCCTAAGGTTCAAGCGGGGCTTCCTAATACTTTTTCTCATCACTTAGCCTTTAATTCAATTTAAATATTCTCAAAAATAAGTATATAAATGCTGAAATTGAAAATAATAATGTAAAATAAAATAATATTGTATTTATTTCTTGTAAACTTACCTCGATACAAAATGTGACTAAACTTTACAATTTAGTCCTTTACTTTTTCTTTTCCCCGATCTACTCCCGAATTTCACTCTTCTTGATCTATAATAGAAAATTTAACTTATTTAATATTCACATTTATCAAAACAGTCCTTGACTCAAACTTTGGAAAAATTACATTTTTGCCCCTAAACTTTTGCATATTTACACTTTTGCCCCAAATCTCGTAAATTAAACTTCAACCTATTTTTTTATGTTTTATGACATACTGATCGTTTTTCCCTTCTATAGCAAAATCAAATTCTCACTTTAACATATACTTATGACTATTAGGTATTTTTACCGATTAAGCCCTTTTACTCGTTTTTACCTAAAACCGAGTAGCACAAGTTGTCTAACATAATCTAAGACCTCATATTCTATCATAAAACATCAAAATAAACACTTTTCACCTATAGGTATTTTTCCAAATATGAACACTAACTTAAATTATTGCTAGCATAAGCTTTATCAAGCTACCGGGACTCCGAAAACATAAAGAACATTAAAAACGGGGCTTGGAATCACTTACTATGGAGCTTGAAACCTTGAAACAAACCCTAGCTATGGAGAACCCTTGAAATTTTGTGCTAATGAAGAAGAAGATGAATTTTGTGTTGTTTTCCCTTTTTATTTCATTTAATATCCAAATGACCAAAATGCCCTTCCTTATTAAACTTTCAAAAATTCCATCCATGTCCTATTTTGTCCATGAACTTAGAAATTGGTCAAATTGTTATTTAAACCCTCTTAATTAATATTCTAAAGCAATTTCATACTAAAAAATTCTAGAATGCAAGTTTTGCAAATTATTCGATTTAGTCCCTAATCTCAACTTAAGCACTTTATGCATAGAATTTCATCACAAAATTTTCACACAATCATGAAATCATGTCATGAACCTTAAAATAATAATAAAATAAATTTTTCTACCTCAGATTTGTGGTTTCGCAACCACTGTTCCGTTTAGGCCCTATTTCGGGATGTTACATTAATGGATAGAAATGATAAAGTTAGGGAAATGAGAAATATTTAGAAATGAATGTGATTTTCTCACTAAGTATGGAAATGACTTGAGAATTAATTTATGATTTTTGAATTGTTATTTATTTAATTAATTGAATAACTAAAGTTCAAAAATGAAATTAAATCAATTGGTCATAGTGAATGCATTGAATGTAGAAAAATTAAATATATTTTTCATAGATTCTTTTATAGTAAAGTTGTCATGATTTTAATTGAATCAGAATCAGGTTGAGAAAATTACTTAATGAGGAAATTAATTAATTAATTAAAATTAATTTATGATGTGTATTTTGGAAAGTAGAAAAACATTTATTTGATTGGATTGAATTATAAAACATCATATTAAAAGTTAATAAAGCACTTATAATTGAACCCAATACAAGAGAGGCTTGAATTTCCATCATAATACATATGAGGGGAAGCACACCTTATTAGCCCCTCTCACTCCTAGTTCAACTAGGAAGTTTTTTTTCTTTTAAATAAACTTCTACTAATTTAGCAAGAGTTCCACTTCTTCTCCTTATGAATATATGACATCGGTAGCGCTAAAAACATAATAAGTTTTACACAACTTTGAGATAATGTTATTCTACTTGAAAATAGTAGGAATTTATTTCTAAGTATAAATTATATTTTCCTAAATAATAATTCTATCATTTTCTATTAAAGAGATATTTGTTTTCCCGCCAAAAGTAAAGAAAATATTTTTTGTTCTGTGTTCGATTTGAATTCGTTTGAGCCCATACTCAAAGTAGTTTGTGGTATGAGAATAACGGATAAGGTGGCTTGGTTGAAAGTCGAGAATGATAAGGATTTGTCTAGCCAAAAACACAAGTGCAAATTCGATAAAGGGCTTATTGGTGTAAGTATCACAAATCGGTTCTGTTTTCAAAATTTTAATTTTTTGCTGTGCAAGAAAATCATTTTTGAACCGAATTTTTTTCTACAAGTAACTATGACCAAATTTCTCTAGATGCTAGTAAGAGAATTAAAGTTGGCATCTAAATTAGATTTTAAGCCTAATGTAGTTTCCATGGTATGATGTATGTAACACCCTTATACCATGTTCAACTCAAGGAACCTGATATAGGAATATTACATTTGGTGCCAATGTAATTCTTGGCTAATTACTAATATATTTGAACATAAAAATGGACACTTGGAACATACTTAATGGTTTTTTTCCTAAGTACATTCCATTCTATTCAAAATTTTAAAACATACCCTGTTGTTGCTTGAAGATGTGATGAGATGAAAGCTTGCAATCTCAAATTCAACTCTTCAAAAATTTCTATACCTAATCTGTGCACGGAAACAAACCGTACGCTGAGTATACACCTAGTGGTATTACTATAATTCTAATACTTAAGGTAAAAACAATATATATACACATTCAATCTTACCATTATTTTACCTTTAATAAATCATTCATGCATTTAAACTTTAATTTTATTTTAATGATATTTATTTTAAATAACTTCTCTTCATTTTAATTTATATATCTTTCTACTATATCAATATCCATTTCATGCATTTCATCAATAACCATTTCATAAAATCATTATTTCATATATTTCATTTCTATATCTCAATTCAATAACTTATTCTATTTTATATCTAAAACCTTACAACAATAGTATTTCAATAATTATTTAAATCAACATTTCTTTAATAAAATAATTATAATTAATTCATATGATTATATTCAATTAACTCATACACTAGTTCATTATTTCATGTCCATTCTATTTTCACTTCTTATTTCGATATCTCAATTTCAATTCATATTTCAATTCATAATTTCACTTTCTAATACTTTCAATAGTTCAATCAATCACATTCACTCGAATTTCTCATTTCATTTATTCAACTGATTTCAATATCGACAATTCGATATTTTAACAAATTCATGAACCTTAAGTTCATGCTTCAAATCTCATGTCTCAATTTAATTCACAATTCAACTAATAATTTATTTCTCATATTTTTAATTGTACATTCAATCAAATTTATTTAATTTTCTCATTTCAGTTATTCACCCTATTAACAAACCTGGACCTTGGCGGATACACAGATTCCAACCAAACATACCAGTACAACACATTGTGCCTAAAACAGTACTTAGTACCTGATCAATATATCGGAAGTAGTATATGACACATAAAGTGCCTGAAACGACACACGTGGTGCCTAATACGACACATATAGTGCTTGATCAGAAAAGCCGATAAATTCCCGTACTCTTCCAAACCTATGGCATGCAACTATATCTGACTCAGCCCTACTAGTTAATAGGGTATTCAAATTATTTTTCTATTTCAAATTCACTTTCAATTCAATCACAATTCAATTCAAATTCACTTTCCACTTTCTAATCAAAATACAATTCAATACCAATACATATTTCAGATATTCACATATAATCATACTTCGATCCAATTCAAACCACTTTTCAATCAATACACAATTCACATATTCACACATATTCATAATTTAATTCACTTTTATTCAATTCATATTTTTAATTAGGTTTCAATCAAATTCAAATCACTAATTACTTTTCAATCAATATACATTTCAAATACTCACATATTTTCTTCATTCAAATTCAATTTGATTCAATTCAAATCACTTTTAGTTTCCAATCAATATATTTTCAAATATTCACATAATTCATAATTCAATTACTTAATTCAAATCACTTTTAATTTCCAATTTGTTCAGATTCAATTTCAATAGCCATAAACATTTTTGAATCAATTTCATTCAAATCAATATTATCATTTTAATTTCTTACCTAATTTTACTTACCATGCATTTTAATTAAAATATAACAATTAATAATAATAGATTTGAATTATAGTAATACAAACCGTGATTCTCGTGTCTACTCATCGTCCACTTTTTCTTTTCCTTTTCTTCGTGGATGCCTTGGGTGCGATATTAGCTATGAAAAATTAAGATAATTATCATAATCATTAATACAATTTTAATTTATGTCTAATATTTAAATTTTCCTATTCAATTTCTATTCAATTTCTACCTTAAATTCAATTTGGTCCTAATTAAATTCACTTACTTTCTTATCTTAATTCATACTTTATTTCTACTCAAATTTCAACCAAACTTAAACATAACTATCTAAATTTCATCATAAATACCTAATTTTGAAATTCTTGCAATTTAGTCTCTACTATGAAAAACTTATAACTTACTTTACAATTTAATCTTTTAATCAATTCTAACTAGAATTTCTATCAATTAAACCCTAATTCATCAATTTGTTCAACATGAACTATATTCAAAAACCTAAGAATTTCCAAAACTTCAACTTGATTTCAACAAAACTTTGTTCTAAAGCTTCTAAAACATCAAAATTAAGTAAAAAGGACTTAATTGACTTACCAATTAAAGCTTTAAGCTTCAAAACCCTAATATTTCCTTTTCTTTTCTTTTCTTCTTTGTTTTGTTTCTTTCTTTTTTTTTACTTTATTATATATATTAGTTAACAATAATAATAATAATAATAATAATAATAAATATCTATTTCCTTAAAAAGTAATTAAATGAATATATTACAAATATATAAATACTATTATTACATTTGTATATTTTTATCACCATATACTTGGCTTTAATTTAATTCAATTCATAATATGATATTTATAATAAATTAATTTAATAATAATTATTATAATAAATATCCTTAGCTTAAAATATAAGTAAATAAATAATTATATTACAAATTTTTACATATATTTATTACAAATGTGTTTTATCATCACCCTACATTTGTCAATTATTTAATTTAATTTATAATTTAATATCAATTAAATAATAATAAATATCTATTTAATAACAAATATATGTATTACAATTATGCACACATATATTTTTACAATTGTATATTATCATCAGCATCCACTTGTCCTTTTTTATTTATTTCATAGTATAATATAATATAATTATAATATAATTATTACAATTTAACATAATAAAATTTATAACTAATTTATTTATTTATATTAATTAAACAAACAAAAATCTTAGATTTTTGTTTTGTTTGTCGCCTCAACTTATACTAAATGGCTTATTTGACATTTTGGTTCTTTTTTTTCTTTTAATCTACAATTCAACTTTTACCCTTTATTCACTTTAACTCTTTTTCCTAATTACTCTTAATTAAGCTAAATTCACCTAATTAGAACCTAAATAGGCACACCACTAGTCTCATAAATATTTCTAATAATTATTTACTAACTCATTTCACTAAGACGAAGGCCTGATATTACACTTTTCCAATGCCCGTGAATTTTGGGTCATTATAATGTAAGCCTAGTGAATTTTGCACCTTAGATGAGTTTTAAGTTTAGTTTTATCGATACAAAATAGGGTAAGCCCGACAAAGTGACAAGGCTAATGTAGTTGGTGAAATGTTTTTTCTACAGTTTAAACATAGAAAGAGTAATAGATCTCAACAATGAAAGGATTTGTATTACTCATGTTCATGGAATTAAGGAAAGAAACAGAAAAATGAGAGAAAAAATAGGAGAGAATTTGGAGATGAGAAAACAAAAATCACATCACAGAATAAAACATATCCATAACAAAAAAAATTGTTCGTGCATTAAGCGCAACTGGTTGCAAGATTAAAGTAGTGGTTGAATCCATTAAGTGGAGTGGAGTAACTTATTGATTAGGTGTGACTAACACATTCGAAGAAGGGAAACATGAAATACAATATGAATTCAAGCAACCTTTAGAAGGTCCAACTTTTACGCAAATGTATCGACGCATCTGAGCACCTTGGAAGGACCAAAGAAGGAACCTGTAACATAATTATTGATTTATTTTCATTCTAAAACCCAATTATAGTCGTGGTAGTTGGTGGTGGTAGGGTGGCCGCTGGTATTATGCTAGTAGGTGGGCTCATTAGAAAGGATGGGGTCATGATCATGGTTCATCGTCGCTATCATTAGATTCCTTTTCTTAAAGAAGATACAAATGTTGATGATGCCACCATTGAAATCTTCATGTTACAATTAAACAAAAAAAGTGTTTTGGACTAATTATAGAGAGATCTTTAGTTTTACTCAAAAGTAAAAAAAAAAAATTTACCATGTCAATTCGTCAGTGAATTAACATAATTTTTAACAGCATTGACAAAATTGAGCCATTATTTTAATTAGACTGATTAAATTGACAAAAAAATTTATAAAATGATCAAAATAGAAACTATACTATTTTAAGGTGATATGCAATATAGTTTACCTTAGCAATAGTGGATGGGTGGAACAACCAAATTAATTAAGCAAGCGGTTATGGTTTGAAGGAGCTTGTATGGACCGTTGTAAGGCTTACAAGACAGCGTGGACGTTTAGACAACCAATGTTATCTACGATTTTGGAGGCAATTGGTGCAGAAATTTAAGGAATTGTATCCAATATTTGAAGGTAAATGGCGATAAATTGAGGTAGCAAAACTAGAATCATATGGCCTTAGATGGATGCAATAAGGAGTGAAATATGGGACGGTAAAGGCAGACGCAAATTGGTGGTCGATTTTCTTTTAGAAGAAAAAAAAAACAAAAATATAGAAGGCGGGCAACAAGGGTGAGGCGGTGGAGAAAGAAGAAAAATAGAAGGTAAAATATACGGGTTAAGGACTTGTTGTAAGTGACTTCAAATTAGCATAAAAATATAACACAAAAAAATAAATTCTATTAAAACTTTAGTTAAAATCCTAATTTAATTAATCTAATAAGTAATAATAATCTTAATAAAAACACAACACACACTACTTACATACCAATAAATGATTAAGTTTTCCATTCTCAGTTGAAAATTCAATTTAAACTCTAAAATCTTAAATTCTAAATTAAACTAAAAATAAAAAAATAAGTTAACTACCCATTAAAAATACTAAAAAATTTACTCAAAATTTGTAAGGTTATTACATTTTTTTAAGTTGGATAACTACACTAAATAACTATATTACATATCATACAAATTTTTAAAGGTGAATGTACTTGAAAAGTTTCTCTATTATAGGGACTTGATCGAATTAATTTATCTGTTATTAAATATATCTTTATTTCCTGCACTATTAAAAAATTCTAATAAGGTAAAACTAAAAGTTAACATTTACTTTTAAAAATATCATTTGTTAATACTTTTAAATTTTATCTTTCCTTAAATAAAACATTTTTGTTTATAATTGAATTATAATAAATGTTTATTTTATTATAATTTGAATTTAATTAAAATTTTAAAATAGTATAGTGGCTAATTTGAAGTGATACCTATAATACCGCAAGCTTCTCCCATGTACTTTTAACAGTTTTTTATGTCTTCCTTTGTAATCACATTTTTTTATCGACAGATTAATAATTTAAGAAATCAAAAACAAAAACAATGGACAAACATCCAATCAGTTGGATCTTGAAATAAAAGATTCGGGCCAACAGCATAATATAGTGCCGATTTATGTATCAAACATTCGGATTATTCAATTCAGCAATACAATTCCCCAATATTTAATTTCTCTTCTCCGGTTGTCTGATCAGCCTTTGAGATACTTGCTAGGATTCCCAGATGTGTATAACATTATCTCTTTCATCTAAACCTTGCATCGGAGTCTGCAATGGAAGCTTACAGTTGCCGAAATCCATGGTCACAACGGCACAAACTGAAGTGATCACTGCTCCAAAGAGACCAAACACCTTCCCCGGATTGACAAAGCAAGGCATTTCTGACATCGATTTACGAGTCCAAGAAGTTGTCCGAAGGCAATCTTGGACTAACAGCTTAGTTAGAGAAGTCAACTGTAGAAAATCGCGGTTCGAACCTATGTTCATTGATGACGCTTATGAGAAGTGTAGGAACATTTGTGCGGAATATGCGAAGACTTTCTATCTAGGTCTGGCCTCATTTCTCTACTGTCTTACAAGTCAAATCCCAATCGATCAGTTTTGCTTTTTTAATGGGAAATTCTTTTGAATATGTATATTTGCATTTGTTTCCAACATGATTCAGGCACCTTGTTGATGACAAAGGAGCGACAGAAGGCCATTTGGGCAATTTATGGTAATAATGAAACTCTGTACATTATTTAGTGAGCTCATATCCGATTTATAACCAGAGTACAGGGTTGATCTTCTTTAATTCCCAATTGTTTGGCCGTAATTTGAGGGAACAACTGAACTATGTTTGCTGCAGTTTGGTGCAGGAGGACTGATGAACTGGTCGACGGCCCGAATGCGGAGTACATGAGTCCGGCAGTACTCGAAAGGTGGGAGGAGAGACTGCAAGACATCTTCGAGGGACGCCCATATGACATGCTCGATGCTGCACTATCCGACACTGTTTTCAACTTTCCCTTGGACATTAAGGTATAATTAGAGTGTAGAGAGTTATAAACGCGATCCAGTTACGGTTGCAGAATGAATCCCATATGGTTATGAAATACTACAACTTGAAGCATACAACAATGGAAAAGAAATCAATCTAATTATGGAGTTTTACCATGCAGCCTTTCAGGGACATGATTGAGGGCATGAGAATGGATACAAGAAAATCTCGGTATGAGAGTTTCCAAGAGCTTTACCTTTACTGCTATTATGTGGCAGGCACAGTTGGCTTAATGACTGTTCCAGTAATGGGAATCGCACCAGAATCCTCTGTTTCGGCTTATACTATATATAACGCAGCACTCTACTTGGGCATTGGAAATCAGTTAACAAACATTCTTCGAGATGTAGGGGAAGAGTAAGTCCTTTTGTCTTGGTGGTCAACTTTTTTGTCTTGTTCAAATCCCAAACTTATCCGGATGTCTTTGTTTTTTAGTGCTTTGAGGGGAAGAGTTTATCTTCCACAAGATGAGCTTGCACAGTTCGGGTTAACCGACAAGGATGTCTTCTCCAGAAAGGTAACCGAGGCCTGGAGAGATTTCATGAAAGAGCAAATTATTAGGGCAAGATCCTTTTTCAATCTAGCTGAGGAAGGAGCTTCCCAACTTGACAAGGACAGCCGCTGGCCGGTGAACTTGACACATCCATTATTTTGCTCCAATGTTTTTGACAATGTTTAGATGAATTCTAACATTGTGAACTTTGTTGCAGGTTTGGTCGTCCTTGATATTGTATCGCAAGATTTTGGATGCAATAGAGGATAACGATTATGATAACTTGACCAAACGAGCCTATGTTGGAAGGACTAAGAAACTTCTCACATTACCCTTAGCATACACTCGAGCTTTGTCCAAACCTAGTTTGTACCTTCGTTAGAATATAAAAAGTAATTTTCTTTTTTGTGGTGGATATATTAGATATCGTTAAATATGATATTAAAGAAAATAAATATGATATAAAAAAAAAAAAGAAGAAGAGAGAAGGAACTAATTGAAACATAATTGTAACCTATGATGATTTAAAAACAGGAAATAATGTTTTATTTACTTGTTAAATAAATTGGGAGGCACTTTGTATCAAACTTAAACTATTATCCTGCATTTATCATTGGACCACAAAGTTGTTCACACATATTATTCCATATTGTGTCTTTGATATATATGGCAAAAGAAAAACATATATTTATTTAAAATAATCTCCAACTTATTGGAAAAGAATAAATTTCAGCTTAAAATCAAAATCTTTAATCTCAAAATATAAAATAATTAGAGGAGAGATCCACTTATATTAGTATAAAATTAATTTTTTTGTATATTTTTTGTACGATTAATATTTTGATGATTAAATCATAGAATTTATTGATATAATTATAGTTGTTATGTATGAAAATTTTAAACTAATCTAATATATCTATCAAATTGAACGATTGAAAGTTTTTACATAATATAAATAATATGAAAATTATAATTTATGTAAAATTTGACATGTATGAATTATATGATTCACTATAAAATATGACAATTGAATCATTAAAATATTATTAGTACAAAAATATTTAAAAGGATAAATTCCTCTTTAAATACTTATATTTACTTTTAATAAATTTAATAAAAAAACTTTTATTTATATTCACCTCATGTAACGGTAATATTACATTCACACCCTGCTCATCCAAATAAAAAAAATCAAATTAAATTCGGTTGGCAGTTGTAAGAGCATGAGCCTCGAGCACTAAATTCCACATGACTAGGTACATAAACATCAAAATCGAATTGAAAGGTCTAACAAGGCATCAATTAGAACAAGATTCCCATCTAGTTTCCCAAACAAGATGGGTTGCCCCCAATGTTGACTAGATTGGTCTAGACAAATCCAGCATCCTTTTTAAAACTCAATGTTTCCAACGAAAGATTATACCCACATTGTCATATATAATACAACTGATATGCTATTTGAGAAAAAAATTATTGGTAGAACGAAAGAAAACATAAATGTAAATCCAAGGGGATTATGTTTTCCTTATTCACCTCGACCAGACAATTGGATTCGTTTTTTTTTTTAATTAAGATTTTAATAAAATGTATTTATTTTTAAAAAATTTGTGGTTAAAAATTTGATTATTAAACATGTAATTAAGATTTTAATGATTTTTTTTTAAATTTTGTTGTTACGGGAGTACTATTATAAGGCATGTTATATATGGATATATATATATATATATATACCATTAATGAAAATTAAAAATTTCATAGGGTAATGATAAGTGTACATAAAATATGATAAGATATTCTTTTTAAATAAATACATAAAAAATGAGCAAATGAGCAAATGAAAAATTTATAACTTTATTTATGAAATTAAAATGTATCTTACTCACAAATTATATATTACTAAGTTTATATCAAAATCATGAGAATGTTTTTGAAGGTATAACTGTAATTATAAGTAATACATTCAAATAATTATAGTTAGAATCAAATAATTACAAAGCACAAATAAATGAATCGATAATTAAAATATATTTAAATAAGATTAATATACATGATGAGATCTAAATCTAAAATAAAATCTAAACTGAAAACTTACAAATACGCTAGTACACATAATAAAACCCAAATCTCAGACACAAAAATTCCAAAACCTTAACCTTTGTTAATATTACCAGTCTCTTTCGCAATTCCTAAAATATTATATTGATATATTTGGTTTAGCAAACAATTTACTAGTAATACCATACTAATAATTTTCGAAATTATTATCATTAATAAAACCCAATTTTTATTAGTTTTAACATTTTATGATATCTATTATTATTCACAAACCCTTAAACACACAATTTAATCTATTTTTAAATAACTTTAATTTATTTTAAATAAATAAATTTAAAATTATCTCAAAATTAATAAATATTTAAATTTCAAATAAGTTTTAAATATTAGCTAAAGTACTAAAAAGTTTCTTGAAAATAATTCGAACATAAATTGGATCCCTAGTTGAAAGTGAGATTAATTAGACCTTTAATCTAAAAATAACAATCGATTGGACCATCTGAATTGTCAATTCCATTAAGGCAAGTGGATTAAAAAATCCACATGGCAAAACACCATAGGTCCACGTGCTTTTTTATTTGTTTCATAAAAATGATATGGAAAATGTAATATTTTTTATTTTATTTATTTTTCTAAAATTGAAAAAAAATTTATACCATCCTTTTCTAATTTTTCTATGCATTCTCTCTAAAGCAAATCAGACTCTAAACAAATAGGCGCCAGATCGTCGTGCCTACCGCTATCATACACAACCTCTTTAAGACATCCTGAACTTGAATTCAATGTCAAACTCTCTGAAAAATGCTCCAAACTACACGAATCTAAGCTTGAACATTATTACTTCTCCTTGCCTAATCTCAAAATCTGACTATTGGATGGACCTTGTTCCAAACTATGTTCTACTCCTCTGTCCAAGATGGCTCTTCACCATCCGAATTTGGAAGAAAATGCTCCATGATTAAATTAAATAATCAACAAGGTATCTAATGAAAATTAAATAAAAATAATTAAAAATTAACACACTATCTAACTCGTCTCGTGATATCCTGAATTAGGGCCTAATCGGAATAGTGGTTTCGGGACCACAAATCCGAGATAGAAATAATTATTTTATGATTATTTTGAGGTCTATGATATGATTGCATGATTGTGTGAAAATTTCGTGAAGAAATTCTATGCATAAAGTGCTTAATTTGAAGTTAGGGACTAAATTGAATAAGTTACAAAACTTGCATTCTAGAAGTTTCTAGTATGAAATTGCTTTGAAATATTAATTAGGAGGTCTTAAATAGAAATTTGACCAATTTCTAAGTTTATGGACAAAAATTGGACATGGATGGAAATTTTGAAAGTTTAGTAAGGGAGGGCATTTTGGTCATTTGAATATTAAATGAAATAAAATGGGAAAAATAACACAAAAATGATCATCTTCTCCATAAGTTGCTTCCAAATTTTTCTCTCCACCATAGCTAGGGTTCCAACACTTTTAAGCCTTGATTGTAAGTGATTTCTATGCCCGTTTTTAATGTTCTTTACATTTTTGAAATCCTCGTAGCTCGGTTTACCTATTTCTACCAATATTTTGAGCTAGGGTTTATATTTAAAAATTTACCCATGAATTATATGCATGAATTTTGATGTTTTATGGTAGAATATGAAGCTTGAGATTGTGTTAAACAACTTTTACTAAGTGATTTTACGTAAAAACGACTAAAATGACATAATCGGTAAAAATACCTAATGTTCATAAATACATGTTAGAATGAGAATTGGATATTGTTATAGAAGGGAAAAATGATCAGCATGTCACAAAACATAAGAAAATAGAGTGAATTTTAATTTACGAGATTTGGGGCAAAAGTGTAAATATGTGAAAGTTTAAGGGAAAAATTGTAATTTTTCCAAAATATGATTTTGGGTTGATTTGAATAATATGAGTCCTAATTAGGCTATATTTGAAATGATAGAGCAAGAAAAATCGAAATTCGGGCTAAAATCAGTAAAATACCAAGTTGTGGACAAAATGGTAAAAATGACCATTTTCGCATACAAGGTAAGTTCATGTGTAAATGTAGTAACATAATTGTCATTTTAAGTAATTTAATGTTATTTATATGATATGATGATTAATATCATGAAATATTATGCTTTGTGGTTATTATTGAGTAATATGCAAATTATGTGTACTACTTGTTAAATATGAATTGCTACCAAGTATCGGTTTCGACATTCCGTGGAAGAGGGCAAAGATGTGTAATCGAGGAAAAAGCCAGTTTGAACTTTTGGAATATATTAGGATACAAGTGACATGTCACTAGGATATTTGAGTTCCGAACTCGTTGAGTTGAGTCTGAGTTCACTTATGGATGCGAACGCCCGAGCTCGTTGAGTTGAGTCCGAGTTCGCTTATGGGCGGGTTACATGGTAGCTTGGCTACAGATGTGCCACTTATGTGCTAACTTTCCATGTATCCGAGTTATATTCCGATGTGTTCAACGGGTAAAATTCTAGTGAAATGGAAGAATACTTAAGATGCAAAAGACGTATTGGTAAGTGTTGTGGAATGGGTACTTTGGATAGGTATGTACTTAACCCTCGGGTTGAGACTTCAATATAACAATAATATGGTAAGATCATGAATGAGAAATATGATATGAATGCTTTGGTGATATTATGCAAATGTGGACTTCGTATTATTGCATGGTTATGTTACTTGCTATTTACATGTGAACTTACTAAGCATTTATGCTTACTCCCTCCCTTCCATTCCTTGTAGTTTTGACAAGCCGGCTTGGAGATCAAGACGGTCAGAGGCACGCTCACACTATCAACGGACCATCTCGATATGGTGGCTTTCATATTTTGGGAATATGGCATGTATAGCATTATAATCCTTTTGCGTATATAATCTTATGATATAGCTCATGGATGGCATGGAAATGTTTGATAATAATTAGCTATTGGAGTGGCTAATCAAGATTATATTTGATAACACATATGCTTTATGTGCTAACTAATCTATGGAAATACATAAAATGGTGAAATTGGCTATAAAACAGAATCACACAGCAGCAGTGACGTGAGTTTGAAAAATCACTAAAAATAGTAGAGATAGAATTAGATGATGAATAAAATATGTAATTGAAGATTAATTAATCTATTTTCATATGGAAGAAACAAAATAGGAAAAAGAGTTGTATTTTATGAAATATTTACGTTTTGGTGAAATAGGGTCAGAGAAATTTCTGAATCCCCTGTTCTAAATTTAAAAAGTCATCATAAATTGTACAAAATCAATTAGGAGTTTTACCTTACATGTATGAAATCCTTATTGAGTCTAGTTGTATAAGAAACAAATGATATGGTCATTGAAACTCTGGACAGAGATATATCTGATTCGTAATACACAGGAGTCAGAGTAGCCAAACCCTAAAATAGGGGAGACTTTAATTAATAAAATGTACTAATTGGCCCAACCAAAAATTCTAGAAAAACTTTAGTAAGTATATATATGAGTCTAATTTTCAGGGAAAATTTACGGGATTGGATTTCGAGTTTTGTAACTCGAGATATGGATTTTTTAGCGACTGTGACACAGTTAGCCAGGTTGTTTGGAAATTCTAAAATAAATTGTTTGAGATGTTTAATTAATGAATTAAGTCCGTTAACACCTCGTACTCGAATCCGGCGATGGTCTCGGGTACGGGGGAGTTACACGTCTATCTTTCTACTAGTATTATTTTACAAAGCAATTTAATTAATAACAATTTTCATCGTCGCAATCCCTAGCAACGACGCCAACAACTTGATCACTGTAAACGTGCGGATGTTTAGAGTAAAAATCATGCAAATAATATATATATATATATATATATATATATATATATATATAGTTAGTTGTGATATCTGCAAGCGAAAAGATCAAATTTTGAATATAGTTTAGTGTTACAACAAAACACCAGTAAGTATTCTAAGGATCATACCCAAGGGATTGCAGATTGGAGAATATTATTGTTAAATTAATTACCAAAAATAATTACTAATATAATCAAGTCACGAATTAGTAGCATGAATCCAAATTAAAATATTAATTAAATTAAGTAACCTAGATTAACCTAATGAAATTTCCTATTCCTAGTGTCAACGATGCGAGCTCTTGACTTATGATCGATTAAATCCCTAATTATTTAATTAAGCCATTAATTAATCTTGATTGAGTCTTTATCACCCTTAGTGAGAATACCCGTTATGTGACATCCTGAATTAGGACCTGTCAGAACAGTTGTTTTGAGACCACAAATTGGAGATAGAAATAATTATTATATGATTCTTATGAGCTCTATGATATGAATGCACGCTTATGTGAAAGTTTCATGAAGAAGTTATATGCATAAAATGTCTAATTGAATTTTAGAGACCAAATTGAATATATAAGATGCAAAACTTGCATTCTAGAAGCTTTAAGCATGAGATTGCTTTAGATTATGAATTACATGGTCCCAAATAGCAATTTGACCAATTTCTATAATTTTGGACAAAAATGGGCATGCATAGGAAAAATTTGAAAGAAAGACCCTAAGGGTATTTTGGTCATTTGGTAATTAAAAGAATAAAAAGGGAAAATCAAAGCAAAAAAATGTGTCCATCTTCTCCAAGTGCTAGCCAAATTTCTCAATAGCCGTAGCTAGGGTTTTGTTCAACATTTCAAGCTTGATTGTAATTGCTCCCTAGCCCCGTTTTTAATGTTCTTTGTATTTTTGAAGTCTTTGAAGCACGATCTACCCATTTTGAAGCATGATCTACCCATTTCTAGCTATATTTTGAGCTAAGGTTCATGTATGAAATTTAACCCATGTGTAAAATGCATGTGTTTTGTTGATTAATGGAGGAATATGAATGTTTGATGCATGATAAACATCTTTTACTAGGTGATTTTTAGTGAAAACACCTAAAAGGGGACTTGTTTGTAAAAGTGTAAAAGTGGGTAGTAATAATGTGTAATAAAGGAAAATATGGGCTGATATGAGCATAGTAAAGTTTGGCTAGGCTTGGGTAACCAAGAAAATGCATGCATTTCATTTTACGAGACTAAGGACTAAATCATAAATAAGTAGAAAGATAGAGGTAAAAAGGTAATTTTACCAAAGCATGAATTATGGATCGATTTGAGTAATGTGATTAATAAACAAGAACCAAGCCTTGATCAAGGGAAGAATAAAGTATACGACGATTAGGCTTGATTACCATCATTTTTGTACCGAGGTAAGTACATGTGTAAATAATGTGACAATGTGGTATGTTATGTTGTGTTAACATTATGTGACAATTATTTTATTGCTTATTATGTATGCTATGTCTAATGGTACTATTGTAAGCATGAATGATATTATGGTTGTTATCCACAACGTCACGAGCAAGTGCAATAGAGCTGCAATGTGCAAGTGAGAAAAACCCCGTTTGAACCTTAGGAATAGTTTAGGATACAAGTGACATGTCACTAGGAATTAAGAAGTCTGAACTCGTTGAGTGGTCTGGGTTTGTGATATATGTGACATTTGAGCTCGTTTAGTGGTCTAAGTTCATAATGGATGAGATACATGTGATTGAGTTCCGGGCAATGGTCTTTTGTGTCCTACCGATGGCTAGGTAATCCTTGAGTGGTCAAATACCTGACAGCTTTTTTGTGAGCAGCCCGTGTAGTTACACCTTGATCGATAGCTTATATGAGTAAGCCTGTGAGTAGCTCCATTGTGAGCATTGCATGATATGAGGTAGCTCCAGCTATGTATGCTTATGTAGCACTTATGTGCAAGTTTTTGTGTATCCAATAGTATTCCGAATATTCAACGAGTATTATAATGGATGATGCGATGAAAGTCCTAACATGGGCATGGTAATGAAGGTAAAGTTATTTGATATGCTATTGGTATGTACAGGTACGTACGTTATACTCATAAGTGATGCCTTGTTAAAGGATGATATGTGACGAGAAAGTCCTGATAAACCATAATATATACATATTTTTACCCCATGCTTGGCATATTTTTGGATGATTTATCATAAGATTTAATGAATTTGATGCTCCCAATCCTTTAATTTCATGTTTTATACTCAGGAGAGCTTAGGAAAGCGAAAAGAGCAAGAAACAACTGACAAAATGGGCCTAATTCAGTGTTTCACACGCCCTAGGCACTCCCACACGGGACACACCGGCGGGCCTCACGCCCGTGTGTCATTGCTGTGTCAACATCAAACCACGTCAGAATTGCACACGGCCTGAGTACCTTCACATGGGCGTGGCACACGGCCGTGTCCCTGTCGAGCCCAAGTCTAATTCTATTCGGAAAAGGCTAATTTTGGGCTATTTTGGGCATTCCAAAGTCTATATAAACACCTTAGAAGAGGAGACAGGGGGAGAAACAAAGTAGAAGGCAAAACATACTCGAAGACAACCATTGGAATCAGCTCAAAAGCAGGATTGACTTCAAGACTGAAGATCTCCATTCAAGTTCTACCGAAGTTTTTGGGTTTCTTTATGTTTTGTTGTTTTCCCAATTTTAAGATGTTTTCCTCAATCATTATGAACTAAATTCCCTAAATACCTAGGGAAGATGAAACCTAAGACGAATCTTATTATCTTTTGAATTATATGATAAATACTTGTTCTTATTCTTAATTATGAGTTTTAATCCTTACGATAATATTTCAGGACATTAATTCAGCTTTTGATGTGCTTATTCAGTGGAGCAAAAGTCCCTGTTTAAGAGTAGATCTTCAATAATTAAGCAGAGTTGCATGTAATCCTAGAGATAGGATGCCATAAATCTATCTGACTAGAGTCAAATCTAATTAAGGAATCCATAGATCGAGTTAATGCGACAATAGGGGTTTTAATTAGAAAGAGATTTCAATTAATCAACCTAGAGTTAGTTGTTTTTAGTCTCGAGAGAGATATTAACATAAACTAGGGATTTTTACGGATTAAGTCAAGTGAATAAATCGTCTAGTTCAGAAGTAGTAAGTGAAGTCTAGGTGGATTCTTCCTTAGGTATTGTCTTCTCCATCAGTTTTCCAAAAGTATTTTCCAACTTTTATTTTTGTCGTGTTCTTAGTTAATTAAATAGTTAATTTTAGTTTAAAAACACCCCTTTAATTCTTAGGCTAGATAATAAAAAGACAGTAATTACTAGTACTTTTACTTCTTATGGATACGATATTTCCAGTCTCACCATAACTATACTATTGTTCGATAGGTGCACCTGCCTTAGTCGAATTTTTAGTCAATTTAGCGGCCATCAAGTTTTTGGCACCGTTGTCAGGGACTAACATATTAGGAACGCTTAATTTTTATTACTTTAGCCATTCATTATTTTTATTTCAATTTATTTTTAATTTTTATTTTAATTACTAAATTTTCTTTTGTTTGCTTCTGGCAGGTTCTTGTAGTTTATGACTAGAAGAAACCCGTCAGGACCTTTACTTTTTTACAGCGAAATTGAAAGCACAACTTGCAGAAATCGTAGAGAAATAAGGCGAAGTTTATAGTCTATAGAGGAAGAGCGAGAGGACAATACCAATACTACCAAGGAGAAAAACCAAAATAATCCGCTACCTCCTGTGGTCGTCCCGAATCCAGTAAATCAGAACCTTGCTCCTCGTACTACGTATGACTATGCTAAGCCTAATTTAACAGGAGCTGAATCGAGTATTGTTAGACCTGCTATTTCTGCAAATAATTTTGAATTAAAACCTAACATGATTCAAATGATACAACAGTTTGATGGTTTGTAGGACGAGGATCCAAACACTCATGTAGCAAATTTTCTGGAATTCTGTGACACTTTTCAGATCAATGGCATTTCTGATGATGTCATTCGCCTTCGGTTGTTTCCCTTTTCATTACGGAATAAGGATAAACAGTGGTTAAACTCGTTATCACGAGGGTCAATCACTACTTGGGAACAAATGATCGAAAGATTTTTGCTTAAATATTTTCCACCGGCTAAAACGACTAAATTGAGGAATGATATCTCTTCTTTTGTGCAGATGGATTTAAAAACACTTTATGATGCATGGGAGAGATACAAGGATTTATTGAGAAGGTACCTTCACCATGGGTTACCTTTATGGTTACAGGTTCAGACCTTCTACAACGGTGTGAACCCCTCAACAAGGCAACTGATTGATGCAACTGCCAGTGGAACCTTGAACAACAAAACACTTGAAGAGGCTTATGAATTTATTGAAGAGATGTCACTAAACAACTATCAGTGGCAAGTCATGAGAACGAAGCCAACAAAAGTAGCTGGTGTTTTCAACCTCGACATGGTCACTTTGCTATCTAACCAAGTAGAATTATTGAATAAAAAGATTGATGGTTTGTATGATTCTACTCAGGTACATCTAGTGATGAGGTGTGATTCAAATGGAGGAGGGATGCACAACACAGACTATCCATCCTTCAACCCCAGCACCGGGGGAGAACAAGTCCACTATATGGGTAACAATTCTAGACCTCAGAATAACCCTTATAGTAACACTTACAATACAAGTTGGAGGAACCATCCCAATTTTTCATCTGGTGGTCAAGGGAATCAAAGGCCACAACACACTCCAGGTTTTCAACAACCACCTTACCAACAAGAGAAAAAGCTGAACCTTGAGGAAATGCTTACAAAATTTATCTCGGTGTCAAATTCAGAATATCGAAACAACACTTAAAAATCAGCAAGCATCAATTCAAGTGCTCGAAACTCAAATAGATCAGCTTGCTAAGTTGATCTTTGAACGACCGCAAGGTGGCTTGCCTAGTAATACAGAAACTAACCTAAGGGAGCAACTCCATGCTATCACTGTGCGCGACAAAGAAGGGTTAGCTGAACCTAATTTTGAAACAAGGCAAGAAGTTGTGGCAAGAAATGGTAAGCTTGAGTTGAGTCATGGTACACAAAAGCCGGTAAGCAAAGAATATAGACCTCGTGTGCCATACCCCAATGCGCTAAGGAAAGACCACACAGATGAACAATTCAGTAAATTCCTTAAACTACTTAAAAAATTACATATTAACTTACCGTTTATTAAAGCTCTTTCGCAGATGCCAAATGCAGTTAAATTTTTAAAAGAGCTTTTAGCAAACAAACGGAAGTTAGATGAGTCATCTCATGTGGAGTTAAATGAAATTTGCTCAGCTATTTTGCAAAACAAGCTACCCAACAAACTGAAAGATCTTGGGAGTTTTACAATTCCTTGTCTAATTGGTAGTTTGAATGTTAATAATGCTTTAGCTGATTTAGGGGCAAGTATTAATGTCATGCCTTACAAGATGTTTAAGCACCTAGGACTAGGGAAACCCAAACAAACTAGGATGAGCATACAATTAGCTAATAAAACTATTAGATTTCCTAGGGGTATCGTTGAAGATGTGCTTGTTAAAATTGACAAATTCATATTCCCAGTTGATTTCGTTGTCTTAGCATGGATAAGGACAGTGACGTACCTTTAATTCTAGGTAGGCCCTTTTTAGCAACTGCTAGATCTATCATTGATATTGGAACGGCGAACTCACACTTCGTGTAGGAGATGACACAATTATTCTCCAAGATCGTGACTCTGTTAAAATGTCTAGTGATAGAGATGATATTACAAGTTATTTTGATGTGAGTAACATTACAACTCATCTCTCAATGCAGGAAATTCCTCGTAAAGACGTGATGGAGCCACAGTCAAACTCATTCAATAAAAACAATACGTCTCTTGAAGAACGAAAATTACAGATTGAGGAACTAGATGAATGGCTGACACAAGTTAAGGAGAAACCGAGAGTACAAAAGGAACCAAAGCGAATCCATGACAAGCCTACAGATGAAATAAATTAATTTAAGGTTGGGGACAAGGTATTGTTGGATGATGTAGACCCTCGTATTACCAACTCTGAGCTTAATAGAGCAATTCCCTTCATGATACTAAATGTCTTCCCATACGCTATAGTCGAGGTAACTCAAACCAAATTTGGCACTTTTAAGGTAAATAGTACTTGTCTAAAACCTTATTTTGATAAGATTGATAGTAGGAATAAGGAGTTTCAACTCCTCGAACCACCATGACCACGCAAATATGAAGTGAGTCGAGCTTAGACTTTAAATAAGTGCTTCTCGGGAGGCAACCCGAGCACTAACACCACTAACCCATTTATTTTATCTATTTTTCGTGTTTTTATGCAGGTACAGTGACCCACACGGCCTGGACACACGGGTGTGTCCTTGGCCTTGTGGAAACAGGGCTGAAATTTCCCAAAAATCAACATGCACACAGCCTGCGACAAATCAATATGGCCATGCAACAAGGCCGTGTGAAACCTGGAGCTTAATTTTTCAAATTTTAACAAGTCAGAGAGTTACATGGGCAAGGCCCACAGCCGTGTGCGAGACATGGCCGATCCACACAGGCGTGTGGTAGGTTACACGGACATGTGGGCAAGCCACACGGGCATGGGAGAAGTGAAAAACATAGAGCACGACCATACGACACGACCATGTGAACCACACGTCTTGGACACACGGGCGTGTCAATGCCATGTGACAAAAATTCATTCAATTTTCACGATAAACACGGGCTGGACGCGAGCCACACCGGTGTGTGACACGGCCGTGTAGCCCAACATGGGCCTCACACGATCGTGTCCCCTTAAAACCCTAAATTCCCCTCTTTCACCGTCTGACCCACAACCCCTTCCCTCGTTGACCAAACCACTAATCAACCCAAAACCCCGACCCCCTTTCCTCTTCGCGCACACACGCGCACGCAAACCAACCCTCCACCCTACGCTCGTGTACCGCCGAAACTCCCTCCACCCCCTCACCCCATGACGTACCCACCAAGCCTCTGCCACCGTTTGTACCTTCGACCACCATCATCATTCGGTTTCCCCTTTTTCCCCCATTTTTTTTAAATTTCGTTTATGTTATTTTCATTATTTTCTTTTTTTCTAGTTATGTATTTATTTATTCATTTTTGGTTTTTCTTTCACTGCTAAATTTTATGCCATGATTCTTGTCTCTGTTTAATAACTTCCTTTATAAATCATGTTAGAATTTGACTTAGGCCTACTGCTACATGTACTTAGTATTTTTATTAGTCAATATTTGTCCCTTTGGTTACTATCCATTTGTACTCTGCAAATTCCATGGTTAGTATCATTTTTATTTCCAATACCTCAATTGAGTTTTAGTACTCAGTAGCATGTTCGATGATCTATTTATTCGTTTCTTTATCCATATATTTGTTTTTTATTACTTTTATGCCAGTTCCTATATATTTTATTGCCTCAGTTACTTTTGTCAATGTCACATAATTTGTCTTTTAGCTCTAATTTAATTTTAGTTTTCAATCTTTTCTTTTATTCATTATCTCTATCATTCGTATTTATGGGCTTTGTGATTCTTCTTAATTATTAATGAATGTCTTTTAACATATCTTGAAGGTACACCATGTCCAATCCACATGGCAAGACTAAGAATGCTGTCCCCACCTCGAAAAAGCAAAATGGCCCAGACGCAACCTCCTCGAGCGCTTCGGCCGTAACTCACCACCCTTTGCTCCAATTTCCATTGAGCAACCAGGAGGATTTATATCAGCTTCTAAGCATACGACCCCTCAGTGTAGGTCGTTGTATTGATTGGGTCGTGCTAGAGCAGGTCCGTTTGGTTGATGATGTGCGCGCGATTATTACCACAGCCCCGTGGGATAGGTTCTTCACCATCATCGTGCCCACCTATTCAGAGCTCACCTTAGAGTTCAGTGCCACATTTTCAATCTAACATGTCATGTCAGTCCATGATGAGCCCGACACTATCACCTTTTGCCTTGATGGGCTTGTGCGACACATGAGTGTCCCAGAGTTCGGCGCTGTTTTGGAACATTACACAGAGGAGTTCATGAGCGCCGAGGACTTTCTTCAGCTTCATAGACATATTCATTACTCACCTTCGCAATGTTGGACTGAGCTCACAGGCGGCCTAACTAACTATGATGCGAGTTGCTCACGCACCTCTCTTTGGCCCTACGGTATATTCACGCCTTTCTAGCTCACACTTTGACAGGTCGAAAAGAGAGCACAGGAGTGGTTAGTACTTATGACGCCTATTTCCTATGGAGCATGACTGCTGGACATGTGTTTGATTTGGCATATTTCATCGCACTCGCTTGCTACAACCAAACTGAATGCCATAAGAAGGGCCCTATCTCTCTTGGCCCTTACGTGACTCGTCTCGCTTGACACTTCGATCTCTTCGACACGCCAGAGATGTCATCGACACTCACACTAGTAGGCCAGATGTCTCCTCAAGGAATTTATAGTATGATCCACATGAGGATGATCGAGTGATGTCATGGATTTGATCCCCCTCAGTACCGGTTAGCTCGTTCTAATGGTCAGGATAATCCAGAGGACATTACTGATGATGTTCCTTCCCTTCATGAGGACCCACCTCCACCACCATCACAGAGTCACCGCCCCACTGCTACCACCTTGACAGATATATCTGTGCGACTCACTCACTTTGAGCAGTAGTGTTTTAAATGGCTCGACAACATCGATGCCACTCTTTGATAGATTTGCCACCACCTTCACATTTCTCCTTCGGCATTGTCGACCCACGAGGCATCCGATAATAAGGATCTTTGAGTCCATTTATTTTATTATTATTTTTTTAATTTTAATTTTAATTTATTTATTTATTTATTAAGACGTATGTTTTATATTTTCAACTATGTTTATCATTATGGTTATTATTGAGTAATCCCTTAATTCTATTCCATAGTTGTGTTTATTTTCTTATTAGTAACTCAAAATCATGCCTTTCATTAGCCTTATCTACAATTTTAGCTTTCGCTATTCCAAGGATTTCATCCAAAAATTCATGGCAGTTTCGCTTCTCTCCTTCTTTTTATATATTATGCTTATATTGTTCTTATCTATCTTTGTACATTGAGGAAAATGTACATCTTAAGTGTGGGGAGGTTATTTTTATGATTATCAGAAAATCCCTGAATTTTTATCTCGCTCTCAAATAATTTTCTCATATTATTATTAGAGTGAATTCTGATTGATTGATAATTTTTATTGATATGTTTTGAATTAAATCATAGGTAATTGTGCATTGATTGTTTAAACTTTAAGACATTAGAGAATCAAGCATGATAAGTTGACTTTTGAGAATTAAAATTGCTAGGTTGTTTGCCTGAATTAAGGTATTATCTTGAAGTTTTGAATTTACAGGATTGACATCAAATACCCATAATTTTCGTGAGATTTGAGCCTTTTAGAGCATATATCTTTCTTGCTCACTTATTTTATTAGTTATGAGTGTCTCAACATTGAATGGTTATTCTAGAACTTGCTTCGATTATGCATGTCAAGACCACACCTTTGATTTGATATACTGAGATGATAAAGGCACTTAGGTTTTAACCGACTTACCCCATAAAAAGCCTACCTACATAATTGACCCTTAGTGAACCATTTTGAACCTTAACCATTGTTTCTTGATTTTCCCCTTAATGTTAACCCACAACTTAACCCTTTTTGATTCGTTAAGAATTTCTCCTTTTTTATTGACTCTTTTTTTATCGAGATTTGATTTGATTAGTTACCTAACTATGTCCATTCATTTCAGTTGCTGAATTATTTCTTATTATGTACTTTTCATTATTGTACTTGTTCTTATTCTTAAAAAAAAAAACGTATATTTATATTCATTTAATTATATATTGTTATAAAGAGCTTGGGTAAGTTAAAGTTATTATATTGAGAAAAAGCTCACTTCATTAGTTTTGGATAGTTTTAACTCTGGCACTTGTTTGTAATTCAGTAATTAGTTTTATTTTTCTAAGTTTAGTAATTTATTAAATTAATCTCGATTCTAACCCTCTTTTTCAGCCTTTATCCACACCTTTAACCTAAGCCCCATTACAACCCTATTAAAGACCTTTTAATTTGTATATCATCTCATTTATAGTGGTGGAGATTTGATTTTCATGCAAGCCTATGGTAATAACTTTTCATGTTTGACTATTGAGTGCTTAGTTATTGAACCTTAAACACTTTGAGTGATTTGAGTGAATATTTAGTGAGGATGTCAACCCTTGTCGATTTGGAATTAAAGGTAATTACTTAGATAAAGGGCGATACCTATGATTTTATGATTAAAATGCTCAACTTGGATTTAAAAAAACTTTAATGTTATTTTAGTTGAATTATCAATGTATGATTATCTATGGATTATTTCGAAACATTTTTTATAAGAATTATAAGTTGAGAAGAATGAATTTAGTTGTGAGTGAGGATTTTGCTTGAGGACAAGCAAATGCTTAAGTGTGGGGATATTTGATAAACCATAACATATATATATTTTTACCCCATGCTTGGCATATTTTTGGATGATTTATCATAAGATTTAATGAATTTGATGCTCCTAATCCTTTAATTTCATGTTTTACACTTAGGAGATCTTAGGAAAGTGAAAAGAGCAAGACACAACTGTCAAAAAGGGGCCTAATTCAGTGTTTTAGACGGCCTAGGCACTCCCACACGAGTATTCCACACACACGAGTAGGCCACACGCCCATGTGTCATGGTCGTGTCGACATTAAACCACGTTAGAATTGCACACGGCCTGAGCACCTTCACACAGGCGTGGCACACAGCCGTGTCCCTCTCAAGCCCAAGTCTAATTCTATTTGGAAAAGGCTAATTTTGGGCTATTTTGGGCATTCCAAAGTCTATATAAACACCCTAGATCTGTCGAATTAGAGTCAAATCTAATAAGGGAATCCATAGATCGAGTTAAGGGTTTTAATTAGAAAGAGATTTCAATTAATCAACCTAGATTCAGTTGTTTTTAGTCTCGAGAGAGATATTAACATAAACTAGGGATTTCTACAGATTAAGTCAAGTGAATAAATCGTCTTGTTCAAAAGTAGTAAGTGAAGTCTAGGTGGATTCTTCCTTGGGTATTGTCTTCTCCATCGGTTTTCCAAAAGTATTTTCCAAATTTCATTTCTGTCGTGTTCTTAGTTAATTAAATAGTTAATTTTAGTTTAAAAACACCCCTTTAATTCTTAGGCTAGATAATAAAAAGATAGTAATTACTAGTACTTTTAGTCCTTGTGGATACGATATTTCCGGTCTCACCATAACTATACTACTGTTCGATAGGTGCACTTGCCTTAGTCGAATTTTTATCCAGTTTAGCGACCATCAAGTACATACATACATATATATATATATATATATATATATATATAGATACTTGATAAATGAGCTAGAATGCCTGAATGATGAGTAATCTTGTGGTTATGTTATTATGTCTTGTTTGATTGTGGTTTACTAATATTGCATATTATTTGCATATGGACTTACTAAGCTTAAATGCTTACTCCCCTCTTTTTTCCATCCTATGTAGTTCTGCCAAGCTAGTTTAGAGATCAGAAGTTGTCGGAGCATTCGATCACACTATCAAAAGAATATTGGGTATAGTGAATTTGCTATTATGAGTATGGCATGTACAGGGGACTTGGTCATTTTGTGTTATGTTTCATTCTGTTTGGCCAAATTGTGAAGGCCTATGATGTTGATGATTCATTTTGTAATATCCATATGATATGGCTCATGATTGATTCTTGGGTTGCAATATCTAATTGTTCATGCATGCATGTATTGATGCCTTGATGATGTGCTATGTAGTTTGTGTGATGGATATATGATGAGATATTGTCTTGATGATGTGGAATATGATTGCTTGGTGAATGTATGAAGATGTATGGATTAAATACTAGGAGATAGTGAATGGTATTCCATTGCTTGGTGAATGTATGAAGATGTATGGATTAAATACTAGGAGATAATGAATGGTTTAATAACCTAAGATGACAATAGTTATAAATGTGCAACTTGAAATTTTGATAATTAAGTTTATATGCATGAAGTTTGTATAGAATGCTTCCAAATAGTATGATTAAGGGAATGTGCAATAGGATGATATTATAAAGAGGTGAAAGTGCTATGGTGTTGAATATTGAGTGTATAAGTATGTCATGTTGCATGCTATGAAATATGCTTAAGTGCATGAGTGATTAAGGGTGGCAATTGGCTTGGAAAATAACCATCAAATTGTCCACATAGGTAGACACATTGGCATGTGTTGTAACGCCCCACACCTAAGCCCTACGCCAGGACGGAATACGAGGCGTTACTAAACTTAAACACATGCATTTAAACATTTCTGAGTCACCAAGACTTGATCAAATTTAAAACTTTTTCGAACTTTATTAAATCTCCTTAATATGGGCCTTCAAACATTCATTAGAAGCCATTCGAAACCAAATTGGGTCCTTAAACTGACTTAATAAAAAAATGACCCTTCAAATAGGGCATAGGCCCGTGTGGAAGGGCAACACACCTGTATGGATTTATAACATGGCCGTGCTGATAGCCCATGTGACACACATGGCCTAAACATTTAGGAACACGCTCGTGTCCCATGCTCGTGTGAATTAAACTCTAAATTCGAACCTAGAGGGGTTTGCACACTGCCTGAAAAACGCCTGCGTCCCTCACACGGCCTTGACACGCCCGTGTCTTAGCCCGTGTTTAAAAACTTTGACATTCTATTTCTAACGTCAGCATCCAATAAGGGGTACACGGCCAAGGCACACGCTTGTTACCAGAGGCTGTATGGAGAGACACACGGCCGTGTCTCTGCCCGTGTGTTTACTACAATGCATTCTGACTTGCAAATTTTATATGCAGGGGACACACGGCTGAACAACACGCCCATGGGGCTGGCCGTGTGTCTAAACACACGCCCGAGTGTCTACCCATATGGACAATATAAGGCTATCTACCAAGCCTTTGCCACCCTGAAACACAATCTAACATCAACCAACATATCAAAGTTTAACTTAATATGATTTCTCAACCAAACAACAATAGTTAAGACCTATATACATTACATATATTTAACCATGCCGACAATTCCACATTCATGAAAGACTAGCTTGCATTCACATAATAACTTTCAATATTAGCCGTTTTCCATGGCTTTATACAAAATGAATCAATTGCTAAAGTAAGTCAACACATTTGGCCAATTAACAATGACACAAAACTCAAAATTCAGGGTCCCATAACCAAGTGCTTCGGATGATAGAGTGATCGATGCCTCAGATGTCTGGTGATCCTCAAACTAATTAGGCAACACTATAAGAAAATGGAAATGAGAGGGAGTAAGCATAAAACTTAGTAAGTTGCTTGCAAATAAATATAACAACAACTTTACCATTCATCATCATGCTCATAGTGCTAAAGTAGGCATAAGCTCAACTTACTCATTACTATCCAATACAAATCACATAGCATATATTGAGCTCACACCTCATACATTTCAAATAGGTGCCTATACCACTCACAACGTGGTTATACTTTTCTCATTTAACTTAAATTGTAACTCTCACCATTGAACCGTTTGGAATGTTATCGAATATTCACTAAGCCTCAAACATAGGTTATGACGCTGATGCCATGTCCCAGACATGGTCTTACACTGACTATTGAAATTGAGGTCGACGCCATGTCCCAGACATGGCCTTACACTAGCTCTCACATATCTATGTCGATGCCATGTCCCAGACATGGTCTTACACTAACACCTCTATACGTGCCGATGCCACCTCCCAAACATGGTCTTACATTGACACATCTCGTAGCCAATACATGTTCCAGACATGTCTTACACTGGCTCTCATAATGTGGCCAATGCATGTCCTAGACATGTCTTACACTAGCACACATATCACCTAAATGTCATGGCATGTATATCCGATTCATTTCCTAAGGTTCAAATGGGAGTTCTACTATCTCAATATTCATCATACATAATCATTTCCACAAACAAGCAATTTATGCTATATTAATTCAAACACATAAAATAATAATGTAGTTCTATTATTTATATACAACTTATCTTGGATTACAAAATGTAGACTAGTTCGGCTTAGTCCACTTATTTTGCATTTCCCTAGTCTAGGTCTAAATTTTGTAATTCTTGATCTAAAATGATAAGAATTTAAAAGTTTGAATCATTTTATTGATCTAGGTATTCAACAATTTATAATTGGGCAAAACGATTATTTTGCCCTTAGACTTCCACAAAATGAACATTTTACCCCTAGACTCGAAAATCAATTTTTATGGAATCTCTTCATAGCTTAAGCCTAGACGAACCCTTTTAACTCTTATAGCAACCCAAAATTTCCATTATTTCTCACATTTATCATCTAATTTTCAACTTATGCAAAATGGTCCCTAGTTAGGGTTTCCATAAAAACTACTTCACAAAAGTTGTTTATTTCACAACCATGATTCAATTTCTTCCAGAAAATTTCAGAAAAAAAAAACATGAACAAACTCATGGTAAAATCTTAGATTTTCAACCAGTTTTTAAAATAGTCCCCTCATTTGAAAGCTCATGCTACAATGGGTCCAAAAATACAAAAATCATCAAGAAAAACTATCAAAATCACTTACTTGTGAAGGTAAAGAGTGGCTACAAATTTTCAAGCTTCCAAACACCTATTTTTGCTGGTATTTTCGGTAGTGAAGAGGGTGAGAAAAAGATGATATCTTTTCTTCTTTATTTTATTTCATTTTGGTCAAATAAATTACCAAATTTCCAACTAACTTTGACTTTCTCTATCTTTGTCTCCTATGGCCGGCCAGCTTGTCGTTTAAGGGTCTAATTGCCCTTTAAAGACCCCCAATTTAGGTTCTCTAGCTATTTGACACTCTTAGCTATCAAAATAGGACTTTTGCACTTTATGTGATTTAATCTTTTTTCACAATTGGGCTTACAATCGCTAAAATTAATTCACCAAAATTTTCATACTCTCATATAATCATGCCACAACGAATAAAATAATATTAACAATAATTTCTCCATCCTTAGATTAATGGTCTCGAAACCACTGTTTCAACTGGACCCAAAATCGAGCCGTTACAATTCTCCCCCTTAGGGATTTTCGTCCACGAAAAGCTTACCGATGAATAGATTCGGGTATTGGTCTCTCATGGTCTCCTTGGGTTCCCATGTGGCTTCTTCGACTCCATGTCTATGCCATGATACTTTAACAAGTGCAATACTCTTATTCCTCAATTGTTTCACTTTCCGAGCCAAAATCTTAACCGACTCTTCACCATAAGTCATGTCCGAGCTAATCTCAACCTCTGTAGGCGAGATCACATACAAGGGGTCCAAATGGTAGCGATGTAACATAGACACATGGAATACATTGTGTATCTTTTCTAACTCTAATAGAAATGCTAATTGGTATGCTACTGGTCCAATTCTCTCAGTCACCTTATAAGGTCTAATAAATCGTGGACTTAATTTGCCTTTTCTTTCGAATCGGAGAACCTTCTTCCACGGGGATACTTTCAAAAACACTTTATCCCCGACTTGAAACTCGATCTCTTTCCATTTCAAATCTGCATAGGATTTCTGTCTATTTGAAGTGGCCTTCAAACAATCGCGAATCACCTTAACATTCTCTTTAGTCTCTTTAACTAAATCAACCACGTGTATCTAATTCTCTCTCAGCTCGGTCCAATACAAGGGTGTTCAACACTTGCATCCATACAAAGCCTCATAAGGCGCCATTTTCAAACTTGACTGATAACTATTGTTGTAGACGAATTCGACTAGTGGTAAATACCTTTCCCAACTGCCTTGAAACTCAAGAACACAACACCATAACATGTCTTCTAATATCTAAATTACTTTTCCGACTGACCGTCAGTTTGCGGGTAAAAAGACATGCTAAAATTTAGTTTTGTTCCCAATGTCTCTTGCAAATTTTTCCAAAATTGCGAGTTAAACCTCGGATCTCTATCCGAAATAATTGACAAGGGCACTCCATGAAGTCTTACGATCTCAGAAACATATAGATCGGCCAGTTTCTCAAGGGAATAGTCTGTACGCACTGGTATAAAATGCACCAACTTTGTAAGTCTGTCAACAACAACCCAAACGACATCCTTTTTCTTTGGCACTAAAGGTAACCCTGATATGAAATCCATGGTTACTCAGTCACATTTCTACTCAAGAACCATTACAGTTTGAAGTAAACCTGAAGGTACTTGGTGTTCGGTTTTCACTTGTTGACAAATTAGGCACTTAGAAACAAACTCAGAAATGTCTCTTTTCATTCCCGACCACCAGTACATTTTCTTCAAGTCATCATACATTTTCACACTACCCGAGTGGATAGACAAACAACCACTATGTGCCTTTTGTAAAATCTTCTGAATGAGCTCATTATCCTTGAGTACACTAATTCTGTCTCGGTACATCATACAACTTTTGGTACCAATACTAAACTCTGATTCATTTCTCGTCTCACACTGAGCCATTTTAGCTTACAAGTTTCTATAACCTTTTTGAGCCTCACAACTCCCTTGAAGGAACGTAAGTCTAGCTCTCATCTCGACCAGAATTGAGCCATCATCAATCACGGTCAACTGAGTATTCATAGCCATCAAGGCGAACAATAATTTTCTACTCAATGAATCGGCTACTATATTAGCCTTTTTGGGATAGTAGTCAATCACCAACTCGTAATCCTTTATTAGCTCTAGCCACATTCGTTGCCATAAAATCAACTCTTTCTGAGTCATCAAATACTTGAGGCTTTTATGGTCGGTGAACACTCGGCACCTCTCGCCATCAAATGGTGTCTCCAAAATTTTAATGTTAACACAATGGCTACTAGCTCCAAATCGTGGGTCGGGTAATTCTTCTCGTGTGGCTTTAGCTATCTCGAGGCATAGGCTATTACCTTGATTTCTTGCATAAGAACACACCCCAATCCATTCAAGGAGGTGTCGCTATACACCACAAATTCTTTGCCTAATTCCAGTTGTACTAAAACTAGAGCTTCAGTCAACAATGCCTTTAATTTCTTAAAACTCTATTGGCATTTCTCAGACCATTTGAACTTGACATCCTTTTGTAACAACCTTGTGATCGGGGTGGCTATCATAGAGAATCTATTTACAAATCTTCTGTAGTATCCAGCCAAACCCAAAAAGCTTCGAACCTCTGACACATTTCTCAATGGTTTCCACTCAACAATAATTGAGACCTTGCTTGGGTCAACTCTGATCCCATCACCCGACACAATATGTCCTAGGAATCTGACCTCTTTAAGCCAAAATTCACTCTTACTAAACTTGGTATATAACTACTTATCTCTCAAGGTTTGTAAAATTGTTCTCAGATACTCCGCGTGTTCACTCTCATCACGTGAGTAAATCAGTATGTCGTTGATAAAGACCACTACGAATTTATCCAAATACGTCTAGAAAATGCAGTTCATCGAATCCATAAACACCACAGGGGCATTTGTTAAACCAAAAGACATAATAAGAAACTCATAGTACCCATACCTCGTCCTAAAAGTGGTTCCGATACATCTTGCTCCTTAACCCTTAGTTGCTAGTATCCAGACCTTAAGTCGATCTTAGAAAACACGGTGGCTCCCTTCAATTGATCAAAAAAATCATCGATCCTTGGCAAGGGATACTTGTTCTTCACAGTCACTTTGTTGAGTTGTCGATAGTCTATGCACAATCTTATCGATCCATCTTTTTTCTTCACAAATAGCACTGGGGCACCCCACGGAGAAAAACTCGGTCTCGCAAATCCCTTGTCAGTTAACTCTTGTAGTTGAACCTTCAACTCCTTTAACTTCATAGGAGCCATCCTATACGGAGTAATTGAGATAGGTTCCGTACCAGGGACTAACTCCATACCAAACTCAACTTCTCTAGTTGGAGGCAACCCTAGCAACTCTTTCGGAAATACATCCGGGTACTCGCATATCATAGGCACTGTCTCAATCTTCACTTCAGACTCTTTGGTGTTTAACACAAATGCTCGATAAGACTCATACCCTTTTCTCAAATATTTCTCGGTAGTTAAAGGCAAGATCAGTACTGGTGAGTTATCCGGTTCACCTAGTTCAACCCGAATAATATCCCCATTCTCACATTTCATTTCAATAAACTTGCTACCACAATTCACTATCACATCATTAGCAGTCAACCAATCCATGCCAAGAATTAGATCAAATTCATCAAATGGCAGTAGCATGAGGTTAGTCGGAAAACAATGACCTCTAACCATCAAAGGATAGTTTCTACATATTTTGTCAACTAACACATGCTTGCCTAATGGGTTTGACACCTTTACCACAAATTCTGTAGATTCAATTGACATATTCGTACTAGGTACTAATCTCATGCAAACATAAGAATGGGTGACCCCAGATCAATTAAAGCAACAATAAAAATATCGTGAAGAGAAAAAGTACCCATAATCACATCTGGTGAAGATGCCTCTTTGCGAGTACGAATGGCATAAGTTCTTGTAGGCGCTTGGCCCTTGGACCTCACAGCTGAATCTCTAGGAGCACCTTTACTGTTAGCCCTACTACCCAGGTTCTTCTATGGTTTACCCCTCGAAGGAACACTATTTGCCCTCATATCTTGCTTTTTCTCTTTGTCATCTAATTCTGGGCAGCTTCAGATAAAGTGGTCTAGTGATCCACATTGGTAGCAACCCCTCTCATTTCCTCAGCACTCGTCAAAATGCTGCCTACCACATTATGAACACTCTAGCCTATTTGGCCGAACACTACCAACACTTGCAATAGAAGTGGTTTGAGCTTTAGACGTCGTGTGCTGCTAGTTCTTACTCTTGCTCGAGAACCCTACTGACGCGTTTGATCAAGTAGGAAACTCTCTTGATCTCTTAGACGAAGTCTATTGTGAATTCCCCCTTGAGTCTCGGGACTCAATGCCAGCTTTTCTCTTCTCTTTGGCTAATTCCTCGGCCTTACATGTTCTCTCCACGAGCATCACAAATTCCCTCAATTCTAAGATGCCAACTAATAGATGAATATCTTTGTTCAGACCATCTTTAAACCTCTTGCACATGATGGCTTTTGTAGATACGCACTCCCGTACATAATTGCTGAGCCTCACAAACTCATGCTCAGACTTTGTCACTGTCCTACGGCCTTGCATCTATTCTAAAAATTCTTCCCTTTTCTGGTCTATAAACCTCTGGCTAATGTACTTCTTTCAGAACTCTTCCAGGAAGAATTCCCAAGTTATCCTCTCTCTCGATGTAACAGACAAGAGATTATTCCACCATTGGTAGGCCGAGTCTCGTAGAAGTGACACTGCGCACTTCACACACTCCTAAGGCGTGCATCATAGCTCATCAACTACCCTAATGGTATTTTCCAACCAGAACTCTACTCTTTCTGGGTCATCATCAATATTAGTCCGAAATTCCTCTGCCCCTTGCTTTCGTAGTTTATCTACTAGAATTTCTCCCTCCTAACCATATCCACTCCTTGCGGAGCTATTAGGGCATACTGAGGAATCGGAGGAGGTGGGAGAGGTGGAGTGTTTGGATTCGCACGAACAAACTCCGTGTACCAAGCATCCATCATGTGAAGGTAAGCTTCTCTAGCCCCTCCGCCCTAACTCAGTGTCACGGGCCCACTATCATCTTGGCGCATCCCTTCAATGAGCCACAGACATTCTCCACATCATTCGCCGTATCTATGTCAAGATCCATCTAATATATAAATAAAAACACAATTCATCTAGTCAAGAGTCGTCACACTATCAATATACAGTTAAGACATGTATAGCTAGACTCGTACTCACGCTAGGTTAGTCCTAGAACTAACTAAACTCTAGCTCTGATACCACTAAATGTAACACCCTACACCCGAGCCCTAAGCCAAAACAGAATATAAGGCGTTACTAAACTTAAACACATGCATTTAAACGTTTCCGAGTCACTAAGACTTGATCAAATTTAAAACTTTTTCGAACTTTATTAAATCTCCTTAATATGGGCATATGAGGCCTTAAACATTCATTGAAAGCCATTCAGAACCAACGTGGGTCCTTAAACTGACTTAATAAAAAAATGACCCTTGAAACAGGGCACACGCTCGTATGAAAGGGTAACACGCCCGTGTGGTCATTATAACATGGCCATGCTGATGGCCCGTGTGACACATACAGCCTAAACATCTAGGGATACGCCTGTGTCCCATGGCCATGTGAATTAAATTCTAAATTCAAACCTACAGGGGTTTTCACACGGCCTGACACACGCCCGTGTCTATCGCTCGTGTCCCTTACACGGCCATGATACGCCCGTATCCTAGCCCTTGCTTAAAAACCTTGACAATCTATTTCTGACGTGAGCATCCAATAAGGGGTACACGGCCAAGGCACACGTCTGTGGCCAGAGGCCGTGTGTTTACTACCATGCATTCTGACTTGCAAATTTTACGTGCAGGGGACATGCGGCTGAACAACATGCCCATGTGGCAAGCCGTGTGTCACACATGGCCTAGACTTTTGCCTGTGTGTCTACCTGTGTGGACAATATAAGGCTATCTACCAACCAACATATCAAAGTTTAACTTAATATGATTTCTCAACCAAACAACCATAGTTAAGACCTATATACATTACATATATTTAACCATGCCGACAATTTCACATTCATGAAAGACTAGCTTGCATTCACATAATAGCTTTCAATATTAGCCATTTTCCATGGCTTTATACAAAATGAATCAAATGCTAAAGTAATCCAACACATTCGACAAATTAACAATGACACAAAACTCAAAATTCAGGGTTTTATACATGCCATAATCAAAATAAAAGATCTAACTATATCAAGTTCTTCGAATGATAGTGTGATCGATGCCTCCGATGTCTGATGATCCTCGAGCTAATTAGGCAGCACTATAAGAAAATGGAAAGGATAGGGAGTAAACATAAAGCTTAGTAAGTTGCATGCAAATAAATATAACAACAACTTTACCATTAATCATCATGCTCATAGTGCCAAAGTAGGCATAAGTTCAACTTACTCATCACTATCCAATACAATTCACATAGCATATATTAAGTTCACATCTCATACATTTCAATTAGGTACCTGTACCACTCACAACATGGTTATACTTTTCTCGTTTAACTTAAACTGTAACTCTCACCGTTGAACCATTTGGAGTGCTATCGGATATTCACTAAACCTCAAACATAAGGCATGATGCCAATGCCATGTCCCAGGCATGGTCTTACACTGGCTCATCCATCAAGTCGATGCCATGTCCCAAATATGGTCTTACACTGACTATCAAAATTGAGGCTGATGCTATGTCCCAGACATGGTCTTACACCAGCTCTCACATATTCGTGTCAATGCCATGTCCCAGACATGGTCTTACACTGATAGCTATATACGTGCCGATGCCATGTCCCAGACATGGTCTTACACTGAAACCTTTATACGTGCCAATGTCGTGTCCCAGACATGGTCTTACATTGACACGTCTCGTAGCCGATGCATGTCCTAGACATGTCTTACACTGGCTCTCATAATGTGGCCGATACATGTCCCAGACATATCTTACACTAGCATACATATCACCCAAATTTCATGGCATGTATATCCAATATATTTCCTAAGCTTCAAATGGGAGTTCTACTATCTCAATATTCATCATACATAATCATTTCCATAAACAAGCAATTTATCTGTATCAATTCAAACACATATAATAAAAATGTAGTTGTATTATTTACATACAACTTACCTCGGATTACAAAATGTAGACGACTAGTTTGGCTTAGTCCACTTGTTTTGCTTTTCCCCGGTCTAGGCTCAGATTTTGTAATTCTTGATCAAAAATGATAAAAATTCACAAGTTTGAATCACTTTATTGACCTAGGTATTCAACAATTTATAATTGGGCAAAATGACCATTTTTCCCGTAGACCTCCACAAAATGACCATTTTACCCCTAGACTCGAAAATCGATTTTTATGGAATCTCTTCATAGCTTAAGCCTAGCCGAACCCTTTTTACTCTTCTAGCAACCCAAAATTTCCATTATTTCTCACATTTATCATCTAATTTTCAACTTATGCAAAATGGTCCCTAGTTAGGGTTTCCATGAAAACTACTTCACAAAAGTTATTTATTTCACAACCATGATTCATTAGTTCATATGTTTTCAGATGTATCTACTAACCTTGTGGTGTTGTGCTTAGGAAAGGAAAGTATGCTTAAGTATATGAGAAATGCTTTAGTTAATCATTTATGTTCGGTAAGTTAAGTTCCATTATATGACCGTATTAAGCATTAGTTGCTTATTTAGTTATTTTCTTTGTTTTGTAGATCATCGAAAGCTCGATTAGTTGGAATCTTGTCAGAGCTCTATCGGACTATCCATCAACTTTTTTGGTAGTTTTGGTTATTTTGACTAATGGTTATAAAGGGCATGTACAAGGCTTATATGTAATAGGAGTTTTTAGCTATGTTATTGATGGTTGTAAAACGAACTAAAAATTTGACAAAGGCAAGCGCACCTATCGAACAGTAGTATAGTTATAGTGAGACCAAAATATCGTATTCACGAGGACTAACAGTACTAGTAATTACTATCTTTTTATTATCTAGCTTAACAATTAAGAGAATTTTTAATCTAAAACTAATTACCTAATCAACTAAGATTGTGATAGAGATTAAAGTTGGAAAATACTTTTGGAAAACCGATGGAGAAGACAATACCCAAGGAAGAATTCACCTAGACTTCACTTATTACCTCTTAATTAGATGATTTATTCACTTGACTTAATCCGTAGGAATCCCTGATTTATGTTAATATCTCTCTCGAGACTAAAAACAACTAACTCTAGGTTGATTAATCGAAATCTCTTTCTAATTAAAACCCCTATTGTCGTATTAACTTGATCTATGGATTCCTTTATTAGATTTGACTCTAATCCGACAGATTTATGGTGTCCTATCTCTAGGATTGCATGCAAATCCGCTTAATTATGGGTGATCTACTCTTAATTAGGGAATTTTTCTCCTCTAAATAAGCACATCAAAAACCTGGATTAATATCCTGGAATATTAAAGCATGGGTTAAATTCACAATTAAGAATAAGAACAAGTATTTATCATATAATTCAAATAGTAATAAGATTCGTCTTAGGTTTCATCTCCCTTAGGTATTTAGGGAATTTAGTTCATAACAATAGAGGGAAACATCTCAAAATTGGGAAAACAACAAAACATAAAGAAACCCAAAAACTTCAGTATAAATTGAATGGAGATCTTCAGTCTTGCATGAGATCCTACTTCCGGGATGATTCTGATGGCTGACCTTGAGTGTTTTGTACGTTCTACTCTCTGTGTCCCCCCTTAATCCTCTTATAGGGTGTTTATATAGACTTTGGAATGCTTCGAAACCCTCAAAATTAGCCTTTTTTAAGTAGAATTAGACTTGGGCGACAGGGACATGGTCGTATGGCATGCCCGTGTGCAGGTGCTCAAGCCATGTGTAATTCTGACTTGATTTAATGTCGATATGGCCATGACACATGGGCGTGTGGCTTGCCCATGCATCACACACGGGCGTGTGGCCTACCCGTGTGTCACACAAAGGCGTGTGGTTTACCCGTGTGAAAATACCTAGGTTGTGTGAAACACTGAATTAGGCCCATTGGTCCGTTTTTGGCCCGTTTCTTGCTCTTTTCACCTCCCTGTGCTCACCTAAGTATAAAACATGCATTTAAAGGATTAGGAGCATTGAATTCAATGAATCTTATGATAAATTGTCCAAAAATATGCCAAGCATGGGGTAAAAATATGTATATATTATGGTTTATCAGTTATTTGGCCAATGTGATGTTGTTATGTTTCTTGTCTATATGTTTTGCTTTTGACCTGTAAATGCATAGGTAAATACATGTCTTTTTGGTCACTTTTAAATGCAATGTAAAAATATAGCTTATGTCTTGTTGATATGTGAATGAGGTAATTTAATAATGTGTGGATGAATGTGATGTATGTTTAAGGTATGAAATGTTGCTTTGAATGAGTTAAATTGATGTGTGAATTGAAGTGTCTTCTAATGGCATATTGGTTAGGCATAGGATGGATTAATATTTGGCATGTTTTTGGTGATTTGAATGTGCTTTTAACCACGTGAAATAGGCTAGGTATGGTGTGTCTTGGTGAGCAAGAATTTAGGTTTGGTTTGGCTTGTTTTAGGAGCAATTTATGCTACACACAGCCTGGGACATGGGTTGTCACATGGCTCTGTGACACACATGATCACCCCACATGGCCGTGTGTTTCAAGTTAGCATGTAACACGACTTGCAACACGATCATGTGGCCATATTTTTAATATACACACGGTTTGGCACACGGCCATGTTGCCCTAGTTCGAATACCCACACGAGCAAACATAAAATTTGGGACATGGCCATGTAACCCTTGTTTCCAGAATTTTCAAGTTTTTCCAAAATTTTATGTTTTATTTTTCAATTGATACCTGGATGTTCCCAAACTATTTTTAGGGCCTTGTAGGCTTGTGATACATTCACCGTAACGATTGAAGTGCATTCGAGTTCATTAAGTGGACCAAACTCTAAGTTGTTAATTTCAAGAGAGAATCCAATTGAAATTCTCATTGGGTTTATTACACGTGCTAGATCAAAGAAGATAAAGAGGCGATGATGGGCCTGATTCAACAAGTTTGGGTTGAACATGAGATGTCAAACCCTTATTAGACCCAAAATAACATTCCAAGTCTATGCAATGTTTTGCATGTGGCTGTTTGTTTAGTTTAATTAATTTTACAACTTTTAATTATGTCTTATTTATTATATGCATCTTTAATTAATGCCTTGCAATATTAATCTACATCTATAAATTGTAACATGCACTATGTGTTCTGCATTTAATAAAGTCATGCATTATGTAACTCTCATGTTAGTTAAGTTTGCATCATAAATTATGACATGCATTATGTAACTCCCATGTTAGTTAAAGTTTGCATCATTAAATTAAGCCATGCATTAAGTAACTCATTTGTGCATTTAGTTAAAATCTTAAACCATGCATTTAAGCATCGTAGTTGTTAAATATGTTTGAGTTTGTTTATATAAGTATGTCATTTAATTTGGCTATTACTTTTTAATGCATAAGTTATAGTGTGTTTAATTTTTCTTAAATAAATTAATTGTGTGTTCAATAGTTTGTTGTAGGAAAGTCCAAAAGGCTAGTCACATATTTTAAAGCTACAATAGGGTTTTTCGTTTTCCAAGAAGAATAAAATGCCGTCACATTCAAATGGCTATTCAGTTTTAGCGTAAAAGAGTGTGTATTTGGTCACTTAATTGCTGGTGTATAAAGTGATGCATGCTCGTAATCGTGAATTTGATTGCAAGACGTTGAGTTGCCCGATCATCTGATGTTATTTTGTTTTGAAATAGACTTTAAGGTGAAAATGGGATTAATTGTTATTGATCCGATGGAAAGGATGGAAATGGTGTTGGATGGATAACTTGTAGGAAATGGACACTTAGAAATGAACCAGCAATATGAAGGATCATTCGACCCAATTTCTATTAAGTGAAATAACAAATAAGTCTTTGAAGAAGAAGTAAATTGTGACCCACTAGTTAGAAAAATAGGAACCAGCAGTATGTTAGAACGCCACAATTCAGAACAAAGAAAAAAAAGAAGTGATAAGTACAAAAAAAAAAGGTTTGACACCACAAGGAGTACCTTGATAAGTCTAAGTAAGTTTTTCAAGACCAATGAGATAGAATTCTCACAACAACTCAAAAAATATTCATTCATCATTCATTATCTAACAAAGGCTCTTTTCACAAATTATTTATAAGCAACATTGTGACTATTCGACTGCCTATGTGACACCTTTCGTCTTCATCAATTAACTAAGGTTATTACAAGCATTAATTTCATTTTAAACTCATGTAGGGAAGCCAATAGTTATGTCTCTTCACTTGATTCTGATGTAGATGAAAAGGCATGTCTCTTCACTTTATTGATGACTTAATGAACCCTTAATGTACTGTTTGGTGTCCCTTCATCTCCCTTAAACTAAATGTCAAAAGACTTGTTCATTCATCTCTTTAATTGGCACTATAACTAGCTTTGAGTGCATGAAACCGATCAGACTTGAAGAATCACTCTTGGTACATTTGAACAGCCACCATAATGAGCTTTGAGTGCTTCAATATCCACCAAAAACGTTCCCTTTATGCACCAGCAATCAAGTGACCAAATTCACACTCTTTTATGCCAAAACTAAACAGCCATTTAAATGTAACAGCATTTGATTCTTCTTGGTAAACAAACAACCCTATTGTAGTTTTAAAATATATTACCAGCCTTTTGCACTTTCCTACAACAAACTATTGAACACACAATTAATTTATTTAAGAAAACTTAAACACACTATAACTTATGCATTAAAAAGTAACAGCCGAATTAAGTAGCATACTTATATAAACAAATTGAGACATATTTAACAACTAAGATGCTTAAATGCATGGTTTAAGATGTAAAATAAATCAAAAAATGAGTTACTTAATGCATGACTTAATTTAATGATGCAAACTTTAACTAACATGGGAGTTACATAATGCATGTCATAATTTATGATGCAAACTTAACTAACATGAGAGTTACATAATGCATGACTTTATTAAATGCAGAACAAATAGTGCATGTCACAATTAAAAAATTAAGATTAATAATGCGACACATTAATAAAAGATGCATATAATAAATAATACATAATTAAAAGCTGTAAAATTAATTAAACTAAGCTTGCAAAACATTGCATGGACTTGGAATGTTATTTTGGGTCCAATAAGGGTTGGATATCTCATGTTCAGCCCAAACTTGCTGAATCAGGCCCATCATCACCTCTTTAAACTTTTTTGATCCAGCACTTATAAACCCGATGAGAATTTCAATTGGATTCTCTTTTGAAATGAGCAACTTAGAGCTTGGTCCATTTAATGAACTCGAATGCACTTTAATCGTTCCCGTGCATGTATCATAAAGGGAATGTTTTTGGTGGATATTGAAGCACTCAAAGCTCATTATGGTAGCTTTTCAAATGTACCAAGAGCGGTTCTTCAAGTCTAATCGATTTCATGCACTTAAAGCTAGTTATTGTAACATCCCGAATGAGGGCCTAGTCAGAATAGTGGTTTCGATACCACAAATTTGACGTTAAAATAATTATTTCATGATCATTATAAGGTCTAGGATATGAAAATGAGCATGTGTTAAAGTTTCATGAAGAAATTCTATGTGTAAGGTGTCCTATTGGAAATTCGGGACCAAATTGAAAAAATTGCAAAACTTGGATTCTAGAAGGAATTTGTATGAAATTGCTTTGAAATGTTAATTAGGGGTCCTCAAAGAGTAATTTTACCAATTTCTAAGTTTTTGGACAAAAATGGGCATGCATGGAAAATTTTGAAAGTTTAGTAATGAAGGGCATTTTGGTCATTTGGTTAATTAAAGAATAAAAAGGGAAAAATCAAGCTAAAATCAGCTCATTTTCTTCTCCATGCTACCGAAATTCCAAGGCTCTCCATAGCTAGGATTTTCAAAATTTTCAAGCTCAATAGTAAGTGCTCTCTAGCCTCGTTTTTAACTTTCTTCGTATTTTTGAGATCCTCGTAACATGCTCTCTCTATTTCTACCCATATTTCAAGATAGGGTTCATGTTCAAAAATTTACCCATGCATGAGATGTTTTTGTTTTGATGATTTATGGAGGGACATGAGAGTTTAAAGGATGGTAAACAACTTTTACTAAGTGGTTTTTCATGGAAATGGCTTAAAGAACTAAATTGTAAAAGTTGTGGAAATAGGTAGGAAAATATAGAATGAAGGGAAAACATAGGCTGCTATGAGTATGTATAATATTCGGCTAGGCTTGGGTAGCCAAGGAATTATATGCATTTCATTATATGAGCCCTAGGACTAAATTATAAATATTGTGAAAGTTAGGGGCAAAATGGTCATTATGCCTGGGGTGAGTTTTAGGCCTAAAATGAATAATGTGATGTATTCATAATCTAATTTTATTAATATAAACTGAGGAACAAATTTCAGAGGCCAATCATGGAAAACAAAAGGTTTCAAAATAACCGAGACACAAAACCGAAGCAATTACCAGGTAAGTTCGTATAACCCGAAGTAAACTCTTAATATACTTAACCATGCATGTTCTTGAATGTATGAAAATTTAGATATTCATTGTATGATAATTCATGAAATGGGCTTGTGTAAACGAAAGATGATTAATGTCCCGGTTGAAATAGAAAGGGAAAATCTGATGGATAAATTATGGCTTGCATGATACGAGATCCTACATGTGTTGTAGAAAAGGATTTAGCCCGGACGAGTAATTCGATGATCTTAAAATAGTAAGGATCTAGCCCGGACGGGTGTTCCTTGAGTGTTCGAGCCTCCCGAAGAATATGATGCATTAAGGATTTAGCTCGGACGGGTAATCCGATTAAGGACTGAATTTAGCCTGGACTGGCAATTCAGATCCGAGCTTATGAGAGAAATTGTCATTAAAAAGGGATTTAGCCTAAACTGGTAATCCCGACATTGCTCTATGAGTTATTACTACGGGGGATTTAGCCTGGACTGGTAATCCCGCCATAAGATGTAAGGTTCGCGGGAGTGCATACTTGAGATGATCACTTGTATGATTTGACGATAAATGGTTATCCATCGAGATTTCCTAGAAATTCAACGGGATTAACATGCTAAAATAAAGAATGGGAATATTGAATTGATGAGCTTATCTAAGACTAATGATATGATGTATTGTTATGAGACTAACTTGATGATTGAGTGCATGTGATAGGGAAACTATTTCATACTTGTTGGAATTATTGCTTAATATGGTTGTATGCTAATTAACCGGTAAGTTTGCTTTCCAGTTATCCAAACTTACTAAGCATATAAATGCTTACCCCCTTCTCTTTTACCTGTCTTACAGAGCTCGAGTACTTGTGAAGATTGGAAGACGGTTGAAGAATCAACACACTATGACTTGTCTCACTTTGGTATATAGATACTTTTATTTTGTTTAATGGCATGTATAGGGTTTTTGGTTATTTTGTTATATGTTTCATTAGGCTATCCAATGTAAGGGTCTAAATGGTATACTTATTCTTTTGTACACGGCCATGAGATATGGCTCATATTGATGTAGGTTGTAAACCTACTATTGATGCATGTTTATGTTTAAATGTTTCATGAGATATTATGATGAGGTTTATCATAAATGGATGCTTGATATGGAACCTAATAATTTGAGAATGGACATAGTATACAATGATATATGGCTATAATACGGCCTAAGTATAAAATGTGCTATGTTAATCCCTAATGCAAAAAGGATAATTTAGCATGCACTAATCCAGTGAGATGTGATTAGCATGCAATGAGTCATGTCAAGGTTATTCAAGAGTATAATTAGGCCATGTTACATACCATTGAAATCTCTAAGTGTGCATGGATGATAGAGGGTGACCAAAGGCTTGGAAAATTCCCTAAAAAGGTCTACACGGGTTGACACACGGGCATGTGTCTAGGCCATGTGTGACACACGGACAGCCCCATGGGCGTGTTGCTTGGCCGTGTGTCCCCTGCACCTAAAATTTTAGGTCAGTTTGCATGGTAGTAAACACACGGGTAGAGACACGGCAGTGTGTCTCAACTATGTGGAGGACACGGCCTAGCACACGGGCGTGTGCCTTGGCCGTGTGCCTAAAAATGAATGTTGACGTCATAAATAGAATGTCTGGGTTTTTGGACACAGGCGTGTCTAGACCGTGTAAGGGACACGGGCCAAGGACACGGGCGTGTGCTTGGCCGTGTGAAAACCTCTATAGCTTCGAAGTGAAAAATAAATCCAAATAATTCAACACGGGTGGGACACACGAGCGTGTCCCTAAGCACATGGGCATGTGCTTTGCCTCCACATGGGCGTGTGAGGCATAACCCTAAAATTTTTACTAAAATTTTCTCTAGTTCTCAGTTTAATCCAGGATCGTTTCTAATGTATGTTTTAGGCCTCGTAGGCCTATAATAGGTACACAGTTTTAAATTAAAATGAAATTTTATAACCCGTATTTTTTGAAAGTGTCCAAGTATATGTCTGGTAATGACTCGTACCTTGTCCCGGTCTAGGGTACGGATCAGGGGTGTTACAATTATGGTGTCATTTAAAGAGATGAATACACAAGTCCTTTGACATTTGATTTAAGGGAGATGAAGGGACTCCAAACAACACATTAAGGGTTAATTAAGTCATCAATAAAACAAAGAGCCATGCCTTTTTATCTACACCAGAATCAAATGAAGTGACATAACTATTGACTTCCCTACATGAGTTTAAAATGAAATTAATGCTTGTAATAACCTTAGTTAATTGCTGAAGATGAAAGGTCTCACATAGGCATTCAAATAGTCACAATACTGCCTATAAATAATTTGAGAAAAGAGCCTTTGTTAGATAATGAATGATCAATGAATATTTTTGAGCTATTGTGAGAATTCTATCTCATTGTTCCTGAAAGAACTTACTTAGACTTATCAAGGTACTCCTTGTGGCATCAAACCTTTTTTCTTTTGAACTTATAACTTCCTTTCTTTCTTTGTTCTGAAGTGTGGCGTTCTAACATATTGCTGGTTCCTATTTTGCTAAATAGCGGGTCATAGTTTACTTCTTCTTCAAACACTTGTTTATTATTTCACTTTATAGAAATCGGGTCACAAACTTTCATATTGTTGGTTCATTTCTAAGTGTCCATTTCATGCAAGTTATTCATCCAACACCATTTCTATCTTTTCCATTGGATAAATAACCATTAATCCCATTTTCACCTTAGAGTCTATTTCAAAATGATACAACATTAGACGACCGAGCAACTCAATGTCTTGTAATCAAATTCACGATTATGAGCATGCATCATATTGGTATTAGAGCTACGAAAATCTAATTCAGGTATCATATTAGATATTTCAAAATATAAAAAAAATCGACGTGAAAAATTTGAAAAAAAAAAAGAAATTTGAAGTTGAAAAAAGAATTTTGAAGTTGAAAAAAAATTGAAAAAAAATTAAATCCTGGTGTATATCTTATATTTTTCGACAAGGTGTCACACTACTGAAATCTTTCGATTAAAAAACCTTGTTACCTTGTTACCTTTTGCCTTTTTATTTTTTTTGAACCTATCCTACCACATATAAATTGTTTGTTGCTAACTGACCATTGCAAGTGTTTCTTGTTCAAGTCTTAACTATTTCAATCCTAGAACTTTGAGAATAACTTGAGAGGAAAAAGGCGTGAGTGGTAAAATGAAAAGAGCGAGGAAAATCTAAAATTTAGTGAAACACGAGCGGAGTGAATTTTTTTTCTTCCGAGAGGATTTGTGAGGATTTTTAATTTGGTGAGGTTCATATTCTATTTAATTTTCTTTTGTTTCCTAATCCTTTATTAAAATCATGTCCCAAAAATTTTTCGAGTTGGAATTGCAAATGTTGTTGAAAGAAATGAGAAGGATTATGCGATCTAAAACCGCACAAATATAAAAAAAAATTTAGATCGTATAGAAGCAAGATTGTTAAGAAGTCAATTGTCTTATGATTTCTTGAGAAGAGATCCATGTCATGATTCCTATTCGTCGAAGAATTCAAGTTGGAGTAAAGCAAACCACGAGTTTGAAGCCTTTCAAGGTAACAAACGAGAAGGCACAAGTATCTCCTCGGCTACACAAAAGTACTCATCCACGGAGATTCTATAATGAAGAGGTGATCCTGTTTCGTATGTAAATCACTCCATTAATACCCAACGAAAGTCTACTCATTCTGATTCTTTCATCTCAACCCCATCTTGTAATGAAAGAATGAGAGAAAAGGAAATTGAAAGAAAAGAAAAACAAGAGTTGATAATGAGAGAAAATGAGAGAAAACTAGAAGAGTTTGAGAGAAAAAGAAAAGAAATTGAAGAAGAAAAAATGAGAAAAAAAATGAAGAAAGAGAGAGAAGAATTTTTAGAAAGAAAAGTAAAGGAGATTTAGAGAAGAAAAAAAATGAGAGAAAAAGAAAAGGGAATAAAAAGAGAGTGCGTGAGAAAAGAAGCTATGAGAAAAGAGAATGAAAAGAAAAAGAGACTGAAAGAGAATGTGAGCTTGAAAAGAAAATTGAAAAAAAGTGCAAGAGAAAAGAAAAAGAAAGTAGAATTGAAAAAGAAGAAAGTGATCAAGCAAAAGTGAGGAATGTCCTAACTAACCTGTATGCGAGTTTGCCTTGTGATTTTTCTTCTTTTCAGGTCTCTAAAGATTCATTTGACAAGTTCCAACTTCAATACCTTCCCGATGAGAGATGATTACGATTGATCAAGAAAGGTAAGATTGGAAATGAAATTAATCCACAAGTGCTTAAAGGTAAGTAAGGTAAGGAATCTTTAGCAATTGAATCACGACAATCTAATTTGAATGTTGTTGATAAAATTACTGGTGACTTAGTTTTCAAAATATCTCCGCACATTATTTCGGTTAATTGTTATTCTTTGATTGTTGTTGATAATTTTGTCTCAAGTACTATCATGAAGAATTTTTCTCATGATGTGTATTGTGTTGGTAAGTCTGTTGATGTCTTTGGACTAATTAAATGTCTGCAAAATTTAATTGTATTTGAATGATAAAGAATTTTCACATAAAATACTTAATATGTTTGATTATGATGTTTATTTGAATTTTTTAAATCAATGTGAGAAAATTTTGTAGATATTTTTGCCTGTTCGAAGGAATTTTGAGAGTTTTGATTGTTTGAACATACCTATGCCTAAATCTTGTTTGTTTAACATGTGTGAGTTGTTGCTAAAAGAAAAGTTTTTACTGTATTCAAAAATAAGTGATCAAAACCATGTGTTTAAACCCAGACCATATTTTCTTAAGTTATCGTTGAGAGAAGGTAAGCATCATAATTTTATTTTGTAAAAATGTGTTGGCCACTTTCATTTGCTCCATGTTTTATCATTATTTTTTAAAACAAAATATGTGAATTTTGATGACTTACAAAATCAAAATCAAATCTTTGATCCCAGGGATTATTGTTCTATATTATGGTTGAGAGGATTCGAGCATGTTTTGCATGATTATAACTTTCAATTGTTTCATGTTTCTTCTATGTTGCAAGCCATGAAACTTTCGAATCAGATTGAAATGGTAAGACAAAACTTCGTTTTTGATCCCGGAGTTAAATTGAGTTTACAACATTTGGAAGGAACACTTGATATTCATTATGTTTATACGAATTGCAACATCTTTGAATTGTGCCAAGATCATGTAAGTGATGGATTGAAAGAAATCCTTCATTCTGATTTTGTTTGTGAAAATGTTTTTTGTTTTCAAGTTCCAGAAAGAGTTGTGCTCAACTCAATGGAAGAAATATATAATTCAAGGAACTGTGATCAACAAATATTTTTTTCAAGCAGATGGCCCGATTTAAGGACAAATCATTTTGAAGAGGGAGGGGATGATACATGCACGGGAACGATTGAAGTGCATTCGAGTTCATTAAGTGAACCAAGCTCTAAGTTGCTCATTTCAAGAGAGAATCCAACTAAAATTCTCATTGGGTTTATAACACGTGCTAGATCAAAAAAGTTTAAAGAGGCAATGATGGTCCTGATCACCAAGTTTGGGCTGAACATGAGATGTCCAACCTTATTGGATCCAAAATAACGTTCTAAGTCCATGCAATGTTTTGCATGTGGTTGTTTGTTTAGTTTGATTGATTTTATAGCTTTTAATTATGTCTTATTTATTATATGTATCTTTAATTAATGTCTTGCATTATTAATCTACATCTTTTAATTGTGACATGCACTCTGGGTTTTACATTTAATAAAGTCATGCATTATGTAACTCTCATGTTAGTTAAGTTTGCATCATAAATTATAACATGCATTATGTAACTCCCATGTTAGTTAAAGTTTGCATCATTAAATTAAGTCATGCATTAAGTAGCTCATTTGTTCATTTAGTTTACATATTAAACCATACATTTAAGCATCTTAGTTGTTAAATATGTTTGAGTTTGTTTGTATAAGTATGTCATTTAATTTGGATGTTACTTTTTAATGCATAAGTTATAGTGTGTTCAGTTTTTCTTAAATAAATTAATTGTGTGTTCAATAGTTTGTTGTAGGAAAGTCCAAAAGGCTGGTCACATATTTTAAAGCTACAATAGGGTTGTTCGTTTTCCAAGAAGAATAAAATGCTTTCACATTCAAAATGGTTGTTCAGTTTTGGCATAAAAGAGTGTGCATTTGGTCACTTAATTGTTGGTGCATAAGGGGAACGTTTTTGGTAGATATTGAAATACTTAAAGCTCATTATGGTATCTGTTCAAATGTACCATGAGTAATTCTTCAAGTCTGATCAGTTTCATACACTCAAAGCTAGTTATGGTGCCAATTAAAAAGATGAATGCACAAGTCCTTTGACATTCGATTTAAAGGAGATGAAGGGACACCAAATAGCACATTAAGTGTTCATTAAGTCATCAATAAAGTGAAGAGACATGCATTTTCATCTACACCAGAATCAAGTGAAGAGACATAACTATTGGCTTCCCTACATGAGTTTAAAATGAAATTAATGCTTGCAATAACCTTAGTTAATTGCTGAAGATGAAAGGTCTCACATAGGCATTCAAATAGTCACAATGCTGCCTATAAATAATTTGAGAAAAGAGCCTTTGTTAGATAATGGATGATCAATGAATATTTTTGAGTTATTGTGAGAATTCTATCTCATTGTTCTTGAAAGAACTTACTTAGACTTATCAAGGTACTCCTTGTGGTGTCAAACCTTTTTTCTTTTGAACTTATAACTTCCTTGCTTTCTTGTTCTGAAGTGTGGCATTCTAACATACTACTGGTTCCTATTTTGCTAAATAGCAGGTCACAGTTTACTTCTTCTTCGAAGACTTGTTTGTTATTACACTTTATAGAAATCGGGTCACGATCTTTCATATTGTTGGTTCATTTCTAAATGTCCATTTCGTGCAAGTTATCCATCCAACACCATTTCCATCTTTTCCATTGGATAAATAACTATTAATCCCATGTTCACCTTAGAGTCTATTTCAAAATGATACAGCATTAGATGATCGGGCAACTCAACGTCTTGTAATCAAATTCATGATTATGAGCACGCATCAGCTTGGTTTAAAATCGGTAAGTGTATTTCTTCCATAATTAGATTGAGTTATTAAATGATAATATTTAAATTGCATAATTGTTCTGTATTGAAGTTGAATGTTTTGTTTTGTACGGTAGTACTCTATAACCCTAATCTAGCTGTAAAAATGAGTTAGGGGTGTTACATTTTCAACACTTCTTTTCCTATTTTTATTTTACTTTGATAGTATTTTGTTTCATGTTATTTGATCGTAATGTTTTGTTTTCTGCGAGGTATCTTTCCGTTCACATAGAGCACACGAGATCTTAATGATAGTTGAGGACAATAGTGCGAACTTTTTCGGAGAAGTTTCCTTGTTTACACTTTATGTTTTTATATTGAGGATAATGTATGCTTTAAAGTGTGGGGGGAAGTGCATAGTATTAATTTGTGTGTTTTTTGTGTTTTGTTTGTTTTTTGTTTCATTTTATAAACTCGAAAAAAATTCTATTTTTTTTGGTTTGAATTGCATGGTGCTTTGATTATGTTATTACTATGACTAATTGATTGAGAATGATGAAGTATGTGTTTATTTTTTGTCAAACATGCAATTTGTAACACCCCAATTCGACAGGTCAATAGACAAATGAAGATGCGATTAAAAAAACAAAAATCATTATGTAAAATAAAAAATAAAGGTTTCGGTAGTTATGCCATTCAATATGAATCAATAGACCATATAGCACATTTCCATGGAAGATAAAAGTATGTCGAAAATGTCCATGACATAAAACTTAAAAATTTGGCAAAATGCCATCATTCGATTTATACAAAAAGTTATCTAAAGGAAATCCCAAATTCATTTCATATATCGTTCAAACAAAAGAAAATGAGACTACAGACCACCCCAATTGATATGTATGTTACAAACTAAACAATGAATGGCCCACAAACAAGTTCGCAGTCTTGCTGTGTCCCTTACAAGAGTCCGCAGTGCTTTACAAAACTTTAAATGGTAGAGAAAACTAAGTAAGTTCAAAATAAACTTAGTGAGTTCCAAGTATAAATGGATAACCTTTTTTTATCAAGGTTTCAAGTGAACAAAATCAATCTAAATAATTAAAATATTTGATATTACCAAACATCTTACACGCGAATGCATAATTATAATTGTGTACAATCCATTGGAGAATACATATCACAAATCAGTTATTGTTCATTAGTGGATAATGTTCACTTCTAAGTACAAGTCACCATTAACTTCAGTTTTATGCAATTATTAACCATATCCAATTACAAATCACGGGTAATTTCAAAGCATAACTAGAGATAGTTCACATACGGATATTTATTATTGCTAAGTACATTTCATGTGGATACTCATCCCAACTAAGCACTGTTCACGTGCAGAACCTTTACGTAATACATGCATGCTTGCATGGAATAGTTCATGGACCCCTTCCTTGTGTTAGCTTCTAATCCATTCAATGCTTCGAAGAGCTATAGTTTCATATTCACGATATTGCTCCGTAGTGCCAATATTCATTTATCCAACCAAACCTCTTCAAATCCTCATTATTAATTCAAACACTTATGTATTCCCCTACAAGGCCCGGACATTCACTAATCACGGTTTCCATTTACATGTCTTACCGGAGTCAAATAACATATCATTTCATTGTCTCCATACGTTTCTCCCATCACATTCACATATCAATAGTTTCTTCCATTTCCTCCCTTCGACCTTCCTAGATATCGAGCTTGTGCAAAAACTTTAGACAGGAAAGCTCTTGTGACGAGTATTGCATGTAAAGGACAACCTTTATGGCAAAACTCTGTATGGGAAAGCCTTTGTAGTGAGTACTAAATATAAAGGAAAGCCTTTGTGGTAGAACTTTGAAAATGTAAGCCTTTTGTGGCAACCTCTATTTAGGAATGCCTTCGTGGCAAATCTCTGCAAGGAAATGCCTTTATGACGATCTCTGTTAAAGGAAAGCCTCTGTGGCAATCTCTATAAAGAAAGCCTTTGTGGCACAACCAAAGGACAGGATGCCTTAGTGGCAACTCTGCAAAGGAAAAGCCTTTTAGCAAATACAAAGGAAGTGACCGTCTGCGTTTTTAGACACGGGCATCTCTAAGCCGGGTGAGGGACACGGGCCAAGAACACGGGCCAAGAACACGGGCGTGTGCTCAGCCATGTGAAAACCCCTGTAGGTTCGAAATGGAAAATAAATTCAATTAATTCTACGTGGGTAAAAGACACGGGCGTGTCCCAAGCACATGGGCATGTGCATTGCCTCCACACAGGCGTGTGAGGCTTAAACCTAGAAATTTTCCTAAGATTTTCTTAAGCTCTTGGTCTAGTCCCGGACCATTCTTAATGCATGTTTTGGGTCTCATAGGTCCATAATAGGGACACTATGAATGTGTTTGATTGGTTTTAATTTGGGAAAAAATTTTATAGCCCGTCATTTTCTGAAAATGTCAGGTTTTTATATGATAATGCCTCGTACCTTGTCCCGGTCTCGAGTACGGGTAAGGGGTGTTACATTTAGTGGTATTAGAGTTACGATTTAGTCTGTTCTAGGACTAATGTAGCATGTATTGAGTATAGCTATACATGCCATTATACAAGTTATGATAGTGTGACTTCTCCTAACCATTTTTAATTGTATTTGAATATAGTAAATGTCTTCCAATCAAGCTTAAGATGAGTCCGAGGGAACCGAGAGCCATGCTCCAGCTTTTGTTCAGTGAGCTACTACTAGTAGTAGTAGACGGCTTATGTTTAAACGCCGAGAAGAGGCAAAAGCTACCTTCTTCGAGTTGATGGATGAATGGTTTAGGGATTACTTGAGAAACAGCCCCAATATACCAGGACCTCCTCCGCCCCCTGCTCAGCTTGAGGGAGAAGTGCCACAAGGTATGGCACCCGTGAGAATTGGTAAAGCCCCAGTGGACAAACTTAGAAAATATGGGGCTGAAGAGTTTAGAGCTAAGGTTGATGATGATGCTGAACGAGCTGAGTTCTGGCTCAAGAACACTACGCGGGTTTTGGATGAGTTGTCATGTACACCTGAGAGTGTTTAAAGTGTGTTGCATCTCTTCTAAAATATACAGCATATCACTAGTAGAAGCTTGTATCTTCAGTGGTACCGAAGGAAGATATTACATGGGAGTTCTTCCAAACTGAGTTTAAAAAGAAATACATCAGTCAAAGATTTTTAGACTCGAAGCGAAAAGAATTCCTAAAACTCAGGCAAAGAAATAAGACCGTGTCAAAATACGAGAGGAATTCGTAAGGTTAAGTCAATATGCCACGGAGTGGGTCCAATCAGAGACAGAAATGTGTAAGCGCTTCGAGGAAGGCTTGAATTAGGAAATTAAGTTGTTAATCGGGATCCTTGAGATACGAGAATTTACAGCACTGGCTGATTGAGCCAAGAAGGCTGAAGAACTAAACAATGAAAGAAAGAAAGAAAAAAGAGAAGCTCGAATTTCGAATAAGAGATCTAGTAGTAGAACACACTCTTTTCCACAAAGAAACTGAATAGTCAACAAGAGCGCTCCACTACATCGGTGGGATATTCAGGCAGAATAAGAAGCTCTAAGCATCACAACCCGAAGTCTTCCTCCCCCAGGGTAACTAGTGTGGGAAGTGTAGATGATCAAAAGCCGAGGTGTAAAAGCTGAAACAAATTCCACTTCGGTGAGTGTCGGAAGAGGAGTGGTGCATGCTACAGATGTGGTTCTCTTGATCACTTTCTTAAAGACTACTCAGAACGAGTTGATAAAGAGTAGATCTAGCCCCAAAGTCTAATGCTCCTAATGCTCGAGGTAGACCACCTTGACATCCTGCAAGTGCAACTGGCAGTCGAAATGTTGCCAAGGACACAACTCCAAAACCAGATACTCGGGCCCCGTCGAGAACTTATGTGATACATGATAGAGAGGAAGCCTCTACTCCTGATGTCATTATGGGTACATTCTCTATTCATGATGTACATGTTATTGCCTTGATTGATCCAGGATCGACCCATTCGTATATTTGTATGAAATTGGTGTCCAGTATGAATATGTCTGTAGAACCTACAGAGTTTGTGATTAAGGTGTCAAACCCTCTAGGAAAGTCTATCTTAGTAGATGAGGTTTGTAAGAATTGTCCTTTGACGATCCAAGGTCATTGTTTTCTGGCCAATCTTATGCTTTTGTCCTTCGATGAATTTGATGTAATTCTTGGTATGGATTGGTTAGCTGTGCATGATGTGATTGTAAATTGTGGTAACAAGTATATCGAATTGAAATGCTCAGATGGTGAGATTCTCCGGATTGATTCAAGTAAGTATGATACTCCGCCGGTTGTGATTACCTTGATGATGGCATAAAAGGTATGTGAGAAAAGGATATGAAGCTTACCTTGCTTTTGTGTTGAATACTAAAGAATCTAAGTTGAAGTTGGAATCAGTACCAGTAATACGCGAATACCCGGATGTGTTTTCGAAAGCATTTCTCGATTTACCTCCTATCAGAGAGGTGGAATTTGGTATTGAATTAGCACCGGGAACAGCACCCATTTCTATTACCCCGTATAGGATGGCACCAACCGAGTTGAAAGAGTTAAAAGCACAGTTGCAAGAACTGATAGATAAAGGGTTCGCAAGACCAAGCTTTTCTCTGCGAGGTGCTCCCGTATTATTTGTTAGAAGAAAGATGGTTCGATGAGACTATGTATAGATTACCAATAACTCAACAAGGTAACCATCAAGAACAAGTATCCGTTGCCAAGAATCGATGACTTGTTTGATCAATTGAGGGGAGCCACTATGTTTTCTAAGATAGATTTGAGATCCGGCTACTACCAGTTACGAGTAAAAGAGCCAAATGTACCTAAGACTGCTTTCTGAACGAGGTATGGCCATTATGAATTTCTTGTGATGCCTTTTGGTTTGACAAATGCGCCGCTGTATTTATGGACTTGATGAATAGGATATTCCGGCCATACTTAGACAAGTTTGTTGTTGTGTTTATTGATGACATCCTGATTTATTCCAAGGATAAGACTGAGAATACGGAACATCTGAGAACAATTTTACAAATCTTACAGGACAAACAATTGTATGCTAAATTTAGCAAGAGTGAGTTTTGGCTTCGAGAGGTTGGATTCCTCAGTCATATTGTGTCGGGTGATGAAATCCGAGTTGATCCAAATAACATATCTGTTATTGTTGAGTGGAAGCCGCCAAAGAATGTAACCGAGGTTAGAAGCTTTTTGGGCTTAGCCAGTTACTACCGACACTTCGTAAAAGGATTTTCGATGATTGTAACTCCTTTGACGAGATTGCTGCAAAAAGATGTTAAGTTTGAGTGGTCAGAGAAGTGTCAGCAGAGTTTTGAGAATTTGAAGACATTACTGAATGAAGCTTCAGTATTAGTGCAACCCGAATCGGGAAAAGAATTTGTGGTCTATTGTGAAGCGTCCTTAAATGGACTGGGTTGTGTGCTTATGCAATAGGGTAAAGTAATAGCATATGCTTTGAGGCAACTAAAGTCAGACGAGAAAAATTATCCAACAAATGACTTGGAACTAGCTACCATTGTATTTGCCTTGAAGATTTGGAGACATCATTTGTATGGTGAAATTTGTCGTATATTCTTAGCTAACTTAAAAGGAATTAAATCTAAGACAACAAAGATGGTTAGAATTGATTAAAGATAATGAGCTGATAATTGATTACCACCTGGGAAAGGCGAACGTAGTCATTGATGCCTTCAGTAGAAAGTCCCTGTTTGCATTGAGGGCTATGAACACGCATTTGGCGCTATTTGATGATGGTTTAATTTTTGCTGAGCCAAGAGCTAGACTGACATTTCCCCAAGAAGGTTGCACAGCTCAGATCAATGATAGTGACTTGCACGCCAAAAGAGCCCAATGTGAGACAAGCGTTGAATCGAATTTCTGGGTTGATCCTAATGGTTGTTTGATGTTTTGAGATAGGGTCTGTGTACCCAAAAATGATGAACTGGTTCGAAAAATTTTGCAAGAGTCACATGATAGCCGATTGCCTATTCATCCGGGAAGTACCAAGATGTATAATGATTTGAAGAAAATATACTAGTGGAATGGTATCAAAAGAGATATCTCTGAATTCGTGTCAAAATGCTTGATATGTCAACAAGTCAATGCTGAACATCAAGTACATTCAGGTTTGTTACAGTCTGCGATGGTCCCTGAGTGGAATTGGGATAGGATTACTATGGATTTCGTGACGGGATTACCATTAACCCCAAAAAAGAAAAATGTTGTTTGGGTTGTGGTTGATAGGCTAACGAAGTTGACTCACTTCATTCCAGTACGAACTGACTATTCACTTGACAAATTGGCCGACTTGTATGTATCTGAAATTGTGAGATTGTACAGGGTACCGTTATCGATTACTTCAGATAGGGACCCGAGATTCACTTTGAGATTTTGAGAGAAGTGTAATCCATATTGTTGTACAGTCATATCTGATTATTTACGATGTATTCCATGTATCCATGTTGCGTAGATATAGATCAGACACCTCTCAAGTGATTTCATAGAAGGAAACTGAGATTACATCGGATATGACTTATGATGAAGAACCGATTAAGATTTTGGCTCGGAAAGTCAAACAGATGAGGAACAAGAATATAGCCTTGGTGAAAGTTTTATGGCATAGACATGAAGTAGAATAGGCTACATGGGAACCTGAAGAAACTATTAGAAGTCAATATCCGAACTTGTTTACTGGTAAGACTTTCGAGGACGAAAGTCCCTAGGCGGGAGAGAAATGTAACATCCTGAAATAAGGCCTAGTCAGAATAGTGGTTTCGAGACTAAAAATTTGACGTTAAAATAATTATTTCATGATCATTATTAGGTCTAGGGTATGAAAATAAGAATGTGTTATTTCATGAAGAAATTCTAAGTATAAGGTGTCCAATTGGAAATTAGGGACCAAATTGAATAAATTACAAAACTTGGGTTCTAGAAGTAATTTGCATGAAATTGTTTTGAATTATAAATTAGAAGGTCAAGAATAGAAATTTTGCCCAATTTCTAAGTTTTTGGACAAAAATGGGCATTCATAGAAAAATATGGAAGTTTTGTAAGGAAGGGCATTTTGGTCATTTGGTAATAAACTTAATAAAAAGGGAAAAAGAAAGTCAAAATCAGCCATATTCCTCCCCATAGCTGTCAAAATTCCTAGAGCTCCACAAGCTAGGGTTTTCAACATTACAAGCTCAATAGTAAGTGCTCTCTAGCCCCGTTTTTAATGTTCTTTGTAATTTTGAGATCCTCGTAACATGTTCTACCCATTTCTACCCATATCTCAAGCTAGGGTTCATGTTTGGAAATGTACCCATGTATAAGATGCTTGTGTTTTAATGATTTATAGAGGAATATGAGAGTTTAAAGGATGGTAACAACTTTTACTAGGTAGATTTTCATGGAAATGGCCTAAAGGACCATTTTGTAAAAAATATAAAATATGCAGTAGAAATGTGAAAAAAAGGAAAATATGGGGTGGTATGAGCTTAGGATACATTCGGCTAGGCATGTGTAACCAATGAATTTCATGCATTCCATTATACGAGCCTAGGGACTAATTTGTAAAAATTTGAAATGTTGGGGGAAAAATGTTCATTTTGCCCGGGAGTAAAATTTAGGCCCTAAATGAATAGTATGAGGTATTGATAATTTATTTTTACTGATATAGACCCCGAGGAACCAATTTAGGAGGTCAATCGTAGAAAACGAAAGGTTTCAGAATAACCGAAATACGAAAACGAAACAATTACTAGGTAAGTTCGTGTAACTCGAAGTAAACTTTAAATATACTTGAAAATGCATATTCTTAAATGTATGTTAATTTAGACATTAATTGCATGACAATCCATGAAATGTGGTAGTGTAAAATGAAAAAGATGACAATTGTCCCGGTTGAATGAAAAAGGGAGATTCGATGGGAAATTCTTGTTTACATTACATGAGATCCTGCATGTGTTGCAGAAAGGGATTTAGCCCGGACAGGTAATCTGATGATCTCAGTATAGTAAGGATCCAGCCCAAACGGGTGTTCCTTAAGTGATCGAACCTCCCGATGAATATATGTGCATTGTGGATTTAGCCTGGATGGGTAACATGATTAAGGACTGAAATTAGCCTGGACTGGCATTTCAAATCCGAACGTTTTGGAGTACTTGTCGTTGTAAGGGATTTAGCCTGGAGTGATAATCCCGACAATACTCCTTGAATTTATGTTTTGAGGGATTTAACCTGGATTGGTAATCCCGCCGTAAGAGTGAGGTTCACAGGAGTGTATATTTAAAATTGTCACTAGCATGACTTGACAGTAAATGGGATACCCATCGAGATTTCTGTGAAATTCAACGGGACTGTAATAAGACATGAGAATGGAAATGTTTGAATCGATGAGCTCCCCAAGATTAATGCTATATTACTTGAGAGGGAATTAACTTGATGCCTGAGTGTATATAATAGGGAATTTATACTATGCATGTTTGGCATGAATATCTTTTATGGTTGTATGCAAAATAACCGGTAAGTTTACTTTCCTATTATCCAAACTTACTAAGCATGTCAATGCTTACCCCTTTTTCTTTCCCTGTTTTTCAAAGCTCGTGGACTCGTGAAGATTGGAAGACGATTGGAGTATTGTCAACACTATCAGTTTATCTTGCTTTGGTATATAGATGCTTTTACTTTGTTACAATGGCATGTATAGGTTTTTGGTTATTTTGATATATGTGTCATTGGTTATACAATGTAAGGGCTTGAATGATATACCTATTCATTTTGTATATGGCCATAAGACATGGCTCATTTTAATGTAGGTTGTAACCTACTAATTGTGCATGTTGGTGTTTAAATGTTCATTAGATGGTTAAATGTGGTATATCATGAATGGACATGTGGAATGTGGCCAAATCACTTGGAGATGGCTAGGTCATAATTGGCAATGAGTTATAAAATAAGCCAAGTCTAAATGTGTTTGATGATATGTTAAACCTTAATTTAAAAAGGATAATTTAGCATGTACTAAACCGATGAGATGAGGTTAAAGTGCAATGAGTTATGCTAAGGTTACTTAAGAGTATAATTAGGCCAAGTAAAATACCCTTAAAATCTTTAAGTGTGTATGGGTGTTAGAGGGTGACCAAAGGCTTGGAAAATAGCCCTAAAAAGGTCTACACTGGTAGACACACGGGCATGTGTCTAGGCCTTGTGTGACACATGATCAGCCCCCATGGGCGTGTTGCCTAGCCAAGTGTCCCCTCCACCTAAAATTTTAGGTCAGTTTGCAGGATAGTAAACACACGGGTAGAGACACGACCGTGTGTCTCAACCGTGCGAAAGACACGGCCTAGCACACGGGCGTGTGCCTCAAAATGAGTGATGACATCATAAATAGAATATCTGGGTTTTTAGACACAAGTGTCTCTAAGCCGGGTGAGGGACATGGGCCAAGGACACGGACATGTGCTCAGCCATGTGAAAACCCCTGTAGGTTCGAAATGGAAAATAAATTCAATTAATTCCACATGTGTAAAGGACACGAACGTGTCCCAAGCACATGGGCCTGTGCATTACCTCCACACGGGCGTGTGAGGCTTAAACCTAAAAATTTTCCTAAGATTTTCTTAAGCTCTCGGTCCAGTCCTGGACCATTCTGAATGCATGTTTTGGGTCTCGCAGGTCCATAATAGGGACACTATGAATGTGTTTGATTGGTTTTAATTTGGGAAAAAAAATTATAGCCCGTCATTTTTCGAAAATGTTAAGTTTTTATATGATACTGCCTCGTACCTTGTCCCGGTCTCGAGTACGGGTAAGGGGTGTTACATTTAGTGGTATTACAGCTACGATTTAGTCTGTTCTAGGACTAATGTAGCATGCATTGAGTATAGCTATACATGCCATTATACAAGTTATGATAGTGTGACTTCTCCTAACCATTTTTAATTGTATTTGAATATAGTAAATGTCTTCCAATCAAGCTCAAGATGAGTCCGAGGGAGCCAAGAGCCATGCTCCAGCTTTCATTCAGTGAGCTACTACTAGTAGTAGTAGTCGGCCTTTGTTTAAAGGTAGGGAAGAGGCAAGAATGGTTTAGGGTTTACTTGGGAAACCGCCCCAATATACCAGGACCTCCTCCGCCCCCTGCTCGGCCTGAGGAAAAAGTGCCACAAGGTATGGCACCCATGAGAATTGGTAAAGCCCTAGTGGACAAACTTAGAAAATATGTGGCTGAAGAGTTTAGAGCTAAGGCTGATGATGATGCTGAACGAGCCGAGTTCTGGCTCAAGAACACTATGCGAGTTTTGGATGAGTTGTCATGTACACCAGAGGAGTGTTTAAAGTGTGTTGCATCTCTTTTAAAAGATACTGCATGTCACTTGTAGAAGATTGCATCTTCAGTGGTACCGAAGGAAGATATTACATGGGAGTTCTTCCAAACTGAGTTTAAAAAGAAATACATCAGTCAAAGATTTTTAGACTCTAAGCGAAAAGAATTCCTAAAACTCAGGCAAGGAAATAAGACCGTGTCAAAATATGAGACAAATTCGTAAGGTTACGTCAATATGCCACGGAGTGGGTCCAATCGGAGATGGAAATCTATAAGCGCTTCAAGGAAGGCTTGAATGAGGAAATTAAGTTGTTGATCGGGATCCTTGAGATACGAGAATTTATAGCACTGGCTGATCAGGCCAAGAAGGCCGAAGAACTAAACAATGAAAGAAAGCAAGCAAAAGGAGAGGCTCGAATTTCGAATAAGAGATCTAGTAGTAGAACATACTCTTTTTCCACAAAGAAACTGAAGAGTCAATAAGAGCACTTCGCTGCATCGGTGGGATATTCGGGTAGAATAAGAAGCTCTAAGCATCACAACCCAAAGTCTTCCTCCCCCAAGGTAACTAGTGTGGGAAGTGTAGATGATCAAAAGCCGAGGTGTGAAAGCTGCAACAAATTTCACTTCGGTGAGTGTCAAAAGAGGAGTGGTGCATGCTACAGATGTGGTTCTCTTGACCACTTTCTTAAAGATTACTCGGAATGATTTGATAAAGAGTAGATCTAGCCCCAAAGTCTAATGCTCCTAATTCTCGAGGTAGACCACCTTGACATCCTGCAAGTGTAACTGGCAGTCGAAATGTTGCCAAGGACACAACTGCAAAACCAGATACTCGGGCCCCGACGAGAACTTATGTGATAAATGATAGAGAGGAAGCCTCTACTCCTGATGTCATTACGGGTACATTCTCTATTCATGATGTACATGTTATTGCCTTGATTGACCCAGGATCGACCCATTCGTATATTTGCATGAAATTGGTGTCCAGCATGAATATGTCTGTAGAACCTACGGAGTTTGTGATTAAGGTGTCGAACCCTCTAGGAAAGTCTATCTTAGTAGATGAGGTTTGTAAGAATTGTCCTTTGACGATCCAAGGTCATTGTTTTCTGGCCAATCTTATGCTTTTGTCCTTCGATGAATTTGATGTAATTCTTGGTATGGATTGGTTAGCTGTGCGTGATGTGATTGTAAATTATGGTAGAAATTATATCGAATTGAAATGCTCAGATGGTGAGATTCTTCGGATTGATTCAAGTAAGTTGGATACTCCACCGATTGTGATTACCTCGATGATGGCACAAAAGGTATGTGAGAAAAGGATATGAAGCTTACCTTGCTTTTGTGTTGAATACTAAAGAATTTGAAGTTGGAATCAGTACTAGTAATACGCGAATACCCGGATGTGTTTTTGAAAGAATTTCTCTATTTACCTCCTATCAGAGAGGTGGAATTTGGTATTGAATTAACGCCGGGAACAACACCCATTTCTATTGCCCCATATAGGATGGCACCAACTGAGTTGAAAGAGTTAAAAGCACAGTTGCAAGAACTGACAGATAAAGGGTACGCAAGACCAAGCTTTTCTCTGCGGGGTGCTCCCGTATTATTTGTTAAGAAGAAAGATGGTTCGATGAGACTATGTATAGATTACCGACAATTCAACAAGGTAACCATCAAGAACAAGTGTCCGTTGCCAAGAATCAACGACTTGTTTGATCAATTGAGGGGAGCCACTATGTTTTCTAAGATAGATTTGAGATCCAGCTATTACCAGTTACGAGTAGAAAAGGAAAATGTACCTAAGACTGCTTTTAGAACGAGGTATGGCATTATAAATTTCTTGTGATGCCTTTTGGGTTGACAAATGCACCGCTGTATTTATGGACTTGATGAATAGGATATTCCGGCCATACTTAGACAAGTTTGTTGTTGTGTTTATTGATGACATCCTGATTTATTCCAAGGACGAGACTAAGCATGCGGAACATTTGAGAACGGTTTTACAAATCTTATAGGACAAATAGTTGTATGCTAAATTTAGCAAGAGTGAGGTTTGGCTCCGAGAGGTTGGATTCCTCAAGAAAGAAAGAAAGATGTCGTTTGGGTTATGGTTGAAAGGCTAACGAAGTTGGCTCACTTCATTCCAGTACGAACTGACTATTCACTTGACAAATTGGCCGACTTGTATGTATCTGCAATTGTGAGATTGTACAGGGTACTGTTATCGATTACTTCAGATAGGGACCCGAGATTCACTTTGAGATTTTGGAAGAAGTGTATTCCATATTGTTGTACAGTCATATCCGATTATTCACGATGTATTCCATGTGTCCATGTTGCGTAGATATAGATCAGACACCTCTAATGTGATTTCATTGAAGGAAACTGAGATTACATCTAATGTGACTTATGATGAAGAACCGATTAAGATTTTGGCTCGGGAAGTCAAACAGATGAGGAACAAGAATATAGCCTTGGTGAAAGTTTTATGGCATAGACACGAAGAAGAATAGGCTACATGGGAACCTGAAGAAACCATTAGAATTCAATATCTGAACTTGTTTACTGGTAAGACTTTAGAGGACAAAAGTCTCTCAGCGGGGGAGAAATGTAACATCCTAAAATAAGGCCTAGTCAGAATAGTGGTTTCGAGACCAAAAATCCGACGTTAAAGTAAGTATTTCATGATCATTATGAGGTCTAGGGTATGAAAATAATCACGTGTTAAAGTTTCATGAAGAAATTCTAAATATAAGGTGTCTAATTGGAAATTAGGGACAAAATTGAATAAATTGCAAAATTTGGGTTCTAGAAGCAATTTGCATGAAATTTTTTTGAATTATAAATTATAAGGTCACAAATATAAATTTTGCCCAATTTCTAAGTTTTTGGACAAAAATGGGCATTCATAGAAAAATTTGGAAGTTTTGTAAGGAAGGGCATTTTGGTCATTTGGTAATAAACTTAATAAAAAGGGAAAAAGAAAGTCAAAATCAGCCATCTTCTTCCCCATGGCTGTCAAATCCGAATTAGGGCCTAATCGAAATAGTGGTTTCGTGACCACAAATCCGAGATAGAAATAATTGTTTTATAATTATTTTGGGGTTTATGATATGATTGCATGATTGTGTGAAAATTTCGTGATGAAATTCTATGCCTAAAGTGCTTAAATTGAAAGTAGGGACTAAATCGAATAAGTTGCAAAATTTGCATCCCGAAGTTTTAGTATGAAATTGTTTTGGAATATTAATTAGGAGGTCTTAAATAGCAATTTGACCAATTTTAAGTTCATGGACAAAATTAGGACATGGAAGGAATTTTTGAAAGTTTAGTAAGGAGGGCATTTTGGTCATTTGGATATTAAATGAAATAAAATGGGAAAAATAACACAAAATTGATCATCATCCTCCTTAGTTGCTGCCAATTCTCCCTCTCTCCATAGCTAGGGTTTCTTCAATTTTCAAGCTCCATAGTAAGTGATTCCAAGCCCGCTTTTAATGTTCTTTACGCTTTTGGAATCCTAAGCTCGATTAAGCTTATGCTAGTAATAATTTAACCTAGGGTTCACATTTGGAAAAATACCCATAGGTGAAATTTGTGTATTTTGATGTTTTATGATAGAATATGAGGTTTTAAATTATGTTAAATAACTTGTGCTACTCGGTTTTAAGTGAAAACGAGTAAAAGCAAGATAATCCAGAAAACACCTATTGTTCATAACTATATGATAGAGTGAGAATTTGATGTTGTTGTAGAAGAGAAAATGTTCAACATATCATAAAATATAAGAATAAGGGCTGAAATTAAATTCCCGAGCCTAGGGGCAAAATTGTAATTTTGAAAAGTTAGGGGCAAAATGTAATTTTTCCATGATGTGATTTTGGATTGAAATAAATAGTATGAGTATTAAATGAGCTAAATGTGTTATTATAGATCAAGAAAGACGCGAATTGATCTCGAAGCTGGGAAGGAAAAAGTTTTGGACTAAATTGCAAAATTTCCACATTTTGCACCAAGGTAAGTTTGTATGTAAATATTACAATAATTTCATGTACATTCTTATATTTCAGCCTATTATATAAATATACTAGCTGATGTTAAAATATAAATCGACTATTGGAAGAATGGAAATAAATATAGAGAGAGATCCGGTTGAACATTCTGGAGAGATCGAATGAAATAGAGGAGCATAGCTAGGTCACATGTATGATCTTTGAGTGCACATCATGTGTACAAGAAAGCTACGAGACACCTCAGTAGTAGCTAGGTCACATGTGTGATACGAGATGTATCCCATGTAGACAAGAGAGCTACGTGAAAGATAAATGTAGCTAGGTGCATGCGTGATTCCAAGTGAAGGACACCATGTAGACAAGAGAGCTACGTGAAAGATAAATGTAGCTAGATCGCATGCGTGATTCCAAGTGAAGGACACCATGTAGACAAGAGAGCTACGAGACAAATCGGTTGGGTCGCATGAGTGGTACTAAGTGTTCACCATGTGTACAAGAGAGCCGAACTAAACGAAGTATGATGGTGAAAATGTGTCTTTGAAACCATTAAATATCGAGGATTGATCCAAATTGTTCAACGGGATGGTTTTGTGGTGATATTGTGGTTTGGACCTACACTTATGGTGAATGAAATGTGGTGAAAATGATTTGTGGTATATACATATATAAGATAAAATAAGGTTAGCATAAAGAATGTGTGAAAGAGTGAAATTAGCATTAAAACTGTTTTTAGATGGTAGCAGTGACGTGATTTTGAAAAATCACCAAAATAGGAGGAATATAATTAGAGGTTGAATGAGATGTGAAATTAAATTTTAATGAGTCTACTTTCATATAAAAGAAACAGAGCAAGCAAAGGAATTCTATATTTTGAGATATTTACAATTGTATGTGACTTGCTCAGGATGAATATGTGATCCCTGTTCCAACTTTGAAAAATCACTAAAAATTGTACAAAGAAAATTAAGAAATATAGTTTACATGCCTAAATTCCTTATTGAGACTAGTTTTAAATGAAACAGACTTCAGGGTTGTTTGAATTGTGTACTGAGAGAAATTCAATTTGTAGTGAACAGAGGTCAGATTAGTCGAGCTGTGTAACAGGGGAAACTTTAACTAATAAACTGTACTAATCGGCTGAACCAAAAATTATAGAAAAAAATTAGAAAAAAGATTTATGAGCCTAGATTCAGGGAAATTTTACGGATTTAAATTTCGAGTTTTGTAACTCGAGTTATGATTTATTTAGTGAATATGACGCAGCAGAGACAACTTAATCAAAGTGGAATGAATAGTGAAGTTAAAGTAGATATACTTGAATTGTTGTGTAAACATGTTAGATTTTTTTATTAGTATTTACATACTTACTTACTAAGCTATAAGCTTACTTTGTTTCTCTCTTTGTCTTATAGTGTTCTTCGCTTGCTCGGGAGTTAAGGATCGTGAAGATCTACCCGCACTATCATACTTTAGGGTATTTGAACTAAACGTTTTGAATTATGGCATGTATAGTAGGCTTAATTATTTTGTTACGTGTCATATTTGTCTAGGTTTAAAATATTAGTTACAAGATTTCTCGACCAGCTAATTTGTACAAGCCATTAAAGTTGGCTAATATTGTTCAAGACATATATTATACGATGCACTATCAAATTGGATGACATATTTATATTTCGGTTATGTTTAATGGTATGTGTTATGTTCGTAATACCTTGTATCTGCTCCTACGATTCACGGGTAAGGGTGTTACATTTAGTGGTATCGAGCTATGGTTTAGTCGGTTCTCGGACTAATAAAGTGTGTGTAAAAGTCTAGCTATACATGCCATAAAAATATTGTGATAGTGTGGTGACTCGATTATTCTAAACTGTGTTTTGTTTTAATATAGTAATGGATCCTGAAGGAACTGCTGCGATGATGATCTTTGCTAGTAATGCGCCGGCCCCGCACAAGGGACCGCTACTGTGGAAAGTAGACCTGAGACATTGAGACAAGGAGATGAGGCTCGGATGCCTTTCTCCAAATGATGAACAATTGGTATCTTGAATTTATTCGAGCAAATCCAAATGCTCAACCTCCTCCACCCTCCTATACCTCGACGCGATTCTCAGAGCTGCCAAGGTATAGATTTGGTAAGAATGAACAAGCCTCCGGTTGACAAGATTCGAAAACAAGGGGCAAGAGTTTAGAGCAAAGGTCGATGGTGATCCCGAGAAAGCGGAATTCGGCTTGAAAATTCTACCCTGTATTTGTTGAGCTCTCATGTACACCCGAGGAATGCCTAAAGTGTATCAGATCACTTTTGAGAGATTCGCCACCACCGGTGGAAGACTTTGGTTGCAGTGGTGCCAAAAGAAAAGTTACTTGGGATTTCTTCCAGAAGAATTTAGAAAGAAATACATAAGTCAGCGATTTATTGATCAAAACGGAAGGAGTTCCTTGGATTGAAGCAGGGAAAATGTCTCAGAAAGAGTATGAACGCGAATTTGTAAGACTCAAACAAGTATGCCCTGGAATGTGTGTCCACCGAGGCCATTATGTGTAGAAGATTTGAAGATGGGCTGAATGAGGACATTAAAGTGCTTGTAGGAATTTTGGAGTTGAAAGAATTTGTAGTATTGGTTGATCGAGCTCTTAAAGTCAAGAATTGAACAAAGAAAGAAGAAAAGCTGCTATTGAGGCCCGAGATGTCGAAAAAGACAGATAAGCAAGCCATTTCAATCTCAACCAAAGAGGTCCAAAGAGACAAACCCTCGAATGACAGTTTCAATTGGGGATTCACAGAGATCGTGGTAGAGCATATTCGGGTCTAAAGCTCAAGCTACTTTTGGCAAGTGTGGGTAATGTGCGACCTAGAAAGCCCGAGTGTCGCAATGTGGCGAGCAACATTATGGTGAGTGTTGGGGACCGAGCGAGCTTGTTTCAAAGTGTTCTCATGAGCATTTTATTAGAGATTGTCCGGAGAAAGTTAAAGAAGAAAGATTTCAGAGTGCTAGATGAATACCACCGCTAGTAGAGGTAGACCACCGAGAAATACTGGAGGTGGGACTAGTAGTAAAAGCGTGATGAAAGATTTAACGGCAAGATCGAAGCTAGAGCACCTGCTAGAGCTTATGCTATACGTGCTCAGAAGATGCATCATCTCCGATGTTATTCTTGGTACATTTTCTCTATGATACTATTGTTATTGCATTGATTGATCCCGGTCCACTCATTCCTATATTTGCTTAAATTTAGTATCCAATAAAAAGTTGCTGTTGAATTTATCGAGTTTACGATTAAAGTGTCGAACCCTTAGGCCAATATGTGCTAGTTGACAAGGTTTGCAAGAATTGCCCATTAATGATTCAAGGTCACTGTTTTTCCGCCAACTTGATGTGTTACCATTTGGTGAGTTTGACGTTATCTTGGGAATGGACCGTTAACATTGTATGATGCTAAGGTAGATTGTAAACAAAAGACACTAGAGTTGAAATGTGAAAATGGAGAAATTCGTGGGTTGAAACAGATGAATCAAATAAATTGCCTATGGTGATTTCGCACATGTCCGCACAAAAATACATGAGAAAAGGGTGTGAAGCTTATCCGCTTATGTAATGAATATTGAGTTGCCTCAACTGAAATTTGAATCAATCATCGATAGTCTGTGAGTTTCGGATGTATTTCCGAGGAATTGCCCGGGTTGCCTCCGAACGAGAGATAGATTTTGCCATTGATTTGTTGCCTGCATCTTGCACCGATCTCGATTGCTCCATATAGAATGGCTCGATGAATTAAAAGAATTGAAGGCTCGATTGCAGGGAGTTAACGGACAAGGGATTTGTGAGACCGAAGTTTCTCTCCCGGGTGCTCTGTATTATTCAGTAAAGAAGAAGGATGGTTCAATGAGACTTTGCATTGATTACCGTCGACTTGATAAGGTGACTATAAAGAACAAGTACCCGTTGCCAAGGATTGATGATTTATTCGATCAGTTAAAGGGGGCCACAGTGTTTTCAAAGATTGATTTGAGGTCTGGTTACTACCAACTGAGAGTTAAGGAGTCAGATGTGCCGAAAACCGCCTTTAGGACAAGGTATGGACATTATGAGTTTCTTGTGATGCCTTTCGGCTTAACAAATGCTCCACTATATTTATGGACTTAATGAATCGGATCTTCCGGCCATATTTGGATAAGTTTGTAGTAGTGTTTATAGATGACATTTTAATTTATTCTCGAGATGAGTCTGAACATGCCGAACACTTGAGAACTATATTGCAGATCTTGAGAGAAAAGAAACTGCTTGCCAAGTTTAGTAAAAGTGAGTTCGGCTTCGTGAAGTCGGATTTTGGGGCATATAGTCTCGGTGATGGTATTCGGGTGGATCCAAGCAAGATTTCTGCGATCGTTGATTGGAAACCGCCAAGAATGTATCCGAGGTTAGAAGCTTTTAGGCTTAGCAGTATTATAGACGTTTTGTTGAAGGATTTTCGATGATTGCCTCTCCTATGACTAAGTTGTTGCAAAAGAATGTTAAGTTTGAATGGATGATAAATGTCAACAAAGTTTTGAAAAATTGAAAGCACGATTGATGAAGCACCAATTTTAGTACAGCCCGAGTCGGGAAAGGAGTTCGTAATTTATAGTGATGCATCATTGATGTGCCTTGGATGTGTGTTGATGCAAGAGGGTAAAGTGGTAGCTTATGCTTGAGACAGTTAAAACCGCATGAGAAGAACTATCCTACACATGATTTGGGCGGCATTGTTGTTTTTGCCTTGAAGATTTGGCGACATTATTTGTACGGTGAAAAATGCCGAATTTTACCGATCACAAAAGTTTGAAGTACTTGATGAATCAAAAGGATCTGAATCTGCGACAATGAAGATGGCTTGAATTATTAAAGGATTATGATTTAGTGATTGATTATCATCCGGAAAAGCAAATGTAGTTCTTGACGCCTTGAGCGAAAATTTCTTTTTACTTTGAGAGCCATGAACACGGGTTAGCATTGTCGATGATGGGTCAATCTTAGCGAGAGATGAGAGCTAAACCGTTATTTCTCCGCTTGATTTGTGATGCTCAAAAGAATGATAGTGAGTTGCGGATCAAGAGAACTCAATGCGAATCAAGTTACGACTCGATTTTCGAGTTGGACCAGATGACTATTTGATGTTTCGAGACAGGATATGTGTGCCGAAAAATGATAAATTGATTCGAAAATATTACATGAGGCGCACAATGGTCATTTATCAGTTCATCCTGGTAGCACAAAAATGTATAATGATTTAAAGAAGTCAGTATTGGTGGCGGTATGAAAAGGACATTTCAATTTGTAACCAAGTGTTTGATCATCAACAAGTAAAAGTGAACATCAAGTGCCTTCGTGATTACTTCAACCGGTAATGGTGCTCGAGTGGAAATGGGACAAGATTACCATGGATTTTGTAACCGGTTTGCCTTTAACTCCTAAAAGAAGGATCTTTGTTTGGGTAGTGGTTGATAGATTAACAAAGTCACCCACTTTATACCAAGACGCATCGATTACTCACTTGATAAATTAGCGAATTATATATTGCTGAAATTGTGAAGTTGCATGGAGTACCTATGTCTATAATATCGATAGAGATCCAAGATTTACCTCGAGATTTTGGAAAAAGTTACAAGAAGCTTTGGGTACAAAATTGAACTTTAGTACCGCATTTCATCCACAAACAGATGGTCAAACGGAAAGAGTAATCCGTGTACTCAAGATATGCTTAGATGCTGTGTTTTAGAATTTGGAGGTGGTTGGGAGAAATATCTATCTTTGATTGAGTTTGCCTACAATAACAGTTATCAATCAAGTATACAAATGGCACCGTACGAAGCCTTGTATGGTCGTCGAACTCCTTT